>NC_071303.1:5738199-8138199 GCF_027563975.2 Plodia interpunctella
CACATCTCGTGAGAGTAAGGAAGGAAGGAAGGAGAAGGAAGGAAGGAAGGAAGGAAGGAAGGAAGGAAGGAAGGAAGGAAGGAGAAGGAAGGAAGGAAGGAAGGAAGGAAGGAAGGAAGGAAGGAAGGAAGGAAGGGAAGGAAGGAAGGAAGGAAGGAAGGAAGGAAGGAAGGAAGGAAGAAGGAAGGAAGGAAGGAAGGAAGGAAGGAAGGAAGGAAGGAAGGAAGGAAGGGAAGGAAGGAAGGAAGGAAGGAAGGAAGGAAAGGAAGGAAGGAAGGAAGGAAGGAAGGAAGGAAGGAAGGAAGGAAGGAAGGAAGGAAGGAAGGAAGGAAGGAAGGGGAACTAAAGAATGTAGCCTTGACATACACAAAAAATGAACTACAATATGTTTGAAAGCTTATGCTGATGCTGATTTTTGCTGGGGACACTGACAGAAAATCTTATTCAGGATCAGTATTTCTTACTCAAGGAAGAGCTGTTTCTTGGAAGAGCAAAAAACAGCGCACAGTGGCACTCAGTACTGCGGAGGCAGAATATGATCACTGAAGCAACAAAAGAAGTTGTTTTTTAGGCGATTCGTGACAGAGATGATAGGTCAAGAATTTCAGACTGCTACAACTGTGTTGTCCGATAGTCAACTATTGCTATCGCTAACAAACCAGTACAAAACATGTGGATGTATGTTATCATTTTGTGCGAGATGCAGTTGAGGCAGATATTATTAATTTAATGTACTGTGAAACTGAGAAGATAGTTGCAGATGCCTTAACAAAATCTCTACGTAGAGGAAAATTTGAATGGTGTATAAGAGAAATGGGTTTGCGTGTTTGAGACGTGAGAATGAAAGCTATCCTGATTGTGGGATTATGTGAGAGTATAAGTTGTTAATACTGTGTTTATTATTTATGCTTACGAGATTAAGGAGGAGTATTAGAGTAAAGAGGTAGGTGCATTGTTGTAATGATTGGTTATATTATATTATATATTATATTATTATATTATATTTATATTATATATATATATATATATATATATATATATATATATATATATATATATATATATATATATATATATATATATATATATATATATATATATATATATATATATATATATATATATATAGCGCCATCTGGTTTGTAGTTTAACTGATTTAATTCAAAAGACGATATGGTAACACTGACATGTGACAGTTTGTAGAATGTAAATATTCATTTGTCAGTTCAGTTAGCGAAGGAATGAAATGAATGATTGAACCGTTTCATTCATTGGACAAGAGTGGGATTCAAATCTTGTTCGATGGGCGTTGTCTTCTTGAGATTGATTTTGCACTGGCGCTGTCGTGCAGAGTGGTTGTGTCGTGTATCTTTGAGATAGTTAATTGTATAGTTAGTGTGTGCACACAGATAGTGGAGACGATAGTTATTGCTTTGAGATTATGGTGAAGTGGCTGTGAGGCTAGTGAGATAATACAGCGGTGTTACTTTGTTATGGATTCTATGTGATGATACGCGAGGTGGCTTTAAGGTCAGTGAGAGAACACGCGTGTGGTGTTCGTTGGTGTTTAATTGTGTTTGGTTAGTTAGCACGGTGGGTCGTGGATCAGTAGACGTAACTGACTGTCACGAACAGACCCGTGCGGGGCGGGGCACGGATCCTTGCCGTGGTAGGTAGGGTTTTGTCTATGTAGTATTTGAGAGTTAGTAATGGATGATGATAATCCGCGACTATCCTCGTAATCCATTGGTATTTTGAGATGTAACTTGAGATAAGAGTTCTAGCCTGTTCATTGGAAACTGTGTGCTTTATTTTAGAGAAATACCCTCATCCTGACAGTTAGCTAAACAGAAAGTAAGAAGCCCACTGAGTCGGCCATGTTATTATTATTTGTGATTTAACCTGCGGGCTCATTGCCTATCGTTTTTTAGGGTTACTTAACGATCCTTATTCCCTCCGTTCCTCCGTCACTTCGTCATATATATATTGTATTATAATATAAATAAAACCCTGCGCATATTTTAGTAGTTTATCTATGGTCATCAACAGTCTCGGCCCATTTCCCGCTACAAATCTCATTCAGTTTCCTGGAATGTGTTCGTAAATATCTCCTATGGGCAGACATAGTCCAGTTGTATAGATATAATAGTATAGCATCCAGATTTATGTATAAAAGTAGTATCAGTTTATTATCTGAATTAAAACGAATGTACAATTGTAATATTTTTCAAGTTTTTATTAACTAATATTACCCAAAAAATAATTACACACCAATATTAAGTCTTATATATGGAAATACTTCAGATAAATTGTATTTTATAAATCACAAAATTAGACAAAATTCGCGTGGCATCCTTATTTAAGTAGTTACGGTACTAGTCCTGATTAAACTTAAAATTACAAATTGAACAAAATTTCAAAAATGTGAGTAAATTATAAAATGTCCACATGAACTTGAGAAATAGTAAATCTACGGCGTTTTCGACGCGTAAGTGAACAATACATTTAATATTTATTAATATAGAAAAAATGTATTTAATGTATGGCGATATTATATTTTAAAACCTATGATAATTGTGGGATCGTCGTGGGGGCCGACCTCGTGATCTCATACCGCGTCCTCGATTTCCACTTTCGCTATCTGAAAATTTACATTCAATATATTACCATTACTTTAAAGTTTCAAGTAGACTCAATACATTTAGTATATCGTGCATTAATTCTTTAAGAATTAGGGCTTAAATCTTTATTTTCTAATTAATACATACAAACACAATGGGCAATCGATAAAATATTTTTCTGCTAATAGGAATAACATGACATAACGTCAAGAAAAAGTTTAGTTGTGCCAATGAATTATAACGTTTCTTTAGTCCGTAATGTCACTGTCAAAAATATGACTACCAATGCTATCACCATCTCGTATAAATATGTGTTTGTAGTTAACAACAGAATAGAGGATTTAGTATGTGAAATTGTCTCGCTTTTCTTATCACCCTATGTGAACTCTTAGACTAGCCACTTTATCATGCCTTTGTTTTACACAAGATCTATCTACAAGACATACCTGCCCGCATCCAGCGCTGGTTGGAGTGCGTGGGCGCGGAGGCGGGCGCGGGCGCGGGCGCGGGTGCGGCGGGCGGCTGGTGCGGCGAGTGCGGTGAGTGCGGCGAGTGCGCGGCGGCGCCCGCGCGCCGCGTGTGCGCGCTCACCGCGCTAGCTTCTGCCTCGCGGCCTTCCTCGCAAGGCTGACCAATCATAATAAGCATATCAACTATTTTTCAAATCGGCCTGTTGTACTCGTCAGTTTTATTGTACTCGTATTTATTTTGACGTACACTACAAGTTCTCATTCAATGCAGAATTTAAGTCTAAAACTTTCCATAGTACTAGCGGCCCATTCCAGCATTCCAGCTTCGTTCAGGTAATACCATATGAAGCAGTCTATGTGTTACTCTATAAGTTTGACCGCTAAGTGTGTCTGGCTGTCTGTGTACGTGGCACCGTAGCTCATAAACGGGTGAACCGAATTGAATACTGTATTTTTAGTTGATGACTAATTATTATGCAGTAGTTCTTAGATATCTTTTGTCAAAATTGCTTCAGCCGTTCATAAGTTATAGTGAACTGAATATTGAAAGTCTGAGGTTTTTTAATTTGTCTAACAAATAAACTTGTCAAATTCAGTCCAGTAGTTTTTGAATTTACTCATTACAAACAAAAACACAAATCTTTATTATATTATGAAAGTAGTTATATACTTTCATAATATTATAAAGATTTGTGACATCCAAACTTAGGTAAATTCTAGAATACTTTATCATTGTGTATCATTCTACATAGTGTAATCGACAAGATAATATCTCTTAAATATAAAAGAGTTTCATACCTGGTGCGGCGAAGATGGTTCGCTTCCTTGAGAGCTGACTGCAGTGGTCTCTTCCTCGCCCCGAGATTCTTCCCAATCCCTAGATTCCGCACCTTCAGCGCCTGTATAAAATTATTTACTAATATAAAATAATATCATATTTAATTGTTATCGACTGGTGCATTAAAAGTTTTATTTCTTTAAAACATTTCCAAAATTATATACAAATTACAATAACCGATGAAACTCCATAGCCTGGCTCTGGCAGAAGGGGTAAACCCAAGAAATACTGGCTTGATGTTTGGTCTGACAACTAGGGTTGCCGGCGACCGTGCCAAATGGACACGAAAAAGTAAAGTAGTAAAAAGTAGGAAAGCGGACCCTGGGCTCCGACACTCAACGGAAGAAATCGGGAATAAGTTCAGATAAGAGAGAGAGATGACTTTCCATCATATGGCATAGACCGCCACTTAACCATAATAATATATTTAAATTCACTAAATTTACGACATCATACCATACCGTCTATACATTTGATCCTTACTATATTTTATTTAGATCGTATTTTGGTCAAAAAGGTGTAATCTCGTTGCATGTCCTTTTGTACAATAGTCAGTTTATTGACAGATATTCAAACAGTGAAATACGGTATTTCAAAGTAAATTACATTTTTTAAGTTTATTCATCATCTTATTCATATCAGACAGAATAGTCGTGGTCAACATGGTTTTTGATTCTGGGAGGCAGGTGTAGCTCGCCGTACGATGTCCCGCCATCTCTCCCTGCTTATAGTCATCCTGATGCACTCGTGTATAGGTCCCCCCACCAGCGACCCAGCGACTTCACCTGGTCAGTCCATCTCATTGGCGACCTTCCGCGCGGCCGAGTGCCTTCAACCTTGCCTTGGACAACGAATCGCTCGATCAAGTCTTGATTTCGTCTCGAAATGTGACCAAACAGCTTAAGTATGCGAGTCTGTACTATACTTGATAACCGCTGCCTGATATTAGATCTTTTTCTTTTCGATATCTCGCAATATCCAAGTTTCTGCGGTATGTAGAAATATGGGTAAAATCAGTATTCGTACCAGCCGGGTCTTAGTTCCTTTTGTAATATTGTGGTTCTTCCATATTTCCTTCATCTTGTCCATAGCAGCTCTCGTAATAGTCAGACGTCGCTTCCATTCGTCCATGCAGACTCCACCGTTCGGGATTAAGGCCCTTAAGTATATATAGTGTGATACCACTTCACAGTTTCCAATTTCGGATATTTCTGGCGAGATCATTATTTTGGTCTTACTGCGGTTGATCCTTAATCCAAATTCTAGGCTCACACGTTCCATTCTGTGTAACAGTTGCTCCATTAAGCTAGCACTAGATGCAAAGAGCGTCATGTCATCTGCGTAGCGCAAGTTAGAAATCTTAACCATCGATTTTGACGCCGTCATTCCAATTCTCCAGAGTAATGCGCATGATGAGCTCTGTGCAGCACTGACCACTTCACTGAGAGGAATACCTTGGAGATTTCGACAAAGCATATATAGATTGGTTTGTTAAACTCTAGACATTTTTCTTCGCATTATCTGACGCACGGTGAAGATCTGCTCTCTTGTGCCCTTCTCCTTCACAAACCCGGCCTGTTCCGGTGCAATTTCCTTGGACAAGTACGTCTTAAGTCTTTCGTTGAGAATAGGCAACATTATTTTGTTGCGTGTGATGTAAGAGCAATTAGACGGTAGTTGTTGCAAATTCTTGTAGAACCTTTTTTGTGCAAGGGTGTGAAGACTGAATCATTTAGTCATATATTAGTGTGTCATATCCTATTAAATTATATAAAACATTAAATTATACACATAAACTTTCCTCAGGAATCAGGCTAGGGACTTTGTATACAATAAATAAATAAAATAAATAAATAAAATAAATAAATAAAATAAATAAATAAATAAATAAATATATTAGGACAAATCACACAGATTGAGCTAGCCCCAAAGTAAGTTCGAGACTTGTGTTATGGGATACTAACTCAACGATACTATATTTTATAACAAATACATATATAGATAAACATCCAAGACCCGGGCCAATCAGAAAAAGATCATTTTCCATCATGACCCGACCAGGGATCGAACCCGGGACCTCTCGGTTCAGTGGCAAGAACCTTACCACTGCGCCACCGAGGATGTCAACACAACAATACGTAAGGATTAACATACGCTGCGAGTCAGTGGTGGGCTTGGGTAGCTGCGCGGGCGGCAGCGCGGGCGCGAGGTCGGCGTGAGTGTCATGGTGTGCGCCGCCGCCCGCCTCCGCGAACGTGAACCGCGCCGCGTGCGCCGACGTCGCTGCGCTAGGGCCCAGGCCAGCGCCCAGCGGCGATACCACCGCCTCACCGAACCTACCGACACAATATCATTGATTATAATCATCGAAATTTAAGTGATTTTTATTCTTAAAATAGTAGTAGTTTGTAGCTTTGGTAAACATCATTTAATTTAGAATATGACCTGAAAAAGTGCCTGTGAAGGCCTAATTTCTGAATAAATGATTTAATTTGATACAAATATTACACAAAATAGTGGTGTTCTGTCACTCATTGTGGGTGGCAGGCTCAGCCTTACAGATCTCATAATTTTTTTTTCATTGTGAAATATAGGTGTACATAAGATGGTATTAGTATAAAATCCGCTATCTTACCACTTGGGTTTACAAAACATAAATATTAGATATTATTTCACTTTAAACTTTGCCTTCGAGTTACGCAACTCTTGGCTATGTCTACGGTATCTGTATCTGTAACCTGGGAGAAAGAAGCAGAAACTTCATTACATATACATTTTAAAGATCATCTTCTCATTTAATTCAGGCTGGTGCAACAAAATGGCGGATATGACCAAACAATATAAAATACAAGTACAAACTTGTAATTAGTACATCGCCGTGACTTGCGCGAGGTTATTATATGTTGCTGCTAAAGATCAGAACAATATGATAATTTATGCTGTCAAAATCTAAAAACCACATTTCATCCCTTTTCCTATTAGAGACAAAACGTGTTTCACCTGCGTGTTCTGCTGCAATCAGTATCATTTGTTTACTTAGCACATGTTTAAATTATGTTGTGTAAATCTTTATTTTTATAAAGACTTTAACAAGCCTAAGTACAAGAATTTAGCTAAAGCCTAGTATAACCAAAACGTAAAACTAATTTTTGAAGATATCTTCTGAATATCATAATTAATATGCTTTACAATTCACACAGAATCGTCCATATTTTTTTTCGAGTGTGTTATTGCTAACACTGGTTTCAGATTGCATTCAGTCAAATCGTCTAAAAGGCATCGGGCATGACTTTTACGACTACTAACATACCTAATATTGATATTATGAAAGTAAGAGGAAATTACCCGTCGTTGCGCCTCGGAACATATAAAGTGGGAGTAGAAGGAACTATGCTGTCGTCTCCGTCATCACCACCGTTACCACCCAATGACAGTGTCCCGCTTGCTGTAACAAGACATTTTATTAGATATCTTTATCTAAGAAATTCCCAAATTTGAGCCAAATTGATTGCAACATTTGTTGCTCTTTATTCATATTCATTGGTGGTTTATTATGACGTATTCAAACATTATTTTCTCATAATAACTAAGAGACGATTATTTTACAATCGACTAGCTGCTTCCGGCAGCTCTGCCCGCAACAAAATGTACATTTGTCATCAAACTATCACATTAATTTTTGGTCTCTGGGGATAGAAATTTGAAAAAGTAGCCTATGTGTGAACTTGGGGATTTCATTAAAATAAACAAAGGAAAATTTCATCAAAATCGGTCTAGCGGTATAGCCGTGAAAACCTGACAGACTTTTGCATTTATAATATAATAGAATGAAAGTATGGAAACTCAACACGCGCTGTCATTTAGAAATATATATAAAAATATATAAGCCGGGTACAAATGTACGAGACGTTAAGGAACTACACACACGAATATTAGAGCCAATAATATTTTTCGCTAATAAATAAAATAGATAAAGTGGCGCTAGTGGGCAGACACGTGAGTACTGACGCTCGGTGCCGCTGCTGATGGCCTCGATCTGCGGACGCGCGGGCGCGGGCTCGCTGTCCGGCTCGGGCGCGCCGCCCTCCTCTCCCTCTTCCGCCTCCTCCCCGACCTCCTCACCCTCCTCACCGCCCGACGGCGACTGCGCCGGTGATTCCTATGTCAATTACAATTTCATAATTATAAATATTCTAAGGTCCTATTTCACCACTTGCTAAAAATAATCTAACAACTTCTTAAGATCTGGTAGTTTTCCACCCAAGCCTGGCAGAAGGGATGAATTAAAAAAATGCTGGGTTTATGTTGTCAATGTTATGCGTGGGAATGCGTCTACTACTTAAGGATACTAAAGACTGTGTAAAATGGAGAAGAACAAATAAGAAAGCACACAAGAAGGACAGGAAAGTAATAACCGGGAAAAAGTTCCGATCCGAAAGAGAGAAATCCCGCTAAACGGGATCCCACGGGAGTGAATTGTATAAGCTGCAAGGATGCAATCCCTAGATCGTAATAATGTCATTTTTGACACAAGTTTTTATTGTTGTCACATGTCAATCGGTTGAATATATCTAGACATATGGACATACATAGTTACATCAAGTTAAATAAAAGCTTGTAAAAAGACTAATGACCTGTCGCGCAGCACTTTCTCCGTCGTCACCCTCAGGCTCCTCCTCCTCTTCGCCTCCTTCCACTTCCTGTTCTTCCTCCATATCTTCTTCGTCTTCCTCACCTTCCTATCACCACAGACATAATTCAAAATTAAAATGTAGTCGGTATAGTAACCATATTCCAACACTTTTAACATGCAATATATAATTGTAAAACACTGTTTGTTCTTCGAAAACAATAATTTAACACAGATAAAAGGAATTAAGAACATTTCTTAATAAGTTAAAAAAAAAGAATGGACAAGATCTAACACGTAAGAATAATTAAAAAATTATCCTACCAATATTATAAATGCGAAAGTTTGAAAAGATGTATATTTGTTACTCTTTCATGCAAAATCTACTGAACCGATAGTTATGAAATTTGGTACACGATGGATTATAACCTGGAATAACACATAGGGTACTTTTTATCCCGTAATTCCCACGGGAGCGAAGCATCTGACACGACATGAGAGTGGGTAATTGGCAACAGAATGAGCATTTGCTTGCTTGGTGTAAATCAGCCTGAACAATTTTCGGTGACTCGTACCCTGTACATAGTGCCGGTGCACCTCTCGTCGTCCTCTTCAGAGTCGACCACGATGACGCCCTCGTCGTCCTCGCAGCGCGACGACGTCGGCACTTGGTACTCCACTTCCACAGATCTCTCAAAGCCCTAACACAAACTCAATAAATCAACGGAAGGATACTTTTGTTTTAAAAAGTTCTTCCAATTGAGCGATGAATGATTTTCATACTTTTTACTCTCTTGCAAGCTTGAATATCAGTCTCAGTATAATCAGTCTCGATAGTTTCAAGCTAAATATAACTATCAAGACTGATTTAAGCATGGCTGCTTATATCTGAGATTATTTGTGGATTCAATTCAAGGGTGAATGTGATATTGTTCAGCCTTTAATTATTTATATTTTTATAATATTCCATTTTTCAACCAACTCATAAAATAATGGCCAGATTTTGTCCTAAATAGAAACATAAATGAAGCGACGGCGCTCTATGGCGACAGAAGCAACAGGGCTAGAGCTCAGATTAAACTTGTGGTCTTTGCCCAGCAGTAGAACCTCCAGTTAAAATCTCCAGTTGACACAAAAATATGTGTACCTGCACTCTCGTCCTCTTAGCGGTGAGCGGTCGTGCGGCCAAGCGCCGTTTGGCGGGGCGCTGTTCGGGCGGCGCGTGCGCAGACGTGCTGACGCCGGCCGGCGCGGACGTGCTGACGCCGGCGGGCGCGTGCGACGTGCTCACGCCTGTTGATGCGCCTGCGCAACTCGCTGTGCTCTGTGCGCCGCTTGTTGTCCCTATTTAAAATATACAAAGTTATGTTTGTTTAAGATTTTGTTAATCAGGTATTTTTTTATTTTCACACAAATTAATAAACATTTTTTTAAAATTTTAGTTTTAATCTTAATGATACGCCTTGTTCTACAGACAAGGATTTAGCCTTCAAAATGCAAAAACGTTGTATTCGCGCAATGTTTGGTTTACAAAGTATTGATATTTGTCAGCCGGTTTTTAAACATAAAATTCTAACACGACTTCACTTTACTTACTTGAGGTTGCAATATTTGTTAAATGTGTATGTGTACTCATTTATTCCCACGCCTTTGTGATGTTGTGTTAAGAAATCATCGGGATAATTATAGACTATTTTACACCATTCTAAAACGGCATTACTTAGTAAAAGTATTGTACACAACAAGTTAAATCAGAATTTAAATTTATTTAAAAAGCACCTCAGGTCCTTGCTGATTGATAAATGTTATTATAATTTGAACGATTTTTGTTTATATTTTAATTTTAATGATAGATTTAGATACAAAATTAGTTAATTTAGTTACTTTTATTAATTCGATTTTGTTTTGTGGGATGATAGCACGCTCTCCATTTAAATTTGCATACCCTTGGATGGTGAAACATGTAGTTTTTCTTTTAACACCACATTGTAAAAAAATGTAAATTCAAGTTTTTGCAAATAAATAATCTTTGTCTTTGCATTTTCGCTCATGTGTCCATATGTCTTTAAATGAAACTACGTGTCTTGAAGTACTGAAACACTTTGAAATTTGAAATGAAATTAATTTTATTTATTTTTTAAATGTATTACATATGGTAGAATATTTTATAAAGGTAGTTGCAATTTGCCAATGGTGGGTTTGCCAATTCAAACTAAACCCAGTACTGAATATTATAATGTTCATCATCAATACATATAAAATAGTAGGAAAAAAATATGTACATTGAATATATTTACATAAAACAAATTAGGCGATAGAGTCATAGTAATAGAGTAAGATTTGGAAAGAAGAATATGTCTGTTTCGTCTTTTTGTATACGCTAATCTCCGGAAGTACTGGACTAAACTAATTTAGTTTCATTCGAAATGAAACTAGTTTAGTTTCATTCGAATCCGTCATTTAGTTATATAGGTATTAAGCCTGGGCAACATATAGGGTATAAACGGAATGGTATGTACAGTTAATCTAAGTAACAGTTAACATTTCACAAAATAATTGTTAGTTGGGTTGCCAGATTTCTTTTCGGCCTGTAAGGGACAAATGCTTAAATGGGCAAAAAAATACGGAATTTCAATATTTTATCCGGGACAAAAAAACCTAATAATATGCTAATATGTTTATTGTCTTTCATATTTTTCAGAGGTATGCACGTCTAAGTTTTACCATATTTTTGTTTGATTTAAGATATTTATAAAAGTAAATTACGTATTTACGCAACGACTGTCGCAAAACAATAACCGATATCGATCAAAAAACAAAAACATTATTATTTCTCTCGTAACGTAAGTGAGACAGAAAATCATTCACAAGTAATTATGCATGCGACAAAAAGGGGCAAACAGATTTTCGTTATTTTGTTTTTTCCGTCCATCCCTCCCGCCACCGCCCGCGCTCCCCGAGCCGAATTACCGGTGATCACCCACCGTCTCGCTCGTCAGTCAATCGCTCGCGCGCAGCCGAGCCAAATGGATGCACGCACGTAGTAGAGCTTTATAAGTGTATGATACCTACATACGTACGTACGAACATTGCGCGTTGCGCTGGTAGATAGGTACTTGTCAAACTGTAGCACGATCGACTCCGCAATTACAAATTTTGCGAATTGATATACGGGACAGAATCTGTCCCGGCGGGATATCTGAATTTATATCTTAATACGGGAAGCCTGGCAACACTAATTCTTAGCCACAAATTTGTACGCAAAATCAATACTGGTTAAAATAAGGATGATTACAATTGGCATATGTAACATTCCACAAGTAAAGGTACCTTATGTAGACAATTGGAAATTTCAATTCATCATTTTAATTATAGACCTGTGTCGTACGTCGTAAGTGACTTCCCTCCATAAGGTATATTTACCAGTGGAACGTCACATAGGTAAAGGTTTGAACAGAAGCTCGTCACCTGTGATAGGAGCGGGCGGCGGCTGTGGCGAGGCGACGCTGGGCGCGAGCGAACTCGCCGACACGCCGCCCGCGCCGGTCGCCGCGCCGCTCGCTTGCTCGATGCGCGGCATCACTAGCGCTACGGCCTACACAACGTGGTTAATTATTTATCATGTTGCAACTATCATCACAGTTAAAACTATAGTGATAGTGCAGCTTAAAAATTAAATGTGGAACATATATGTTCATATTTACCTTTTTCATGTATTTTATTATCTACTCATATGTATGTATAGGTTTATATTACTATAGATAATTTATTATCTCTTCGTTTTATACGTTCACTATTGATTGAATCACTAAGTAAGCAATGATATGAACGTGTTAGGAATAGACGCGAGTATGACAAGAAACACAAATTTATGCTGTGTGTACACAGAAACACAAACTTTTTGTAACTTACATATAAATATTCCCCATGACACAGCTAGTTTTATATATTATAGTACATCTATCGATTAGTGATGTGATATATAGAGCAACTGTATATTCCATCCTGTTTACCTGTTGTGGAGCCTGGGAATGTGTTGAAGGTTGAGCATTACTTTCGCTAGATCCGGAACTGCCCATACCAGCTTCGCTGGTGTCCATATCCTTAGAGAAGCAAAAAGTATGTCACATTAGTCAATGGACAGAATGAGCGGATGGTAGTGCATTATTACTCTAGGAATAAAATATTATACATTTTATTGAAAGTAACTTTCTTTTCAAAAACAAGAAGAACGATTGCAGTTCTAGATATTAGACTAGATAGTCTGTTAATTATCATCAACATCATAACTATGAATTTGTTTAGGTATCATGAAATTAACTCTGACATGAATTCTGAAACATTATTTAGGTAATTATGTAAAAAAAGTGGTAAGACATCAATCATTGAGTGGCGTGTTTGGATTCTGGTGCCCGCCAGTACATACTTTTATAACAAAGTGATGCAAAAATCATTGTGTTGTTGGAACTGTGGATCAGTCGCCGAGGGCAGAGCACTCACCTGCGTGGACTCTGGAGGCGCGGTGGAGGCGGCGAGGGCGGCGCGGGGCAGAGGGCGGGAGGAGGAGGCGGGCATGTACTCGGTGCTGTGGGCGTCGTGCGGGGCGGTGGGGCCCACCTGCGCCATCGGCCGGATGGACGCCAGCGGCGTCTCGCCTCCGCGCCGCGACGAGTGCGCGCTCGGCTGCGCCACGCCTGCACATCAACATTAACCCTATGTATGTCTCTCTGTCTTGGGGCTGTGACGCCGTGAAACCGTTTGAAAATTCCATCTAGATCATGTATATTGGCATGCATAGACATTTTTATTTTAAGTAGGTAGTTACACTTTTTCGAAAACCTCACTCAATTCTGTTATTTTATAAAGGGCCGCCTGCGCCCTGACGTCAACACTTTTTGAGAATGTTGTTTGTTATTATTTTTGACTATCAGCTGCCTAGGCTATGTGTCCCTTAGTCGCCTCGTACCACGGAGTGGTCCTAATATAGACCGGAACCACACGCCTTATGAATGTTTATGCAATGTAGGTATGAAATCAAGATACCTACGTATCTATGTATGCAAAGTAGTTTTACTAACAAGCTATCTGCTAGTAGAGGACAATAAAACCTAACACTAATAAACGCTCACTAACTGATGCATAACATGCATCAGTTGAGCGTCGCTACGTGATGCGCTTTTGTTTAAGTACTAGTAATGAATGTTACTATGTATTTCATAAATGAGACATAGACATACCATTTTATTTTTATCGCAAAAGATCAACTAAGATTTTAACTTACCAGCCATAGGTTTGATGTTAGCGGTGGGCGGATCCGTAGTGGTCTTTTCCGTCGTAGTTTGTTGCTTTGACCCTGAAGACTGGTTAGCTAATTGTCTTTGCAGCATGTTTACTTTTTGCATCAATGCCTCTACTTCTCTAGCTTTTTCGGCTTGTGCTTCGCCTCGCTCTTTTTCGAGTCGAGATAAACGGCCCTCATACTGTGACTTGATAAGGGCCAAGCGAACGTCTTGCTCGTCACGAGTGCTCTGAGCGAGGTTACGTGATTCATCCAACTCTCGACTTAGAGAATTTTTTAATTCAGTTAGCTGAACTATTTTACTTTTCGCATGTTTCAACACTTGTTTAGCTTTATCTTCTTTATCTAAATTAGCAGTTCTTAATGCTTCCAATTCTTGTTTCAGCTGTTCATTACTAGCTCTTTCAGTTTCCAATTGAGATTGAAGCTCACTCAGCTGATCTTCCAGGCGTTTAGTACTTTCTGCCATTGCAGAGCCAGCGGCAGCTACTTCTCCTTCAGATTTCTTCTTATCTTCTTCAGTTGTTTTTACAAGTTCTTCATATTGAGCCTTATACTTCTTAGCAATCTTTCTAATTTGCATTTCTTTATTTCTTATATCTGTTAAAGAAGCATCTTTAGTGGACAACTCATCAGATAATTTGATGTTGGATTCATTAGCAGACAAAACTTCAGCCTTTAATTTAGTTAATTCTTCAGTAAGTCGCGACAAATCATCCTTAAGTACCTGTAGTTCTTCATTTAGCTTCTTGTTTTCTTCCACCAGCTGGTTTTGTTGTCTGGATATTAATGTGTACTGCTCTTCTATTTTCGTTTTCTCTACTTTCACAGTGCCCAGTTCTTCACTGAGTTTTCTTACAGTTTCCTTTTCATTGGTTAACATCTTGGCCAAAGTTTCACGCTCATTTTGAAGTCTCTTCCAATCTTCCGGGCTAGTTTTATTTGCTCTTTCGATCAAAGCATTTACTCTAGCTCTCCATCTAGCACAATCTGCCTTGAGTGCTGTGTTTTCAGAAACCAAAGTTTCATTTTTAGATGTTACATCTGATATCTTTTCTTGTAAAGGAGAGAGTTTATCTTCAAGAGATTTTACTAAAGTTGTGAGTTCTTCAACACGAGTTGAGAGGTTATCACGTTCTTCTCTCAAAATTCTATTGCTGTCAGTAAGAGCATTTAGAGTTTCAACTTTTCTTAAAATATCGGATTGTTTATTAACAGTTACCATTGTAACTTCAGATCTTTCCCTTTCTGCAGCCAAAACTAACTTTGCATCGTCAAGTTGTTTTTCTGTTATTTCTAGTTGTGATTTAAGTCTCATTGTTTCAGCCTGTAGAATGTCAAATTTAGCCATAGCAATATCTTTTTCTTTTCTTAAAAATTTGACTATT
The DNA here is from genome assembly GCF_027563975.2 of Plodia interpunctella. Classification (NCBI taxonomy): domain Eukaryota; kingdom Metazoa; phylum Arthropoda; class Insecta; order Lepidoptera; family Pyralidae; genus Plodia; species Plodia interpunctella. The sequence continues at coordinate 5,753,446 of NC_071303.1, forward strand.
TGGAATAACTGTTCAGAAGATTTTCCATCTTCTTCACTCATAGACACATTTAATGAATCATTGGCAGACTCACTCATACTTTCAGAATATGATCTAGAAGCATGTGAAACTGATAACTGTGTACCTAAAGCTTGAATTTGATCATGCAATAAGGTATTTTGATCATTTAGATCTTTCAAGCGTTGAGCTAGTTGATCATTTTCACTTATAAGGATTTTCTGTCTTTCTTCCCAAGCTGTCTTTTCAGTTTCTAGTTTTTCGAAAGCACTGTTCTTTTGAGCAACCAATTCATTTATTTGATTCTGTACTCGAGATAACTCTTCTTTTACTTGTGAAAGAACTTGAATATCACTGGAATGTAAAATCATTTCGTGCGTATACTTTTCTTCAGCATTTTGAACTGCTTCCGACAATTTAGTGATTTCTCCACGAGCTGATTCAAGTTCTGTTCGACAGTTCTCAAAGTTATTGAATGCATTCTTTAGTTCTTCCTTTACATTTGATAATTCGGTTCTCAAAATGCTGTTGCTATTGGAATGTTCACCATTTGCATGAAGAGATAGTTCAGCCTCTAATTCTGAACATTTATCTTCCATCTTTTGAAGTTTTTGAGTATAATCAGCCAATTTTGCTTCTGTTTCAGACTTGTATGATTCATATTCGCTGTGAAGATTTTTCAATTCTTTTTCTGATGATTCTGATATGTCACAATATTGTTTTATATGTTCTTTAGCAATCGTCAATTGTTCTTGTAAAGATTTTAATCCACTTTCTCTATCAGATAATTTATTTTCGAGTTCTCTTATTCTCTTTATGGTTTCAAATGCCCCATCAGTACTAGGCGCTAATGCAGTCTTTAATCTTCTGGCAAGTTCTTCACTTGATTTATTTTTTTCAGAAAGATCTTCATGTAATTGTTGTATTTCTTTTCTCATGACGTCTGCTGCATCCTTTTCCTCTTGCATACGTGTTTTAGCAGTATCAGTCTGGCGTTCAAGATGTGCTGCTAATTCTCTAAAACGATCTTGTTCCTCCTGTAATCTTCTTCTTAGGGCTGAGCATTCTCTAGTCGCTTCATCCAGTCTAGTTTCTAGCTTAGAACGATTTTCAGCTTCAACGCGTTCTAAGCTTGCCTTTATCAACTCCAGATTTTTCAATAACATAGACTGCCCTTGTCTTTCTCTATTTAAAATGTCTTTCTCAGTTTGTAAACGGGCTTCGGCATCCTTTAGCAGTTTACATTCCAGTCTCAAATTTTCTACCTGTATTTCTGCTGCTGCTAATTTACTTTGTGCATTCAGTGCTTCGTCACGTAAGTGTTGTAAAGAAACTTCATGTTTGGCAATTGTAGCATTATAAGCTTTATTTTTTTCTTCTAGAGACGATATTTGTTTCTTATATGTGGCAATGTTTGTTTGCAAGATCTTAAGTCTTTCATTATTATATTCAGAAGTAGATGCACACTTACTATTTGCTGCAGTAAGTTTCCCTATCTCCTGTCTCATATTATCAATTTGTTCAAATAACATTCTTTCATTTGTTACTTTTTCCTCTTTATATGTTTTAAATTCTTCTTTAAGAAGCTCTAACTGTTTTTCAGTCTCCTTATACTTGATTTCGATATTACTTTCAACTGTTGCAGATTTATTAAGCTTCTCAGAAGATATGTCCATAGCACATGAATCTCCTTTTTCTAAATCTGAAGTATCCAAACCAGAGATAGACTCATGTCGTTTTCCTTTCATGAGATCGTGATACAGTTTTTTGAACATGTCCCGCTGCCTTATAAGTCCATTAACCATTTTAGTTTGTCTTTCTTGGGCTTCAGTCAATTCAGTTACTCTAGCCTTTAAAGCCTCAATTTTACTTTGCATTTCTCCACTTTCAAATTGATCTTTATGACGTTCAAATTCTTCTTGTTTATCTGTTAATTCACGAACCATTCTCAATAATTTCTGATTGTTTGCTTGCAGTTCTTGAATATCACTGAAGGTTACAAGAGTTTTAGATATTATTCGTGATGAGCTTAGTTCTGATGAATTTGTTGTGTTTGAAGCAGTATGTGATGAATCATGATCACCATTGGGCAAAAGTCCTCCCCGACTATGTTCAATTTCTTTCAGTAAGAAACATACCTGGCGACCTAAGTCTGCCAATTCTCCTTTTAATTTAGAATTCTCCCTAGTGTAGTGATTTGCAATTTTAGATGATTCACTGTAATCATCCCTAAGTCTGTTACACTCAATGACTAATGAGTCAATTTGTTGGGTCAATGCTGTGTTGCTTTCTAGAGCTTCCTCATATTCAGCTTTCTGTTTTTGCAAGATAGGTGCTTTTTCTTCTAATTCCTGAACAATAGTGTTAATAGTAATGTTTAGACGCCGGTTTTCTTCTTTTTCCTGAGCTAAATCTTCAGTGACTTTGACCAGTTGGGAATAAATTTGTGTTAGTGACATTCCTGATTTCAAAAGTTTACTGGCAGTGGCAGCAGATGGAGCTAAATCACTTAAAGCCATGTCAAGATTATGGGCATTTGCAGCTTTCAATAAGTCATTGGCATGCTCTAGTTCATTCTTCAAAGAAGCAATAACTTCATTTTTCTTTTCCATCAAGTCTTCATGATCTAATTCAGATTGTTTATACTTAGTTTCAAGTTCACCATACTTTTCAGTAGCTTCATTTAACATTTTTTGTAGTTCAGAAATTCCTTCAGTTAGTTCTTGTGTTTTTGCCTCTGCATCATCATTCATGGTTTTGAACAAATCTGCCAATTTACTTTTGGCATCTAATTCTTTTTTGTAGTTTTCAGTGATTTTGTTTTCTAATTCCCTTTGGTCCATCAATCTTTGTGTCAAACTTTCAGCACGATTGTTAAGATTTTTCTTCACTTCATTTAATTGTGTTATTGTGTCTTTAGCCACAGCAAGCTCCTCGACCTTTTCTGCTAACTGAGTTTCTAAATTAACAAGTCTACTTGTACTGTTAAGCCTTGATGTTTGAAGTTCAGAAGTGAGTCTATTCACCTCTTCAGTAAGTCCAGATATTTGAGAATTCAAAAGAACTCTTTCTTGTTCAATTCTCTTCTCTCTGTATTGAAGAGACAGTTCTTTACTTTGAATTTCATCATTAAGGGCTAATGCCTCACATTTTGCATCAATAGCCGAACGCAACTGTTGTGAAATTGAAGTTTCATTTGCAGTTAGTCTCTCAATTTCAGCATCGCGCCGTTGTAAAATGCGTGTCAGGTCATTTCTTTCGTCAATAGCAGCATCTCGTGAGCTTTTAAGTGATATAATTTCATTTTCCAATCGGCCTATTTTATCACGAGCTTTCTCTAAGTCAGCATTGAGTGTTTCCACTTGTTTACTCAAATCTGTTATTGATTCATCAGCAGCTAATAGTTTCTGTGCAGCATCATCATATTTTGCTGTTAATTCCAGAATTGTAGCTTCTGAAGTGGCAATTTTGTCTTCTGTAACAACAAAACAAAAACAATAAAAATTATAGTTATATGAATACTGCTGACTTTCACACTAATCAAAATTTCTCACACTTTCAAAATCTATATATTCTATATATATAAAACAACAAGTGTTTGTTTTTTACTAATCAACTCCCAGCCTAAACCATAGGAGCTATAAACGCGAAAATTGGGCAGTAGTTTTAGGTTATTATGTAGTGCTCAGATAAAAAAGGAATTTTCGAAATTCGACCCCTATGCAACAAAAATAATGAACCAGTGTTTCAGGATTTCTTAAATTTTTACCTTTAGGGTAGTTAAATAAGGGTGAAAAGAAATAACAAATAATCAAATTTCGCCTAGATATAAGTAGACAGCTCAGCGGTAAACACCATTGAGTTCATGTTGTTACTGTTGATGGTTTGAATCCTGGACTTTAATTATTTTGATTTTGTTTATTTTTTTATTGCTTTTTTGAAATCTTTTAGTTTATTTTGTTGTTGTGAAGATTTTTACACGAGATTTTTATATGGGAGAAAAGAAAAAACAATTTTGCCCATTTATAGGTATGACATCTCATCGACGACAGGGTGATGGTGGTTCCAATCCTGTTAGTTACATCTACTACACACTATTTTTGTATCCTTAGATCCTTACATAGTATAAAGTTCTCTGTCGTGTCTATTTGTCTATCTGGATGCGATAAACTCAAAAAAGGCTGCACAAATTTTCATGCGGTTTTCACCAATAGATAGTGTGGTTCCCAATAAGGTATAAATTTATTATGTTTTTAAAAACGTAATAAATTTTATGTTATTAAAAACGTAATAAATTTTATGTAATTAATTTACGTTTGCTTCAAATGCTGCAGATTCTCAGGAAGAACTTTTCTGATGCATTAATAGGCGACATGCTTCAAAATACCCATACATGAAATTAAATAGCTATGATAAAATTTTTTCTTTGGAGAGCCTTTGGGGAAGAGTAGAGTAGTGACACCCGATGGTCCAGCAGCATTTTCACAGCAAAATTACTCAGCCAATTTTACTGTGGCAAACAGCTAATTTATGTTATTTAAATAAACTAGTTGTCTGGGCTTTACTTGATTTAAAAACATAATAAATTATACACCTAAACATGGCTTAATGTGGCTGCACTCATAGGGTTGTAGCCTGACTGTAACATATAGTTTTTAAATCTACAGGGGTAAATTCTGAACATAATTTATGGGATAGATTAATTACCAAACTTTTTTGAGATGCTATTTTATTGTTTTTAAAGATTCTTGATAATTCGACCCTAATAACATGACGAGCGGCGCGAAGTAGGTTTGCAGCCCTTTGCTCAAGAATCACTTTTATTACTAGTTTAATACTTATATAATATTATAGAAATGCCAAATATTCAAAGAGCACATCTGGCCAATGGCACAAAGGCCCTAGACAGAGGAGATATTATGGGCTTGATAGAATTGGTAGACAATTCATATTTAATTCATTAATACAATTAGGAACCTTCTGATACCTGATAGCAGACAAAGTAAGAGTCACTACATTTCTGGTTAAAAGACAGAGCTGAGCAGGAGTTAAGTAGCAGGTGTTTTCTCTCAAGAAATCTAAAAAAAGGATAGCTACACCTCTATGGTACCCAATTGGGACTAATGGCCCTGATCCAATTTGCACAGGTTTAATGCTGGATCCATTTCTCCATAAGCAAAGAACTATGGGTTAGGTCTTGTAATGTCATATCCATATTCCATAGGTACTATGGAAACATTTACTTGTGCGGTGAGGATTAGATCTGCGCTTGATGCACACTTTTCAATATGTAACAGTATTACACTGTGAAGAATCAAACAAACAAATCCTACTTGTACTTTAATTTGTATATAGGTTACGGTTAGGTTTGTATATTACTCAGTCATGATGAGCCTTTTCATTAACTACCACCTGCTTCAGGCAAAGGAAAAGATTGTGAGAAAACTTGCACACTTAATGTGACTATCAGCTAGTATGTGTAATGGAGAATGAAAGGAAAATCATAAAACATTCCACTTATGGGTTATGCCTGCTTTACAAAGCATTTATACTTATTCTTTATAGTAAAATCAGATAATGATAAATGTGATTTTTTGCAAAATCAAAATAACGTTTTTTGAAAAATATAACTACCTATTATCGGAAAGTTTTTCTACAACTCAAGATCATTTAATTCCTCGAGGTTATAATGAAAACAATTAATTATAATATTGATGTCTACCTGCAAAACCATTAAGCAAAAAGCTCGGGCCGAAGGTATGTAGGTATTTGTTGTATATGGTACAGCGAATTTAAAATTTAAAATAAAACTCGATGTAAAGACAAAAAACACGTCTATCCAAGCGAAACACAGACAGGCGTTACATAGGACAGGAACACCGGTAGATTTTGTTGCAACTCACCGATCTGGGATTTGCTGGTCTCGTGTAATGCTCTAGATGTCAAATACTCTTCAAATTGGTGGTCAATATATGCATTAATTTTTTCTGCAATTGGAATCGGCAAAGCAGCAAGTTCCTGTTCAGATAAAGCATTTTCTAAATGCTTTTTAGCATCGGCTTCTGCACTCTCAACCTCCATCTTTACAGAACTGACTGAACTGAAAAGAAGAATGAATGAAATTATGACTTGTTTAGGATTGCCACGATATATCGGTAAAGCGTTTTATCGATTTTTGCGCTATAATGACAAGATAATATTGATATCCATTATTGATATCATATTCTAAGAAAAAAAAAGATTATACACGACGTTAGATGTAGCTGTATTGCCTTTAAACATTAGCCTTTTTCATACATGTATAAACAAGTAAAAAACATCCTGGACCAAAGCACATTTATTACTGCACATTTATTACTGCACATTTATCCCGCCAGAGTACAGCACTACGTTTTTATCAACAATAGCAAAAGGCGGCAAAGCTTTTGTGTACCTAATATTTATGTTAGGTACACACAAGCTTTGCCGCCTTTTGCTATTGTCGATTAAAACGTTTATTTTAGAGTACTTTATTATGTAAGCATTCGTTTATGAATATATACATCAGTGTAGCATATTCGGGTGCCGAAATATTGTGAAAAATCGTTTTCCATAAGATAAAAACACTTCGGAAACTATGAAATGCGCCTCACGCTGAAACACAAAATTTTCGAGCCAGTAAACGGTCGAAAAAAAGATCGGAACACTTCACAGGTGAAGACTTATTAAAATATAGACTTCATACTGGTAAGATCTGCAGTCAAAATCAAGTTTATATCTGTTTATGAACACAATTGACCAAATAATGCAGAATTCCTTTTTTGGTCTTCCTTGGTTGGTATTTCTGGTCGTAAATCTGCACCAATATTGAAAATTGGCGCTTTTTGCCATTCCATTGGCAATGTTTGTTTACCCTAGTTATACCAGTAGCGCCATCTGCGCTGAACTTTCCGTAATATACCCCATTCCATGTATTGCTGTGATTGAAAACGATAATAGTGACATAAGGATGGTGGATATCGATTGTCATCACATCACTAGTCTTGTGTTTTTCTGCGTCAGTCAGTTTTAGTATATTATTTTCTTGTAAAAATGAAAACCCTTTACCTATAAGAAATTGTTATATGAATGTAATTAATTGTAATAAAATACTTGCTGACTTTACTATAAACTGTTGGTCTATGGTTTTTGATAGATCCCATGTTTACAAGTAATAACTGTTTGTAAGTAGTAACTGATAAGACATGGAAGAGGAACAATGTTTACACGAATGTGAAAATTATATCCAAAGTCATAATATTCAATTGTTGCTCAAGGACTGTATAGTCCAATTATGTGTAAATAAACCTGAAAACCCGGTTACTTTTCTACGACAGTATTTTCAAAAGCTAGAAAGGGTAAGATATCGGATAAGTCTATGCTGCTTATAGTCTAGTAAATATCATATAACATATAATAAAATGATCCTTTCATTAAAGGAACAGGTGAAAGCGGCGGCGGCAGCAGCAGCGTCGTCTGAGGGTGAAGCAGATGGAGAACTGTCTCCATTGCCAGTGCCTGGCGGACAGCCTCCTAGACGTCGAGGTGGTATTAGTGCTGAACCTGTAACTGAGGAAGATGCTACAAGTTATGTGAAGAAGGTACAATTAGTTTTTTTTTTTTCAATAAGTAATAATCATACTTCGTCATACACATCAGCAAAGTGCTTGCACCAGAGTCTCACCTGAACTTCCTCCTTTATTACTGCCAGATAACTCCCAACTAGTTCACTTATCTAATTTCTGAATAGATTAATTTAAAATGCTGATGAACTGTTTTGTAAGTGACAATTTTTCATGTTATAGGTGGTGCCAAAAGATTATAAAACTATGGGTGCTCTGTCAAGGGCAATAGCATCTAATGTACTGTTTACACATCTAGATGAATCAGAGAGAGCAGACATGTTTGATGCAATGTTCCCTGTGCAATGTCTCCCAGGTGAAACTGTAATCAGACAGGGGGATGAGGGTGACAACTTTTATATAATTGATTCTGGAGAAGTTGAAGTAAGATACATTTTTGTCTCCTATATATTTTGTAAATTGAGTAATACCTAGATATTTTTTTTATAATACAAAATAGTTGTTAATTCTTTACACCTGTGAATAGTACCTATAATATGATAATTACTTTTCTTCCAATTACTTTTTTTTATGATAACCATCATTTTTTAGTTTTTTTTTATAATTTCATACTTTTTGAAAATGGTTCTAACCAACTTTAAATCTATCCTAATTATATCTATTTTATCTAGATTATAGTTATTATTTAAAATTCTCTAACCTATAGTAGTGACAGGATAGTTGACAACTACTCTGAATAGAATCTGGTGGAATAGAATAACAATTCTATTCTACCGAATTCATTCCACAAAGTAGTGAAATGTGAAAATACCAAGAAATTTAAGGCTGGACTATGAATTTCAGATAATAAATGAGTTAATTTTACTTGCAATATTAGTTCCTTCTGTTAATAATTAAAGTAACTAAATTAAAAAATTAATTGATTTTGTGTTAAGAGAGTTGTCTTCTATATGGTATTATGACAATGTTTATAGGTTTTAGTAAATGGTGAACCAGTGACTACAATAGGTGAGGGAGGGAGCTTTGGAGAGCTGGCACTAATATATGGCACCCCAAGAGCAGCAACTGTGAGGGCCCGGTCACCTCTCAAGCTGTGGGGCCTTGATAGGGATTCCTACAGACGCATTCTTATGGGCTCTACAATCAGAAAACGACGAATGTACGACGAGTTTTTGTCAAGAGTTTCAATTCTAGGTATATGATATATTAGTTTACTATCCATTGCTTTTAAAGTTTTTGCAAGTAAGAAAAGGGAACTCTGATATTTCTATAGAAGGCATGCTTAACAATTAAGAAAATGATACACTTTGCTATTGTGATAATTTTGTCAATCTTTATGTAAAAAATCTTTTCAATACTCATGCTCAAGTTCATCACCATGCTTGCATGTGATGTACATTTTATGCTCTAGGGTGGTCTAAACTGAAAGCTTTATTGAACCAACCACTGAGGCCAAGTCAACTACGACAACTATCCATATAGTTAATTCTCGCTCATAATATTTCGATTTAAGATTTCTTATATATTTCTCTATTGTTTTAGAGAGTCTAGAGAAATGGGAACGTCTAACTGTTGCTGACGCCCTTGAACCTGTGTCCTTTAATGATGGAGAAACTATCGTGCGCCAAGGAGAACCTGGCAATGACTTTTATATAATAGTAGAAGGTTTGATAATTTTCTAAAAAACTATCAAAAAATAAAATTTATTTGTTTATAAAATTGATCCAAAAATACTCTTAAGTGCAGTCCCAGGAATTAGCACTTGTGAAATAATTTTGAGATTGTGAGAGTCTGGTCTGAACCAGAGATGGGCATTAGTCGTATATTTTTTATTTCGATAAAAATTTATTTGTACCTCGTGAGTGACGAATCGTCATTCAAATAACGAATAATGAATAATGTGAATGTGAATAATGTGGTGTCATCATTTTCATACATCTAGTCGGACACATTTTTTGTATGGTCAATGGACCTACATGGCCTGTCTTGGTTGATTGGTCAATGGACCTACCATGTCGAATAATCGACCAAGAAATCGCAAAAAATAATAATTTTCTAATCAGCAAAGGGGACTAACGGAGACGTGCGAGGTGACCAGGGCGGTCATAGGACGTCGCACAGCTCGATTACATCAAGGCGCGTAAAGTTTATTGGCCACCCAACCAAGGTGTGTAACCAAGTCTTCAAGGCTCTATGATCACTCATTCAAGGCGCGGTGTCCAGCCCCACCAAGGTATGCAGCCAATGTGCGCATGCTCGATTGACTATCTCATCCAAGGTGCGTGAACCATCTATTATCTAAACAAAAAACGTGTGGTTGTGTTAAATTAAACACGAATAAATCATTCGTAATTTGAATAGTTTTTGCCCATCTCTGGTCTGAACTGAGTAGAGCATTGTGTTAATAGCAGCAGTAGTTAAAATGTATGTAGTGTCAACCGAAACTAGGTGTTAGCCCGTAGCTCCGCCCATGGTAGCCTATGTTTTACTTCGGGTCATTAACTATATCCTAATTTCATCAATATTGGATCCCCGATTTAGTTCTGAAAGCATGACGGGTAGACTTTCAAATTAGTAAGTATGGATTTAGCAAGTTTGTAATGAAGTAAAATGGGTACGTGTCATCAGGTTGTGCGGTGGTGCTGCAGCAGCGCAGCGGGTGCGGACAGACGGAGGGCCTGGGAGTGGAGGTGGGCCGGCTCGGGCCCTCCGACTACTTCGGCGAGATCGCGCTGCTGCTGGACCGGCCGCGCGCCGCCACCGTGCGCGCCGCCGGCCCGCTCAAGTGCGTCAAGCTGGACCGCGCCAGGTCGGTGTACTATAGCGTAGGTAGAGTGGAGGTGGCCTAGGCTGCTGCTCGACATTTGTAGAATGATTATGGCGGATGAAGATGGCAAATAAAACAATTTTGAATAAACCATAATCATACATTTCTTCACTCACATATGAAATTCTTAAATTAGAAGTATAAATATATGAGATATATATATATATTGTTTATCCCTGTTTGTGACTGAACGGATGAAGGCACGCGTGCATGTTTACGGGATAAATATAATCGTAGGGTTCACGCGCCACAGGGCTTAGTATTCTGCGGGGAAATTGTGTTGGTGAAAATAACTTCAATGTAAATAAGGAAAGTAAAATTTATTAAACAGTAGATACCTGCATTGGGCCAGATAGGTTTGTTTGTTTAAAAAAATTAATCAAAATAATTTACAGTACTTTGAAAAAAAGCTAATTAAAAGCTAAACCCACACGTTTCTCAATTATCTCCTACAACTATATAGTTCTAAATTTTGTCAACAGGTTCGAGAGAGTATTGGGGCTATGCGCTGACATATTGAAACGTAACATCGCGCAATACAACAGTTTTGTGTCACTATCCGTCTAACATCAGTGTTCATGCTAAACCATTAGTCCAATCATTTAGACTGACGATATACTATGAATTTTAATATTGCGGGGTGAAGTCACAAAATAAAGAGAGCAAAAAACTATTACTCACGTATGTGCTTATTCAATGTGCGTATTGTACAAGAAATAATATTTTTTTCATTTATAAATCTACTATAATTAAAAAAAACAATAACAACAAGGTGTATGTGATAATAAATAAAATAAAAGTCGAAATATAGCTAAGAATTAAGCTATGCATATAGTATGTGCAATTCTAAACGATACGATGAGTCATACACTCCTCCTCATTTTGGGCTATAATTCCTTACATAAAAGTTACAAAACACGAAGTTTATCGTTTATCGAATTTATATTTATACTATAAATTCGATATGAAGCGTTCGATGTCGTTAATGTACTAACAAATAAAAACCTTAATCGACCGATAGTATAAAGTGCAGCCCTTATGCGAGTTTCCAATTAGAACTCGGTCGCGTTTTCTTTTTGCAGGTGGAAGCAGGCTATTTTTTTGTTAGCAACCGCAGCGCAAGCTTCCACGCAATGTGGAAACTCGCTCTGCGGTTACTAACAATAAAATATGGCGATAACAATATAGAATTTTTTGTGAGTGTCAATATGGAGGGACCAATTCCCAGATATCTGTCTTATGCAAGGTGGACACAAATGAATTACAAATCATTTCAGGGCTAATTACTATTTTCAGGGCTTATTTAAAAAGGATATCGGTGTATTTAGGTGTTCGAGCCTATGCTTGAACCATTTGAGATGACGCTTACGTTAAATACATAATACACACTTGTTTCCTACGTCTTATCTGTACGAGTACAAGAGACGACGCATATCGCTATCTCGTTCCTCCGGTGTGAGCAGCGCGCGGCTGGCGGAGAGGGGACCGATTTGGTGTCAGTACGCTTTGAACGTTATATATATATATATTTTTATGAAAATTATTCATGTAAATCGTAAGTAGTCTTTATACTATTTGTAATTATATTTTACATCTTATTCCGCTCGGCGCCCTTGGCCCAGCGACGCCTATTGCCCTACATCAAGGTAAATGCGGTCGTCTCTTGTACTCGTACAGATAAGACGTGGGAAACAAGTGTGTATTATGTATTTAACGTAAGCGTCATCTCAAATGGTTCAAGCTACGGCTGAAACCTAAATATCCGTTTTCTACCCTTTGGGGGGAAAACGGTTCTATTTTCTAGTTTTCGATAAAAAATGTTTTTCGCAAATCGTACCATTATAACACCTTGTACACAGCTTTGCCTAAAATAGTAAGTATTATGAAATTTACGAGTATTGGTGGAAAACGTAAAAATATTCATTAATATCGCCAGACCTACTTTTTGGAATGCACACATTCATGACTGTTTACAATCACTTGTAATAAATCACTTGATTTAACAGCAAATTAATTTAATTCAATTATTATAGGTGGGCGTAGCTTAAAATTGAATGAAATGTGTAATATGTGTCCACAGCTAAATGTCATCATTCAATATTTGTTTTAGAGAAAAATAGCGTATCGATTTTTTAAATTTTATCAATATATATACATAACAGTAGAAAAATTATGTACATTAAATATATTTACATAAAAACAAAATTAGGCGATAGAGTCATAGTAATAAGAGTATGAATTTGAAAAAAACTGTATGTCTGTTTGAAAACGCTAATCTCCGGAACTACTGGACGGATTCGAATGAAACTTTTTTATTATACAGCTATTAAAGCCTGGGCAACATATAGGGTATAAATGATTTTAAAAACTGGAACACCGGATAGTCCAGCTAAAGTATAGGAAATATAGAAATGACGCCTTAACAAAAGTTGTTCAGCCTGATGAGCATTTTCTGTTGAGGTAGAAAAATCGAAGATTGGAACACCCGATGAAGACCTATGATGGTCAAACTAAACTATAGGAAATATAGAAATTAAGACTTATAAAAGATACAAAACTATAGGAAATAAAGAAATGACGCCTTAACAAAAATTGTTAAACCTGATGAGTAATTTCCTGTGAAAGTATAATAATTTAATTGAAGCCGAGATTCTCACTGCCGGTGGTGCCGGTGAAACTGTACATATCCCGCGTATACCACTTATTGCGGTTTTATGTGGCTTTTTCCAGGGTCTCTACCTGTCATATGTTTTCTCTTTACTCTTCAGGTCTTTTTATATTAGCGCCCGAAGGAAAGACCCCCAATATAGTTTACAAAGGATTTTTTAATTTCTCTAATAATTTTGACCAAAAATTGTTCTGCACGCGAACGAAGTCGCGGGCATCAACTAGTCTTCAATACTTTTATATATTTTTGCTAAAATTATGTGTCTTGGCCTCAATATTTAAACCAGAAAATTTGAAAAAAGCACACAACTCTTTATAATATAAAAACTGCTTGGTTATAAACAAAACACATGACAGGTAGAGAGATAATGAGATGTTGAGAAAGCAAGAACACGCTAACATCTATTAAAACGAGACATAACGCATAATATCTCGAGTCAACAAAATCTAGCCCGACAATCACGTGTGCAAGACAATCGTTTTGAAGTTTAAGTTAAGATTAGCACTAATTCTAGTTTTATAGAATGGAGATTTTTAAAATTTTGCTTCAAGTGATCCTTATTACTATATACATATATAGGGTAACTTTTTATACATTGGCAATATTTTGTCTACATGCTCAGTCCATGTTTCTGAACAACTTTTAGTATAGGAGTAACTCCGAAATCTCGAAAAAAAAGTCGGCTTTTCTATACAAAATTAAATACCTAGAGTCGTGGAAAATGTATGGATCAGCAGATTTTTTTCGCGATTTCAAGATTGCTTCCATATGAAAAATTTGTTCAGTACCATCGACTGAGCATGTAGGTAAAATAATGCATAGGATCTATGCATAAGAAATCACCCTGAATAAGATAGAGGCAAATTAACTATAAATCTTTTCAGGGCAGGCTCCAAGGATTTATTAATAATTAACAGCTTATTTGATTACGAAATTGCTGCTAGTACAGAATAATAAATATATATATATATCCGGGATCCGGGAGTTGGTCCCTCCATCTTGATGCTCACCATTTATATACTTGCAATTTTAACCATAATTTCTACAAACTACAACATTCATGTTTCAAAAAAATCCCTATTGTTGCAATGTTTTAAAAATGCCCAGTCACTGTTAGCTTTTGTATATACCTACCTAACGTGAACACCTTAATTTAAGCATATTTTAACTCCTGTATCATAGTTAAGTACATTTCATAGTTTCAAATTTATTATTTCTGTTATTTTAGAAATAAGGTTGTCTTGTCATGTTGTTTTTTTCGTTTTATCTGCTTGTTATTGTCTACAAACTAATAAAGAAGGCAAATAATGTATGTACTTATACATGTTTGTTTTTAATTCAATTTCGTTAGTCAAGGAACAATTACTTATGATTTCATATAAGTATTAAAAAACCAAAGACATTTTAACAAAGTATTTGTAATCTCATATAAAATACACCTACTTACAAAAATAATACATAAATCCATGATTCAAACCTTACTGGAATAATATCCTAGCCATTATATTTTGGCACGGAATTCGCTTTACAAAAAAGAATAAGAAAAAAACAATATTTATATATATATCACAAAGTGTATTTATACAATTAACTTTTCATATGATTAACACTCCACCTTATAACCCTGTACCTGATTCATACTTAATAAACTAAACATTTATTATGCTTACTTTTAAAATAAACTTTTCAAAATTAACAGGGCCTAGCCTGTGACCTCAAAAAGGGCTGACACCACACCGAGCGAATTCGATTGTGAGAGGCTAGTTCTTAACCCCCGACGCAAAAAATCAAATCAATCGGTCAAACTTATAACACACCCCTCGTGTTTGACCGATACTGCGGACAAACATTGTTCGTCTGTCTGTGTATATGGCACCCTGTGGTGGCACCATAGCTCATCAACAGGTGAACCGATTTGGATGCGTTTTTGTTTATTTATTAGCTAATTTTTATGCGGTGGTTCTTAGATATGTTTGATCAAAATCGGTTTAGCCGTTCAAGTTGTAGCGAAAAAGTTACAGAAGCGCTGTCTATTGATTATTTAGTAAATGTTAGCTGATGCAGTGTAGGTAGTGTATATAAACGGAAGAACTGACAAATTTTTAACGGATAAACAAGTGACATTTATACGCGCTCCCAATTTATAAGAACTGTTAAGACCTTTTAAATGAGTTCTGCGAAACCTTTTACATGAGTTCTGTGAACCTGCGAAGTTTGGAGCGTGGGAGCAAACGTCAAAGCTGATCGAAGTTAGAGAGGGTTGAGGGCTGGGTCAGTTAGTCGGTCCTAGCTCGCCCTGAAGACGACTCTGAAGCCGAGTCCGAAACGTTTTCGATAATACCATTTGAATATTCCTATGTTACTATAAGTGCAGTCGAAACTGCAAACAATTTTATTATTGCGATATGAAAAAAATCCCATTGCCGTCCTAAGATCAAACAACAATATCATCAATTTACCTACACCAGCTGCCGTAGATATTAACATGTAGTAGTAAAATTATTGTATGTTATATGGTATATGCACATATGTTTTGATATATAAAATCAATGCTTGCGAAATAATAATAAAGTGTAATTATTCGACCTGACTGATTTAGAAGGATATTGTTATGTCGGTAAATTTAACTCAGAGATGTGCATATGCACCTCCAGCAACAACTATAGTCTCGCCGGTAATATAACTAGCATCGTCGGAAGCTAAGAAAGCTACAGCACTGGCGATCTCCGAAGGTTTTCCGAACCTGTCCATTGGTACGATCGACAAAGACTTTTCCTTCGCTGGTTCTGAGCTGGTTATCTGTAAAAAATTGCACAGTTTGGTTTATTTTAAAACTGAATGTGGCTAGCGATTTATTAATATTCTCTTTTTCAAGTTCTTCCGGTTTATTAAATGGGTATAAATAAAATGAATACCTACTAATGTTTGTAAAAGCAATACGGAACAAGAAAAACAAACTTTATACTCACCGCAGCAGCAAATTTTGTTGCAACTATGCCTGGAGCAACGCAATTAACCCTTATATTATCATGTACAACTTCAGTGGATATTGCCTTTGTTAAGCCTAGAAGTGTAGTCTTACTGACACTGTATGCTCCTAAAGGCTGAAAATAATAATGTTATCAATAATTTAAATCACTAATTTGGCATTTTATTTTGACTAAAGGCAAAAACACACCGGAGTAATATTTTTTTAAACATATTCTATCTTTTTGTAAGGCCATTGACCGACGGCAACATACTATTTCCAAACTCGGATAGATGCAGACCAATCAATAAACATTACGTAATCTGTAATGAGAGCTGTAATTTACCGCAAGGGAAAAACCAGCAATGTATTAGCATCCACAATGATGTCAATTAGTGCGAAAATTGCATTGAGACTTGACTTCTATCTACCATCACGTCAACGGTCGGTCACATAAAATCGAAGAAATCGCAGGTAAGGAACTTTTAAACTTTCATGTTGCATAATTATATATTAAACGACAGGTATTAAACGCGCACGTATCTTTTTATTTAAAAAAGGTATGTGCGCGTTTAATACCTGTCGTTTAGTATATAACGCAATAAGGAAGCTTAGACTTGGCCTCATAACTTTTTATAGAGAAAAAAGCAGCTTCATCGAAACTTCTAGATTTTACAGGATGTTTCTGGTGGGATACAAACTTACACTCATAGGTTGGTATCCAGCAATAGATGAAATAAACACTATACTTCCACCACCTCTTTTAATTAATTCTGGATATGCTTCCTTGGCCAGCAACCATGAGGATTTTACATTGATTTCAAAAATCTTATCCCATGCATCTTCGCCAGTCTGTCAACCAATAACATAGGACAATTATTTACTATTCAGTGAATATCAAATAGGTATCTTCAATTTTAAAAAACTTAGAATATGCTTGTATTTTTACACATACATTTGATAATTTACATCATTATATAAATGTAAAAATATATTCCAGGGTTCAGGGAATCTTAGATTCAAGTGGGCATAAAAGTGTAAAAAGATCCATGAATGGATCTTCAAGATGGATTTTAGTGGGCGTAGGGTAAAAGCCAAAACTTGAAAATATAGAGCGTTTATTATAGATAAGCGCTTTCAAATGACCGCCATTTTGGCGCGCTTACTCTAGATAGAAGATGGTCTGTAATTTAATATTTTGTGTTATATGTATAATGAAACGGGACAAAAAACGTACTTTTATTAATGTGTTGATTGAATTGTATTGTATTAATGGAGCTGGGTTAAAACCCGACCGTGGGTTAAAACTCAGTTATCGCCCGTTTCAACCCACCCAAACAACCCACTGACCGGGTGATAACTCAATATACCTACTTAATGCCAATATTATATTTTGAATATACACAAACTGATAAAAAAATGAGAATTACGATAAATATCTAAATAGTTATCTTTCTCTTTATCATCTGAGAAAATTCTGGGTATCTTCCTTAGCTGTAGAGCGTCGGAGCCCCAGATCAGCTTTTTTAGTTTCTCTTTTCCGTTTCACACAACCCAGGGTGCCGCCCTTAGTTATTAGACTATTGGCACGCAAAATAATCATCCTTACTTTACTACATTGTGTTTGCACCTTCTGCAAAGACCAGGAAAAAGTGGCATAGTCAGAGGAGGAAGGTTTTCTCCTATAATACGAATTTGAAAACGCCAAGATTGTCTGATCAAGTATACATGTTACATTTGCGTCCCCTCTTCAACACGAAGCATATCTCGTTGAGCGACTTTAGAGCTTCGTCATTAGACCCATTAGTAAGGAATCACGAAGCCGTTATCACCGATAACTCGCATTAATTTTAAACTTGTCTTGAGGCGTTGTGAAATTTCCGACGAGAAAATATGGCGGTAACCATGTTTCACATATGTGCTGCTCTAGGTTGCCGAAATGACAACTCCAAATGTTCACCGACAAAATTCTAATCCGCTAATTTTTGTAAATTTTAAGTAGACATTATTTTTTTACCTCTAAGATAGGTGATACAGAGGGGTTGACTGCTGCATTTGACACAAGTATATCAAGGCCACCAAATTTTTTGACTGCCTGAAAAATAATAAAGAATTTTTTTTCTTGGGTGAATAAGATAAGGTTATTATTATTATTATACCTAATTTGTATTTAAATAAGTAAAAAAATCATGTGCAGTAATCCGTAGAGTTCTCACGTATGGTGTGCACCCAGAAACGGTTGGGTGCACCTGGTCATGCTGTATTGTCATCCAAACTAGTCCACAATACAATGTATAATTTATCGCCAAAATAAATAAATATTTAGTCTGGCCATAAATACTGTTACAATCAAAAAGAAACAAAATATTACATTTGAATTAGGAATCCGTTATTTTTATATGATTTTTCATTGTCTTTTCTTATCTAGGCGCCAATACATTGTACAATATTTGCCGATATTACACAAAGTAGGTATGGAGCCAAATTCAATTTTTAAAACTCTCCATACGCTTGGTATTAGTCAAAGGTTTGTGATAGAAAAATATCTTCGACAGAGTGCAACGTGGGCATTTTCCTACTTCAGTGATGGTTTGGTGGGGTGTTAGCTATGGAGGACTGACTGAGCCATACTTTTGTGAAAAAGGTATCAAAACATCGGCACAAGTGGATCAAGATAGCATTTTTGAAAAGTTAGAAAGAATGGTCCTTCCAGCAAGACTCGGCACCGGGTCACAAAGCTCGGTCCACGCAGTATTGGTTGGAATCGAACGTTTCCAACTTCATCAAAGCTAAAGACTGGCCGTCATCTAGTCCCGATCTTAATCCGCTGGATTATGATATAAGGTCAGTTTTAGAGAGTAAGGCTTGCTCTAAACGCCATGATAATTTGGAATCCCTAAAACAATCCATACGATTGGCAGTGAAGAATTTTACCATGGAAAGAGTGCGTGCTTCAATTAATAACTGGCCTCAACGTTTAAAGGACTGTATTGCAGCCAATGGAGACCACTTCGAATAAGCTTTTTATATTTTCATATACTTGTGTATTAAACGAACACATTGTAAAAGCAATAAATGTTATTTACAATAGAAAAACATATTTTTTCTTTTTTACAATATTTATGGCTAGACTAGATATAGAATAAATACATACAGAAAATTAAAACATCAAAGGCACAAACAAAATTTCTACAAAATCAAAATTTCAGTGCTCAATTGGTTGAAGATATCTGAAATTGAGTTGCAAGATTCCACCAATATAGTTACATGCCTACATAGCAACTCTTCATAGTCGTTTTTCCTTATGGCTGAGGGTCGTGGTAATTACGTAGAATGAAACACACAGCAACTTTCTTGGCTCTATTAATGGGGTGGTTTTGCCATTGCCTTCTCCATTTCACACACAATAATCAATCTAGTGTGCAGGTTTCCTCACGATATTTTCCTTCACCAGAAGTAGTTGTGGTCAATGAAAGCTACTATAAATGAGGCAAATTGGTATACAAACTTGTGTGGCTCGAGGATTCATTACCTATATATCGATATTGTTATCACCCTCTTCATACATAGTTACAATGCAAGTCAAATAAATGCTTGTCAGTATAGTGAATTGAATGCTTACAGTGTCAAATAATTTCTTTCTCTGATCAGAGTTGCCCACATGGCAGACCACACCTTCCACTTGGATGCCATCTCCACGAAGAGTTTCAACTGCCTTCTTTACGTTTTCCTCTTTGCGGCTGCTAACAATTACTGATGCTCCTTCATCTCCAAGTCTTTTGGCTATGGCATATCCAATGCTTAAAACATGTGTTCATTAGAGCATTATCTCAATATTGTGATTTAAAAGTAAGTAAGTAAACTCCAGGTCTGGCTGGATTGACAATAATAAATTCATCAAAGTAATTCACATTAATGTTGCCATATGGACTTCTTCAAAAACTGATCAAGTACTAGTTGGACTTGCCCATCTAAGGTTTCGTAAAATTTGCTTTTTTTAGAGGTAGTAGGTTTAAAGAATTTATTCTCCTAAAAAGTTTATAATAAATCCACTTAAATGAGAATAAAACAGATGCTTAAAAGTAGACAGCAGTTACCATATTTAGTTATAATAAGTTAGGTACAATACATTAAACATTTTGTGATCATTATTTATTTATGGTTTTCTTGCTTGCTTCTTGCAAAATTTCATGAGTCTTAATTAAACAGGAAGTACATACCCCATTGGTTTTGATACTCCTGTGATACCAATGGTCATATATATTGGTGTAAGGAAGTGAGACCTGAATGATATTTTTTTATTTAGGGTCCTATGCTTTTGCATCCATATAATATTTTGGGGGAGGCAGGGCCGGGCCATACCGGGTGTCACCTTTTTGGGGGACATTCACTCATGACTCACTTTTAAGAACAACAAACATTAGGAATTTTACAGAATCTCTTCCAATTCTTATGATTCTGCTAAAATTGTTCATTATGGTTTGCATCACCGTAGCTTCATGTGAGAGGAGATTTAGTAAATTAAAATTAATAAAAAACTATTTCAGGACAACAATGACCCAATTGCAACTTACCAAGAATGCTATCTTGGTATATAAGCCATTGAACATGAGACAATACAATATATACATTTGGAGAAAGTTATTTCTGAGTTTGCAGCTGTCAAAGCCAGGAAGAAATTTTAATTCTAATATAAAAGTATTTTTTCTATGTCTAGTTTTATTGTTTTGTTATTTTGAATATAAATTTTGAATGATCCATCCACGTTTATCATATTATCAAATTTATTGCATTTTACTTTCGATGGGGTGACACCACCAACTTGACAAGGATGGGGTGACCAAAAATGAAA
Source organism: Plodia interpunctella (assembly GCF_027563975.2). Lineage (NCBI taxonomy): Eukaryota > Metazoa > Arthropoda > Insecta > Lepidoptera > Pyralidae > Plodia > Plodia interpunctella. Next base: position 5,774,359 of record NC_071303.1, read on the forward strand.
TTTGATGTAATTTGGATGGCTCTGATATTGGTAGAAGAAACATTAGGTATGAGAACTTACCCATCAGTTGATGCAGTCACTATTGCTACTTTTCCATTTAGTCTACCATTTTTTGTATGGTGTGATTTGGCGTTTAATTTTAAAAAGTTAATTTTTCCAATAGGCAATATTTTGGAGCGAATCATTGCTAAAACAATCAAACAATAGATTTAAACTAACTTGCAAAGAGCATGCAAAGTTGCTAAGTAGGTAGAAAATATTTTTTATTGTATTGAGATACGTGGACTCTGCACTGATAAGCCCAAAACAGCCTCTATTCGTATCAATTACCTCTATTAAATTCAAGGACAAATGAGCGTATGAATATAAAAGTACATACATGTATAATTTATTATATTAACATACAAAACTAAATTTTAGAAGGAAATAAAGGAATATTAAGCATCTAACTGTTTGCTATCTACCTGTACCTGCCTGTCATTTTTTTTTTTCTTTGTGTTTGTGGCCATGTATTTATTATGTAGCTACATTGTGCGGAACTACGGAGTACAGACAGAGATATATACGTACCAGATATTACGCAAAAGCTCAGCGCAGATGGCACTACTGGTATAACTAAGGTACAAAAACATTCTGGCATGATAGGGGCCAACACTGTTCAAATGAAAAAAAGATAGAAAATATTTTTATTCGACAAAATATTACATAAACTTACAACTAACTATGCGACTTAAAATTAACAGTACAGTAATAACAATTGTCGAAAAGGCGGCCAGCTCAGCATGTTGCTGTGGCAGAAACACGGCAGAACCTGATAGCACTGGTTTTCGGCTTACACCAATTAGTTCCTTTCGGCATTTCTTCTCAGCAGTAGTCGTTCCGAAATGCCAGTAGTTTGTAGGTTGTGAAAAATATTATTTAGAAAAAGAAAAATTGCCTGTGAAGGTCTAATTTCTGAATAAATGATTGGAATTTGACTTTGCCAATGGAGGCAAAAAGCGCAAATTTTCAATATTGTTACGACCAAAAATACCTTCTACGCAATCGTGGTGCGAGTTTAAAGGAAAAAGGAAGGATTTAGTGGATTATCCTTAAAATAATAACACTATTTTAGGTTATGTTCTGCATTATTTGGTCAATTGTGGTCATAAACTGATATAAACTTGATGTTGACTGAAGATCTTACCTGTATGAAGTCCATATTTTAATAAGTCCTCACGTGTGACTTCTTTTCGACTGTTTACTGGAACTCGAACTAACTCGAAAATTTTACAGCGTGAGGCGTATCCCATAGTTATAGAAGTTTTTATCTTATGGAAAACGATTTTTCCCAATATTTCGGCACTCGAATATGCTATATTGTTGTATATTTTCACAAACGAATGCTTACAAAATGAAAGGATTAATAAAGTACTCTAAATAGACGTTTTAATCGACATAGCAAAAGGCGGCAAAGCTTTTGTGTACCTAAAATACAATGTTGTACTCTGGCGGGACAAATGTGCAGTAATACTCCCTATTGGCACCTAGTTGTACCAGTAGCGCCATCTGCGCCGAGTTTTGCGTAATATTCCCTATTCCATGCTAGGAGGTACAGCTAGGAGATGGCAACACTGTATTGTCAAGTTAAGACGTCAATCAAGCAAGTCACACAGTGAAAATAAATAAACACGAGAATGTTATGTCCATACATGTCCACACTCCACACTACAACCACAAGATTTTGATTGAAAATAAATTCATAAAAGAAAGATGTATATAATAATATTCAAAGAAAGTCTTTAATAACTTATTGCGTAATGATGCTGAAATGGCTTGTTTTTTTCGCCGAATATACTTTAAGTACGCAAAGTGTCTATTGATAACAGTTTCAATAGCATTTTTTGTCCAAATTCTCGTGGCCTTAAGTTTCTTTCCTTCAGATAACGACGATATTTTAAAAAACAAACCCTTATCAGTAGAAAAACTGCATAGAGGTGCTTTGTCTGCAAGAAAAGAGGATCGAATTAATGACGATGAAGATGTAACTCAAAAAAACAAAGTCGGTTCTCATCTTAGGATAGAAGAGCTGGATTTTAAACCACTGTGCGCAGTGACAAGCAGAGAAGCCATTTCTGCAATTCATCGAGCTAAAACTCAGAAATGTAAACAACAGATTGTCAATACAACATGTCTTATTCAAAGCGGAAAATTTTATCCCAAAATATTACCCAATTATTGCAAGAGCAATGTAATGTCTTATGGTAAACATTTAGGATGCTATCAAGATGAAAAAAAATTGAGGCTGCTCACTAGTTTTTATGGAAATTATGTAAATATGAATTCACCTCAATTATGTCTTGATATTTGTGTTCAAGCTGGCTTTCCCTATGCAGGGGTTCAGTATGCGTAAGTGGAAGTTAGAATTTTTTTGTATACCAATTTTAAAATGAAGGTTAGTCCTTTGTGCGAAATTATCCTTACATATTATAAAACAAAGTCCTCTGCTGTGTCTGTCTGTCTGTTTGCGATAAACTCAAAAACTACTGCATGGATTTTCATGCAGTTTTCACCAAGATATAGTGTTTCTTGAGAAAGGTTTAGGTGTATAATTTATTATGTTTTTACTGGAGCGAAGCCTGGACGGGCCGCTAGTATAATATAGATGTTTCTAAAAATAGTTACCTACTTTTGTCAGTTGCTGTAACCAGAGATGGACACAATTTATAATCTTCCAAAATTATTACAGATTACCTAAAATAATTTCGAAAAAAAAATCAAAATTACTTTTCAAAGATAACTTATTTTCAAGATTAATTTTTAAAAGTGATCCAGAATGGTTTGGGTGGTCAATCTCAAATCAAATCTGAACCAATTGTTATGAAATTTGGTACACGGGTGGAAAATAAACTGGAATAACACATAGGGCGCTTTTATCCCAAAATTCCCACGGGGGAGCACATAGTACATTATAAATTGTAATATGTAATAGTAAAATACAAGTTAAACATTTGTAAAATTCTGTTCAATAAAGAATATAACTTACAAGTTTACAATGGTGGAAACAAAATTGTCAAATTGTAGCTATACAGTTTTACATATTTCTGCTCAATACAGGGACATTAGTACGAAAAAGTGGTTTATTGAATGTATAATTGTAGTTACAAATTGACATATTTTGTGAAGTGTCAGAAACTTAGAATTTTGTGCCTCAATTTAGTGACCAAAGAAATTGTATGATGTTTAATTAAAATGACTTAAAGAAATGATGATGAAGATGTAAGTAATTTTATTAATATGCTTTTTGACTTTTTTTATAAACCAATCTAATATAAAATTAATCCCTAATCAGAACACATAATAAGAGCCAAATTTCAAACATTTTAAAATATGATTATCAATTATCTTTTTAATATAAACTTACATTTTAAGTAAAGTTGTAACTTACAATCTTAATTATTATTATTAATCTAAAGGCATTTTTTGCATACGTAAATGTTTACTGAACAGTATTAGTAATGCACCAATTTGTAACGTTTTATTTGTAAAATTCCTCCATAACTAAGGTTTAACCAGCACTTAAAAAATTACAAATTTGTTACATTTCTACAAAATTGCCTACTTGTAATCTTTATTGAATAGGGCCCAGAGGTCCTGAGCCTAGAAGGTCTAAAAGGATCTTATTACACTTGAAAAAACAAATGGACTTGATTCAAACCTGGCTCTGTCTACCCAGTAATTATAAAGATGTGTTACTCACCTTGCTTCCCAAACTGGACAGGGTCACTAGGGTTTGTAATCTGTAGAAAAATATCATATAACTTAATGTAATTTGAAATAGATAACTTGTAATCTCGTTTGATAGTAATCATAGCTTACATAATCAAGATTAATATAGAAATACTTACGTTTTTATGCACACTAGTGCCATCTACTTTTGACTCTCAGACTTTTTGACTCAATTCTACGGGAATCGCGAACTTTCGGTACAAAAGGTGTTTATTCAAGCTAACTTAATATCAAATTACATAAAAGTTGGCCTAGTCGATTTGTGAAATCGAAACCGAAGAAATTTGGTTAAACATAAAAAAATTGAAATTTTAAAGTTACTATAGTTACTAATTTTTTAAACAGATTTTCTTGTTTTTACAATGTAATCAGCATTGTTAATGTTTTCAGTTCTGAATGCTTTTGTGGTGAAAATCTGCCTCCTGAAACAGCATTAGTTGCTGAGCATCTGTGTGACATGAAATGTCCTGGAGAGTCTTCCAAGACTTGTGGAGGCTACTTTACAATGAATGTTTTTGAAACTGGTTTAGAGAGTAAGTATTTGTTAGTGGAACTATCTTTGTAACTTTTATCAAACCACTAAATTGAATGATGTATATATAGGTAAATACATCCTTTGACTTGCAGTTTTAAATAAATTTATTGCTTTACTTGCTGGCTAGCGTTGAAATTTATAGGAAGTATTATTTTCAGAATTTGTTGCCAAGACACCTAAAACTGTAGGAGAAACTGGAGCTGTGAGGATTGTATTTCTTTTAACTCTGAATGGACGTGCATTGCGACAAATACATCGGTTGATAAATGCTCTTTATCGAAGTAATCATTATTTTTATATTCATGTAGATAAAGTAAGTACAAATTTACAAGTATTTGAAACATTGCAATTTATCTTAATTTCATACCTCAGCCGACATCATGATACCAAATCATATACAACTAAAACAATATAGAAAGAAATTACAACAAAAAAAGATGACAATGGCTAGAAGTGGATTTCAGTATTAATTAAAGATAATGTAATTTTGTTTCAGAGACAAGACTATTTGCATCGGAAATTGTCTATTTTGGAAAAGCAATATCCAAATATTAAATTAGCCACGTCTAGATATTCATCCATTTGGGGTGGCGCATCTTTGCTTCAGATGCTTATTGCGTCTATGAAGGATCTCTTTCTACTGAAATGGCATTGGGATTATGTTATAAACTTAAGCGAAAGTGACTTTCCTATTAAATCTCTTGAAAGCTTAGAAAATTTCTTATCTGTAAATAAAGGACTTAATTTTGTTAAATCACATGGACGAGAAGTTCAAAGATTTATTAAGAAACAAGGCCTCGACAAGACATTTATAGAATGTGAAACTCATATGTGGCGCGTAGGTGAGAGGAAGCTGCCGCGGGGAATAGTAATCGACGGCGGCAGTGACTGGGTGGCATTATCTCCTCAATTTGTGTCTTATGTCACTGGAAAACAAGATGAATTGCTGGCTGGATTAGAGATTGTCTTTAAACATACTTTATTACCAGCTGAATCTTTTTTTCATACAGCATTAAGAAACTCGCAATTTTGTAACACATATGTGGATAACAACTTGCACGTAACTAACTGGAAAAGAAAGTTAGGGTGTAAATGTCAATATAAACATGTTGTTGATTGGTGTGGATGTTCACCAAATGATTTCAAGATGGAAGACTGGCCAAGAATACAAAATACTGAGGATAGACAATTATTCTTTGCAAGAAAATTCGAGCCAATAATTAATCAAGAAATTATAACTAGAGTGGAACAATTCATCGGTTTCAATGACCACCATCTGCTAAGAAACTTGGAAGGTTATTGGCAAAGTATTTATCATATTGACGACTTAACATCCAGTACAGATGACCTACTTCTTACTCATGCCGGGAGTATTATACGACAGAATGCGAAGATTTTATCCGAAAAAGGATGCACAATAGATATTTATGAAATTGTTGAAATAAATTCATATAATTACGCAGACGTTTACAAAGGTAATCTAATACTTCATAAAGCAGTACTTAACAAAGGTTCTGAAATAATCCTCGAAACTTGGTACAAACAAAAAAAATATATGGAGTTCAACTTTGGAAATCATTTAGCAGAAAATATTAAAATTTTTAAAGTAAGTTCAGATTATGATCAAAAAGAAATGATATTCAGAAATTTGGCCAACATTTTGGGTCCATTGTCAGAACCGGTTCTACTATATCAATTTTCGCCTATACTTGAAAAAAAAGGCGAAAATCTTACACTTATATGGTTGGATCCAACTGGACTTATAGCAGATGTAAATGTAATAATTATTAATGAAAATAATTTAACAAATTTTATAAAACCAAACCTAAAAATCCCACTATTACCAGGAATTTGGAAAGTCGGTTTATTTGAACATTATGAGTTAATAGTATTAACGAAATTTTTAATTACTCCTCTGGAATCTTTTTCTGGAAAGGATTTAACTCATCAAGAGGCAAGTATCATCCACAGCGGATCTCAAAATGCTTATAAAGACTTTTCCAACATTAAACCTTTACATTTTCTACCGGATGAAGAAGAAAATATTTTATTACAGAAGATATCACAATCAAATATTAAAAGAGTGAACAATGATTTAAAAGAATGGATAGACTCGTTAACCTCCGAATTTTACAATGTGTTAGGCTTATGTGTTAATCAAGCTAATTTGAAAGATATAACGAATTGTGGAAATTATGACTTCGATGATTGTTCTGCGACTGAGTGGAGTTCTTTATCACCAGATCCTAAAGGATCGATAGGAAAATTTAATAAAATATCTAGTCGATTGGACAGAGTATGACATCCATTTATTTTTGTATAAGTATTTTATTATTAAGTTATATTAGGAAATTCGGCTAACGTAAGTCCGAACAGTTGAAAACAAAGGAGACTTCTGTAAAGAAACTGATGAGTTTTGCCTGCATAAGTACTTTAGTCAGTGAAAAGTTGACATCGACCTCTATGGACGGATTGGAACTATGTCGTACTTGTATACAACACGCGAACAAACTTAATACCTATTGTTAATTCGTGCAGAATATAAATATAGTTTATCTTTTCATAAAAAATAATTTCAAAATATGTCTTTGTTTTTTAAAAAACCTGTGTGAAAATTAATAAAAATATCTAATACAATCCGCTACATTATAAAATTAATTCTCGTTTATTTCTTACAGGTTGTAATACTTTAATGTAATCTGTAATAATACCAGGCAACAAAAAAAAATTTAATGTTATCTAATATAAATATAAAATTAATAAAAAAGGTAATAGTGGCGGACTTATTCTATGAATGAAACGAACCTCTTCCAGGGGATTGGTCCGTTAGATCAACGTTGTACTTAATGAATGTTGATCTAACAGACTTTGCATGAAACCTTGCATCACAAAAATAATCTTGATTTTTCCAGAGATTACTTGATTATTTTCAAAATTATTTTTCACTAGCGATCCATACCACTTTGGTAAAGTGGGCAATAAATCATGTGTGTCATAATGTATTTTTCTATTCCGTATATTCCGATACAGAACCATGGGTTACGAGATTGGGAGATTAAAGGTATAGTTGCTTACGTGTTTTATCATGGCTATCTGGCGCTGTCTACCCATTAAGTGATAAATCTGTATAACCTTATTATGATGTGTTTTAACGCTCGACGCAAAAAGAGGGGTGTTATAAGTTCAACGTGTCTGTCTGTGGCAACGTGACATCGTAGCTCCTGAACGTATGAACCGATTTTCGTTTAGTATTTTTTTGTGTCATAGATAATTTATCTCGAGTGTTCTTAGCCATGTTTCATGAAAATCGGTTCAGCCATTCAAAAGTTGTAGCGAAATGAATATTAAAAGTCGGGGGTTTTTTAATTTGTCAAACAAATAAACTGTTATTATTATAAATAAATGATTAAAAGGTTTGATTACTATTTATTTTGGGCAAGGAAAAAAGCACCTTATTAAGATCATAGTTCCAAGAAGAAAAGGACTTTAATGTCATTTAATCAAAAATCCAAATGAAAATCAAATGGTTTTTATTCAGAACTAGTTTTTGCCCGCGGTATCGCCCGCGTGATTTTCATAGTAAAATCTCGGTCATTCTTTTATATTGTAAGACTGGTAATATATATGATACAAATTCGTTTTTTTTTTTAATTTACTGTTTCCACCTACGTTCTAGTCCAATCCCGCTTCCTACATATTGTCCCATCAAGTTTCCCACTACTTGCCTCGCCCATTTTCCACGACGTGTCTCCTCATTCTTCGCTACGTCTCCCACTTCCGCTTTCTGCAACGTGTGCCGTCCTATTTTCCACGACGTTACATTACATTACGTTCCTTTTTTAATAACCATAAACGTAAATCAAACATCATACGGGTTTCTCTTCAAAAATAATGAAATTTCATATAAATGTTCACCCCTACACCATTTCCCCAGAGATGCAATTTAAAAACAAATAGATAATTCATTATTATATTTTCTTCTTCCACAATAATGAAGAGTATGTTTACCAATTTTCAGCTTTTTATCTTGAAAATTGTATTAAGTCCCATACAATATTTCACCCCCCTTTTGTAGGGGTTGAGGGTTAATTTTCAGAAAAATCTGAAACACTTATTCATTAATTTAATGTAAACAATTAAAACCCATTTTTTTAAGTCACTAACAACGGTGTAGAACTTTCATATAAAAGTTTTTCACCCCCTTCGGGGTGGAATTTCCAAAAGTTCTTAGTGCTCACCTACACTCCCCATGGAATCTACATGTCAAACAACTTCCTGAGCCCTGTAGTTTCGGCTCTACGTTTCAGTCAGTCAGTCTCAGTAACGGAAGAGTTTTATATACAGGGTTACTGGTATCTAATGCATAACCTTCCAGGTGTTCGATTCCACTACATGACGCTACCGTACCTGTCGTGTTGCTTGGCTATTACATAGAGTTAAGATGTGTAGAATCGCAAAGTAGATCGTATTTTTTTATATGAAAGAAAAAACTACGAATCACAAATGTAGAGTTGTGTGTATCCGAACATGTTCAACTGTTGAGTTGTGTATCCAAACAGTTTATCTGTCATGTAATGACGTTTAGAGATCGAATAGGAATCGATGGAGGACGACAATAAAGGCATTGTGTGTATTGGTTAAATCCGTGTTTTATTACTGAATATTAAGGAAAACGATACAATTCTGGCGACGAGGATTAACGAAATCGCGCAAAGATTATGCGGAGTCACGTATTTCAGGTGGAAAATACGTAAATTTGTTCAATCATGGAGTATTCATTGGGGTCGGCGGGCCCAATTTTTTGCCCATTTGGAGAGGCAAATACAGGCGAAAGATGGAAAGTGTGGCTCAGAAACTTCGAATATTACGTCGGTGGCCAGGTAGGGCTAAATGACAAACAGAAAATAAGCAGACTTTTACACCAGGCGGGGCCTGAGGTACAAGAAATATATGAGACTATTGAAGAGCAAAATGCCGAAGGCAGTAACGAGTTTGAGAAATGTAAATACAGGCTTACGAACTACTTCCAGCCGGAAGTTAACACGGCCTATGAAAGGCAGAAATTCAGAAATATATCTATGAACGAAAAAGAAAATGTTAATGAGTTTGTTTTAAGGCTGAGAAAGCAAGCAAAATACTGTGAGTTCTCCAACACAGATGAGGTAGTAAGAGACCAACTCATAGAAAAGTGTGTTAACAAAGATCTAAAACGAAAATTTCTAAAGAAAGGAAAAGATTTAACTCTAACAAGGGCATTAGAGTTGGCTAGACTGTTTGAATTGGATAATTTAATGTTTTCTAGTGAGGAAAAAGAAGAGAAGGTGAAACAGGAGGAGACAAGTGTAAATAAGGTTCACCAAGGCCAGAGCTTCATCAGCTGCTATAGATGCGGACGCAGGGGTCATATAGCAAAAGATAGTAAGTGCCCGGCAGCTGCGGAACAATGTGACAAATGTGGAATTAAGGGTCATTTTGCAAAGTGTTGCAAGACCAAGAGTTCAGAAAGGAAGAAAGAAGTTAAGAAGAAGAAGAAAAGATATGTGAAGTATGTAGTTTCTCATGATTCGGACTCGGAATCAACAAATGAAAGTGATAACAGTGACTGCGAGGACAGTAAGCAGGTGCAAGTAAATTCTGTGTTTACCATTAACAGTATGGACAATAAGTGTAAAATAAAAGTAGGGGAAAGGTATATGTGTGATTTTATTATTGATTCAGGTGCATCTATAAATATCATTGACAAGCACACATTTAAAAGATTAACAAACTCTGGATTTTCTTGTGAATTAAAAGACAAGAATAACGATAGGTACTTTGCTTATGGAGGAGAAGAAATTAAGCAAGTAGGTATATTTTCAACTTTGTTATACTCACCAGACTCAAAACGCAAAGTAAATGCAAATATATTGGTATTCAAAGGTTGTGGACCTTCCCTGTTAAGTAAACAAACATCAATCGATTTGGGTTTGTTGAGAGTAGGTCCAATTTCTGTTGAATTACCCAAAATTTACTCTATTAATCCAATTGATTCTAAAAATGCTATAATGAAAGAATATCCAAAATTGTTTGATGGTATAGGTAAACTGAAAAACTTTAAACTGACTATTCCTATTGACCGAACTGTTAAATTGATTGCTCAACCTGTTAGACGACAACCTTTTAACTTGAGACACATAGAAAAAGGACTAATTACAGAGCTTATTGAAAATGACATTGTGGAACCTGTGACAGGACCCACTCCATGTGTATCTCCTTCTCACATTGTAAAGAAGAAAGAAAAAGACCAATACCGACTGGTAATAGACATGAGGAAGGCAAATGAAGCTGTAATGAGGGAACGCGTCCCTCTCCCTACATTTGAAGAGCTATTAGCAGATCTCAATGGCTGCAAGTTCTTCTCAACACTTGATTTAAAATCTGGGTATCATCAACTGGAGCTGGATGAGGATTCTAGAAACATCACTGTCTTTAGTTCTAGTTTAGGGCTTTTTAGGTACAAACGTTTATTCTTTGGTGTACGATGTGCATCCGAGATGTTTCAACGAGTGATTGCTCACCTGCTACAAGGCATTGAGGGAGTCGCAAATAGCCAGGATGATATTCGAATTGGAGGACGCACTAGAGAAGAACATGATGCCAGGCTGCGTGAGGTGCTGGACAGATTGAATGCAAATGGTTTAACACTCAATGAGAGGAAGTGCAGATTTGGTGAGTCTGAAATTGTGTTTCTTGGACATCACATTTCAGCTGCAGGTGTAAGACCAACAACAACTAATCAGCAGGTGGTACAAGAGTTCAGAGCTCCACAGAATACGGCAGAAGTCAGAAGCTTTCTGGGACTAGCAAATTTTTCGGCTCGGTTTATTCCGGATTTTAGTACAATCGCTGCACCATTGAGAAAGCTCACCAAGAAGGACACGGAGTTCAAGTGGATAGCAGAACATCAGGAAGCATTCCAAAAGCTAAAAACATTAATAGCGTCAGCGCCTGCATTAGGTTTTTACAATAGAGACTCTGAAACAACTCTTGTTACAGATGCAAGCCCGGTAGGAATAGCGGCAGTATTAATTCAGAAACAAATCGTAAAAGGCGAAGAGCAACCTATTATTATCAAATACATAAGTAAAGCATTGACACCAACAGAGCAGCGCTACTCACAAACAGAAAAAGAGGCATTAGCCATTGTGTGGGCATGTGAGACCTTGTACATGTACCTAATAGGGAAGCAATTCAATATCATATCAGACCATAAGCCATTAGAAATAATATACTCTCCGAATTCGAAGCCTTCTGCAAGAATTCAACGATGGGTCTTAAGATTACAACCATTTACATTTAAAGTTATTTATAAGCCAGGAAAAAACAATATTGCAGATCCAATATCCAGATTGTTAGATACATCTAATCCATTAACTAAAAATACAGAAGATTGTGAAGATCGGTCATTATTGGCCTTAGTAGAGTCATCTATGAAAGCGGTTACTTTAGAAGAAGTACAGGAAGCCACTATGAAGGATGAGGAATTATGTGATTTGAAAAAAGCTATTGAGAAAGATATATGGCCAAAGGAGTTCCGGAAGTATGAATTGATTAAGACTGAGCTATGTGTCATAGATAACATCATATTAAGAGGTACAAGGATTGTAATTCCAACATGCTTAAAGGAAAGGATTTTGGATCTTGGACATGAAGGACACATTGGAACGAATTCCATGAAAGCAAAGTTAAGATTAAAAGTATGGTGGAAAGGAATGGATAAGGACGTAGAATACTGGGTTGACACATGTGACGGGTGCAGACTGGTCAGGCAAGACACACATCCTGAACCCATTACTTCGACTAAGCTGCCAAGTAAGGTATGGGAATTGGTTGGAATTGACTATATGGGACCGCTACCATCAGGTCACTACTTACTTGTTGTTGTGGACTATTACAGCAGATATTTTGAGGTTGAGATACTGAAGAATCAAACAGCAGAAACAACAATTAAGACCTTAGAAGAAATAATTTGTAGAGAAGGACTAATGGATGAAATTGTGTGTGACAATGGCCCAGCATTTAGAGATGAACGTTTCAAGGAATTTCTAGTATCAAATGGAGTAAGACTCAGGCACACAACGCCGCTTTGGCCACAGGCCAATGGTGAGGTCGAGAGGCAGAACAGAAACATCCTGAGAAGACTGAGAATAGCGCAGGCAAAGAAGTTGGATTGGAAAAAGGAATTACAAGTATATTTGTCAGCTTACAGAACTTCTCCACATTCGACTACGGGCTTACCTCCAGGGGATGTGTTTAGAGGGCGCAAAATAAAAACAAAGCTTCCAGAGATGAAGGTAGAATTTAATTTAAATGACGAGCAAATAAGGGACAATGACAGATACAAGAAATATGTACAAAAAGAATATGCAGACAGAAAAAGACATGCAGGAAAGGTAGAGCTGCATCCTGGAGACAAAGTGCTGATGAAACAGAGAAAGGAAGACAAATTAAGCACTCCATTTTCCCCAGTAGAACATACAGTTGTATGGAAATCAGGTAATTCTGTTACAGTGCAATCTCCGAATGGAAAAGTTATAAAAAGAAACTCTCTACATTTTAAGCCTATTAAGTACAGAGATGGTGAAAAATTTGTAAAGGAAAAGGAAGAGATTAGGAACGGAAACAAAGACTTGGAAGAAGTAAGAGGTAATGAACCAGATGCGACAAAAGAGGAAGGAGACCTGACTCACTTGACTCATAGCAACAGACCTCATAGGGAAAAGCGACTACCACCTAAATATAATGACTTTCTGTTGAGTCTTATTGTAGACTCATTGAATTGATATTATAATGTGTAGTGTTCTTAGCCGTAGGTCTAGATGTGTTATCTACAATATGATGTTTGTACTTAATGATGCCAAGGCGGAGCAGAATACACATTGCAAAAGTATTTATTTTGCAAGTTGATTTTGTATGCCAATGATATACATATCATTGTCCAAGTTAATTTTATTACCTAAATTTGTGATAAGTTCTCATGTTAAGGTCAAAACAAGAAATGTAAAACTTCATAATATTTAGTTAGAGTACATATTCCGTTTTAATCATAATATAACTTTTGTAGCTGAAAGCTGTTTATGTTTAAGGATAAGTTAGACTTACCATTTTGATTTTATAATTTAAGTTCTTTTGAAGAAAGAAAGGGATTGTAGAGTTGTGTGTATCCGAACATGTTCAACTGTTGAGTTGTGTATCCAAACAGTTTATCTGTCATGTAATGACGTTTAGAGATCGAATAGGAATCGATGGAGGACGACAATAAAGGCATTGTGTGTATTGGTTAAATCCGTGTTTTATTACTGAATATTAAGGAAAACGATACAACAAATAATCGTAGAATAAAAGTTGCTTGTTTTGTTTGATGTACCCAAGTACCTAGTCTTTAGGAAGTTTTGCGCTTATAATATCAGTAACCCTGTATATCGATTGGATATACCTACTTCTTTTTGAAAGTCATAAGGAATACCTACTTCTTTGTGTTATTTTTTGTATTCAAAACGACAAACTATTAAATGTTGTCATTATTATATAGTCTATATTTATTTTTAACTAGCTGATGCCCGCGACTTCGTTCGCGTGGCCGAAATTTTTTGGTAAGGAGTCAATATTATTACAGTAATTTAATTGTACAGACAAAGAGTGACAGTACCTATATGTATAAGTATCGTTACGCTTTGTCTGACAGAAGATTCTCGTCAGACTGAAAAACTATATTTCGTATAGTTTAGCTCGACCATTATGACTCTTCAGATATTCCAGATCTTTGATTTTTATAACTCAACAGAAAATGGATATCAGGCTAAACGACTTTAGTTAAGCCTTCATTTCTATATTTCCTATAGTTTAGCTGCATCATCATGAGTCTACATCAGGTGTACCAGATCTTCGATTTTTATATTTCAACAGAAAATGCTCATCATGCTGAACAACTTTTGTTAAGGCGTAATTCCATATTTCCTATAGTTTAGCTGTATCATCAATGTTCTCCATCAGGTGTTCCAGTTTTCAAAATAATTTATACCCTGTATTTTGCCCAGGCTTAATAGCTATATAACAAAAAAGTTTCATTCAAATCCGTCCAGTAGTTCCGAAGATTAGCGTGTACAAACAGACATACAGTTTTTTTCTTCAAATTCTTTCACTGCTATGACTAGGTATATCGCCTAATTTTGTTTGTAAATACATTGAATGTACAGGATTTTTTTATACTGTTTTATTATAGGTAAGTACGTATTGATATTGATTTACTGTTTGTTTGTTATTTTCAGAAACCGTGATCTTAATAAGGTGTGGATCGAAAGGTTTCAGGTTCGTATCCTACTCGTGTCATATAAGTTTGTATACCAATCTGACTCATATACAAGGTGTTTGGTCAATGGTATATAAAGCCGAAAATGGTAGATAGGATATCGTATCCACATTCTCAAAAAAATATTTCCATGTGGGAAAAACGTCACAATAGAGAGTTAATTATGATTTTAGTTTATGGTAAAATTAACCTGGGTGTTTGGTATAAATTTCAACTTGATACCTTTACCCGTTCCTGAGAAAAAGGAGGCCTTGACAGACGGACAGACAGAGGGACAATGAAGTGATCCTATTTTGATATAAGGATTCCTATTTTACCTTTTGAGGTACGGAACCTTAAAAATGAATATTATGAGACAGATGTTCTGAGACTTGACTTTTTTGCAACTTGAACGTTTTGGGCTGTAGATATTTTGCAACTTGCAAAGTATTGCGACTCGGGTCTTATGAGATTTGAACTTTTTGTAACGATTTTGCAACTTGAACGTTACGAGACTAAACCTAAAAATAACTGAACTATGTCGATTATTTTTTTGGCACCTTCGTGGGGGCAAAAGTTAGTTGGTATTTACTAAAATTAATACATTATGTCAAAGAAATTTATTTATCAAAATGATTCTCGATTCTTACTCTTACAAATTCATTGATACAATAATAACATTTAAATCATTTTCATTTGAATTAGTTCTTGAGTTGCTATTCTAAGGATTCCATAGAAATCTTCTTGAATATGTGATCTCCAAAATCTACATCTACCCCAAACAATGGCTGGGTAGTTCGGTGAAGATATGCCTTGAAATATTCTAGCTATGCTACGACCAGTAAAGCTGCAATCTTTATAAGAAGTTATTAAAGCCCTGACATCAGACGCGATACGGTCTATATCTAGAGGGCGTTCTTGCAATTTTACGTTCGAAGGTAAAATATCGTCTCTCTGAAAATAGTTCTTTATTATAATTTTGAGAGCATTTGACTTTTGTAGCAAAAGTTCGTCTGAAAGATCTACGCTATCCAAGGAATAATTTCCTAGAGTACTTAAAGCTGCATTTATTTCTTCTAGTTGATACAACATTGATCTCTCTTGAGATACCACTAGTTTATGCAAATCATCTAAGATGGCGTCTAACTCCACTGGATTTAAATCTCCAGGAGCCTTTATTCGTAATCCAAGAGTACTGAATTCTACTTTCAAAAGAGATCGTTTCGATAATCCACCTTCTACTACCCATTCTAAATTCTTCAAATGGTATTTTGTCATACCGCTTTCCCAACCAATTGCGGCAGCTACTTCAATCACATTGAATTCTACGTAACTTTTCTTCATGATTTCTGGGTCTTTTTTACTTTCCAATAAATACGCCATTGCAAGGGGGCTGCTAGTTTTAGCTGCTTCTAAAATCTTCACTGGACCACCGTATGAAGCAATTTTACACATAGTATAAGCATTATTTAGAACTTTAATGTATTGTTTTGGATGTAGCTCAATATAGCATAATAACGTGGCTATATTCTCTGCTGGAAGATCTAATTCTTCAACAGTTGAATCTATTGGTATACCTACTTCATGCCCTTTGCACCATTTTCTACTGGTGGAAGCTTCTTGATTTTGACAGTCACATGGAACAAATATTTTCTGTATCAATTTTCTTATAGTGGGTCTATCAATAGTATTGGCATGTATGTGTTTAAGAAGCTCATTTTTATCATTGTCACTGCAATTCAAAAAAACGTGACAGTAAGCATTTTGACCATCGCGACCAGCTCGACCAACTTCTTGAACATATGATTCAAAGCTGCTTGGCATATTGTAGTGTATGATACATCTAATGTTAGATTTATTTATACCCATACCAAAAGCTACAGTCGCCACAATTATTCTTAATGTTCCTTCCATAAAGTGTTTTTGTATTTTTTTTCTCTGTGCTGCAGACATACCAGCATGATAAGCTTCAGCTATATAAGACATTCTTTTCCGTTTCTTAATCTGTTTTTCCATATTAATTTTGTGAGGCTCCTGGAGACAAGATCTAAGAACAGCTGCAACTCTCTCACATTCATCTCTTCTTATACAATAAACTATAATGGAATTGAATAAATTAATTCTTTCTGATGTAAGAAAAGATATTAAAGCTTTATCTTTATCCTTTTCCAAAGACACAGACAGTATTAAATTTTCGGGCAGAGTGGGACTTGTTATAACACCAGATAAACCATCTGGTACATTAATATGGCGAATAACACTTTTTATGGTTGGTTGACTTGCTGTGGCTGTTAGGCCTAGAATGCATTTGACATTCAGTTTTTCTTGTAGTACCCGAGAAATCATTAAATAACTTGGTCTGAAATTATGGCTCCATTGTGAAACACAATGAGCTTCATCTATACATGCAAATGCGATTTGTGGCAATGTTTTAAACAATCCAGTGAAACCATTAGATGAATCACCTGATATTAATGCTTCTGGAGATACCAGCAGGATATTTATTTCACCATCTTTTAAACATTGAATGATTTTCCGTCTTTGGGTTGGTGGTTGATTAGTATGTAGACATCCAGCCTTCAAAAATTCTGGCATACTTAGCACTTGATCTTCCATCAGAGAAACCAGTGGTGAAATTACCAAAGTAATACACTTGTGATATTTACTATAAATATATGCAGGAAGTTGATAACACAAAGATTTACCACCTCCGGTTGAGAGTATCAATAAAGTGGACAAACCACATAAAATTCTCTTGATAGCTTCCTCCTGTCCTGGTCGAAATTTATCATGTCCAAATTTTAAAAGTGCCTCATATAGTTCAGTTGGAGTCTCTTGAGGATAATCAGAATAAATAGGTTTTACATGTTCACTACTGTTATGACTTTCTTCTAACATTTTCAAAATAGATTCAGGAATTTTACTTGGTTCATGCAAAGACTCACTTAGTTGCTCTGACAGCGTAAAATTTTTATTTTCCTTGGCTATATTTTGCATATCCTTCAAAGATGGTAATGTATTGTCACTATAACTTTCTAATGGCAAAAGTGAATCTCCTTTATGTGCAGTACAATATCTTGCCATATGACCACAACCTCCACATTTAAAGCAAGCAATTTTACCCGATTCTGGAAATTCCATTCCAGCATGCAAAGCCTTTTTGTCTTTCCATTGTTGTTTTTTATATTTTGTAAAATTAATGCTTTTCTTGCCACGTACAAAAACTTTTTTTTCAATATTGATTTTAACAAAATTATCATTTAAAGTTCCATTTTTTATTTTGGACTCCAATTTATGAACTTCCTTACCATTTGTCTCTTTTGCCTTCTGTGTTTTAACAGAAGAATCTAATTCTTCAAGAATTTTTGAAATGTTCCTATGTCTAGGTGCCACTTGATCTTCTTTTCCAAAAGGTAAAAATTCTGTAATATCTGGTGGTTGCAATTCATTATCATTTAAAATATTTTGTGAAGATTTTAATTTTCTTTTTTTGGTATCTTTCATAGTATTTTCTTTAGTTGCCTGTTTCAAATAACCATTGTCGATTTCATTTGGGTTTGTAATATTTTCATTTTCAGTGTGTAATATAATACTTGCATTAGTCATATTAGTACTCATATTATTACTGATTTTCCTCTTTTTCAAAGCAGGTTTTAATTTATTCAATGCTATGTTTTCATCTTCTTCAGATTCACTATTTTCTACATAATCATAATTTTTCTCATTTAGTTCTGGCCCTTTATCACTAATATTTATGCTAAAGGTTTCCATTACTGGTACATTGACATTACTTAAACCAAATTTTTCAGCTGGCTCAGTGAGGTATTTTGTCTCTGTAATTGGTGAGCCTGTTATTCTTTCCAGCCACCCTTGATTAACTTTTCTTACTTTTGGAATACTACTGATAATATTAGAGACTTGGCTGATACATTTATCATGAGATTCTTGACCTAAGGTTGCTACATTCAAACTGGTTTCTGTGATCGGTGATACGTTATTAGAATTGGAATGAAAAGAGTTCTCTTTTTCATACTCACTATTTGTATTTTCCAAAATACATTGTGATTTGGACAATGTTTTCCGGGGATTTCTTAAAGAAAATTTTCTATGTTGAAATAATTTTTTTGATAAATTTTCACTAAAGGGACTGGAAACTTTAGTAGATGTTTGTGGTTTTTCAACATTTAACAATAATTTTTGTATCTCTTGTCCACTGGGTAAGGCCGGCAGTATTTGATCAGTTTGAGAACTTGATGATTCACAGGAGAGACTTTCAAAGTGGCGTACTGGTTCCGGGGAAGCAAGTGTAACATCTTCAAAGTCATCAATACACAACGAACTCTCAAGTGCTGCACTTTTAAGTTGGAAATATTTCTTATAAGCATACTTGATTTTTAATGGAGCCTCTTTTATGTCTAATTTGGATGGTGTACGTGCGTGATTCGTTTTGAATTCTTTCTCCCAAGTTTTGACTATTAGTTTACATTTAAGGTAAGCTTTGTCTCGTTTGATAGATTCAATGATATCCATATTGTAGCATGGATGGCTTATTACGGATGCAGTATAACAGTGATGTTTTTAATTATTACTGATTATAATTATCTATAATATTATAGATATCTATATAGATTACTTTGTTTCTGCGGCGCGGATCTCGCACTGAACTGAACTAACAGAGTGACAGTTAATTGTCAATTTGTCAATGACGTTAAGTGTCGACAATGAAGCCAAAACAAAAAAATAAACCTATAGGGCATTTTACGCAAAGCTCGGCGCAGATGGCTAAGGTACAAACATTTCCAATGGAAACAAAAAGCGCCAATTTTCAATATTATTGCAGATTTACGAACAAAAATACCTTCTACGCAATCGTGGTGAGAGTTTAAAGGGAAAAGGAAGGATTTAGTGGATTATCATGAAAATATAATAATAACACTATTTTACGTTAGTTGTATATTATATTTACATTATACATTATTGGTCAACTGTGGTCATAAACTGATATAAACTTGATTTTCACTGAAGATCTTACCTGTATGAAGTCCGTATTTTAATAAGTCTTCACGTGTGAAGTGTTTCGAGCTTTTTTTCGACCGTTTACTGGCTCGAAAATTTTACAACGAGAGGTGTATCCCGTAGTTTTCGAAGTTTTTATCTTATTGAAAACGATTTTTTCCAATATTTCAGCACCCGAATATGCTTCATTGTTGTATATTTTCACAAACGAAGGCTTACATAATGAAAGGGTTATTAAAGTACTCTAAAATAAATGTTTTAATCGACATAGCAAAGGGACCAAAGCTTTTGAGTAACTAACATACAGTGCTGTACTCTGGCGGGATCACAGACCATTTAACCTTAAGACCGCGCATCACCGGCATATCCATTCGCCATGCTTATGTCGTGACACTACATAAGATCTGGCTACGCCCCTTTTCTTTGGTTATACCCACAGAGTACTTTCTATTTATAATGAAAGTTATACCGCCGGCGAGCATCAAAGCGAAGGCCGTGCGAGTTTGCTCCTAAATAAAAACTATCAAAACAAGGATGCCATATTGTCCTGTGAAATAGTGTGGAAAGTGTAGCTCAACGTGGACTAGCAAAAGATGGATTCACTTTTCACCAACAAGTCATTATTTTTTTATTATAATTTAATTTGATAATTTTCCAAACCATGTTGTTTTAGAAAAAATAATATAAGAACAAAATATATCTAGCTCTTTCTTTCGCACTTAAATCAATATAGAACAAACATATAATTATCTCGCTCTGCCTTGGCACATGTAAGGTAGTACGGACACATAAGATATGATAATCGATCGATGAACTGATGATAATCGATGATGATGGCGCAAGTGTGCGGATATGTAACGCCTTGTTAAGTTATAGTGAAACGTAAACGAAACTTTGGTTAAATATGAAAAAGTATAATTCATCAAAAATTACTGCATAAAATTAGTTAAAATATGTTTTGTCTCTTTCTGTCAATATAAAATATTGTAAAGTGCTATAGGGACAAAACATAATTTGAACTCGAAGTAGACTATATTTTTTTATGAATAATAAACCCTTAAATTTTGAAGATTCGATTCTATTTTTATGACCGATATCTAACGTCAATCCTTTTTGAGAATATCTAAACAAAACAAATTGTCATATCATTTATCTTAACAATATTTACTATAGTGAATTATAGTAATAAAGATCAAATAAATAATATATTGTCTTTTCTTTATATTATTTTTCTGTTGTAATATTGTATTGTTAGTCATACAGATATATATTTCCCGAGACCTCCCGTACTCTGTTAGAGACAAGAATTTTTTTTCACACGTGTGCCTGGCCTTAGAAATTCTCGATTGAAGTCATTGTGTTGCCCACCACTAGTAAGTTGTCAAAACTTTTTCAATTTTGAAGTATTTTTGAACGCTCCAATGAGAGCTAAACTACCTTCCCCCGCACCCAACCACAATTTAGCGATAGCGTTTTCATACTAAAATGTATCTAAGCGTGGTCTTAAGGTTAAATGGTCTGTGGGCGGGATAAATGCGGAGTAAGTCAGTACTAGATTTACAATCGATAGCATACCTAATATCACAGAGCAATATTATCGATTGTCTTCTCGTCATAACAGCTCGATACTATCGATAGTATTGCTATTTATCAATAGTTTTGCACCAAACCCGCCTATCGAGTACCGTCGATGCAATAGTTTTTCCCAACACTAACGCTAACTGTCAATGTCAGTATTGTAAGTCGTTAATATTATTGTCATGGATTTAATGTAGGTACCTACCTAGGTTATTAATTGTTTAGGTATTGAACTTTGTAGGACGAACCTATTTAGGTATCAGTGTTTTGCAATGGTGTTTTATACCTGTGTACATCCTATGTAGTTTAATTTGTAAACAAAATAATTAGTTACCTAGGTACTATTTTTTCAATAGAACATTTTATTGAGTACACAGAATATTTACATTTTGATTTAATTCTTAGGTAATACGTATGTACATATATTTCTTTTGAATCTTCTTTGCCATGGACAAATTAACAGTTATTTCAGGGACGCTTTTCATGGCAGCTGATGTCTTTGCAATAGTCAGCTTAGCCATGCCAGATTGGATAATTACTGATGTTGGAGGTGAGAACCTACTTTTATTGAAATCAGTTTTCATATTTTAATGGTCTTTACTACTACACCTTGATGTGTAATAATAAACTAGCAGAGTACTTTTGAAAATGTTATTTTCACACTTAAACTTTTTCTAGGTGATACACGTCTTGGTCTAATGTGGTCTTGTATTACATTGTATAACAGACCGCAAGTTTGCTTCACTCCAGACTTACAGCCTGAGTGGCTACTCGCTCTTATTTGCATATTTATTGGTTGTATATGCATCACCACAACAGTAATTTTGCTTGCATCTAGTCATTTTGATAGAAATGTTATTTCTTATGCCCGTTGGGTTGGATTTGCTGCAAGTAAGTAGCAAAATGAAATGTTATTTGTATAGTTTTATCATGTTTTGCATATCTAATGTAACACTCACTTTGGGGTCCATAACACATTGACGAAAAGCCAGACAAATGTCAAAAAGTGATTTCACTTGTTATTTAAGTTATTTTTTTTATTCACAATTTATCTTTTAATCGTATATGTAATTTAAAATACTAATACAATACCATGTTTTTTCAGTGGTGGTCTTCTGTCTTGCTGCAGTTATATTCCCAATGGGTTTCCATGTGGATGAAATTGGTGGTCAGCCATACCAATTGCCCAATAGCCATCAAGTTGGAATCTCATATATCTTATTTGTTCTCTCACTTTGGATAACTGTGATATCAGAATTGTTTGCTGGGAAAGTTTGTCTCCCTCATTTTTAAAAACATATATACAACAGATCTGCTCTGATACTACAAATGTTTGTAATAACTATTATTAGTTTTAAGCTCGTGTGGTATTGTAAATCATTTGTTATATATTTTCAACCTGGTCTTTCTGGGTGTATTTAAGTTTTAGAACTACACAGTTGATTTGAATCCATATTGGTGGGTGTGTATTCTGTGTAGATCCAGGTAAAGGTTTAAAATTTTCTTGCTAGAATGAACAACGTTACTCCAGCAGAAGTATTTATTCCTTTTTAAAAAAAGTACGACAGGCACCAAATGTTTTATGCTGGGCACATATTCTGTAGGAGAGAGGAATCATATTTCTGTAGGAGATAGGTATTTTCTACCTGGAGTAACGCACACCCTATATGTTGCCCAGGCTTAATAGCTATATAACAAAGTTTCATTCAAATCTGTCTAGTAGTTCCGAAGATTAGCATGTACAGACATTATTTTTTCAAATTGTTACCTGTTGACGTGACTATCGCCTAATTTAATTTTATGTTTTATTCAATGTGCACGATTTTTTTTTCTACTATTTTATTATATGTATTGATGATGATAAAATTAATTTTGGTACTTGACATTTTGCACCTAAGCCAATTAAAATATAATTTTTTATTGGCCTATTTTGCCTACACGAAGGGTTTATAAATGATGAACGTTTCGCATAAGTTATGGTATAAGGCGCAAAATGTTCAACGCACACATTGGTGCGCTTCGAACATTCATTCAACGTTTTTTGCCCATTCAAAATGTTAAGACCACGCAGAATCTCAAAGACAATGTTAGTAGGTTGTAGTACATAAATAAAATAAACTACTTAAAACAGAATGATTTATTAACACTTAACGTGAAATCCTGCATGCATGTATTGTGGTAAATTAAAGAAATAAAATTACAATATTTACAAAAAATATGCTAAAATCCATTTAATAACGTGTACTAGTATAATAGCGTAATACGTGTAATAGCCTTCTGTAAGTCTTTAATAGCACTGCTCATAGATCATGTGTCGACACTAAAACTTCCAAGCGTGTAGCACTTTTATGTTATTGAACAACTTCTTTCCGGCGAATACCCCATCTCTTCTACTGGATAGCTGAAGTTGCGATGTATTTTCTGTACTGCCGCCTCGTCCTACTAAAGCTGGCGAAAATAAGGTCATAACATGTGTCAAGAAATGACACTGTCGATTGATTGAATAACTTTCTTCTGACGAATAACACATTTCTTCTATTGAATACTTGTGATGTGTTATGTTATATTGCTGCCTCATCCTAGTAAAGCTGATGAAATTAAAGCGAGAACATGTGTCATGAAATGACACGGGTGAGAAATCCGTTTCAGCGGTTGCTTGTTACATCACGACGCAACAACACGCTACTATTACAGGACGGCTATCTAACAGAAAATGTTATATATTCGCTACAGCCGGGGTGCTGGCCTTGCAATCGATTTGAGATTGATCACTGCCGGTGTAGCTTAGAGGGAATTGATTTAAGAACTCAACACATTTGGTGTTGGTTTCAAACGCTAATTCCCGAATGATGAACTCAACAGGAATTGACTGCCTGTAGCTGCACACATAAAAAAAATATTAGTACATAATATGAAAATAGGTAAGAGTTAAACTGACGTACACGTACATAACGTAACGTAGGTTAACGTCAGCACTAACAATTTATATCCATATAGGGTTATTTGTAAAACATTATCATATTTTACGAGTAACCCATAATAAAATTAAACAACATATTCTGACATTATGTCGCGCATTTCGCAAATTGAGGTAACGCCAACAGTAGAAGTAGACCAACATGTGATCAACCTATACAAAATTCTCTCGAAAATAGCCGATAGTAACGCCGCAAGAGGCAACTTCACATGCGTTTGTCTGTAATGCGGAACATTTGACGCAAATACGTGCAATAATAATAACCGCCTGAATGGAAAATACCATGATCTTAATAAGAAGGATATGAAATGCGAGATGTTGAATGCTGATTTTGTCAAATAACATCGATTTGCGAATTGCACGCAATAAAGTGAGATTAGATACTGGATTCGGGTTGATATAGCAACCAAGTAATTGTTAAAATAGCCATATCATTAAACACCCTTTCCTTGAACATCGCCGACGAATCAAACTTCTAGTTTTGTCATTATGTTATTTAACGTCAGCCGGTCTTCGTTGGTTACACCTAGGTGTATCAGGTTTATCTTTAACTAGACCTACGTTTAGACTATATCTTACCGGCTAGACCTAGGTATAGGTTTAGGGTATGAATTAATCTACCAAATACACATTATGTAAATGTTTTTCCCTCAATCTAGTCGGATGAAAAGAGGAGAAATCATTGTGTTCTACTATTATTTTATGGTCAACAATATAAGACTATTTTTATAGCAGGAACTGGCTGGATGTTTAACTGAACGGCTATATTAACTGGTTGACTGTGTCATTTACAGACTGTTCAAACTGAGGCGAATAGTCGCACGCGATGCAGCGAAACCTATGCAATTCGTAGCCGGATAGTGCCTAAATTCAAATTAGAACAAAGTAAAAGAAATTCCAATTTTGATACAATTTTTGTACAGCATTTTTCTGGCATACGAAAGTATATTATATAAAATCTTTTTATCTTTATGTAATGTGAAATTCTACTTCTATTCAACTTCGCTATCAAGAGATCTGGTTTTCTTTTGAGAAACCAAAAACAATGACGCGAGGTATTCGCGTCAGTTTTAAGAGTCTAAGCGAACGTGCGAATCACACGATTTTACATCCAGCACGAGATTCGCGTCAGTTTGAACAGTCCTTATCAGTATCGCGTATTGTCATTTTGTCTCATTCACACACACCTAACGTGCACGAGATATGGGTGAGTGGTCCATTTCTGTTGCAAATCAAGGCGTGTGGCTAACAGAGCGAATGTAGGGCATAATCAAGCATCAGTCGTGTACTTGTCATAATGAGGAAATTTTATTTCTAACCCTTCAAGTATTTGTCAGTAAAAGAAAATCTGTGTCAGCTTGTTATGTCAACTTCTCATAATTTTAGTATTAAAATCTTCTTTTCTTAATCTTTTTGTATATTACAATTCACTACAACTCTTCGTAATTTCGAAAGTTGACAAAAGAAACTGATATGGTCTGTCTCAAAAACAAATACAGGGTAGTTTTTCTTCCCTAGCAGTGAAGCACCAAAACATATTAGTAATCATTCAACGCTACACTAGACTTGAGTAATATGCGTATTAAATCGTACTGAAATTCATTGACCCACGAATACACTCGGGAATATTTGACGCGAAACAATTCGATCTTTCGCACTTATTACCATTGACTCAAGTAAAATTACACATCACTGATCTCATTAATGAAAGGAAACAACAATATGTTGCACTTCAAATGTCTCTAGTGTATTCGTGGCTTTATTGGCGTAAAGGGAAAAAGGTAAAAATTGTATTATGAACATTAATTTTCGATTATAACTTGCTTTAAGTTACTATAATCCTACTAATATTATGAATACGAAAATTTCTGAGGGTGTATGTTTGTTACTCTTTCACGTAAACTCTACTGTACCGATTGTTATGAAATTTGATACACGGGTAGATAACCTGGAATAACACATAGGGTAGTTATTATCCCGAAATTTCCACGAGAGCGAAGCACCGGAGCGGAGCACAGCTAATACGAAATATAGATGGAACTACATGGACGGGTAATACTTGGACACCACCACCAGTGACAAGTTACTAAAACTAAAGTTTTTAAAACATGTACACATTCTATATCAAACAGACAATGAAGCATAAAATAAAAACATGCAGCTTTTTACTACTTTCATTCACTTATTTTTTCATCTGGCTTAAAAAATGGAACCATTACAGCTATAACCTACAAGTAATAACTAAAAAGACATACGACTTTATGATGTATTTCAAATACACTTTCCGCTCCCTCTCCACAAACCAATCCATTAGGTAGCCTGCCATTAGTGGAGCAGTTTTATATAACAAGAAAAATTTGTGAAGGTTGCCTGTAGCCCAGGCGCATCTTGTTTGCAAAGCATGTTTGATACATTCATTTTCTCTGTCTTCTTTTGATAAAAACTGGAATATGGTCGTCAAATCTGAAAGAAAAAAATTGGTATTAATTGGGGTTCATAAACATTAATACAGTAAAGCGAATTTGTAGTATTTTGCACTTATATCATGATACAAATAATGTACTTTATTTAATTAATACACATTTACAAACCTAATGTGTTTTTAGTAAATATGTAGTATAATATTCTATAAGCGGTGAATTCTGGTGCATTTGTTCTGCTTTCGGGTAATTCACCATAAAGCATCTTGAGCTGTGTTTGACATTGATTGAACTCTTCATGGTCACCTTTCTCTAAGGCAATGCGGGCATGGGTCTCATAAACTTCCACAGTAAAACTGTCTCTTATACCTTGTACCTAAAATGCATAAAAGTATATTTTTAAAAATGTTAGTCATATCTTAATGAATATAAAATATTATATTAATAACTTGAAGTACCTATTTAGTCTCACTTATATACATAAAATATTACTTACTGTTAAGTCTTGTCTTATTGATTTTAACTGATCACATGCATATCTGTAATCCTGTCTATCTATCCATCTCTCCTTAACATTTCTAAGGGAATTTCTTAAAACAGGCACAGGTCTTACTTCACAAGCTTCTGGTGCCTTTGTTAACCTCAGAAATGATTTTTCAATATCTAAACATGTGCCCACTATATGCATGTTGTTCAATTCATATTCTCCTTCAGTATCTTGAATAATTAGTTTCTTAGGATTTGGCTCAGGCCTCTTATTTGGCTGAATAGAACTAGCTATGGTGGGTACCATATTTCCTGAATTTCCAAATCTTTCTGCCCTTTTTTGTAATTTTTCAGCATTGCCTTGAACATCCTCAACAACAAATTGGTTGTATACTTGTTTTTTCTTCGAATTCTTGTACTTTTCTGGTTTCTTTTGATCAAGTAGTAATCTATCTTTAACTTTTTGGCGTCCTTTACCTTTAAAAGTCTTCTTTTCGTCTACTTCATCACTAGAGGCTGATGATGCACTGAAATGTATTTTTTTACAATAATTATCAATGAACCATGGCCATACAGCTGGAAACACACAAAATTTAAAGAGAGAAAAATCTCTTTTAATAAAAAAAAATTACAAATGTAAAATGTTACTGTAATATAGTTGGGTACTCACAAAAGTACAGAAGAGCATGCAATCAAAGCCCTATTTTCAAGAATCCTTGCTTAGATAATAAAATAGATGTTACTCCTGAAAGGATTGTCCATCTCTGTGTGAAATTTCATCAAAATGATTCCAGTCATTTTTGAGTTTATTCATTACAAACAAAAGTTTAAATCTTTTCTTTTTATAACATTAGTATGGAGTAATGTTATAAAAAGAAATATGGATATGGATGAAGATTTTGAAGGCTTTTATTTCTGACCTCATAAATTAAAGCCTTCATAATCTTACTCTTGTTGCATGAAGCCTGTCTCATAGAGGAACTAACAACTGAGATATAAAATTAACCAATACCTCAATCTCTTCCTAGGAGGACTTCTGGATTTACTCCTTGAATGTTGTCGCCGTCTTCTCTGTGGTGGACTTCTGTGGCTACTAAAACTTCTTGTAGATAAGTTGTTTTTTGATTTTGCTTGCTCATTCTCAAACTTCTGGTATAAAGACAGTGATCCTCTCACAGTTTTAACTGATAAATTATTCCGTTCACTGTGTACACTGGGGATTGGCTCGTTATCCCAATTTCTAGTCCATATTTCATCTTTATTTGCTGCAGCTGTAATACGACCCTTTAAACATATATCAATTTGGTCACGATCAAACCCAGTTTTGCATTTTTCATAACACCTCTTTATATACCTCTCTAAACTCTCTGGCCAAGTTCCTGCTGATGACTGGCTTAATGTTGATGATTTCAAAATATTTGACGATTCATCACTAACAGCCTCATCAGATTCTTTCTCTTTGTTCAGGTCACAAATGGGTTCTTCTGCAGGCTCAGGAATATCCTCTGTAGCCAATGGTGGAGGGAGAGGGACATCAAGAGGTGGAGGTGGCTTAGGAAGATCAGGAGGAGGGCATGGTGGTAAAGGTGGGGGGTGATCTGGCAACGGAGGTAATGAATCACTAACACTAGTATTCTGAACCTCCTCAAATGACTTATTTCCCTTCTTTCTTTTCTTTTTAGAAATACCATTATTGGTCATCAGGGGATTTTCATTTTGAGGAATTGGAGCAGGTTTTTTATTGGCATTGAGATTGAACCTGATAGGAGGCTGATTGAAGAAAGGACGACTAGTGTCCAATGGAGACATGCCTAACAAAGGAGCTGGTGGAGGCGGTTTTGAAAATTGGGTGTGACCAAATTCATTTTTAGTGTCCATATTGTGTTGAAATTGATGAGTATTATTGTTAGGAAATCCTCCATTGTTGCTCATATGATTCATATATTGATTGTAATAAGGCGGATACGTTCCACCGTGGTAATTATAATTATTGTATTGTTGATGATATAAGCCATACATCCAAGGATTGTGGTTCGGAGGTAACCCGGTCATAGTTTGTAAAGGGGGTTCTTTTGAATTATTTTCAGACATTATTCCAAATGCTAATAATTTTAGAAAGTATGAACAGTAAACTTATTTGGTAAAATACCTTGCGATCTCTACACAAAATGGCGTCTTCACCTTCCCTTCACTCACGAAATGACGGGCCGCGCCTAGCGTTGCGTCGCGCGAGGAAACTTCACTAGTTATTATAATAAGCTGCACAAAATTTACAATAATCAACTTACTGATGTTCGCTCGCTTATCACAATGATAGATACACCATGGAGATACACATAGCAAGGTAACCTAATCAATCAAGTACGTGGTATACCTACCTAGGTATAGATAGATATTTAGCTAGCACAGGAATCGAGGACATAAGGTACGCAGTCAGTGTTGCCAGATAACAATTATGAATTCTCCCCAAATCCTACCCGGAATCCCATCAAAAATTCGGTATTTTAAGAAAAAACTTGTTTGAAAATTATATTTATTAAGAAGTAGAATTTAATTTATAATTTAGCACATTAAAACGGTAATGGCGTGCAGCAGTTGGTAGTAAAAACCTGTATGTCCGGCCAAACGAAACAAATCGACTGATCGACAATTTCGGCGTCACTCTGCTGACATATTACAATCGACCAGTTACCCTGCATTAAACTCTGTGGCATGGCGCGGTAATAGCGACAAGTATGCAATGAATTTAGGTAGGTTGATGTGCTGTTTAGTGTACACTGTCGTGAGAGTGTTGTATGGTGTGTTAGTTCCTATGTAAATTGGGTTCAGTCATAATTTTCTTTTTTATTATTATTTTTCAAAAACCCCGATTAATCCCCCATTTCCATTGTATTCCCCCCGCATAACCCCTCAAAGGATTCATACCCCCAAAATTCCCCCTGAGGGCTGAAAATATCCCCAAATTTGGGGGAAATCCATATGACAACGCTGTCCTCAACCAAATGTAGATATCTATCGCACCTAGGTAGGTACCTAACCGACTATTGACGGACGGACGTTGTGTTGTAACCATGGAATTAGTAGATACTACGTACGAAGTACTTACTAAATCCATGTGACATAATATGACAAAGTGAGCGAGCGACATTCAGTCATGTCAATGCAGTGCAAGCAGAGCAGACATTAGCCGAATAACAGATATATACATTACTAGCGGCCCTGCCCGGCTTCGCTCAGGGAAAACCATAATAAATTATAAACCGAAACCTTTCTCAGGAATCATATATGTTGGTGATAACCGTAGAAAAATCCGTCCGGTATTTTTAGGGTTCCGTACCCAAATGGCAAAAGCAGAAACGAAAGATGTCATGTCTGTCTGTCTGTCCGTCCGTAGGTATGTCACAATCAGTTTTTTCCGAAACTATAAGAACTATACTGTTGAAACTTGGTAAGTAGATGTATTCTGTGACACATTAAGATTTTATACAAGAATATTAAAAAAAACAATAAATTTTGGGGGTCCCCATACTTAGAACTGAAACTCAATTTTTTTTTTGTCGAATCCATACATGTAGGGTATTTATGGATAAGTCTTCAAAAATGACATTGAGGTTTCTTGGTTTTCGTTTTTTCTAAACTGAATAGTTTGCGCGAGAGACACAAAGTGATAAAATGTGTGTGCCCCGTAACTTCTAAAATAAAAGAATGATAAAACTAAAAAATATATATGATAAAAAAGAAAAGAAAAGAAAAGAAAGAAAAATAATTCGAACGAGATCTAATAAGTAGTTTTTTTATACGTCATAAATCGTAAACCACAATGTTCCTTTCATTTAATCAACGCAAACATAAACATATACAAAAATTGATCAACAAGAACTTTTATGTAATGTTACTTGCTGCTACGGAACCCTTCATGGGCGAGTCCGACTCGCACTTGGCCGCTTTTTTTTTTAGTTTATAACGTTCATATAGACAGATATGCGACGAGGGGTTTTTTTTAAAGAATAGCAATAAATAAATGTTATCTGTCTTATAATATGCGATATTAAAAACAATAAAAGCTGAAAAACAGATAGTAAAATTGGTAAAGAGTATGTTTACCAATTTTCAGCTTTTTATCTTGAAAATTGTATTAAGTCAATCTTTCAGCCCCCTTTTGGGGTTGAGGGTTAATTTACAGAAAAATCTGAAACACGTATTCATTAATTTCTTGTACACAATTAAAATCCAAAATTTCAAATCCAAACTTCAACGGTGTAGAATATAAAAGTTCATATAAAAGTTTTTGACACCTTTCACTTCCAAAAATCCTCTCTAGTGCTTACCTACACTCCTTAAGGAACCTACATGCCAAATAGGGAGTGTTACTTTATCCCGCCAGAGTGCGGAACTGTATGACAAACAGTATGTACACTAAAGCCTTGCCGCCTTTTGCTATGTCGATTAAAACGTTTATTTTATAGTATTTTATTAATCATTTTATTATGTAAGCATTCGTTTGTGAAAATATACAACAATGTAGCATATTCGGTAACTTTGAAAACCATAGGATACGCCTCACGCTGTAAAATTTTCGAGCCAGTAAACGGTCGAATAGGTATATTTTGTATATTTTCACAAACGAATGCTTACATAAAGAAAGGATTAATAAAGTATTGTAAAATAAATATTTTCATCAACTTGCTTGCAAAAGGCGGCAATGCTTTTTAGAGTGCAGTAATACTCCCTATTACCTTTACCCAAGATAAACTTTGTAGTCGCATCCCTAGCTGTGGCAGCCATTTTGCGACGAGCGACGATTTGCAGTTAGGCTCGTTTTTCTTGTAGGTATTTCCAATACTTTAGGTCAATGATTTGGTAGATAGGTACCAATACCACAGCGTACATTTTTATATACCGTAAAATGGAGGGAATAGAAACGTTTTCTACTTTCAATCGAGGATTTCAATATGTTTTAACTTATTAAGATAAATGCAATTGATTACGTTTTATGAGTTAAGATTTGTTAAATAGTTTTTACTAGAAAACAAAACGTTTTATCTTTAATTATTTTGAAAACACTAACAATGTTAGCGTTTTTCCGCGGAATGAGGGAATAGATCAATTCTATTCCCCACAGACCATGAAAACGCAATATCTAAATTGCGGTGGGGTGCGGGGGAAGGTAGCCACAGAGTACTTTCTATTTATAATGAAATAGAGACCTATCTCAGCGCCTTGAAAAGGAAACACATAAATACTGCCATCTATGAATAAGGCATGACAACTTTTCCACAATCTATATATAGGTATAGGTTCTATATGTGCACCGTAGCTGTACTATACATACCTACATAGTAAAACTCCATATACCTAGTTATTTATTCTATAAGGGATCGGAAAATGTGATTTCTTTATTGTAAACAAAAATATTAAGTTTACAATACAAAAATACATAATAAAAATATAAGAAGTAAGCAATTAAAAACAATTTATTCATGTTCAATACGTTGTCCTGATAGTATAATAAATAATGAACATAAGGTCGACAATAATAATAATATCTACTTATCAACTGTTTACTCAATATAATAATAAATCAGGATGCTTACGAAACATAACAACATCACACCAGACTTCAAAATCTTAGTGGTTTTTCAATTGCAGCTTAAAATATGTTTTTATTTTTGATTTTTAAATATTATACTCATAACCGACCAGACCATACACTACAAGGGTTTCGTCTGACCTATTAAAACAGAAGATTGGCATATTCTGATTTATGTGGAAAATTATATCATCACCACATTGCACATACATACTCATCAAATCATGATAATGAGAAAAATCTTAAATTTTAAAATATGCACAATATTCTGGGTTACGTTATAATTATAATTTTGCTTGTAATAATGTTATACTATTTCTCAGTAAAATCCATTGCAAGTTGTAAAAAAATGTTGAGTTGTAACTTGCAACTCATCGTTTTTTTAACATTTTTTTATTTTGCACTCTAGCCTTGTCTTGAAAGTAATCTTCAGGATCATCTACATGCTTAGTTCCGTTTAAAATTCTATTTATATTTTTGCAATAATGATATATAAAAAAATTACAAGAAGAATCAATTATATAATCTATTAATTTTTCTTTGTGTTCTGTACAATTTAAAAAATCAAAATCTATATTAATTAAAATTAAGGTCTTTAAAAACTGCTTAAGATTATAAATACGAAGCACTTTTTTTAATACAATTTGAATATCTTGTATTGCTGAAAAGCATTGTAATACTTCTTTTGTTGGGCTGCAGAGCCACTGTTTACCTGCAAATTCTCTATATTTTATATATTCCAAGGGTTCTGAGGCCACCACATTTTTATTACATACCTTGCAGGATTGAAATATATTCTTTTTCGCATTACGTACAAAATACCCAGTTACATATTGTAGTGGCCCCAATATTCGTGGATCTGTTTTTTGATCCAAGTCAACAATATCAATATCCGGTATATTCTCAAATTCGCAGGCTTTACTTTCAGTGGCCTTTTCGGTGATTATAAGTGAATGTAGATTTTTTCCAAAATCATTCTCGCAGTTCGCGCCCGGGGCATGGATGCTGGACATATTATTTATTAAAAGAGTGGTAAATGCACTACTGAAATTTTCGGGTGTTGGGTTATTATTTTGGCACCCATGACTCCTTATAAACAACTCAACTCAACGGAATCACAGGCAGGTAGCACAGCACAAAGCAAGTTAATTGTGGACAGAATTCACAAATTGTCAGCAACGACAACGTATGAATGATAACAATATGAAAAAACACCGCCACCGCCATTTGTTGTCAATTCGCCGGCCGGCTGATCCGGCTGTTAAAACTGTTGCCATACTGAATTATAATTTGTACTATCACGTCTAATACCTTTATTATTTATTATGTTCTTTTTGATGAACGGCCCTAAAAATGTCAAGAACAGTAGCACATTATTTAAATATCACTAAAATAATATTAAAAACTAGAAGCTGAAGTCTATTTTTGAATAATTATCATTTAATTATTTAAGATTAGAGTAAAAACAAAACTACCAATGTGGTAATATTTTTTTCTAGTACCATACTATTGTCATTATAAAGCAGCCGAGTAGCGAAGTCAGTAAAATAGAATGTTTTCCATTATACAGGATACTTTCTTATTTTGTTATATTTTAACACGCTTGCGCCATCTCTTAGTCTGTCATAGAAATACTATATTATAATTCCAATAATTTAAAAATACCATTGATTTCACAAGCTTGTTCGGTCCAACAGACCTATGCAAATTGTTTGGTTTATTACTTGAACGATTTCCAGTCTCAATGTATTGAGATTGTTACCCCTGAAGGTAGCTTAGCTCTCATTGGAGCGTTCAAAAATACGTCAAAATTGACAAAGTTTTGACAACTTACCAGTGTTGGGCAACACAAGGACTTCAATCGAGAATTTTTAAGGCCAGGCACACATGTCCTGCATTAGTGAGAAAAAAAATCTTGTCTCGAACAGAGTACGCGAGGTCTCGGGAAATATATATCTGTATGACTAACAATACAATATTGCAACAGAAAAATAATATAAAGAAAAGACAATATATTATTTATTTGATCTTTATTACTATAAGGCGTTATATACCCGCCCACTAGCGCCATCAACATCGATTATCATCAGTTCATCGATCGATTATCATATCTTATGTGTCGTCAATGCCTTACATGTGCGAAGACGGAGCGAGATAATTATATGTTTGTGCCATATTGATTTAAGTGTGAAAGAAAGAGCTAGATATATTTTGTTCTTATATTATTTTTTCTAAAACAACATTGTTTGGAAAATTATCAAATTAAATTATAATAAAAAGATAATGACTTGTTGGTGAAAAGTGAATCCATCTTTTGTTAGACTGGACGTTGAGCTACACTTTCCACATCATTTCACAGCACAATACGGCATTCTTGTTTTGATAGTTTTTATTTAGGAGCAAACTGGCACAGCCTTCGCTTCGATGCTCGCCGGCGGTATAACTAAAGAAAAGGGACGGAGCCCGATCTTCATAGTGTCACGACATAAGCATGGCGAATGGATATGCCGGTGATGCACAGTCTTAGGTTAAATGGTCTGTGCTATTCCCTCATTACGCGGGTTATGGTGAATAGGAAAAAACCCTAGGGTTGTAAAATTGTCTCAGGTTTAAATATGAGTAGGTACCTACCTACCTTATTATAACAACACTTTCCGGGTCGCTCAAACATGTATTAATAATATACAGAATAAACCAAAATAAAAAATATATGAATCTCAATAAATCGTGTGCGTTGTACAATTTGAACAGGTTTTTTGTTTAAAACATAGTTGTACCTACACTATAATATTATTGACAACCCTACCATTACAATTCTAATCACCCCATAGGCATTACTTTTCTCCGCTTAAGTATTTTTATTCAGACTGATCAATTCTATTAACCCCAAACTTCGATTCTATTCACCCCTAAGTCGTTACCTATTCACCCCAAATCTTCCTAAGTAATAATAAAATTTAATTTGGGAAACAAATTACACTAAATAAGGGTTATCTTTAGTTTTCACAATTGTTCAATAGGTGATACATCCGAGTAAATTCTTATTCGTCACTGATAATATCACAAAACCAAGAAATAACTTAATTTTTTTTTACCTAAATTTCAAATCCGTTGACCACTCACTTTGACAAATAATTTTACACATTCCGAAACAAATTCATGTTCATTTACGGTGTTGCTATAGTAAAGAAAGTGTTCACATATCAAAAAAATACAACTAACGCAAATTTCAGGTAAAAGCATAGACACAATGACGGAGAGAATAAAGTTTCGTATTTTTTTTTCTATTCGCCGCTGAAATTCTATTCACCCCATTTTACCAGTACTAACCAACCAATACCAAGTGTCAGTGTCACCCAACCGGCACCACAGAACAAAAGTACTCCTGATCGGCACCCCCTGCCCTGTCCTGTGCAGTCCTGTGTTTGTTCGTCAGAGTAAACATTTTCTTTGCCTGTGCCTGCCCCTAAAGGTAGACTAAAGGTTAGATCGAGTCGAAATTCGTTCAAGATCTGGCAGAACTTAAAAGTAAATAATAAATAATCAGAAAAAATATTAAAAACGTAGTTTCTGCTTTTATTATTTAACATGTAACTTTAAAAGAACTCAAAAATTGATCGTTTTTCAGTTGAAACATGGATTTGCTAAAGGCTCCCTCGGTTCAGTCTTTATTGGACTCTGATTTGGAATCTGTTGAGAGTCTGCAGTATTTAGATATTGAAGAGGTGAAGTCATATGTAATTTTATAATTTTTTAGTTTCTCTCTACGCTGTGAGCGAAGCAGCTAAGCCCAGAATCAGCTTAAAAAATAAACCTTACAATTTTAAAGATGCTTTTAGCTGTGTTTCCAGGATCGACCGCTTGCCTGACGTCTACTCTTTAACTTGGGAAAACAATATTTTTATTACAATACAAGGCAAACCCTTTGATTAACACTTTCAAAGGGTTTGCTTTATAATATATAAACTAGGAGCCTATCCCGGCTCTGATGGGGTAAATATATTAATTTATACACCTCAACCTTCTTCAGGAATCACAATATCTATTGGTGAAAGCTGCATGGAAATTTGTGCAAGAAGTTTTTGAGTATATCATGGACAGGTAGATGCAGATTTTCTTTGTTTTATAATATGTATTGTTTTTTTTTTCATAATAAAATTCTGCCTAATCAGTCTCATAAACTTCTAGTACAGAAGTACATAAATGATTCATTTTGAGCAGATGTCTACATGGCATCAACCCTCTTTGGTAACAGTGTTGTTGCTTATCAGCTGTCAAGCCGTTTTTTATCTCTTAGTTGCCTCTATAGAATACTTACGAGGATATGAGTTGTCCTATTGTATTACTTTGTGTTTTTTTTCTGACAAATTTTGAATTTTTATTTATTGTAGGGTACATGATGACATGTGACACATGATGTCACTATGTAATATTGTACATCAACGGCTTACTATACTTTATAAAATTAATTACATTGTACTTGGAGTGGAAGCAGGTTTGATTTGACAAAAGTTAACACATCCATGCACATGCATGGATGTGTTAACTTTTGTTCTAAAATGTTAGCAGTTAAAATTATGAATAATAAAAATCTAATTGAAATGAAAATTACAGCTGGATGAAGTAGAGTATGCATTACCAGCAAGTGAAGCTCCAACACTAGCTGAGGTTTTATTGGATGAAGTGGAAGATGGCCAAGAGCCACCAGCAGAACTACTCAAGCCTACAGATGAATCTGGGGCTTGCTCAGCATTACAAGTGGAGTTACTTCAAGCTGTCTCTCAACAACTTGTACAAGCCCAGGTGTGTAACTTATACCTATATAATACTAGCTGTGCCCTGGGGCTTCACACCCATGGGAATTTTAGGAGAAAAAGTACCCTTTGTGTTATTCCAGGTTATTTTCTACCCATGTACAAAATTTCATAACAATTGGTCCAGTAGATAATTCATGAAAAGGTAACAAACAAACTAACTAACTTACTTTCACATTTATAATATTATTAGTTGGGATAGAAATAAACTTCGCAGAATATTTTGAATTGGTAAGGCCTTATTCATAGACTTCCATAGGTAGGTAGGTACAGTCTTAATTTGTATTTTGTAAAACTATTGTGATTACTAAATAATAACTCTGAATGTACTTACTAAGATTTAGAACTTGGCACCTTAGTAACTTAGCAATTGGAAAGTGGGAATTAAATTTACATCTTCCTTTTTAAATTAATTAATTTTAGCAAATTATATTGTGTCATTTTTCTAAGTAGAAGCTAGTTTTCTTCTTTTGGTCATTTATGAATCCACTAGATGTTTCACCCGCGGCTTCGCCCGCTTAAATGCCATCGGGAACAGATTTTTCTTTGTATTAAAATGGGATTGGGACAGTTTAAATAAAATGCGCATGACGCATTTAAAATGCACACTACCGTGTACTATCGTGCGCCACCTTAAAGTACACACAGCGCCATCTAGTGTTTTTGTAATTAGCGTCACCTATATAAGTTTTTCGTTAATGCCACGGGAATAATATTTTTTTCCGGGATGAAAGGTGGGGTACCTTTCCTTGTCCTTCTCCATACTCTTAATTAAATGCAAAATTTCAAGGAGATTGGTTGAGTAGGTAATGCGTGATGTGGTAACAACAAACAAATTTACTTTCGCATTTATAATATTAGTTGGGATTGGGATATTAGTTAGGATAGTTGGGATTAATTGGGATTATTACCTAATATTTGCCCACGATTGTCCTTTTTATTTAAATACTAGCTTTAGGCCGCGGCTTCGCACGCGTGATTTTCGGTTCTTAAAAGTAATTATCTTCGGGTTGCATTAGGTTCTGTAAAGTATTTCTGTCATCTTTTCCCGCTACGATTTCCGCTACGTGTCTCCTTCCGAAACTTGTCCTACAATGTCTTTTCCCGTAACGTGCCCCATCCCATTTCCCGCTACGGGTCTCACTCCCGCTTCCCGTAACGCGTGCCGAACATTTCATGGACCTCTCTTCAAAAATAATAAAGTATCGCATAAATTTCCACCCCTACATCATTCCCCTAGAGAAGTAATTTTCAAAATCTAATTAATGCATTATTATTTTTTACCAATAACAAATTTAAATTAAAAATTTCGGGAGTCTTACTTCAAAAATTACGATGTTTTATACAAACTTGCAACCCTGCATTATTAATTTTTTAAAACCCCTATTTCACCCTCTCAGGGATGGAATTTCGAAATATCCTTTCTTAGCGAACATCTCCTAGAAATCTCCAGTCCAGTGAACGTCTCCAGAATCTACCTTCCTGCCAAATTTCATATTCATGAGCTCGGTAGTTTTCGAGATTTCGTGATACGTGAGTGTGTGAATGTTTTTCGCTTTTATATATATAGATTTTTCGTCATTACAGGACCGATCATCCACAGGCGTGGTCACTTCACTTAGTGTCGCCAAAGATGGTAGATTGACAGTGGGGACAGCACATGGTCATCTTTTGACATTTTTTGAACAAATATTACGATGGGTTTGTAATTCAAACTCAGACCGCGGAGCAGTTTCGTGTTTGTCATATAACAGCGATGGAACTCGCTTACTGGCTGGCTTCGCACGTGGCCTCATCTGTCAGTATGAAAGTATAAAGGGGATTTTGCTGCGAAGAGTGACGTTAGGAGGAGAAATATGGGGTATATTACGAGTAACTTGGGCAGGCATGTCAGGGCTCGCACTTGATACAGGCGGCTCTGTTTGGTTGATAAAGTTTTCTCGGCCACTTGGAGTGCGATCGGCTCGTACTTCCTGTTTGTTTTCGGGTGCTAGAGGGGAAGTAGTAGCGATGAAGGCTAGAGATGCAAGAATTTTAGCATTAGCCACGCTGTCGCGGGTCATCATAGTGGCAGGCGGACGTGCCGCGGGAGTGCGTCTGGGCGGTCCACCCGACACTCTGCCCGTCTTAGAGTGGTGTGAATCAGACAATCGGATACTTGTATGTGCTCGTTCGAAAACATTGCAATGGATATCAGTAAATGTAACTGGGTCGTCGATAACATTGCGGCCGCTGAAACGAGTTGAATTGAAAACCACGCCATTATGGCTCGGCTGGATTGGTGGAAGTTTGGCTATTTTTGATTCGGATGAAAATCTTCGATTATGGGGAGATGACTATGACAAACCTCTGGACCTATCTCACATTGAACCTGTTTATGCCTCAGCTTTCTTTAAGGTTGGTACCAATTATATAATACATATTTGTGTTTATGATTTATTACAGTGGTCTATTAAATTATTATAATAACTAGCTGCGCTCTGGAGCTTCACTCCCATAAGAATTTCGGGATAAATCTACCCTATGTGTTATTCTAGGTTTTATTTTACCCGTGTACTAAATTCATAAGAATCGGTCCAGTAGATTTTGCGTGAAAGATGACAAACATACATACACACTTGCATCCTCACAAACTTTCGCTATTATAATATTAGTTGGATAATAGTAAGTGTTGAATAAGTATATTGTTTTCTATAATCACAAAACAAAAAACTAAATGAAGATTAGTAAAATTAAAATTATAGCTATTTCTAATTTAAAACTTTTATTACTCATAATACTGTACCTATAATAAGTATATGTTTGATTTTCATCGATAAGGATTAAATGTGTTACACATTTTTGAAATAGGGCCTTTGGACGGACGGATTGGTGTCGAGCGCGATGAGGTCGGCGGGCGTGAGCGCGCTGGGCGGCGCATGCGTGCGTGCGGGCGCGCTATCGCTGCTGGGCCGGCGCGGCGTCGTGCGCGTGCGCGTGCGCGACGTCTGCGCGCGCGCGCACGCCGCGTTGCGCGCCGCCCACCACTCCCACGCCCTGCGTCTCCTCGCCCTCGCTGACGGCCCTGAAGCTGAAACGCTCGCGAGGGACTTCGTCGACTATCTGTCGCAGAGACCACATTTACTGGCGAACAAGAGTGTAGCCGATCAAGTTATCGAACTCTGTCTGAAGTTCCATTTAAGGTTTATATAACTTGCCAATTTGTACATCAGATTAGTTCGGGATAAAATGAGGCTCAGGTGTCATT
Source organism: Plodia interpunctella (assembly GCF_027563975.2). Lineage (NCBI taxonomy): Eukaryota > Metazoa > Arthropoda > Insecta > Lepidoptera > Pyralidae > Plodia > Plodia interpunctella. The sequence continues at coordinate 5,815,117 of NC_071303.1, forward strand.
ATGAAGGGTTTAGGGCAAAAGAAACCAGGATTGATAATATTAGAAATGATTTATTGAAAAAATAAAAGAACGCAATTCTGAACTAGGCAGTGTTGTAAGAGGACAGAGACAAAGTTTGTTTTTTTTAATTGTGTGGATTATAACTAATACAACACATTATTTTCTTTTCAGTGAGGAATTATGGAGCAATTTATGGGAACAGTGTTCTTCTGAAAAAGCATTCGTCGAAGCCTTGGGTGACGCTGCTGTTATGTGCAAATTAACAAACATGCCTCCTTCGCCTGATTCAACTCAGGTTCGGATATTTTATACAGATTGCTGTTCACACGTTGACTTCTGCCAATTAGTGACGCATATAAATCCCTAACATGAAAACACGCAGTTTTTAGCGCACAATATCTATAGTACCTACCCTCTTGACCGCGCCACCCCAAGACTAAGCCAAACCATACACTAGCATTACCATTACATCTTAATCAGTTTCTTTTATTTAATCGCGAAAATTAAAAAGTGCACATTATTTTATACTAGAGGATTGATTATATTACCACCACAAAGAAAATGGTGACGTCTGAACCGCTGCTCGGCGCCATGATTGATGAAATTTGGAATATATCTAATGACCCTGAAACATAGGTACCGTGGACGGAGCTGCTAGTTTATAATATTTTAGGATACTAGCGGCCCGTGTCGGCTTCGATCGGGGAAAACCCCCGTTTTCAGCTATATACAGGGTGATTTTTTATCCAGTGTCCAAATTTATGTATTATATTCTTTGTCGAAAATAATAAGACGCGTATTTTTTCGTTATGTACCTCTCCATACAAAAAAATCGAAATAAAGCGTGCTAAAGTTATCCCAAAAGTGTTTACAATAGTTGACACCGCGCGCCATAAACACGGTAGGTAAGATCACGCGCTTTCAATCCCGCCTCTCGTGGGCATTGACCCCTTCCATTTCCATTGACAAAATACAGATTTTTCGCAGTTGCTGTGTACATAAGTTGCAAATTTTCCCTTCATACTTTCCGGGCTTAGGACCGTCAAATTGCAAAAGGCTTTTAATTACATAGTTATTGGATTCCAATAAAATTACCAACAATAGGTACGAGTAAAAAAAAAAAAACACGTGCAATCAGGCGTATTTAAAACATTTGAATCAACTTATGTACAAAATTAAAAATCAACTAATTAAAAGTTCACTAAAATCAACTTACGTGTAGTTACGAGGGCACCTACACTATCAGTCACAATACTTCAGGACCTGTTCGAAATGTAAACCGTCTATTTCTAAGCAGATCCTGGCTCTTTTTCTTAAATTACCTTTTAACTTATTAAGCACTAAAGTGTCTCTTTTCACTGTGTCAAATGTACGCACTATTTGTGTTTTTAACATATCGAGGCTTTGGGCCTCTTCAACGTAAACAAGTCTTCACTTCACCCCACAAATAAATGTCTAAGGGCGTAAGGTCTGGTGACCGAGGTGGCCATGCGACGGGCCAATGCCGATCTGCCATCCAGCTCCTCTCGGCCATGATCCAAGAGCCTTTGGTTAGCTCGCAAAATTGTTCTACGGTGAGGAACTGCTGGTTCCAGTATGCCCGTAGCGCGAATTCGAGGAATACTTTCGGCCTTATACATCCTCTGGCTGCTAAATTTTCACCACTCAAAATGTAGCACCGCACCATTTCGTAGTACTCACGGTTCCAGTACATTGTAGAAAATTAAAAATACGAACAAGTTCCTATCGCGAATCACGAAATGAGCCGATTGCATAAGAGCGCACGCGTATGTCACGGGAGCTAGGCGACTGGCGGCGCGGCGTTTGCGCAGAGGTTTCAAAGGCGCCGCCGGCACCCCCGTCCACCCCTTCCCTCCCCCGTTATTACAATTGCCTTCCCTTTCGGCGGGGCGCGGCCGGCGCATGAGTACTGTTTACTCGGGTGTCTATATTGAAAGGATACTCGGTACAAGAAAATTATTTCTAATTTGAAATTTTTCATACTTTTTTTTTTTCAAATAATCTATGTATTAATGGTACTTAATACCTAGAAAAAATTTGGACACTGGATAAAAAATCACCCTGTATAATTGAGTGTGAAGACATTCTGGTGTTGTTTCAGGCGCTCATCGAGCGGCTGGCGGAGTGTGAGCCGGCGCTGGTGGAGCGCGTGCTGGCGTCGCTGCCGCTCACGGCGCTGGACCCGCACCGCGCCAGCGTCTTCTGCAGGCAGCGCGGGCTGTGGCGCGCTGTCGGCGCCGTCGCCGCTGCTCTCGGTACACTCGGCTAAACATACGATGTCACGACACATCTTCAATAAACATACGATGAAGCGGTGGTGATTTAGTGGTTAAAACTGTTCGCATGTGATTGAAAGGTCCCTGGTTCGAATCCTACTCGTGCCACATGAGTTTGTATACCAATCTGACTCCACTTGGTGGACAGTTTTGTTCACTGGTGTGTATGCGACTACTTGCGAATCGCAAGTCATGTTAGATGCCTTAAGGCGACTTGAGTAAAATCTAACACCAGTTTTATCAATAAAACACTTGATATAAATGAATGAAAATACACGCTGTAACATAATACCAATATACAAGACTACGAATATCTACGAACATATAGTGGAGTAGCGACTACTATCCACTAGATGTTGGTAGGTTATATATAAAGTGATAAGATGCGGCACTCGGAGTAGGTATATATAGTACCTTGTATGCGAAGTTTCAAGTAAATATTAACACTTCTAATAAACATTAAACATTTTAGACACCCCCGACTCCGAAGTTTCGTGCATTCTCTCATCCGCTAAAGAGCTGAACGGTTTCCAAACGGCTGAACATACATTTCGGTAACATAGCTAAGAACACTTTAGGTTAAATTATCTTTCAAATAAAAAAACTAGATACAAATATATATACAGACACGTTAAATTTATAATTCCTCTTTTGTATGTTAAAATGTCGGGGGTTAAAAGGGTGCTCGTAAGGCGGTTTACGTTAGTGTGGACGCGACTGTCGACTACTTTTTCGACTGCGTTGAAGTTTGTTTTGAGTGCATTATTATCGAGTAAGAGAAACGTAGTCGTAAAGGATATCAGTAGTTCGCCGTGTGTATATATGTTTTCTCCTGAACTAGCCTCCATAGTGATCCATAAAATACTTAACTAATACGTCTACACCACCTAATAAACCGTAGTTTTACGTCACGAAAACATACACATGTTACACGCACAGCAATTTCTATTTCCTTACCAATCACGTTCGGTTAATTGGGCTGTTCCATAAGCGTAGCCTCAGGTCAGCATTATCAATGCTGGCGACTGTTCCGGCTTTAGCAATTACCGTCGAACAAGTATTTATTTATTTAAGGAAAACCAACAGTAATTATTTAACAGTATAAAAATGGAAATACATCAAAGATTACTATTAACAGGTCTTCGCTGATAATAACAAAAGTAGGTAAAAAAAGTATATGAATTTGAAACCGATACAGGCGGCAGTTGCGGCGCGATGCGCGAGCTCGTGCAGCACGTGTCGGCGGAGTGCGGGCGCGCGCGCGCGTCGTGCGGGTGCGCGTGCGCGTGCGCGGGCGACGCGCTCGTGCTGGCGTGCGCGGACGCGCTGGCGGGCCGCGGCGCGGGCGGCCGGCCGCTGCCCGAGCACAAGCGCCCTTCCGCGAGACACGACGCGCTGCAAACCTTGCTGGCTGAGGCGAGTCTTTCTACAAGCTTTTATGCAACTTGCACTATCTACCCGAACATTTGTAAATTACATACAGCGCCAGCTGAAATTTTGTTTAGATAACAATGCATTATTATTATAATAATAAGCGAGAGCAGCTCGTACTCGGTTTTGTTAATTATTTCTTTTTTAAAATATTAAATGTATATATTTTTTCGGCTAGATAAGTTTAAAATCGAATTGTGAATATTTGGAATAAATGGATCAGACGGGCGCACACGGACGGTCCCCGCTGCAGACGGCGGTGCAGCACGACGCGGACGCGGCCATGCGCTTGCTGCAGCAGAGCGCGCGCGACCCGCCCTTCACCGGCCCGCTCGGCAAGCAGAACCGCCTGCGCGTCGCCAGGGCGCTGCTGGCCTTCATTCCGCAGCTGCAGGTCACTCTAACACATTGTTAAAAATGCTCTAAAATCTTGTAAATATAAGAATTGTATCTTGAACTAGCGGCCCGTCCCGGCTTCGCTAGGGTAAAAAATAATTATACACTTAAACTTTCTCCGGAATCACACTATTTATTGGCGAAAATCGCATGAAAGTCAGTGCAGAAGTTTTTAAGTTGAGAAGCGAACAGACAGACAAATGATTATGTATCTGTAATCGAGTGCAAGGAAGAGCACTGTCCTGGTGAGCAGGTGCGTGGGCAATTTTTTGAAATCATTATTTTCTAAATTAGTTGTTTTGCCTTCATGTATACCAAAACTATTAATTTTGTACTGATATTGTTTTTATGGACAACAATAGTACATTGTTTATTGAGAAATAAAAGTCACAGATTCTAACAAGGGTGTATGTTGACACACGAGTTGTGAATCGTACTTTCTTTCGAGTGATACATATGCTTTATACAACACCTGCCTACGAAGAAAATAAAAATAATAGAAAAAAAATACAATTTCTAATACATAAACAACTACAACAACATCCATCAATTATTTACTTTAGTTCGTATTTTTTAAAGATAAAATAATATTTTCTGCCAGTCTGCACTTATAAATACATAAAAAATAGAATACTCATTGCTATCAATATTGATGTAACACGACGGAATAATGTGTTTGGACCATGGAATTATTAGGGACTCCGGAGTACCTACTAATTCCATGGTTTGTTCAGGCAGGCATTTAGACAGGTTTAAATAACGTTTGTATGCAGCGATATTCACATTTATTTCGACCGTGTTATAAATAATTTTGAAGAGGAACAACGGATTTTAATAAAATTTTTCAGGTCTGTATTTGTGACTGTGACTTCAATTACGTACTTTCACTTGTAAGTTCAAACATGGAATTCGATTGTTTCAGATCAGGTGTCATATAAAGATATTTTGTAATGTATAAATGAGGGTTCGTTTCTCAGGACAGCGAGGCGGTGCTGCAAGTGTTGGAGTTCGTGACGAGCCAACTGCGGTCGGGCGCGCTGCCGGGCGACGCGGCGCTGGCGGCGGCGGCGCGCGCGGCCGCGCGGGCGGCGGCGGGCGAACGCGCCGACCGCGCGCTCCTCACTCTGCTGCTGCTGCATCTGCCGTCTCTACATGATATAGGTACCGCACGGAAACAGATTTTATTTAACGGCACCAACTACTTTAGCCGTAACATACGCAAATATTATTAACTAGCTGCGCCTCGGGGCTTCAATCCCGTGGAAATTTTGGGATAAAAGTACACTAGTCATTCGACATGAATATAATCTAACACCAATGTAATGTGGATCGGAATGGAGATCGTTAGCAATATCAATACACTCGTTATGTATGAAAGAAAGATTATTTTTCATTGATATTGCTATACATGATATTTAATTAATGAATTTAATTATTTATTCTTAGAAAAACCTACAGCTATATATACAGAATAGTCACTTAAAATACAAATCGGAAAGCCAATTATAGGATCCCACTAATAAAAGAAAAATAGAAATAAATATTTTTGAGCATCTACAAATATGGCACAAAAACTTAACGCTAGAGCTAAGATCCACAGTCAGTGGTTACATTTATATGTTTTAAAATTTAAATAAAACGATAATTAAGTTTAAAAAAATTAATAAGATAATCAACATCTAATCGTAAATAAAATTGAATATTATTACTTTGGCTTTTTTGTATGCCTAATATCGTAGCGTACATTACTGTATTATATTTTTAAGAACTAAATTTAACTCACGTGTGATCGCCACGTTGTCGCCGTCATGATGAAAAAGTTTTATTTGTCTTTCCAGATGAGCTGCAAGGCCGCCCTCGCGTTCTGTGGCGGCTGGAGGCTCAGCTTGGACAACATAAACGAGCGCTCGAACATTTTTTCCAAATCGTCGAACCGTCAGCCGTAGACATCGACGAACTTTTCGATTACGTGCGCACGCGCGCAGCCGACGATGGCCAATTATTTGCTACATTTTCTCATGACGACCGATGTGATCTTTTCCGATCACTCGTTGAATTACGACCACGCGCCGCAGCCGAGTTAATCGAAGATGATGAATCAGACTATGTCGTTCCCGTATTGAATGTTATGTCTGGGGAACGAGTTCTAGAGTTTGCAGACTGTCTGCTGAAATTGGGGCGCCTTCGAGGTGATGCCGCCGCCGCTCATCTACGAAACATGTGTAAATCTAATAGCGGAGGCGTGAAAGAGTTCCTTATACAGAATCCGGGCATCGTCCGTCCAGAGGACGCATTGGCGATCGTCCGAGAAATGAAGGTCGAAGACGCCGAGGCGACCTGCCTCGAGGCGGTCGGTGATTGCGAGGGCGCCCTCGAGAGTCTCCTGCGTCGCCTCGAGGGGAGCGAGGCGGAGTCCGCCGCGGAGGTCGCGGGCGAGGCGGGGGCGCTGTGCGCGCGCGCGGCAGCGAGCGTGCCGCGCGCGGCGGCCGCGGCCATGTGGGAGCGGCTGCTGCAGCGCGCGCCCGGCCTGCCGCCCGCGCTGCTGCTCGAGGCGGTCCCCTATCTGCCGGTGCAGAGCTTGCTGGGCCGCACGTGCGCGAGCCCGCGCGCCGCGCTCGCTCTGGCGGCGTGCGCGGGCACGCGGCGGCGCGGCTGGCAGTGCGCGGCGCGCATCGCCGGCCGCGAGGCGCACGAGGCGCTGGCGCGCGCGCTGGCGGCGGCGGGCCGCGGGCTGCCGGTGCGCGGTCGCTGCGTGCGCTGCGGCCGGCGGCTGGCGCTGGCGGCGACGCGCACGCAGCACTGCGCGCGCGCCGTGCACGCGGCGTGCGCGCCGGAGCCGGCGTGCGCCGCGTGCGGCGCGCGCGTCCCCGCGGAGGTGGCCGTGTTGCCGACGCGCGCGCCGCGCCGTGTTTCTCCTCCCCCCGACAATTCTCTACTATTAGTAGCACCACCGCGTCCGGATCTCGAAGGTGTAGTGTGACGTTTAGGATTTATTGACAATTGCATCACGTTTGAGCTTAAATTGTTAATAAAGTGTAATCATATTATATACAAAAACGAGCATTATTTACTAACTAGTAGGCTAGTTGGATAACAAAGAAATTTGCATTAAGTACAATAAAAGGGCTTATTGTTTTTGTGATTCTATCTAGGGTGACCACTTGAGCTAAAACCAAAAACTTAACACTTTATTAACACCTAACGAATTTATGAACAGACCATATGTACCTCAAACATTTTGATAAAAATCAAAATCGATTGGATCATGATTGGATGCAGGGGGTCCCCGGCTGTATAAAATATTTTTTATATTAAATTATTGTTTGTAACTTATTCCAATGTATGTATAGATCCATATATACAATCAAAACTTAAGAAATTTAGCAATAGGTACTACTTTTTCATCCCTACCCCAAATCCACCACCCTGTGTGGGTTTTAGGTGAATTTCGAATAATCTTATTGTGCAAAAAATTAAGGTTTTAAAACAAATATCTTTTATTACACAATCTAACCTAAAAAAGCTAAATAGCGTTCAAAAATTGTATAGCTTATCATCATCTCGTATATCAAATAATTGTAAAATATGTATTGAATAGTTAACTAGGTACACCCATACCACAGAACTGTAGTGAAGTGACCCGTACAGTCTTCAACTGAAAAAAATAAATGAGGGCACTGTCTCCTGTTGGCTGGCAACACTGAATGTTTATCTGGTTGATCTTAATAATTCTATATGATATTAAAAAATGTGTAAAAAAATATAATTCGTTTAAAATATGTATAAATATATTTTGACCACCTTGGTGGCGCAGTGGTAAAGTTGCCTCTGAACCGAGAGGTCCCGGGCTCGATCCCCGGTGGGGTCATGATGGAAAATGATCTTTTTCTGATTGGCCCGGGTCTATGTTTATATATATGTATTTGTTATAAAACATAGTATCGTTGAGTTAGTATCCCATAACACAAGTCTCGAACTTATTTTGGGGCTAGCTCAATCTGTGTGATTTGTCCTAATATATTTAAATTATTTATTTATTATTGTTTAAAATAAGTTTTCTTTACTTTCTTGACAGACTGTATAAATAAATTTGTTATATAAGTTAATGATTTGTATTACCATACCGTACACATAATACACGTACCACGTAGGTAATCACATTGTAAGACAATAAAAAAAATGTGTGGAATGTTCAAAAAAATAACTGATATTTTTAAACCAAATTGTGTTTTCCCTTTAAAGTAAGAAAGCGTAAGGTACATCAATTGAGTGTACTGTGAACGATAAAGATGTGTACGCTCAGCAAAAATGATTAGGCTATATGTTTCAAAAGAATTTTAATTTGAGACAGCACTTCAAATTACAAACTTATATGAAAGCATCAACTGACTTATTACAAATCAGCTAAGTAATCGATAGTCGTTTGTCAAATACGTAACAACAGGTATTTGACAAACGACTACCGATTATCGTGATATCCTATCGCTTCATAAACAATTTTGTGGCGTAGTTTTGGGTGTCATAGAATGAGCATGGAAATCAAACATCGTTTAAATACACTTATTTTATTGCATTAAAACTAAAATCTCGCCATTTTTACATCCAATGTACTTAAGTTTTTTGAAAGACCGCTTCTTTCCGGCATACTCTTAATCTAATATTCTCATATGACATTGTAGTCTATATAGGTACTATGGTAATCTTTAGCGGAATATTGAAAATAATTGAGTAACTCAATATACTTTTCTATAATAGTAAGCATAATCCTGAGACATAAAGAAATCATATTAACAATTACAGAATATACCTACCTTGCAACTAGTGAGCGAGTGACCTATCAATTCGTGGGTGAAGTGCGGGTTTGCATTTCAGTTTTCACCATCGAATCGATTTGAAGTGAGACGCAGTGAACCAGTGAAATCACATTGGGGTATGGTTGACGTTGCGTCACAATGGCATACTGTGATTGGTTCGCTGCGTCTCACTTCGAATCCATTCGATGGTAAGAATAGAAATGCAAACCCGCACTTCGCCCTAGGCTGCAGTGTGACCGATGAGGTTTCGAAACGAGACGAAGCGAACCAATCACAAGTTCTACAATATAATATTGCGACGCGACGACAACCACACCGTATTAGTTCACTGCGTCTCACTGCGAAAAATATCGACAGTCCATATCGAATGGTAAAGTCGCACTATCCACTCATTCTCGGGCCAGTAAAGACGCGGGTTTGTGGTCCGTCGGTAAAAGCTCGCCAGTGTATCACTGTATCGCAAAGCTGCGACCTTGCCAACGGCGCCTCGCGACTCGTCATAAATTTTAGAGCTTGGTACATATGTAGATAGGTTAGAATGCTTCATTCGAACACTGGCTCTTTTTTTTCTTCTTTCTTTTTCAATCAACATTAAAGCCGTCAGTTAGTAAGATGGTCTTTGCTCGTAGGTGGATCACCAATTTATATTATAAAAAAAACATAATGAAGTAAATAGTACACAGGCGCTATATAAAAAAATGCACTAAAATACTTCCAAAATAGTATCTTACATAAAACCCACCAGTTTTACATAAAATATTTAAAAAAAACAGTGTTTGCAGGTTTTATATTATGAACTAGATGTTGCCCGGGGCTTATAGCCTATAGCAATCTTGGATAATGTAACTTGCTAATGGTGAAAGAATTTTTGAAACCGATTCGGTAGTTTCGGAGATTACCCGACTCAAACATACAAACTCACAAAGTCACAAACTCTTACCTAGTCTGAAAAAATGCTGTTTAAGAGCAAAATGTTTTTTTGTAAATACAACTGTATTCAAAATATGTAGGTAATGAAAAATATCTATTAAAATATGTATTCTTGATATGGAATATGACTACGATGTTATCATGTAGCAATAAAATAAGATACACAGTATTTGACGACCTCGGTGGCGCAGTGGTAAGATTCTTGCCATTGAATCGGTTCAATTTTTATTTTTTATTTTTTAAAAACAATGACATGACTTCTAAAGCATGACAAATGATGTTGATTTGTGCACCATGGTAACGGGTGGCTTTATTGGTGCATGAAGCTATAAGTAATACTGGAGCCTGCTAAGTTTTGATCCAACCAAACATGGATTTAATAAGTACTTCGTTACCTACTAATTCCATGGATCCAAAAAACAATGTATTGCTAAACATTTCATCTGTAGTCCAACCTCACTTGCGTGCTGATAGGTATACAGATACATATGTAATATTAGGGGTATATCAATACATATAATAAAATTTATCAATACATGTAATAAAATTGAAGAAAGGCCAATTTGTACATTGGATATATTTTTTTAATTCTTCGTACTTAGTTACTGATAGAGATGACGAAAATTTCAACCCGGACAATGAGGAGGGTCCTGTAGGATATTTAGATACATTTCGTCTCGGTAAATGGTCAGGTTCTCGTAGGACAATTTAAAACCTAATTATGTATCAAAAATTCCTCGAAATCCCGGGTTAACATCTTAAAGACATTTCATCCCGGAAAATGAGGAGGGTCCTGTAGGAAAATTAAAATAACAATCCACGGAGACGATTTACTTTAAAATTTTGTAGAAAGGTTTAAACAGAATATTTTTTTTTTTATCGATGAAAGTTTGATATAGATATAATTAGAAGGTATCAATTTTCAATTTAATTTTGTTATATTTGAGTTTTGAACATAAAGATTTGAATAGATGGCGCCATCAAGACTTTCAAAATGCGCTATGGTTTCGCTCAGACAAAATGATATTGTACTTCCGAAATAAATCACTAGATGGCGCCACAAAAACTTTTTAATCTCTAAATCACGTTGTAGTTTCTCTCTCACAAATCCATACTAATATTATAAAGAGATAAGCGTTTGTATGTTTGAGGCTGGTAATCTCCGAAGCTACCAAACCAATTTCAAAAAATATTTCACCATTATAAAGCTACATTATCCGAGATTGCTATAGGCATTTTAGTTTTGAAATAAATTAGTATTCAGCCAGATCAATTTATAAAGTAATCCGAAAAACAAAAGCGCTAACGAAAATCTTTACATTCGTGCGCTGGCCCTACCGTTGATTATACATACCGTTGATTATATATATAAAACTCTTCCGTTACCGAGTGACTGACTGACAGACTGACAGACAACGTACACCCGAAACTGCATGTAGGTAAGCACTAAAAGAGGATTTTTGGAAATTCTCCAAAGTGGTTCAAGGGGTGAAAAACTGTAAATATGAAAGTTCTACACCGTTGAAAAGGGGGGTGAAAGATTGTATGGGACTTAATACAATTTTCATGATAAATAGCTGAAAATTGGCACACTTACTTTTTGTAGTAAATAACAGTTATAGTAAATACAAAAAATGTTTAATTTACGTTTGTCGTTAATAAAAAACCAGGACGTAAAACGTCAGGGAAAATGGGCCGGCAGGCGTTGCAGAAAGCGGGAGTGGGAGTCAGAGCGGGAAATCGGAAAGAGACACGTAGTGGGAAATGGGACTGGACACATTGCGAAAAACATGATGGCACAATATGTAGGAAACGGTATGGGATATCTACATTACATAGCAGGAAGCGGGATTTTTTACAAGTTTGCGGGACGAGACACGCAGCGCGATACAGGAAATTGAACTAAAGATTAGAAAAAATGCGAATTCGAATCATACATGTTTACCAGTCTTACAGAGTACACGATAAAAAAAATACTGAGATTTTGCGATGAAATTCACGCGGGCGAAGCCGCGGGCAAAAGCTAGTTAAAACATGAAGACGCGAGCTAACGGTAAAGGAGATAGCAATATCTGTACCTTACATCAAACAGTTCTTGGGAGTGCGGGCTTCAGTATTATTTATAGCTAATAGATATATATTATTAATATATAAATATTTTCAATGCTCACTAGCTCGACAGCATCAATGGTACACACAATGTGTTTAACATAAAGAGAGCCCTGAAGTTGCATTCAATACAAGTTGCATAATATAGCAATCGAAAAATAGAAATTTGGAACCAATTTTAAATAGTGATGAACAAAAGCAAACTTTCTTTGGGTCCAACTTGGCTCTCGTTCCCCGACGCTTTTAAAATTTGTCCGCTACGCTTTTGGTCGTGACGCTCTATACGTACATGATGGTGTGTTTAATGAATTTTCCATGGTAAAGTATTACATGAAAATGTTGTGTTCATGACGAAGAATTATTTATTTGTGCTCAATGCATTTTACCTCATAATTATAATTTGTTTATTTGCACTTTATCGACTTGCTATCTCTGTTTTGTCTAATGGTTGACAGGTAGATAATGTAATATTGCGAGCCACACCTTTTGTACATTTTTTTTGTAGAATTCACACATATAATAGACTGTGACTTTGAAAGCTTTAAGATTAATCTACTCACACAATATTATCTAACTAGAGCTTTCTTATATTATATGTTTATCTGACGTATCTCGTACAGGCTCGTACAGCAATCAAACCATTTTCATAATATATAATTATTACTAAATTATAGAATTATTATTTTTGGTACATTCATATGAATGTCACTTCTTAATGTAGACTGCTTTCATTCATATTCATTCTGCATTGTCGTAGCGAACACTGCAAATAATAATAATAAAATGCTTGTAATATTGCTTTTAAACAATACTATCTCTTGAAATTGGGCTCAATTACTTTTTGTATTGCCCTTCAGTATATGTATATGTTACGGCCAAACCCAAAGTGCTGCAAGACGTATTTCAGTTGGTTACATCTAGGTAGCCTACTGAGGTAATTAATTTCAGTTATTCCGATCTATAGTATATTCAAAAGTACCCCTTCGATGCTTTTGGACTGAGCGGTGGAAATTAAGATTTATCAAAAAGCAAAAATCATGTAGGTAGGTTAAGTACCTGTGATCAACTTGTGTATTTTGATAAGGATTAATAAATTGATGTGCGTGTAGTGAGTGATCTTTTTAATAATTCATTTAATGTTTACAGAATCAAAGAAACATTCAGGAAACAATTGTAAAAACTTTATGGAGAAATTGTTAAATCTGTATTGAGAAAGTAGTGGTCACTTAGCTATTACACCCAATTTAACAACCTGAAAAATCGGTATGATTCCTACGGAACCGAAGGGGCTTCCCTTCCAACTTATATTATTTATTTGTCCCAACTACTAAAATAAGTTTGTTTGTTACTTGTCCCAACAACTAAAATAAGTTTGTTACCTTTATCTACTCAACCAATCTTGAAATTTGGAATACATGCGGTTTGAAGTACTGAGTAGGACATAGGGTACCTTTCATACCGGAAAAATAAATGCTCCCATGGGAAATTCACAAGGGCGAAGACGCGGGCAATAGCTATTAACTAATAAATGCAAAAGTAAGTTTATTTTCTCTCTTCACGCTTTGGCACCAATCTTCTTGAAATTTTCCATACATGCTAGTTTGAAATTAAATAAGACTCTGAAGAGACTACAAAAAGATTTTTTCTAGCTCAGCAAAAATTAGGCAAAAGCTTGTTCAACTATTCAATGTATGTGTATTTATTTATGGATATTAAATACTGCCTGACATGTTTCCATCATTATCATTTTAGCCAACATCAACCCACTGCTGGGTATAAGGCCTACCTTTTTTCGCGCCACTTCATACGGTCCTGTGTCAGTCTTGTCCCTCGCTTTCCCGTGACCCAAACAAAATCATCTGATCTGTGAGTTGGCCTGAAATAAAATAAAAAAATCTTACCGTTGGCGTTGACCACATCTTTTGCTCAACCTTCGTCCTGAAGATGGAGCTTGTAGAGTGAAACGATTAGTAGTTTCTGGAGCCACCCTTAAGTTCCTTGTTTCAGTTGCTCGTGCAGCACCAACCTAGGTATACATTATACAAGATAATTATGAATTATAAATTTTAAAGTTATAGTTCTATAGTAATCTATTTGTCAAAGTTTTAGCAAAAATGGAAAATTTTTAAATGTTAGTACAGAATAATAAGTTAAGAATTATTTCGAGTTTGTACCTTCTCCATAAACTTTTTTATTAGATCAGGACAATTTAGATGATTCTCTGGTTCCCAGGAATCAAATTTGCTTGACCAACCTTTCCAATGGATAAGAAATTCCCTATTGCCATTTTTCTTGTGGTGAACTTCTAAAATTCGATCAACCTGAAACAAGTTGCAATAAATTGTAACAAACCTTGGCCTTGCAAGAGTCTGTCTTGTCTGGCAAATGCGAAAGTCTGTCTGTCTATTCCGCTTTTATGGTTAAACCACAGGATCATTATTGATGAAATTTGGTATGAATGTAGTTCAAACCTAGGCTACATTTTTCCAAAAAGCAACCCCCAAATAACTATAATGGGGAGTGAAACTTTGTATGTAAATCGTGCTTTCGCAGAGAAATTAACACGGCACAAATATGGTAAACTAGCTCTTGCCCGCATAAAGTATTTTACAAGTATATCATTTTTGACAGAGCTTTTATTGTTATTAAAGACCCAAGAACATTTAGCTTCCAAAACCATCTGACCCTCCTGACCACCAAAATAATATTTTGGGTGTCACAAACTAACATGAAAAAAATAAGAACTGTCAACTTACTTCATATTCTGCATTTTCATCGGCCTTCTCACTATCCCAGTTTGTTTTAGGTCTCTTACTTGTTTTAGTTTCTTTTTTTGTAGATTTTCTCTTAAGATTCTTTTTCTTAGATGACTTACTTTCCTTATTCTTTGAATTTTCTTTCTATAAAAATCCTCCATATTAGTTAATATTCAGAAATTATTTAAAAAGAATTGTTTGATATAGCCTAATTTCTCAATTTATATAATAGTTTAAACAATGTAAGATTCAAAACATGTGTATAGTACACATGTTTTGAATCTTACATTGTATAGCAATTCATGACACATTGGAAATGTGGAATAAGGCTAAGTGTGAGTTGAACTTGTGTGAAGTGGGTTACATACAATTTATAGAATTCTTATAGGTTTTCCTGTATTCTACAAGCAATATACTTAAAACGGCAGAGCGCAAATTTAAAACTACTAGCGCCATCTATACATATTTTCTTGAATTAATAAGTAATCATCAATTGTCTGTTTTTAAGAATAAAATTGAAACTGCTAATTTCACAATAATAACAAAACTTATATTTGGGTTTGCCATAACAATATTTTTATTATTATTTCCATTTATGGATGTTTTAGTTAAAATAATCTAAGAGTAATTAATAAATATTGTATAAGTAAGCATAAAGTAGATTGAATCAGATGTATTTTATATGTGCCAAGGCCTTTGTACATCTTCTATATATGTTGCTTTAAGGTTTTATATATGATATGGGACATAATAAGGTTTGCAAAATATTGAAGACACCAGTAAACCATAATGAACCAATGATAATGAATAGATGTGTACCTCATCATGGAATTTACTTATTAACTCTGGACAGGAAAGTGTATTCTCTGGCTCCCAAGTATCACTGTCAGCTGAATAACCCTTCCAGCGTATCAAGTAATGCAGTTTTCCTTTTATCTTCTTTGAATCAACAACTTTGTCCACCTGAAAAATACAGGAGTAAAAAAGGTATATTTTGCAATCAGAAGCAAAATATTTATAGACTATTAATACCTATCTGTTCAATTTCAAATGTGAACCTCTTCCAAACAATGAGTGGTCACAGGCCCTTACAGCCTAATAACTATGTTAGACTGGTTAATTATCCTCACGGCAAGGGTATAGGTAGACCTCTTCATAGTCAGTATGTTTGTAACCTTTTATAAAATAATGTATTGTATAGGTCCTACAGGGCTGGGAGGACCTATCCTACACAGTTGATTCAAAGTCTACGTTCGAAACCTCTCCCCTCTTTCCTCTAAAGTCTACATCCAGAGATCTATTTTTAAGAAACAGAACAACAAGTGAACATGTGTATCATAAAAACAAACCTCATATTCTTCCTCGACATCATCTTCTTTCTCTACTTTGGACTTCTTTTTTTTCGATTTACCTTTTTGAGAGTTTTTTTTAGGAGCAATATCAGAGTGAGTAAGGCTACTTCGATCAGCTTCGACATCTTCTGACATCTCCTTTTCTTCAGAATCGTTTAGCGTGGGTTCATTTGTTGTATCAACGGGTTCTTCATTAACAACAGATCCATTTGTTGACGATACCACATCGTCCTCTGTACGACTCTTTGATATTTTCCGCATATTAAATTTAGGAAAATACACAATATTGCAAGTTTTATATTAAATGGAGGGAAATACAAGTAAACGCCGCAAAATACCTACGTAGCTAGGTAGGTACACCTACGATAACCCAAGCCACTAGGTAGGTACCTATAGAAATAGAATTACAGAAATGACAGAAATAGTGTTGTGGTGGGTGATGCCGATTGATACTACAGATAATCTAAACTTATACTATCGATAGTATAGTACTGCCTGAATATTTGAATATTAAAGACGTAGATTTTGTCCTGCGTGAATTTCCGTCCCAAAAAATATAAACATATTCCAGCCATACTTTTATGTCATATTCTGCAGACCTGGTCTGTTAAAATTTTATTTAAATTCATATTATTCCAATCTTTCCTTTAATTTACAGTTTCCCGCTACGTTTCTTACCCATCCAAACTTAGATCATTTAGTAATGGTAACAGAAACAATTCTTCTAACAAAATTTTCTGCTATTTTTGGTGCGGAGTGAAGTTAGAAAATACATCTAAATAAATCACACTTTACAAAAATATTTTGTGTTAATACAAACGCAACTTGAACACACAGAAACTGCAACACTTGCACTTATTTTTTGTACACCAGTATGGTTCACTTACATAAAAACAAACGTGTATGTACACGTAATAGTACTCTTGATTGCAAAGGGATTGAACGACAAAAAAATATATCGACATATCGATATTTCAGAATAATTGTCTTTCTAATGGAGGACAGAATAATTGTCTTTCAGAATAATTATCTTTCAGAATAATTGTCTTTCTAGTGCTATTTTCGAGAAATATGATTGTATTTAGTGTATTTTATATATATTTGATGAACTGGCAGATTCCATAAACAATCACTAAAAGTGTAAGGGTCAATAATATTCATAATATAATATAATATTCATAATATTTCATATATTGCCTACACCCATAAACTATTCTTTATTACTAATTATTATATTATATCTAGGTATTATATATGTAAAATAGGTATGTATAGAATACCTGAAATATACAGATTGCCGGTAACATACACATACATACAATTCAACATACGCACCAAAATTCTATCTGTCCGTCAAGAAAAAATGTAATCATTCATAAATACATACACACAAACATTCTACACGACAAAACACATTTTTTATATATTTTAATAACATTACAAATAAAGTCTTTTTCATCGATATTGATGAAATAATTCACTGTCTTCACCATGTTTTCACTCAAAGTAAAGGTCGATGAAGTAGTCTTTTGGAAATTGACTCGATATTTTTTTTCGTAATCGATACTACAAGACATACCATCGATGTTTTAATAAAGGGATTTAATGGAAAACAAAGAAAATAAAATAGAAAAATACTTACAAATGACGATACTCGTGCTGCCCACTCACTGGGATGTTCACTTCCCTGCCCAATAGGGCTGAGTGTAAATGTGACATATCAATGTATTGTATTAGTGTTGTCGAACTATCAATAGTTTTACAATTGATAGTTTCAATCGAAAAATTCTAGCCATACTATTGATTGGCCTATTGATACTATAGAATCATGATGATGATTAGACTATCGATAGCATGCAATAACGTAGTGCAATACTATCGACAGTCTTCTCGTCATAACAGTTCGATACTATCCATAGCTCTTTATCAATAGTATTGCACCAAACCCGGCTACCGATACTATTTCTTTTACTCAAACTATCGATAGTCAATCGAAACGCAACGATAGTTGACTACATGACTCTAACATAACATACATAACTAAATCTTGTGTCTGTGCGTGCGATCGACTGTTTCTGCTGATTGTGATAAATGTGGTTAAATGTTGACCTAGGCAGAAATCATGACAAGCAGAGGAAGTTTTAAAAATTCTCGTATGAATTTTAAAGTACAAAATGACCAGCCAGAGGGAAAAGGTACTAAACCTATCCGAGAAGCCTCATCTATAACTGAAATTCTCGTGTTAATGATTGTGCACATTTGTAAGAAGTTACTATTCTTTGATACCAATTTAAAAATAGCCCTGTACTTAGGTGCTCTATTTTTATTGTCTCTCATAGCTGATGTTTTAACATTTCCAAAAACATACTTTTCAAGAAGTGACAACGTATTCAATCAGTATTTTGTTAAAATTGGATGGTTTTGGACATTATTTTTAACAGTGCCTTACGTATTGTTGACATCATATACCACATGCTGTGGTAAACGAAAACTAATCGTCACAGGTCACATGCTGAGACTATTTATTGCTACAATTTTCTGGTATTCTTGGACAACTCTTTTTAACATTATAGAAACTAAATATGGAAGATGCAACTCAAAAAGTTTCGATAATAAAATAACATGTTTGAAAAATGGACATTTCTGGAATGGATTTGATATATCTGGGCATTGTTTTATATTGATATATTCTAGCTTGGTAATGATAGAAGAAGCCAAATCCATCAATGGCTGGGAACGTATCAAAGATTATATCAGAGATGAAAGGTATTCTAGAAGTGTGGACGATAAATCTGTAAGCACAAATCCTCTTAAAAACATAAATGCAGATGAATTGGAAGTATTGAGAGTGTCTTATGACAATTTTACTCCTTATGTGAGAGCATTTCTTATTGCTATATCATTGTTGCAGTTGCTTTGGGATGTCATGCTAGTTTCCACAATATTGTATTATCACATTATGGTTGAGAAATTTATTAGTGGAGTAATAGCAATTCTGACTTGGTTTGTGACTTATAGAGTTTGGTACACTATACCAAATATTGTTCCAAATCTCCCAGGTGATGGCATATTTAAATATAATAAAGACAAAATCACAGGAACTCCTATACCAAAAAAAAAGATGAGCACATCAAATGGAAAACATTTTATGGGAATGCCACTGAATAAAAGTCAAGATGATCCAACTAGTGAAGAAGCAAGATAATTAACAATGAGGTGATGAAATTCAGAAAGCCTTTGTATGGAATATAATTTATTAGCTCTATGTGATCTGCAAAGATTTTTCTTAATTATGTTCATATTAAGATACTATTAATACATAGTAGCAAGGTGATGGAACTCATTTGTGCAATATACTTTGTCAAAGTTAAAACAGTTTAATGATCAACATTATAGATTTAGTATTGCATGAATTATTTTAAAAAATGTCACAATAAAGAAGCTTTGATATTTATTGATAGTTAATATGGGAAAATATTAGTTTGGTGCTTTCTTATAACTTTTATTAATGTTATGTAGGTATATGATATATATTATGAACATTGAAAATTCAAAATACAACAAAAAATGTGTGTTGAGTATGGTGACATGGTCATTGTGTTATGGCCTAAAATACCTAGCCACATTGAATGCACATGTTGCATTTCTCAAAGCAGCTGAGGCTGCTTTTTAACCAGAGATATAGATATTGCAACAGATTAGATATGGGCAACAAGTAATTGGATTAACAATTGTGACTACATTTTGTAAACTTCGGAAATAATTACTTTAAATATAATTATACATTCAAAATAATCTTGAATTAAAAAAAGAACGAGATTAATGCAATCTGACTACATTCATCAAGTTTTCATTACTTGATTATTTCGATGATTAATTTTCACTAGTACATTCAGTTTGGCATGTCAATATGTCACATTTTTTCCAGGACCAGGTCCAGTGTCAATGGCAATGTGTTTAGCTGGATAAGCGTTGTCTACCCCGTAAATAATAAAGATGTGTAATAAAAGACGTAATTATACTCATCTCACTTTCAAACCAGACTCAGTCTAGTGAAAAATAATCTTGTAGTCTCAGGAAAAAAAATCGAGATTGAATATTAGGCGGATTAACGACACGCCGCCGCGCCGCAACATTTCTTATTCTAAGTATCGCCGTGAGGTTTGAATCTACACCATGAAAGAAGTCTTGCAGATGTGGTGCTACTGGCGCTGAAAACAAAAACAATATTGCCAAGGGTCTTCTTTCGTGGTGCGGTCTCTATACCATAGATATATTTGCTAATCAAATGATTTTTGAAATTCTAGGGCGCCCCTACAGATATTTTGTATGTAGGTATCTGTGCACTGATCAATTACAATACTTAGGTACCTACTGTTGTTTTCTTGTTGTATTTATATTATGTATTGCATTTGTAGTTATTATATAAATATTATATTTGAATATGATTAAAAAATATATTAATGTTTGATAGTCTCATCATTATTATTATTATTACCTACAATTATTACAATGCATATTTTGAAAGCTTTTATTTATTCTATTATGTATATTTAAAAATACTTAACATGAATAAAGTTTTCAAATCCTTTGTAATACTGTTTGTTATTTTTTACAATTTATATAATGTTAGTAGGCAAATTAAAACTTTTTACTACAACAACTAAAAGTCGATAATAATGTCGATAAAGGTCGATAATAATGTTTGAAATAACTAAACTTATTACAAATTGCTAAGAACATTAATAAGAGAATTTTAATGAACAAATTTTCGTATGATATACACTGCAGCAATAACTATACCAATAGAAGCAGCTCCTGCAACACCTAAGTAAGCAGATGGTTGCGAAAAGAGAATCATTTTAATATGGACAGGAAGGTTAGGGATAGTTTGTTTAAAAGATTCTCTTTGTTTGACATGGTTGAAGTACTTCTCTAACAAAGGCCGTTTTCCACCTGCCCAATATCTGTTTTCTAGACCGAGCTCCCAAAGTCTTTGTAATAGTATAGCCAGGGTAATATCAGCTATGCTGAAGTTTTCACAGCACAACCAGTTACCTGGAAATAATATTTTAATGTTACTATCAAAGATACTTAGATGGATTTATATATTGGTCTTGGGTTATTGCAAATTATTTTGCTCTTCACAAGGAAAATGTATGGCTCTTGATTGTAATTGTTGTAAAATTTCAAATCTGTCTTTGATGTTTTTAATTGTAATTACACTTACAATATCTAAAGTCTGTAGAGTATATTCTGCCTAATTCATATTAAGTTTAACTATGACTTGTCTGGTTTTGTTACCTTCAGTTTGGTTCCTCAATTCTTCTTCTATTCTTGATAGTACTTCATCAACAACATTCAATATTTTAAAGTATTCTTCTTCATTTGCTAATATTTCGTGTTTCCTATCTTGTATCTCAGCTTTATACAACAGAATAGCTTTGGCTTTAGGATTCTCTTCAGCCAACTTCCTTAAATTTTGGGAACTTCCCATGTCTCCATCTAGAAATATTTATTTAAAACACTTAAATATTTCTGTATATTAGCCAACAAGCTTCAAAACTGTTTCCTGACAGGACAGCAACTATCGAAAAGATGATAAATAGTCTGCTGTAGTTTGGTAAAATAAAGAAACCATACTATCATGTCACTTCACAAAACTTTGTTGATGAATAAAGAGTGTACCTACTAGAATGTAGACATAAATATATAGAATGTAGACATAAATATATACTAATGTAGTGGTAAATGGTTTATCATAGTAGTATATTTGTATAGTATGAGTAACTGATATATCAAAGAGCTTTTGATAACCTTTCACATACATTTTATGTCTATCTATGTCTACATACATACCTACATAGTATAGTAGTGAAGGAAAAGATTATCAGGAAACTTGCAACTTGCTTGTTTAGATCACCTATATGTATATGACTACTATACTTATACTATACTATATGATAGCATTGGTAAGAAGGCCACTTTGTCAATTTTAACAAAATCTGTCTCCAGTGCTTGTAATGGTGTAATCAATAAGAATATCCACAATATTTGTCAAAGACTACTTACGTTTCAGTAATTCTCTCACAGGCAAAACAAATGGAAACTTGGGTCTTCCAGATAAATGAGGATGGAAAAATGAACCAACAGTTATTACTCCAGCTGGTAGAGCTTCAACAAGATCTCTAAATTTATTTATATTCTTTATTACCTTGTCATCTGTAGACACATTGATAAGTGGAGGCAGTTCTGAAAAAGAAATATGTTACTTTATAGCATAGTAGGCAAACAAATATGTGGGTTGTGTGAAGGCAAACCAACAATGCAGTTCATGGACATCAGCAATCATATTGTTCATTGTCTAAATGTGTATTAGGCTTATCAGGTCACAATGAGAAAGTAAAAGGGGAATTATAAAAGAACAACATCTATTTCTGCTGTCAAACAGCAGTGCTTGAATTTGTTCTGATTTGAAGTGTAATGGGAAACATTCCCCTACATTGTGAATTAAACCCAAAACATGATAAAGATTAACTACCATCTGAGAGCATCCATATTATTACCTACATATAAACTACAATTTTACTTTAACATACCAGGATCTAAGTACTTCTCTAAATAATCCAAAATTCTTGTAGAATCTGGTATTATTTCATCGTTTACTTTAAGCACAGGGATTTCTCCTCGAGGATTTATTTCAAGGAACCAAGATGAATACTGTTCTCCTCTAGTGATATCCACGATATATGGTTCAAAGCTTATATTTTTTTCATAAAGCGCCATAAGAACCTAAAATTCATAAATTTAGTAAATAATAAATTTAAGAACCGCATACAATTATTATTTGCTAACAGAAAACTCACCTTCTGAGAATAAAAACTATAATAATTACAGTAAAGCAATATGTTTGGTTTATTGCCGGTAGGTTGTTTCGTATTTGCTTTGTTTAGAGGCAATTTCTCTATATATTTCTGCACAAAATGCATTATGATAGATTTAAGTAGAACAGTAAACAGTGAAAATAGCAATAAAACGGTCAATTATTACCCATTTAAAATATAAATTCACAAATTTGTAATACAGGTGAATAGTTTTCAAACTACATAACACTATACTACCAACCTTATCTACAAAATCAGCTGACAAAAATTGCAGATTTCCGTTTCCTTCTAAATAAAAGGCCCTGTCTACTGCCACACTGTAGCTACTTGTGTCCTGCCTGTCTGCAGCCGTTTAGCTGTTAGGATGGTTTGTTCCATGGACGAGCAAAGTCACGGCTTTGTGTGATGTAGGCATGGTAACAATGTCGCGGCGATACCTGTGAACACCACATGTACCAGTACATGTGGTAGTCACAGGTAATCACCACCTTGTCACCACAAATATTTTAATGTTCTTAAATTTGTAGTCATAGTTGATGTCACGCCACTATTTTATGTGCATTGCACTTTCGTTTCCCACCCGCAAAAAATTGCATAAAGGTTAGAATATTTTAAATAGAAAGAAAGAAAGAAAATATACATCGTTCTTGAGCAGATATCGTTTTGAAAACTTTCCCCGAGTCAGAATAAATTCAACGGAAAAATTTACGTCTCGCCTACATTTTGGCCATGGAACCTATTCCATGGCCATATTCATGTGCGCTGAGCTTTGCGTATATGCCCTAGCATATACGCAAAGCTCAGCGCACACGAATATGCTACATTGTTGTATATTTTCACAAATGAATGCTTACATAATGAAATGTTTAATAAAGTACTCTAAAATAAACGTTTTAATCGACATAGCAAAAGGCGGCAATAATTTTGTGTACCTAACTCTGGCAGGATAAATGTGCAGTAATACTCCCTATTAGTAGGTACCTACATACGAAGTACCTACTTACTAAATCCATGCCATAGTCAACTTTCAATAGGTACTTTTATCTACCGTGTTTATGGTTCCTTCTTATGGTCTTAGTTATGGTTATCAAAAAACAAGTTGGTTTATGGTTCGTTCGTTTTGGTTTTGCTGTCGGACGGTCGTTATCTACATTTAATAAATTTGTTTTCTAAATCAGTACCACCTATTATGTCCACTGCTATCTAGTATAATATATTTTTTAAAGTGGGTGGGTTAGGAACAAAGTGTATTTACATCGATGTAGTGAATAGTGATGGTATTTACTCAGTGAGAGTTTTGAAAATGGAGGTCTCTAACAACACCGACGCCGTCAACCTTGGCGTTGGTGAAGTAGAAGCAGAAATTGGCGAAGAATTAAAACAATTGGAAGAAGGGAAGGACTTCGATACTCGAAGTGAAGTGTCAAGCTCCTCATCAAGCGAGTCGAGCACACCAAGTATAAGCACAGTTAGTACGAAATCAAAAGAAAGACGCGCAAATCGTAAACGAACGAAATCTGCAAGCCATTCCCCTATACAAAGTAAACGAAGAAGTGTGACTAGCTCCAACAACAAAATAAAAACGTATGATTATATGACAAAATTGAATTACTTATTTAGAGACACACGTTTTTTCTTGATAAAGTCAAACAATGCAGAAAATATAACATTGTCTAAAGCTAAAGGTGTTTGGTCTACTTTACCACAGAATGAAGCAAATTTGAATCAGGCATACCGAGAATCCAGAAATGTTTTATTAATATTTTCAGTCAAAGAAAGTGGTAAGTTTGCAGGTTTCGCCCGACTGGGAAGTGAGTCCCGACGCGATGTTCCACCAATATCTTGGGTCTTGCCACCCGGGCTTTCGGCTAAAGTATTGGATGGCGTATTTAAAGTTGACTGGATATGTCGTAAAGAATTGCCTTTTAGCAGTACTTTGCATTTATATAACCCATGGAATGAGGGAAAACCAGTCAAAATCGGCAGAGATGGCCAAGAAATTGAACCTAAAGTTGCAGAGGAGTTATGCCGTTTGTTTCCAGAAGACGAAGGTATTGAAATGACTCCTATTTTGAGAAAGTCTAAAGAATCATCTAAAAAAGGATATTTGAAAAGTGGAGGGAGCTACAGAACTTATCGAGCACCATTGTCTTCTAGAGGTTCAAACTTTAGAAATAGATTGAACGCTGCATCACGAAGTAGAAGAAAAATGTTCATGCCTCCAAGAAATAGATTGGGTGGTAATTCATACAAAAGAAGATCTCCATCTCCTTATTTGAGGGATAGGATTCCAGGGTGGTTTGCTCGAGGTCGAGACGGCTACAGTAGCAGCGGATCAGCTGCTGCAGAGGCTTATGTGGCTGAGTATATGCGTTCTATGCAACACCAACTTCCACCATTGCCATATGTACCTCCTCCTGGATTCAGTGGGGCATTGTCATCCTTTGATGGATTGCCACCACCACCACCTCCTCCACCACGCTATTATGAGATGGCTGATTATCCTCGATCAGTACTAATGTATGATAAAAGGTCATATGAACGATCTGTTGATGAGTTTCTGTGGCGTACATCAGATCGCTCACATGAACGAAGTCGTGATCGTGATTCACATAGATCTTATCGAGATCGACGATAGAACTGTATATTTGACCACCGATGTATTAATTATTTGATGCTAATAAAAAATTGTGTTTTAACTTTGAACTTTATTGAATCATGAAAAGTGTTGTGATGAACCTTTATAAACTGTTAGACATGTGTTTATTTGGACTAATCTTATCAAAGTGAAACTGCAGCATCAAGTATGTCATAAGTCATGCATTTCAAGTGACTGACAGAGTGACAGAGTCTATGCTATTGTATTAGGGTGCTGCTTGTGAAACATGTCATTCATGTTACCTGTGTATTTTATGCAGTGATGGAGCAATTGTTAGAATTATTTGTGCAACACATAAATGTTGTGTGATATCTGTGATATATTTCCACCTATTTTTACTTTTTATAAAATTTAAATTATACACAAAGTTAGACCAAAGAAGAAATAGATCCCAAAATTAATTTTATAATGACAATTCTTTTTCTTTTGTTCAAAACCACTTCTATGTATATCCCATTTTGTTGTTATTCAGGAATGGTTTCCACTTCAATTATTCACATTATCATTGTAACAATCATCTTTAAGCTATTTTGATTTCTGTGGGGTATCTAAAAATAATAATGAAATTGAATTTCAATTATGTCCAGGATAACTTAAATATAAATTAATTTTCAATGTCTAAATGTTAACACTAACACCTATAAAAAATCAAGTACAGTATGATCTTCCACAATGATTATATTGTAAATTGACTTATTATGTATTATTTTTAAAATATTATTTAGATATACAACCTGTTCTTCAAAGTTCTCTAGTAAAAAAACAAATGTCATATCAGTCTCCAGCTACTGAGTCATCAAAACAAATAGCAACAAATAATCACTTATTTTAATTAGGGTAAACCTACCTATCTCCCGAAAATTAGTTATCCCGTCTGAAAACAGAATGATAAATAATAATTACGAGGTACTTACTTCTGGCATTAGTGTTACTAAAAACTGAAATAATCCCATAGGATTTATAATCGAACCAAAATAACCAGCCAAGAGCTTGTCCGGTGTTGCACAGTATATGGTTCGGTAGTTTACCCAACCAAACAAGTGTCGGATTCAATGACCGAGAGTTACGTACCATGCCACCAGCTCGAAGTTTTATAGAAGAAACAGTTGGTCGACTATTAATCGTATACTTATAAACCCAACTTAGGTGTGATAGTTTTTCTTCTAATTTCGTTATGTACTTATATAAGTATTAATGCCGTAACGTTGGAATTCTAAACAAACCACCGTTTCATTGGTAGAGGGGGGATACTTGATTCTAACGAAAATTGTCACTTTGAAACTCTATTTTTCTTTCCTTTTCTTTTCAAAAAATATTTGTTGAACGGTTTACTAAATAAATTCAGCGGATTAAGATCGGGACTAGACGACGGCCAGTCTTCAGCTCTGATGAAGTCTGAACGTATGATTCCTACCAAGACTGCGTGCACCGAGCTTTGAGACTCGTTGCCGAGTCTTGCTAGAAGGACTATTCTTGGTTATTGAACATGATGTTGTTAAGGGGCTTAACTAAGTTCTCAAGAATACTTGTGCCGATGTTTTAATACCTTTGTTACAAAAGTATGGCTCAGTCACTCCTTCATAGCTATCACCCCACCAAACCATCACTGAAATCGGATAATGCCCACGTTGCACTCTGTCGACTAAGTGTGAAGCTTTGTTAGAGCTTTGAGCATAAATATGGTCATTTTGTTTATTAAAATATTGCTCAATTATAAAAAAAATCTCATCCACAAAAATTTTTTGTGACCTCCCTTTGCGTACCGCTTCAGTACTTGTTTTGATTTTACTTTTTTAAATTATCAGTTATTAAATGACCAGTACGTCTGTTATTGGCTGCAAGTCCTAAGTCATCTTTTAAAATATGCGACATGGTTCTAGGCGCTATCTTCACCTCCCGTGATATTTTTTTTTGCTTTCGGACAGGATTTCTTCGAATTATTTCCCTTACTGCTTTGACTACCTTTTTCGTACGAACTTTACGTGGATGGCCAGATCTTTTTCTATTTCAAACAGAGGAGGTCTCATTGTACCTAATAGCCACAACACACACAAACAGTTCGACTAATAGGTACCAAGCGTATGGAGAGTTTTAAATATTGCCATACCTACTTTGTATAATGCAATCACAGCGATTCAGTTCTCTTTATCACCCCACTCCATTTTAATATTGTACAATGTGTTGGCGCCAAAATAAGAAATGACAATGAAAATTATATAAAAATAACGGATTTCAAATTCAAATGTAAATAATGGAAATAAACAAAATATTTTTGTTTATTTCCAATTGTAACAGTATTTATGGCCAGACTAAGTATATGTATACAACTCTTGCGTACTGAGTGACTGACTGACAGACAACGCACCAGCCGAAACTACTGGGCGTAGAAAGCTGAAATTTGGCATGTAGGTTCCCTGGGGAGTATAGGTGAGCACTAAGAGGATTTTTGGAAAGTAAACTTGAGTAGTTATTCGAAGTCTTTTGCAAATGGGTCTCGTACTATTTAGCACTAATGGTTTTCGATAGACCGCGGTTGGGCGGACGGACAGACTGACATGGCGAAACTAATAAGGTTCCCTTGTAGGACTACGGAACCCTAAAAACTATGGTCTAAATATTGAATTGTGTTATTTTCGTTTGCTACATCTATTCCATTTTAAATTATTAAAAAGTATTTTTTTCCATAATAATATATAATACTAGCAGCCTGTCCCGGCTTCGCTTGAGTGACACCACGGGTAAAACCATAATAAATCTTACTCAGAAATCACCCTATATAGATAATCAGATTTAATTCAAAATAATTGAAGTTCAGGATTCGAGCATTCAGGAGCAACAGAGTAAGAATTCTGTATGTCTGTTTATACACGCTAATCTTCGGAACTACTGGACGGATTTGAATGAAACTTTTTTGTTGTATAGCTATTAAGCCTGGGCAACATATAGGGTATAAATTATTTTGAAAACTGGAACACCTGATGGAGAACAATGATGGTACAGCTAAACTATAGGAAATATTGAAATGACGCCTTAACAAAAGTTATTCAGCCTGATGAGCATTTTCTGTTGAGATATAAAAATCGAAGATCTGGAACACCTGACGTAGACCCATGATGGTGCAGTTAAACTATAGGGAATATAGAAATGACGACTTAACAAAAATTGTTCAGTCTGATGAACATTGTTGAGATATCTCTTTCGCTCTATCAACACCTGAAGAAGAGGTGCAGTTTAATTATAGTAAATATATTTTTTCAGTCTGATGAGCATCTTCTGTATGTATAGGTATCGTTACGCTTTGTCTGTACAACTCTAATTCTAATAATTTTGACTTCTTACCAAAAATCGTTTGGCCACGTGAACGAAGTCGCGGGCATCAGCTAGTATAAAAATAAATGTTATGTTGCGGCATGCTAAATCCAGAAGTCTGTGCTACCTTTCATTTTAGTAGTATGGTTGACAGCTAGGGTACGAGGTCCGAAGCGACAAGTCAACAAGGATTAGGTACCTACTCGTACGTCTGTCTGTCCGTCCGTCTGTCACAGCCAATTTGCTCCGAATCTACTGGACCAAATCAGGTGAAATTTGGTAAGATGGTGTATCAAATAGATGTAAGTGAATATTTTTTTCAAATAAGTGTACATAAGTATACCTAAATTAGGAAATTCAGGTGGAAGTGCTCATTATGAGGACCTCAAATTGAGGAATTTGAGGTCCTCATAATGAGCACTTTCATTTATATCCTTAATTCATAGGTAAATGAAAGTGCTCGTAATGAAGACCTCAAATATAGTTTTTGTTATTATTGTAAAACAGTTTCCACGTTACTCATGAAAAATAGACCGTAAGAGAACTAAAACTTGAAACGCGCGCGGTCTCGATCCCATAGGAATATCGGAATAAGTGTATGGGGTCTGCGTTATTACGTATATAACATTTAATTTTGACAAAATCTTGAGGAGTTCAGTAGTTTTTGGATTTATTCAATACAAACAAAAATACAAATATTTTCTCTTTCTAATATTAGTATTATAGCACAGATTACATATATAGGTACGTTCAGTATATACTATACATATTTAGTATGGATTTGGTGAACATTTTCTAGGTTTCTATGTGGTACCTAGCGTAGCGTAGGTATTATCAAAGGCTTATCCATTCTAGACCTTGGAGATCGCTGAGGCTTTGTCGTCGTTTAGACTGATTATGTAATAGGAGGCGTGGTGGTTGTGTGTGACGCAGGCGCGGTGGAGCAGGGCGGAGGGACGAGGGCGCGTCAGTCGGCGCTCGGCGACTGGAGGTGCTTCGCGCTTAGCGCCGCGCTCCATACCGCCGGAGCGTGGCTCGGGGCGTGGCGGTTACATAAACACGCGTGGCACACAGCATCTGCAGGCGGCGCGGAGCCGCGCTACCGTCCGTCCGAGAACGACCCCATGTCGGCCCGCGCCGCCACCTGAGTTTATGAGGATAGCTGTACGGACGCCGCCGCGCCGCCGCCGTCGTTGCCACCACAGCCGTATATCGCGCTTATAGGTACGTTTACATCAATTTGCGGATTTCTTCGCTCCTATCCGATCGGCCCTTCGTTTTTCTATGTTTTATTCGTCATAATACAGCCACACATATGTATTTTTAAGCCTAAGTTACAAGAGTTATTGTTCCTTGTAAGTATCTTAGGCTTAAATTTAGGTATTTTAGGTAGTAAAGTTTCAAAAGCTGTAGCTTACCCTTACCTAGATATTATTGTATGTTTGTACACTTTGCGTTATTCACGGGCTCACACGGACTTTCACGAATTCGAGTACACGACACACGTAGGGTAGGTATCTTTATATACATTTCTTTTATCTATGGTAGTTATTAGGTATATACGAAAAAAATGGGATGTGATAAGATTGTCATATACACAATATACGACGATATATAGGTACCTAGTTAAAAGTTCTCGCGGGAGTGGGGAGTTTCTTCAGGGATAGTTGGAAGTCAGACCTATTAGGTACTTACCTACTAGGAGTCCTTGGATATGTGTTTACTTCTTTTACACATCTAGGTATAGGTTGGTACTTGTTATATACCTATGTATCTTCATTAGGAGATTCAAGTCATGAGAATATCGAAATAGGATAATTCTATAGGTGTCAATCACAGGTGTCAATGGATGAGAATATAGTGCTATTATACTTAAGGTACCTATAATATTTACCTAACTTGATATTGATATTGGGAGACAAAAATTCTATTAACGACAGGCGCGACGTGGAAGGGTAGATCCTGTCTCTGTGTTGATACGTAATAAGTGCGCTTTGTCGACAAAACGCAAACCAAGTCTATCTACGTTATGTCGGGACCTACCGGCACCTTCAGTTCATTAGTGACAATCGTGAATTTGTAAGCAATATGCAGAAGAATACAGACAGGCTGCTTTATTATTCAAGTGTCTTAACTGTGTGACTGTTGAGCGGTTCAAAATAAATTATTAAAAAAATGAATTACATAATATATTTACAAAAATGCCAGTCCCTGCAATTTGTTACCTTGAGGCATTAACTTTAATATGTTTCAGACGGTGTTACAAATGTTTCCATATATATTCCATTCTAGCTGTTGCCCGCGATTTCGTTCGCGTGTTTTTGCCATCCTAACATTGTTACGGGTGGCTGGTGCTGGACGAAACTATTTAGTCATTCATGCCTCGCTTTATAAGAGTAGAATTGATGAATTGATTGTTTTGTTATATAAATTACAGCATCAAGCGAGGAGATGCAGGCGCACATGGCGCTCATGGTGTTCGCAGTGCTGGGCGCTCTGGCGACAGCGATGGCGGCGGCGGAGCGTGGCGGAGGCATCAAGGTTGGCGGCGGGGCGGCGGGTGGCGGCGCACGCGATGGAGCACGCGGTGGCGGCGTGCGAATCGGCGGAGACGGCTTGCGGCGCCCGCGTACCTCGCCCGCCCCACCTCCGCCCCGCTCGCCCTCCGTCATCACCGCCGCGCTCGTGGTGCCTCACAAGGCTTTCGGCACGCGGGACTACATTAAGGCCGAGAAAGCGGCACTGCAAAAATTGCCACGCAAACTTAAACTCTTCTCACAAGTGCGCCTAAATAACACATTGTCGACTCAAGGCTTAACGCCGAGTCCTATGTGTAAGTTATCATTATATTTCTAGAGTTTTAGTTTTTTATAATTGTAAGGTTTCTTTATCTTGATTTTTAATCTTTCAGCTATCTTGGACTCATTATGTAAAGAATTTCTGGCAGTCAACGTGTCTGCTATCCTTTATCTTATGAATCATGAACAATACGGGCGATCTACTGCCTCTGCACAGTATTTTCTACAACTTGCCGGATATCTCGGCATACCGGTAATCTCTTTTAGCTATTTTATTAGGGAAGTAACACACGACATTTTGAAAAAGACAAGAGCCATAAGCTTTATGTAATCTCGCAATCACCAGCCGCACAGTCATCCGTTTATTGAATCGCCTGTCGTGTTTTGTTCTCCTAAGACTATCTTCAAAATTTTCATGCTTCAACTATTCTTTTAAAATTTCCATAATTGAAATAAAACTTTAACAAAAGTACAAATACACGTGTATGTTTGCAGGTTATTGCATGGAACGCTGATAACAGTGGGTTAGAGAAGCGAGCTTCTCACGCGTCGTTGCGGCTGCAGCTTGCTCCGTCCATAGAGCACCAAACAGCAGCCATGTTATCTATATTGGAGCGATATAAATGGCACCAGTTTAGCGTAGTGACTTCGGCTATTGCCGGTCACGATGATTTCATTCAGGCCGTGCGGGAACGAGTCACTGCATTGCAAGTATGCTATTAATTTCAGTTGAAAGTTTCATAGAAATGAACGTAATGGCAAATAAACTTGGAGGTGTCTACCTATAGTGTACGCATTTGTATGGCGCCCAATCAGCCAAGCCGGTCAGCTACTGCACCACCGGCATATAGCACACTCACACGCTACGAGCCTACGAGCGTGCTACGAACCGCTACGAGTATTGCGTAGCGCGTTCGTAGGTACGTAGCTGACAACGAACCGTTGTCAGCTTTCGTAGTACGTACGAGAATATTGTAGATTACACAGCTACGCGCACGGGTAGTCGACATCTCGAATTCTATTCTCTAGATACTACATTTGTTTAGGTACTTAAAAATAAAAATAGATATAGAATAAATAGACTTCATGTTTTTTAACGACATTATACTTTAAAAATGAATATTTTTTATTAATATTGTTTATCTATTTTAAGCGCTTCAACTAAAGTGGTGTGCAGGTTATGATTCAATGCTTTATGCTTACAATACAAAAATTTTTTTACGCATTGCCAAAATGGTCGAAGGGTAACTTATTTATTTTGAACATATTTATGTCTAAAATAAACTAACCTAGCACCCCGCCCGTTTTGGCGTGCTTGCACATATGGAAAGAACCTAAATTATAATATATAGATGTATTTGGATTTCGTAGTAGACGTTGCTATATGATAAATATGAAAATCTGTCTGCCACGCAGTCAAGTACGGGGCGGAGCTGCGTGCAATAGCTAGTCCTATATAAACTGTGATATTTCAGGATCGTTTTAAATTCACTATACTGAACGCGGTGGTTGTGAAGAGGCCATCGGATTTGAACGAGCTGGTGACAAGCGAGGCGCGCGTGATGCTGCTGTACGCAACGCGCGAGGAGGCGGCGGACATCTTGTCTGCCGCTGGCGATCTGCATCTCACTGGGGAGAACTTTGTGTGGATTGTCACTCAGAGTGTGCTCGGCTCTATGCAACAACTCAATAAATTCCCCGTTGGCATGCTCGGTAAATTTGTTTCAATATTTAATAGAAATATAATTTATTTCAGATTTTTCCATAATTTGTGAGTAAAATGTACAAAAACAACGTCTTTAGTATCTACCTATATTTTTATATTATTAGGTTTTTTATTATTCTTAGCTTTCATTTTATAACTATTATTTTAACTATAACATTTTTGTAACTAAATGTGTGAGTCTTTTTGATAGCAATAAACAAATTATCTATCTACCTATTTAGTAGTAACAACGGTATGTCCGTTATTTATAGGTGTACATTTCGACACTTCAAGTACGTCCCTGCTAGCTGAGATAGCCACTGCAGTGAAAGTGTTCGCATACGGTGTGGAGTCATACATATCGGAGCCGGAGAACATCCGGTACCCGCTGGGCACGCGGCTGTCATGCAGCGGCGCGTCGGCCAGCGAGGCGCGTTGGTCCACCGGCGAGCGGTTCTACCGCCATCTGCGGAACGTCAGTGTAGACGGAGAGGCCGGCAGACCCAACATTGAATTCACTCAAGACGGAGAGCTCAAAGCAGCCGAGCTAAAAATTATGAATCTTAGGCCTGCGCTGGGAGAACAGGTAGTTTTTCAGAAGTAACGTTTATGATAAATGACAGTTATAGTATGTATAAACTATGTAAACACAGAGATTAGTAAAAGGTTGTTTGGTGTTTGTCATTTTGTATCATTAATTAGGTAGATTTTCAATACTAGAAGATAAAGTTAAGGTAACTGAACGATCTCACTATACAATACCAGCTGCACCCTGGGGTTCGCTTCCATGAGAATTTTAGGATTAAAGTCTATTTTTACTATTCTAGATTTTACTATTCTAGATTATTTTCTAACTATAAATGAAATTTCTTTTAAAATTGCTCCATCAGACTTTGCGAAACACGCGGCATACTTAAACATCAAAACTTTCGTATTTAAATATGAACTAGTAAGACAAGTATAGGATTTTAAAATACGTATTCATGTATATGTAGGTATGTACAAAAAGCAACTATTTCAGTTGGTGTGGGAGGAAATCGGCTCTTGGAATTCCTATCCCAAAGAACGGCTAGTGATCAAGGACATCGTGTGGCCGGGCGGGCTACACACGCCGCCCCAAGGGGTTCCCGAGAAGTTCCACATGCGCATCACTTTCCTGGAGGAATCTCCTTACATCAACTTGGCTCCGCCAGATCCCGTGAGCGGGCGGTGCTCGCTGGACCGAGGAGTCATTTGTCGCGTGGCCCCAGAAGTTGATGTCTTAGGGTGAGCTCAAAAATTACTGTTGAAAATTTGAAATAAGTATGACTTATTTATTAATAGTAGTAAATTTTTAATAAACCAAGGTATACAAACATAATTTAATATTAAGAACGTGAATATAATACAATATCAATGTTCAAGGAATCTGATTCACCTGAAATGTAGTAGATATAAATCAAGTTGCCTTAATAATTTTCTGTCTTTATGCGCAGCCTAAACAATCATTCCACTTGTAATAAATGAACGATGTTTTTTATTTGTCTGATGATAGTAAACATCGCACCATGATCCGTTGTGTAGTTATAAAAGATTGTGCCAATTTTGTTATTAGATTGGAAGCCGGAAGTGCTCACGGTAACAGCTCCTTGTATCAGTGCTGTAGCGGGTTCTGCATAGATCTGCTGCAGCAGCTTGCCGAACAGCTGGGCTTCACGTACGAGCTGGTACGCGTGGAAGACGGCCGTTGGGGCACGCTGCAACACGGCAAGTGGAACGGGCTCATTGCTGACTTGGTCAACAAGAAAACCGATATGGTAAGCTTCGGAATCATGAAAACACTTAGTTTGACGAGAAGTGCAAATAGAGGAAATATTTTTTTTGCAGAATATAAACTTCCTACTTGTTTACGGTCAGCCTTGGACTTATTGAACCTAAGATGATTGCACTTTATTAGTTAACAATGTGAATCTAATTAGAAAATAACAGGTTATTATTTGCCTGCAGGTTTTAACGTCATTGATCATAAATTCTGATCGGGAAGCCGTTGTTGACTTTAGTGTACCATTCATGGAGACAGGAATTGCTATTGTAGTGGCGAAACGAACGGGAATTATATCTCCGACGGCGTTTCTGGAACCGTTCGACACAGCGTCCTGGATGCTGGTCGGCGCTGTCGCGATACAGGCAGCAACCTTCTCCATATTCTTCTTTGAATGGCTGTCACCAAGTGGTTTCGATTGCTCTACAGGACAGAATTCGAAGAGAGTCCCACAAAATCGCTTTTCACTATGCCGGACCTATTGGATAGTATGGGCTGTTCTCTTTCAAGTAAGTTTTATTTCAATTATTGATAGAGATGTCTCTCTACATAATATATACCTACCAACTTATACATTAATTAATTCATTCATTCATTCACTTTTAATTTTTAGGCATCGGTTCATGTGGACTCACCACGTGGTTTCACCGCACGATTTATGACGAATATGTGGGCGATGTTTGCCGTGGTGTTTCTGGCTATTTACACTGCAAACCTGGCGGCTTTCATGATAACTCGAGAAGAATTCCACGAACTGAGTGGGCTGAATGACCCGCGTATAGCGATGCCGCAGTCACAACGACCGGGCCTCAAATTCGGCACTGTGCCTTGGTCTCACACCGACGCAACTCTTTCCAAATATTTTAAAAACGCTCAAGCCTATAGAGCGCAGTAAGTTTTTATAAATAACCATTTATTCATATTCACATATTTTTTCATGTTGAACTCTATCTAATATCCCAATATAAACAAATCGACCATTAAGTTAGTCATAACATAAATGTATATTTTTTGGATTCGTTGTAAATTAAGTATATATTTTTTTTTCACAGATACAATCGTAGCACTATAAACTTGGGCGTTTCTAGTGTCCTAACCGGAGAGTTGGATGCTTTTATTTACGATGGAACAGTGTTGGATTATTTGGTATCCCAAGTAAGTTTTTAACTAAGTACCTATCTGCTGTATTTCCGTAATTTAAATTAAACATTTGATGATTTGCCTCGGCTCTTTATAGAGTTCGCATATTTTCATAAAATAGTAGAGTGATAGTAGTAGTAGAAATAGTAGACTTGGTGATTTTTTTTTCAGGATGAAGATTGTCGACTTGTGACAGTGGGCTCTTGGTATGGAATGTCCGGATATGGCCTAGCGTTTACGCGAAACTCCAAATATCTTAGTATGTTCAACAAAAGATTACTTGATTTACGATCAAACGGAGATCTGGAAAGGCTGCGCAGGTAATTATTTAAGTACTGTGTTGATAGATTGTTGGTACTCAAAATATTTTTTTATAGTGCCGAACAATAAATATAAGCACGAGATCAGTGAGCTTCTTGTGCCGTTTCATTTAGTTTTCCGGACTCTAGCTCAACAGCCTCAGTTGCACAGTCAACTGCGATTAGATAAAATGGCGAATTCTGCGTTGTTGAGTTGACCTTAAAGTTCTCTGGTGCTTTTACTGTCATAGATACTGGATGACGGGCACTTGCAAGCCCAACAAGCAAGAGCACAAGTCATCAGACCCGCTCGCCTTGGAGCAGTTTCTGTCAGCCTTCCTGCTGCTGATGGCGGGCATCTTGCTGGCGGCGTTGCTTCTGTTGCTGGAGCACGTGTACTTCCGGTACATGCGATCGCATCTCGCGGAGTCCAGTGCCGGTTCGTGCTGTGCTCTTGTCTCCTTGTCTATGGGTAAGTTATGATCAAATATGAACAAATCATTACCCACCATTTCTGGTCTTTGGGGGAAATTTGGAAAAAGTTAGCCTAGACAAGTTTGAAACTATCTATTGACATTGAAAGAATAATACCTAAATCAAACCGAGCATCTCGTAAGCAATGGCAGTTTTATTACTAAGTCGGTATATTTCGACGACCTCCGTGGCCTGTTCATCATGCCGGACTGCTACACTGGAGGTTCCTGGTTCAAACCCCGGTCAGGATAAGGTGGAAAATAATCTTTTTCAGATTTACCTGGGTCTTGGATGTTTATCTATATATTTATGTTATAGAATATAATATCGTTGAGTTAGTATCCCGTATAACACATTTTGTGTTCTTCGAAACTTCGAACTTACTTTTCACTATATATTTATTTATTTAATTCGTAGATTAAAAGGTAAACAAGTTGGTACGGGTACCGAACTTGTTTACTTTTGACCCTTAGCCTTAGACTATAAACTTATCATTTTAAATTTCATCACACTCGGTCTAGCGGGTTAGCCGTGAAAGTGTAAATCAGACATAATTTAGATATTACGGGTAAACATCGAAGTGCTATGTCGGCGTACCTATGTCGGAGTAGCACTTCGGGGTTTAGTCGTAAAATTTATTTGATGAATTTGGAATATTGGAACTTTAGAAAAGGAGTTTTAAAAGCCACCTTTCAAATAAAATATTTTGTATTTTCAGGACAATCTTTATCATTCCATGGGGCCGTGGTAGAAGCCGCGGCGCGGGGTTTCGGTTCGGGAAGCCGGGGCAACTGCCGTTCTGCTGCGTGTGCTGCCCAGGTTAACCAAATTACTTTTCTGCAATAGATTGTCACGCTAACTGTGCAATTGGCATCAAATAGATTTTGACGTGACAACGTCTTAAATTAGGTTGCGGCTGGGAGTCACTTATGAAAAAGTGTAACGCCCGGTAACGTTACGATGAGTCACCGAACGAGAGAGAGGCCCGCCGAATGCCTTGCGTCTCTCTCCCACTCAACTACGATCGGTCTGCCGCGCGCGTAAAAAGACGTTGTCACGTAAAATCTTCGCCCGTAAAACCGACTTTACAGGCAACCATTTTTTTTTCAAATCTGATTAATTAGTCGTCTCTCATCTCATCTGCATTCGTAAAGTCCGGGTCTGGGTAAAAATAAACCTAGAATTGTTTTAAGATTCAGCTGTGATTTTACAACCGGCCACCCGCTTGACGACATCAACCCTCTTTGGGAATGCTATCAACCGGATCGGGGACCGGGACCACGTTAGTTAAGTGGAATTTGTATTAATGACCACATATAGGTAAATTACGATATTAGTGTACTCGTACCTAGTCATGAAGCATAGGTAATACAATACTTTTTATGCAAGGTATTGTACTGATATTGCTATTTCTTTTATCTGTGGCCCGACCTCTCTATATAGACGCAACAAGGGTACTTATTTTTAGATATGTAGGTACAATCAACTGCATGTGAACCTACCCAAATTCATTGCAAAATTGCCGCTATTACCACGCCGTAGAGATTAATTCTAGGTAACTTGATGTGCTGTTGACTGTACGGATGTAAGTATTACATGCTACAAACAGGTGTGGCGGGCGCGGCACGAACGGGACGCGGCGATGGCGCGCGCGCGGCAGCTGGCGGCGGCGCTGGCGGCGCACGGGCTGCAGCCGCCGCCGCGCCGGCTGGCGTCGGCCGCGGCGTTGCTGGCGGGCGTCGGCCCCGACCACGCGCACGACGCCACGCGTCCGCGTACGCTGCACGCGCCCGCCGATCTCCTCCCC
Source organism: Plodia interpunctella (assembly GCF_027563975.2). Classification (NCBI taxonomy): domain Eukaryota; kingdom Metazoa; phylum Arthropoda; class Insecta; order Lepidoptera; family Pyralidae; genus Plodia; species Plodia interpunctella. The sequence continues at coordinate 5,854,078 of NC_071303.1, forward strand.
GACCTCGACCGCCCGCTCTCTTGTGGCGATTTGCGTTCGAGGTTAGCTCTTTTATTACCTATACCTGATTTTGCCCGTGGCTCCATCCGAACTCTGTGGCTTGTTTGATTTCACCTTTTGTCTTGACTTTCAATCCCAGTAGGTTTAGGTATTTCATTTTACCTACCTAATAAAAAAAGAATTAAGGATAGAGTGAGGTCATTCTGATCACCTACAACCAAATTTCTTCGCTCCTAGATGAATATTCTGTATTTACTTATTTTCAGAGAGCGGACGCGAGTGGAAATGGAAACAGTGCTGTGAGGCGCATATTGCGCCACCCTTTTTCAATTCCTGAAGGCTGTTCTTACACCAAGTTATACAAGACGAAGTTAGTTATACTTAATATTAAACTACGGACAGATAAAAAAGCGTTGTAATTATTAAATAAATTATTCCAATTATTAAAACTGAGAGCTGGAAGTAGATAGCGAAGCGTTGTTGCGGGACGTGCGCGCAGCGCGGGCTGGGCGCCGGGCGCAGGTCCCCGTGTTGTCTACTACAATAAAATATATTTTTTTGACAATATGATGGTGTTTCTTTTTATGTAAGTAATTTTAATATATAGGATATTAACAAGTTCACAGATCTATCGATACTGCCATATAACAGTGTAAGAAGACGGATCAGGGAAAGAAAAACAGATTCGGTGTCCTACTAATATTATAAATGCGAAACTTTCTGAGGATGTATGTGTGTACTTTGTTATTCTTTCACGCAAAATCTACTAAACGGATTGTTATGATAGGTACAATTTGGAACACGGGTACCTAGAATATAACTTGTAATAACACAGGGTACTTTTTATCCCGAAATTCCCACAAGAGCGAAACCCCGGGGCGCAGCTAGTAATATATAAATATATGGCGATAGGTTATTAACGATATGTAACGATAATAATTTTTTGATGCAAGGTACTAGCATAATGAACATATTGTTATTCCTTTCATCTGTGGCCCGACCTCTCATGTGTAATGCGAGGTATCTATATAATATAGATACCTCTCATTACACATGCCAACATACATATACCAACTTTACCATTTCACCTCACAAGGAGAAGTGTCAAAGAGATAGCAATACATGTACCTTGCATGAAAACGTTATTATCAGTGCGGGCGGCGGGCTCTGGTATTTGGAAGTAATTAGGCAGATAAAACTTGTCTCTTTTTGCTTAACCGAAGCCACAACCATTGGGCCATTTCCTTATCCGGTCATAAATACTGATAGCCAGGTTAGTGCACACAGAATTAACCTGTGTATCCCTGATAGAAAATAAAAAATGTCAGTGTCACCCAATGACATTGACAACACTAATAAAAATAATTAAACAAGTTGACTGATTGAATAGACTTTCACATTTGCGTTGCGAGTTCATGATTCTGCTGTTTTCGTTCTCTATTTCTAATGCTTAGTACTTAGGTACTTGAATGTTTAATTAAACACACGTAAGTTTATAGAAATATCAGAAACACTAAAATAAATATAACTTACTATGATTTACATTTTGTGTTACCGGTGCGGCGCTCCATACAATGATAGAATTTTATATTTTACTAATCTTTTCTATTTCAATATTACAGAAGGCATTTATATAATAGTGACTATGTCTAGAGACCTTATAGTCTTGGCTCCAAATGGTAGAAGGCAGAAAGTCCATTGTACACCTGATACAAGTATCTTACAGGTTAGAAAATATTAAATCCTTAACCAAACTATTATATACCTATAATGCAAATATTACTATACCTTTTATTATTCAACCTCAGGTTTTGGAAGATGTTTGTGAAAAACAGGGATTCCAGCCAACAGATTACCATTTGAAACATCATAACCATCTCCTTGATTTAACAACAACAATAAGGTTTTCTAATCTGCCTAATAAAGCTACTCTTGAAATGGTTGAAGCAGATACAAGAAGGTTGGAATCGAATGTCACAATCTGTTTATTATTGGAAGATGGTAAGAAAAACTCCTATTGTTTTTCATATTTTGCAAATTTTTTAAACCTTAGTGGCAAGTGTATTAATCTGTATTTGGACTGCCCCTACTGCAGTTTCTATATACAATCATAACTTTTATCACACAGGAGAAAGAAGAACTGCGGACTATTGTCCCAACACATCACTTCATGATTTGCTAACTTCACTAGCTCCAAGTGAATATACTTCTTTGAATAATCCAACAATACTGTACATGCGACAGGAAGTAATTGGTGAACCAGCTCTACGCCAAAAGACTTTAAAGCATTTGGGACTTATTAGTGGTAGAGCTATTTTAAGATTGTTAAATAAAGATGAGGAAGCCAAGTAAGTGTTACATAACATGCTTGTTGCATATTTATTATTTCAGCATAGGGGCCATTCAAGTATTGCATAAGCAGATATATTACAATTATTTACCACCATCCCATTTATCAGCAAAAGTAAGCAAAGCTCTTACCAACTCCCCCCTCCCTCCTATTTTTTAAATATTATAATTGTAATGTTATCATTATAATTTTAAAAATAACAAAATAGATTTAGGATAGAGATTAGATTTTACTGATATGGTATTTAACATAGAGTAAGGGACAAAAATATTATACCTTACTAACAGACCTTACCCACGGTTATGTATTTAGATGATATCTCAGCCAATACGGGCGCAACCGTTAGTAACTTATTTTCTTATTTTGAGTCTAATTTCAAATCGAATCGCAACAACTCCGGTTGTAATATGCCTGAATGTTGTAATACAAAATTTAATTACTAAATTTGGACATAAATAAGGGCGCCGGACGTGAAACATATCTCCCATTTTTTATATGTGCTGAAGGATTGGTCCTGCCTCTAATTTTATTGTTTTGGTCGATCACTTGACGAGGGACTTGTTCCCGACTTATGGAAGTCGGCATTCATAACACCAGTCCATAAAGGCAGAGATCGTTCAAATGTCAGGAATTATAGACCAATATCTAAATTGTGTGTCTTTGCAAAAATTTTTGAAAGGATTATTAACATTGAAATCTACTTTTATACCGGAACAACATGGTTTCTTGAAAAATAGATCTACAGAGTCAGATCTCTTAAAGTTTAATGATTATCTAACATCCAGTATGGAATCAGGGGGACAGGTAGATACAATTTTCACAGATTTTAACAAGGCATTTGACAGAATTGAGCACTCAATACTATTCGACAAGTTGTATAAAGTGGGTATTCATGGCTGTTTGTACCGATGGTTTAGTTCTTACGTCAAAAATAGATCGCAGGCTGTTGCCATAAATGGTTTTGTTGATGTCTACGTCTCTCGTATAGAATCCATCTAGAGACGTTTCTTAAAATATCTATATTATACCATATATCTCAATATAAATGTAAAAGCAAAGACTCTACTTATGAAAACAGGTGTAAAAGATATCACTTCCTACCTTGCAAATTAGAAGGAAAGGCTTTGACTGTAGTTCTTTTGTAAACATTTTATTAGGTGATTGTCCACACTCTTAGAAAGTTTTAATATCCCAAATACTTCACGTAGAAAAAACAAACTTTTTGTGTTGTCTTCGGCTTGCACCAATTACAGAAAAAATTCCTTCTTTTACAGGGTTCCTAAACTATGTAACGCTGTGTGCTCAGAGAACAGTAATTTAGATATATTCAATGTAAAACCTATTCACATCAGGCGTTTATTTGAACGGGACTTTTTCAGTTCCGTTCCATTCAAACTTTTTGTGTTGTCTCCGGCTTGCACCAATTACAGAAAAAAATCTTTCTTTTACAAGGTTCCTAAACTATGTAACGCTGTGTGCTCAGAGAATAGTAATTTAGATATATTCAATGTGAAACCTATTCACATCAGGCGTTTATTTGAACGAGACTTTTTCCGTTCCCAGCCCACAACTCCTTAGTTGTTAATTAAATTATCACTGTGTCCTAATTAGTTATTATGTATTTGTTTTGTTTAAGTCATAATTGAGTGTGCCTAAACAGGTTTAAATTTTATATTTAGTACTTATATGTGGAAACTTGTTAATAGTTTAGTTCATATTAATTAGTTATAACATAGTTAAGAAAAACTGCAAATTTCCCAAATAAATAAATAAAAATAATCTTTCAACATAGAGTAACAAAAAAGGGACAAAAATATTATAATCTATCGTACTTGTATGAGATTTTTTTTAACCAAACGAAACAATACACTGACAGAGGAATTTTAAACAAGTGATAATTCTAGGGGAATTATCGCGCGCTATTCACTTGTTTAACTAAAGAGAGTGCCTAAACATATGCATTATTTGCAGGAATCCCCGAAAATGCGTTTCGTTTTCAAGCAAAGGCAATGTGAGGGTTGCCATTCGTGTAAAAGTAAATAACTACCGATGACGTAATCATAACCTAGACTCCCCTACCCGCCATGTCATCCAAAATAAGCAAAGCAAAGAAATAGTACTCACGTAATACTTGAACGGCCCCTTATGACTTACATTATACTATGTTTATTATTTATGTCTTATCTGTTTTGTTCACATAGACAAGCAAATGTATCTGCAGTATACAGATGTCCACCTTCGGTACAAAATATCACACAAGGTCCAAGAAATAGAAATAACAGTGAAAAGGAATATTCCAACCAACTCCCTAGTACAAGTACTGCAGAAAGATCAGAACCAGGGCCATCTGATTTTAAAAAAATTAATAATACTTTTGATCCTATAAAACATATAAAAAGTGTTAAAAATGAAGATTCAGGAAAGCTAAAGCAAATCTGTCAGGATGGAAATAGTTTAAATACAGAAGTGCCAATGGAGGTAGAAGAAAGCCAGATTTTACAGGCTAAAATTTCCAACACACCATCTCAAATTTCACTAAGTATGCAAGAAAATCTTGAAAGACGTTTACGAATTGAGGAAGAAGTAACATTTGTAAGTATTCTCCCTTACTTACAAAATGTTTTTTTGAACCATAAAAATTTCATCTAGACATTTTTTCTAGTTGGGTGCTCAAAAAGCCATTGCTTTTATGCAACCAGATGAAACAGAGGATGAATTAGATGACCTCCCTGATGATTTTTATGAGCTCACTGTAGAAGAAGTGCGAAAGCTTTACCATGAATTACAAAAAAATCGCATGGAATTAGAAAACACCCCACTTTTAACATGCAATAAAAGGGAGGAAAGTGCAAAGCAGGTATATATATGTAGTCGACAGGTATTTATTTAAATTAGATCACTTAAGGAAACCTAGATTTATCCCCAACATTGTATTGTATGTTACCAACACCCTAAAATAATACCACTCCACATTCATTGTAGATGTTTTACTAGAACACCTTGCATCATAGCAGATTTAAGATTTCTAGGCTTCAAATGCCACAGTCGGGAATGGAACCGGGATTACGCGAAGTTGGACCATGTATGATGAGCTGCTGACAGATCTTTTTTGTTTTTTTCTTGCCCATAATATAACAAACTTATATATTTTTTCTTTTCTGTTGATCTATGCAATATTTATTTTAGATCACAGAACAACAACTAAAGACCTACAAAAATGCTGTAGTTCGGGTGCAATTTCCAGATCGTATTATACTTCAAGGTGTTTTTTCTCCAAATGATAAAATAGCAGATGTCATAGCATTTGTTAAAAATCATTTGCAATTTCCAGATAAACCATTTCATATCTGTAAGTACTGATTCACGTGTAAATTATTGACACGGCATGTGTAGTCGTATCGTGAAAATATAAGGCAGCTAGATGATGCTCCATGACATGCTGACATACCTACCTAATATTTTATTACCTGTTGTAGTTACGACCCCCTTAAAAGAAACGTTGGATCCCAATATGTCTCTTTTTGAAGCAAAATGTGTACCTTGCGTACATATGCATTTCAAATGGTTAGAGGATGACGGAAAGTCCTATCTCAAAGAAGAAGTATATTCAAAGACTACTACTAGTTCAGCGGCTAGTTTATTGGCGTCCAAATATAGGTGAGTAAATGTTGTTGGCTAGGTGTATCCAATTAATATTATAAACGTGAATGTTTGGATGTGATTATCAGGGATCGGGATAGGTCGATTGATTTCATGTACTTATGAAATCTCATTTATTTTCTTATTTTAAATGCACATTGATTTGCAACGAAATTCACAGTTACCATCTAAGATGGTTAGAGCAAATGATAAGATTTGTATTTTTTCTACTACCCACTTTATGAATAAGTAAAAACGGCAACAGTTATGTGTTGTCTTCCAAAGTATTGAACTTTAAGTTTTAAATATTGGTTAAAAAATGTAGTCTCTTAAAAATAAAACACTTTTTAAAATAATATATATAAGCAGAAATTATTTACTCGACCTGAGTTTCGAACTCGTGACTTATAGATAGCACAATCAAGCGATATACGTCTTACAACCGATAAACTAAAGAAGATCTTGTTGGATGAAAAGTATTTATTTGTTTTTCAGAGCTCCCAGTAGACATTCAACAGACACGTCAGCTTACAAGAAGAAAACAACAAATGAAGCAACATCAAAAAGTAAAGTTCCAAAATGGTTCAAATAATAGATGATAGTCAAAACGTAAATCAACGCAAATTGATATTGATGATTGATATGATTTCTTTGTCGTCAATCATGACTACAGATTACAGAGAATAATCGTGCAAAAAAGAAATCATGATTAATGTAGGTACTTACATTTTTCAATGATTACATGATTATTATTCACTTGCAGACGATCGGTTTGGTTGGGTGGTCAATATATCGCGTCTTTTCGCTTACTTAAGAGTCGCGCGTTTCGGATGTCTTGGTTTAGGTCTTGGTCGCTTACAAGGCAGCGAGACAAGTATGAGTATGCCAAGTGTTTATCTCAGTCTCGCAATTCTTGGCTCTCTCTGCCCCGTAACCGGTAAAGAAAAACGCTTATGAAAAATAATCATGATTGATGGTAATCATTGTCAATGTAATCATAATTACTTGCAATCTGATTTTTATCAATCTAATTACAAATTTAGTTGATTACACTCTCAACTCAGCAAATAATGTTCACAAGTGTTTTTTATATCAAGTATCAGTTGACTGATGTTTAATTTTGTTATCTATAAAGTATTGAATAAAAGCAGTGGTTTCATTTAACAAAGGATCATTAAGTACTGCTGGAATGAAGAGGCCATAGCTAGGCTAACGTGCGGAAACGCACGCATCATTAAACTTGGACGGGTAATAAAACTAGTGTAAAACTAGTACATGAATTCAAGATTCCTAGCGGATCATGATCGTTCTTCAGTCTATCAGAGACATAAATCATACTTTGAACTGATTGAATTCTTAATCGTATTATTTTTATTTTCCACAAATTTCACATATCTTATTAAAAGTCCATTGGTGTCGTTAGAGGTTGCCTTAGAAACAAGGGTCTGTTGGATGATAAATCCAATATCCGTCAAAAAGCTTTTTATCGAGGTTGTATTCTGTTGTATATAAAAAAAACATGTGCTCTGCGGCAGAGCCACCACGGCTATTTTTTTTATCTATGCAACGGGTTCATCAGTTATTTAACAAAATTACAAAACAAAAATGTAAATCGGCCTTTAGAGTGAGATATATTAAATTCTTGATTCGAGAATGTGGTTAGTAAGAAATAGTAATGCATTCATTGGATTTTCAGAAATTTCTTTTGAACTGTCGCAGGCGATGCCGCGGTCATTAACTAGACTAAGTAATAAGTTTTTATTTACACATTAAAAAAATTCAATTTACCCACTAAAATTTTATAAAAGAGGGCAATGTGCCTAATTTACACCTAGTAGGTTTTATAACTTGCTGTAATTCATTTGTTTTGTCCTCTACTATTACTTCTTTGTAATAACGACAATCTGAGATTGTAGTTTGATCTTCACCCACAGATGGTACACATTTATGTTCTGAAATATTTTGAGTCTTTGACTTGTCTGAGAAAATCTTAAGTTGGTAAGTAGATTTCGTTTTTGGATTTACTAATATTTTTATGCCACCTCGTTTTTTAGTTTCGACATGACGATATAAACATTTATTGCCCTTTTCGCAATAACCTTTTTTGAAATCAGGACACACTATTGCTTTTTCATTTACTTTGACATGCAAATATGGGCATTTATCTTTAGTACACATACCTTGTAAATAGAAGAAACAGGTAGGCATTTTCTTGTCACTTAGTTCGTGAGAAAGAAGACAATCTTTATCGTGACAAACACCTTTTAAGAATTTTCTACATATAGAAACATGTTTTTTGTCATGTAGATATTTGCAATGCCCTTTCACATTTCTTAAACATTTTCCATATTTTCTAAATAATCTACAAGGGATATTACATTTTACTTTAAGTTTGCGGATTTTTGAACTTGAAGTATTCCTTATTGGCATACTCATATTTGATGGTGTTTGCTTGTTAGTGTGCAACTTCTTAGCCATATCTTTGTTTTTTATATAAGAATATTGTGTTAGTAGTCTATGAGGAGTATACATAATAGTACCTTTGCTTTTTACATATGTATATTGTGTTTTAAAAACCTTTTGATTATAAGGATTATTTATATTAATCTTTATGGCCTTCTGATCATACATATGTGTATAATCTGCATTATTCAATTGCTTTGGTGGCTGTTTCTCCCTGTCTAGGCTAGATTTAACATCTATGATTCTTACAGACTTATATTTGTTTACTTTTACTGTTAGTGACTCTTTCTTTTCTGGTTTTATCTCTAGTGCTTTGTCTTCATTGCGCCTTACAAGACTGTAGCGTGATTTTGTTGCCACTGGTGGTAGATTATTCATTGGTGGAATGGCATGTCGTACAATTGTATTTGATGACAAAGAATTTGTAACCGGTACAATTTTCTCAATAGGTTTCGATGAGAATTGATCCAGGTTTTGAACTGGTTGAGAGATTGATGGAATAAAATTTGGGTTTATGTAAATTTTCTTATGTGGGCTTGAATAGTTTGCATTTGAGTTTGCGTTTATTGTTGAATGCTTGCTGCTGCCCAATGTTTCTCTGTTAAAATTTGGATTAATATAAACTTTTACAATTTTGCTATCCATTCTTTTATGGTTGCAATGAATACTGGAAATATTTGTTACCAATTTTACAGTTAAGTTTGTCAATGAAACCAGTCTTATTATGTTGATGTAGATCTTGTTGTACAGTGTTATTTAATTTCTCCAGAATATCCTTAAGTTCTCTTTTCTTATTACCGTGGAACCACAATAAGCTCACATGGAATGAGGGATCCTAGAAATCAAAAATAAATAAAAACTTATAAAAAAATATGTTAGACAATGAGCAAATAGGAAAGTGTTTGATTTATTTAAATTAAAGGGATGACATGTTAATTATAAAATAGAGATGTGAAATAAAACTACTCATAAGGTACTTACATCATAAAATTTTGGTAACTTGTATTCTTCTAAAACTTGATCAATTTTGTTGGAAATATTTGATAGGTACTTGTTACTAGAATAATCCACTTCCAGTGATATGAATGTTCTTGTATTCTCTTCGTTGCAATATACTTTAATGGCACCAAAGCTCAGCTCAAAACTGGAAGTAAGTCAATAAACATATATATTCAAATATTTCAAAAATTAAAAACATTACATACATATATGAACCATATTATATTTAAGATTTGGAATTTTAAAATATGTTGAGTTTATATATACATATATGTTTAATCTCATATGAACATATTAAAGAATTTTGATACTTTATGTAAATATTTTGTTTTAGAGCTTGTTATGGTTTCATTATGTAAATCACTACATAGTCAGTCGATCATGTTTGAGTGACCATGTACTTATGTACTTCAATATGCTATCAGTGAAAAAATAGGGACTGTTTAAATAAGTTCCTTTCAACATTTCTTCTTTAGCAGTGGTAATTTCGGAATGCCAGTAGTTTGTAGCTTTTAGGGGATTTGCTATTATATAATAATAAATATTATATAATATAAAATTTGATGTGAAAAAATGCTTGTGAAATCAAATCATTTATCCAGAATTGGTCTCATTTCTGGATAAATGATTTAATTTGATTTCACTTTTAGTCCTGGCTAAAGGAGGAAAACCAAAATAAAATCTCCCACACAGTAGTTTCAAAATATTATGGCTATGTCCATGTGTAAAAAATATAAATATATTAGGACAAATCACACAGATTGAGCTAGCCCCAAAGTAAGTTCGAGACTTGTGTTATGGGATACTAACTCAACGGTACTATATTTTGTAACAAATACATATATAGATAAACATCTAAGACCCGGGCCAATCAGAAAAAGATCATTTTCCATGATGACCCGACCGGGGATCGAACCCGGGACCTCTCGGTTCAGAGGCAAGCACTTTACCACTGCGCCACCGAGGTCGTCAAACTTTTCATGTCATAATCTAAATTAAAAAGTTTGTGGATGTATATACAGGGTTACTGGTATCTAACGCATAACCTTCCAAAGGCGCGTAAGGTACATAGAGACTGACATCTTTTGTTCTACGACTTTTGTCTAAAAGCAATTAATACAAAAAAAACCTTTTTTAGTTTTAATGTCGATTCCGCTACACAACGCTGCTGCACTGTCTCGTGTCGCTTGGCTATTACATAGAGTTAAGATGTGCAGAATCGCAAATTAGATTGTATTTTTTTATATGAAAAAAAAAACTACGAATCACGAAAAGTCGTAGAATAAAAGTTGCTTGTTTTGTTGTTGTTGTAGTCTTTAGGAGGTTTTGCGTTTGAATATATTGTCTACTACATTTCTTGACTATCCTAACCTATATTATAAATGAGTATGTGTGTTTGTCACCTCTTCATGCTCTATCTACTCAACCAATCTTCTTGAAATTTTTCATACATGTAGTTTGAAGTACGGAGAAGGACATAGCATAACTAAAATACCTACAACATGTTATTCATTCATCACAAAAGCCATCAGATTATGATAATATACTACCAAAATCAGGTGCCCGATTTTCTGGCATCAACAGATCAGCTTCTTCACAATAATGTTGTGAAGAAGCTGAATACTGCTATACTAAAACTTATTTTGTGGGAATCTACAAAATTAATGAAGATTTGTCATCCACTAAAAAACAATAAACTATACTTACCACTCTATACTACCCAGAACTTCTTGCAGAGATGAGGTAAATGGATTAATTAAGTGGTATTTCAGTATAAAAGTTTTAGATAAACTTATGTGAATATTGTCACATTGTTCACATGTTGCTTCAACACAAGACACTTCCTCTCTTAATTTCTCTATCCAATTGTGTAGAAATTCCTCATCAGGATCTGAAGTAAATATGTTGGAAAATTTAACATAATATAAATTATTGAAGTACTAATGAAAGATATGATTTATTTATGATTTACATTTTACATAAATAAACGAAGCCCAATTTCCTCTTTCATGTGGAAATGAACGTTTTCGACCACCGTGTACTGCAGGATTGTCCTTGATATTCTCTTTAGGCACAACAGCAATATTACTCAAATCTGGTACATGTAATTTAATCCTGTAAATATAAATATTTCAAGGTGTAAAATTGATTGTATTAAATATGATAGATACTATGCAATACATATTATATGTGGGTTGGTTTAAAATAATGTATCATTATTATATAGTCATCTGTGTCTGAGAAAGGGTATGGTAGTGTGTATACATTTGTGATGACATGCTTTAATGCCGTTCATTAGAATAATATTATTGCAACAATTCATCGGGACTGAACACAATATTGTGTTAGTAACATGTGAAGTGGGAAACGGGGTCTAGTGGCTACGAATGTAAACCTGTCAAAGTAACAGCAGACTTACTTTTTTACTGCTGAAGCTGAATATATCTCACAATCGCTATCCTCTGAATTGGATCCGTATTCGCTAATATACGACAATGCAGACATCAGAATTACCAATGTTTAATAAATACCTATAGCGTAGGTAGCACATGCACTTAGTTGGAAAGAACTTGCTAGGGATGTGAAAAAAACTGTTTATAAAAAAATCGATCAATAATCGATTTAAAATCGATTAATAATCGATTTTATTAATAATAACAATCAATATTTATAGGCAATATTTATTTTGCAAAAAAATTGATTATATTGTTAAAAATTTTATTTAATGGACTACATTCGACCGCTTGCACACTACACTACACTACACACACACCGACATTTATGTCTAGCCGGAGTGCGAATAGGTTATGTTCTGCATTATTTGGTCAACAGTGGTCATAAACTGATATAAACTTGATTTTGACTGAAGATCTTACCAGTATGAAGTCCATATTTTTATATAATAAGTCTTCACGTGTGAAGTGTTGAAAATTTTACAGCGTGAGGCATATCCCATAGTTTTCGAAGTTTTTTATCTTATGGAAAACGATTTTTCCCAATATTTCTGCACCCAAATATGCTACATTGTTATATATTTTCACAAAATAATGCTTACATAATGAAAGTATTAATAAAGTACTCTAAAATAAACGTTTTAATAAACATAGCAAAAGGCGGCAAAGCTTTTGTTAACATACAGTGCTGTACTCTGGCGGGATAAATGTGCAGTAATACTCCCTATTGCAACAAACCCGGTTATCGGTACTATCGATAGCATATCTAATACCGCAGAGCAATACGATCGATTGTCTTTTTGTCATAACAGTTCGATACTATCGATAGTATTGCTCTTTATTCAATAGTATATTATTAGTTCAGTAGTATAGTATTGCACCAAACCTGGCTATCGATGTTATCGATAAGTATCGAATCTATTCCTTTTCCTCAAACTATCGATAGTAAAACGAAATGCAATCGACAGTTGACTATCGAGCGGCAACACTAGTAAACTAGAGAAAAATATCGATATTAAGTTATCGATAGTTAATAATATTTATGATTTTGGTCGAAATATCGAATTTATTGAAATTTTAATAAAAAAAATTGCAGTTCACTGAATATAAGTGTTCTCACTTGTTTTTTACATAACGTACACAGCAATATTTCCTTTTGTTTTGTAAGTAAGTCCATAGCTTACTTTTTTTCATCATAATTTAAATTAATTCGCAGTGATCAAAATATAATAAAGCGCCTAATTTGTGGTTGTCCACAAGACTACGCCACAAGAAGAAAAATGAAAGAGAGACAAACAAGTCCAGGGATGTTTTTTGTTTGTTTAGAAGGAAACGCTAATATGTTCAAAGCCTATACAGCCATGTCTAAGGTCGTGAATTATCGTTTTTCTTAATATGATATCGATATTATCGTAACGTTATAGCGCAAATATCGCTGAAAATATCGTTGTTTTAGCGTTGATATTATCGCTTTGCCGATATATCGTTGCAACCCTAAGCTAGACTGAAGGACTATGGAATGGACTTGATCACCTTGCTGCCTTGCTTACTTGACTGACTGGTAAATAAGTCTTGTAAAGTTTTTATTTCGTTATTAGGTATTCTGTCTGTAATAGTTAGTTTATTACCTAGGTATGAGGTGTCTTGTTTTCTATGCATACGTATGGACATATAGATAAATAAGATAATAGCAATAATTCTCAGACTGACGAAAAATTGTTTATTATTGTTTTGTATTGCGTAAAAATCAAACTATTTATAGGTTAGATCTACCTGGTTGTTTATTCTGCAACGCGACTGTTTCTGTTGATAGCATGCAAGATGTTTATTGAGAGATCATTGTAGACTGTATAAGGCCCGTGTTAAAAACTGGGCACATGGGATATTTTCCTATCATGAGACAGGTTGAAATGTTCTATTTCTTCTCATGTATTTTAATATGCGTTATTCTTGTTTGAGCAAACTAAAGATGTAATATGAAGTCCTCAAGTTAAGCGAAACAAATAATTCATAATTTTTACTGACTTCTACCTTTTTAGCACTTTTAGCATATTCCTTATTATTTATAAGTTTATTGTACTTAATCTTAATAAATATGTACATATGAAGTATTTACCTATTTGGTGTACTGTATGAGCATGGATGTGTTTTAAGCTATTCAAAGAAGTCATTATACCAAAAATATGCTTTTTCTGAAGAAGGGAGAAGATTCTTACCTATAGTTGAAGTTCCTACTTAACATATTCTATTTGGTTTTTCAGGAAAAAACTTCTGTGTAATAAACAAGAAGGTATTACACAATGTATAAACAAAATGATACCAGCATCAGAATTGCTAATGAAGATATGGTGGTATGTCATTTATATTCTACTTCTGATATATCAACTATTACAGTTTGGGAAGATTTGTGTACAAAAATAAATGATGTCATTGAAAAACTTGCCACTGGTTATATATGGCATAGAGATGAATTCAATTTCAGTATTCCTATTCAGGATTATGAATTTGATGGTTAGTATTGTTTTATTTCTTCTTATAAAATACAATATTTCAAAAACTCTGACCTCTACCATGTTCTACAAGACTGGTAAATTGTATTTGTATTTGTGTGTAATGAAAGGCAATATGAATATACCTAAATATATTCATATTGCCATTCATTCCATGTCCGTTCCGTTTCCAGCAGTCTGTCTCACTTAAATAGTGATGAAGTTTGATATGAACTTTCACAAATTATTTAATCCCACAAGGATGCAGTTTTCCAGATTAATGTATTTTTTAATTATTACTAATCATATATTTCAACTGTCTCATTTTAAAAATGACGAATTTTTATACAAACTTTCAACTCCTATTTCATCCCCTTAGATATGGAATTTTCAAACTTTCTGTTAAAGAATGTTTAAAAAAAAATATGTTATACTTTATATGCTTAAGTATATATTACTACTTCGGTAGCTAAATACATTTTTTTTTTAAGAAGTTATTTTTTTGTCAAATATCAGAGTTGAGAGTTGAAAATAAAAACAATTAGCCACTGAAATTCAAAATAATTCTTATAAAAACAGAATTATATGCTTATATATTGTAGAAATTCTGAATACTTATATATTTTTTTGTTCACTTCTGGGTTGTTTTTTCCAAAATTTAGTGAACATTGATCTTTCGTCTTTATTGACACAAAATCTCAAAAACTACTAAGTAGACCATACTTAGTAGTTTTTGAGATTTTGTGTCAAGTGAGTGCCTTTTGCTTTATCGCTATGTCCCAAGATCTAGGGACGACTGACGTAAAATGGATAAGAATTATATTAAATGAATTCTACTCCATTACGATTAAAAGCCAGTTTGTAGTCATTTATATTATTCATTTTTCTAGGTACTCCTACACATCTGGTCTCGTCTACATATTTTGGTGATAATATTGAAGATGAATGGTTCATTGTGTATATTGTATTTGAAATAACAAAACTGTTTGACGACGTAATTATTCAAATTCACGACAGTGATGGTGAATTTCTTCTGATAGAAGCAGCAGATTGTTTACCTACATGGGCAAATCCAGAAAGTACAGAAAATCGGGTAAGTTATGAATAATAAAATAAAATATCTGTTTAATCAACTACCTAATACATGTACACACCCAATCTGGTGTTGTCAAAAAAATTCCATAAACATAGAATGAATCTGAAACATAAACAAGAAATTGTTTGTGTTAGTTTAGTAATTTAGTATCATTCATTCGTCATAGGTAGTAGTGGCCTCTTTGGCGTAGGCCTCCCCCAAGGCTCTTCAACATGTTCGCTCTCGCCCTTTTCGTAAAGACCAGGTTTGGCAACTATATGTGCGTGCATAATACATGGAAGGATCGCTACATCAAACAGTTTTTCTTAATCATGATATCCACGTCCTTGTTTTTCATAATTTCTTTTAGACTCTAGTACTTTTTCCATGCTAGAGCTATTCTTCTTAGCATTCTGTGTACAATTCTCAAAAGATACCAGTTGTCCCAAGTAAATATAGCTTTCCACATACTCTATTGAATATCCATCGACGACAATCTCTTGACAGAGGCTTTTAGTTATTATCTTCGTCTTTGATGCATTTAAAAACAAGCCCACCTTTTTACTTTTATGACCAATTCGTTCAGCATGCATTCGACTTCCGATGCGTTTTCGGCGAACACAACAATGTCGTCAGCAAAACGCAAGTGACTCATGTACTCGCCATTTACATTTATTCCTTTTTAGTTTAAGTTATGAATACTATATGTTAAGTACCCGCAGAAAACCAGCATCACAACCCAACCATGGCAATATTTTCGTGCATGTGTGTAGTTTGTTTATGTAGTATTATGTATTAATTTCATTCCAAATCAATCAAGACTGAATTCAGTTCACTTTTCGATGTTGACATTTGGCAACAAGCAATAACGTTAAGTTATTTTAACGTGCTATGGAAATACATGGTTATTTATTGATTTGTTACAGGTATACATTTACAAAAATCATGTTCACCTAATCCCAAAATCAGTTAATGTGTCGCCTGAATTAACCGTAGAAGAAGCTATTGATATTATTAAAAGTAAATATCAAAAAACTCAAGCAACATCTGATATTCAAAACGCTATTCGAGGACGTATTACTGGATATCCAGAAAAAATCGCAGACAGCACACATAGGGGTATTGTTATGTTACCTGTTGATATAGCTGCATTGCTGTCTTTCAAGCCGTCTTTGATAGCTCCACTTGTAACCACATATTGTAATCATGATTCTATAGACATTAAATCTTGCAAGGACGTAAACTTTCAGAACTGTATTGATGTTGATGTTAAATTTACAAAGTGTTTGTATGCAATGCTGATGCATTCAAAAATGATTCGTAGTTCGAAGAACAAAATAAATGAAAATGACAAAAAGTCCTGCCTTGGATTCAAATTGACTAGTGCATACTATATGATAATGAACAATTCAAAGGATGTGTTTTCTTCTAAAGAATTTCATAAGTTTTTAAATTGTTTAAAAGTCAACGGATACTTTAAAGATAATCTAGAAGGATCTAAAGATTACAAAATATTATTTGAAAATGCGAAGGACTATTTCTTGCGTACGGAATGTCCAATCAATTCTTATGTGGCTAACGTTATAGCAAATCTAACATCTAGTCATGATTTTTCTGTTTTAAAAGAAAAAATGATGCGTAATACAGACACAGACCTTATAGGTGATAATGACGACTGGTTGAATATCCATCCCGATCATTTGAATGATCTTTTAAATACTCGCTATGGCAAAACAGAGAAATTTAAAGGCAAAGATGTTATTACCCCACATTCCATTAGTTCCAAATTATCTGAATTTCTCAAACAGACATCTGATTTTGAAGGAATTGAACAATCGGAAGTTAAAGCAGAAAGGGTACAGTTTGACCCAGACGATTTTGTTAATTCTTTAGAAAAGATGTTAAGTCTTCTATCATCAGGGGGCAATGTAGGTGAAGCTAGCACAAGTGATAGTGAAGGTGACTATGATCTGTCAGATGATGAAATATCGGAAGAAATAAAACGAGAGCTTGAAAATGAGGTAATAAATTTTGAGGATGGTAAACACGACTCAATTCTCAACAATATTGTGAAGAGTATGAAAGAAGAGCAAGCATCAACAGGACCTTCCAGCAATGTGCTCAAATCTATCGGCATTAATAAAACTGATGTATTAGACTCTGACGACGACTAAATAAAGATGAGTATGAAATTATGGTCTTTATACTTTTTTTAACGGAAGTCCCTCCTGTTTTGAATATAAAGGGTAATAACCACGGCCGGCCAACTTTCACCAAGATAATTTCGAAATGCTGATATCTTTGTTTAAACCTTGTAAGAAATGAAGAAGGGTATTAAGAAAAAATGTGGACGAAAATTATCTATTTGAACAATTTTGAAGTAAATACAATGTTCGAAAAAGTACCTAAGTAGTAAACCTCCTTGCTTCTCTTGCTGCTTTCTTACAAAAGAACACAGAGGAACATGGAAATATTCGAGCAAATCACATTCGATTAATAGAATAGACATTAAGTTTCGAATAGGGGATCTGTTTTCTGACACGTAACGGTTTATGCCATAGATACATCATTTCATCATTCGTAGTTCCTCAGGGGTCACCATGTTATAATTTTCTTCTTTAGTAGTAGCCCACCTTACAGATTATAAAGTCTCCCTGTCTCATCTGTCTGTCTGTACGAACGCGATAAATTCAAAATTTACCCGACGGATTTTTGTACGGTTTTCACCTTTATACATATAGTGTGATGTCTGAGGAAGGTTTAGGTGTAGCATTTATTATGGCTTTACCCGAACGAAGTCTGGACGATCCGCGAATAATAAAATCCTGTTTTTGTCAGTAACAATTTTATTGACTAGCTAAATATATTTAAGGTACATAACTCAGTGTCCGTTACTAGTTGCCGCGTCGTCATTGTCAGGAGAAACATTGCTCTATAATAAAGGTCAGTTGTCACAGTGTGAGCACAGCCGGCTTACTTGGTTCATATAGTCTGGTATCGAACAATTCTGCGCGGGATAATCGCAAAATTGTGAGAGGTGCGGAGCGAGTGGCTAGCTTCCGACATGTTCGATACTAATTCATTCCAAAATCAATGTGAAACTTCCGGAGCTCCAGTTTCAGTTTAATTAAGCATTGGCGGTTGTCTTGTCAATGTCAAGGTTTATGGACAATTTAAAATGGTTTGAGCGTCGTGGATTGAGCAGCATGTGTTACGCGGAAGCTGCCGGCGGCGGCCCGCTGACTGTATTAGTGGTGGCCGTCGACGTCGTGTCATCAGGTTCGTTGATTTGGAGCCATGGCATACGGCGTTGCAGCTCTTGTCTGTAATTAGAACAGAATAACTAATGCACTGTGTCTGACCGAATTAGTACCTACGATCACCCGCTGTAAAGAACTTTGGATGTTCCTCATCAATAAAATGATCTTCATTATTAGATGAGTGTGTCAGTAGATAGTATTAAATAATATGGGTGGACGAAGCAGAATGAGAAATGTAATCAGTTATTGATTAGAAATTTTAAAAAGCATGTAGATATTATACCACTAAACTTTGAAGCCTGTACATAGGTTGCCTTTACGATTATTAGTACCTATATACATACACACATAGGTAATCGTAAACAACATATATTTTAAATTTAAACAAAATATTTAGGGTTACCTGTACTTTGGATGACTGATTGCGTACACCCATGGGTCGATACACGCAACAGCTTTACATGCTACAGCTGGAATCATTGTCACCTAAGAAAAATATTTTTGCTGTAGGATTAATAAAAACAAAAAAAGTAATATTCTGTCATGTTAGGCCGTAAAACGGATGCAACCGGTATGATAAAAGCTAAACCTAGGTCTAGTCGAACTTAAGTATAGGCTACACCTAGGTGTAACCAACTGAATCCGGCTGCAGTTCAGTCTAGCTGGTAAAATCTAGGTATCCGCACTTCGTGGTTAGCCGTAACATTTATATACAAGGTGTTTGGTCAATGGTATATAAAGCCGAAAATGGTAGATAGGGTATCGTATCCACATTCTCAGAAAAATATTTCCATGTGGAAAAAACGTCACAATAGGGAGTTAATTAAGATTTTAGATTATGGTAAAATTGTGCAGTGCCAACCCTGGAACAGCTGATTTCATTCATCTGTACAACTTATTGTTTATTGACCTCAGTACCAGGATTGGTGCAAATTATGATGATGAAAATTCAAAACATGGCTTTTATTCCTAAGATCTTTGAGTCTCTTGAGAGGACAATATTAACTTTTTAATTATGAAATAGGTACATGCAAGATCGCTTTTACGGAACTATCTCTATTGGAAACGTAGGTACCTAAAAGCAATAATAAGAAATTTTATCTTATTGACAATTGAAGCAGGCGTTTTTTACTAATCAACACCCAGCCTAGCCCACAGAAGTTATAAACGCGAAATTTGGTCAGTAGCTTTAGGTTATTATGTAGTGCTCAGAAAGGAAGGGAATTTTCAAATTCTACCCCTAAAGGGGTAAAAATTGAGGGTAAAGTTTATATGAAAAATAACAAAAATCTTTACTGATCTACTTGAAATTTGGGATAAATGGTATGGAACAAAAATAATGAAACATTTTCTTAAAATTCGACCTTTGAAGTTGTTAAATGAGGGTGAAAAGAAATAACGAATAATCCCATTCAACATTTCGTCAACTACTAGATGTAGACAGCTCAGCGGTAAATACCACTGAATTCGCGTTGTTACCTACTGTTGATGGTTCGAATCCTGAACTTCAATTGCTTTGGTTTTGTTTATTTTTTTATTGAAATCTTTTTCAAAATGTTTGTCAATAAAATTTGTTTGTTTCGTACATAATATCGTATATATCCATTATCCATATTAATATTAGAAAGAGAAAAGATTTGTATTTTTGTTTGCAACGGGTAAACTCGAAATCTATTTCACCGATTTTGAAGAAATTTGGCACAGAGATAGACGAAACATCGAGGGGAGATATAGGCTACTTTTTTTTAGAAAAGTGAACCCCAAAAGGGTCAAAGTGTAAGTTATATATCCTTATATTGATTATGACTTTATTAGGTGATGTATGTTAGGTTATTATATGTTAGATGGAATGAATCTGAAACTAACTTTTGTATATACTCATTTCAACTTCTAAATTTATTTACATTATTATCCATTTCAATATTTTATAATAAGTTATTTTAAGTTTTACATATGACATGTTTTTTGTTACATTCTTCTTAATTTGTAAAGTGTAAAAAAAAAACTTTTTTTTTTCAAACGGAACCCCCCAGGTACTGTAACGCAGCCACGCTTTGTTTGGAATCTCTTTCGATGTATTTCGCCTGCGCTGGCACAATTGGATCTACTGTCATAAATTTTAAAATTCTAAATCCGCTCGAACAGTTTGACGCGTATACATTACGATCAAGCTAGTGAGGCAAGAGGGTAGCCGTGATAAATTTATAAACATTAAATAAAATAATAACAACAGACCCAATAAGGGTAAGGCTCCATTTATTGTGAATATATATAACTTATCACCTAATCTCTATTTCAGATTTTTTATTTATATTTAATTGTTCTAGGTCTTACCTTAAGTTTTAGAATAAACTTACTTTACTACCTACTGCCTAGTGCCTATTTAGGTACTTACTATCCAACCAACGATAAAACCCAGACAAAAGGTCAAAATTTTTAATTTGTGTAAAAAATGTTTTGTACACGCTTATTGCCGGAATACTGGACAAACTTTAATGATTTCATAGCTTTAATTTTTATTAATAAATAAAAAAGAGATATGTTGATTTTGAAAACAAGTGTTTCAGACATTGTTGAAATTTAGATGGCGCTGTCTAACTAAATAAAACGTGCTATTTAGTTCTCATTGCCAATATCTAGGTGGTGCTATCTGAAAATATAGCATGTACGAATATAGAGTGCTGGTTTGGTTTTCGATTTTAAAGAGCCAGTCGTGCTTGCTCCGTTGTCCGTCTTTATATCCTCTAAAGGATATGGAATTGGATATTTCCTCTTGAGGAAATGGGTTTTGACAGACAATTAACAAAATGGTCCGTTTTTACCTTTATGACATAACATTATGCCTGGAAAGAAGGTCCCATCCCAACTATCTAAACATACTTCCTAAGCGAGATTAGCAAAAATAGGTACGGTATTAGATATCATGTACATACAGACAGACGGGATAAGGTACTTTAAATGACATGTAAGGATAAAATTAAATTGATATTGGACCATATTACTAGCATTCATGCATTATCTTGATGGAAATTAGTAACTAAATCTAATTATGGTTTTACACGTGGTTTTACCAGAGCGATCCGGTACGGGCTGCTAGTATGTATATAAGTCGTTATTCCTTAACCCTCGTTTGCATGGGCGTAGTATCCACAGTATGGCTAAATTATTTTATCGTGAATTCTTTTGCTGCTGAATAACAGGTTAATCTCGAATGTCACTTAGTCAAACCAATACAAATATGCCAGTACTTGGGAAGTATTTTGACGCTCGTGCGAACGAGTGGTCGGTATAAAGAAAGATGAAACAAATATTCGCATCGTACCCCAGGAGTTAGGAGTTGTTGGTCGCCAAAAGCACCCACTAGCGCCATGACGCCGTAGGGGGTCCAAGATGCCACAAAGAGGAAACAAACCGTGAGCGCTGCTTTTGCTATTCGGATCTCAGCTGATTGGGATCCGGCAGTTTGATTAGCACGAAGAGACTCTACGTTCATTTTCTTAGCTTGTTCTCTGAAATTAATGGTTTAATTAATCTATGTAAACTTAGGCAATACGTACAGATTCGTATAGCTTTAAAGACATCATGAGTTCATGTTCAACGCTGTATCAAATCAAGGCACCTAAAGGGAATTTAACTGTGTTTAAAACTTATGTTAGTATGGTGCGCCCCGGATATATTTTTATTTTTTATTGACCTACTTTTTTGTTGAGCGCTCCCGATCTTCGCTTTAGATGGTAAAAAGTAAAAGTACCCAATACAAACTTGACTGCTCAACCTTATATTCAGAACCAAAATTTCATCGAAACCCGTGCAGTAGTTTTAACGATCAATGGATATTTAGCATATTTTTCGTCTGATGAAAGTATATCCCAGAAAATTTAAAGTCATTCTGTGCATTTGTTTTGCTGTACCTCAATGCTGCTTCGTGCGCGAATACTTGCTTCACAATGCCGCTATAGAAGTATATGATCATAGACATAGGGAACACGTAACTGCACGTGAAGATGCATGCCACAAACAGCTTTGTGTCGAAGGTATTTGTCAAGTAATCAAACGTGCAGGAGGTTAAATAACCCTCTGTAATACAAAATCAAATGAAATTATTTCAAACTCGAAAAAAAGCACGATCTTGCGCTGCTTCTTAGAGAAACTAAATATGTTGACGCTAGTCCTACAAATTTTGAAATAATAAAATATATATCTTGTTTCAAGAATGTCTGTACCAGGTACATATCGGCCCCATATTTTGAACAGTGGTAATAAGGCCCAAGGAGTGGCATATATCCAGACAATGGCGATCATCAATAGGGCCTTTCCACGAGATAGGCGGCCGTCAAGCGGACGCGTGATGGTCGAGTGTCTGAAATTACAAAAAAATATAAATTCATTGATTCTGTAGTATTTTTGCGAAAGAACGACTTTTAGGTGTAGCTATTTGTCAGGCTATTCATAGTAAGTTATTATAGTCTACCTGTCATAAGCGATACACGCATTGGTCATGCCTGCCCCGATGCCGCTGTAGGCCCCCATTAAAGCAAATATTTGGCAGCCGAGAGCTCCAGTCGCAAATCCTCGCATTGCACTGTTGTAAATAAATATTGGGGCTTTGGCCATCATAATAAAGTCTAGTATGGCCAGCTGAAGGATAAGTAGATTGCTGGATGTTCGAAGACTTTTTGTCCTGGAAATTAATGGTAGTTGTTCAAAAATGTCGAAAAATGTTTCCCAGGAGATATTATGCTACTTACCGATATTTGTTCGCCAAAATGTTACTAAATGAATATACTAGCATTTTAATAAATGGGCTTTTGCCCATACGTAAATATTCCTTGCTCTTTAGTTAGTCAAAGAAGCAAAATTTTTAACTTAAAACGAATTTATTAAAACTGGAGATAAGTGTTTCTTTATCGTCAGAAGTCAAAAACTTACGTGGAAAATATATAAATGACTAGTCCGTTTCCGAGCAAAGCGGCAGCAGTGAAGAAGATGTAGAGCAGGGCGAGGGCGGTGTGTGCACTGGCGGGAGGCGCGGGGAAAGACAGCCAGTGTTCCGGTACTGCCGCCAGGTCCTCGCCGGTCAGCCCAGCGCCCAACAACTCTACATCACCGGCCCCGCTTGACCTCAATGTTTACAAAGTATAATGTAGGTATTTCCAGCCAGGCTAAGATATTGAATTTGTTAAGAAAAGTATAATGAGTCCCAATTGCCTATTTTAATAGAAGAACCATGGAATTAGTAGGTACTCTGTGTACGAAGTACTTACTAAATCCATGAGAAGAACCTATTTAAAAAAGATGTAGTATAAATCTTTTTTCTTCTTTTAAAATAAAGAAAAATATGAAAAAGCTACTCGTGTCTCAAAAGTGCGTGTAGTAGGTACTAGGTACTATTACGTAATATATTGTAGTAAGTCACTAAAAAAAACAAAAAAAAACCTACCTGAGATGTGCGAAATAGGGACCATCGTAATATTTGGTTGTTTTGTTGTCCATGGTTGGAGAGGACAATGAGCAGTCCTCGGTAGAGTGCAGCCCACCCCAACTGACTGACTGCTGGAGTGGCGCTCCGCCCCTTTAGATTTATATCTTCCGCGTTGGCCCAGCGCCGGCTAACGAGATTGCACGGATTACCCACACGACCACCTTTGATAGGATTAGTCGAAGTATTAAGCTCAGATTTGTGATGATCAAATCACATTTTTTGTAACGAGTAGGCACATACATGGGTAGTGAGTTTAGTGACCATCTAGTATGGGACATATAAAAAATAATATATTTAAGTTTTCACCGAGAGGACATGTACCTATCTAGGTTATACGAAATTATGAGAATTTATTTTTGCCAATAACTTTGAACCAAGCAAGAACCAAGGGGCTTATTATCGTAGTGTTCTTTTTTTTATTTGTCATTGGAAAAGCTGGTGTATGAAAACGTTTGTGATTGCCAAACGTTTCTGATTTTGAAAGAGAAATTCATGGCTAGTTTGCTGTTAAGCACCTGTTAACGTATATAGTCATTTCATACTTTAATTTGGTCTCTAAAAACGCTTATTGGGAAAAAATAAATAATTAAACTTTATTACACAACTTTCATTATAAAACAAACAATAGGTGGATAATGCCACACTCAAATGAATAGTAAAGCTGTAAACTTGAGGTCGAAAGTATAATTGTTGAAGTTGATTTGTTGATGCGTGTGTAACGTACGTGTGTGTATGGAACGACACAACCGATTTCCAAAGTTATTTTACCAGTTCCAGATTGACATAATGAAATTACGATACTTCCACGGGAGCAAAGACCCGGAAAGCAGCTAGTAAATAAATAAATATCTAGGCAGAAAGTGCACAGGAAAAAATCCATATTTTGTGGTCACCATACGTAGATTTGTTTCTACATTTGCACAATATCGAAAGGAAACCGTACTATTGCACCACCTACTATATATCTCCAATTTTCCATTTCATCCTCTTTCGTTACTGAAGAAATGCACCTATGCACAGCAATCATTTTTAAGGCCTTCAAAACTCTTTGGTTTTCATATAAGAATTTAATTGATTATTTATTATTATGCAATAGGATCTATTGTAGTCGCATGTTGAAAGTTAAGCTCTTTTGTACTATAAGAGATTAAAAATATGGATACCGGGTATAGGATAGGTACGTAGATAATAATTTCAATATGACTACATAGTACATATATAACACGAATTAAACATTTAAGAATCCCTCGACGCACATTTTCCAATCATAGCTAAGAACACCTTTGATCAAATTCTCTTTAAAACAAAAGAAACTAAATCAAAAATCCGTTTAGACGTTTGGCTGCTACGATGCCACGGACGGCCGTACAGATACACAGACACGTTAAACTTATAAGCGCTCTCCATCTGTCGTCGGTGGTTAAAAACAAAGTTGCGTCGTCGGTCCCTATCTGTGCTTAGATCTTTAAAACTACCGGTCGGATTTTGATGCCGGTTTAGTGTATAATTTATTACGCTTTTACCCGAGTGAAGCCGGAATGGACCGCTAGTATTTAATGATTTGGCATCTTGAAATTCGCTGAATAGGAATCAAAATTAAAGTATAATGTATCTTCAACAAGTTTAATAGACATCACAACAACAATTTGGATTGATTACACACCATTATCATACATTATACATATTAATTTATTACAAGAATTGCTTATGCTTACCATCAATAACTTTAATGTAAATTTCAAGTTGTATAAAAGTATTATTATCTACATGAATTGGCCAGAATTGGCGGATCAGTCGATCAGACATTGACAAAACTGTCGCGTGGACCTTAATTTACTGATACCTTGAATTACATTTACTAATATTCATACCTATTTAAGAATTATATTATAATGTATCAACATAATGAACGTTATAAAGAATAGAGTGCTAATCAAAGCTCATGCGCTTACTGAGTTGTTATTTAACTTCTTTTTTTGAAAAATATGAAAGTCATTATATTACAAAATAGTTGTTTCTTGAGGCAGAAATCGGCTTATTTACAAGTTTTCTAGATCATGAGGAACACTAAAATTCAATAATGAAAGAAGTATTACACACACAATGATATTAAGTGCGATTTTCGTACAGATCTTTATCAGGTATATTTGTACTTATAGGTATGTAATAACTTGATTAATTTTATACAAATTCGATTTCGATATTCAATACTAGGCCATGCGAGTTTGTATAGTTTACTTTAAATAAGCAAAGTTTCACGGTAACACGGTTTCATCCGAAGCTCGTTAATTAAAAAAAAGTTATTCAAAAGGTAACTAATATAACCTTAATAGTATTAACTTCTCTATGATAGTATTGGTTTACATATTGGAAAATAATATATAAATAATTATAGACATTTAAAGAGCGAGAGTCTAAGTGTCTCTCTCTTGTGCTAAAAGGATTTTAATACAATCTATAAATGGGGTATTGTCAGTTTAGAGCAAAAAATTAAATAACTAGGTAGTTATTACAGTGAAAACGTATCAAAATTTATTTCTTCCCGATGACTGCCACAATTCCTATAATAATGACACGTTTTCACTGTAACATATTTGATATACTTAATATTATAATATCTAACACATATTGGAGAGGTCATCATCATATCAAAGTAAAATGTAGTAACATCTTACAACCTACAAAAATCGCGTGCAAATATTGACTTATCATTGATTATATCTGATAATAATTCAGAAATTTTATCACAATTATATTTTATATTTCTTCAGTTTTAATTCATTTTTTCGTATTGATAAAGCGATACAAATCAATTAGTTATTAAATACTTAGTTATGAATAATTCTCTTTCCAACAGGTTGACAATTGACAAATGTTTTATTACAATTTTAGAGGATTTAGGTATTAAAACAAAATTAAGTTTTACTAGCTAAAAGAAAATTCTAGTATGTTTACTTGTATTTACAGCTACGATAGTGCGTATGAGATAGATACAGCCAACAAGGTCCAAAACATTCACTACCACACGAATCTCAACTGAATCCGAAACTAGACATGGAACTAGATTCCTTATAATAATAGCTAAGTTGACTGTAACTATTTCTAAATACTTTCGTAAATAAATATGAATAGATCCTTCTCTAGAACCTTCACTATCCATTTTAATTTCTTTTTTATATATAAAATTCGCTTTATCAGTCTTTTTTACATAATTACTTATGTGTTCTTGTGTAAAAAAAGACGAATGGTTTTATTTAAAAGATCACTTAATTTTCGTATTATTGTTATCTACTACTTTATTTTAGTGGATTATGTTTGATACAGGAAGGCCATTTCCACATATCTTATAATGAAATAAGTAAATGCAACCACAATGTGCATTCAAATATACTTGCTACAACTATTGCTACGCAATGCTACGATCTGCTACGACCGCTACGAAAACATCAAAAGCGCACGGTGTGTGGGATGGTGTGGCGTCATGGCGCCTGATGGGAAATTCTTATTTATTCTCGGAATTTTTTGATTCATCCTTTTTATCCTGTGGGGTATATCGTGTATACAAATTATAAATTAAACTCTACAAGTACGAAATACTTTTGTGATGTAGGATGCTCTCAATAGCCTACGCGGTAAATACCTAATTATAGTTTGTAGCATCAATAAAATAGCGGTACTGGTTTTTCACACGCGTGTACCTTTTTATAAGAAGTGGTGTGGTGTAATGGTTAAGCTAAGGCTTGTAGATCGAAAGGTCACAGGTTCGAGAATCCTTCTCGTGCCACTTGCTTTTTAGTATACAACCTTATGTGGCAATCTCATGTATACTTTTCATAGACCACCATTTACTTCCGGTGAAGGACAACATCGTGAGGAAACCTGCGCACTGGTTGATTATTAAATTGTGTGTGAAATGGAAAATGCAATGGCAAACCACTCCATTAATAGTGCCAAGAAAGTTGTCGTATGTGTCCTCAGCCATGAGGACATTTCGGTTGTGTTAAAACGACCCGCAGCGACCGAGCGACCTTTACTTCACGCGACCACTCCTTGTAATTAAATACTATATTATGCTAAGAGTTAAGCTTATACAACATATTATCCTAAATGATAATGTCGTAATACATATTATCATTTAGGCTACAACAGTGGATCTAAAAAATAGATAATTGTCGTCGTTTTTCGAAGACACATCGAAAAGTCCTGAACAATATTTACGTTAAATTTATAGAATAAAGTATAACTAAAATTGTATAATGTATACAAAATATGTTTAACAAGGGTTATTTTTGAGGGCTAGAGCGTCGGTCTCGGAGGGCCGAGATGGTCGTTCTCAGTCGTCGGGCGGAGGCTCGTCTCTTGGCTCGATGAGGATGCGGGTGTCGCAGGGGTCAGGCGAGGCGGGGGACGCGGGGCACGGCGCGCTTGCGGCCGTCACCGCCACCTGCGGAAAGCTGGGCGCGGAACACTCGCTCAGCGGCGGGGGGGCGCTATTCGCGCGCACCTCGCTCTCGGCCGTTAGGTGCACCATTTCCACACAATCTGTTGTCTCTCCGCTTTGCCTGAAGGTTATTATTTAATATCAATATACTCATTCTACCAACTAAAACTATACCTTCCTACTTACTAATACTGTGGGATTGATTAGATCCAAACTAATATTATAAATGCGAAAGTAAGTTTGCTTGTTTGTTACCACTTCACGCATTACCTACTGGTCTGGTTGTTATGAAATTTATACACTGGTAGAAAATAACCTGGAATAACACATAGAAATAAATAATAAAGGATTCAACCGACATTGGTGAAATATTGCAAGAAATTATCCATTTCTTCTCTGACAAAATACTGTCCCCGCAAGAAATTGAAGCGGGCGAAACGGCTAAAACCTTGTAAATAAAATATACATTTGCTTAATTGTATTTTAATAAATTAAAATAGTTAAGATTAATTTGAGATTACCTTTTTTCACAATCTTCTATATTGTTAACATTGCAAGTACTTTGGCCCGGTGTTGCTGTAAATGTAAGTGTATATTTATTAAATTCTAAATAAACAAAAATTACCAGTGGTCTGTTTTGTGTCTGACTATAGATTGACTGCAATCTTAGATTAAAGAAGTAAATCAATCTTTCTTTCTAATGCAATACACAGTATGTACAAAACTCATACTACCTAAATCAATAAAATCTTGTATAATTAAAAATAACGTAGTATGTCCGTATTTTCCTAACGTCTCCTACTTACGATGCATGCCATCGTCTCTAAGCCGCTGTTGGCGTGCGAGTGGGCGACGTCGCGTGTTGTCCTGCACGCGCAGCGTGACGCCGCACGCGCCGCTGCCATGCAGATCCATCGCCAACGATGACTGCGAGCCACACTCCGACTCTGCTGCGCTAGCACTACCAAACAGTATCCAATATCAGGCAAAAAGAAAACATTCAAAGTATTTAATCCCCGCTGCGTCGTGACGCTGTGCCCCTCCTCCATATCTTTAAGATAAATATCACGTGTCTCCTCGTGATGAAACATAGGGATCAATAAACAGTCGTCGAATTAGTACTTAACAAATAACTATTACAGTATGCAATATATTATTTCATTTTAGCAAATGTATCTATTTCTGTAGAAAAAATGCATTTACACTAAATGATAATGAAAATTTATATCATACTCAATAAAATACGGACATATTTTAATTAGGTATAATAAACTACAAAATAGCAAGGACTGAATGACTCAAGCGGAAAAGCGAATGACAATGGCATGAAAATTAAAGGTTACCTGACGGCGGACTGGGGCGGCTCGTCTACAGAGAGCGCGTAGCGGCGGAGCGGGCGGCGGAGCGTGCTGGCGGGCGGCGCCGGCCGCGCGCCCCCTCCGCGCAGGTCCGGCGCAGACCCGAACCGGGCGCGCCATCGCACTTTCTCCTCGCGGTTTCTGTGCCACATATACTCATTGCCCTATTCCACAACGAGTCGGCCATTTACGATTACGACACCCTGCCGTAAAACTTTGGGAATACCAATTGATTCTTACTGAAAGGTTTACATGGACATGACCATGAGTTTAATGACGAAAATATGAAATGGAAAATACTCAAAAAGCAAAAGGTAGCGTAACTACTGGGCCAAATGTTTAATTTCGATATATTTAGGAAAAACAAGTGTACTTTTGAAATCGAAAATGATCATTATTTAATATCTTTAAATAGTAGGTGGTAACTCCTCTTTCTTATTTTCATTTCAAACTAGGTTTCAAGATGCTCTACCGGCAAAGATTTTGGTTTATCCTATTTCTTTTTAGTCATAAATATTAGCTTTATCTCAAAATTAATTCAAGCTGTAAAAAAACTTCCATTTTGTGGCGACAACTGCTGATGCTGACTACTGGTTTAGCATCGTGGTGTTTTTACGTAACAAAAATATGATATTCTGCCTCTGCTTATTTATAGCCATTAAGGCTATAAATATGCAGAGCAACCACCAGGATCCATATTGTCCGTATTATACTTAACTTAGTAGTATCTGAGTACATCAGGCTAATAGTTAAAAATATTAATTTAGAGCTTTCAAATTTATTTGAATGTTCGGTTTTTCGAAATATCGAAAGATTTCGATATTGTTTATAGTTTATCAATTATCGATGACAAAAGTACATTGTTTTCTGTAGCGTCAGCGAGCGATGAATATCGTACCTGATTGCATGCGGCGGTCGGTGCCTGTGAATGGGAGCGAGTGGCAAGGCATGCGGCAGCGGCAGCGCGTGCGGCAGTCGGTACACACCGAGCTGGTCGAGGCGTGCGGGCGCCGCACAGCCCTGCATGCGGCGTGCCGTCGGCCGCGGCAGCGACTGCGGCCGTGCAGGCGTCACCTTGGCGGCGCTGTCGCGCGCCTCGAACGTCATCACGCACGCGGCTACCACGATGAAACCTGGAAATTCATCGAACAAATGAATATATTTGTACCAAATCTAACCACAACCCCAATCCTATGGCGCCTAAGTACTATTTGATATTTTACACTCTTTTTTTGAATGTCATCAATTATGAAAAAAAATGTCTTGTAGTGTGTCTAGTGAAATGAGCGTCAATAAGTTAGATATTTTATTATTTCGACCCATTTCCTTCAGTCAATTTGCTTACATTCCATCTAACTGACTTACTACCATAGCGGACAGGTTATGTTTATCAAGATTGCCAAAGACGGCCAGCAGTCTCTACGTATTTAGGTGTAGTATTTATAATTTAATTTTCAATTTTTTTTTCTTTAATAATAATACTTTAATAATTCTTCACTTCTTTTATAATTCTTCAATTCGCCTTTAATATTTCTACACATAAAAGCGTGAAATAAAATCAATAAGCGAAGTAGGTTGAGAGAGAGACAAAAATGCTTTGCCATGTGCCTACGGCTTGGGTTGGATTCGATGCCAGATTTAAATAAAATAAGGTACTACTATATACTTAGTCTTGCTAACCTCATACAAACTCTATATTACGAAGAATATAATATTGATTTACCTAGATATTTTAGAGATTTGATTTTTGATAAATATTAGATTAGATGGTTCAACTTGAGAACAGAGTTTGTACTGTGATTTTCAAAAGAAAACGAAACTTTAATATTAAGCTCTAATTTCTGCCCATCATTAGTTACTAACCTCCAAACCCCATAACTATAGGCCCTGCATATGAGAGATTGTTGAGGTGGAAACCCCGCGCTTCATCTTTGACGGAAATCGTGGCGTTTCCTCGCACCTCCTGCGCCACCGACAGCGTGTCCGCATAGTAACCTGGAAAGTCAGAAACAAAAATTACACTTTCTGTCTAGTTTCCGCCTCGATGCGGTTTTATGCTGTAGAGGTGGTTAAGACGAGCCTGTTTGTGAACAGAAAGAAAGGACCTAGGTTCGAATCAGCTACTCGATACATTTGTTTTTATGCCAATTTGACACGCATATAGGTAGTAGTTTTATATTATACTATTAATATAGTAAATAAACATTTATTCACAAACTATATAGTCCAATAATACCAAGCAATATTAGGTAACGTGTATTAACAAGCAGCAATTAACATTTAAAATCACAGTGATTCACAAATTTATATGCTGTTTTAAAAGATAACTGCGATTGTCGTTTTATTTACGCGTGGATCGATCGCAGTTGATAGACACATCAACACTATTGTGACACGTTAAATAGAGTTTCATCGGAGAGAGCCGGAGGCTTGAAGCCGGAAGTGACAGTTCCGGAATACTCGCTCCCGGACCGGAAACAGCGCCCGAGCCTGCCCCGCGTACCCCGCTCCCACGTCAAGGAATGAAACAAGTACAGAATTCTAACTTCATATAATGTCCATCATTTTTATGTTGTCATGTAGGTAGAAATCAAATATTTCCACGGCAAAACAAGTCGAGTTGAATATAATAGTAGGTAGTTGTAATGTTTGAAATTAACCGAATAAAAGTAAAGTAGTAGTACCTAGCTATCTACCAACATAATCATGACATAATCTACCTACTTAGTAGAGGTTTCGTAATAATAAAAATGAAGAAGAGGAACAAGACAATAAATAGTGATTTAAAATAGGTATGATATGAAAAAGCAGTCGTACTTCTATTCTTCTTCGATATTGTTTGTGTCACCACCCGCCACACATTGCGCTGTCTCACGTAACAAACACTCGATGTGAAATGTTGGTCCATTTACCCGTATTCTCAATGCCTATTTACTCATGTATATTTTTTGACATTATTATATCCGATTGAGTTGGAAAATGATTGATCCCTTATTGTTTAGGTTCTTTGTATATTTCAATATATAATAGTTGTATTAGGTATGTCAAATATGATAATACTCGTGGATAGAAAATAGGTTTTGGCACTATAGAAGCGAGACTTTTAAATCTATGCTTAAGTTACAACTATATATTGACGGTCATGGCGGTGTCCAGCAGACATCTTAGCCCGCACCACCTGTGCGACAGTCATTGCTATTTGCTAATCATGATCATAGCTACCTATGACAGCCATCGCGGCGCCCAGCAACATCAGCAGCAAGCCGGCAGACAGCGCCCGGCACGCGTGCCACAAGCACTGCGACGACATCTTACCCCGCACCACCTACGTGATAGGTATAATTTCACTTGTATAATCATGATGTCTTACTAGAGTTTATTTCAATCATTTTTGTTAATTGTTATATACTGTCACATAAAGTGCTAATATATTTTTGTTTGTTAGGTTAAACCATATAAATCTGAACCACATTTAAAAAAAAGTTCCATTGACTTATTGTTTCGCGATTTATTATTTTTTTTTGTCTAAAACGTTACCTTACTTAGGTATCGTAAACTAATTTATCTTTCTTTCATGTTGACTTTGTTATTACTAACACTTATATCAAGTCATCTGTCATGATTTTCCAACTACCAGTTAATGAATATTTATCAAACAAAATAATTAACTTATCTAGCTGTCTAAGCCTGGAATTGTTACTACTCTAAAGTCCTGTTAGCAACAAATGAGAGCGCCCGATGTTTCATAAAGACAGAGAGTAATAGCTCCATAATCCATACCTATCTATACACGAACACGACACGTGCTCAAGTACTTACGTTTTTATTTATGAATACAGATGAATACATGTATGTATACCTACACAGTTAACAACATATTTTATATAGACAATAGTTTTTAATGTATTCAGAAAAGTGCGTGCGCAACAAGTCTTCAGCCAACTGTTGAGTTGAAAGCACAAATAATCACATTCGCTTATTGCTTAAACACCACCATACTCAATTTCAATTGCTTCCTGTATTTTATTTATGAGGATTATATTGTGAGTTACAGTGGTCAATGATAAGCGTGAGACTGAGACGTGAAGTTTGGGAGGCAGTGTTGTGTTATGTACCTGGACATTCCAGGTGGCGCCCGAGGCTGGGTGAGCGCGCCGCAACGGCCCCGTGACGCTCCTGGCGCGCCGCATGACGACTGCCGCGCGCTCGGCTCGGCGCCCCGCGGCCGCTGCGCGCGCACACAGCCTCTTTGCTCCAGTCCACCTGCGTCCCAATTCTGCTGACAAATCGAACCTTAATGCTGATAAAATTGTAGCTTAATCACAACATACCACAAATACCATTATACCCATGCAATGCAAACATTTTGTCGTTTAATTAAGGAGCTATAAGTTAAGGAGTGAAGATGATCATGTATTTATTGGAGCATCTCTTTAATTAAGTTAGTAGTCTGGTCTGTACTAAGTACTGGGATTGGTCCAATAAAATAATGAAAAACATCATCCCATTTCCGTAACTTTCAGCGATGGTCTAATGAATGTATAGCACAATAATATTTTTTTATATAATCATATGCACATAGTTATATTGTTGACAATATTCATCGATTTCATTCCTAAGGAACTCAAGTAACAGAAGTAACTTCAATCCGGATAGAACAGTCATAGTAGATGTGTTGATAGTGTAACGACTGCACGAGGCAAAGTCCAGACAGTGAACCCGATGTGCTGTAAGCACAGCTAGTGCACTGCGTTTGTTTGAAATTCCCTTGATTTTTTTTATCGACTGCTTAAATATCACTGGTGTCATATTTTTTTCCAATCGTCCAAAAGCCTTCTTTTGTGGCTGATCTCTGCCTTGGTGAGATGCGATGGAGATTCAGCAACCAGAGATTAATCAAAGGTAATGAATATCGCGACGACTTTCACTGTCAACAAAAACATGTAAACTCCACCCACTCTGCAAGATCTACAAGAACTAATGTAACTATAGCGAGTGGGTAAATGAACAGTAATGTATCTACCAATGGCAAAGATAGTAAACAAAACTATATTGATTCAAAACCATTCATGAAGGAAAAAGAAAAAGTAGAAAAATTCAGACATGGATTCAAGAGGCAAATAAAAGCCTTTGGGAGAAACGATTTTGAATTTCAAAAAACACAGCAGTCGAATGTCATGGACCCTTGGGCAACGTGGAGGATGATGACAGCAAGACGCGCCACGCCGCCGCCGCCCGCCCGCTGATGTTCATTCGATTTTTTTTACAACAATAGACTGATTGTTCATGAGATCCTGAATTAATTCCTTAAAGTGGGCTTCGGTTCGGCTTATATTATGCTACTATACAATATATTATCATTATCATTATCTTTATACTATAATATATAATATCATGTTCCAATGGAGAAAAACGGATGAACACTCACTTACTTACTTACCTACCTCAACATCGAGATGAAATTTCTACCATACTGTTTTGTATGCCAATATCGACGTAAACATATGAATGATGTGTGTCGAGAAAATACATAATTTCTAATAAAGATTATGAAAGCATCTGTTTTTAAATACAAATGTATTAAATAAGAATTTTTTTTAGAGAAGGTAAATATTTATTTACATAGTATAGGTATGTAAGTAAATAAAGCGGCTTAGAATGAGATTTAAAATAGTTCCAAAACGAATATGAATTGCTTTTTATATTCCTTTACTATTGTCTATGTAAGACGGACATACGAAAAGATTTTCTACCCACATAATTCCTAACCAATTTCCTTGAAGTGTACCTATATCGAAGAGTTAATTGATAGCTGACGATTGTGCATCTGAAAGATGTTGTTCGACGGTGTGGTGGAGAGGAGAGGGTGACAGAGGCGGGGGCGGAGCCGTCACGTGGAGCTCGGCGCGCCGACGCGGCCCGGCCGTCCGGGGCCTGGTCGGCCGGGCTCGGGCGCGCGGCATTCCTCCGCTGGCTGCCGTCCGCCAAGCTATGTGTGCCGACACACTAGCCTCCGCGCGCGCCGCGGCTCGCTGTTCGCCCGCTCGAGCGTCCCGGGCCCGCTGCGAGGGCCGTGTCGCCAACGCTGGACCGCGCTAGCCGGTGAGGTGTATGGTGGAGCTCGCCGGGCGGGGGGCGGGGAGGCAGGTGGCGTCGCGCAGGTGCGGCCCGCGCCCGGCCCGGGGCCGCATTCGCAGCGCGCGGAGGCGCGGGCTCGCCGAGGCGCGCGCCCGCCGGCCTCGACGCGCTCATGGAGCCGCCGTGGGAAGTCGAGCTCGAACTGCGGCGGCACATCGAGAACTGCGCCTGCACCTGCGACCACATGGGCTACGGGAACTATATGGACTACCAGGTGGCGCCAGCGGCACACGCCTGTGTTTGCCGCGCGATCACATCTCCGCACGCCCACGTACGTGTGACCGCCTGTTCCGTCTGCCCCAATACCATACCGTACCATGAAACGCGGCGTCCGATAGGGACGCCACCATGCTGACTTGTTTGTAGTAGCCTGTCTCTCACACGCTTCACAAATTCAGTCTATATTTGATGGGGTTTATCAAACTTATTAGATTTGCGAGGTTCTTCGTTAAAAAAAATGTATTTAATAAGGAATCCCTTAAAAAATGTATTCCGTTTATAGGTAGGTAGGTTCATAATCTTAATTCTGGGTCGTTTTCAATGAATGTGGTACACGGTAATATACAGGAATACAAAAGTTTATTAATAAATTGATAACAATTGAAACGAGTGCACACAACCGGACATTTTTGGTTGATCTATGGCACACAATGTATGAGTTACAAGTTTTTTTTACAAAATTGACATTTTTGGCACGAGCTTTTCTTCATGTCAGAGAGATCTTTGAAGAGCTCATCTGGTTCGTGGCTGCACCATTAAGTCATGCTTGTCATAATTATGCATTGTCGTCCAATCTAAACGTGTGTACAAAATATCAGCTCAATCGGTTGAAGATATCTGCTTCAAAATTGAGTTACAAAATTCCACCCCAACATATAAGTATACTTACATATATCAATAATAACATAAAAAAAGCTTGCACTTGTCAAATCAATAAATCCTCACTGCTGTTTTATTTCTGCTATATCCTTACGTATTATAAGAGAAGAGACATAATAGTACAAGACATAGAGTATTAATGTAAAATAGGGTAGGTAGAATATTATTAAAGAACGCCCTGTCGATTTCATTTACTTCGACTTCATTACACGACTTCATTTATTCGAATTTAGAAAATTATTTGTGTATTGCACAGGATTCGATCATAGTAAGTATATAGGCAACCTGAAACTACATCTAGCTACGTTTTCTGTATTCAAATGGAAAAAAAAATACTTTCAAGTTCTAGCACCAGGTGCAATAAGTCAAAGCGCATTGTTCACTGTCACCCACAGCTATCTGTCTTCGGTTACACGCTTGATTTCACTTTCAGATAAAGCAGATTCAACGTATAAATAGAATCCACACTTGAAATCTGCAGATCTGACAGATATATTTATTTTATTACACATTTTAGTAACACTTTCTAGGAATCTAGACTTATATTATAAAGTAGAATTTGCATGTTTGCTTGTTTGAACGCGGTATTAATCTTTTTTTTTTCTTTACCATGTTTTTATACACACTTCACCATTTCATATTTTAGGAATCATCAATTACAACCCTGTAATGCTTAGTTACCTGCCCCATATATGTAGGAAGGAATGTAGGATACGATAGGTAATTATTGATACATTTATACCTAACCTAATCATTAATACGTACATAACATAACAAATTTAAACCACATAAGTATAAATATCGGCATTAGATTTTCTTATAAATATGTTTTTTAATTTACTTTATTTTTAAATTTAGTATAAGTTTATTTCTATATTTCTTCTAATAATCTAATTTATCCTAAACAATTAA
Organism: Plodia interpunctella; assembly: GCF_027563975.2. NCBI lineage: Eukaryota > Metazoa > Arthropoda > Insecta > Lepidoptera > Pyralidae > Plodia > Plodia interpunctella. The sequence continues at coordinate 5,892,016 of NC_071303.1, forward strand.
ATGAGAAGAGAAACAAACACACAGATAAAGCTGGCCACGAAATAAGTTTCCTTAAGATTACTTTATGATACCTATTATAAACACGAAACTCAGATAAATTAAAAAAAAAAATCCGCATTTCGACAACATTCCGCAAGCATTCGTCTCCATGGTGTCGATTGTGTGTCGATTCTATTAACGATAACTCGTTATCGTGTCGCAATAGTTGTTCGTACTGTATGCTATTATTGAAAAGCACTTTTGGCTTAAACTTAGCAGAATAGACGCCCAGATGGTAAAACCGCTGCCCAGAAAACATTGCGACACCAAAGGCATCACATTTTATTAGAATAAGGATTGTTTATTGTATTACCTACATATCTATTCATTATATATCATATTCATTTTCCGGATCGCAGGCTTTAGCTAGGTACATCTCAGTTCGGCGGTGCCACTCAATTTTATAGCTTTGAAGGATTACCGTCTTATCTCCCCGAGTCTGTCCCATCCTCTTTGTTAAATTCCTATCAATAACTCGCATATCGTTATTTTTATAGTGAGTTTCATTTCAGAAAAATATCATGAGATATAAGTAGTTTACACAGCGGAATGATTACCACATATTTCTTTTATTTATAACTACCACCATGTGATTAAGTATCAAAGATCCTCACGTCCAAACTTCCGCATTTATGATATTAGTAAGATTTTGTAAAATTATTTTTCATTTAATCGATAAAATGTGCGCGTTGATATTTTTTTCTGACTTTTCGTTCACGTGTGGTATGTATGTATGTATGTATGTTATTGTATGTATGGTATGTGGTATGTAGTACCGTAATACATACCAAAAGTTTAAAAAAAAATAAAAACAGACACGCCTATAATATTAAATTAATAATTTAAAAAATATAAAACATCATTATGCGTCGGGCGAGGATTAAAAAGTTATACAATTACTAAAACATAGCGTAGAGTGTAGCGTAGCTTACTTGCTACGACTTTGAGAAAGACAAGTTAAGCCGCAAGCGCGAGTCATAGAGTAGCGTATCACATCATAGTTTGCTATGAAAATCTACAATAAATAAATCGTAGCATGTAGCAAATCGTAACTAGCTACGAATGAATGTAGCAACCTGCTACGAAACGTACGTCTAGAGACGCTAAAATTACTTATGACTTATCTTTTTTTTTCATTTCATTCAATGATTTACGTCGTTACGTCCGTAACCAATTTTGATAAGAACTACTGAAAAGGAAAACATAGTCAAATTTTATCCTATTAATAACTATGTTTCTTGATTGTGGAAAAACAACAAACGTATTATTCCCGTTAATAAATTACCTCGGAATATATTTACAATATTTACATACAATTTTCAGCCTTGGAAACTGTAGCTAAGTGGAGGTGACCCTATTAACACGACATAGAGAAAGATGCCGGAATAAAATTGCCATTTACTGTTCAAATTGTTAAATCTTCAGTTAATAGCCAGGCACTTAAATTCATCACAATTTCACCGTGATTGTAAGGACCCGTGATACAAGCTTAGTGCTTATATTTTTTCCCAAGATATCTTTTATAAAATAACCTGGTAAACATGAACAAAAATTTGTTTATTTTCGCAGAAATACCTAAATATATTTTTATGTGAATTTTCAACGCTAGCATGGACTTAAATACTTTAAGGTAAATATTACCAAGATATTAACCATAGGTAAAATTAATATATTTGTTTTATGTATGATATTAACAATACTCATTGAATTACTTACTAGAAGTAAGTTCACAAAGGTACTCTCAGGTAGGTTGGGTACACACTTAGAGGAAGGAAAACATCAGATATCTCTTCCTTAATCATGGCGGGTAAACGGCTCTCCTCGTTCGTCTCTTTAACAAATATTTTCCTGAAGTCGTTTTATGACTTCCTTTTGCTGTAGGTACTTGAGCCGGTATTAGGGGAAACTTGACGTCCGAAATATCGCCTCGGTTCACGCATCGTCGTTCGCAAATAACATCAAAGTGGTTGCGTGGCTTACTTAGAAGTTTTATCTTTTTTGTTGTCAGTCTTCTATTTTTACTGCTCTTAACAGACGGCCCGATGAGATATTGATCTGGGCTATCTTTGTGCTTGGAACATTAGAACTGTGTCCTCATAAGCGCTCTGACCATCTAATTTTAAGGGATGACCTAGTTGAAAAATCCGCTCGTCCAAAAAAGAATATACTAAATACGTCACAGTTTATGAGTACCTAATGTTGCTGAAAACTCCAGTGACCTTCTATATTTGGACGACTTTGTTTGTACCCATTTAAACTTTTGATCATCCAAGAACACTAATGGGTTTAAAATACTAGCGTTCAGCCCCTAATGTGCGATAAACTTTGTATCTAAAAGTACCTAGGTATCTCATTGAGGAATTTTTTTTATTATTTTTATTACAAACATACAGCAGATACGTACTCTTCTTTCATATATATAGACGGTGTAGTGAATGCTAATAACAATATAATTTACAGTGGAGACGGTTTCACGGGTCCAAATCAAATAAATACTATGCCACGAACCCTGTGTTTAGTGGAAAAACTCTTGATTCAATTCTATTAATGTTTGGTAGAGTGATTCATGGGTATTTTCAAAAGTTCGGTCCATAAAACATCCAGGTCTCGCTCTATAAAAGCGGTGCGGACGAATGGCTAGTTGTAAGGTAACAATGGGGGTGCAAATTTCACGCAACATTATGCTGAGGGGGCCGGCTAGCTGAGCGGCTACGAGGCCAGGGGCCGCATCCAGCGCCCGCCGCGTGCAACGAATCGATGCAGCTCCGCCCGCGCGCCGCCCGCCAACTGAGATGTTAGCACAACTTTCTTAGTCTCTGAGTTCACCGTTTGCGAAACCGACCCTACATTCGAACTAACTTCCTCCTACTCGCCATTGTTTACAGGTTACGGCTTCGCGTCCTTCTTTCTTACTGAAAACATTTACTTTTTAAATATTTTTTTGTACATGGAAATATTTTTTCAGGTTAGATGATGACGCAAATATCTTTCTTATTCAATTAAAAACTTACGAGTAAGTTTGAACTTTGTCTTCACCGACCACGCGTAGCTGTATATGGTGGATCTTCGAATACTGGGGTGTCCGTAAAGATTTGTTATTACTTATAGATTTATTAATACCAATAGTACCTATTTTCACGAGTACTGGTTAGTTGACATTGTAATTGACAATGTTTTGTTGCCTACTAAAACTATTTGCTAGTTTTAGGGATTTCAAGGATTTACTATTTTGGTGCTATTTTTTCAAAGAAGAGTTATTTGTAAAAATGTATAGAATTATAAACGGTCTGATTAGCAAGGTGAGGGGAGGCTCGCTGGCCGTTACCGTTCATTCCACTCTATCAGGCGCGCAAATTGACCGGGGCACACCTGGGACACTGAGCAAGCATGTGTCTACTATCCTTCGCCGGAAATTGTTCAGCCAACTATTTGCATCACGTTTCGAAATCTCGGTTCCATTACGATGCGACTATACTGATGCTTTTGTGTAAGCTTGCAGTACAAACGGTAATAAAAAACACAATAAAATTCAGTCTCCAGTGCCAACTGTTGCCACAGATGGCTCGCTTGCTTGCTTCTTTTAAAATGTGACCTCCGACCGAGTAACAAAAGCTAAATCATAGAGAGAGAGATAAATAGTAAATCATAGAGCATAGGTTTTCTTGATTTATTTTGAAATACGAGCATCAGGTACTGTACATAAGAGCAGTGATGTATCTAAGTGGGTAAATTATTAAATATATACCTAGGTATTTTATTAGGTGTGTATTTTTTAGCAATATGAACGATAAGCATATCTTCTCGGGGAGAGGTTTTTCTTGGCCGAGCCTTTCTAAGAACATTTTCAACAGTTACATGTGTTTTACAATGATCAATTGCTTTAAAAACTTTCTTCACAAAACAAATTAAATTTATTTATTTTATTTATTTATGTACACAACATAACAGTGTAAATATAAAACTTACAAATACGAAACTAAGCTAATAAATGTTCTAAGCTATTCTTTTGTGCAACCACTTTGGACCTATATTAACAATTATTTGCCTAGGTGACGCGTGACAACTTTTATGGTTGCTGCCCATTTTGAACACAATAAAATTCAGGTTAAATTTTGAATTACCGCCGAAATAATAGAAAAAGCCAAGAAACCAATTTAATTGTCCAATTAAAAAAAAAGTACGAACTTTGAACGCTTTTTTCAAATGTTTCTAATACTAAGTAAGTATATAAGTAATAATATAATACTTACTTATACTGTAATAATATATAAATATTATTATCCCGCCAGAGTGCAGAACTGTTTGGTTGGTAAACAAAAGCATTGCCACCTTTTGCTAAGTGTATGGAAAACGTTTACTTTAGAGTACAACATCGTTTTCTAAAAGATAAAAAATTTAAAAGAACTATGGGAAACCGCCACACGCTGCAAAATTTTCGAACCAGTAAATGGTCAAAAATATGCTCGGAAAAATTCACACCTGATGACTTATGAAAATATGGACTTCATACAGGTAATTAAGGCTTTAGGCCATATATTAAAATTAATATAGGTATGCTGCTGACGTCGCCATCCATTATTTACAATTAATAACCGTAATGACTCCCTCCTGATGAAGGTCATCATATCATAAATTAGTAGCAAAAGGCACGCGCCAACGAAGTGCCGTGCTCACTCTTGTTACGAATTGGCATACGTATGATGATAGTACGGCTATAATGTCGGGTACAAGACCCGCATAGATAGTCCCGCACACATTTATTTACCTTTTATATGGTTCCCAATTAGACACTTATGTACCTTAATGGTTATCATTAGGTCATTGGGAGTTAACAGGTATATATGTCCCAGTATGAGAGAAAAAGCCATAATATAGTTATGTCGAAACAATTCAGGCCAATTTCGAACCCCAATAACGTCGTTGTGGATAAAACAAGAAGTCTGCATTTTCAGTAACTAAGCAGGTATTGTTAAATTTCAAATTTCATTCAATTTGAACTAGTAGTTTAAGGATTGTAACTTGTAAAAGTTTCTTGATTTTGTCACTCGCTCACTCACTGACTGACCGATCATCAAAAGTCTAAGGCACTTCTAGTGGACATAGAACCTTCAAATTTAGAAAACAATTAGTGTGTCTAAATCAAGGAAAAATCCAAATATTTTGGAATTTCGGTCCAGTTTTCTAGATAGACCAACTGCATTAATAACTTTGTAATCCCATATAAATATAGAAAATTACAAAGTTACATGTGCAGTTAATGAATCTAAGTACCTGTATAATGGAAAGATCAATATTAAAAATCTTTTAGGTATTAAATAAATAGATAGACTTGGCCATCGTATAAAAACAATGTATCTTACAAGTAATACATATTATATCATATTAGATTGTTTAATCTATTGAGCGACCTACTCGATTGAAACTCTCTTCTCCATAACGAATGTGTAATTTTTCCAAGCGGCTCAACGGATGACATAATTCCGTAGTATTGTATAGTGTGATACATACTAAACAATGTAATCATGCGTTGGTATTACATGGATCTCACAACTTTTTAGGGTAGAAAAACTGAGCTGCGAGACTTGGATTTTTATAGCATGTTTTTGATGGCATTCTTGTTTCGCAACAATTAAAAATATATTTAAATTGCTGAATGTTTAGCAATTTAAGCAGGTCAGCAAAATTATGGTAAAATTTGAAAAGTAACAAAGCTGTGTTGATTGTGTCCCTGCTTTCGAATAGATGTATTATGATATTTACCAAGTTCAAATCAAATCAAAACATTTATTGCGTCCTTAATGTATTACAATACATTAAGGACGCAATACATGTTTAATAAAAATAATACCTGTATTCTTTTCATTGAATTAGAACCAATTAAGGGCCCTGACGGGCGCTGCAATGAGAGAATGGCCATAATATCATAAAACTAATAATTGTGCATGCTTTATGTATTTTTTTTCTTGATAAATTTGTGTAGTTTTATTAGAAGGTTATTAATTTTATGTCAAATATTTAAATTATTTATTATATTATTTATGTTATATTAAATTATATTCTTAATAACTAGTTGTTCGCCGCGAACGTAGACCTCGCGAATACAATAAATTTTGATGAGATTTTACAAAATTGTGAATATTTCGAAAACGACTAAACTGCATATCCTACATATCTTTTAAATTTCATCATAATCGGACAAACGGTTCGAAAGTTATCGCGTTACAAACAAACAAACAAACAAACAAACAAACAAACAAACAAACAAACAAACAAACAAACATACATACATACATTTGTACACAAAAAATGTATTTTTGCCCCAAGTAGAATGTTAGGCCTCGCTCGCTTCACTCGCTCGGTCAACTAGTTGTTCGCCGCGAACGTAGACCTCGTGAATACATTTTTTTTACAAAATTATGAATATTTCAAAAACCACTTAACCGCTTTTGATGCCCCACGAATTTAAAAATTCTATTGACAGATCCTATATACCTTTTAAATAATTTCTACCTACAAAATAATTTGGTGTGTAAACGTGTGTCTAAGTGCGTATTTCTTAATTCCACGATATTTCAGAAACTATTCATCCAATTTATGTGCTGTAAATGACAAAATTTATCTTCATGAAATTATGTTGATGATGAAATAACTTAATCATAAGGATTAATATGCTTGTGTAGTTGTCAAAATGCACCTTTTAATTTACATTATCTTTTTACATATTAAATGCCTTATAGTTACTTAATTATAAAAGATATATGTATAGTGTCGCGGACTTTTTTATGGATCTACTAAAAACCTATATTTTTGTAGTACATTATATACCTTTATAATCAACAGTAGGGCCAGCACACGCACGTAAAGATTTTCGGTAGCGTTTTTTTTTCGGATTACTAAGTGTTCATTGATATTGCTGAAAACGAATTTATTTCAAAATAAATATATGTCTGATTATGTAGCTCATATAAAATGATGAAAAAATTGTTAAAATCGGTTTGGTAGATACGAAGATTACTAAATTAAAGGTTTGATGCGCAAACATACAAACTCACTTCGCAAATACCATATTTTTTTACAAAATTGTGATAATATTTCGAAAACGGCTTAACCGATTTTATTGCCCTACGAACTTAAAAATTCCATTGGCAGATCCTATATACTTAAATATATATTTTAAATTTCATCAAAATCGGACCAACGGTTCGAAAGTTATTACTAACAAACAAACAAACAAACAAACAAACAAACAAACAAACAAACAAACAAACAAACAAACAAACATACATACTTACATGCAAAAAATGTATTTTTGCCCCAAGTAGAATGTTAGATGACAATTAATGATAATAGATTTTTTTATCTATGTATGTTCAATGTAGTAATAAGAATTATAATTATGTCTTATTTTTAAAAATATGTATCGTTGTCTTCTAAGTATTTATTTTATTTATAGAATAGTAGCATTTGTTGTACAGAAATTCTTTAACATGTTTTAAGAAATTTGCATAGCTTTCTATGTCTCTTATGGTTTCCGGTAATCTATATAAATAAAACTCTAGCGTTACTGAGTGACTGACTGACAGACAACGTACAGCCGAAACTACATCGCGTAGCTGAAATTTGGAAAAAAATTAATGAATAAGTACGTGTGTCAGATTTTTAAAAAAATACCTAAACCCTCATCCACTTCGAAAAGGGGGATGAAAGAATGTTTCCATACATTCTTTAAAATTGCCGACACTAGTTTTAATGTCTTCTTTGCAGTACTCCTCTAAGGAAAACCTGTACAAGAGGACTCGTCTATTTATGGCTATATCCTTTCTTTTTACAAAAAAGTATAGTTTCGTTCGATGAGAATCTTAAGCAAGCTGAGCGCCATCAAGATCCCGACACGACAAGTAGAGTAGGCATAGTTACAAATATTATATGTACTTACTAGGCTTTGATTATTAAAGTAGCTATTCTAAGCAACAAAATATAAATGAATGCAAATATGAGTATAAAGGACGTAATATCGTTTGATTTCATTATTTATAAAAGAATAAAAAACTCTAAATGTGCGATCATAGTCTCCCTTCAGACAAGCATGCCATGTATTTTTAATGAATTCGTCCCAAGAGTGTCCCTTCTATTCTATACGAAGAAATAATGACGAAAATGAAACAGAACTAAATAATCCACTTTGGACTCGCCTGGATTATATGTATAAGTATATGCCAAATTATTTTCCTTTTTATTTCCGTGTGTCTACGTCTTGTGTCATTTTGTTCCCTCCCAATTATCAGTTTCAAGTATCAGTAGCAGAAAACTGCTTTTATGAATTTATATAGCATATAGCAGTCCTGGATAATATGCCTTCTAATGGTTAAAGAATTTTTGAAATCGGTTCAGTAGTTTCGGAAATTACCTACCTAAAACATGCAAACTAACAAACGCTTATCTCTTTATAACAATACTAGCATTTGCCCGCGGCTTCGCCCGCGTGAATTTCATAGCAAAATCTAAGTATTTTTTTATCACGTATTCTGTAAGACTAGTAAACATTTATAATTCAAATTCGTATTTTTTTTTCATCTTTAGTTCAATTTCCTATTTCCTGCTACTTGTCCAATTTCGGTTCCTGCTATATAGGTAACCCGTACCGTTTCGTACATATTGTCCCATCACATTTTTCGCAATGTGTTCCGCCCTTTACCCACTAATTGCATTGCTCATTTTCCACTACGTGTCTCCGTTTCATTCCCCGCTACGACTCTCACTCCCGCTTTCTGCAATGCGTGCCGTCCCATTTTCCATGACGTGTTATGTTCCGATTTTTTATTAACCACAAACGTCAATTAAACATTTTATGGGTCTCTTTTCAAAAATAATGAAGTTTCATATAAATTTCCACCCCTACATCAAAATATAGATTTATTCAAAATATAGATAATGCATTATTATTTTTTCTTCTTCCTCTGACTACAAAGAGTGTGTTTACCAATTTTCAGCTTTTTATCTTGAAAATTTTATAAGTCCCATACATTATTTTCACCGAAGGGGTTGAGGATTAATTTTCAGAAAATTTTGAAACACGTATTCATTAATTCGTTGTAAACAACTAAATTTTCAAGTCACTTCAACGGTGTAGAACTTTCATATAAAAGTGTTTCACATATCACCCTCTTCGGGTTAGAATTTCCAAAAATTCTCTCTTAGTGCTCACCTACACTCCCCAAAAAGGTTTTATATATATTGATAGTAAAATGGTAAATATATGTGTTTTTTTTAACACAAGCCTTTACAACATATACACTCAGTAAATGAATACAACAACTTCTACATTAAAATATTGAGAAATAACTAGCCACTTGGCCACTTTCGTGTCGGTCCACGCGCAGTTTAAGGTTCCGTAGTCTACTACAAAAAATTTCAAGAAAGTGCTAGTCGGACTCACTGACCGAGAGATTCGTACCGTTCCATAATTGTTCGAAGTTTTATAGTAGACAGTTGGTCAACTATTACTCGTAAAGCCAACTTAGGTGTGATAGGTTTTCTACTAATTTCGTTATAGGTATATGAATTTAATGCCGTGAAATGTCAAAAGTGGAAACCCAATCGATGGATCTTCAAGATGGATTTTAGTGGACGTAGGGAAATTTTCGAAAGCTCGTAACTCTTTAATAAACCATGGTCGAGATTCGTAGTTTCCCAAAATTTTACATGTAGCATATGATTTTAAATAAGAGTTGAAAACTTGTTGTCGGTCTGTAATTGGCTTGGAAAGTATGACGAACGTGTGGTATGAGGGCCAATTTCAAACGAAGATAAGGTATAATCTAGAGTTTTACGTTAATATGTTATTTTCACAAATTTTGTTAAATGCAAGATCTTGAATTTTAAGGTGTATAGTTTTAAGGTGGGCCCTCAGACTATAAAGACTGAGCCCGACTTAAAAGATCGTAACTCGCTTATTTTTGACTTTTATAAAATCTTATTCCAACTTTCACAATTCTTTTGGAATGTTCATTAATTCCCAAGCAGATTACATTTATAGAATTTCAAGAAGTGGGCCCTCAGATCAGACGCACATCCACTATACATTTCCTTGGATCCTGCACTATCTAAGTTGTGAAAGTTGTGAAAATTTGTTTGGTGTTTAAATAGCCACCTACCATAAATAATAACAAAAATAGATTATAAACTATGTTTTTATAATTAATTTTATAAAATAAAAATTTGAGATGAATTAAAAGAGCATTAGTCATTAGCTTGTCATGTCAACGCTGAAAATCTCGGCGCCGAGCGGGGTTTTCGCGCCAGTTCTGTCTGCAAATGGGTCAGAGGCTATTCAGACTCCCCCTACTCACTCCCCAACCCCACTGCCCATCCCCGTGTGTACTCCTTGCATAATTGAACATGCGGTAAATTATCGTCATGACTGACATCTGCAGCTGGAAGTACCACCTCGTTCCGAGTCCCTCGGGACTGACATAGTATAGCGCGTACTGAGAGCACATGCCGAAACATAGTATAGCGCGTACTGAGAGCACATGCCGAATCCCCCTTACAAGTTTAAGCACTCTGTAAGTGGTTGCGGTTATTATCTTGTTTATGTTTCATGTCATGAAGTGATTTCAAGTTCGTTGTTCTAATATAATATTTAGTTTGGGTATCGTTTCTACTATGTCTGGTATCCACTGCATAGAAGTGAGTAGGGAGAGATACTTTAATATAATAAAGGTAATAGGTATGATATATTTGTGTGTTTTGTATATAAAATTTTATAGCGGCTTTGTTTTTAAATTTCCTAAATAACTTTCCGATTTAGTTGTTAGCTTTCAAAATCGTACCTAAGCGTAGACAAATACTTATCATAAAGAAAACTTGAGTCAGTCAGTTCATAAATAATTTTATGAAAGTGATGTAGAAAATTGTTTTGTTTGTGTGATAGTAATAATTACGACAACTAACTATCTACAATACAAAACGTTTTTGTTACAGGCGGCAGTACCAGAAGGCATGACCTTTCCCGGTCCCCTGCCGGACGTAGCAGAACGTTGTGGACGGTGGGCTCCAGACTCTCTATCGGCGTCAGCGTCAGGCAGCTCAGACGAAAAGCCAACACCTCGACGGCCACGTTGGCGAATCGCTTTAGCTGCTCTGGTCGTCCTTGCCGCGCTAGGAGCCGCACTTGCATTGCCGCTCGCTCTCGGCGGCGGCGGACGTGCAACGCCAGAACAGCGACTCACAACTATACGCCGTATGCTCAGAGACTCTCCATTGGTTGACGGCCACAACGATCTTGCTTGGAACGTACGCAAGTTTCTACATAATAAACTTGTGAATTTCAACTTGAGTGCTGGTGTTGAAACCATTGAACCGTGGGCGAAGTCGCGCTGGTCGCATACTGATATTCCGCGTTTGAGACTCGGTCAAGTGGGTGCTCAATTTTGGTCAGCTTACGTACCGTGCGGAGCGCGGGATCGTGATGCCGTACAGCTGGCACTAGAGCAAATGGACGTTATTAAACGTATAGTAGAAATGAATCCTGGTCATCTTTCTTTCGTAACGGATGCGGGAGAGCTTCTTGATGCACATCGAGATGGTCGGATAGCTTCTTTAATAGGTGTAGAAGGAGGACACGCTCTTGGTGATTCATTAGCGGTGCTCCGAGCATTTTATCAACTTGGAGCCCGATATCTTACCGTTACTCATACTTGTGATTCGGGGTGGGCTCGAACTGCCGGTGTTGCTGGTGGACTGACTGCCTTTGGAAAAGCTGTAGTGCGTGAAATGAATCGGCTTGGTATGATTGTAGATCTATCGCATGCAGGCGAAGAAACGGCGCGGGACGCTATAGAGACATCGCAAGCTCCAGTAGTTTTTTCTCATTCGGGTGCTGCTGCACTCTGCAATTCAAGTCGAAACGTTCCAGATGAATTGTTGCGTATGATCGCAGCGAATGGCGGTGTTGTAATGATTAATTTCTACGCTAAAATAGTTGCCTGCGGAGAACGAGCAACAGTGGAAGACGTAGTAGCGCACATTAACCACGTGCGACGAGTGGCAGGCGTGGAGCATGTAGGTTTAGGTGCGGGGTACGACGGCATTGATGTGCCACCTGAGGGGCTGGAGGACGTGTCGCGGTATCCCCATCTTCTGGCGGAGTTACTACGCGACCCCGACTGGAGCGAGGAAGACGTGCGCAAGCTGGCCGGCATGAACGTGGTGCGCGTGATGCAGAATGTGGAGCGCGTTCGCGACCAGTGGCGACGCGCTGCCGTCTTGCCAGGAGAGGAGACGCCCACAGATCCGCGCACGCACAACTGCGTCTACAAATATGCGTGACGCAGGCCTCGTGTCGCGTACTCCCGCGGCCCACCTCGTACTGCTCAATATTGACACTTGTTGAACGTAGTTATACATGTATATTAGTGTCCAAATGTGATTTAGCGATTAAAATAATCTCTACCTGAACCTATGCACAAATCGTTTAGCTATAAAGGTGCGGCGTGCTGGGCGCTTCGTATCGGTGTCGACCGCGGCTGCCGCTAAACACTTCCATCCATGCACACGACTTCGTTGACGAAAGCCCAATGCGATCCGCGATTTATAAAAAATGAAACATAATATAAAAGGATGTGTTTATAGACAAAATAAATATTCTTTATTTATAATGTGTGTTTAATTATCATTAAGAGTGGACAAAATTTAAATACAAAATCTTTATTCAACTCAGGATGATATAAATCACTTATTGACGTCTATAAATTAAGTACCACTTACTTAAACTTCTAAAGCACAGGTGTAAAAAAATATTTTTTTTTATAAATTATTTAAAAATAGGCGCGACTTTGGTCGCGTGGACGAACAGTTTCGGTAAGGAGTCAAAATTATTAGGTACAGAGATTAGGTAAACTCTTTATATTGGGGATCTTTCCTTCGGGCGCCAATATAAAAAGACCTGAAGAGTGTCACCCTGGTGAAAGCCACATAAAGTCGCAATGAGTGGTATACGCGGGATAAGTACAGTTTCACCGGCACCACTCCCAGTGAGAATATCGACTTCAATTAAATTTTTAAACCTCAACCGAAGATTTTCATCAGGCTGAACAACTTTCTATATTTCCTATAGTTCAGATGGATCATCATGGTCCTCCATCAAGTGCTCCAGTTTTCAAAATAAATTATAGCATATATGTTGCCCAGGCTTAATAGATATATAACAAAAAAGTTTCATTCGAATCCGTTCAGTAGTTCCGAAGATTAGCGTGTACAAACAGACAGACAGACATACAGACATATTTTTTTTCAAATTTTTACTCTACTACTTATTACTATGATGACTGCCGTCTAATTTTGTTTTTATGTAACATATATATATATATATATATATATATATATATATATATATATATATATATATATATATATATATATATATATATATGAGCTAGCCCCAAAGTAAGTTTGAGACTTGTATTATGAGATACTAACTCAACGATATTATATTTTATAACAAATACGTATACAGATAAACATCCAAGACCCGGGTCAATCAGAAAAATATCATTTTCCATCATGACCCGAACGGGGCGAACCCGGGACCTCTCGGTTCACGGTGTACAGACAATTGTAACGATATATATACATACAGAAGATGCTAATCAGACTGAAAAATTATACTTTCTATAATTTAGCTGAACTATTATGACTCTTCTTCAGGTGTTCCAGATCTTCGATTTTTATAACTCAACAGAAAATGCTCATCAGACTGAACAACTTTTATTAGAGCGTCATTTCTATTTTTCCTATAGTTTAGCTGTACCATCATGGGTCTATATCAGGTGTTTTAGATTTTCGATTTTTATATCTCAACAGAAAATGCTCATCAGAATGAACAATTTTTGTTAAGTCGTCATTTCTATATTCCCTATAGTTTAGCTGTACCATCATAGTACTCCATCAGGTGTTCCAGTTTTCAAAATCATTTATACCCTATATGTTGCCCAGGCTTAATAGCTATATAACAAGAAAAGTTTCATTAAAATCTGACTAGTAGTTCCGAAGATTAGCGTGTACAAACAGACAGACAGACAGATTTTTTTTTTCAAATTCTTACTCTGTTGCTGTGACTCTATCGCCTAATTTTATTTTTATGTAAATTAATTCAATGTACAGGAAGTATTTTTGATTGATTGTATTGCAAGCGAATTAACTGTTAGTAAAAGAATGTATAGACGACGAAGACAAAGTTATTATAATTAGTGAAGATTTTCCATAATTTTCTTTTGCCTCGTAAAAAGGTAGGTAAATTTGATTAGTTTTTAATAAGTACTATAGATATTCAACTGACTTCTGTGTAACTAAGTATAAGTTAATATTATTCTAAATTCTGAGTAAGTAGGAAGGTAGGTTAAGTACCCATTTTAAAATAAATTTAAAAATAAAATCAACAATACGTAGGTACCTATAACTTAGACCTATAAGGATTTCAAAAAACATATTTTTAAAAACAATATAAAAAAACCTACGTTTAGTCATTCATTATAATAAAAATCGCACTCGCTGTTCTGAGAGTAGGTACACCTACCCTCCAGGTAAACTTTCTAAGGAGTGTCCGAATTTCTTAAACTATTTTGGTAGGGTTGGAAAAGGAGATTTAAATAAAATAAACAAAACATTTATTAGATTTACACCTCTTACAATCTAACTAGTCTTTACACTATTTTTGACTACCTATTTACACTTTATTTCACTAAAAACAATTTAAAACTTCAACAAATTACATGTATTGCTATCTCTTTCATCGGTAGCCTGACTGGCGAGGCGCCTGAAGACTTTCACTTCTTGCGCGACTATAAAGCTTCGTTCAAACTGAGGCGAATCCCGCGCGGGACGGGATTCGCTCCCGCCAATTGCGTCAGCTAACCTGACGTGTTCAAATTGACACGAATAGTCGCATGAGCTGCAGCGAAAATACGCGGGATAACGAGCGACTGATTTTTCGAAGTGCCGTTGAACTTGAACCTTGAATTATTTTTACAAAAAGTAAGTAAATAATTAAATAAGTATCTTTGCGTACCTAATATGGGTATTACAGTGTGAAATTCTCCAAATGTTAAGCGTTGAGTACTCAGCTTATGAACTCATTTTCTTCTTTCCTATTGATAAATCAAATATAAAGAGACGTGGGATTCGCTTCAGTTTCAGAGGTTAAGTGAGCTAGCGAATCGCACTGATTTGCGTCTCGCGTCCCGCGCAGGATTCGCCTTAGTTTGAACAAAGCTTAAGATCTAATATATACCTAGCGATACATGAGAATGAGAGGTTGGACTATAGATGACAGAGATAGCAATATATGTACATTGCATTAAAATAAAAAGTTCTTGTGAGTGGTTGGCTTCAGTGTTATCTGACGTGTCAAATGCCATATAATCATGCTGCATACGCATTCGGGGAGCTGTTGCTCGGGCAGAGCATGCCCCGGATCTATCCATGGAATTAGTAGGTACTCCGCTAATAATAGGGTATATTACGCCAAGCTTAGCACAGATGGCGCTACTGGTACAACTAAGGTATACAAACATTGCCAATGGAGGCAAAAAGCGCCAATTTTCAATATTGTTGCACATTTACGACCAAAAATACCTTATACGCAATCGTGATGCGAGTTTAAAGAATTTAGTGGATTATCCTGAAAATAATAACACTATTTTAGGTTATATTCTGCATTATTTGGTCAACTGTGGTCATAAACTGATATGAACTTGATTTTGACTGAAGATCTTACCTGTATGAAGTTCATATTTTATTAAGTCTACGTATGAAGTGTTCCGAGTTTCTTTTTGACCGTTTTTTGGCTCGAAAATTTTACAGCGTGAGGCGTATCCCATGGTTTTCGAAATTTAAATAAATAAATAATGAAAGGATTAATAAGGTACTCTAAAATAAACGTTTTAATCGACATAGCAAAAGGCGGCAAAGCTTTTGTTTAACTAACATACAATGCTGTACTCTGGCAGGATAAATGTGCAGTAATACTATATTCCATGAATCTACTTATCTCCTAAGAGAAAGATATCCACCTAATGTTCTAATATCTGTGGCATGCCCTGAGATAAGGTGCGCGCGGGGCCCTTCTAAATATTTGTGCATACCGTCTGACAACTAAGGATGACGATAATAATGGAAAAAGGATGAAATAGGAAAGCGAAGCTTGGGCTCCGTCGATCAACAGCTGATGAAGGAACCGGTAGAATATAGATTAACGCTTAGAACGCTTAGAGAGAGAGAGTGAAAAAAAAGAGTAAGAAATACAATAACCACCTAAAAATTAAAGAAACGTATAAATGGCAATACGGGCAATACCGATCGTTTTACGTCACTGTCATTCACACGACAAGCATGTCAGTCTCAGTCATTGTCACTAATTTGTCAGTCCTTTCATCTTCTGATGAAGATCCGGAAGATCGCGGATCATGTCGTACCTGTAGTTCGTGTTTAGCAGCTCGCTCGTCTTGTGATGATATCCGTGTTCGTGAATCACAAACAGCCGTGAGATTATTTGATGTTTTTTTTACAGTAATTACTAAGTATATAAAAGGGGCAGACTTCTATGTTTTAGTATGCTAAAAACAACGCGACCTCGCTAGTAAAATTGATAACAAGGTATGTTCGAGTAATGTATTGTAGGTACCTATTGTATTATTTTTGTTGTAAACTTGTAATCAATTAATTTCGTACCATGTTTCGTGATAGAATGTTTTGCACGTTATTTTTATAATATTCCTCTGGTATTGCATGCAGCGTTACCTAAAACGAAGATGGATCCAAAGCAAGGTTGGTTAAACCAACAAAATTTTATATAAGTACCTAATATATATTTTTAACACTTTAACTTTGGACTATTTCCTATGTATATAATGTGCCCTTGTTTGTTTGCACCTTGTAAAATATACATATGATATCATATACATTAAGATTAAGAACATAAACATCATTTTAAAATTCACAGAAAATAGATTTCCATTTTTAATTTGGATATGTACACCTTATAGTATGTATCACTTTTATTTCTTCATGTACATTATGAAATCGTAAGTTGGGTATGGGTAGGTAGTTGCTTGAATTTGTTCATCATTGTATTATAATTTAAATATTTGAAAGAAACAACTTCTTTAAAATAAATTCTACTTTTACAGATACATTTAACGAGTCAGTATCATCTTTACTGGAACGTAAAGTAAGGGGTTGGCTTAGTGGAGTAATTGAAGACATGAGACGCAGTAGTCCTGTTCAACAATGGTTAGATTCCCTTCCTGCTGAACAGGAGCCTGAAACTAACAAAGTAGATGATGATGAAATCAAGGAAGTAAAATCTGAAGAGAGTAAACTTGAAGACTCAGTGACAGATAATACTGTTGTCGAAGTTACCACAAATAAGCTACATGATGAGCAAAATTTAGATGTTCCTAGTCATAAAGATACCTGGAAACGAAAATCACTAGAAAGTGGGGTACTGACGAGTATTCCCCAGTGTAACATCAAAAGGTTGCAAAGAGACCATTCTGTTCAATCTGAAGGTTACTCACCTAGATTCAAAAATCCCTTATTTAGGGATCATTCTCTTCAGGTAGTTTTATCATTATTTATTAACCCTTCACCTAGTGATCTGTTATATATTGGCCTTATTTCGAACTTAACATGATCCTAGTTGATAACAATTATTTATGCATTGTGTCATCCTGAATAATATCATCAATACTTCCTACAATAATACCTGAAGTCAATACGACTTCAGGTATTATTGTAGGAAGCATTGATTTGAGGGATAAATTAAGTCTTGATTACATAGCGTAATTTAAAATATTTCTAGTATTTATGTTGTATTTATATGACAGTGAAGGAACTAAATTTGTGAAGGTTAACATTTTCAATAATAATGCTAGTAATTGTAGGGACTCATTATGTGATTCAAAATCATATGTAAGTTATTTCCTTTGCTTCTAGTCTGACGCCAGTGGCTCAAGTAGCAGTTCTGTGCTAAATGTTTTGGGAGCAAGAAAAGTAGATGCAGAATCAGTTTTGTTGGCCTTAGGATTTGGACCCAGCGAAAAGCAGCAAAAGCTACAGAGAATACCTGACAGATTTTTAGCACCATCAAAGGTACCATACTTCTAGTTCTATTCAAACTTTATTTATATTTCTATTACAAGCCAGTTTTTAGGGTTCCATAGTCCTACAGACAAGTAGTTATAATTTCGCCATGTCGTCAGTCTGTCCATCCCTCCGTGATCTTGTTCAAAAACTATTAGTACTAGAATGATGTTATTTGGTATTGGTATACAAATAAATCACGCTGGCAATGGTCTAATAAAAATCTTGCATAACAACAAATTTTTAGGGTAGCTCCCGGATGTGAAGTGGGAATAATTTCAATAACACTACATATGCAATTTTAAAAAATTTGGTTGTATTGAAATTTATATTTCGAAACACTTACCTCTTTATAATAAAAGTATAGATATGGGTTTTAGTCGTGTTTTGTTACGAGTAGTCAGTGAAAATAATATATCAATTTGGCTGGTGTTTTAAAAACAACCCTATAACATGGTACGAAACTCTCGATATCAGTGAATCTGACTAGCACTTGTTTGGTTTTTGTAGTAAACTACGGAACCCTACACTGTACGTGGCTCGATTCCTTACAAAAATGTCGTCAGTATGCACAAGATTAGAGGGAAGCATTTCTGCTTCCCTTTGTGATTTTTCATATTTATTAACTACCACACTTAAACACTTCCATGGATTTGTAATATTATCAGGATACTTGAATATATATTCTGTTTTATGTTACTATTGATGATAAATATTTCTTATTTCAGCTGAAAGGAATCAGTACAGAGGAGTTTATAAAAAACGAACATCACTCTATGAGAATGCATGACTGTGGTATTTTTGGATACAGAGGACTAACAGGTATGATAATCATTTAATATTTGCATTTACCATTTTTAGTATGTTATTTTCATAATGGGCAATATATATACCTACTTGCCTTAGTTGGTAGTAGCAAATCACTATTTTAATGTAAAATTAAAATGCTGATTTAATGCCAGATCGATAAAATTACTACACAGAAGTAATTAAGTACTCTGCCGTATGTGCTTCAATTTTATTTTGAAAATATATAAGGGTTTATCCATAGAATTAGTACTTAGATACCCCGTACGACGTACAAACTTACTAAATCCATGGGTTTATCATTTTCGAAGTGTCGAAAAATGACACTTCTCAAAATTCTATAGAATTAATAAACTCTTGTTTTGCGAAAAAGAGTTCGAAATTAAAATTTTATTGCTTATAGATTCTAATAACTGTTGGTAAATATTTTAAAGTGATCTTTTATCTTGATTGTATTTTCTCTTTAAGTCTGTATTCAGCATATTCCCCATTAATAAATATCTATGTCATAAAGATATTAAAATTGGTTTTAGTCAATGTTTGTCTTTGCTAACATCATTTTAACCTTTAAATTTTCATAATTAAATATTTATCTACCTATAATGCTACGGCCACATTACAACGCGAAGATTCGCGTTCGCATTGTCACGATAAAAGTTCGTGTTCTATCAATGTCGAAGAGCTTGGCCACATCAAAAAAAAATTTTGTTACGTCGCGATAATCATTTCGCGGATAACATTGAAGAGGCGGTTGCATTGTATAACATGGCGGCTAATAATTACTGCATCTTTATTACGGAAACAGAAATAAAAAGATCAAAAAGAGGAATAAAAGGCGATGGTGGATGTTATCTATACACAAAAACTTTGTCGCAACAAAACCCTCTGATGTGTGGCATTTTACCGACAGCGGCGCGAAGGGCATTCGTATTCGCGAAGATGATTCGAGATAGGACGAATTCGTTGGCCAGACGTGTCGCGACGACGCAAATCTTCGCGTAATCGCGATAGTGTGGCCGTAGCATAAGGATAGTTTTAATTGTTTATTTATTATTTTATTTATCATTCAACATGTTTTTTTATTAAAATTTATGACAGATTCCTAACTTTTTAATGGTTGCTTAATTATGCTTAATAATAATGTATTTACTTATTTAAAAATGTAGTTAATAACGCCTAATTATTAAATACTTATCATACTGATGGTTATTTAATCAAATCATGTGTTGAGGTCATGAAATACATAGTAACATACTAACCTGTGGAATAATGAACTGACTAACAGAGCACTGCACTCCCGTTTGCCGTTTTATGAAACCAGTTACCTCGGGTTATCATAGATCGTATCAAGTTCCCGAAATTGCTGTTCAGTAAGTACCTAAGTACTAACATTATGTTTAATTTGCTATACTAACTAACTATGTTACTATATTTTAATTTATTAATTGTGGTATTGTATAAATTTACCTTATTGCCGGCGTATACCATTGTATTCTATTGTATTGAAATAACTGGGAATCTAATATTATGTTATGGTGATTACATTTGAAATATAATTTCTTTTTCAATTAAGTAAAACGTGCATTTACGTTGTAACTAGAACTTATTAACTGATAAACCTTTATTTTTAGGGAATCCTCATGTTCCACCGTCGACAATTGTAGCTAAAATCATAGAGTGTATCCTACAAGATGACGTGTGTCGTGAAGAAGCGCTGATGAAAGCGCGGCACTCCATAGCGGACATGCGCAGTGCCGCGGCGCCTGCGCCCGCTCCGCTGCGGCATCATTGACATGTCCGATATGTAATACAGCCAAAGAAAAAAGCATTCTCCAATGTTACTTTGATTCCTAATTTCTTTGCTATAATGTTTTACCTACTTATTTGGCGATGGAGTTAATTTTGATTGTTTTTCAAACTCCTCTGGAAGGATTGAGTAGATCATTCTAAATTATTTGGAATAGGTTAATTTTTTGTGCAATAAGCTTCAATCTCAAATAAATGTGATCGAAGACAAGTACCTTCGTACTTAATATAACGACTTCGTTATTAAGTACCTTAGACGTCACTGCAATATGACGCTCATATTAAGTAATTAATTGAGTATTTATTTGTGTTGTATTGTAAATTTATTGTGATAAGGGATAGAGATATGGTTAAGAAATATTTCAATTATATTTAATATGAGAAATGGGTCAAGTCTGGTACATTTTGGACTGAAAATGAACAATGTGAAGAAAAACTAATATTGTGATATTTCTTAATTCTATGAAGATATAAAATATTTACTATGAAATATCATGTTATCGTGATTTTGAATCTGATTTCTCTGTAGATTGTATTAAAGTATTTTTATGGTAAGGATTTAAATATCTTTACCTGTCTCAAGAGCTTACTTGGTGGATTGTATTGTATTTTTATATCTCTCATAACTTTACCTTGTGATCTTTATATACTGAACATTCACTTTAATACGTAGGAAATCTTATCAGTCATATTTTCTTATAAATAAATAAATCTATAATGGAAGGTGTCGCACACCGCAGCCGCCGCCGTCAGCTTTGTTACTTTGGGAATTCATTGGCTTGAGGCGCGTGCGTGGGTTGTAAACTTGCCTCAAAATAAATTGAGAATTTATTAACTTAAAATAAATTTAAACCATGTACATAACTACTTTATGAATTGTTACTATTTTAAATATTTAATTTTTGTGTAGTTGTTGTTTTGTGTAAAATAGCGTACTTATAAAATACTTGTTTGTCTGATAACCCGTAGTTGTATAAGTGTTGGCTGTGGTGTATTTTCAGCGTTACTAAATTTAAATGAATTTTAGGGTATATATTATTTTTATTAATTTCACTTAAATCGTCAATTTTAGCACCGTTAGGTTTGCGTCACACTTGTTTGTTTCATCACGTGGGTGTATAGGTATATTTTTGACACGCACTCGCTCGTGACCCATACTCTATTGGAGCGTAATGCAAGTTACGCCCAAATAATTCTACTTTCAGATCTAATATTCTACAAGTATATTGTACTAGTATGTAAACGAGATATAAAGATCTTGATTATACATTTTAGATTATAATAAATTGAAGATAAAATATAATATCATTTAGATATTATATTTTACGCACGACGCAATATTAGACTTCGAATTTGCTTTTTTGTGTTCTATTTGTTTAATACTAAAATGTATTGTGTTTGCATACCACATCTAAACTTGTAATTCAACTTTATCATGCCACTGTCTGAAAAAGGATAAAACCATCTGGAAAAAGAATAATGAAGGCTTTTGTTTTGTAAGATGTTTAATTGTGCCTTATTTACAAATTTTAAGATTTGTGTGTAAAGTCCGATACCTATGTCAAATGTCTGATCCGTCGGATCTGTAATTTATTGTCTAATATTAAAGCAAAACCATGGAATTAGTAGGTACTCGTTGTACTATAATTGCATGAACAAAACATTAAAGATTAAATTAGCCTGAAGAGCCTGACACAACGTCAGTAATTATTTAATAACTATAACACCTATCTGCGTTTATATCTACTGACTTTAAAAATTTCAATCATTATATACGTAAATGCGTTTTATTAATGAATAGAAATCAATACCATGGAAGTATCAACGATTGCTCATATTTATAACCTTAATGTGTACTTATACTATTGCGTAATTTATTTATTTGGGAAAGGAAGAATTGTGTGATCAAAACTGGCAACATTCAAATAAAAAGCCTGTTTCTCGAAATACTTTTATTATTATTTAATCACTGACATATAAAACATCTACTTACCTAAAAATAAATGTTAATCATATAGTAATGTATTAACCTAATTACTTTCCCATTTATATATATTATCTCAGTAACATGTCATATCATTATACCATCCTCCGATTAACTTGTGGCGAATGCAGTACTTTCTAAATTCATCAAATGCAAACATCAGCGCTGAAAATGGCAGTGCCAAGAACCACCTGAAAGTATGACGATAATTAATTTTTGCTTAATTTTGGCAAATTATTTAAGTGGTGCCTACTTGGTGGGATGATGGCAAAATTTGGTCAGCAGAGGCCAGCAGCAGCTCTGTTGGGTGATATTGTGTGAATTTGTGGGTCACACCCAAGATCGGCTTCCAACAAGAGAAATCTTCAATGGTTAACTGCCCGGTCATCTGAGCTACCTAGATTCTATTGACAGAGGTTGAAAGTCTACTCGCTAGGCGCAACGGTTTGTGTGGTCACAACATATGTTATCCTTATTTTTATATTGCGGGGGGTCTAATTAATTCGCATTAAAAATACCGTGTAATAACTTACCACTGCCATTTTAGTGGGTATGTCCGAAAGAATCCGTTGATACCAGGTACATAGCATATAACACTTGCCAGAACTAGTTCGAACACCAATCCCAAGTTCAGAACATGGTTACGCATACCTTTAACACACGTTTTCATTGTTTTATCTCAATAGATATAAATTTTCTATTAATATTGTCATCATCGCATACCATGGTTGCCCAATAATGGACTTGCACCCCCTCAATTAGAGAATTGTTCATATACCTACATTCAACAAATGGAAGTGGCATAGCCAATTCATAGATATAATGACGATGGATCAAAATATAAACCATAGAATTATAAATCGATGTCTTACCGACATGGAACAGCGAGTTGTATCTAGTTTTGCAGATGACGCCGTTCATCATCTGAGTAATAACAACGGCCACAAAGTAGGACGCTTGGCAAGCGCGTTCCAGCTCTTTACGTTCTGGATACGTCCACTCTTGGCCCAATGAGTCGCGCACGTCACTAACTGCTTCGTCGTCCCAGGCCTTCCTTATACCTTTTGTGTAACGTTATGAAACGTGAATTGTAATTTTGTTGCGACAATCTCTTCATTGCACTTATAGTTACACAGAGGAAGATACTGTTCCGTGCGTTCTGGTGCAATGCATTGATACACGATAGATCTCGAATTCAGGGACGGCCTTGAATTGGACAAACCTCTTTTTCCTCCCTAGTGAAGTGTAAGAACAATACCTGACTAGATAATTGATATTATAATACGTTGCCTACCAAATAAATCACTAGGATAAAATCCGTGTGATGCCATGACCATGAAGTATGCATACATCCCAGCACAAAATTCTATTAAGCCCAAGTGTCCGTAAACAAGTCTGAGCATTCGTGCAGAGACAAGAGGCTCAGACGATCGAGCCGGTCGCGCCATGACGTCGGCCTCTGCTCGCTCGTGGCCTAAAGCTACTGCGGGCCACATATCCGTGCCCAAATCTATGCAGAGTATCGTCATCACTCCTGAAATATAAAGAGTTTCATGATATTATAAAGTTATCTTTCGCATTAACGGTAACTTTTATTATAGAACTAGCTGATGACCGCGACTATGCTCGCGTGGCCGATCAACTTTTGGTAAGGAGTCAAAATTATTACAGAAATTTAGCTATACAGACAAAGCGTAGCGATACCTATACAGAAGATGCTGAACAGACTTAAAAATGTTTGTTAATGCGTTATTTGTATATTCCCTATAGTTTGGCTGGACCATTATGACTCTTCTTCAGATGTTTCAGATTTTCGATTTTTATATTTCAACAGGAAATGCTCATCAGGCTGGACAATTTTTGTTAAGACATTATTTATTTATTTCGTATAGTTTTGCTGGACCATCATTGGTCTGTATCAGGTGTTCTAGATCTTCGATTTTTATACCTCAATAGAAAATGCTCATCAGACTGAACAACTTTTGTTAGAGCGTCATTTCTACATTTCCTATAGTTTAGCTGGACCATCATAGTTCTCCATCAGGTGTTCTAGATCTTCGATTTTTATACGTCAACAGAAAATGCTCATCAGACTGAACAATTTTTGTTAAGTCGTCATTTCTATATTCCCTATAGTTTAGCTGTACCATCATGGGTCTACATCAGGTGTTTTAGATTTTCGATTTTTATATCTCAACAGAAAATGCTCATCAGAATGAACAATTTTTGTTAAGTCGTCATTTCTATATTCCCTATAGTTTAGCTGTACCATCATAGTACTCCATCAGGTGTTCCAGTTTTCAAAATCATTTATACCCTATATGTTGCCCAGGCTTAATAGCTATATAACAAAAAAAAATTTTTCTTACTCTGGTGCTGTGACTCTATCGCCTAATTTTATTTTTATGTACATTTATTGAATGTATAGGATTATTTTTTCTACTGTTTTATTATATATTTATGACGGGACATGACTGATAAGTTTAAACTAACCTAATGGCAATGGTATTGAGAACATTATAAACATCAGAACCGGTAGAATTTCTGGTACGTTGGAAATTAAAATGTAGCAAACGGACTTTTTTAAATTGTCAAATATCCTTCGACCTTCTTCGATGCCGACCGCTATAGTAGAAAAATTATCATCCATCAAAATAATGTCAGCAGTTTGTTGGGATACCTAAAAAATAAAGTAGCAATGTAAATAATAGGGAGTATTACTGCGCATTTATCCCGCCAGAGTACAGCACTGTGTGCTTTGGTAAACAAAAGCTTTGCCGCCTTTTGCTAAGTCGATTGAGAGTCGTTTTATTGAGTACTTTATTAATAAGTATATATAGTTTTCCATTATACAAACTGTAGTCACAATTTATGACAACGATTTTGGTGACAACTGTCTTCTTTTTAGAAAATTGTGGCAACTGTGTCTAATAAAATAAACTGTTTAGCATGCCACATTTTTTATTTTCACTAATATATAAAAGAAACTAGCTCTTACGTGGTTTGGCCCGCGTGAATTTCATGGTAAAATCTCGGTCATTCTTTAAGAAAAATGATGAAGAGTATGTTTACCAATTTTCAGCTTTTTATTTCGAGATTTGTATAAGTTCCATCTTTCACCCCCTTTTGAAGGAGTTGAAGGTAATTTTCAGAAAAATCTGTAACTCGGTATTCAATAATTTGTTGTAAACAACAAAATGCAAATTTTCAAGTCACTAACTTCAACGGTGTAGAACTATCGTATAAAAGTTTTTCACCCTTTTCATCCCCTTCGGGATGGAATTTCCAAGGATCCTCTCTTAGTGCTCACCTACACTCCAGGGAACCTACATGCCAAATTTCAGTTTCCTACGCCCAGTAGTTACGGTTGTACGTTGCTGTCAGTCAGTCACTCAGTAACACAAGAGTTATATATATATATATATATATATATATATATATATATATATATATATATATATAGATTGATAAAAATATGATGGTTGCGCTAGTGTACGGGTTGAGTATGTCTTACTTGGGAGCCAGTGATTCCCATGGATATCCCAATGTCAGCTCGACGTAGCGCCGGGGCATCGTTGACTCCGTCGCCGGTGACCGCCACCACGCTGCCGCGTCGTTGGCACGCCTCCACTATTTGCAGCTTTTGAGTTGGAGACGTGCGCGCGAATACTGGACTCGGAACATTTATGTAAGTACGAAAAATCAGTTCTGTTCAGTTTGTAACCCAAAACAAGTAAAAAAGATTATTCCATATGCCTCTTCGCCACTTTTCTCTTTGAAATCGAATAAAGATTTTATTATAGGTGTTTTTTTTTATATTTCCAAGTATCTACCTAGCAAAGTAAGCGACTCATACGTGTCTGCCAACTTTGGGTCCTAGTATCTTTTGCCCAGTATCCTGTAATTACCCACCCTTTAAATCTTCCACCCTTTAAATCGGAACACAACAAACAAAGCAAGCGCTGCTGTTTGGCGGCAGGAATAGATGAAGGTTAGGTACCAACACAGAAGACCTTTCTAACAAAGGTCGACCTCTGAATGTGCAATACACACATTCCAATTTATACCTAAATCTTAACATCTACCCCTCGCATGTCAAGGAGGAAAGATTACCAATCTCATAGTGCTTTTCAAGAGTCCAGTACAGTATTTCCGAGGTCATGTTTCTGAGTTCAGTGCCGGTGACAACATGACAAGACGAGGTCGCAATGCCGACCTCCCGAGCGATGGCGCGCGCCGTGGCCGGGTGATCTCCTGTCACCATCATAACGCGGACACCTGCCGCTCTCACCCTTGCTATTGATTCTTTTACCTGCATGGAAAACATTCATCGTAGATAACAATAAATATAATTTTTCACAGTTACAATTCAAAGTACAAAAAGCAAAGCTTAGAAGAACCTGTTTCCACAAGTACTATGATTCGATAAATGTGTTTGGTGGATTTAAAACATATCCGTAGCAACATGACTTAGCTTATGTTGGAGTTATTAAAACACAAGTAAGTAGGTACATAGGGATACGGAAAATCAAACCTCCTGTCGTGGTGGGTCTATCAATCCCATCAATCCAATGAAACGTAAATTTTCCAATGGGAAATTTATGTTGTCTCCATCAAATTTATAATTAAAAGGAAACTTATTAGGATCCAACATTAAATCTGCAAATGCTAAAATTCTTTCACCTGGAAATAACAATAAACATGTAAATGGTACTTATTTCGGAGATTAATCATACCTACATAGCGCTACCATTAGCCTCTGCTCTGTAGGTACACCTGTATAAGAAAATTCAAGAAGATTTGTATAGCAGATAGTGTGAAGTGAAGAGGTAACATACAATCCAACGTAACTCGCATTTTGGAATTTAGGTATATTTGTTTGGAATGATGTAAATGTAAACAATGAACTTATTAAGTACCTACTATAATGCATTTTAAAAATTCAATGACATTACCAGTGTTGGCAAGGTTATCACATGATTTCTCCGCTGCTAGCCGTAGCTCTTTGGAGAAATCGACAGTTTTCTTTTCAAGTGTGATTGTTGAGCAACGAGGTAGTATGCATTCTGGTGCCCCTTTCATCACCAGCAAATATCTTGAAGATGATGTGACAAGATGAATTCCTACCTGAAATATAGCGAGTGAATAGGCAGGTAAAGCACTTAAACCTTGAAAGAAGTAGGAGAAGGTTGAAGTAGAGATGGATGGAGTGCGTTCGGTAGGATATAGCATGGATACAGCTAAGAGGAACGGTAAACATCAGTCAGAAATGGAGGAGACTAACTTGATGTAGGTACACACGCCACACAAAGTGGGTAAGGGTAATTTGCTGAATGAAATCTACCAAATATTATAAGATCAGCTTAGAGCGGTAGTCGTATGAGTTGACAATATAGGTGACCATAATTATTATAAACAAAAAAGACCGAAAAAAAGAAATTCATATGGTGAGAGACATATAAGAAGATAAATATCGATTAACTCACTTGATATTTATTAGTGGAATTAAAAGGTATTTCAGCGACTTTAGGAAATCTTTCTCTTATTAAAGTAATGTCGTCATATTGACCTAAAAATTTTAAAATAGCTGTCTCCGAAGCGTCGCCCTGGATGCCACCTTCAAGTTGTATCCTTGCGCTAGTACATAGAGCACCGCATAATGTCATTGCAGCAAAAGCTAAAGAAGATTACCTGAATTATTTAACTTCACCTAGGACTAGGATAATATATTAATTTACAATAGTGTTATAGATGATACTACCTTCATGATACTGTGCTACATCTGAAACAACAAACAACTTCTAAGAGATCACATTCACACTTCTATATTAATACGGTAGATAGATTGTATGCAAATTACTTGCGAATTCAGGGTCAGTTATTAAATAAGTCTTGTTGGCCATCCATACATTCTGCACACCCATTTTGTTCTCAGTTAGAGTCCCGGTTTTATCCGAACAGATCACGTTGCAAGCGCCCAACGCCTCGATAGCTTCCAAGTTCTTTACAAGGCAGTTCTTTTTTACCATATTCTGAGCTGTGAGAGTCAATGAAGCCGTGATTGTTGGCTGCAAACCTACGAAAACGTATAATATGAGTACTCACTCGAATGATAACAAACAAGCTGCATAGGTTAAAAAGCTATAAACTGCTGTAGTCACCTTCTGGAACATTTGCCACTATGATGCCAATTACAAATATGGTTGTTTGCATAAATGGATATCCAAGCATCAAGGATGAAAAAGCAATAAGCACGCCGAGCAATAAAGCCCAGATCGAGACGAAACGCATGAAACGCTTGATTTCTCGAGCAAGGGGAGAGGGCGCCGGCCGAAGTCGGGCCACCAGACCAGCCACCCGGCCCAGTGCTGTCAGGTCGCCGCAGCATATCACTACGCCTGCGACATATATTTACTACTTGTTAGAATCCATTACGATTTATGTCTACTTTAGAAATTATCGTAAAATTCATATTATTTTGGCTACTTGTTATTTTAACTAAAGCTGCTTGTTTAGATTGTTGGTAATCAAATAAATTCAGTAGGTAGATTTTGAGCTTAAACCGAAAACATTGACAAATGCGAAGTTAACAGATGTAGGGAGACTACTTAAGTAATTGAGATAAATTCACCCATTGCCCAGCCTTCGACACATTGAGTAGAAAAGAATGCAACGTTAGGTGATTCCAGGATGTTGGCGACACCTTCGCTGTTGCTGCGCGGCACTGCTACACTTTCTCCAGTCAATGAAGAATTGTCCACCTTAAAAATATTAATTTTAGATTAATATACTATAATAATAATATTTCAATAGTCATGTTTTTATTCCAACCTTAGGGGCGATCCTAACAACTTTTCATAGGTAGATTTCAATTCATTTCAACATTTTTTGTTGAATCATGGGCGGCACATGGTTCGACATGAATCACGACGTGAAAAAGTGCTAATCTTCAGGTTTCACTCAGTCTACGCAAATTTCAATGTTTTAAGTGGAGGTTTTAACTTTAAATCCTTTGCTGTTTATGATTCTGATGTCGGCAGGTACAATGTCTCCGGCTTGGATTTTGACTATATCGCCTTTGACCAAGTTGACCACGGGCGTCTCGACGTAGAGCAGGCCATCGCGGATACATCTCGTGCACACGGGAATCATGTTGTTGAATGTCTTCATTATCTGCGACGGTTGGTATATTTAGAAATAAACTTTGATAACACGTATAATAAAATGACTAATACGTTATCAGTCAAGGTTCAACATGCAAGTAGTAACCTATAATATGAATCGTACTTTGGTCACGATAATACTCACCGTTTTGAATAATTTTGCAAAAAATAGACACATGAGGTAACGAGCCACTTGTATCACTCATTTATCAGCAGCTGATAGCAATATATATACCGTATACAATATGTAACTTTATATTTTTTTCTTTGTGCAAATTCTAGTCCCAATTTGAAAGATTCCAAAATTCCTAGTAGATAGGTAGGTATCATAGGTGCTATACAAACGTAACCAGGGTCTCTGAGACGGGATTTCAATGTATGTAGGTAGGTATGTAGCTAAAGGCTAAACCTTTTTAAAGAATTAGGTAAGTATATTAGTGACGTACTTTTGAGCTTTTATAATTTTGGTAAAAACTGAATAGTCCGCATATTAGGTCGACGGCAATTAGGACACATCCAAGATACAAATTGTCGAAACTGGCTGTTGGTTTTGTCGAAGTCTCTATCAGATATGCGACCAGACATAGCGAAGCTCCCAGCCAAATTAAAATAGAAAAACCTGAAAATTTTTAAATTGTCACTACACTTAACAGTTTTTTTAACAATAAGGTACAGCGTTCAGCCGATATGGCCTAACGTCGTCGACTAATCCTCCCTAAATGCATGTAATCATCAGGGACATTCCCACGGACCACGGACAAGTGTGCTTGTATGATTTTTATATACAAGACGATAATTACAGCTGAGCATTCGTTTTACGAAACAATAAAACCCACATTATAAGCAAGTGTAAGTAGGTACCTACTGAAAATACACTTTTAAACCAAGTGTGTAAAGATATTATAGCTAATGTAATAAACATTTTGATAGGGGTGACGACTGGGATTTTTTGAAATTTCACTTAGGAATCCTAATATTCGTCCCCGGCAGCGGCGGCGGCGGGTATAAAATTAGGGGTGGTGAATGTAATGTTCGCATGCAATATAGGCACATCAAAGCGAGATTAATTAATAGGTATACAATAAAGCTACTTATATGTACTTCATCAACTATGATTATAGCCAGCTTTATGTAATTAGTTTTAAAACGGTAGGTACCTGTACACAATGATTTAAAAAGTACCGTCGCCCAACCATTTTGAGTCGCCGGTGTGAGCCTATTCGGTCCATAGTAGTCTAACAGCTCTGCCGCTCTGTTTGATGTCAGTCCATTAGTTGGATCAGTTCCCAACATCGTATACAACTGGGCTACGAAAAATACGAACATATTACTTTGATACAATAATATAGTAGTCGGTCGGTGGATGTTTATTTATATATGTATGTATATGTTATAAAATATAGTATCGTTGAATTAGTATCCCATAACACAAGTCTAGAACTTTGGGGCTAGCTCAATCTGTGTGATTTGTGCTGATATATTTATTTATGCTCTGCAAGTATCCCAGTCCCAACTAATATTATACATGCGAAAGTAAGTTTGTAACCTCTTCATAATTGAGTACAGAGAAGGACATAGGATACTTTTTATTCAGGAAAAAGCTATTGTTCCCAGATGGTTCCATATGAGATTAGCGAAAAACCTGTATTCTCTCATAGGTGGCGCTAAATGCTCCGATTTATAAATTAATTTTAAATAGATCGTTTAAATACTACTTTCTTTGAGGTGGATTTTTTGGCTCTTCTTTTAATTCCGAATTTTATTTGAGCAAAGCATCGTTCTTTCTTGTAGGTCAAAATTCAAATTCAAATTTCTTTATTCAATTTAGGATGATATACATCACTTATTGACGTCAAAAAAATTACTTAAAAGTCTACTGCCGGCTTCCAAAGCGCAAGTGAAGAAGAAGCGGCGCAACAAACTTCACCGCAGCCTTTTCTCCAAGGACGTCAATTAACAAATATAGGTCTTATATATATATATATATAATAAAAATTAGGAGGACGAATATTTACATCATTATTAAAAATGTCAAAATTTGAATAAATAAATAAAATAAAATATGTATTTCCAATAAAATTATTGAAAATTGTCACACAATATATATATATATATATATATAAATAAAAAGCTAAATGTACAAAACGTACGTAATAATGTCATAAATCAATTACATATCTTATGAGGATACTGCACCATGCTTGGGCCAGACATTATTGTCGTTCACATAATCATCAGACTTGTAATATGCCTTTTTACAAAGTACTTCTTTCATATAATTTCTAAATTTTTTGTCCGGCAAATCAAGAATCCATTTAGGCAATTTGTTATAAAAACGGATACAGTTCCCAACAAAAGACGTTCTAACTTTGGCCAACCGATGCCCGGGGACAGACAATTTATCTTTATTACGTAAGGCTCTATCAGTGTAATCACCAACTTTTTTAAATAAGTTTAAATTTTTCCGGACATGCATAATGTTAACAAATATGTATTGAGAGGGTAAAGTTAAAATATTAATATCTTTAAAAATGAATTTATGGACACGTTAGGTACTTACCTAATGGTATTAGGTGCAGATCTGTATGAATTTCTTTTTTTAATTCATTTAGCCGTGTACTACTTAAGTCTTTAGAACGAAGTCCTTTGGGATTGTTAGGTCGGAACAGATCATCCGCAGTAGACGCACTTTGCTTATATGCCATTTTATAAACGACTTGTAGTGAGTAATATCTAATTAGACATTGAAAATGATAAATGGCAGTCATTCTCGAAGGCCGTGATTTGTGAACTATCTAGTAGGTAAACATATATTCATGTCATGTGCATATAAAATAACTATGAACCGCTTATGCGGAATTCCATTTCCTTGTTTGATTTTTTTAAATAGTGAGTAACCCAAACCAAATTCATCAAAATGCCTAATATGTAAGCAAACAATTTTTCTCTATTTGAAATCAACACCCTTTCGTTACAGCGAAGGCTCTAATGTCAGTATTGGCGGCGAGGCTAGCGACACGTGTCGTTTCTTGATTTATCAATGATGGTGGCAGAAGTATAATGAATCACTAAACAGACTAAAGTAAGGGCGGGAGTAAACATTATGAATGACAAGGTCAGGAATTTGTAAAAAACATTTGTTTCCTTCCTTACACATTATAAAACAAAGTATCTGCCGCGTCTGTCTGTTCGCGATGAACTCAAAAATTACTGCACGGATTTTCATGTGGTTTTTACCAAAAGATAGTACTTATGATTCCTGACGAAGGTTTAGGTGTATAAATTATGATGTTTTAACCCGAGCGAAGCCGGGGCGGGTCGCTGCTGGTATGTATATGTATATTTAAAATAATTGTGATAATTAATAGACTGTAACAATGCTGCTAGATTATTATACAAAAATTAGTTGGAAAATAAAAAAAACAATAAAAATAAAATTAATCATCATAAAAAACTAAAACTTTAAAACAACTTTTATTATGAAGTCATCAGTATAGACGCTATAGTGAAGGTAGGTAGCTGTCGGACATAGCTTTTTTGGATAAGATATTTACTCAATAGTGATGTCACGTTAGAGGTCATTTAATATGGAGCGTTTGGACTCCAAAAATGTGTGATTTTAGATTTGTCATGTTTTTGAAAGTATTGTGATTATCACATTAATTTTTTCACTTATGTTTCTAAGGGCCTTTGAATAGTTTAAAATAAGACACCACGTGAATAATAAAAAAATGTATTGCACATTTACAAAGTTACCCACAGTCAATAAAGTGAAACTTTTCTGTTATTATGAGTGTTACAGGATTGAATGTTACATACCTACAAAGCCCTAGCTTGTGTATTTACATAAACTTTTTTGATTTAGTTTGTACTCAAATTAGTAAATTTGAGTACAAACTAAATCATTGAGAGTTCAGCTTGGTTAAAATGAATAAACTGTCAAGTGCGAGTTGAACTCGCGCACCGAGGGTTCCGAACAAATTTGCAATGTGCAGCGACTTTGCAGTCTGTAGCATACAATCTGCAGCGACCTTGCTTATCTTCCTAACTTACAGGCTCTTCGCATAATTTGCAAGGGCGGATTTCGAGTACGTTGCATGCTCATCATAATTATGCATTGTATGCATTGCATATGCATTATCAGGCATTTTACAAGGATCGGCTCCCGACGAGAGAACTCCCCAACAATTTAAAGCTCGGGCATGACTTTTTTCACATGTTGAATGCAAAATGATTCTGGAACTACGACATTAAAAAACGATGTTTGTCCTAAAACTATATTCCAGGCAAAGTGCCATTATTGAGATAAATTTTATTAATGATTTAGAATCAAGAAAGTTATAAAATGTGTTTCCGTTATTTCCATTTGAGATATGGAGCCCTAAATACAAATAGTCTTATATACCTATCCCAATTCCAAAAATAAAAATAAAATCTTATTTTAAACATTTAGATCTCATATTAAGTACCTAGGTATATAGTTAGTCATCTCATAACCACCACAAAAGTATAATCTCTGGAGAATAACTCATAGGAGAAAGTTGTTCAACAAGCTGTTACACATATTATCTGTCTCTTCTTTCTTCATGTCAGTAATATAATGCCTATATACCTGCTGCTAAGTGCTGCTTGCTAAAGTCTGCTTTTAAATGATCCAATGCCTAATTTCCCCCCACTTCTAATTCTTATTATCTCTTCTAATTCTATGTCATTTATCTCCAGTAATTGCTCTTGAATATTATATCTTATTAGTTTTTTCGAACTTGAAATTAAATGGGGAGATAATTCTGAAACTTTATTAATTGTATTCCAAACTTTCTCTTGTAGTTCTTCAGGTCCATAAATAGAATTCACAAAGCCACATTCAAGAGCTTCTTTTGCATCCATTTTGTGATTGAACAGTAACATTTCTAATGCCTACAACAAAAAATATCATCACAGTACACTATTATAAACAATTTCCTATGTGTAATTACCCTGTAAGAACTAATTGAAGGATACAAAAAATATGCCTTCTTTCAATGTTCTTTACATTGAAAGAAGTTTTGTTACCTTTCTATCTCCCAATAATCTTGGAAATGTCACAGAGGAACAACCCTCCGGCACAACTCCTAATTGTACAAATGGTGTATAAAAGTAGGACTGAAAATGAAAAAACATTATGAAAAAAACTGCTTAAGTTAAATTTCATACAGCTATATTTTTAGTTTGTATCATTTCTTTAGACAAAAGTAATGTAAGTACTTACATTTACTGATGCAAAAACTAGATCACACAAAGCAAGGGTTGTGGCAGCAATACCAATTGCAGGACCATTAACAATAGCAATTAGAGTTTTAGGAAACAGTATGAAAGCTCTTATGAATTTTCTTAAAGCATTCATCAAGTCCATCATGTCACCATTCACAATGTTCGATAGATCATTGCCACTACTGTAGAAATCGCCGGTTCCTGTAAGCACTACAGCAGATATACTGCTATCCTCAGCAGCTTTACTCAATATTTCCGATACTTTGTTATACATAACTAAGTCAAATGCATTCTTCTTTTTCGGATTGTTGTACTGCACTATTTGAATGCAACCTTTCTGATATTCTATTATCCTATCAACAGAGCTCATTTTGATTGATTAACAATAATCTAGTATCCCAAGGACTACTGATAAGAAACAAAACAACTGATAAATTACTGGTTATCAAAAAGTAGGTAATAGCGGTTTTTTTAATATATTTCACTAATGTAATTGCACAACAAACTAAACTTTAACTATCCGCAAGTGCGTTCACAAGAACGAACACAAACAATATTCCACAACATAGAAAATGTTACTTTTATTTTACATTACTTAATTATACTGATAAGAAACAAAACAACTGATAATTACTGGTTATCAAAAAGTAAGTAATAGCGGGTTTTTTTTATATTTCACTAATTTAATTGCACAACAAACTAAACTTTAACTATCCGCCAGTGCGTTCACAAGAACGAACACAAACAATATTCCAGAACATAGAAAATGTTACTTTCATTTTGTAAAGTGATACCTAGGTAGGTACCACAGCTACGTACATAGGCCTAACTAAAGGTATGTATACACTAGGTATAGGTACCTAGTGATTTCAAAAAATTCAAATTTATTTTTGTTTTCAACTCATATTTTTTAATTTACTGTAAATAGCATAGAGTTTAGAATTTTACATAAAGTGTAGGTACAGTGATTATAGGATTATTATTCCAACTCGATATATACTTGATTGAACCTATGTACTACTAGTAGATAGCTGTTGTCTGTTGGTGAAAAAACCGTCCGTGACACCGAGTGACACGTTGGTGGTTTAGTTTTTGACAAGTAGATACTTAATACTTAGTGAGCAAGGTAGAAAAATAATGCTCGATCAAATGTTAGATCATTTTAAGACCCATTCTTTTCCGCAGTTCAATAAGACTTCAAGACCGGAAAAAGTACTACAAAGTGGGGCGCGGTAGATTTACAAATTTACAATGCGTAGGAGAACACATAGGATGTCTCGAAGTATTTTGTGATCTCTCTAAAGCATTTGATTGTGTCGATCATGAAAACTTTTGAGCAAGGTCGATCAGTATGGATTTGATTTTAAATCTATTGAATTACTTTAAAATGATAGGTTACAAACTGTTGACATTGATAATGTTAAATCGAATGGATGCAACGTAAAATAGGGAATATTCCTGCGCATTTATCCCGCCAGAGTGCAGCACTGTGTTGTTTGGTAAACAAAATCTTTGCCGCGTTTTGCTAGGTCGTTTTTTTAGAGTACTTTATTATCCTTTCATTATGAAAGCATTCATTTGTTAAAATATACAACAGTGTTGCAATTTCGGGTGCCGAAATAATTTTCGAGCCAGTAAATGGTCAAAAATAAGTTTGGAACACTTCACACCTGAAGACTTATTAAAATATGGACTTCATACAGTTAATATCTTCAGTGAAAATAAAGTATATCAGTTTATCACCACCGTTGACCAAATAATGCAGAACATAACCTAAAATGGTATTATTATTTTCAAGACCGCAAGGTATTAATCGCAAGGACGCATCCCAAAGAAAGGAATACCTTCAGTTTTTTCATGGTCTAAAACTGAAGTCATAAAAGTGTACTCAAAGACGACAAAGAGCTGCTAAACGTGAAATTAAAAATTGCTGTCGATTCAAATATGTGTCGTTTCACGGGTAAAGGTTGACTTTGTGGCGACATCTACCACGCCATATGCACAACGGCGCAGATGTAAAAAGCCGACCAAACGCAACGAATAACAAGCCACACAAGAAATCCACGACTCTACGGACAGATGGCACTCCGGTCGACTCGCTACTAGAAGCTAATAAGCCTAGACCGCGCTGACAGTGGGTTTTCGATTGGAAGCATAAATACAACCTCCGACATGATATCGTTGGAGCCGTGCGGTTCCCCAGGCGCAACACCTAGCCTGGCGGGAAGATTTTCCCTTTGTGGCGGTCGAGCATGATAACCTAGCTCCCGTTACAACCCTATACACGGTTTTTTTGTGTTTATTTATAGCTATGTTTGATTTGAATAGTTTTTCGGTGGAAGTTGTTAGTTGATTGTGTTGAAGAAGTGGTGGTCGAAAATAATATACATATTCCAATCCCACAATAGTGCAATGTTATATCAAAAGCAAAAGGCGGCAAAGCTTTTGTGTACCTAACATACAGTGTTGTACTCTGGCGGGATAAATGTAATAAGTATATAGAATCAGTAATATTCCCTATTAGTAGGTACTCCGCCGAAGTACTTATTAAATCCATGCTAAAAACATAAACTAGGTAAACAAATATATGTTGATATATTCTGATATCGATGTTTATAATGAACGATGATGCCCAAAGTGGATTTTATAAACTTTTCCGAACTTCAACTTGGAACTTCTACATTTACATTCAAAACTGCAAGCTACAGTACAAAATAATGCTTTTGTTTCAATATTACATGGATTCTTTCATAGATCTGTTTGCAACGAACAGCGATAGTACATACCTACCAACCTATATAAAATGAAAAGAAAATTCGTAACTAGTAAGTACATCAGCTAGGCTTTCTATGCCGCTTGGGAATTATGCTAGCTCAATGTCATATCAATGTCACGTCAAGTGGTCAAGTTCAAATGTGACAGTGAGTAGATAGAGGTTATGAACTGAGTGAGTTCTTGCATTTTAATTTAGCTTGTGGGTTTTGCTAAAAAATTTAAGTTTCATATTATCAAAGTAATGGTCAGACTTTTGGCCACTTTGATTAATCACAAGTTTTCTTCTCTTAACCAAGTGCATTTTTTCAGTAATGCAATAACCAAAAGAGGTACGCAAAATTTAAACAAACCTTCCAAAATGTTCAAGTCATCGGTTTATAATCTACAAGAAGCATCTAAAGATCAGGTTCAACAGTTTTTGAATTCTTTTGATACTGTTTTAAGTGATTGTGACGGTGAGTTCTTTAATTGCTATTTTCTTTGTGTTATTTATAATGTACCTATTAAGTTACTTAAACTATTACATTCATTTCAGGTGTTCTGTGGTTAGAAAATAATGCTATTCCAGGATCTGCTGACGCGATGAACTACTTCCGTAAACTAGGGAAGAAAATATTTTATGTGACTAATAATTCAACCAAAATCCGCAGTGATTTTGCTGCAAAAGCTCAGCAGTTGGGATTTGAAGCATCACAGGTATTTACATATAAAATAATAACTAATCACCTTTCTTAGAGTTTTGTGTAAGTATCCAGTGTTGCTGAAAAATAAATAAATAAATATGGATAATTCACACAAATTATGTTAGCCTCAAATTAAGTCTGAGACTTGTGTTATGGGATTCTTAATACACACATATAACTTAGGTCATTTTGAAAAATATTGTTTACCAACTTGACCTGATAGGCAATCAAAACTAGTTTGAACTCAATTTGTGTAAAGGATTCAAAAGCACGAGCCTATATTTTGCGGAGTTAACAATTTATTTGCCTACCAATCAGCAACACTAGTAGTACCCACAGAAATGCTTATAAGAACTTTCAAATTGTTTTGTTTATGCACTTCAAAATTACTTTCCCATTATATTTTTATTATTATCCCATTATCAACATGATACATGTTTGAACTTATTAATAAGAAGAGAATGTGTGGTTTATTTTACAGGATGAAATCCTTTCTACAGCTTATCTCGCAGCCCACTATTTAAAAGGTATAGGTTTCAACAAGAAGGTGTATTTACTAGGCTCAAATGGCATTGCTGAAGAGCTGAAATCTGTTGGGATCAGGCACATTGGTGTTGGGGTTAGTTCAGCTTTTAGTATTCCTAGATTGTTTTCAACATTGATTTGATATTTATGTTACAGCAAACTCTCTCAACTTTGCATGTTCCCAGTTCCATTTGGAATTGTAACACGGCATAGCCTGGTTCAGAATAAACCAAAAAGTTTTGAATACTAAAAGACTGATTATTTTTCATCAACAACTGTTTTCTTCTTGACTGTACTAAACTGGGAGGGGATCAGACTGGACTACTAATACATTTTAGAGTGGATTAGACTGGGCAAAAGTAATTATATTAATTAAGGGTGTAGTATCCGTTTGGTAGATCAGACTGGAATAACTGCATTTTTTGGTGGGACCACACACCACACACACACAGTACAGTTTTTTTCCAGTATTATTGAGTAAACAAAGAATTAAGAGTAGGTAACAAATATACAAACTCACTTTCACACTTATATTAGGTTCATAAACAAAGTAAATACCAAAGTTATTTAAAAGAATTAAAATTTCAGCCAGACCCTGTGCAACCAGATTTCAAGGCAATGGTGCCCTCAGATTTGGATCCAGAAGTGGGAGCCGTCATTGTAGGTTTTGATGAACATGTGAGCTACCCTAAGCTTATGAAAGCAGCTTCCTACCTCGCTTCTGAAGAGTGCCTGTTCATAGCAACAAATACGGATGAACGATTTCCAAGAGCAGGCTCAGGATATGGTATTGTTGTCCCGGGCACGGGCACTTTGGTGAGAGCCGTCGAGACATGCTCAGAGAGGAAAGCACTTGTTCTAGGCAAGCCTCATGATTACGTAAGGAGGTTCATTGAATCGTCTGGGTTGGATCCAGCGAGAACTCTAATGATAGGCGACAGGTAAACGAAATTTATATTATAGTAAGGCATTTGATGTGTACACAAGTGAACAAAATTATTTAGGTAAACTAATTGGAAATACCCTTGACACTCATAACATTAACATATATCCTGAATTTAATCAAACAGCTATGATAATGTATTAAAATTAAAATGTATAATGTGAATGAATACATTTTATGTATCCACTTACATAATTAAATATCTTCTTTTTCAGATGTAATACAGACATAGAGTTCGGGGTTCGTTGCGGTTTTCAAACTCTTTTGGTATTAACTGGCGTGACATCCAACAAGGATCTGGAGAAGATACGTAACGAAAAGAAGCCTCCTCTACCAGATGTAGTCTTGCCAAAATTAGGAGATATACTGTCTCTTATACCATCATAGTACGATTTTACTTGCGTAGGCAACTAGTACTCTAAAATAGCCCAATCAATAGTCAATTTTACTTCAATTGTGATAATATACAAAATGTATTATTTTTATTAACATGTGTTCCGTTATTTATATTTAATAAGTGTTACATTTTTATAGCAGATGTATGACTCTGAATTTATTTATTTTAGGAACTGCTTTTACTATTTATCGTGTTCATCTCAAACTTGCTTGCCACATTATTTCATGACGTTTGATAGTAAAAAAAGATTTGTATAATGTCTTGGAATTTCTGATACGATAATATTCTCATGGTTACTTGTAAGTTCTATTGAATTTGCAAGAGATATTTATACAGGGTCTATATCATTTTCATTTGCCTGTTCGAACCGAAGATGTTGTTACTCTGCGGTACAACCACTAAACTTCAGCTAATCGCGATATGATCTTATCTTCGGTCTACGTTTCAGATGTCGTGTTTCGGTCTACGTTGAGATTGGGACCTTGCATGGGCTTTGCGTATTACCAAAGTTGAACGCAGAAAACGACGCAAATTTTCATGCGATAGTGCGGCCTTGAAAAATCTGTTCTTGGAAGTTTCCTCTTTTGAAAATTCCCTCAAATTTCTCACAGAAATTCTCACCTAAAATTTACGGGAACGGTCTAAATAAAATTCTTAGGATCATGACTGTTTCCGTGTATTGTCAAAATTTTCGAAAACGGCACATCGGTGATTGCAGAAGTATCAATTTTAATGTGTTTTCTAATTTTGGTGTTAATTTTTTAGGAAAAAAAAACGTTCATTATTTCAGCCAAAACAGGCCATACCCAGTCCACAGTTGTCTTAGTTCCTATGACATTATTGTGTAACCCTAAATTCCATATTATGAGCCTCATACGTAAAATGTTTAACATCAAAATTATTTCTAAATTGCGTAACTCATTTTTTTACCTTTTTAGTTATACAGCATAATAAAATGTGTTTATTTGTTATATATTTAAATTAAAAATATTATGATTACCTCGAAGAATAAAACAGTATGTAGAATGACACTTATTTTTCTTTTCTTATACTCAAGTAACGAATATCTGGTGATAGATGCAAATAGAACCCGCAGTCAAGAAAAACCATGGATTTAATAAGTACTTCGGAGTACCTACTAATTCCATGAGAAAAAGTTATGGTAGGTACTTACTTACCTAGTTTACCGAATTACATCCTGATCAAGGGCCGGAAGTGAATTTTTAATTAGTTTAAAAAAAAACTTATTTAAAATTAAATTCCGGCCTACTTTTGTGACACAAGCTTTTATTGTTGCCAGAGAGGTCTTATGTTGAGGAATTCCCTTTCTGGGATTTGTTCATGGGTTCACTTTACCATAAGGGGGGTCATCAAAACTACATGATATCTGCGTCAAAATTGAATTACAAGCCGATATCGAAATGAAATCACCCGAATATACATCCTTAAGTAAGTATATTGCAAGTAAAATAAAAGCTTGTAAAATAGAATTCATTGGATAGGTACTTATTTGTCCTGTGATGTCAGGTGGACTTCGAACATTTTATAGGAAAATAAAACATGATAAAAGAGAAGAAATTATTAATCAGCCGGTAATTAATTAATCTCTTAATCCTGAAAGGATTTCCAATCATGAATAGAAAATTCTCTCATCGCTAACTTTTTCTGTTATGAATTGGTATGGCACGTAGATATAT
This sequence comes from Plodia interpunctella, assembly GCF_027563975.2. Classification (NCBI taxonomy): domain Eukaryota; kingdom Metazoa; phylum Arthropoda; class Insecta; order Lepidoptera; family Pyralidae; genus Plodia; species Plodia interpunctella. The sequence continues at coordinate 5,934,226 of NC_071303.1, forward strand.
ATTTTTGGCATGATGTGTGCTGGTTTCGTTCCGAAATAGAATTTACGATATGAATCTGAATTCAGACTAGCTCTACCTACCTATAAGTACAACAATTTGTGAATTAGAATATCAAATCGCGTTATTTGTAGAAAAGGTATACAATATTACGATATTAAGTAGGTATATAGGCGACTGGACATTCATCCATATAATCCAAAAAATAATAAAAGTGAGTAAGTAAGTAGTACCTATACATGTATATGTGTAAAATAGGAAGCAGAGTAGGTACGTATTTAATTTTCTGGTACCATTTAAATCAAACGCACGCAAGTATGGATGGCACATTGGATTGGATCGGCTAGCTTATCTAATTTACGTCACAATGATATCATAATACCTAAGTGGCCACCGAGCGAGCAATTGAAGGTGATAGGTGGTTGTCGTGTCCCGTGGTGTAGAGTGGCATCCGTAGCAGCATTGTTTTATTAGGTATTGGACGCATGCGTAGTGGTTGGTTTGCTCGCGCACATCTCGGGTTTTGTCAACATTCGCGGGCGTTTCGCGCCAGTAGCAGTGCAACTGCGAGAGCCGCGCGCCGAATCGCTGTGAAGCCTCGCACTCGCTCTTCTCTATGATCTCATCTAGAAACTCATATCCTGACTGATTGATGTGAGTCAATATTTATTATGTATCTTTCGCTTTAGCCTTATTAACTATAGTTATTCATTCTCAGAATATCAAATTTTATTATAAAATCGAGAGGAAGATTTTCTCGTCACTCTCCATGGGTAGATATTTGTAAAATATTATTATTATTGGAAAATGTAGCGAGTTAGGTAGGTTTATGTGTAATACATACCAACTCACTTTACTTTATCGCTTGTGAAACAACTTATTTTTTAATTCTGTACTTAGTTAACTATTTACATAGATGTGTAGGAATATTTCCTTGGTAATTTTTCGGCTATCGAACACAAAGAAATGTAAAAGGGATGGCTCGCGCGCTTTACCCCGTGTAATGACGCTCCCCTATTTTGGGGAGGTGGGTATAGAATACGTAGATACCTGCAATATTAAGTCAAGATGTAAGTACCTACCCATATATTTATATCTGTGTTTTGTATAAAAATCAAAACATCCACTTACTATTAATTATAATTTAATTCTTTGGCGATTAGGACCTACTTTGTCGCAACAAATTAAGCAAACAAAACATTCAACCTTCAACAACATTTTATTAAACCTGTAAATACAATATGATAAGTGTAATAAGCGATTACCGATAATATTTGGTTTCTGATGATAACATTTTATCTTGAGTGTACTCCATCCAGTCAATTTTGTTGGTAGCACACGTAAACATTACTATGTAGTTGGGTACCAACTAGGTACATGGTTTTTCACAGAGTAACTGTGTACATATAAAAATTCCGTAAAAAGTGCATCTTGTCGTCTATTATAAAAAGTACCTACTTTTTGGGTTGACACAAAAGTAGGTATGTGTAAGCATTAGGAAAATATACGTAATATAAGAGCCAACGTACCTAACCTACCTCTTACTTATCTGGTACCTAACTGGATAGGTAATACGTGCTTAGTGCGTAACTGTTCTGTACTGTAGGTTTAAACATATTTAGCTCTATTACTTAGGTATACGTCAGTAAAATGTTAGTAAGAAAACAGGATAATTGATTACCTACCTAATTTAACAATAGGTACTTATTGCAATACAACCTTCGAAGTCGAATCATATTAAGTAGATAGGTTTTAAAAGCTACATATATGTGTTAAAAAAAGTTGGATAATGCAGTAGACAGGGAAAGTTTACGTAGAGCAACCATAGACTCTATTATAGAAACTCGCAAGACCGTTCACATTCTGTCAAGTTTTTCGCACGCTATGTCTTTACTTTCCAGATTTCCCTCCATTTGTATCAGTAGTTTAATTCTATTTGACTACAGTTATCGTTAGAATTACCTACGTTCTCTTTAATCGGTTTACTAAAATGTCATGCAGTATTCGGAAGTAGACTCAAATTCAGAATAATCCATCCATATTTCTATAGGTACAAACTATTCTAAACACTTATTATATCGTGTAAGTAGTTAAAATTTATCCGGTTTTCTTACTAATCTGATACTTAGTAAGAGAACCGGCTGATACTTTTTACTGATGTATAATTGTAGAGCTAATTTGTAGACCTATGTAATTGTGGAATTGTTACGTACTAAAATATTGTGGCTTTCATTATTCCGATGATGTACATAGTTTTGTGCCAATCCAAGAAGGTACCTACTGTATTTTTATAATAGACGACAAGATGTACTTTTTACGGATTTTTACATATAGTTTGAAAAAAGCATGTAGTTTATTATACACAAACTAAATTTCAAAAAGTAAAGGGACCTAGGTCAAACATAGCTTTTATCCACTTAGGGTATAGCCTTATAATGTGTCTGAGTTGAGTTACGGTATATCCTAATGTGAACTAACTAAAAAGTTGACCATAGTCGCGCCGCGTTAGAACAAATAGCAGTAGGTACATAATATACATACATAATATCATAACAAGTATTACAATACAATGGAGAGTTAATTAGACGCTGTTTATAATGCTGCTCACGTCTTCAGGTGACGTAGTCCAATGGGGAACTTTACACATCTTATACTTATAACTTATTAGTATAAAGACAAAACCGAAGATCCTAAAACAATATACTTAGATAAATCAAATATGTGTGTATTTTATTTACTAAACTTAATACTGATCTTATTGAACCGATTTACGCCCGGGCTTTAATGATTAAACCAGGTAATACTTTAACGAGTCGTTCATCACATGTTAAGTACATGTATGAAAGAGTCTAGCAGATGGGGCCGGGCGCTACTTTCGCTGACACGATAACAACAACGTGGCCGATATAGTTCCACATATAAGTAGCCGAGGAAAGTTTTTCCTGGGCGCGGCGGCCCTTTTTTTATTACTTATTTGTCACGCGACTTCGCTCTAGTAGGATTTTCGGAATAAATGTGAATAAATAAATTTCTTCTGAATAAATGTGGCTAATAAATTTAAATAAAATTCGTTTTTCAATTCGAGCCTGTGTATAATATTAATATATTATTTAAAGACATGTAATAGACGACGACTAATTAATATTTTAGCAAGAGGAATGACTCATGGCTTATTTTATTGGTGTTCCTACTTAATGGGGAGAAGTGACGTCATCTAACGGAGTGGGTCACACGCTAACCCATCGTTCTTGGCTCGCGAACTTACTGTAAAGTCCTGTATTTATATTTGTACAGGTACAGGAGTTCAATAAATATTCCATTTTTATCTACAAATTATACGCTAAACGTAGAATAATGAACACTGGTTTCTTGTCGATATCGTAAAAAAACTGGGTGCATGTGCTTCGAAGCCAATAGATGGCGAATCTATATATTTCTTCTTTGTTTCTTAACAAAAGTTTTTATTTTTGTTTAAATCAGTTTAATCTGATACCAGTGTTAGGAATAAATGCGAAGAAGACTTGGCAAATGATGCCTGAAAGTTTGAACGGCTCAGCCCTTAATAATTCGCAGTGAGAACTGTTGCACCGGGCTGGGTGGGTGCAACGTCCGTATCGTTGTGCAGAAGTAGGTCGGCTAGGTGCCGGCCGCTCAGTGCCACGAACTAAGTATGCCGAACCCGCCATCGACTGACTATACGCACGTGCATTTAGTTACCTACAAGTTAGCAGAAAGTTTAATGGGGAGCCTTTTATTTCGTCCTTGGCGTAATGTGAATTACTTACCTACTATGACTGAAGAGGGTAGTTGTTTAAAGTGCTCAACTACATCTATCAAAAATTGCTTCTACTACTAATGCACATTTATATAAGCATATTGAGTTATGCTATTTTGAAATATACCTAACTTAACTTTTCAATACCTATCTAGGTACCAAAGTACCATTTCAGCAAAAACACCTTTGAACTATGAAAATCAAGGACAGCTAGCAGACACGAACGATAGTCGAAACTTTGATTACCTGCCTTCTGAAAGAACCCATTTACCGACCTAGCTAATAACTTTGCAAATACAAACAGTCTACATTTCTCGACACCTAAATGAAACTACGCAGTGCGACTTTTTATTCATAGATTACAATGACAAACTTTCTGTGAGTAATTCAAATTTTTAGTTTTTTTCTTCATGTCTTTTTATAGAATACATTTTACATACACTTATTACCTACATAATATACATTTAAATTGTAGCCTCAACTTTAAATACCTATCTAGGTTATTATTATATAGTATAGTAGTATATATATAGTAAAGTGGGTATTATTCATCCAATTAATTTATGAACAAATTACTAAAGGCATTTTAGGCTTAGTTTAGAATTCTGTTTTACAATCAATAGACTGTATTTTATTTGATGTATGTACTAAATGTATCACTACTAAACAATTTTATGTACCATTTTCAGAACTAATATGACTTATTTACGAGATACCTTGATCTGTAGGTTATATCATTTAGTCCATACACCTAGAGTTGTGATGCGGAGGTGTAATAGCTTATTGTTGCAGCCCCCTCACATGTCACAGCTGATAAATGTAACTACTCCTGGTATCAACATTGTCTTCAGGATTAGGCTGGGATCTGAGGTTGAAAATAACGTTCATACAAGTACAACTGCTGATGTCATTTCCTTATTTGAATTTCGGTCTTAATCTCAACTAGTTTTCCTACTTTTAAAACATCTGTGGTAGGTAGGTACTACATAGGACATTATATTACAGGACATTGCTTTTTGTTCTTGTATTTATAGTAAATTATTCCTTTATCAAGTACCTATCTAAATAAACATACTTGCAGTTTGTAAATTGGGTATGTAAGTACCTAAGTTACACAGAACTGCAGGAGATAAAACCAATAAAACTAACTTCTTTATAAATATTTAGGTAGGAGATAGGCTTTTGTAATATGAATAGGTTAGGTATAGGTAGATGAAATGGGCTAACATAGAAAAAGTGGAGATTGTATCCTTACATATTATAAAACAAAGCCCTCTGCCCGATCTGTCTGTTCGCGATAAACTCAAAAACTATTGCACGGATTTTCATGCGGTTTTTACCAATAGCTAGATAGATTCCTGAGAAAGGTTTAGGTAGTTTGTTATGTTTTTACCCGAGCGAAGCAGGAACGGGCTAGTGAAATAATAAAAAAGATATATAGGTAGTCTACAAATATGATCATGGTAACGGGAATTTCAATCAACACTTTCGAGCTACAGTGAAGTGGTATTGTAACCTCCAAGTTTTCGGAGTCAATAATAAGAAAATCGTTCGTCGTTTTTGTATCTATGGTTTGTTAAAATCTCAGCTGATGTTTACGACGAGTTTGCGCAATTCGTTCTCATGCAAGGTCGGTGATGTAATTGCCACTTTTAGCATTCAAACATAGCGGATAGCGGCTACGAAAAACGTATGCTTACCGCACAATATCCACGATTCATAGATATACGTGATAGAAACAACTGGTGTTTTGGTATGACATCATTCTTGTCCCGTCCCGACTATTCATAATGTTGCCTTGACAGTCTGAATATTTATAGATAGGGTACGAAACTACGGAATTACCTATTTTTCAAAGGGTGTGGTCACGGTGTGGTCTATATTTTATGTAGGTACACTAAATATTAATTTACTTCTAATTCCGTTGACGGAATGACATATAAGTGAAATACCATAACAGAAAATATGGGATAGGTACTTCTCGTGAACCTTGAATTGAAATTTGTCAAGAAGTACCTAAGGTCTACCTATATGTATAGATAAGGCAGGGCCGGATCTTTGGGCGGTAGGTGGCACTTGCCCTGGGCGTCGAAGACTAGGGGGCGGCCACCGGCCGCGTGACCCTCGCTGTATGTTTTACCCTGGATGTTTTACGCTGTATGTTTTTATCGGTGTAACGCCGTTTTCATCGTACACATCGCATCGCATGTAGCAATCTCAGTAGGTATCTCAGCGCAAACTTGCGCTCCTCATCGTTATGGGTGCTCTTTGTGATAAAGTAATACTTATGCGACGAGACTAGTATTTTATTTCTTGAAAAATGTTTCCTAGAGGCTGGCCAATTTCCTTATGTACCCTCCCCCCTTAAAAGCATAACAAAAAAGCGAATCGTACGGAACTCCCCTCGTTGCGTAATCTTACGTATATAGAAACGGGATGTGTCATATTTTCACACCGAATTACAAAAGCGAGTTGTTGATCGGTGGGATCATTGATAATAGACTTTCTAATGATTTTTGACTTACTGGTTTAGTGTTAATAGCCCTTTCTCTCGATGATCGATGTGCATTCTTTTTTTTTTGCAGAAATACTAAATTACAAGTGAAAATGTCGGAGGCAGTAGTGGAACAGGTGACGCAGGAGGTAAAGGACGTCAAGCTTGAGAACGGGAGTGCTCCGGGCGCGTCCAACGGAACGTCCAGCGGAGACAATGCAGTCTCTTTCAAGGTATATATCTGCCTACAACATAACTACTACTCATACTACTTTGTAGTGGTCGTGGGTTCAAATCCCATGTAAAATGAACATCTACTCAATAATGTATGCAGCATCTACTCAATAATGTATGCAGCAGAAAAAGTAAACACCTTCACCAAAGCATCATTTTCTACTGACGTAACAATCTGTCGTCGTCAACGTAACGTCTTCTCAAATTTTAATGGTTTACAGGATGCTTTCAAAGCTTTCTCGAAGTTCGGCGACCCGAAATCCGATGGAAAACAAATAACTCTTTCACAAAGCGATAAATGGATGAAACAGGCCAAAGTGATAGACGGCAAGAAGATCACCACCACAGACACCGCCATACACTTCAAGAAACTGAAGTCCCTGAAAGTTGGCGTCGAAGATTACCAGAAGTTCCTCGACGACTTAGCGAAAAGCAAAAAGGTGGAACTCGAGGATATAAAGAAGAAATTAACAACTTGTGGTCAACCAGGGGTTTCATCTCATGTAAGTTTTATTATGAACTTAACAAGAGACCTGTATTGTTTATGAACTACCTATCAAGAATTTCTTGAGCTAGCTACAGCTAGTCAAGTGTGCTTTGATAACTTGTTATGAAACAGCAAAAGAAAGTCCTTTTCCATAACTATCTACGTAGTTATGAAACGTGAACGAAGGGAATGTGTTTGAAATAAAAAGTACCTGACTGAATTGAATACTTCGTCAACCACAATGTTAGGAAGGTGAAGTGTTAAACAATTAATACATTTCCAGGTCACAAAATCTCCAGCAGCCGCGGCGGCCGTCGACCGCCTGACAGACACCAGCAAGTACACCGGCTCCCACAAGCAGCGATTTGACGAGACAGGCAAGGGCAAGGGCATTGCGGGCAGGAAGGACCTCGTCGACGGTTCCGGCTATGTCTCGGGGTATCAACATAAAGACACGTACGACAAAAGCCACTAGCCACCCCATAGGGACCACAAGTTTTGTGCACTATACCTACCTACATATTACTTATCAAAAATATTTCAATCATGTATGTCCAAAAATGTGTAGGTATCTCAAGGTCTAAGTCACAGAGTTATATCGCCCTATTTTTATGAAGATTTATGTTCTATGGTGCATTGTAAATGATGAGGTACGATGTGTGATCGATCTGCTGAATGAATTTTACTAAAATTTCAAGTAATAGAATTTAAGCCAAGTGGCCAATAAAAGACATAAAAAATTAACTGCATAAATGATTAGGTTTGATGTTTTTCGTTTTCAATTCAAAGGACGGTAGCAGATAGATCCCACAGTGGGTGTGTTGGAATCCCTTGCTTAAATGCACCATTGTGACAAAGTGATAAAATTATTTTTTCAATATAATAGTTATAAAATGGTATGGCACCACGAAACACCACACCACAATCATAATAACCTAAAATATAATTATATACAACATTCCTTCGTATATATGTAATTATGATGTTTAAAGTAAGATTAATTACATATTTTTTCAACATAAATATCTCGCGGTATTTAAGTTTCGTCCTAATTCTATGTCTAGTCGTACGAGTCCGTATCCGTAGTACCTATAGATTAGAATTACGTATGTAATATGGTTGAAATAAGTTGGGTTCATCTTATATTTAAGATGAACCCAACTTATTATAAATACAAAATATTGAATATTAAAAATATCTTTACATTTAGGTAAGATTATGCATGCGCATGTTCACATTTGCTACATAGACTACCTAGAAGCTTACAAATCAATAATAAAATGGTAACATTTCCTGTGTACGTAAACGTTGAATATTGCTATTGCTCCGCTATGTAGCAATATTTAACTTCTTTCTCACGAGAATTTGTTTGCGAATTATACCTATATAGTTTATTTTTAAAACCTATCTGTATAGTTTTACTGTCGCTAGAAGGCATACATTTCACATTGAAAAAAATATTTACGTAAGTATATGTTTTCATTTCTATGATTAAATAATAAGTTATGCCAAGATTTACTATAAGTTCGGCAATAAAAAGCCCATGTAGGTACCAACCAAACTTGAAGAAAAGCACAATTCTTTCAAAATTTAATTACAATTTAATCTTCGTGATAATAAATTAATTGTATAATTACTATTGTTCGTTGTTTTATTATATTTTGTATCTTCAATATAATTATTTTGAACCTAATAAAATTTGTAGGTACATTAAATACACACGAATGATTATAAAAATTGCATGTACAATACATATTATGTATTTAAATTAATAAACTATTGTTTATAAATAAACAGGTTTAATTTTATATTTTTATTTTTTCCCTTTACGAGTAGCAGTAGCGGCCTTGTCTGGACTATTACATTACAGAGAAGAGTATTAAGTATGCACCTATTTTGATTATCATTTTATATATTGAGTTGATAATAAACAATACTGTTTGCAATAAACAGAGAAAACCAATAATATAATAAAGTTTGCTTCCCATAAAGTTAAATAACAGCAAACCAGTAACATAACAAAAGTACTTATTAAATATTTCCTTTTGATGTAGTATATTATATCTAGCCTATGTATATTTATATCTAGCCTAGACAAAGAAATTAACGGATACAATAAAATTATGTTCAATAGATACCATTTTATTCAACTTAAAAACTAAAAATACATGTGTAAAGCCTACTATTTTACGAAAATATTATAATTACATGATATCTACTAATAATTTTACATACTGCATAGAATGTTCTACATATTTTCAAGTCTTAGTTTCACAGAATGTTCTAAACATTATATAGATAAATTTACAAAATAAAATTATCACATCTAAAACAAATAAAATGTAATTTCCATTGGGCGACGTTTTCCTATTTACGACTCGACTCTTCCTATCATATCTATAATTTTATAAATGATACATACTAAAGATAATAATGTTATGTGTAGTTGTATGCAGTAAAATCATAAAAATCTATCAGTATGTCAGTACTTTAACCAAAAATTAGCTCGAGCTAATTTTGAAGCTGCTTGAGCTCTATGGTTAAGTTGCAACCCTTCCTGTATGAATGAAATCTGTCTTCTGAGAATGTATGAATTCCCAAATAGAAAATAATATAGACGCTTCGGAAATACCTTGTAAGTCGCAATCACAACTATCGGGTCATGTCAAGATGGTCCCGCATTATACAACTTTTTTTTCCTATTTTCTCTGAACTGTTAGTTGCAACAGTTATGTTTATGTTAACTAAAAGTTGCTAAAATTAAAATAGGTGTAACATTATAAAAAAATACAACATTAATATTACATTTTATAAGTATTTAATTTCGTATCTATATTTCTAAACTATGCTTTTTATCGCACTAAAAAAAAAAACAAAAACTAGGCAATTTTAATGATACTTAATGGGATAAAGCTGATAAACGAAAACTTATAACAGACTAGTCCATTAACACATAATAGAGTATATTGATTTAGGCACATGACATTGTATTGCTTCAGCTGAAAGCATCTTCTATATTTGTATAGATAAAATTATATAGAGATCTGTCTGTCTGGGATTTATGGTACTGATATTTTAAGTATTAATAATAAACATGGGTCTCAAGAATAAATGAAAATTCAATATACTAATTCGAGAAACCAATTTCAAATGTTAAAAACATAAGTAAGTTTATCATCTAACATAAGATTATTTAAAAAGCACGAGGCCTTCGTGCCAGTTTTGTTAGCAAACGTCAATTTGACGAAGGGTTCTGTGGGATCGAAGTGAGCCGATATATAAGCCTGTGTGACTCCGGCTGTTAGCCACCAGGCGGCGTTGTTAATATATGCTTGTAAAAACTCGCTTTTGGTTTTTGGTAAAATTAATCTACCTAACACATTTACATAAGAAACCGGTTTAATATTCGGAATCTCTGATATCATAAATCTATTGGGTGGATCTCCGAGCGTTCCGACCGCTGCGGCCTCGCCGTCATTATTATCCGTTAATTTTCTTGAGGAAGCAATCATTTCCAAAATCAATCATTAGAATTGACATTAATCACAATACACATTAATGATTTTAAATTAAGATAGTAAAACTGATTCTTGTCTTTGTTAAAATTTGAAAAATAACATGACGCGCGGCCGCAGCGTTCGAAACGCTCGGAGATCCACCCTATTAACCTCTATTAGGTGGCCTGGCGATTTTACGTGAAGATCAAGTTGTAGGTAGTTTCAAGTGGGGCAGATTTTATTTATTAAAATTTCCAATAACATGAAATGAAATTAGCCCTACAGCCACTGAGTCCACACGAACAAAAGTTATTTATTAATTACTTATTGATTTTATAACTTACACGGCAGCTCTTTGTGCAAAGAAAAACACTATTTTATTTATAGAAAATGTATGTTATGATATTCGGAATGGAGGAACAGAACAGTTCTATTTTTTAAGACATTTTATAATGTTAATATTTGGTTACTTTGACTAAGTATTAAAATTCGTATATGAGGATTTTATGTAATCATCGCAAAATTTACTTAGTTCAATACAGATATTCCGGATTAAGGCATGCGTTACAATGTAATACAAATAGACTAATTTACAAAAAATAATTTGGATATTTTACAACAGCCCATTGAAAAAATGGCAACATTGATAATTATTTTGATTAATGTGATTAACTGCATTCGATTACATATTTAAGCTTTTTATTCAATAGCATAAACATTGTCAATTTACTATACGTAGCTAAGACATCAAAGCTAACAACACACATGTGCATGTTTCCAATAAAACTTGTATATATTTAAGCAAAATAATATATTTTTGAAGGATTTATAAATAATATAATATTTTGTTGTCTGCATATACTACAAGTTTTAGTCCTAGTTTAAACCTCGCTTCATAAAAATTTACAGATCCATGATACTATTGAGCTATTGGAATTTTATATTGAGTCCGGCACAGATGTTTCAACTTGACATAGTATATGATAACGAAATTGTCATTATAATATGCATATCTTATAGACTTTTTTTTCTTGATAGGTTTTAGAAATTTACTAAGTATAAAATACAATTCGTTACATTTCAGATGAAATGGAGTCTAATAATAGCAGTAAAATAGTCAGACGCATACATTTTGCAAGAAAATAATGCAACTACCTATATTATTCTAGATATTTGGTACAAAACCAAATATGTATTATAATTCTATACATATGGAATTGAGATATTTATTAGTAATATACCCTAGTCATAAAAATTTTATCACAATAACAATATACGGTACCTGAACTTACATGGGGCCTTCGATTGTGCTTACTTTCATGGCAAAATAGTAGACAGCACGACTACCCAGTAGAAATGCAACTAAGAATGCTCCCACATAAGCAATGTAGACTCCACTGCCGTGATCCTTAGCTGCAGACAGCGTACCAAGAGTGACGCCGAGTGCGATGGCCAAGAATATGAATGAGAGTACAGCGAATACCGTTCCACGGACACGAGCCATACGGTGACCCACAGACGACACTTTCCGACAGTGCGGGCATCGCACCGGCGCGTTCTTCAGTAACTGATACTGGAATTACGAGAATGCAATGAAGCAACAATGCACATAATATCAACGAGCTCACAATAAACAGTTATGTCCAAAGAGCAAAGTAATTAAACATACATCAATACTACTGCCAATACACAGGATATGCACTGCAAATTATTTTTATTGTTCTAGATTGTTACACTCCTTGTTACCATCTTTGCAGTCATAATAATGAACCTGTTAATTATTTATTTAGCTTTAATGAACATTTTTTGGGTAAATACAACTGTTCCTCATATTAACTGGCAAAGATATTTGATGTATTACTTTATCTTAAGATAGAAATTATTGTTGAATTATTAAGCAACATGTTATAGTAATGTTTATATAAACATCATCATCAGTCATAGCCAGTTCTAATCATTTGCAGTCCGCTCCTAATGATATATGCCTTTAGATTTCATATATTGCAATACTTGACTGTTCAACAATCTTTTTCGATTATAATTTAATATTTTTACAGTTGAAAAAGATCTAGACCTAAGTACCTATATTTGATAAAAAAACTTACCAAAAATGTATCCTGGCAGTGTCCACAAATAACTCTACACATGCCTGGTAATATAGGTATTGGGGGTGTAACAGGGGATGGTGCTAAATTGATGATCCTTTTGCAGTTAGCTCTAGGGCAGGCAATGCGCTGGGATGATGACTTGCAGATGAGCAGACAATTGCAAGGGCAACGCACATATTTCTTCCCTGGTGGAGCATTCCTTATAGGCTGTGAACAATTTACATATATGTTAAAGTTAGCAGATATATTAATTTAATAAAATTAAATGTTGCCTCTGCTGAATAATGTGCTTTAATCTAGCCTCTATAATTGCCAGCTATATACTATTAGCAGACAGTTTGCTAAACTTTGGCAGTAACTAAATAAATGGATAGTTTTTTCCTGCCCTAAAAAGAAGCTTGCATATTTTTTTTTCTTCCTCTTATTATTGTAATCTGTCCGATTATGACATTAAACAATATTTTTATGGTATCTAAGCAGTTATTGGTCCAAATCCATTGACTTGTCCTCTCCATAAATCAGTACTTTTATTGTACTTGTTTGTATAAGCTTCGAATCCATTGCATTATGAACACATGTCCAAGATCGATTTTCTCTTTAGTCTGGAAAAAACCACTCTCGGCTTCATGAGACCCGCTGCAAGCTCATTGGTATGGTTTAATAGACGGTCCTTGTACTTTGGCATTCTGTTTTTAATTTCCTCCATGACTGTGGGGATATTTAGGTCCCGATGTAATTGTGCATTTGTTATATACCAAGAGGCATCCACTTTAGTTCGTAGCATTTTTGATTGGAATCGTTGTAAGATCTCTTTGAGTTGAGAAATTTGAGTTTGCCAATGTACCCCAAAGTTGTATTCCAAACGTCCATGTTGGTTTTATTATACATTTATATACAAGCACTTTTTCAGTGATAACTTGGATTTCCGATTAAGCATACAATAATATTTTCGAAATTGCAAACTGAGAGCTTTACGCTTTGTAAAAATGTGTTTCTTCCAAGTAAGTCTTCTATCTAAATAAAGACCCAGGTACTTAGCATCCTGAGCCTGCGGTATACTGACGTCATTTAGGGTAACGGGTGGACAATTTTCTTTCCTCAGACTGTATGTTACATGGATGAATTTCGTTTCATTGGCTTTAATTTTCCATTTTTTGAGCCAAGACGAGATACCATCAAGGCTTTTCTGTAGTAGGCCCGAAGCTTTGGATGCGTCTTCATCAACAGATAAAAGCGCAGTATCGTCAGCAAAAGTGCCCATCTTGACACCATCAGTTAGTGGCAAATCTGACGTCAATAAAATGTAAAGGGTAGGCCCAAAACCCTACCCTGGGGAAGCCCCGCCTGAATTTCTTCTAGGTTGGAAACATCTTCACCAGATTTAACGAAGAAGTGGCGTTGATATAAATATGATTTTAGGAATAGAAAATGATTTATTGGGAGCATTTCTTTTATTTTGAAGAGTAGGCCATCATGCCACACTCGATCGAAGGCCTGCGAAATATCCAAGAATGCCGCAGAACAGTATTTCTTACTTTCAAAGCAGTCGTGTATACTATCCACGAGCCTGTGAATTTGTTCTAATGTGGCATTTCCGTGCCTGAAGCCGAACTGATGGTTTGGGATAATTTTCCTTTTACTGAGAATTGGATTCAATCTACTCAGGAATAGTATTTCTAAAACTTTTGAGGCTACTGGTAGAAGACTTATGGGACGATAAGATTTTGGGTCTGATAAGATTTTGGGTCTTCGGCATTCTTTCCTGACTTGAGTATCATAATAATCTGGGCGACTTTCCATTGAGGTGGGACAAAAGACTTCCAGAGAATTGCATTGTATATCTGTGTCAATACCATTACGCCCTCCTCAGGTAATTCTTTCAATAGCTTTGCAGTTATGAGATCATAAACAGGTGCCTTATGTTGATCCAAATTGAGGACTGCGCTTCTAACTTCAGTTTTGGTAAACCGCTCAATGGGTGGATCCAGCTGATATGTTTCATGTAAGGATTTATTGATATCATTTAAATTGTCATTTGGAACGTCACCGGCGTTTGGCTTAAACACTTCTCTCAGATGATTTGCAAATGTTTGCGCTTTCTCCAGATCACTCTTTGCCCATGTATTGTCAGGATTTCGCGGCAGTGGCTGATATACATTTGGCTGCTTCAGTTTCCTCGTTGCTTTCCAAAGAGAGTAATCTGAGGCTACTGTTGAGTCCAGACTCAACAGATGTTTTTGAACATATTGGTTTTTATATTCGAGAAGCAGCCTTTTTAAGTTTTGCGGTGAGGCCATTAAATATTTTTTTATCTTCAGGGTGTCTAGTCTGCTTTTTGATCCATTGACTTGTCCTCTCCATAAATCAGTACTTTTATTGTACTTGTTTGTATAAGCTTCGAATCCATTGCATTATGAACACATGTCCAAGATCGATTTTCGATCGATTGACGACCTCGGTGGCGAAGTGGTAAAGTGCTTCCCTCTGAACCGAGAGGTCCCGGGTTCGATCCCCGGTCGGGTCATGATGGAAAATGATCTTTTTCTGATTGGCCCGGGTCTTGGATGTTTATCTATATATGTATTTGTTATAAAATATAGTATCGTTGAGTTAGTATCCCATAACACAAGTCTCGAACTTACTTTGGGGCTAGCTCAATCTGTGTGATTTGTCCTAATATATTTATTTATTTATTTATTTGCTGCCATTTCTTTCTAGCCAAGCGTTTTTCAGAGATTTTATCTTGGATAGTTTGGGAACAGGAAGTTGGTGAAATTTGTTTCTGGGTTGGTGTTGCTTCCCATGCAGAAGTTTGAACGCAGTTATTGAAATATTCAATAGCCAATGTTATATCATTGTCTGTTTTCAAGGGTAGTTTTGTGTCTATGGTAGATGATACTAGTCTCTGGAATAGGTTCCAATTCATTTTGTGGCTGTGTAATCTACATGGGCTTCGATTTTTAGTCACTACCTTTTTGAGAGTCACTATAACTGGTGTGTGATCCGATAATAGGTCGAGACACGATTCTGCAGTTATGTAGGTTTCAGGGATTCCTTTACCACGCAGAAGTTAACCATATCGGGATGGCGTTTCTTATCTGTAGGCCAGTATGTAGGTTTCCCGGAAGAGACAATGCTTAGATTTAGCACTCGGCTTGCGAGCAATAACTGGCGTCCCTTAGGTGTTGTGACTCGTGATCCCCAATCTATATGCTTGGCATTGTAGTCTCCGCCAGCTATAAACCTATTTCCAAGTGTTTCAAAGAAGTCAATGTAGTCTTTCTCTTTTAACTTATGTTTTGGTGGACTATACAGTGCTGATATTGTTAAAGGTCCAATGGTGTCTTCAATCACTACATTTGTTGCCTGTATTTTATCTGTACAATACGGTTGAGTGATATGGTGCCGGATATTTGTCCGGATAAGTATCCCGGATCCAGCATGTGCAGTTCCATCTGGGTGGTTTGTGTAATAAAATTTATAATTCGGTATTATGATGTGACTTTTGTCTGTAAAGTGTGTTTCAGATATAATAAGTATGTCCACACTGTTTTCTTGTAAGAATGTTTTAACTTCAAGAGTATGTTTTAGCCGCCCATTGGCATTCCACACAGTTTTTTCCTGCCCTAAAAAGAAGCTTGCATATAATGAACTTTTTGCTTGCATATATTGACATCTGTGTTAAGTTTGGTGAAGTGAAAACCTAAAAAAGTAAAAGTAACTGTAAAAGTAACTTGAGAAAATAAATAGTTACCTAGCTAGCTATAAACAAATTTATTCAAAGTCAAATATTAATATGATAGGTACTAACTGTGGCTTCATTGCATTCAGAACATTTTACAACATGCTGCTCTCTCTTTCCAGAGATATCAATCATAGCCTGGCACACGCGACATGTTACCATGGGCAACCCAGCCTGCTGATACGGCGGTGGCAGCTCATCAGGACCAATCGGCGATATCGTGCTTACGTTCACTTCCTCTGTAGAAGAAAGTAATTAATTAGATATCTACCCAACATACTAAGTAACATACAAAGGTTCATGTAACAAACATTAATAGGTACCTACCAATTCTATTTGACATTACACAACATTCAAATAGTAAACAGGTTTGCTAAAAATATCCATACATAATTATCTTAATGGACTAAGTAGCAAGTAGGAAAACTTAATCAATGTTTAGATCAGAATTAGGTGAATCATCGACTGTCAAAACAACTAATAAATCCACTTACCATCTCTCAACAAGGGTTGATTTTCGCTTTGTCCATCACCCATGTTTAGTACCTACAAAATCTTGTTGTCGGATAATTTAAACAGATGCTATAAGTTTCTTACTATAGCAGATACCACAAATTTCACGATCCTAAATCATTTAAACGTGCACAAAACAAATTCACTCGCAATTATGCATTTCTTTTTTCTTTCTTTCTTCACTTGACTGACATGTCATACAAAACGCTAATATAGTGACAATCAGTGTCAATAGGAGTTTGTGATTGGAAATGTAGACATTGAAAACTATAGACTGCGGATCATACCCTATTTATCTCACTTCGCTCATACAAGAGAGAGAATTGCTTATTAGAAATACTAAAGAAGAAACGGGACAGTGTGCTTGTTAGCACACGTTTCATCTTTTGCTGGCAGAAAGCGCGGTCGCACACATTAGGTTGCCGAACCTAATCAGGAATCCGAATTCGGAAACCTAAATGCCTTTTTTTTTTCATACAAAATGTTCACACCTAGAAGTCAGTCACCTATGATGACCGCAGCACTCGCCTTTTTTCA
Organism: Plodia interpunctella; assembly: GCF_027563975.2. Classification (NCBI taxonomy): domain Eukaryota; kingdom Metazoa; phylum Arthropoda; class Insecta; order Lepidoptera; family Pyralidae; genus Plodia; species Plodia interpunctella. The sequence continues at coordinate 5,951,610 of NC_071303.1, forward strand.
ATGAAATGTGTGCATATAGATTGTTAAAATCAAAATAATTTTAACGATGAAATATTTTAGAAAATCGCCGTTGAACTTAAAAATTCTCCTATCTAGCTCTGGCTCTACTTATGGCATGAGAATATAGGCATATGAAGTACTTACTAAATACAATACTTATGGTTCCACCTCAATGACTAAAGAAAATATAAGTGAAAATAGAAGTGGAAATAGGTACGTCTACAAGATATTGATACCTATACTGCAATCGTCGACTAAAATGGCTGCCACTGTTAGGGATGCAGCTACAAAGTTTCTCTTGGGTATAGGTAATTTAGGATAGGTAGGTAAAATTTACCCACCTAGTTTTTAAAATTTTACCCTATCTTTTCTACTAAACGAATAATTTATATATTTGTGATCGCGTTTTCGAAAACGGCGCTAAGGATTTCGTTGAAATTTGAAATATAGGTGATTACGATAAAATGTCAATCTGGATAGGTCCCATAGTTATGGGACCTACCTGGTACTTAGCGAAAACTAGTTAGTTTTCGCTAAGTAGGTACTATGTACCAACTAACCTATGAAGCGTCATTCGAAGTCGATTTTTGTTTTGGCCATCACTATAGAACACTTAGCCATATTGCTCTACTCACACTACCACGTAATTTCAAGTAGATTTTTGCGTAATTATGTCGAAAATCTTAATTTTCTCTAAAGAAACACAACCTGTTGACAGCTAAACTACCACGAAACCCGTCGCATAAAATGGCGGACATGGCACGTACCTACTTTTGCAGGTGTTACCATAAATAAGCAATAAGCAAAATATGTTTGTCCTTCTCGTCAAATGCAAAAACATAGTAGAAAAACATATATTTAACACTCTGTACCATAATTGCTTGATAAAATGTATATGTAAAATGCGTATATGTTGACAAGGGCCTCTCCTCTCCCCATGTAGTTTTGTTACCCCGGCTCCCCAATGTCGTCGAACAGTTTGCCAACCATTGGCAGATTCGGTAAACATTGCTGGTTTTTCATTGCGGTATATAAAAGCGCTCATACTAAATACCTACGCAATGTTCACGCATTCGCATCTGAGTTCGGCGATACGACAGTGTGGAACTGGAACTGACATTAAACTGTCACAAACACAAGTCACATTTGACAACCTTGTGTATTTGATGTCCAAACTTTGAGAATTGACATTTGTGGACATGTGTTTTTGAACTTTTTGTTGTTTATAAGATATGATTTTCGGCATTCTTTTGCAAATTTAATTTACTCAAAGAATTTACAAATGGCTAGTAAAGTGCACAGAGTACGTTATTATAACCCAAAACCTGAATTGATTAATTGTGTGTCTTATAATAGAACAAAGAAACAGATTGCTATTGCAAGGTTAGTTTACAGATACAAAACATCTCCAAAAAACAATTGAATTATTGTACTATGTACTCGGTCAAATTGAATTTGGACCTGGCGATCTGTAGGTGAAATCACTTTTTATGTTCTAATACAGTTTGTAAGACAATCATTGAATTTATAATTGGTGTATCGGCTAGGGACCTACCATTGTCCTAACCTAACTATATTAAAGTAACGGTACTTGCGTGAGATGGTGAAACGGGAACTGGAAGAGTTTTCGACTTTTCACAGTTCACGCAGGTCCAGATACAATTAGACTGTAGTATCTTTATATTTTTTCGTGGTAGTACTTTTTAATTAAAATAAACAAAATTTTCCAGAGGAGATGCTTCAATTGAAATATGGGATCTGGCATATGCTCCTTATTTGATTAAATTCATACCTGGTGTAGAAAATGGATCTGTGGAAGCTTTGGGGTGGGTGAACAATCGATTACTGTCGACTGGTCTTGGAGGAGCACTAGTTGAATGGGATTTAGAAAGGTCATGTGTGAAAGCCACAGTTTTACTCACTGGGTATGCTGCATGGTGTTTAGATGTGAATTCTGACAATACTACTGTAGCTGTGGGAACAGAACAGGGCTATGTGAATTTGTATAATGTGGAAAATGATGATATTGTTTACCAAAAATTATTTGATAAGCAAGAGGGTAGAATCATGTGTTGTAAATTTAACAGTGCGGGAAATATACTAGCCACAGGTATGTTAATTCACAAATGCACACTTTAGTGGACACATTAATAATAAATGTTTTTGTCCACTAAAGGGTTAGCAATTTATTTGTAAAATACTGTGTTTTCCTACTAGTATTGTAATTATTGCTTTTCATTTGAATTTCAGGTTCAATTAATACAATCCGAGTCTGGAATGTTAAGACTGGGTATGCCATTAGCCGCATTACTGTGAGTAGAAGGGGCAAGGACACTATAGTGTGGTGCCTTGCAGTACTGGCTGACAATATGTTAGTGTCAGGAGATAGCCATGGACGGCTTACTTTCTGGGATGGAACTCTTGGAGAACAGGTGCTATACTTTTTTTATTTTATGAAAATTTTTATATTACTATCAAATTATAATTATTTGTAAAATATTTTCTATACTGTTCTTTTCACATTTTCGATATAGATTTACCTAGATTTTTTTGTACAACTAAATTTAGTTGTACAAAAAAATCTAGGTAAATCTATATCAGACTTTTTTACAGTCATGTATAATTATACAGTCATGTATAAATTATACATGACTGTAAAAAAGTTCAACCATAAAAATTTTTCTTTCAGATTGAGTCATATTCAACACACAAAGCTGATATTTTGTCAATAACAGTATCAGATGATGAAAAGAGTCTTTATTGCAGTGGAGTAGATCCAGTTCTAACAAACTTTATCAAGGTTGACAATAAGCAAGCAGGGGCGCAGTGGGTCAAACATTTCCAGAGGCATATTCATGAGCATGATGTGAGGTGAGATATATTTTGGAAGTTGTAATATGTTTTCATTGTTATAACAATCATGTCACTAACTCAAATTTTTATACTTTCCACCATATCTCACCATTTTATGCCACCATAGCTCAACAAAAAAAAAGATATAAATGTCACAAATGGAGGGGTTTTGTTACCTTATTTATTTTGTAACTTACATTCAAATCAGTTGAAATCACGTTGAAGTAATGTATATGTTTAAGACCAAAATTGTTGTTAAATGTATAGGACTTTAGATGCAGTGATTTAAAATCAAGTAAAATGTTTCTTGGGAATTTATTCACATTATGTTTCAGGGCCTTGGTATATAAAGATAACAAGTTGATATCAGTTGGTGTGGACGGATACTTGACACTGTCCAGCTACCCTCCAAAGTGGGTGATGAGGATCCCACACATGATACCAGCACCAAGGTCTTCTGTTTGTGCAAAGAAAAAACTCCTTTTACTGAGGTACAAATATGATAACATAATAAGTCTCAATTGTCAATGCTATTATAATATTGTATATACGAAAGTTTGGATGAGTGTGAGGATGTTTGTCACTAAATCACACATAATCGACTATGAAATGCGATTAAACTTGGCTCACGGGCAGAATATATCCTAGAATATCATATAGGGTACTTTTTATTCCAAAATTCCCACAGGAGCTAAGCACAAAGTCTAATCAATACCTAGTATTAAACAAAGTCGATTTCCACTACCTGTCTGTCCCTATGTATGCTTAGATCTTTAAAATTTAAAAAAATATGGGCAGGCCACTAATAGGTATAATACAATTTAAAATGTTGTGATTACATGACTCAACTCAATAACTAGTTGTTGGCCAAGAACTAGACCTCGCAGACACAATAATTTTTTAATGAATTTTTACAAAATTGTGAATATTTCAAAAACGACTTAACCGATTTTGATGCCCTACGAACTTAAAAATTCTATTGATAGATCCTACATATCTTTTAAATTTCATCAAAATCAGACCAACAGTTCGAAATATACATACAAAAATCGCGTTACAAACATACATACAAAAAATATATTTTTGCTCCTAGTAGAATGGTAGACCTCGCTCGCATCACTCACTCGGTCAAAGATGTTACTTTAATAATATTCACATTGTTACTTTTTTTTTCAGATACAATAAACATTTGGAAGTATGGAAATTGGGAACTTTTGCCACCAATCAGAATGGTAAAGTTTTGTTTGATAACATCAATAGACATGAAAATTTGGGAAGCAAGGACAACACAAATTCAAACACAGAAGAAGATTCCAGAATAGATATTTTGAATAAAGCAAACATGGCTTTAAATAAAGAAAGGAGGAAATTGAAACTAGTCGAGAACCCTTTAAAGTTGGTTTCAATTCAAACAAAAGGCAAAAAGCAGTTGCGGTGTTGTGAGCTGTCCCCTACTGGAGAATTCATTGTGTATTCAACTGATAGTAACATAAGAATGCTTAAATTAGAAACTGTAAGTAAAGCATTTGTAAACTTAATTTAATTTTTTGGATAAAACATTTTAATGGAAGTACAACCTAGTAAATTGATTAACAAAAACCTATCTATTTTTTTTTGTCTTGTAGGATGACGATCAGACAAACACATCTATATCTAAAATGATATTGAACGGTCTCCCGCCGACTTGCGACCGCGTGACCTTCACTGAAGATTCCCTCTACATGGCGGTACATAACGCTGGAACACTGTACATCTTGCACGTGGACTCGCTAGCTGGTGCCACCGTCGTGCAAACTATCAACATACAGAAACGTGAGATATAGTAATATTGCTCTAATTTAAAGAACATTTTAGTTTTAGGTGAGGTTTATTCTGAAGAAAAAGGAATCTGACAAAAAGCTTCATTTGATTGATGTTAAAAGAAAACGGCTTATAATTTAGGGAACTGATGAATGTTTCTTACCTACTCGTTTTGTATGTAGGTATTTAGTTTGAACAATTATCGCTTTGCCGTACCGACATTATTATTTTCTTGAGAATATTTATTTATTTTGAAGATAATATGCATTCTCACTGATAGTTTTAATGTATTTCAGATTTAAAAACTTCATCCATATTACATCTTTACATATCTAAAAACACCGCAGCGGGCAAAATATATTTGGTGTTAGCCGACACGGTAGGCGCCATAGTAGTGTTCACGAAAGGCGAACATAAGTTTGAGCATTACGTCACGCTGCCGACGTACAAATGTCTGCCGTCGGCGCTCACTGTGGATAGTGCTCGAGATAACCTTATTGTTGCTTATGTTGATCAAAAGGTAAAATATATCTTTCGTATTGCCTACCTTGCTTGAAATTTATTGTTAATAACTCAGAATGAAACCTGTGCATGTTTTTATGTTAAACTAACACTACAAAAACAATATAAATTTAATCTGATTTAATTTAATAGGGCATATTACGCAAAGCTCAGCGCAGATGGCGCTACTGGTACAACTAAGGTACACAAACATGTTTCAATATTGTTGTAGATTTACTACCAAAATACCTTCTACGCAATCGTGATGCGAGTTTTAAGGAAAAAGGAAGGATTTAGTGGATTATCCTGAATATAATAACACTATTTTAGGTTATGTTCTGCAATATTTGGTCAACTTTGGTCATAAACTGATATAAACTTGATTTTGACTGAAGATCTTACCTGTATAAAGTCCATATTTTAATAAGTCTTCACGTGTGAAGTGTTCCAAGCTTCTTTTCGACTGTTTACTGGTTTGAAAATTTTACAGCGTGCGTCGGCACCCGAATATGTTACATTGTTGTATATTTTCACAAACGAATGCTTACATAATGAAAGGATTAATAAAGTACCCTAAAATAAACGTTTTAATCGACATAGCAAAAGTCGGCAAAGCTTTTGTGTACCTAACATACAGTGCTGTGCTCTGGTGGGCTAAATGTGCAGTAATACTCTCTATTCATTCATTGGATATTAATTTCTGCTTAGATTGCCTCTACGACTGCTCACATTTTTATATATTACCTATATACAGACTATAATACAGTTTTATGATCTCTCTGAGCGTTTTTCCAGTTGCTTCTTAAGCTGTTAAGCGTTGGAGCCTAAGGCCCATTTTCCTACTTTTATATCCCCTACGCATAGTCATCATCATCTATTGTCAGACCATTGGCATGCAACATCCTCCTTTTAGTTCACTCTATTTCAATCAATCATGTTCCACGGCTTAAGGTACCTTATCGGTCGATTGTAGTTACGCATGTTTTTGTAAACTTCTATTTGAAAGCTATGAAAAAACATAAACAAAATAAACTGCCCATAAGGTACCTACACCCAAACTTAATTATACGGACAAATTAAGCATGTATGATTTCCAGGTGGTAGAATACGAGCTGGTATCGAAGAAGTTCTCTGATTGGCTGAATTCCAGCCTGCCGGCGGCGTGGTGGGCGCGCGGCGGCGCGGTGTCGGGCGTCAGTGCGCACGCGCAGCGCGCCGCGCTCGTCTTCAAGGACGACACCTCGCTCTGGGTGCTCGACCGCAAACCCGTCAGTACCAAACTAAAGATATACTTCGTCATAAATTTCGTTTCGTTCACACAAGTAAGAGGAATGCATATTAGAAATACACGAAAAGAGACGGAATGTAGTGCTAATATCTTTTTAAACTCACCATGTGTCCAATTTTGAAAGTATCAGAAGGCCTCTCAAGTTTTTTTTTTGGTAGTGGTACTCATTCAAATCATATAAAGGAACATCTGCTTTGGTGGTGGTCCAGCAGTCAAGGAGCCGCCTACTAACTGACAGGTTCGAATCTTACTCCTGCTGCATAGATTCGTATACCAATCTGACTCATGTATTGTATGACTTTGATTTCGTTGAAGGTACACATCTTGAGGAAACTTGCACATGGTTTGAACGTTTAGTGTGCGAATAGTGTGCACATCGCGGTTGAAGACAAAACTCGGCGGCGGCACAATATCAATGATAGCATACGGTATATATGTGTATATGATATGGACCAAGTGATTAATTGGACGGTATCAAAAATTCCAACGCAACTTGAATAATGCCCGAAATGAGCAGACTACAATTAAAACAGGCTTTATATTTATTAGTATAAGTACTTGTAAACAAAAGTGGAAAATTATCAAACACTTTTTTATTCGTACTTACCATATATGTCTTAATATTTCTGTTTCAGGATGAAAACTATGAACCGCAATCGAAAAAGCAATCGAAAGGGGAAAAGAAAAATGCGGCTTTCAAAGTAATACCTATAAAGGTAAGAATATAAATACAACGTTTTTAACTTTGTTATTATTTTTAACTGTATATATTTTTTCTGGTTGTGGATGAGAAGAAATAAACATTTATTTATTACTAACTAGAGCGGCTCGCCTCGGCTTCGCCTCGGTTTCCACTTCCTCAAGAATCCACAATCTATTGGTGAAAACCGCATGAAAATCCGTGCAGTATTTTTTGAGTTTATCGCAAACAGACAGACAGACGCGGCAGAGGACTGTGTTTTGTAATACGTATGTAAGGATAAGGATACTTATAAGTACTGTCATGAGTCAGTGTGACTTTGGCAAGTAGAAATACTATTCTGTTTTTTAAATAAGCCATATAATATAAGAAACACTGGGTCTAATAAATTAAATAAACGATTGGTTTATGAAATTATCTATTTCAATATTTATGCTCTAGGTAATATTAAATATGTATGCTCTAGGTAAAATAGACATATCTAAGATCAATGTGATAATTTATATACTGTAACAATGCTGCTGGTTCATTATACGAATATTTAAAATTGGTAGGAAAGTCCATTTCAAAAAAATATAAATATGTAAACTCAACCATACTAAAATTTGGAAACAATTTTTATCAAAAAGCACAATAAACGCAATAATTAAGGTAGCTGTCGAACAAACATAACTTTTTTCGCAAAAATAATATTATTAGATAATTTCACAATCGTGACGTCACGTTTGAGTATCATTTAGTACGGAGCGTTTGGACGAGTCCAAACAAGTATTGTCATTATCACTGGGGTTTCTAATAATATAGGAGCCTTCGAATAGTAATCAAAATAAAAATTTGTCATCTACCCTATTTCATTGTAAAAAATTGCACAAGCTGACAAGGATCTTTTTGATTGTACAAATGTGTTGTATATTGTAACTTTTTGTACTATGTTTTATGCTCCAAATAAACTATTTCTAAAAATATCGTATTTACATTCCAGTATCTGTCGGACTTCCACTGGATCGGGGACGACGAAGCAGTTATCGTGGAGATCCTACCCGAGAATATTGTATCGCAGTTGCCGCCAATTGTCACTCTTAAATAAATGTATTCATTACTTTTAAGTAATCAATGTTTTGTTATTTATCTTACTCTAAATTTCATACCTATTTAATTTGGATTCGTAAAACTTGATGCTAATCTTGGGAACTACTGGGCCGATTTGAATGAAACTTTTCATGAAGAAGAGTCACAATGTTCCAGCTAAACTATACGAAATATATATTTCAGTCGTATGAGTATGTTCTGTACAGGTATTATACGCTTTGTCTGTAAAATTGTTCAGCCACGCGAACGTAGTCGCGGGCATCAGCTAGTATAAAATAAATTGGAAAAAAATATGGTGTTACGACCTCCGCGCAGGCTTAATCCGTCTCTAAATATTTTTCCGACTTACATCATTGATTACATATAAACGGTTGTGCGATTTCTTGTCCATATATATCAACAGATAATTTAATAGGTCCAGACTATAAACTGGGCCAACCAAACTAGAGCCTTTTATCAATCCCTCCTAAATTTATTACTCGGTCTAGGGTTTCTCGATAAAATCGGTCACAGTGTATCCAAGAGTTCCAGAGACAAAGGCATCACGCGCAGCTGAAGCGCGCGCGCCCACGCGTCGTCGCGCTCCTCACAGCGCGCCAGCGGCAGCTTGTACGAGATCGGGTCTCCGCTTACGCTCCTGGTGGACATTTTTCGTTATATATTCGGCAATAACAGTGAAAACTTCATCTAATTTAATTTGGAGATATACGGTACAGATATTTAACCAAAAATTATAAATCGTCGTTTAACGAGTTTAGTTCGTATGAGTTAGACGTTTAAAAATAAACGTAGTAAATAAACTTTACCTGTAAACGCTTATTTAGACACAAAATGAAAGTATTTAAGATTCGCTTCAAGAAAATTATCTTAACATGAAATAGAGAGGTGCCTGGTACAAGATCGACTATAGTTTTTATCCTACATGTAAATTACATACGTACCCTAAGAAGACAAAAGTTTGTTTGTAAGAGTCATAAATTTGTCCAGGTGGGAGCGGAGGCCTGGTGGGGTAGTCTCGCTCTGTCTTCACGAGGCGGCCGTAGCGCTCTAAAGGACACAGCGCACGTCGCCCGACTATTGCTGAAAATATATAATCCCGTAACAAATTAACATTTAGTATATTTACTCAGTTTATCCATAAAAATCTAGCGCAATCAACGAATAACTTATTACATAAGTTGGTGCTCTACTGTGATGATACATGGTTTTCCAATTTGCCTGTTCCATTTCATCAACTAGCGCGCAGATTACCTTTGTTTTGCTTCATTCGGAAGCAAGTGATGTATGTACATGAGATATTAGTAGACTGAGATGAGGCATGAATACAATTCGAACCTATGATGATTTTCCACCATAAACGAATGTCTATCAGGCGTCCGCTACAAATTTAAATATGATTGATATATACTATAAACTTGATTATATGTTTAATAATAATAATGTTAGGTACCTGCTGAGGTAGGCGGTAAGGGTTTCGGAGATGGATCTACAACTACTGGATACGTTTTTGGTTCTGGCTGACAATTCACTGACTTGACGGCTGCTCGATATTCACCCAGAGTCATCCCTGCGCCAATATTAGTCAGTATTAAGATCGAAAATCGATTATTTAATTCAGAATTGAATTAAGAAGCTGTAACATTTTAATTCGGTGTTCCGATATCAATTAACGAATTATCATAGTTAACTGTAAAATTATATAATTTGCCGAAGCTTTTTAAAAATTAGACATTAATTTAAGAAAATATTGCCACTGAAACCGATAATTTCAAGGCATTTTTCAAAGACCTGAAAATCTCCATTTATAATTGAACTTATACGTTTAAGTACGTACCAAGTTTGAGCGCTTCCTCTTCCTGTATCTCTCGCAGACGAGTATAAAATCCCCATTTTTGATGCCACAGCCGAGCTGCCGTACGTTCTTTACGCGTCAGTGAGGTACTGAAAAATAAAATACTTGCAAATCTGTTTTGCTATAGTTGCATATAGACTGACATCAAAAAACTTATGGGTGTTGTTTACATATGTTTTAGATTAATAAATTTCCAACTTGAACTATAATTTAACTTTAATCGTAATATATCTTGTAAATATACGGAATTAAATGGAGCGAAATGATGGGTGCTGTACATGTTCCGTTTACTTTCTTACTAATAAGTCCGCCATACAGATAAATAAACCTTCGAGTTTTGTAACTCCTGGATCTGTCTACCCGTAAGGGATGAAAGTAGACAACAAACTTAGATTAGATTCGACTGAAAATAATGACATTCTATGACAAACGAGAAAGTTGTCCGAATATCAAAAGTGAGCGATTAAAAAATGGGACTTAACTTTTTACAATGCTTATACATCATTTTCACATGTCTGAAGATTGAAGATAAGAAAAATATTTATAAAAAGGTACTTACAGGATTCCTTGAGCCTTGACAGGATCGGTGGAAGGCTCCCGACGGCCGCCCACGGCGGCAGCGGGCGCAGGTGCCGACGCCTCCATCTCAATTATACTAATTGCTATTATTGAGTTACTTTCAATATACTGTTCTACTGTCGACGTCGTAATGGAAAATATAAAGCCCCAATGCTTTATACCACCATGCGTTCATGCGTTGCTACGCTAACTAAATGGAATTGACCAAACATCTCGCTGGAGTGTCGTCGTTATACGATACTAGGTGTTGCCCAAATCTTCGCATGCGTAATATTTCCACGGGAACAGTTACTTTTCCGGAATGAAAGTTCTTTCCCTATGTTCTTTTTTTATACTTCAAACTATATGTACTTATGCAAAATTTCAAGAAGATTGGTTATATTTATCATATTTTAAAGTTTTATCATACTTTAATTTAAAAATATTCTTAAAAAAGGACTACAATTGCGTGCCGTTTAAATATTGTGTTATCAATATTTTAAAAAGATTGGTATATTTGCCCATTTTGTACTTGTTTCTCTATTAGATTTTACGTAAATATTTGTACCTATACGGGCGAGTCGAAATGGCAGCGCTTGACGACTGAATATTGCAACTGAATTGTCTAGACAGGACCATTGATCTATTATTATGAACTTACGTACTAACTCAATGGACCGCACGGTTCGTAAATAAAGTTTTCGTAAAAGCTATTTCATTTTGTAACTTAAAAAGTGTACATAGTGTGATTATTTCAGAACAAAAGAAAAATCCATTATAAAACATTATCTATGTACCTACCTATCTAAAAGTCTTAAAACTATTACACGGCAGATAGAAAATGAAATGTTATAGGTACCTAGGTATTTAGTGTACCTACGTATGCATGCACCACAGGTTTCTGGTAAGTAGTGTTATAAGTATTAATTACTGCACGTTTCAAGAATGTCACATATTCAATAATGTATGGACAAGATAATAAGTGCAGGTACTTATAAATAGTTACAGTACATATTTACGTAGGTATATTACGTTATTACAATATAAAGTAGCGTGGGCAAGTGGATTGATGGTCATGTTGGTTTGCAAGTCCTAGTCGTACTTCTTACTGCTGAGTGTCGTCGTGGTCATTACGTGGAATGAAACGCAAACCACTTGGTAATATTTCGGTTTGGAGTAGTTTGTTATTTGATACAGCAGATTATAAATTATCAACTAAAGGGCAGGTTTCCTCACAATGTTTTTTTTTACCGGAAGCATGTGGTGCATAAGTTGAAACTATACCTATATAAATGAGATTAGATTATTCTAATTGAATATTGATTGAGATAATTAGGGTTTGAACCTGGGATCTTGTCGGTTCACAGGAGGCCTTGATCATCGACCAAGTTAGGTACGTGTTGATCATCACCGACTCTAACCTCTCCGGTTTTCTTCTCAGTTCTACAGGAATGTCAGTTAGAATTTTACGAGATGGTCCGTCTGTCTCGAGATGTCTGGATGTCTAGAAAACACCTACGCTGTACGCAAAGGGCGATGGAAGGGCAGACGGCTGCACCGCTCTCGACTCTACGGAATTATAATACCTAGCTAAATGTTAAGTTTGTTTTATTTGATGAAGATGTAGCTAATATACCTACCTAAATATTATATTTAAGATTTCCTATGATCTTCGTGTTTCTATGTATGTTTGCGAAATTTCATTATAGTTAGTAGACAGTTTAGTTATGTAGACAGAGCCTGAAGAAGTAACAAACAAACCCACTGTTGGTCGACATGAAGATCACCCTACTGATGCGATGCCATATTGTGTACCATAAGTAGGTTCATTTAAAATACAATTTCTAATTATCCTTACATATTATAAAACAAAGTCCTCCGCTGCGTTTGCCTGTCTGTTTGTCCGCGCTAAACTCAAAACCGCGGCACGGATTTTCATGCGGTTTTCACTAAAAGATAGTGTGATTGCTGAGGAAGGTTTAGGCGTATAATTTATTAGTTTTAACCCGAGCGAAGCCGGAATGAGCCCTTAGTACAATATAAAATAGGGTGATTGTTTTAATGTCTTGTGTGTAGAGCAATATCGTATTTATGAGGATTTCCACTCCGACCCACTGAAACAGATCAATTATTTTTCGTTTTTTTCTCAATGGAAAAGCTTTTTAGTTTGTCCGATGAGAATATTTTTAACAAGCCTGTTGTACCACTGCTGGGCAAGGTCTCTCCCTTTTTCTTCCACACATTTCTCTCTATTACTGTTTGTGGACTCATGCGTACTGTACTGGAATCATGCGTAAGAATTTATCAATGTCGTACCACCGTCTCCTTTTCGGTCTATTCTGCGATCATCCGATATCCATAAGGTAGTCAGTCAGTTTTAAGTCAATCTTTCTGGCCGCATTTTGTTAATTAGCTTTGGGGCGAAGGTTTTGTGGGAATTTTGAAATGAATTGCAGACAAAGAATAGCGAAGCGACTCTACCCATTTCCCAGTTGAAGTGTGAATTGTGATTACGTCACAAATAGGCTATCCGATGTTTCGAATACCTACTTGTATGAAAACAAAATATACATTTTATAAGGGAAAATTGGGAAAGTCAAATTTTAATTTCATACAGCTTACAAAGGGTGTCTGGTGCTTTCCGGTGGTGTTGACGTAGGCGCCGGGGACGGGAGGGGTTGAAGGGTGAGGGGGGTAGGCAGTCTACAGTCTAGACATTCGACCGACATGTCCGCTTTAGCTGCCTGCAGGCCTATATGCCTTTGCTAACTTACATTATGTCTATGTTAATATAAATTTCAGATTCCGACGGAATGTTAGGTTGATATCGCAATAATACAAACAATAAAGATATTCAGGTTCTTTTTTGGAGAAAATGTATTTTTATATTTGTCCCGAAGCATTCCATTTTATTAAAGTTCCATTATTAGGAGCACTGTATTATATTTGTATATACTTGTTATTAGTTTCACGCACTCAGTTAATAAAATCGAATAAAAATAATAAAAGCGTTGATTTATATGCAGTGCAGTCTTTTCATTGATTCAAAATAATGTCCAACATTTTCATAGGTATCTAGGTTTAATTGTATGCTTACTTAGTTAAAATTGTGTCTCTTTCACACACTAAATTTAAACATTTACTTAATCTTTAATAACTACGTTATCAAATTATTTCAATAAACTAGAGCATACATCAGTAGTACCTAGAATCAAAGGATGAAAACGAAGGTCATTAGGTAAGTAACTTAATAATCATTTACACGAGATGCGTTTGCTAACAGAACACTCGTGACTACTTGAATGAAAGGCAAGAGGCCTTCGTCTCACCTCCAGACGGTCGTAACGTTTGTTGTCCTAATATTATTCATCGCTCACTTTACGTCTACAGTCTAGACTAGGCAAACACTAGTCACCAAATAGACGTAATAGCGGCGGATGAGTCTACTGGAAGCTGAGTGCATACACGTGATCTCTTTACAAACAACTGGCTAGATAAGTACATCATTTATTCGAATATAAAAATAATAAAGAAAGCTATTAGCTATATAAAAATAAACCGCAAAATAAATTTTGCATATATATGTATTAAATTATTTTCCTAAAAACCGAATCTATTTAGGATCACTTCGTTGTTCGCCTGTCAAACCCTGTTTCTTGGAAATGCGAAATCTCTTGACTTTAAAAAAAAACAAACAACTGCGGTCAATAATAGATGTGACCATTTATATCTCATATTTTGCGATTTTATAAGGAAATCGAAATATATAGGTAAGTACTTCATGTTGGTGATTTCACTATCACCAACACAAAGTACTTACGTCGTTCGTGAAAACTCAACGCTTCCACGCAATCTAAATGATGTTTTGTGAGAAACCAAAATATATGGACAGATGTTTATCAAAAATAGCTAAGCATTTATTTCGTTTCTAAAGTATTTTTATAACTGTCTCAATACTTACACCCAGGTGAGAACATGGATCGTCTATCGTAATTGGCACATGAAGTCCTGGATAATAATTTTAATATACGTCATAACAATACACTCAAATAAATTGAAACCAAAACCAAACTTGGTATATAAGTATTCCACATTTTATAGGAATTTCAATAACAGGATATAAACTGAAACCGGACGTAAATTTAGACATAACTTAGGGGAAGATAGGATAAGAAGAGACTTGTAGACAGCACTATGTGTAGCTTCACCTCTAGACAGTGTCTGCATTGGTGCTGGCTTCAGCCCGCGCCCCGAGGTACTTCGTCTGGTCTAGACGAATTGCATTATGGAAATTTATGTGGGTACTAGCGGTATTAGCCTAGACAGCCACTTGTACACAGCGAAACATGAGTTTAAAATAGGTTCCAATTTAGCATTTCTCTTATATACTAATTAAACTCAGTATAGTTAGGTAAAGCCACTATGTGGCCACGCTGATGACTGAACGCTGAACTGAAATAATGTAATAGTTTATTTGAATCACAGAGTTGACACATAAGTACAACTAACACGGATATTTACCTAAAATGATTTTTTTCCCATTTATATATGTTTTCAGCTTGAAAGATAAAACTTGAGAAATTTCCAAAAGTTTACTTACATCATAGTCATTTTGTAAATAATACTCACAAGTTATACCTACTTAGTCAGTTTTATTGCAGAGTATTAACATGTAAGTATTACTTACATATAACGTTCGATTTATTTGAATGTGAAATGCGAATTCTCGACTTGAAAGTCACAGGTCAAGCGGCATAACTACAATCAACTTTTTTATTGCAGCCAGACAGATTTTATTTCAATTTGACCCCTCCGAATCAAGCACCGCGCCAAGATGTAATTTCAATTGATCATTGATGTTTATTTTTGATTATTGGTATTGTGATTTTGAGAAGACGGACGAGCGTTTTTGTGAGTTCTCTGATTGTGACAGATTCATGAATTGAGTGAATATTTTGCAATATTTTGCAAAATATTAATTCAATTATTTTTATTATTATTAGAGCCATCAAGTGTCGCATTGCTGAGCAAAGGCCTCACTCCATTTTTTTCCATTCAGCCCGGTTCTGTGTTGGAGCTTTTTAGTTTTTAAAGTTACTATAATGCAACTAACTGCCTCCTCTAATCTAATCTAATGTAAAATATTATTTAAAAATGAATGAATGAATCTATTCATTACAAACAAAAATACAAATCTTAAAAAGTACTGGACCGATTTTTAAATATGGCATAGAGACAGAGGAACCCTTCAGGAGTACTTAACATATACGCTACTTTTATTATAATTTTACCCGGGCGAAGCCGGGACGGACGTCTAGTTCATCCGTTAAAAAGTTCAATACCCTAGCCACCAACACATTAAAATGGCTGAGCAGGATTATGATAATGCTATTTCTCTAGCATTCAGTGGTTTATAATTATACAACAGATTGTCGTAATCACGCAGACGACGTCGCCAACTGTTAGTTACGGCCGCTCCATCCACTTTAAACCTCATCCATTTTAATTTAGCAAAAGTGCCGGCCGATAACGTGGAGGAAGATCTCATATCCGTCGGCTGAGCTCCAACTGACTCACTGCGCTTAAATAAATTACGATCTTTCAACAATTCCACTAGCTCTAACTAGGTTAAGTTTGAAAAGGTATTTTTTTACTAAATTTTCACTTTTGACACAAGCTTTTATTGCTGTCAAGGAGATATTGTCCTGTGTGCCAATCATGCTTATCATAATGAATGCAATGCATTTCAGAAATCAGAATTGAAGCCAAGTGTAAAATTTCATGACCAGGACAGGACGGTCATAAAATTGCTGAACTGTTATTAGTTGAGGATTTTTTCTATCCTGTCATCAGAAATGCTTGCTCATGAAAATAATGCATTGTCAATTGTCACTGGAAAATGAGTTAAAATGAAAACTTAACTTACGTACAATATTTGTGACCCACACTATAACAGGCATCTTTATCCTTACAAAGTCCTCCTCCTTAAACAAAGTCTTCTGGCGCGTCTGTCACGATATACTTAAAAACGACGGCACGGATTTTCATGCGCTTTTCACCAAAAGATAGTGTGATTCCTGAGGAAGGTTTAGGTGTATAATTTACTATGTTTTTACCCCAGCGAAGCCCGGGCGGGCCGCTAGTAACTTATATAAAAACTTGTAAAAAGATGGGTTAGAAATACTTTGAAAGGTCATCATCATAAGACCAAACAAAACTAATATAAAAACGAAGTGATACAAAAATAATACCTACACACACAAATTCCCGAGAACTCTTCAGATACGAAATGGTAAGATAGGGTACCTTGGGCCCTTATATAAGTACGAAGATTCAAGTTGATAGGTATAACGCTTCCAAAAAGTTGTCGTTAGCCACGCCCAATAATACACACAGTCCAAGATTTTCTATGGAGGAAGAGTAGAATAATTCTGTAGTAGGGGTTTATACTTATAGTAAGATAGCCCTCTTTACCAAGCCTTTATTCAAACTGTGGTCATAGTGTATGGAAATAGTTTCATATTGTTGGACAGTTGACCTCTTTATTATGTTTTTATTACTTCACTAGCTGAGGCCTGCGACTTCGTTCGCGTGGCCGAATAATTTTTGGTAAGGAGTCAAAATTATTAGAGAATTTTAATTGAACATACACATGTAACAATGCCTACACAGTATACATACAGAAGATGATAATCAGACTGAAAAAGTATATTTACTATAGTTTAGCTGAACTATTATGACTTTTCAGGTGTGTTCCAGATTTTTTATACCTCAACAGTAAATGCTCATCAGACTGAACTACTTTTATTAGAGCGTTTCAATGTTTTCTATAGTTTAGCTGTACCATTACAGGTCTGCATCAAGTGTTCTAGATCTTCAATTTTTATAGCTCAACAGTAAAACAACTTTTATTAGACCGTCATTTCTATGTCTTCTATACTTTAGCTTTAGCTTCAATTTTTATAGCTTTACAGAAAATGCTCATTACACTGAACAACTTTTGATAGGGCGTCATTTCTATATTTCCTATAGTACAGCTGTACCATCATGGATCTACATCAGGTTTTCCAGGTCTTCGATTTTTATATCTCAACAGTATATGCTCATCAGGCTCATCATGCGTTTCTTTCAAATCCGTCTAGTAGTTCCGAAGATTACCGTGTACAGACAGACACACAGACACACAGACACACAGACACACAGACACACAGACACACAGACACAGACATACAGACACACAGACACACAGACACACAGACACACAGACAAAATCTTACTCTGCTGCTGTGACTCTATCGCCTTAATGTACACGATTTTTTTTCTACTGTTATATTCTATTGATCTAGATTAGAATTGAGTCTAGTAGTAGTTTAATAATGGCTATAACAATGCATATTTTGTGGCCAATTTGTTGGCAGTAAGAACATCCCGACGTGATCTCACCTATTACAGCCGTTATATTACTGGTTAAATTATTAGTCTCGGGAATTAATAGTCAATTAGTAGTATATTTTCAGCTCCGGCACAGACAGCGTGGGCAACGCGCGTGACTCTAAAGATAATATTTGGATTGTTTTCGTAATATCCGCAGTTGTGTCATCGAAAATGAGAATGTTGATAAAGTATATTACTTTCAAATTATTATCAATTCAACTTACATTCTACTCAGGTTTTATATACTTACTTACATTACTGATAATAATGGGTGTATACGTAATTAGATTTAAAATTAGGTACAAACTTAGAAAATAATACAAATAATTTACATAAATATTACATACTTTTAGAATACGAGATATTTCGATTCTTCTTCTTAGTACAAAAATTGACTACTATACGCTACTATACGCTACTATACGCTACTATACTATGATACTATGAATTCATTACATAAAAATTCCAAGGAAATTCAACCTTTTAATTTTTTTTCTGAAAGGAATTATTATATTGGGGTCCGGTCATTAGAAATAAAATAATTTTACAAAATTAATTCATTCATATAAAACAGTTTTACAAAATACCACAAAATAACTATTTGACAAAATGTAATCACCAAACATAATAATACATATAAAAAAATATATTTGTCAAATAAACCGAATGGTGAACGACATGTCAACCATACTTGTTGTATTAGATAGTTTTGATTCCAGTACTAGGAGGGTAAAGTGCTTGAACAAGTCCAGAACCGATTGGGTTTCGATGTTATAATTTTGTTGCGAAATGATACGTTTTTAAAATGAAATGTTTACGAAGTAAGTAGGTAACAAAAATTTAACGAATAAATACATACCTACTTTGCCAATGCAATTTTTGTAAAATTAGTTTTTGAGCAATGCTACTTTGTTGAAAGATGAGATTTACAACTTGATATATTTGTGGAGTTAGATCTAAAACTTATTCGTAAAAAGTGATACTTACAAAAAAGGATTCATTTCAAGAGTTGTTTAAAAACTAATTTGACACAAACTGGCATGTAAAAACGGTTTTCATCTTAAAATTACGCCAAGTATATTAATCTTCGTTTGCGAAAATTAATATTTACGTAATGATTTAAGTTCTTCTTATTTTTTTTTATTTAACAGAAGATATAGAAAAAAAGCTATTGTTAGTGACGTACATGCTACCCCCAGTGTGCGTGCGGCTGGGGGAGGGATGGCCTTAACCTTGAACGCCATCGTCTGACCCCAGAGCCCCTAAACCACCCCCACTCTTTCCACCTTATCCACCCATAGCTATCCTATTGCTTCATACCGGATAAATGAGGCTGAAAGGTGTGTTAAATACAATCTATTTGTAGATACGTCAAGAATTCATAGAATATACTAATATAGTAACTAGTTATAAGGTGTCTTACGACATGACACATGACGTATGACGTGTCTAAAATGAAATTATTTTTTCATGATCCCCACACACTAATAGGATCTACTTAATAATAAACAAGATGAAGAAACCCGATAAATTTTAACCGAAGGTTTCAACATCATACAAAGTGAAGAAATTATGAATAAGATATTCATGGGTGAACTAATGAATAAGACTTCGGTAACTACTTCCTTAATAATGTACGTACCTAGCTAACTATTATAGTTAATTTAATACTGATTATACCTATGGAATAATTATTGGACCATGATATAACGAAAACGGTGCGTGTAATTACGTAGTTACCTCTAAGTATCTAAGTTTTTAGTTACTATATCGTTATTAAAGAGTATGGTGCGGATTGATGTTGATTGATGATCTGTGAGGCTAGGTCACGGCGACCTGCCGTCCTCCAGACAGCATGGCGACAGAAGGTCGCGTCGTGGCGCACTGCGGCATTGCACTTTTATAATCGGTCTACTTACAAATACACTTTTCAAATCGACTAAATAAATACGTCCTAACATAATAGAAGAAAGAACAAATGCCTTTAATTCATACTGGCTGCGCGAAGTCTCTCTCCCGTAGGAATTCCGGGAAAAAGTTAAAAAAGATAAAAGAATTCTTAACGTTCATCTAAATCCGTCCAGATTTTGGCTGATAGAGAAACAAACTTCTCACAATCCCAAACTTTCGCATTTTACGAGTTCAGAGTTTACGAGTATAATTATTGTTTTTATGAAATTACTAAGAGAGTTAACTGTATTTTTAACAAAATACCTACTACAACATTATTGAAACGCTAAAAGAATGACATAAGTAGATGTGTCCATAATACTCCATTCTATAAATTAAATAATTGGTTATGACATGACTTTATGTGGACAGCATATCACTAATCTTTGTTAAGTGATATGCTGTGTATGTATATAGTTATATCTATTTTTTCTATTATCTATATGTTATTCATTAAGTTGATGTAATCTAGATTATCTGTAATTATCTGTGTCAAAATATCTACCCTCGATTTAGTATGAAGTTTGTACCTATCATTGCGTGTCGTTCCGCCCTACAATATACAATATACAAGGCAACTAAGATACATTTATTTATTTACATATATAGAGGCGTCAGGAAAATGGCTGGCAGTAAAATCACAGCCGAATCTTCAAAAATGTAAGATTATATATTTATACTGCCCCGAACGCAGCCGGAAATTTATATCCGTAGATGGGATAGAGAGTTATAGCTATATTTCCCTAGCTGGTAAAAACGGTAAACCGGAATACTAACCCGCATTGTCGCATGCAATAATTGTATTATTAAATGCACAAGCAATGAATCCGCAATTGACTCTAGAAAGGAAAATCCGTACACAGTAAGCTGGAAGAACGAAAAAAAAATCTTCTAATATGACTCCTTGTTATTTTCTTAACGAATACGAACAGCGTATCAGCAATGCTATTTAAACCATTACAAATATTCTTGTTCGTATGTACTTAAACTGTTAACTATTTGTAATTTATTTTTATTACTTGTCAATTGGAAATAAACACATGCATGCGTATGTGTCTAAAGAAATGCAGTTTATAAATACCTAGCTAATAGACATTTTTGAAATAGCGTATGTATTTTCACTATATACAACTGGCCACTATTGAAAAGACCATTTACTATTGTTCATCTCGAACTCATAGTGAAATACATCTATAGTTTGGTATTAACACTACAACAGACGGTATGTTGCCAAAGATACTTTTTTGTATATTATTAAGCAAGTTTCCTGGTAGTTTTACCATTGAGGATGTGCTTCCCGAAAACTCAATGGAAAATAAAACGGAGGAAGTAAAAAATGTTACAGGTAAAAAAATATAGACTAATAATATAGATTATTATCCATATTCTCTCTATATTATTCGAATTTCTCTCATAATGTATTAATATATTAAAGTTAAAAATAATAAATATATATTAAAGTTAAAAATTACCACTCTATATCCTAATGTGGATGTCGTATATGGATCACTGGTCTGACAACTAAGAACAACTAAAGTGAAGGAGAAAAAGTAGAAAAACGACACCAAAGCTCCTACGTTCTATGGCGACGGAAATAATTAAGAAAACGTCCAGAAAAGAGAGAAAGCTTGTTGTCTATCGGCAACAACACCAGACCGATTGTAAAATATACAGCAATTTTGTGTTTGTTTCAAATAAAAGTTATTTTTTACTCGGATCCCAGGTGTCTGAGAATGTGAATTATAACATTGAGATTGAGATAGATATAAAAGTACAAAAACACGGTAACTATTAATTGATTTGAAACGCCTATTGATTTCAGAACCTTGCCCCAATAATATGTCATTGTTTAGTGCTAACGATTTAAAGATTTATTGATGAAATAGCAGACAAGCTTCTAATATACGAAAAGTTGAATGCCAGTTACCATGTAAATGCTACTACGACTGGCGATAAAATAAAACAAAAAATAGACGAAGTCACTAGCTGGATCGTTGACCGGCCGAAACATTTAGACCATTTACTGAAAGAAATTGCAGCAAATCGGGAACACATCCATGACCGAATCAAAAAAGTATTTGACAAACTATCGCATATTGAAGGAAAATATAACGAAAGTAGTGAGTAATATGAAAAATTAATAAATGAGTTAGCTGAGCAGAATCGAATTTGTCAATTACATTATTCCCACCTTGAAGATGATTATTATGTGGATTATGATTCTGGGGATGGTGGTATGAATGAATTCTTTTGTCTCAAGTTTTTTATAATATTTCATATTTTTTTATTCATTTCAATTTATTAGGAGAATAATTATCTTACTTATTACTACGTTTCCTTTTTCAGTGAAACTTTCAAATACAATGGAGAAAAATGGAACTAATTCCAAGTACTGTAGTAGTTATGAAAGTCTTCGAAATTTGGTAAATTCAAAACTCCAATCGTTTCTGAATGAAACATGCAATTATCTCAAAGAAAAATTACAGTTAGACGAACATGCATATATCGATAAAGTAAATAAATTTAAACAAAAAACAAAAGATTTCGCATCGAAAGAATTAAGTGAAGTAATGAATTATGTTTTAAATGTTAATGATCAATATATTCACTTGAAAGAAACGATGTCAATTTTAGAAGAAGAGATACCCGTAAATCAAATTCACGTACTGGTGACAAATATAAAATTTCATTTAATACATTTAGAGAGCCTAATAGAAAAATATGCAGATCATTGCCAATAATGTAGATACATAAGTTCACTGGGTAAGTAATAACTAACATTATATTTTAGTACTGGAAAAATGGCCTGTCATGCATGATGACATATAGGATCATCGAGATTGGTCTCTATCATTAAAAAGCTATATTTGTTTACTGATATCCCGTAGAATATGTATAAATAAATATTTACATCCATGGTTTAATTTACTTTGTCTTGATATATTTCTTTATAATTAAAGGGTTTCTAAAAAAAAATATTCACTTACAATATTTGAATATATTTATTTTAGGACGACAAATGGTACGTAGAGATGCACCCCGGAAACAAAACGACGACTCAAAAATAAATAAAGATAATGATGATAAAGACATTTTGGAAGTATTACTCGAGAATAAGATGAACGACATAAAAAGTAAAATAAACGATGAATTCTTAAAAATATTCGATGACGTTAATGAAATATTGGATGGTAAGCAAACGACAGATTCTATTACAAGTTTACGGGAAGTACTGCCCGAACTTAAAATATTACACAAAAAGAGATTTTACTTTTAAATCAAATTAAAAACAAAGAGTTACCTAAAATTATCAGCAACTTCAGTAATCTCTCACAAGATGTGAATTTATTGGCGAATAAAATTGATGGATCTATACAGAACTTAAGTTGAGTATGTATATATTGTTTTCTAAAGTAGATATATTTTAGAACCTTTAATTTTTGGAATTGGAAATTTTTATTTTCTTGTCGAAACTTTGAATAATACAATAAAATATACAAATGAACTAAGTATACCTAACGTGTTTTGTTTGTTGAACGTCCGAACGAAGCGAGCGAGGTCTACCAGCGTGGTGACACTCCCGAATTCTTATCTCCGTAAAAATTGTGTATGGTACTACTTATGGTAAAAAGTTTCTCGCGTCTGTGAAGTTTCCTACCTTGGCAGTTGCCAAGCCTACGTTTTAGAAACAAATGTAGGTTTAGATTAGAATAAAACGTATAAGAAGTCTAGAACTTCTTGGTCTTCTAGGTCTTGTGTTGGTATCCCAACACAAGACCCTGCCAAGAAGAACCCTGCCAAGTTCTAGCAGATTTTCTCGACACGCTTACTCCAAAACCATGTAGTTAAATATTATAAAAAAGTCTAATTCTCAAACAAGCTCTTTCAATGAACACGATAGTTAGCGTTTCTAACTTCCAAAAGTAGCTCATAAATTTAAGTTACTTGTCGCTCTTTGAGTCACACTTAAAAAAAAAGAAAAGCACTTTTCAACTCAATTGGTTTAGTGATTACTTTCGGAGCGTAATAGCTTTGAAGGTCATATAGAGGCATATGCAGGAAGGATTTCTTTAGGGATGTGTTTTTTCTTTTGAGGTACGGAATCCCACAAAATCCCACAAATATAGAATTTCATTTATATATAAGTATTTTTTCCGTATAAAGTTATTATTTCTTTGTTTGATAATATTCGTAACGTCACGCCTAACGGCAGTGACGGTTGCATTGTGTCGGGGAGGGTGTTTGCACCGTCTGGCTCGGCAAGGGCACAGGGGCTTGCACAAGGGCGCCCTTGCGCGCCCGCTGGCCTGTCTCGCCCGCCAAGGACGATGTTGTCAGATGAGATAACCTGCTGCAAGCCCACAACCTAACACGGATTCAAATTGTATACTTACTTTTTTGACGGAATGACGTTGTGTAAGTCAGCCATGGATAAACACCAATAAAATAAGATTTATTAAATAGTGAAAATGAAGAACACATAACAAATAAGTGGAATGAATCAATAATTTATCAGCTCAAAGAAGAAATTCAGGATTCCGTACGTGTTGTGCTTTGAAATTAAATATGAGACAAAGAAAACAATTGACAATTTGTTTTTATTGCTGTGACTGGGGAGTGATGAACACAAGGTGATGTGTTCGTGACTTACCCAGGTCGGTTACCTTTTGAAATGCCTTTATGAAAAATGTATAAAATAAAAACAAAAGAAGTCTATATTAAGACTCATTGTTTACGAATTTCATTACATACTACTAAATAAATTCACGTATCCTGG
Source organism: Plodia interpunctella (assembly GCF_027563975.2). Classification (NCBI taxonomy): domain Eukaryota; kingdom Metazoa; phylum Arthropoda; class Insecta; order Lepidoptera; family Pyralidae; genus Plodia; species Plodia interpunctella. The sequence continues at coordinate 5,976,412 of NC_071303.1, forward strand.
AATTAACCACTAAGCTTGCAGAATTTTTTGCCAAATATCCCTTAGTACGTTTTCGCAAGTTGCAATTCACCATATCGACCTGTGTCACGTATCGGAAGATGTTTGTCACTTTTGATTTTTTTTAATAAGTATATTTATTTCAAATATTTTACAAGGATTATCTACATATTAACCACTACTTAGGGTTTGTCTGGATACTTGAGTGTACTGTAAAGGCGATATCAGACTCTCGCTTTTATTTACTCTGTCAATTGCAGTCACAACAAAGGATACAACAGAATGGCATCACAAATAATGACGGTCAAAGACAGGTGGCCGGCAAAAAATGGCACTGTGCAAGTGAGCGGTCACCTGATGACGCCGCGCCAGACGCTGACCTGTGTCCTTGCTGTGACACTGTCTGTAGGCACACATGATTGTCTTGAACATTACACTCAATATAAGTAAAATATCACCGCCGTGTATTTGCTCCTCCTACGGTAGCTTATGTTCGACTTCGAATTATTAGGAACTATATATTCCAAAATGGCTAATTTTGGAATAGATATAGTTCCTAATGTAATTCATTTATCGATCTTATGTATCTATACCATTAAGTAAATAATTTAAATTTCATTCATCATCGTGACGTTACCTCAGTGATAAATTGAAGTTGCCTTGTAATGAAGGACTCTAGCTTATTTTCACAATGGCCTGTGTTACTCCTGAAAGTCTAGTCTAATTTTGTAATCGGTACAGTCGTTTAAGAGTGTATAAAAAAATATATAGATTGTATATTGACAATTCCATACTCAGGACGACAAATGGTACGTAGTGATGCACCCCGGAAACAAAACGACGACTCAAAAATAAACAAAGATAATGATGATAAAGACATTTTGGAAGTATTACTCGAGAATAAGATGAACGACATAAAAAGTAAAATAAACGATGAATTCTTAAAAATATTCGATGACGTTTATGAAATATTGGATGGTAAGCAAACGACAGATTCTATTACAAGTTTACGGGAAGTACTGCCCGAACTTAAAATATTACACAAAAAGAGATTTTACTTTTAAATCAAATTAAAAACAAAGAGTTACCGAAAATTATCAGCAACTTCAGTAATCTCTCACAAGATGTGATTTTATTGGCGAATAAAATTGATGGATCTATACAGAACTTAAGTTGAGTATGTATATATTGTTTTCTAAAGTAGATATATTTTAGAACCTTTAATTTTTGGAATTGGAAACTTTTATTTTCTTGTCGAAACTTTGAATAATACAATAAAATATACAAATGAACTAAGTATACCTAACGCGTTTTGTTTGTTGAACGTCCGAACGAAGCGAGCGAGGTCTACCAGCGTGGTGACACTCCCGAATTCTTATCTCCGTAAAAATTGTGTATGGTACTACTTATGGTAAAAAGTTTCTCGCGTCTGTCTATCACATATTACACATTGTAAATTATATCAGGAAGTTTCCTACCTTGGCAGTTGCCAAGCCTACGTTTTAGAAACAAATGTAGGTTTAGATTAGAATAAAACGTATAAGAAGTCTAGAACTTCTTGGTCTTCTAGGTCTTGTGTTGGGATACCAGTCTAATTTTGTAATCGGTACAGTCGTTTAAGAGTGTATAAAAAAATATATAGATTGTATATTGACAATTCCATACTCATATTATAAATGAGAAAGACTGTCTATCTTTTTGTCACGCTTTCATCATTAGGAACTATATATTCCAAAATGCCTAATTTTGGATAAATTATTTACTTGCTGGTGATTAGATACATAAGATCGATAAATTAATTAAGCCATTTGTAATATTTATACGTATATCACCCTGGCAGTCGTAAATCCTGTGAATCATGTGTGTGTCAGAGGACGTTAGAAGGTGGTGCAATGTAAAGCAAAGGTAAGCACACTGCTATGACTAACACAGCATTTGTGGTATAGGTTTGTTTTTATATCCAACTAGTTTTTGCCCGCGGCTTCGCTCGCGTGAATTTCATAGTAAAATCTCAGTAATTTTTTTATCGCGTACTCTGTAAGACTGGTAAACATATATGATTCAAATTCGCATTTTTTCTCATCTTTAGTTCAATTTCCTGTTTCCCGCTGCGTGTCTCATCCCGCAAACTTGTCCAATTCCGCTTCCTGCTATGTAACGTAAAGTAGATATCCTGTACTTCCTACATATTGTGCCATCATATTTTTTGCAATGTGTCCCGTTCCGTTTCCCACTACGTGTCTCCTTCCCATTTCCCGCTTTCTGCAACGCGTGCCGTCCCATTTTCCATGACGTTTTACGTCCTGGTTTTATATTAACCACAAACATCAAAAAGTAAGTGTGCCAATTTTCAGCTTTTTATCTTGAAAATTCTATTAAGTCCTATTCAATCTTTCGAAGAGGTTGAGGGTTAATTTTCAGAAAAATCTGAAACACGTATGTATTCATTACTTTTTTGTAAACAACCAAAATCCAAATTTCAACGGTGTAGAACTTTCATATTTACAGTTTTTCGCCCCTTTCACCCCCTTCGGAGTGGAATTTCTAAAAATCCTCTCTTAATGCTCACCTACACTCACCTACATGCCAAATTTCAGCTTCCCGTCCAGCAGTTTCGGGTGTACGTTGTCTGTCAGTCAGTCAGTCAGTCAGTCACTCAGTAACGGAAGAGTTTTATACTGATATATTGATACATACTGCACCCAAAATGCACCCACCCTCTTCTGTTATCCTCTCAACCCAAAGGTTGGCTGGAAGAGACTGCTTAGCAATAGGCCACAATTTGTATTGTATGCACAATTTGTATTATTTTACTAATATTCCTATAGTACTAATATTGTTTTTATGGACAATCAATATATTTGGTATTATATTGTAAATTTAGTTTTAATAAAGAAAGAAAGTAGACATAGAAACTCGTTCTGACAACAAAAATAATGTAAACAGGAATCACACATATGCACATAAGACAAATGTCAAATCAAATCAAATCATTTATTCAGAAATTAGGCCTTCACAGGCACTTTTTCACGTCATAATCTAAATTAAATGATGTTTACCAAAGCTACAAACTACTAGCATTTCGGAACGACCACTGCTGAGAAGAAATGCCGAAAGAAACTCATTCAAACAGTGTTGGTCCCTATTATGCCAGAAGGGCTTACCATTTTTTAAATATAAATTTATGTATAATTTTTTATCAGTAATGCTTTGACAGAGCAGTTTTTGACAATCATCCTAATCTCCTGGCATATTGCTGTGAAGCTGCTGGTATCATGGAATTAGTAGGTACTCTTGTACGGAATATCTACCAATTCCATAGCTGGCATTAAGTACTTTCCTTTTTTGTTGATCTGTAACTGCAGGCAAAAACTAGGACACTTATATATGTCACTTCAAACATTTCTACTCAGCAGAAGGAAAACTGTAAAAAATAATGAGTTCTGAGGAAAACACTTGTGCCGACGTTAGGCCGAGAATAGGTTAGGCTGACATCCACCACAGAAGTGATCACCACTTATTCTAGTAGAATATCGTGGTGCATCATTTCTGCTCCATCCATCCGGCCTTGTCCGACGGACAAGGCCGGTGTTTTAGCTGACTTCCGGCCACTCTCGCCGCATTTTCACGCGACGCTGCCCAAACAGAACTTCCATCTTACCGCTTCACCGACGCACTTCCTGTGTATCCCTTACACTCACATCGCATACGCTTTCAATCACACTAGTGTTTGCACTATTGCTAAAGGATCACTGATTTATAACCATGGATAGATAATAAATCGGCAATCCTTTAGCAATACTAAATAAACAAACTTTCACATTTGCATTATACTAGCGGCCACTGTCGGCTTCGCTCGGGTAAAAACGTAATAAATTATGCAACTAAACTTTTCTCAGGAAATCTATTGGTGAAAATCCTTGCAGTAGTTATTGAATTTATCGCAACAGACAGATGACTTTGTTTTGTAAGGAATTAAGGATGTAGGACAAGTATATATACCTACCTGGTATAGATTTGATTTTAAACAAAATACATATAAATAATTAATTGATGAATGTTGAGATAGACTTGAATAATCTGTTGATTATGCAAATAAGCAGTGAGTACATAAAAAATAAGTAATAACTGACTTTATACACGGATCGGTGAAATCATGCCAATTTCCTTGAGTAAAATTTTTATATTCGAATATAAAAATCGATAGATATAAAAATCGTAGATTTTTGAAAATTTTCAACAGGGACAAAATTTAAACAGCGACAAAATAATCCTTTGACACTTCTAAATATTTAATTGGACTTTGTATGGAAAGTGGAAATTATTTCACTAAACTAAGTTACTCTTTGAGAGCAGTGTAAATATTGTGAAAATTGAGCTGGTGTTGAAAAATATTCCACTATAGTCACGAACACTGTTTCTTACCTACGTAAAAATAGAAGCTATTTCCACAAACTTGGTGATGAAGGGTTTATACACTTCATAATGGCTCGAAAGCACATTTAAAGGACTACCGATATTTATGGACGAAATGGTCTGTGGAAAGGAGCGCACTAGAAATCTAGACTCCATAATTTAAGTCAAATTAATATTTTACACAAGAAAATAATGATTCGTCTGCGTCTCTGCAATTTAGCCAAAAAAATGTTTTTGGGGTGTATATAAATGATATGTTCTCTATAGAGAAGTACGGATATGGATATAGGGATCATCATTCATAATGGTGTCAAATTTTACTACAACTACAGTTTCATTCATTATGCTTTAGTACAATGCGAAAGTTTGGCATTGTCATTTTTGTTACTCAATCATGCGCCATAAAGGTTCAAGCAGGGCAACTTGATGTGCTATTGACTGTACATGGGTAGGATAAATAAATACATGGACAATACTCACAGGAACAGGAACATATGTTGTATCTGTTCCTATGATGCCCAGAACCGCAGACAATTATTTGTGATCGCGGGCTAATATTAATAGCCCACGCTGGAAATCGAACCCAAGACCTTTTCAGATAACGGACGGGCGTGCTGACCACTACGTCACGGAGGTCATCGAATATAACCTAAAATAGAACATATAGGGTACTTTTTATTCCGATTCCTATGGAAGCGTAGCCCTGTGGAAAAAATAATAGGATGATTGAAGGGATCAGTATCCCTTGATGAATGTTAAAACAGTGTTGGCCGGTGAGGTGATGAGATCGGTGGCAATGGCGAGAGGTGGCGTGCGGACGAAGCCAGCGCATTCAGACTGCGGTGCAATGAATGCATCACTCCTTCTCCCCTCTAGCTTCACACACCCGCTCTTCCATGTTGGGCTTATACTCTGAGCCAAAAAAGTCTTTACTTTCTCGTAACTACCAGTCTTTCATGGAAAAAGGAGTCATGCTGATTAGCTACTAGGTGATAATCCACGTCCTGACTCCTTTTTTCAAATTATAATAAGAACATCCAGGTGCAGGCATATATCATAGACACTCGTATAAAAAATATTATAGAGGTACCTACGTATATATATTTTTGACAGTAAACAAATACGTCTTTCCTACTTACTCTACTAATTTCTCGTGTTGTTACATTTGTCTACGTAGGTACAAATATAAATCTCTTCAACATTATAACTTACTATAGATTAGTGCAATATGGATACTAAGTAATATGATACTCGTAAGTACTGTACCCAGTCCTAGCTCCAATTCACTCTTCTCGAATAACCCGTACATTGACAGCGTGAATGCACCCATAATCTCGCCAACTTGGTTCTTGGACTCAGCATTCAATAAAAGTTACTGCTTACTTAAGACACTTTACTTATGTAACATGCAGCTACATGTTTACAAATTTTTATCAAGTATAAGTATTTCTGGAGTGAAAAAATTATGTATATTTAATAGTGTTCAAAAAAAATGGTGCTTCCGAATTCAAACTAAAATATGACCTGTAAAATTTAAAATTCTTTGAAATCAGAACTGTTTTGATATGACAATAAAGAAAAAATCTAAAGGTCAATGGTAAAGGTATATATTTAGTTAAAACCAGATGTTAAAGAAATCATGAAATAAGTAGTTACGGTACCTACTTATTTCATGTATTTCTTTAACATCTGGCATCTCCTATAGATTTTCCCTTTTTTTGTAGTAGGTTGTGGTATTACCAAAACGCAAAATTGCATGAGAATCAGCCCCTGACCGTGTAGCGTGGCGTAGCACTTAGAAGACGCCAAATTCACCGCGTAGTCAAAGCTGCTAAGTATGCTACGGTCAACCTACGGTCAACATTTTCGTTTGTATTTCGATTTAATTTCAATAGATATTATTTAGATAATATATTGTCCAACATAAATATTATTCATATTAAAATTTTGATAAATACACTTATTAAAGACATTTATCAAATATATAAGTATTATTAGCTTTTATTAATATTTTAAATGAAAATAAATAATAACAGCAACGTTTGGCGTCATAGACAAGGCCAAGTGATAGCAAACAGTTCAAATAATATTGCGATATTCGAATTAATTGGTAGCGTCACAGTATAAAGATTTGTGGCGTCAATCTATTTCATATTTGTATAATATAGCGATTATTGACATTCTATTTCCTGCATTGTTTTCGTAGCGAATAATATTTAATTAGGATATTATAAAATGAATGATATATCGAAATTAGTGTCTAAATGACATCTGTCTCGAGGTTTAGCTGTAAACTATGGAATTAGTAGGTACTCCGTAGAATAGACGTACCTACTAATTCCATGCTGTAGACTTTTTTTGATTCTATTCTTTCACAACATAAAAACAACCAATTAATTATCTCGTAGCTGTCCATTTTCTACTTTTTGTTATATTTTCAATCATAGAGCGTCGGAGCCCAGGGTGGGCCCAATCAGGCCCAATCAATAAATGTAATATTTTTATTATTATTTCAGATTAAGTAATTAACTTGATTATGACAGTAACAGTCCTATATCTAATGTACGGCTCAACATAGCCAACACTGGCCGCGCGACTCTGCGGTGACGCATCAATAAATCCGAGTCGAGACAAGGTCGGACGAGGGCGCGGGCCTAGTTCGCACTGTCCAAACAAAAGCAGTCTGCGGCCGCGTGACTAAGCGCGCCAGCATTTGGTGCTGGCTTACTTTGTATGTTTATCCCTTTAAATGCATAAATAAAACTAAATTAAATATTAAGAAACCCTTCCGAAGTTGTTGCCACAGTTTCATCTGTTGGAAAAGAGCTGACGATTTCCAATCGTCTGAACGTACCTTTTCCAGAAATAGCTAGGAATACTCTCGATTAAATTTTCATTTAATTTCAAAAAATGTATGAACGCGATAAACCCAAAAAATGCCGGACATATTTTTGTACAGTTTTAACCAATAGATAGTGTGATTCCTGAGGAAGGTTTAGGTATAATTTATTATGATTTTATCTGAGCGCTAGTTTATTAACATTGTAACATACACAAAAATGTTTTGGTGCAATAATAGTATATTTTACACGCTAAGGTATTTTAGGTTAGCTTTCATAAAAGTTAAAATTCCTTAATTCGATACATTGCGAGCACAGAGATTCGAAGCTGAAGAAGTCCAATCGAATTAGTAAAATATTTTTTATTAAACTTGTGTGCTAAAATTGATGACGAAATTTCACTAACCCGTAAAATTGTTACCTGGACCTTTATAGCATAATATGAAATACTTGTATAATATTAAACAGTCGTTTACCATTAAGTAAAGATAAACAGAAGCCATGGACTGTTGTCGTATAAAATATAATTACCTACCTACTTAGTTCTAGCTACTATAAGATACGTAGAAATACATAATGATCCATAGTTTGCTGCTAATTATTTATTATACAGTTAAAAAATATAAAATGAACATGGACCTTTACATGTAACGGTCCACTTTTTACCTAAGTATTTTATCCATGCGCATAATGGAACGTCAAAATTGAGATGAAATAATACTACCTATGGAATAGTACATTGTGTGGTTTTCTAAGTTAGCTAATGAAAGTAAGTACATAGTAGTCGATTCACCGATTAACTAGCCACAAAAACGAGCCCCAGTCATCAAAATGTCTTTCTTTCTTTTCGTTTGTGTTATTTCTGGTGGTTCTTATGAAATTGTAAACGTGTTGTGTATGTGATCATAGCCACGTCTATCACAAGTCTATTATTATATCGTACTTACCTGATTGTGGTCTGCTGTTGCGGCACGAGGCTGACGCACGAAGATAAGAATTTCGTCAACTTGGGAAATATATCAAACTTTTGCGTGATGCAATGGTAGAACCTATATAGCTATATAACGTGTTAGCAACACAACCGTTATGACATCGAGATTTTATGACAGTGCATATTAAAAAAACTTAACCAAGATTACATTTTAGATTATGATTATGATTACATAGTTACATCGACTTCCCATCCGTTGTGAGGTCTTAAATTTAGTTAAATCGAACAAAACGCATTAGGGATGTTATTTATTTTGAACCGCGCACACAGTGAAGTTGATGTGTGTGTCCTCAGCTTGTTTGTTTAATAATGCCAGTTGTCCAGATTAGATGCCAGTTGTCAGTGGGGTGCTACATACGAGTATACGAGTACATGCACGATATTTTCTAATATGATGTAGTATCCTCTTTCTCTTTCCACAATTCTCTGTCGAGGGTATCATTTCCATATGTCTTGTGTGGTCTTATTCTAGGGCGGAACTTTAATCAAAATAATAACGTTAACAAAAATATATTTGGTAATGTATATTGTATTTTAGATTAAATTTATTAAGTTTTTAGTATCTGGTGATTTAGGGTGGACACAGTCTGAGCATCTACGAGTATCACGTCGCGCCGGCGGCGCAGGCTGGAGTGTCCGATAGCTTATCAGCTACGCCAATACGACGCTATCGCAGCGATAGCACTCGATACGGTTCGTTTGCGAAGTGTTTCAGTTTGTCTGGCAAATGTTTGTGTTATGGTCTACCATGTAATCAGGTCAACAGTCAATGCCGCCTGCTTTCGTTTTAATGGAAAATTTTGTGATGAACAATTTTATCAGACCAAACCATTTTCATTTTATCTTTGTGGCACGTAAAGTGAATAACGCACAAATATGTAAGATAACTGACATATTCGATTAGCAGATCTACGACTACGAAATAAGCAAAACTTGGTTGGTTTTCTTTGTCAATATTTCGTGAAAGAAACGCCGTGCAAATGCTGGCTATATATGAAGCGGTATTACGGCGCGATAAGATCTATATGCACGCGTATGGCACGCGACGTTTTTCAATATACTTGAAGTTGACAAGTATGTCGTAAAATTAAGATGGGTAGTTGATAAGGTCAGAGAATTGTAAAAAATATCTATAATCTAGGTAAAATATATAATTAATATTCTATAACAATGCAGCTGGATTACGATACGATATACGCTGGATACGATATACGAAGATTTAAAGTTGGCTGTAAATTGGTTGGTTGCAAATCTAACGTGACGTTACGATTGAGTAATCTCAATCGTGACGTCACGTTAGAGTACCATTTAGTAGGGAGGATAATTGCGTGAATTTATTTTTGTCATATTTTTTCAAGTACTGTCATTATCACAGTATTTTTTCAAATAATAAGGGCCTTCGAATAGTCATCAAAATAAAAATTCGTCATCTCCCCTATTTTATAACTCATAGTTGCATAAGCCTTGCAGAGGCGAAATGGAATTAGAGTTACTTCCTCTGGATTCGTCCTAACAACACCGAATTTTTAAACTCTTATAATTCCGGTTGGATTTAACAAATCTGAGAAAATCTCAGGATTTTTGAATATTAAACAAAGTGCAGTACAGTTTGGTATAAATTGCAGAATTTCCTCAAACTACAAAATCTCTAGATGCGTAACATACCTATATGAACAAAGAAAATTAGATATGACTTATTTGGAAGAACATTCTGTTAATTAAACAGCAAAAATCTCAGGACTAGCTTTTGCCCGCGGCTTCGCACGCGTGAATTTCAGCTCTAAAAAAGGAATCAAAATAAAATTTCAGTTGATTCGTTCCGAAACTTGTCCAATGCCGTTTCTTGCAAATTGTCCCATGTTGTTTCCCGCATAACGTGCCCCATCCCACGCCCGTTTCCCAAAACGCGTGCCGAACATTCTATGGACCTCTCTTCAAAAATAATAAAGTTTCGCATAATTTTCCACCACTACATCATTCCCCTAGAGACGCAATTTTCAAAATCTAGTTATTTCATTATTGTGTTTTACTAATCACACTAATCAATCAGTTTTAACCTAAAATTTCATGGGTCTCAAAAAAAAATATCCTTTCTTCGCGGACGTCTCCTAGTCACAATCTAACTTCCTGCCAAATTTCATCTTCATGGGCTTAGTAGTTTTCGAGATTTCGTGATGAGTGAGTGTTTTTCGCTTTTATATGTATATAAGTAGAAGATTTCTCAATGATAATCAGGTCTTTACTCCGGAATTGTTATTTTTTCGTATGGTAACCCTAGGCGGAGTGAGGGAGAACAGGATTCGGCAGCCTCTTGCGTGGAGAGCCTTCAGGTGCCGCGCCGGCCCGTCTAGACGTCTGGCGCCGAATATGACGCAGCGCACACCTGCCTACTGGCTGATAATATCGCAGACATTTTTCTAAGTAACTGTTATTACTTACGCCTGATAAAACTACCACAACATCTGAAAAAGTACATTACTGAGACAACTGTAAATTCTGCCTGAATTTTGAAGTTGAATTTGTTATGATGGAAAAATCACCATTATCTCAAAAAATTGCGTCCTAACTAGGTCGAAATCTCGTCGTCTCGAAGTCGAGATTTATGGGCGGGACTATCCCAGACTTTGTCTTATACCATTTATATAATTTCTAAATTCGATATTGTAAAACGAAAATGAGTCTGTACTTTTGATTGAGTTAATTCAAAATGTAATTTATTTGCCAACAAGAAAATCGTGCTCCTGATAGGCAGTTACGAAAGTACCAATATAGTTTTTCACGAATAGTTTTTCCGTTTCAAAGCAAGACCCCATAAAATTTATTGTGTTCCAGTTCATTAGCAATGATATGTGAAACTCAATTACAACTATGTTGCCATTGATGGTTCGTAGTTGGACGCATTTTTCTCAGGCGGCGAAGCGTGTCGGCAGTCTAGACGGAGCGGGGGCGAAAGCGGGCTACGGCTAGACGAGCGGAAGTGCGATCCACTCCGCCGACCAACCAGCAGTGCGCCAACTAGTGAGCACGCAGAGGTAAACCTCTGTAGACACTGAGAATTCAATAACACTACATTGTTGATTGAAATGGTTAAACAATACAAGTGAACGAAAACGACGTTAAATTTATAAGGAGTCAAATAGTTATTATCCTTTAATTGTCTATAATTTCTAATCAATTAATGGAGATAATATTAAAGATAACTTGGCTTACTTCAATAGCATGGATAGACTTAACTTCCTTATCCTCGGCGTGTCCACGTGGCAACAACTACTTCATTCTGTCTGTGGACTCCAAACAACAATCAATTGTACGCATAAGTTTTGTACACAGTGTCGGCAGTGCCAGTCAGCTCATGCCAGATATTTCCTGTACACCTTAGAACGAGGTCATACATAAGATACACATATTTCAACCTATGAATTATTTATATTAGGCCACGGAGTGGGTATATAGACCATTGTAATTAAAGTAACTATAGATCACTGGCAGCCACCACTTGTGGGTCTTATGCACACCTGAAACATAATTATCAGCACATATGAATCATATCATTAGCAAAGTCGACTGTAGCTTAATGGGCATCATGCCGGAACGCGAAGCTTAAGGTCACGGGTTAGAGCCTCGGTTAGGTCAACATAGAAAACGATATTTTTCAGATTGACCTGGGTCTTGAATGTTTACCTACATTTACCTCACATTATTTAAATTAGCTAAATTTATATGTTTACTATCCATTTATAACATTTCTCGTCTCGAATTCACTTTGGGGCTAAATTTGTATCATTTGTCGATATTTATTTATTTCTAAATGGTTTTAAACATTGCCAGGGGTTATAAGTTAAACTCATCATGAATCTATACGAAATTCCAGGCTTTTTTAAAGGACAAAGTACGGGCATCTATCAGGCATAGTTTCTAGCTTCATCTACCTTCATTTATTTATTCTTTCACATTGCTCTATCCACCAACACGAGAGATTGTAATATAGTACGTTCGTCTACAACTTCTTAATGCAGAATTTCTATTTCTTAATAAATAAAATAGTTAATCACCGCAGTTTCATAGTATCGAACAACATATCATAAGGTTAGGTACAAGAAAACTAAATATCGAACTAGCATTTCACATAGGTACAGAATTAGGTTATCAATAAAACTGTTCATAAAAACAATGTTTCAATATGTAACAAAAAATTAAAATTGTAAACAATTTAATTAACAAAATGTGATTTATTTTGTATCAACATTTTATAAATAACTATTAATTACTGTGATTTTCGTAAGAGAAAATATATTTCTGTTAATTAATACATTACTGTGATAACAAACCGTGGTTTAATTAATGTTCATTGCTTATAAGAGTCTAACCTAACACATATCGATAAACCCCAAGTTTTTGGTATCATTAGACCTAGCGCTCGATAGATATCAAATTAACAGTTGTTCAAACTATTATAACCTACTCTTGTTAGCTAGTTTATAGCCACACTGTGTGGCCACGACTTAACCGACTGTGTTTGTAAGTACTTAATTAATAATCTAGGAGACTTCGATATAAACAGATTTTAGGATTTGTTACATATTGTATTTAATATGAGAATAGTTTTATGGAGAATGAAAATCGTTTCCCTCAATGCAGCTTCAGCTCACAAAACACAAAACAATTTTCCTTTTCTTAGTATTCAGTGCATGGACGCTATCAACTCTATTTCATTACGTGCCCGTCGAACTCAATGATCGTTTAGTATTTATTGGTGCCGGTTATACCTTCAATAGTGCATTTTAATGGGCAACCTTGTGTCAGCTCGTGTTATTAACTGTTTTGATGTGAAGTCATTGCGTCTAGAGTCTAGACGCACCGCATTCACGTCTCGTGACTTGATATCTAGATTCTGTGTTGGGCAATGCTGACGAATGACACCGACGAGCTAAGTATACGTTCACTTGTTAAGGTCGCCGAAGAAGAACCATAACTAAATTCAATGCCAACATCTATTTATCCTTTCAACATCGGCAAGAACCCTGGGAATGCATTGTTGGCTGATTAGCCGTCTTGTTATCAAAGAGACTGAGAACACATATTGCAACACAGTTCAAATTATGTAAATGATATTACAATTAATATTAAGGCCTAATTTTAAAAAGTATGGATTTTAAGCTTATTCTTGATTTAGGGGCGTATAGTCGCGATTGGAACCGGAACATGCGACGCGGAAGTCTATGCGGTAATAATCCGTTTTTCATTTATGTAAGTTAAATTCAAAGTCAACAGAAACAGCAGCCTAGTGGTAGTGTATAATCACTCATTGACGTCAATTACATTATTTATAACTAAGTTTACCACCTTTTATCATCGCGGTGATAAAGGTGAGTATATCACAAAAGATAACCATTTAACGCGGTTAATTTCAAACATGTGCAATTAGGTATGTAAAATTTCTCTGAACGAACAACATTGTGGAGAATTTCAAAAGAGAAATAGCATTCGTTTAGTTATGTTTAATATAGTAATAAATGCTTACAAAATTATTATATTAATTTATCATCATATTGTATGTGTACCTACGTGAAAGTAACTAAATGGAATTTTAGCCCGTCACGGTGCGGGGCCGGCGCGGTGTCGCCGTTTCCGCTATGGAAAACGGAAATTCCTAGTTCAAAACCAAACCCAAAAATTTCTTCATTTATTAGGTATGAAGACTTCATTTATTATTTTTTCCATTATATTTATCATCACTTACTACTACTATTTTTATATATTTTATTACATTCTATATATATTATCATTATTATTATCTTATTTTCTAACAAAGTCATGTCGTGGTCACCGCACACTATGGGTGCCTGCAACACCAGAAAATTTACATGCGCATTGTAGACTTTGTGAACTAGGGCTCTACTTAAAATTTGGATATCCTGAGTCCTGCTCATCTATGAAAACAACAATTTTATAGTATTTATATCTTTACATAATATAAAAATATTTTTTCCTGTCGCGTCTGTATGTTTATAAACGGTAAACTCAAAAACTACCGGACGGATTTTTGTACGGTTTCACCAATAAGTAATGTGATACCTGAGAAAGGTTTAGGTGTATAATTTATTATGATTTTACCTGAGCGAAACCGGGAAGGGCCGCTAGTTATCCAATAAAACTTTTAAGATAATTAATGTACTTGAATAAGGTCAGTTACAAAATGATACAAAGAGGTCAAGATTATCATGTTCTTACTGTGGCTGCCGGCTACGTCTCGTAATATTCTGTGGCTATGTACATAACTAAAAAAGGTCAATATTTTACTCACAGGCACTTAATTAGATAAAAAAAATATTTTATATTTTATTTATTCATATGATTCATTGAGTATCCATCTTATTAAAAATAATATTCATTTGAATTAATATTATATAAATAATGGTTAATCTTTGTGCGACATAACCTATAGTATAGTAATGTGAGTGGCGGTTGTCGACACAACAACACTACATACATTAATATACTTTTAAGTAATATTGCTTATTTGTAAATATCTACTGGTATACGTTTAATCGGCATGAAAAGTGTCCATTTCCGCTTTTCCAGCCCGCCGGTTTGAAACATGAATGCTCATTGAATTTACAAACATTACGCTACTGTGTTATGTAAATTCATTGAACATTGCGAGACGGAAAGGGAGTGTTTCTGCTCGTCGAACTACTCAACTGTTGTGTTTCAGTGAAATTAGTCCCACACTTCAATGATGTTAGGGGAGAAATGTCATGGAAACTGAATGTAAATTGGTGACAGATTTCCTAATACAAATCTATGCTTTCTTATCTCTATCTCATTTTTGTTACATAGATAAATATGAAAAAATAAAGATTACGTCTATTATTTATGTTACATACTTCCATAGTAAAAAAAATTGCGTCCACCACCACAACTTGTGTGTAGGTTTCCTCACGTTGTTTTCTTTTGCTGGAAGTAAGTGGTAGTCTATGAAAACTACTTACTATAGTTACATAAGTCTGATTGATATACAAACTCATGTGGCACTAAATAATCAATAAATAATTAACATGAAAAACTATTTCTTCTATCTTAAAAAAGATCATTCTAACTTAAATGTCTTTGACTTTACTATGTCAACATAGACAATTCGAGTGGAAATAAACCATTGAACAATCTAATAAGAATTATCAACAGACACCCAGGTAAACATATGATTCAGGCTAGTGTTAACATGAGCATTGTTCAAAATAAAAAAATATCGATTACTCAATGACCGATTGGGAACCCCGACTCGAATATCTTGTTAATATATTTACAGTAATGTTATAATCCATTAGCTTGACAGACATTTGACGATAAGTTTATCAAACACTAATAGCTGGTAAAGATAAACCAAAATAATGACATAACCATGCAGTTCTTGACAGGATCAAGATGTTATAAAAACGATAATGTCTTTCGTTTACGGCGTCTATAAGACAAAAGTATGAGTTATATTTATATTTACTAATGATGTATGAACCGGATGGGTGAGATTTTGATGGTGCTCTCCTGTGATTGATGGCCACAATACCTATTCAATATCAGGCAGAAAAACTAAATAAAGTACCTGAGAGGCGAACAATATGAGATCTCAGCGGCTAGTTAGATAGATCGGGGCAGCTAAAAAAATAAGGAAAGGAATAAATCAGTAGGCGAACGAGGAGAGCCAGTAGAACTCACGTTTTTGAACTTAGCCGCTTTTAGAAAGATCGTATACTAGTTAACAGTACCGGTATACGTACTATACCAAAAGAAAGGGACGCAAATGCAATGAACTTTATTTTTTATTTCATTGTTAAACATATTTTTGTTCTAGGATTGATAGAATTATTGGGCATTTTTTAAATTTATAAATTCCAATTTAATTTGTGCCCTTGCTCCTATGGGAATTGCGGGATTTTCTGGAAAGCGTCTTAATTCAAGTACCTAGTTACTGAAAGTAGCGCTTTTAACAAACTCTTTAATACAAAAAGAATGCATGATTAAGTGAATAAAAAAAATTGAAGGAATCATGCCGCCTTTGGGATGTCTTAGAGTAATTCATGGCTTTCTTCTTAATCCGTGGTATCCAGGGGTGTGTGGTGGTGACAGCAGGTTCTGAAGGCCTCGCACCGCGGCCGAGTGTCCGGCGACCGGCGCGCCGGCTGCGGCTGCCATATTCGGTCAGTGCACATTGTTGTTTACCGACGCGGCATCGCGAGGCCGCGTGACGTAGCGTCTAGACGGCCGCCCCGAGCCCCGCACGCCGCCCCCTCACCCGCTGCCACCCGAGCGACGGCCATGCACTGTTTCGATCACCACCGGTTTATCTTTCCAAACGGTAATGCTGCAATGCAATGTAGCGGTGCACTGAATGACAACACATCACGGTTACCTTCAGATTAGCTAGCCGACCCGACCCAGACGCAGTATTATCATGTCTATACAGTACCTACTAGACAATATTATCGATAGTTGCCAACCTAATCGTTGTGTTTCCAATACAAATACTGATAATCACCATAGTAACATAATTGCAATGTTCATTAGTGGTTTACAGATAAATTTACCTAAGCAGGTACCAATAGTTCATGGGATGGGTTAATACATTAGTAGTACTAATAAATGAGGTATAAAGAAATTGGGTGAGTTTGCTATATAACCACCTAGATACATAATGTAATTAAACAGGACACTTTGTGCTGCTGTTGCGGTTGTAAGGCCTCAAGGCTTTTATGAAAATAATTTTAGAATAGATACCGATTATTAAATAATATGACACAGAGTAAACATGGAAACGGACTCTGCCTCATTTGGTCATTGCGCCCATGTCTTATATCATGTAAGTAATAAGTTGGTAAATGGCACTTCTTCACACTCATTCCAATTCAACATAACATAAGCAAATAACAAAAATATTTTTGCTGACCGTTTACCACTGCGATCGCCGTATTTTACAAAAATGCAAGATACTGACAGAACCACGACAGAATAGTGAAAAGTAACGAACATGGCTCATTATTTGACTGACTCGTATACCAGACAGATGACCTAGAGAGCCGGCACGACTGTCCGTCGGATAAATTGACTGCCAGACAATTAAACTTGATCCATTTTAACTAGAAACAGCGACATTTCCGCTACAGTATACCTACGGATTTAGTAATGACAAAAATTATGTTTGACTTTGCGTAATTTTTGCTACAACCAGATATTACTCATTACTCATGAGGTACGCAGGGTTGTATGAGTACTATCAAAAACTGGAACAACTTTCTCCAAAGAACATGAACCAAAGAGCAAAGAATAAAATAACACTTTCATATGAGTGATTCGCGGATTGTGATTTCACAACTAGCTGCGCGCCTTGGCTTCAGCTAGAAAAATACTCTATATGCTGTTCCAGGTCATAAATTATACCCAAGTACTAAAATTTCTCTTCACACATAAACATTCAAAAATTCGCATTAACAAGTATAATCTTTGAAGGATAGGGACGGGCGCATGATTTTTGTTACTGTTTGGAAAAAAATAAAATTATAGTGAATTACTTAACACAGACGTATAAATAGCATATTGTAGCATAGCGTAGTCGGCGTAGTAATAACGTTTTTCTTTCATAGTGGTCATTATTAGGACCGTAAATTATATAGGTACTTGTTACTGATAACACAATAAAATTGTACAAACGGTATTATCACCTGGTCTGCCATGCGTGGATCGAGTGGACGTGCGAAGTTCAAAAGATCGTGGTAGCTTCAATATGGGTACGTACTACAAATAGTCAACCCGAATTTTAACAAGGCTAGCATAGGCATAGCTCTTCCATCGAACGGGTTCCAATCTCACCCAGTCGGGTGCTAGTTTAAGTACCTAGGGCTAAAATATCTGTTATATCAGGTACTCTAGGGCGGCCTCTAAACGCGCCGGTCAATCATAATGTCCAATATGAATTTACTAATATTGTTAAAAAAACACAGTTTACAGGCCGCCTGGAACTTTAATTGGAATAAATTCGAATATGACATAGTATATGATATAGTATACCCCTAGATATAGTATAGGTAGAAAGTACAAATATATTTCTTTCCCACTTTGAACATTTTGTACGCAACTAAAAAAGACCGAATACGTTTTATAATTGCGTTTCGAAAAAAATCTTACCTTAAAGACGTCCAAGACAAACATTCCCAGAAAAATATTTCAAGTGATAAAACAACTTGATAAGATAAAAAATAATCTTTTATGTATGAGCATAGTAGTCGCGTTGTCATCGATATCAATCACGAAATTCTTACCTACCTCAACGATGTTGGTGCAATCGCATCAATTTTCCAAATTCTTTGAAACTTTGACCGCTGTTAGAATCATTCAAAAATTTATAGCTTATAGACTATTGAAAAAAAAACAATAATGGTAAGCCACAGACCATTTAGCCTAAGCTCTTCTGGTATATTACAACACTGTCTGATGAGTTTCTTTCGCAAGAAATGCCGAAAGAATACACAGCAGTGGTAGATTGAAGCTTTTTAAGAAATAATATATAATTTAAAAATTTACATGAAAAAGTGCTTGCGTAAAGATCTAATATCAGAATAAAAGCTTTGACTTTGATTTCCCTTACACTTTCATTAGAGAATTTCCTTAATTATTCTGTATTCTTAAAATACATAATGTGTGAGTGAATTAGCGCTGACAGACATAATGTATCTAGCCTATATATATATATATATATAGTTACTGTACACACAATGAACAATAGCACAGCGTTATAACCACATACTATCGTCAGTTCAAAAAAACAAGTGGTGTCTCGGTTCATTATGAGTTCAAGGCTCTCCAACAAATGACGATCGCCTTCTACGCCCAAATAAATGTGACAATTAGTAAATCATTTATACATTATCTTGTAGCCTAAATAGAGGTACGCACTACGATTATTCGTAGGTACTTCTAAATATATATTAATATTAATACTAAATGAACACATTGTTAAATACTATTTAATAAAATTATTCAAAAGCAAATAAATTTAATTTAACCTAATGTTTTTTCCTAAATACGTTTTTTTCTTTTTCCTAATACTTTATACTTACTTTTACGTCTTTTAAATTAGACTTTAGTCAGTCAGTTTATTGACAATAGTGGATCGACAGTGTAGCTTTTCAGCAAGCTGACCAGTAGTACTGGGGTATTATTTAATCTGTGCCAGTAGCCGAAAAATACCCACTAGAACCAAAATCCAGATCCCACTGCAATTCTAACAGCTATATAGACAGGAAAAGCCGGGCCACACAATTAGCCACTTGAATTTCTACGGATTCTTATGCGGTAATCTCAATTTCTTATAAACAAGTATATAAATTATAGTATTAAGTAGTAGTTGTAGTTTATATTATTACAGATACTGGTACATTTTTCAATTATATTGATTTTATTGTTTGACCTCCTTTATATACATTACCGACGAAAATCAAGGTCTGTGGCAGAGAGGACCAATGTCATTTTAAATAACCTCAATCGACGTACAAAAATGTATCGATGGTAGTGAAAAATGAGAACAAGCCGAATCATCTTCAATTGTAACACAACGTGTTTGTGATCATTTATTTACGAGTGAACACATAATAACAATGCAGTCAGTAGCTGCAAATTGGAGCTGTACAGTGCATCAATTGGTCACACAAACCTGTCCAAATACCTACATTGCAAATTCACATAAAGTCCATGCAAGGAAACTAGACATGCAGTAGACTGTATTTGTCCGACTAACGTCAATCGTTCGTCGTCGTCGGGTTCATGCGCACGCGTGCTGATTACATATGACGACTTTGGGTAAAGAAAGTAAGGGAATTTAGAAATTCTACTACATAAAATTGGCGATATTCCAACAAATCAAATCAGTCAGAAAGTTACTTTTGGATTATTTGACCAGTTTTATAGAAGGATATGATTAATCCTCGATAAAGTTTAGCGCAACCATCGCGCAAGGCAGTCTCTATATTGTGTGCTGGAGATAGCGCCAGGCGGCTTCCGAAATTTGGGTTAGTTGATTTTTCGCGGTACTCGGGCGCCGTTGAAGCCGCGAACCATGAGGACGAGGTCGATGAGCCTGCGGCACCGTCCCCGTCCCCCCTCCACCCTCGCGACCAGTTCCACCACAAGGTGCAGTGGCCGCGGTGACCATCCCTACATACGTACCACCTGCCAGACGCTGGGTACATATAACGACTTCAGGCGCTTCATACGACCATCGCTGACATTCAAAAGACGCGTTTATATGTAGGTAGGTATAATGTTACTTTGTAAGGTAGGAATTCTGTGGTGCCAAGTTATTTTTGTTGAACAGAATCGTGAACTGGTCAATCAGCTCCCTCTACCATTAATTTAAAATCTAGAAGATTATAAAAGGGCAGTAAGTAGGGAATTGTAATACATAATTGTTAACAGTTTGTTGAAGATACAAAATAGTAGGTACCGAATATTTACGCTAAATCTTTGACTTACATTCACGGAATGGAAGCATAGATTTGATCTGAATATTTCCAATTAATTATAACATCCTTTACTATGAACTATCATTCCATTTCGATGTCCCGACTAGAATTGACTGGCCTATTCAGAGGATATTTTTTTCTTTGAATTGTTGGATGAGTATAAATTTTTCTCATTTGATTCGCTGCCAAAACCTTTAAAATCTTATATATTTTCTTTAATTTGATAAGGTTTTGGTAAATAACGGCCGCCCATGTTTTACCAACAACACCAAATTAATAAGATTATGCTTGACAATACTTTCAATATCGCATTGAGTTTATTAAGATAGCATCGGGTCTTATAATCACAGCCACACTAAGACCATGTAGACCAAAACATCATGTAGACCTCGGCGTTTTTTGTTGGCTGCGATTAGTCTAGAGATATAATAATACTGGCATGGAATCATGAATGGTATGTCTAGACGTGCCATCCGTCGGCTTAGCGAGACATGGCCGGACCGGCTCCTGTTCGCCATCCAAATGTTTGCAAGCCGCATTCGTAGCCAAATGTGCAATGAATATCATTACTCGCCTCACTTTTTGCCAGTCTATCTTACGAATAAATATTAGCTAAGCATGTCTGGAGATCCATATCATGTCTATGACTGACATGACAAATTGTATGTAGAGTATTAACTACGTCTGGGCCTATAACATGTAAGCTAATATAAGTATGACACCGACATAAGTGAAAACCATTAGATGGTTAAATTGATCTCTCTCTCTCTCTTTCTTCCTCCAATATTAAACTTAGCGTAAAGTCTCAAAAATTTGGCGAGGGTAGGTCACTACCTGCCAGGAGCACTTCTGCTGTTTGATGAGTGAGTGTCAGGATTAATACCAAAGTGTCATACTTTATTACAAAAAGTACCTAACTAGCTATAGTCAAAGCTCTATGTCTTTCGTCTCCGTTATTGTTTTGCAATTTTTTAATAAAGTTAAAACGAAAGAAGTTGTATAAAGTTAAAACCAAATTATCAGGTCATTCCGAAATAAAGCTTGGTATAATAGATTAAAATGAATTATTTCGTTCATATTGAAAGTATTTTTGACTCATTTATTATGTCATTAAAAATGAAATCGTTTATTCTTTAGTGACAAAAGCAAGTTCTAAGGGCTAAACTAAATTTCTTCTGAATGCATAATAAGTAATAATCAAATGCAATGTCATTTTCATGGTCACACGAAGGATTCATTCACACCACGCCACACAGACGTCAAGTTATTATGAAAACAATGATAGCAGTCTAGTCTATGTACGTCACAAATACGGTGAAGCCGCTGCAGGTATGATGACCGAGGAGGGCGATAACACAAATAGACTGTCAAAAAAAGTGATCATTTTGTTTTATGTATACTATAAGTATATTGATCGTTTTTACAAGAAGGCCCACGAATTTATACTTAAATTTAACATGTATACAAATTCGATTCGTTCCAATTCCGTTGCCAATTTTCTCTCTTAATCCCACCAAAAACATTTTCATGTAAAAATGTTGCCAAGACGAGTATAGTTTGCTTCACATACTTTACATTCTAGTTAAAATGTGTAGCTTGGCCGTTTTGCTACCGTCACGTAGATATAAGATAACGAATACGTTATCTTATTTCTAGAGTAACGAAACGGCCAAGATTCAGGTTTAAACTAAAATGTAGACTATGTGAAGTTAAGTCTGGTAAAGTTAGAATATCAAGAATCTTGGTACTACATGAGATCTGACCACATTTTGACTAAAGTTTAGAGTTTGTGAAGCAAACTAGACTCGTCTTGGCAACATTTTTACATGAAAATTTTTTGGTGGGATTAAGAGAAGAATTGTTTTGTTTTTAGTGGGATTTAATTTATTTTTGTAAGTTGGTAAAATCTTATGCTACCAGGTCTTTTACTGTTGAATTTATTTAATCCTACTAGTCACTATTACCGTATAAACTTTCATCGCCTTTTTTAAGGAGTTAGGGGATGATTTGTGAAAAATTACCACACACGTATTTTTTATTTGTTACAAGAAGTATTTTTAATAAGTATCTGGCATTATCCAAATCAAACTTACGAGGGTTCAAAATACGACGAAACGTTTCGAGAAAAGGTAGGCAGTGCCCTTGCGCTTCGCTTGATTCGTCTTGGCGGGGACACTCCCGTGCCCCCAGATTAAATAAAGATGTTAGTTATGTCCGACCACGTGCAATTTGGGTTTACAGGATCGTAGAATATCGTGAATATTTATTTAGATAAAATAAATTAATGTAGGTACGTAAACAATGCGCTTGCACAGGAAGTAATTGTGAAATTATAGCTAACAAATACAAGCTAATAATAGTTAAGTACCTATTTTACTTCTAAATCTAAGGAAAGTACCTCAGTCCGCAAAATAAAATAGAAATAAATCCAATGATTTTTAAGTGGTAGTGTTGTAGTGTTGAGGTATATAGAGTCAACTAAACTCGAGTTTA
This sequence comes from Plodia interpunctella, assembly GCF_027563975.2. Classification (NCBI taxonomy): domain Eukaryota; kingdom Metazoa; phylum Arthropoda; class Insecta; order Lepidoptera; family Pyralidae; genus Plodia; species Plodia interpunctella. The sequence goes on from NC_071303.1 coordinate 5,999,658, forward strand.
GTTGAACTTATTCCAATAGGTACGATCAGAAATGCATATATTTCTGCGAAAATATAAATCTATTGCGATTTTGTTCACCGAAAGCAATATGAACGAGGAAAATGAAGCCTTCTGCCCGGCAGCGATTAGGCGCTGCGTGTAATAATAAGTTAGTGATGGATGTTTGTCATGTCATAACAATGTAAGCGGAGCACGTCTAGACAGCCCGCAGACGAATTTTTAATACGGGCGCGACCGCAACCGCGAACACAATACTGCGTATATAAGTAGACTACTCTCTCACTCTACTGCGCAACTATCACGATTATATAAAATAAACGAAGACAAAGTCTTCACAGTTATATAGTGTTTTTTTAAGTAGGGTACTAAAATGTTTTCCAAGATATACCTTGTAAATTTTACTTTGTCCCACGCTTCGTCCAGGTGGAGTTCCCAGGTGAAGGCTCTATATAGAACCTTGACTTTAAGTTATTATTTTGCAGTTTTAAATATTTTTGCACCACAGACCCTACATTATTGGAGATGAGTATATGGCGTTGAAAAAGAAGAAAAAAAACTTTTATAAATTCCGTTATATTATATGTCCTATGAATTATATGTTTCATAAAATTGTGGATATTATTTTATCAGAGGAAGGTAAAAAAAAAAAGAATATCATACGATACTTTGGATTAATGCATTTTGTGAAAGTTCTCGCAAAATCTACATCACGAAATTGCTCTAAAATTATAAATACATTAGCATTACAGTAGGTGCAGTAAGTATGTAAACCTAAATGCGGAAAAAACCCAGTGCATGACGTAATATTAAATGATGAGAGATGATGTCTGTTTATAGTAGATGGGGAACCCGCCTATTCGGCGGCCGCGTTTCTAGCCTATGAGTATGTGTCTAGACACTGTTCCAGGAGGTCATAGCCAGTCAACAGCTTTCACGTATTTATACAGACCAAAATGAGGTACTCACAGTTGACTATATCGCAAATTACTCTGCTTTGACCTCGATATTTTGATAATAGCAGCAAATTTACAATGAGTTTGTATAAGATGATGTGCTGTTGGCTGTAGATATCCAAAACATAAGTGATTACGTGACGTCATTTTGATAAATGTCTAGACGCCAATGAATACTTTGTTACACTGAGCAATGACTATACGATCATAAAGTGTAGGTAAGCACCTTGTAAGTGCAAGGTACTTACGTTATCAACCAAAAAAACTCTTTAGGAAATTTATCAACTATAGAACGATAGCACAAGTACCATACTATTATACATTTTTTAATACATCAATATTTTAGTTACCCCATGATAAACCTGGGTACGCTATAAGCACACCCTTAATGGTTTACAAAATAACCCTAAATAAGATTTTATTATACATACATTTTCATAATTATACTTATTCGAGTCAATAAATTTTTATTTCACTGTCTGTGCTTTGTGACTCTAGACTCTGTGTGAATCTAGTAAAATAATAGATAATATGTTATTATATCTTTTTTATCTTATGTGGCATTTTTTATCAAAATCATTTGTATATAATTCGGTAAAAAATAAAAGAAATTGATAAAAATGAGATGTTGGCGGTAAAAACGGCTAGATATATAGCGCCTTGACTATTTGGTGTCCTTTCCTAAGCAATGTGCTATTTCGCTTTTTATCAAGCAGATACGCAGTCACGCAAAATCAAATGCGTAATAAGCTATAACGGAGTAATTTTAGCTCAAAACATTGTCTCGCTACGGTTGCTGGCCGTCGCATAATGCGAGTGAGTTCCATTATAAATTAGACTGTAACTGAAAGTAATGAATATATTGATATCTAACTACCTATAAACCAACCTAAATTGAAATAATCATTTCTATTGATTATAAAATTTGTATTAGCAATGATAAATGCATGATGTAATACTAAATAATAAATAAGTAAATACCAATAAAATTAAAGATTCGAAATTGCATTTTGTTGCTCATTTGAATAACACGTTTTTAAGAAACGTGAGAAAAATTGTAGATAAAGGAAAAGATATGAATGTTTTAGTATCATCTTCAACAGGATGGTTAAAGTACCTATATTAAAAGTACGCCCAATTTCTTACAAATCTAATTTTGAGCCATTGTTTAATTAAGCCCACTTGCTTGTTTCATCGGATTACAGGAACAAATTTATCTGGCTCGGTGTGAACGTAGCTACTATTTACTAAAATAACTTTTGTAATTGACTTGAAAGTTCATAATTTTGATCAACCTGGATCAAGTATTGCATTCAGTAAATTGCTCCGCACACCCATCCAATCGCGAATGTGTCACACGATAATGACAAACTTATGCTATATTTCTCCCGTAAACATGCAAACAGGCTTAATTAAAACTTATAGGTTTACATTTATTTCCCCTAGAATGTTCTACGTTTAAAGTAAGTTTTTACAGTATATGTGCAGTATATAACTATAATGATAAAATAAAAAAGGAGCAGTCTGAATGCATTGAATACAGCGAACATAGTATCAGGACGGGACAGGTGGCGCACCATCGCGCACTATTTATATCTGCAACCGCCACAATGTAGTGGTGCATCGACGTGCCATATTTATTGAGGCGGCCGGCGGCGACCGGGCGCGGCCTCGTGGCCGAAGTCGTAAATAACGACAATGCAGAAATTGTCGTAGATATGATCATTTTTAAGTTTAATTTAAGATTAGTTTAAGATTTTACTTAATGTATGATGTTGCTTGTCTATAATTGTTAAGCTATCGTGCTCGACCGATCGTCGTGTAAAATGTTGTTGAAAAAATATTTACATGAGCAAAGTGTGGAAAGAGAAAATAGATCGCAACGTTAACCACAGTAAGATTATGTATGTTGTTTTTCTTGACGCATCTTTAATATATCATACAATGTAAGTATAAATAAAATTTAGTTGATCATCTATCGAATTTACTCATAGTAAGTAGTTGGTTCATTTTTATTTTTCACTAGCGGCGCCCCGGCCTCACTCTTGTCAAACCATAACTGTACCAAATATGCCCAGTAGCTTTTGAGTTTATATATCACAAACGAAAATTAATAACATTTTATCTCTTTATAATGTTAGTGTATACACGTATATAGTTTACCATAGTATAGATAGTTTAAAACATAGTGGCTTCCCGCTGTCTATCTCTATGTATGCTTAGATCATTAAAAGTAAGCAACGGATTTTTTTAAATAGATAATGTTAATCCTGAGAAGGTTTATATGTGTAATTTATTGTGACCCGAGCGAAGCCGGGACTGGCCGCTAGTGAGAAATATTATAGTCTTTACTGTTAACATTGTTATACTTGTTACAACTCGTCTGTACCAAATTATATCTTTTGTGCTCTATATATTTTGTGACGACACAGAGAAAGCTTCACACAAAGTGACGTATAGAGACGCATATGTAGAAAACGCCCAGGCATAGCTCGTTCAAGACGGGGATTTTAAGAAGTCCAAAAATGGCTGAATACAAACTAAAACTGAAAATATGAAAACGAATCATTAAAGTTAATTAACAGCAATTACTTTAAAAATAACATTGCAGTATACATTTTTAAAACTACTTTTTCACACATATTTTCACATATTTTGCCGGTGGTAAGTATAATTACTTATTGGATGTATTCATAAATATAACATTGGATCCTTATATGTGTTGTTTTTATTTTAGTTGTTGTTCTCTGAGCAGTGTCTGGAGTCTGTGGTCGCAGAACTTGCTAAGCCCGCCCCAGACTAATCCCTTTTCAACCTTTTTGCTTGTCTGCAGTGCGCTGCACTGCAAGCTACAAGGCTCGAGCTGCAATAGTGCAATGTGCTCGCAAGGTGCATGCATTTTTTTTTCGATCGAAACTTATTTATAGTGCGAAAGATTCTTTTGTAGAGTTTTTAGTTTCAATACTCACGACGACAACTCTATGACGAGATACTGTTAGAGATTTAGGAGTAGATCCCACAACCACGACTCTTATATTAAGTTTTGATATCCATCTTGATAATAGTTTCGAAAGCCTCCACTCTAGGTGTTGTTTTACGATTTTCGGCCTTATTGAAACTATAAAAATCTGTAAAAAGCTTCACTGAGGGTGGAACCCTATTTGAAAGGATTCTTTAAATTGATCGAGAATATCATTGTTTTCGTCCCAACGAATTGTTATAAAAATAGGTAATATCAAAATGTTCTGAACAAACAAATTTAATAAAATTTTGAACTTTGTTAATAGAAATCCCTTGGTTCCATGAAAACTTCGTGGAGATTTTGCTGATTTAGAATGCCTATTTTTATAACTTCTGGTTTCGTTGACTTTTCTGATATTTTGGGAAAAAATATATGAATAAACCTAACACAACATTTACATTCTATCCCTTTTGCCACAGTTTTACCAAGTGTTCACTAAATATTGGCACTTGGTTTTGTGTTTAAAGACAGTAATTTTAATAATATTCCTTGTAATGATCCCACCGAAAATATATTTATGTAAAATGTTGCCAAGACGAATGCACACTACTTGCACTATAAAAGTTATCAGATCTTTTTTAAAACCAAGCTTCTAACTCTCCATGGTAAAAAATTCTGTAGACAAAGAGCTTCATCGAGAGATTATTAGGGATTTTTTTGATTGACCATTGACGTCCTATCTATTAGCACGTAATTATACTTAAAGAATGTTCAACAGTCAGTCACAAAAAATCGAAGTATATTAATAAAGAAATCACTGTAACCTTGGACTTGACTTGGTTTTAGCTAGAAATTTCATTACTTTTCATGGAGAAACAAACAGCTACATCGAAACTTGGCTCGTTTTTTACTAAATATTTTTGATGGGAATGTGTTTATTTCTTTTCTTATTTTAAAAATAGCATCCTAGTATGTATATATTAAGAATATAAAACATTATTTAGAGTTAATTATAGAATTAGAACCCTGCCATTTATAAATCATATGTGAAAGATATTCGTTTGAAAATTACTTTGACCTTTCGGCTTTTTATTAACCGTCTGGCTGTTATATAGTTTCATATTATGAGTTAGATAAAGAAGGTGCCGAAAGATGACTAGTTGTAGTGAAAGGAGCGTCATAGCATTCATGGTAGGGTGCAGGCTGCAGCGGAGGTGGTGCGCGGGCGCGGCGGAGGGGGGGCGTCTAGACAGCCCGCAGACGCACGGAGGCTGCGCCGCTACGCGACACGCACACACCCACGCGATGCATCATCTGGGTGTCGATTCTGACAATCATGTCTCAATAGCAGTCCTGATAGACGAAAAAGTCATGCCAGGTGCCTTATGGCGACTTGAATAAAATAGGACACCAATGTCAGTAAAACACAATAAGAAATAAATAGCAGTGCTTTTACTCACGGTGAATATGCGATGCGACAACCGTGTGAAGTGGAGAAGAAAAAGTATAAAAGCGGACCCTGAGGTTCGATATTTTGTTTTGCTTAGGTGGAAAACAGTTCTTGTAATCATTATGTAAGTATTATAATCACTACTATTTAAACACGATTGAGATGCGACTTAACATTAGCAGAATCAGTACCCAGATTTCACTGCACAGTGCACACAACGCTGCATTTGGTGTCTGCTCTGACCTCTACGGCTCACGAATATTGCATTTACTTGTTTCGAATACGTTTTTATTTTTAGTACTTAATTTTAAACCGATTGCTAAAACTTTAAACCATAGCAAAGAATTCTATTAATATTATAAATGCGTATATAGAAGGTGAGTGAGCGTATTTGTTAACTTCGAATTTCTATGTAATACCGTAAGTACATCTTTAGGGCAAAATCACATCGTGTCGTCCATTTTAGGCTCCAGATGACACGCGATAATATATTATGGCAAAATCCCAAAGTTTAGGTTTAGCCGGCTGGAGCTAGATGCAGCCGGTATCAGGTGTTAGCCTTTATCATTCCGACGAGACCTAGGTGCAACCGGTCTTCAATGGTCCAAGGTTTAGATAAGGTCGAACATTGTATAATATAAGCAATTCAGGTCTGAAAAAACAGATCCGGCTGCACCTAGGTCTAGTCGTTATGATACAGGTTAACCTAGGTCTATCTTGAAGTTAACACCATACACCTAAGTTTGACCACCGAAGAACGGTTGCTTGGTCTTAGCTCTAGCCGGCTAAACTAAGGGGCATTTCGGGGTTTAGCCATATATAATAAGTCAACTGCTAGGTGAAAATAAATAAAGAAGTAAGTAAATATATCCAGTAAAATAATACATCCGCCGCCATCTTGAACGTTACAAAGTTGCGTAGCTGGTAAAGGACGAGCTGCGTGGCTGAGCAGGAAGTCTGGAATTTTATTTTTTTCCTCGTGCGGTCGGCGCTGGCGCAGAGGACACTCAGTTGCACATTCGCAATGCCACTTTGAATTACTGTAAAATACTTTAAGTTATACTTAGATATTTACACTTTTCAATATTTATTTAAACTTTGAACAACTTTAAACTAACAATAGGTGTGCACAATGACATATTTTTCAAACAAGAATAACGATATTTGATGTACATTCATCAACTTTCATGCTATGTAGCATTAAATTAGGATTTTCTTTAATTGTTTTCCTAAACTTTCCCAAATACGGCAAGAACAGTTTATATCTTCCAATCATTGTTAGTGAATTCTCTTATATAGTAAATCCTAGTTAAACATTTTTGTTTGAAACCATTTCGAACCTAAACGAATTTTTTTTACTAGAATCTCCGTAAGTACGTATCTCCGCAAATATTCGAGACGAAAAGTGCAAATTATCTCTATAATAAAATTAGCACCTATTCTTGCGGATCTTATCTTGAATATTATACCTATATAAGTTTAATATGCCAGTGTGATAATATATGTTTTTAATAGGCTTTCCTAAACAAGTTATAAACAGATAGATGCATGAATCGTAAACTATGTAGATATGTGACTGAGTATAATTTGGCGAAAAAAATAGGTAGAGGCAAGTGATACGATAGGTGAGTTTAAGATACAGCCACGTGTGTTTACAACATTCTTGATACTTTTACGTATGTTGCTAATTATAATATCTACTAAACAGCGTTTGTTTATATTACGTGGATTTATTTTCTGAGAGTGGTTTAATCAGTATCCGCGAAATGGCGGCTGCGTCAACTGCATAATTAACATTTGCTATCAACAAGCAAGCCATAACAATTAATGGTAATGAGGTGTCATATCTATCATTTACGTATAGATAAAATATATGCTGTATAATGACTTCAGCTCAAAGTAAGAAGAGGACAATCAGATCTTAACTTATGCTGGCCGACTAATGCATACTCTCATAACTAATATAATGAGTGTGAAAGTGTGTTTGTCTATCCTTCTTTCACGTCGGAACGGATCATTGAAGTGTTTTTGTTGTAAATGATCATCATTATCTACCGAATTTGTTTTCATTTTTACGTAGATTGAAATAGATAAATGAACTCTTTATTGCACCATTTACAAAAGAATCATAAGTTATAACAAGGTATTCAAATATAAATAAGCGCAAAGGCGAACTTATCAGCCAACCTTTGCGTGGAAAGAGACACAATTTATTGCTTGGGTAATTAATTTATTTTAAACTGAGGTAAATAATTTTCTACTAACAATGATAAGTGTACCTACTAACCATAGATAAAATAAATATATGTAATTTTATCTACGCTACTAACATTCATCTTTATTACTTAAATAAAGATTTTTTAACATAACAACATTATTTCTAGCAGCAGATAACAAATCAACTTTAAATACCTTCATGATGATGTTAAAATTCGTTTTATTTGATCCGCCGCTGCACACGTGCACTGCACACACTCACATAGCGACATCGTGATAGGGCAACCGACTCTCTGGCCTTAGACAAAACACGGACAGGACAATCAGGTCTTCTGATAAACAAACCGCAGTTAGCAACAATGTCACGGTTTCAAATGTAAGCCAATAAAAGTAAAGTGAGTTTAGACGGCTCCCTGCATTGTGTTATCACGAGCAGAATTTACTCAAACACTGAAATGCAAATTATAACTAACTTTATCATTTATATGGAACGCAAACATCCGAACAGCTATAATAATAGATAAAATAAATGAATGGAATTTTATTAATTTAGGTAATTAATTTTATATATGATAAAATAACATATGAGTATAAATAAGTCAAAAATAAATTTCATTAAAGGTAAATAACATGTTAAAGGGCATTAGAATAATCATTTCCGAGGAGGTATTCCTTCAATATCTGCTCATTAATAAATAATTCGGAGTATTGTATTTTATAAGTTGGTTCAAAGTATATTTTGCTTCAATATGATTATAATTGAATGTACAAAGATGTGAAGAACAAAGCAGAACACAGAGTAAAATGATAAGCAGCGGCGCGGGGTCGTCGCTCGCTCGTACGTAAACAGATAACTCAGTGATACCGAGCTCAGCCAGTCTAACTCACTGCGACTACACGATATACTTACTGACTATTATTGACTGTAACTATATTTATCTGAACAAAAACAGTCTAATATTTTTTTAACCTATATAGGTTTATTCTACCATCGAAGCTTCGATACAAGTTTAGTGCTTAATGTGGGCCGGTAAGTGTTGTACATTTCATATTCACTTACAGAAAAAAAATTCGTAATGAATGACATTATTTATTTAAACATATATTATACCAGAAGTAATATATTTTTTCTCTCCCATACAAATTGAGCAATAATGTTGTTTTTTCAAGTTTTTGTATACCGTACTGATCGATCATATTGAGAAAACTTGTATGAATTGAGAAACTACAAGGAATAAATACTTATAACAAGAAACATAATCCCAAACAATAAGCCTGTAAATGTTGAAATTAAATTTAAATATAATTTTATGACACATAATTACGTTAGTTTGAAACATAATTTACGTTAGGTAGAAATCAACAACCAAGTCACATAAAATCTAACATCATAAATAATCTAACGAATAAAGAAATCGCAATAAGTAACCCTAGATTTGGTTTGGCTTTACCTAGTGATTTCATTACTTTTAACAGCTTTACCGAGACTTGGGTAGTTTTTTTACAGAATGTTTTTTATGGGATTTATTTATTTATGCAGAAAGCAGTCTTATCTCATCTCATCTCAGGTCATGTCATGCTTTAGCTTTAAATTTCAAACTTGTAGGTCGTATATTTCTGAAGTTATGGAATATATGACCTACAAGTTGTAGCTTACTAGAAGACCATAATTTCAATGTTCTATATCTATCCAAAAGTTCTGAAACAACTCGTTATCTCTATTAGTACCTATTGGATGTAATATTGGTTTTAATTATTTTTACTTATGACTTGACAGTAATGATAAAAAGTTTATCAAGCGCTTCACATATCTCACGTCCCTCAGGCGCTGATCGTGGGAGTTCAGGGTCCGCTTTTCTACTTTTTCTATTACATTATTTGGAATAGAAACAACATTCGTTTCATCAATAATTTTTCTCTGAAAATTCAACATAATTGGACTGACACCGTTCTTGTTTTATACAGATACTACGAAAAATTTGTGGATTAAATTACCTCTTCATGCGTTGAGCTATCTGGATGTGTCGTACATTTATAGTGTGCAAACGGCTTCTATCAATCCATTTAACTCAGAATGTGGCAACAAATCTGTTTTAATTGATTTATGAACTCAGCGGTGATATATCATACAAAAGACTTCAACGCGTAAGTTCCGTCAATTTTTTTAACAGAACATAAAACTTACTAGTTATTTCCTAAGGTTATATATATAAAAGCTACGAAATCCTAAACTGTAAATTAAATCTATTTCTTCAGGAATATTTTAAATATAATAAAAAATATATTTCTCAAGTTCTAGCAATTAGAAGTCAACTTTATTTAAAATAATAAATGTCCTAACATTCAAGTTTAATAAACTTTGTTTAATTTAATTAACTGATATATTTTCTTTTTATGTGAACTACGTTAAACGTCTCTACATTCGAATTGTATTGGAAGTCAAAAGTAATTATTACTTTAGAACAAAGTCTTCAATGAATATTCAGTAAAATAACGGTTTACAAATGTTACAATAAAACCTATTTTACCGATCCTAAATATACAAAGGCTCACCACAAATTTTCACTAAAACGCATTGTTATGAATAAAAAGGAAATATAAAATTCTTTCAAATTATGCAAGTAACACTGCTAGAGATATAATTATTCTAACGTTTTCTCTGGATCTGGAATGCTGCCTGTTTAATGGGAACCTTGCCTAGAGGGGCCAGCTCTAGATACTTTTAATTAAGTTACTTCATAAAGTAGTTAAATTCAATTATTAATTATTAAGGTAGTTAACTGTTACAATGTTTTAAAATAATTAATGTACGTCTAACACGACTGTGCGAACACTTAAGTCGTTGTGTAAATTGTAAAGTGTGGCAAGCGGGGCGGCGGCGGGTGGCGACGGGCGGCGAATGCTAGCTAATGAAAATTTAAAGTATCGGGCTCGGCCGGCCTAGGCGCGAAGCAAGAGAGGAAAAGCTACAGTGTGCCTAACTTTACTGCTGAGAGCGTCATTTTAGAAAACCCCTGATGACAACAATATTTTAGTAAGTTTTTTATATATTTTTTTCAAATTGAAAAAAACAAAAACAAATATATAGCTAATATTATTAAAAGACCAAGTATATAATAATCAAAATCAAAGTCTAATATAACACTTGTGTAGTAAATTTCAAGCAAGTATATCGAAATAGGTTTTGTAATTAATGCCCATAATTTTTCAGTTGTGTGGTTTTTGCATAGCTTATAATTCCTCTCGTTACCTTCAATCGCTTATAACTTGAAGTAAGGCTGCACCAGCGGGGGTGAGGGCAGAGAGGCTGGCTGCAGGGCGGGTGCAGTGGCCACATGCTCCGGTGCATCGCGACCTCAGTGCACTGACCCCCCCCTTCCCCTCGCCTGCCTGCCTCCGCCCCGCCTGTACCCTGAGTGCTTAGTGTGAGTTTGGATTCAGACTAGATTGTCGAAAATTTGTACAGTGCCAGACGCAGCTAGCAGTATTATACGCGAAGACAACAACGCCGCCATGTGAATGTGATTGGTTGGCTGCGACGACTCCCAAGATTGCAAATAATGGCCTGAATCAATTCTAACTCCACGAATCTTGTCATGAAAAGTTTCGACGATTGAGTTCGAATGGAAAACTTGCACTAAGCACTGCACAGTGCACCCACCACCCTTCTGGCCAGCTCCGATGCGACGTCACAATGCTGGTGCAGACTGCAGACAAGATTTATTGGTGCTCATATACATGTTAATAACAATGAATAAATTAAAAAAAGTCGCGAGATCGAATGACTCCTACTTAAAATCTGAAATATTTTAATACCGTGAAATATTTTAGTACCGTAACCGTGAACACAATGTAAGTATTTAAGTAAGAGCGAAAGTTATTACATTACAAGTACAACTTTACAATAATTTTGCATCTAAATATAAACCGCATTGATTCAAATACAATATTTTTCAGGATTTTGTATTTCATAATATTAAAAAAATTAAAAAGTATTTGTTCCAAAAAATTTTACTGAAAATTACGAAAATTATATCGAATATTGTATTTATTCATTCTGAAATGACAGTCGGTCTTAAAGTGAGAGGAGATGATGTGTAAGTTAACACGAATGGAAAGAAAGATATGAAATTTCCATTGCAAATATCCACAAATCAATAAAAAGAAAAAACAATTATCTAAAAGATCACATGCTAGAAAAGAGCAGAAACACAAAACTCAAAAATGTAACCATAACCACCAAATTTGTTTATATTCTATCTTTTGGCTTATTTCTTTATTTAATTATATTTAAATAACTAATACTTGGGTACCTATGACATTATGGAAAAGTCTCGATCGGGAAAAACTGTTTCATGAACAAATGTACCTATTTAGTTCAATGATGATTTTTTTCATTTTACAATCAATTTGCCAAGTGACAATCTTGAGTAGGGTAAAGCTTGAAGAAAATGCTTTTGCAGGTGGAGCTACCCGACGTATGAGAGTTCAACGTAATGTCAAACACCTATCTATATCAGAAATAATTTTGCATCTAAATATAAACCGTGCATAAGAATTCACAACATAGAGAGCGCGAGACAGTGAGATAGTGCGAGTCTCTGTTTCCTTGCCAATAGCTGCGACATTGTATCTATTGACACGGGCCAGCACGTTTGTCGCCGACTATTTTAAGTGAACGGGCGGCGCACGTGTTGCTCACAGCGACGTATGCGAGGCTCAGCACTCTCGCGACCTCGCTGAGGACCCTCTCAATGAAAAAAAAACCCTCCTTCATCACATCATCGACTGTTGTGCTTGCGCAGATGCAGGTGGCCGCGCTGCGGTACATATCGCATCACCGCCCGCCCGCAATTTCGCGTAAAATTGGCAGCGTGAGTCGGGCGGGCGGCGGCGGCGGCGCGGAGCGTTGCTCCCGAAATAGTGTTCGGGCGCGGTCGTGCGCTCTCGGGAACGGCGCCCCAGTCGCCGTGTGGCCGCGCGCGCGCACCCGCGTCGCATCGCCAGCCGTCTCGACGCCGCCGCACGTATACCCGGGTGAAGGAGCTAGCTACCCGGTGCACGACTCAACGGTGCGCGTATTTCGGTCGCGAGAGGGCCCCGGGCCGCGTCGGGCGCGCTGCCCGCGCGCTGGCCGCCGTGCTCTGGTGGTGGTGCGTGGCGCTGCTGCGGCTGGTCGCGCTCTGTGCGCCTCCCCCCGGCCCGTCCGGTGTCGGCGCGCCGCCGCCCTCCGCCCGCGCCGCGGAAGATGCGCCGTCGGCGGCTGCTTGCGCGAGCGCGCCCGTCAACACCAGCGAGCCGCCGTCGCCGCCGCCGCCCGCGGCCCCGCCGCCCGCGCACCCCGGTCAGTAGCCCGCGACCACCTGCCGGCCGCCCGCCTTTCGCAATCAATACCTGCCTCACGCCCGGCCGCCCTATTCCGCCTTGCCCCGCTTCCGCATTTCCATTGCTTCATTCATGATAGTTTTACTGATAAAATTCAATTCGAAGATACATGGTGTGCAACGCTAAGAGCAAACTTCTATCGTAATCGTAACTTTTATTACAGTCGCGTTCCGTAACTTATTTCGTTCGCTCACATTTTCTAAAATGATGACGTATTATGACGTTCCGACAAACTATCTAATAATTATTCCATTGTGATGATACACTTGATAATAGTGTTATAGAAGATTGATGATAGAAATTTAATCAAATACCATAATTATTTTTAAATGAATCGATTTCAATATACCTATTGTCTCTAATAATATTTTACTTATTTATAGTCAGAATACAATAATCTATCGTATTCGAACAATCAAAGAATACTGGTGGGAGTGAATAACCTCTAATATCAAGTACGGCTACTTGATATTTGTGACTTACGTGATGCCCTTTTATATTTCACTGTGAGTCGTGTAGTGAAGACGTAACTAGTGTCAATATATAATTACGGATAGATGATATCCATTTCTTATCAGCTCTTATACGTGAACTGACAGACATCGACGACGTGCTAGAGGTAACAGAAACGCAATACAAACCAATAGCTGAAATGGGGTCACAAAGATATTTTGTAAGATGTCAATAAAAAAAAATATTTTAACATAATTATTATATAAATATATAGGAATTTCCTTGGTACCTATGTAAACTTGATACTAAGATCATACTTAGACATAATATACGATATGAACCGAGCTTATCTACTTATCAACTAGACTAGACAAAACATGTCAACCTTCAAACAACAAAACAGATTTTTTTAATTACTACCAACTAGCCATAGCTCACAGCTCCGCCCCCAGTAACCTGTGAGTGACCTCGACTCATTAACTATATCTAAGTGCTTAATCCAAATTTTATCACAATCGGCCAGCGGTTTAGCCGTGAAAGCGTAACAGACTTTCGCATTTATAACATCGAAATATGGATTCATTACATACATATACTCAACAATGCAAAAAAATATTCCTTCACTCGAACGTAGAACCTCCTCCTTTTTTGGAAGTTGTGAAAAGTACGTATACCAAAAAAAACATAGTAAAATTAACTATATGGGCGGCCATTATCAGAAATTTTTAAAATGTTATTATCAATTTTCTTCAAAATGGCAGAAATATACATAGCCTGAAATCAGCTGTTTTACTCCGTTGAAATCATTTATCATGGTCAACATATGAATACTGAAACAGTAACGAAATCTGAGAGCAAGTCAAAGAATGTAGGGTGGGGTGCGTAATGCGGCGCCGGCGGGGCGCGAGTATGTGGGTTATCAGGGCGAAGGTTTCGGCCCTAACCCCACCCCCCACTACCCCCACATTGAACCCTACCTCTCTCCAAATTCGCTACACACACTGCGCAGATGCAAGAACCTTTACAACTGAGAATATTTTCATCCCCAAAAGATATTTGAAGGCTTATACTATTATTGCTTTAATATAAAATACTAGCTTCGCCCCGGGGCATCGCTCCCGTGGGAATTTCGGGATAGAAGGTATCCTATGTGTTATGCCAGATTATATTCTAACCTTGTACCAAATTTCATAACAAACCGTCCAGTAGATTTTTCGTGAAAGACACAACAAACACACACACTTCACACACAACACAAACATATCTTCACAAACTTTGGCATTTACAATATTAGTAGGATTCCCAAGTTTTCTCCACACACCCACTACTTTTCTCCACACATATACTCAGACAAGCGATAAAAGGGTTTAATTTAAATTATGGTTCATTGATTAGCGATTAACTTATAAAATAACTGAAGAAGTCATGGTCTGTATAAAAGCATAAATATAAATAGCATAATAAAAATATGTGCATTGCATGGTATACATGAAATTTATTAATTTACACTTTTTGAAATTAATTGTAGCAGAAAATAAATAGTCAATTCTATTATTAGTAGTCACAAGTCGGCCGAAGCAAAGAAAACATCTCCAGATGCCAATGTCACGCCTCTCCCCAAACTTATTGTTCCTACACATGTGTACCTACCACCTGCACACTGAATAACCTGTACTGTATGATGATAGAGATAAAATCAATATGTTTGAAAGTCATGCCTAGGTAGGTGTAGAATGTAGACGTACATGATTTCATAGTCATTTAACAGAATTTTCAGGCCCAGAGCATATAAAAAGTTAGCTGGGTTTGGTATTTATACTTATTACAATAAAAACCCAGTTGCCCAACACATGCTGTGAGCCAAGGGATGAACTACTACACTTTTATCACATAACAAATGAAAATATACCTATTTCTTAAATATATACCCGGGGATCCTTGAAAACAAAGGAATATTTAAAAGGTAATCTGCTCAAAACTGTTGAGTTTTTTTTACATAATAATACAAAGACAAGTGTGTTAGATCTTACATAAATACTGCGTGCTATTGTTGCAATGAGGAAAATGACGACTAGCAAATTGTAATATATTAACATATTTTCAAGAACGATTGCTTGGTTAAGTTATTGCAACTAGTATTTAGTTACGATCAAGTACCTAAAGTCAATATCTGACGAATTTGACGAAATTTGGAATAAATGTAGCTAATGACCGGAAGAGAAACACCGCGGACGGAGCTGTGTCATCCTTCCGCGTCACATTTGGAGCTGTGAAGCCGCGTAGCCCGATATCAGGTTATGGTTCCGTAGTGAGTGCATATATATAATAATATATAGGATATACATTATATAGGTATAGAAAATAGATAAAAGAGTAGTCTTATATTTTTAGAAAGTAAATAATTATCAATCATCGACTGATTTTAATGAAAGATGAAGGTTGGATCATCTATCGATATACTGTCTATTAGTCATAGAAGAACTGAAGAAAGAAGCTTACATAAATTGATCGTTCAATCAAATCGAAACTAATTAATATGTACGAAGACAACTAGTTCTGTCGTCAACTAAACATAATGTGAATCACCTTGGAAACTTGGTAGAGGAATGACTATTTTCGCCAAAAGCATGCCATTACCAATTGAAAACGCTTTAAAATGCTAACATGCGAAATATATTGTACGTCGAATAGAAAATTATAAAAACTAAATGTTGGGATAATTTAAAATTAAACTCTCGAAAAATGTAGAGATGATTTTTTTTGTTGGTATACCGACTTAACGTGATGTTACATATCTTTTTTTTAAACATAATATTACGTTTATTACTATTAAAATAATTATATGACCATAGGTATATCTTTCAATGTATTTATGTTACAAATAGGTGTAAGTAGATCATATATAGATAAATATATTGCAGGTATAAAACGTCCTTCGTCCATGTATTTTATTACAGGATGTCCGTTAATTGTGGATTTTCCCAAAGCCTAAATGAAATCAAAGTCTATTTTTATAAATAACTATTGTAGGTATCTGTAGTAACATGTACGTCTCTACATATTCAATGAATTACGTCTATTGTGATCGTGGCACATGCAACTAAAATCGGCATAAATTAACATACCTCTATATTCAAATCGAATTATAATTTGGCCTTGGTAAAGTAGAGAGCCTATCATTAACAGTAAGAATATGAATTTCTTTGAGCATTAGTATATTGAATATCTCTCAAAATGAACCTGCAAATAAAGATAAATACCAAATGGAAGATATTGTAAATACCAACAAGCCAAAGACACCAAGTATTGAACGGGCGATTGAACGTTAGTTGAAAGACTAAAGATACTGAGAATGTAGTGGTTGTCGCGAACACGGAGGAGTTTATGGGGTAGGTGTGTGGGGAGGGAGAGGTTTGTTATGGCGGCGTCAGGAAGCGGCCGATGGCACGTGTAACAGCGGCCTTGAGACGGCAGGTCGACGAACGCGCCGCGACGGCAGACACGGCCGGCGGCCCTGGGGCTACTACGACACCATGGCTTCGTGACACCGCACCCGCCACCTCACTTAACGCCAGGCCTACACGGGTACCTATTCTCCCCGAATACCGATTAGTAAAATCCTGAGCCACGTGCTGAAATCTTCCCCGGATATACTCAAAGGTCAACCATGTTGCAGTTTACGCATGCTGCTCTCAGTCGAGCATTTGATGAATTATTCATTTTACATATCGTTTCAATATATTGAAATAGTCGAGACAGGTTTTTTTATCGTTGCTAATGTATAAAGATTGACACGTACCTGACTATAACTCTGAAATTGACTGACGAATTTTGGTGGCTTCATAAAGTTATTCTGTAGGTATAAATAACATAACATTACACAATTCATAACCACGGAATTCTTATCATACCTAGTTATATAAGCTCTTCACCTACATTCATAAGCTTTTCACCTCCATTTTACAATACTTGCATGGTTTATGTCTATCAAAAATTATAGTTAAATATTCAATTTATTCGTTTATTTTAATTATATAATAATATAGATAGATACCAATATCTATCTGTTCAGGTGGGTTTTATTTTTAATTCCCTCTCCATTTAGATAATATCTCGTTATTTGTCTTATATTTTAAAAATATTTATTGCACAGGCGCTAGCCCTCTGTTTTATGTATATATTTTTGCTTACCGGTTGACTAAAGAGATAAAGGATTATGGCTAATATGGTTTCTATATGTAGACGAGTAGCTGGGCAATTTATAGGACTCTACCGTATATTCTACCCACTCTACCCGTCTGCCCCAAGCTTACGCCACCGTCCTTCCGTGTTTATCAATAGGAGTAATAATTTAGAATAATACAAATTCGTAGATTCCAGTTATGTAAATGTTTCTGGAGATATAATAGTTTAAGAGATATAAAGTCTAAAGTTTATGGCCAAAGTGCATAAGTGTCGGTATTTAAGATCTAACCTAAGTATAAGCATTCAACATAATAGAGATATCTTCATATTTGCTAATGCTTCTAGCTTTTGCCCATGGCTTCGCCCGCGCTTACTTCATGCGTCCATAATTTATTATTGTCAATATCTCAGGTTATAAGTAACGTATCGCGATGTAACGTATACCAGATTTTAAGTTAGACCATCCGCTATACAACTATGAAAACCGTCTTTAATCCCACCGGCAAATTTTGCTGATATCGCGCATCACACAAAATTTGCTGAAAACAAATATACAGACAAAAAAAAAAGTGTTCATTTCTTTTAGTCCCATAAAGATCCCTATTATTATCTCCTATGTACAGACATAGCAGACATTTTATAAAAGACCGTAAGACATGTTTATCTTAATAAGACTTGAGACTTGATTACTAATACGTCAAATTTTGCTTTTCTTAGGACCACTATCCAAAACGAAGAAACAGGTTAAAAAACCACGATAACTTATGTAAGATCAAGTTCGTTCAGTTCAGCTGTTCAACACAATTTTATGCAAAAAAACGCACTCATTTCTGCTTTACACCAAAATGCTCCTAACATATATTATGTATAACAATCAAACTATGTATGTAATTTTATTTTTCCCAGCCGTAGACGATTTAATTGATTATTCAAATGCAATTGACAATCGAAAGTAAATAATTTAATGGGCGAGTGCTGATGCACCGAGAGTGGGGTCGCGAGACAGCAGCGTCTGCGTGTTATCATGCTGATAAGGAAAAGAACAGGGAAACCTACCAGGGTGGTAGGGGCTTTGGAGTTTGGGTAAGTGTGTCGCGGAGCCGACGCCCTCACCCTACTTCCTCCGTGCCCATCTTGAATCCCCGAAAACTCAATACTTTGACAGTTATTACTACCTCATACTAAATGGATGCCTTTCTCAAATTGTAGGCTCTATGTCACATTCGTTTGCGCAAAATCAATCAATTTCATTATTATGACAATAGATCACAAGTCAAACATTCCCGGTCCGAATTGCATGATAGTTTATTTTTTATGTTCACAATATACACGTAATTCAGTGTAAGTATAAAAATTACAAATAGGAAACTAAATACAAAGGTAAAAAAACTAGGCTACTTATTTATAAAGAAATTTCTTCGAAAGAGACAAGGCGTATGCTAAGAAAAAAAGATAGACCTAGTGATATTGAAGGAGTAATAATATTTTACACTAGTTCTCTAATTTATGGTCATACTAAGGTATGATTTTAATATTTTAACCTCCAAGTGAATTCGTAATAGATAATCGTTTAGGCACCGTACAAATGTTGAGAGCTTCGTTAGAGGTAGTAGGAAAGTAAAAAAAGTTTATTAGATGAAAAAGTCACGGAATCCAAGGTCTACATCTTGAGTTCCGTGATTTTGAGTTTTTGTGAGTGAGGCACAGAAGAGGCAACATTGCAGGTTACCTGAACTGAAACTTCTTTCACTTGTCCTGAGACAAGTATCTATCCATTCCATTCAGTCAGTAATTGATTTTAGTTACCATCCGACGACGCAGGTGTCCTGCTCAGTTCCACGTAAACTTTAAGTATTTCCAACATCCTATAATTTGGTATGCTGTCCAATCACAGTGTTTAGAACGTAGTATTATAATCTGAATATGAAGATGCCATCAAAAACATGCTACAAAAACCCCAAGTCTCGCAGCTCAGTCTTTCTACCGTAAAAAGTTGTGAGATCCATGTTACCAAGTCTATTAATTTATTTAGTCCCTACTTAAGGATCCTTTTGTCTTAAGTTATTACGCAAGTTATTATGATATCAATATAAAAAAAACTTTTAGGTTTTAAATAAATAGATCGACTTGGTATATTGATGGTTGGTAATGTAAGTATAGTACTCGGATGTGGTTGTGGACAGTGAGTCGTGCCGTGTAGTATACAGCGGTCCGGCGCACGCCGATACCGAAATAACCCGCGAAACACGACGAAAACAATCAAGCCCGCGCTTGCGCCCTCATGTGCAAGCAAAAATGACGGGAAGATATGCACGCGATGGCAGGATTTGTTCAAACAAATACATCAAATTGAAGTTTTCTTAAAATCCAATAACAACTACAAACCCTTCACACAAAGTGTTATATATAGAGCATTATTACATATAGAGTATATTGTGAATCTGTGATCACACAGGAGAAAAAGAAAAAGAACCATAGGTTCAACTCTGTTAGAAATAGACACATACTTTACATTTCCTGAAAAATCGTCTAAGCAATCAATATGTCCTGCGCACCGAGGCAGGACGCTGTGTAGATTGAAAGTCGCGCAAAGAACCATGGAGCAGTAGCAAAGTAGTGTAGGGAGGTTAGAGATACAATCTTTATTTATGGATACAATCATGTAAGTAGCTTAAATGTAAATAGACAGACAGACATGATGGTAGGTGGAGTAAAGTACCTACTATGATTTATTGGTGGCCACTAGAAATAACTGTCAGACGACTCGCAACTAGGCAGTGCAATCCATCTCCATTTCACACACAAGCTGATAAATCGTCGACTAGACTGCAGGTTTCCTGACCACATCTTTACCGGAATTATCTTCTTGATATAACACAATTCTAATCCTAACTTCCTATCCTAATTCTAACAAATATTATAAACCCGAAAGTAAATTTACCTCTTCACGCTTTATTTGCTCAACCTTTCATTCCGGAAAAAAACTGTCTTAAAGCTAGTATCGTCAGAATTCAATTTCCTTCATCACTACTGATCACTACTGCTATGAAAGTGAATGCTCTGAGTACCCATAACATTGTATAGTAAGCATGATAGGACAATAAAAAAATATTGACAAGAAATAAATCCTATTCGTACCTCAGATTCAACATACTCGTATGTGTGTGTATGTACACTGAAAATATTATATTTTCCAGTGGAAAATGCAATAAGTATGTAGGTACCTAAATATTTAATAATTTTAGAAAATTATTTTTAAGATTCAGATTATGAATGCTAATGTAATGGCAAAAATTTGTATCACTATTTATGATACAAATTCGTGCTGTTACATGTAACTAGATGCAAGTGCAGCACATGGCCAATTATTTAACTTTGCGTCGCGCAATAGTCACCGCTCGCCGCCCGCCCTACACCCCTTACAAGGATCGATACTGCATCACAAATCACAATGCGTTTTAACTGTAGACTACCCGTGGGAATTATTGAACACATTGCATGATATATACACTTATACAGGCTTTTATTCAATTAGTCTCAATATACAAGTAAGAAAGTACGTATACGTCTTTCAGTAAGAGATGTTAATCGTTCTGAATGAGCTAAAATGAAATTTGTCATTTTTTGTAAATTAATGTTAGTGTTATTTTTACCAATATAAAATTTTTGGTGTATTGGATAAAATGTTCCGTGTCATATACTTTCATATACGTAATTACTTAAGTCATACAACATGAATGTTGAGTATTTTTTACTAATCGGCCTTAGATCTTTCATGAAAAAATTATAGATGAATATTCATGAAATTTAAAAAATGTACATAGTTTTCTAGTGACCATCAAAAAGACAACAATATGAATTTCATAAAGCAATTACATAATTCATTTAATGATTTTTTTTTCTTTATAAATGAGGGCGCTGTATTTACTTTGCTCACAATTCGCATCAATGCTTGCATGCGTTTTTTAAACCATTCACTAGCTTCGATTTAATATTAAAACCCCTTTTACTGACTACTGTTTACAACAGACTAACAAAAGACACCTATTTTTAACCGACAACAGAAGGAGGGGCGTGTCTGTGTATCTGGATATCTATACATGGTATCGTAGCAGCCAAACCGCTAAACCAATTTTAATCTAGTTCTTTTTTATTTGAAAAAAAAATCAATTAAGAGTGTTTATAGCTGTGTTTGGAAAATGGGCTTTCAGCCGTTAGGAAATCATCAACTCTTTTTTATTGGATGAGATGATGCCAGCATCTTCGGAAGGGTTTTTTAAAATTTTAATTTAGTTTTTACTTATTATGCGTAAAGGTATTCCCATGAACGACGTTTTAAATCAAACCCTAGAATATCTATTTTGATCACTTCGTTTCAACTCACGCACAAATTATGTCACGACCTCGATTTTTTCCTGCTCAAATTATTATCGTATATTAATAGGAACATACTCAAATTAAAACATATAGGTAGCTTATTTTATTTTTCAATTCAGACTTTTGGCATCAATATTCCATCCCAACGTGTGGTTTTTACTGGGAAATCACAGAATTTATATATAATAAAAATAAAAAAGTTCTCAATGATCTATATATTGTTGTCGCCATAAGTAATCTGGTTTAGCTTTTGAGTGAGATAACGTAATAAGTGGGGCGAGATCTATATCATCGCCCTTTCACATTCTCATCAGTATCACGGTCTGTGTTATAATTTTAACGAACAGTGGTCAAATTTTCAGTACGTATATTCTAGGTATAGCACACACGATTTAAGCTACAATAATTTAATAAAACGAAGACTGATAAAACCGAAATAAATATCGTCTCGGGTCCCGTGAAATTAAGTTGTATCCTTCGATCATAAACTTTAGTTATAACAGGTCTAGGATTTAATACCGCAGTCAGCCCTGAAGATCAATGTGAGAGAATGGAAAGGAATGGACAATAGCGATTGTTTGTAGGCCGCGAATTTCACACTGACTGCTGGCGCGCGCTCTCTCTCAAATACCCAGGACACGGAACCACACCTCTTCAATTACGATAAAAATTAACTAACCATTTACCACCACCTATCTTGTTTTTTATTCTAATTTGATGACATCGTGGATGTATAAATTGGTCTTAGACCGTTATCCATAATTACTTAGTTGCAAGTTCAAAGAGCGATATTCTGTTGCCCGATTGTGAATACAAACGTTGTAGTCTTATCTGTTGCTCTTTTTAGTTTGCGCGTACACCGACCGCTCAGCTACATGTTATTATTTATTTATAGCTCATCGGCACCACTCGACGTTGACAAACAACTGGGACATTAGCACTCGAGTCCACGGGAAGACGGGAACAGGCCCATTACGGCATAAAACCGCTGCCGCATCTTTCGTTATGACCTTCAAGTTCAAAACCCACATTCACTAAGACATTGGTTATATGATGCGTGCTCGTTATATGTTTTCTATAAATTTGTTGTCTAATCTAAATTGTTATCATAAGAAAATATTTTATTTTACGTTTATGTGTTAGATTAATCGAATTTGGAAAAATAAAGATAGTATAAACTGTCAATGAACGGTTGTTGACAGGTTAGGTGAAAAGAAATGGTTCCTACATTATAGTAAATCTTAACATTAGTAACATATTAAATGTACAAAAGTATATAAAAATCACTTTGTTTGATGTGATCAATGGTTCAATGGGAAATTTCGCCTGATCATGTAGTTTATTCTTATCGACAAAAAAAGATTAATCAATTGTGTCTCTTATTTATTTGTCTTAGAAACTTGTCTGTAGACCGTCCGTGTCGTGTCGCCGTGTCGTCGTGCGTTTGTAGGACGTGACTTTGTCAGGAAAAACCTGAATAACTTTGGTGACTAGGGTAAAATTCCAAGATGACAAATCAAAAAAATTACTACCGAGGAATATGAAATCTCAGAACGCGTCATTGAACCATTTCGGGGGCAGAGACCGAGTTATTGCGAATACTGGGCTGACAAACAAAATGTTGGAACTCCGCTTAAGTTCAGGATGCCGGACAATTGTGCTCAATTTGTGTCCCTGTCCCTGTAGGTGAGGCCTCATCGAGTGTATTGTAACTTATGTTACATTTATTTTCTCACAAGTATACTCTAACTTTTCTAATTAACTAATCTCCATCTTATAGTATTATATTACATATAGAGAACGTATAGATGCCCCAAGGCCGTTCTTCCACGTCATCACTTTAAAGCAAGGAGACCACAGAAGGTACTACTAATACTTGCACTATAACACACGCGAAATGCGATTCGCTTGTGGCTTGTGAGTTCTATAGGAATTCTTATCTGTACAAATCCTATGTTAATCGGTAAAATGCGTTGCCATAGTGAACATTTATTTGATTCCATGTTATCGTTAATTGGCACTGCTACTGCCTACGCGCTCACCTTCCTAATTACACACCGTCTAGACAGACGTCGCTGGCTCCCGCTGCCTCCCACCCCCTGTAGCCGGCCCTCACCCGCCGCCACACCTTAGAGCACCCCCTATCCGAATTCCGTTTACGTACGGGTCGTTCGTATTTGTATGGCATTTTAACAAATACTATTATCTAGGAATATAAACTAATATAAGAATATTGACAATATACAGTACATTGTGCTTCATTTTATTCCGAATCTAAGTTCACCTCGTCCTCAAGGATGCCGAAGGCGCCGAGTAGTGCCCAGTGGGTTTTTGTATACTGGTGTATCTCTAAGGATCTACTGACTGGTAGGACCTTGGTTTGGACCGTTTCGCGTCGTATTTATCCCTTGCGAGGTAGAGCCAAATTTTGCGATAATCTTAAGGCCACGTTCAGATATCGGCTAGGCTTATTAGTAGAAAGAAATATGATAGAATAGGTAGGGAGAAGTAGCTGGCATATACTCGGATATATGTACATACCATGTTATCTAACGACATATTTGTGAATGTCAAATATCGTCACCAAATATCGTATTTTCAAGGAAAATTTGTCTCTCTCAAATTAGGGATTACATTGAGACAGCAAAAAGCAAGCGTCTCATTAAATCCCCCCGTAATTGATAAAAATCCTCATTCACATGTTCTTCCTAAACCCCATCGTTTTTATTATAAAGCTTCCATTTTATATAATAGTAGTGATTATTGTATAAAATGGACTTTTATAAAAACTATTTTTAGTTCAATAAACAAAAAGTTACAAAAAAATATCAAGATTTTATTTTAACTGCTGCAATGCTGGTCATGGGGTTTAGGAAGAATAGATTTTTATATATAGAATTTGACCCTGAAAACATACGAAAAAGATATTTCTTGTATTCAGATACTTTGTACCGTTTAGATAAACGTCCACAACGGACTTTGGCCCAGAATGTAGCTATTCATATATTATTTTAGTGATAAGTATAAGTAAGGTGATGACTGATTGTAAATATTTGTGAAACTGTGGTGATGAGATCGTAAGACCCCAGTTTCGAACTCGTGCCACATGACTTTGTATTTCACGATTGGACAAAGTGTTGGCGGATACAGCTCATCGAGTCAATGTCTATCTACGTCAATTTCACAAATAAACGCGAACAATATATAGGTAGCGAATAAGAAATGATGACCTTAATGTACAGATTGTACAGTTAGCGATTTGATAAAAAAATACGCCGAAGCACATATGAACATAGGCTGCTTCACCATGTGAACGTTGAAGCGATCTAGCTCCTCGACACCACGGACAGAACAGTTAGAAGATTATGGACTAAACCGTCTGATTTGGTGTCGTGATAGTGATAAAAAAGTAATAACAAAAAATGATAATACTATGTGTTAGTGTAAACAAAAACACAAGAACAAAGTGCCTTCACCTTAATAGAGACACTAAGAAATAGTGCCGATGGACACATTCTTAAACTATGTGCTTTATAGAACTAGACCAATGTAAATTTACTTATTAGTCTGCTATTGCTATTAGGCTAGATCCTAATGTGTAGTTAGTTTTAATAAATATCTTTAAAAAGAAAAAAACAGTTTGTATATTAATCTGACTCATGTATACCTATAGTTAGTAGTTTTCATTTGTTCGGTGATGTAAAACATCGTCAAGAAAACTGCACACTAATTATTTAGATCACTAGTATGATAGAGATGACCTAGAATAAAATAAATATATAAGTATAGAATAATTATATTTTTTATATCTTAAAATAACAAAAAAATAAATAGTGATGTCACTCCGACATCATACAAAGTCCATCTACTATATAACCGATTTAACTTGTAGTGTAATAAAATAGCCTAATGTTGGAATATATAACATACGACGATACACCCACACTAGCTACTGGTATATCCCATAAAAAACGTATACTACCGATACATTTATCACGAAACGTGATGAAACATTGGTATAAATTTCAACCTCTGACCCAATGATTTTGCTCTGTATCAGCTATGCTTTGACCTAATCATCATTAAATAATTTATTGGTAAGCATTACATACTTATTTTTAGGCAAATTCACGTGTTCTTGATAATGGATTAAAGTAATTCGATAAAAGTAATTACCTACTAAAAATATTTCTTTTTGGTTCCAGCTTTTATGCAATTTTGTAAATTGTACCTAACTGCTTATATTCTGTAAAAATATGAGTAAAATAGGAAATATAATCAGATAATATGAAATAGGTATACGCGTCTCAAAACTAACTTCATAGACCCCTCGATCCACAGGCGACGCCATCACAATCATAGAAGAATAATAATGGTCTTTATGGGACTAACATAATATAAGTCAAAACGATTTCTTCTAGAAATTTTGTCTATCTGTCTGTATGTTGGTTCGCGCATCACGGTTTTCACAGTTAGACAGCACAGGTTTCATCGCACAATATATAGACGAAAATTATATACGGGCAAAAATTAGTTATGAAATAATATAATTAATTTCATTTATTTTTTATCTCAGGCTGTGTATTGTATACTATTCTATAAAGTTAGTCTTGCTCGTTAGTAATCACTACATATCATCTTCCTATCACACGTTTATATAATTCTTCGAGCAATAACTTTTGGACACTGATAAAAGACAATAAGTTCCTGCGTACGATATGCACTCTATTATAAATTCACAAAACTAGATTAGATTAGGTACCCCTGCTTTTATCTTACAAAGTCCTATGTACATTACGTACTCGTACCTACCTAGTGCACGTGTGCATGCACATATCTATTCCACAAACATGTGTTTTGTTTTCTCTTAACTATCATTTATTTCAATATTATAAGTGACAATATTTACCTAAATAAATATAAGGTATTTTCTACAAAACATTAGATTTTTTGTACAAAAAAAATGTCTATTGTTTTTCGTATTGGAATTGTAATCCTCAGGATAATGAATGAATTAACAACACAAGAGGTGTCAAATGTTTATTTATTTATTTGAGGACACTATATTTTAAATTAATAACGCTACGTACAAATACACACGAATGTTTGATCAAGTTATATATAAAGTAGATTTTATAATATTGTGTATTAACGGGAATGAGGTATTTATAAAATATATGGAGAACCTATATGATATCAATTAACGAGTGTCTACATACTGGTATCTTCCATCGGCGTCGGTATGATATGCACGCGTGCCACTTGCGTGACTCGCCCTGCCCGATGCTCTCATTATCTGACAACCACACTACATGCCTACCTAATATTCTTGACCGTCTACAATCTAAATCTATGTATTATAGTGAAGCTATTTCATTACTATGCGTCTGATTTAAAGATACTGAGTGAGATATTTGCTTTCATTCGCAGTTTTCCTACATATTATGAAGACTGCTGATGTTCGTTAGTATTACGGGTATTAATTTATACATAGTATAAACTAAGGCTTTCACTCAAAATGTACCTAATAAAATGGAATTGTAAAGAACCACATAATTCTATTTACGAAAATAATTAAGTATGCAGTAAAGTACATATTTAGTCAATGTAAACAGAGCCTTGTTTGAAACCCTACCTTAGTTAAAGTAAGAGTAAAAAAAAGGTAAGAATATTTCAATTAGTTGTCTACGTATAAGGCCTCAGAATTATTATATATTAGTGATATGGCCGTAGACAACTTGCAAGTACTTACACAAGTTTACATTTTCCAGAACGGAAAATTAGAGAAATCGTTATTTTCGCTGGCAGCTTGTTGTACCGCGGTTCATCGGACTACCTTGAAAATCCGGACTATTATTAAGAAGTGCCTACATTCACACATTAATGAAATGTTTTAACACATTGAGGATTGAAAATGAGGCTAAATTAAACCATTTAAAAAATTCACAAGGATTTCAAAACTACCACAATTTTGGGTGGAAAAATGCTGAAGAGGCTGCTCACCATGGAGTCACATGTTCAGGTAAGGTGTTGAAGGAAAGCTCGCCATCGCCACGTGTCAGGTACCGCCAGCTGGAGAAGTTATTTCGGTGATCGGTGGCAGGCCCCGGCAGACCGACACCAGACGACGTTCCCGCCCCCGCGCTCCTCGCAACCTCTAAAAATAACCAAACCGTGCATTCTTCGGCGAACGATGTTGAATTTTTCTCGAGTACGCGCGACCGCATGCCGTTTGTTTTGGCCCTCTCGCCTCTCACGGCAACCTTCAACGGGGAGAAGTCGACCATCATAATAATGGGCATCCGGCTTGCGCAGGTGCACCGCTTGCTTTCTGAGCGATTTGTAGTGCATCGTAAGCGTACCTAATAAATAAAACACATCATGCTTTCTCAATGATCCTGCCTAAGTATATTTAGATGATACTAAGACACCTACCGCTGCACTCTTATAGTAACATCTTATTCCTACGATTACAATGAAAAATTATTAATCGTTACGATATAACTCATTGGAAACTAGCTAGCAGGTAATAAAGCTTATAATTTATAATGACAATATGTGATCTACTACGCAGCCAATGGGAGGCAGGAACTAGCTAGGAGGTTGCTTCTTTTTGGCGTGTCGATAACAAATTTATAAATGCTACACCATTGAATGCAAAATATTTTCTTGTCATCATGCCACTTCATCGGCTTCATCAGCTTACACGGCGGGCAGCTACAGCACTTTCTAGGGATTCTAAAAATGTAGTCAAATCATAGACGTGAGTCGCGTAATGCAAGGAGGGCAGAGGAGAGGATCGCCCCTGGTGGCTTT
The DNA here is from genome assembly GCF_027563975.2 of Plodia interpunctella. Taxonomy (NCBI): domain Eukaryota; kingdom Metazoa; phylum Arthropoda; class Insecta; order Lepidoptera; family Pyralidae; genus Plodia; species Plodia interpunctella. The sequence continues at coordinate 6,028,456 of NC_071303.1, forward strand.
TAAGTACTTATCAAGTGGGACATGGCCTGCTTCAGGCCCTATTTGAAAAGAACCACCGCGGAACCATGCTCACTCATTGCCCAACTCTTGCCCATGTGTATGGACTTTAGCAGTCGACCGTACAATTTAATATTGTCAGTTACGCGCGAGTTGTAGAAATACTCAAGTGTGTCGTCAAATGGACGGCAAATTATTGTTCTGCCCGAGGCGGCATTGGACCACGCTACCGCACTGCGTGGCCATACCAGCGTCTAGCGGTATTAATATAATACATACATAGATACATAATCAAGTCGTGATATTTCTAATTTTTAAACAGCGGTATATTTAGCGAAATTTCCAACGTTATAGATCGAGTAAAGAAATAAGTTAAAACAACATTTGAGTAGAGCGCCACAGCGCGTGCCCGCATTCGACTCTGCAAGCTTGTTGAGCGAGATATTTCGATTAAGATTTGCTAAAATTAGCGCGACCACGCAAACAAACTCCATTGCAAAAATAGAACCGCACATAATGCACAATCTAGGTGTACTTCGTGTGTGCTCCAATTTACATAATATTTCCTATCATCACACTAGCGTTATTCTGAATTGTTGACCTGTGTAAAGTTTAAATTATACTTCGATGTAAATATTTATAAAAATAAAATGATTCATTTAAAAATTATAGTTTATATACATATTACATACTTACATACTGTGTGTGTTATATACATATTACATACTTACATACATACATTGTGATAAAAACTGGCCGAAAAGTCATTGACAATAATTATTCATGTTATACACTTACACAGTTCTATCTTACTATATATCGTATAACTCATGTACATGTTTATGAAATTCAGATGTGGAACTGAAACCAAAACCAGCCGTGCTGAATGCATTCAGGGATTCCACAATATACTGCACCATGGTACGGAACAAATGACGATCTACACCGGGACCATAGATTTAGAAGGGCCCCGCGCGGCCGCGCTCCGGGACCTATGTACAAGTAGTGATGGGGTGGTTCGCAGAGCGTTTCAATTTTATATTAATTAAAATTTTAACAAAGACAAGAATTGGAATTAATTCCTTCCTCAAGAAAATTGACGGATTGTAAAGACCGCGCAGCCGCAACGGTCGAAACGCTCTGCGAACCACCCGATGTGGTAAAAAATATACAGAAGCTCATGATCATAGACTTCTTCACAAGATCGAGGCGCACCATGGCTCCCGCCTTCTTTTTAATAGAGACAGTAAGAAAAGCACCGGTGTACACATTCTTAAAAATAAAATAAAAAATCTATATGTATTGACTTTTTAAACATTATAAAACTAGTGTAAAATTACTCATTAGCCTTTTAAAGTTAATAAAATATAGATTATATCATCTTAATAGCTCAAGCAAAGAAAAAATATTGAAAACAACCGAATCCAGGCCCGTGCTTTACACCTGGGTGACATGTTTAGACCTCAGAGTTTAAACATAAATGTACAAATATTAACGCACGAGGCCCTTCCTAAATCTTTGATGACAAATATTACTTATAAATCCAAAAGTTGACATTTGGTCTACCTCTATGACTTTCGATGAAAATGTATTCAGTTTACGAAAAAGTTGTAGGTATATAACGTTTTCCGGTATACGAACTACAGAGCGCGGCGTAGAAGGTCTACGACGTAGCGCATAGCTACAATGGAAAATCATACCGCTTTCCGCAACCGACCTGTATAAGAAAATTGTATGTGCTTTTTGACGGGATTTATCAGTATTGAAAACTAAATAAGCACATAAATTCCACACCTGTGGCCTGAAAAAATATTTTTATCCCAAAAATACTTAATAAAATCTATTAATTTTTTCGACCAATATAGGATCATATCAATTAATTCACATTACTTACATAAACAAATACATTATAAAATTCAATAATAATAATCTATTATATTACATAATAAACACACGATACGGTCAGCTGACCGTCTGACAAAAAGAAATATAAAAAAATGTTGTCGATTTCAGAGTGGTGGTGGGCAGGCGCATGCATCGGTGCTGCTGTGTTACTGTGCGCGGCTGGCGCCCTGGCGCGCCCGCACTGCCGACGTCGGCACGCTGCTGCCGCCTCCGCCGCAGCCAACCCCGTGAGTGTAACACCTAAATATTTCAGAGCGGTCGTGGGCAGCAGAAGGCGAAGAAAGATGAAATCACAAGTTCATTCATTATTTTGTTAATTATTCTCACATTTATTAGATACTAGTAGTACAGTAGGTACAGTAGGATGTATAACCGGTCTGCGCTGAAACCGTGAACTACAGGGAACATATTAGTAGATGAGAGATAGAGAGAAACACGCGTTTTAACAGTTAGATAGTTCAATGATCGGTTCAATGAACAAAATTAAATGATACTACTATAATACTTAAATAGTACAAGTATTAAATGCGCATGTACCTTTTTTTTACCTCGGACGTTTTGGAACGTGTTACATTTTTTTTTAAGTTTTTATTTTATTTAAGTTTAAGATTTTATTTAAGTTCAAATTAGTTATGATTAATCTAGTTGGATAAATAAATAATAGAATGGATTTCGTACTTCGATGTAAGTACTTCTTCCGAGTACCTACTAATTCCATGCATAATAGTCATTGCAATGACGTTGCACTTCTTTCGAGTTTTCCGTAATTTTTTCCTACCGTTTTTTGATTTATGAATGTACGGAATTCCACATCAATCAGTATTTAGATAAGAGATACCTATCAACTGGACATAAATCTCCAAAACGCATTTGATGTTTCAGTCATGGAATTAGTAGGTAGTACCTAGGTACTAATCATGGATTTAGTAAGTACTTCTACGTTCCGTTGTACAACGGAGTACCTACTAATAGGGAGTATTACTGCACATTTATCCCGCCAGAGTACAGTATTGTATGTTAGGTACACAAAAGCTTTGCCGCCGTTTGTTATGTCGATTAAAACGTTTATTTTAGAGTACTTTATTAATCCTTTCATTATGTAAGCATTCGTTTGTGAAAATATACAACAATGTAGCATATTCGGGTGCCGAAATATTGGGAAACGACGTTTTCCAAAAAATAAAAATCTTCAAAAACCATGGGAAACTGCCACACGCTGCAAAATTTTCGAGCCAGTAAATGGTCAAAAATATGCTCGGAACACTTCACACTGACGACTTAATTATGGACTTCATACAGGTAAGGCTTTCAGTCAAAATCATGTTTATCAGTTTATCACCACAGTAATGCAGAACGTAACCTAAAATGGTATTATTATTTTCAGGACCAGTTCAGTTCTAGACCATGAGAAAACTGAAGGTCGGTTACTTCAGTTTTCTCATGGTCTAAAACTGAAATCCCGTGACAACCATGGTAGTCGCAGAAACTACCATCAAAAGTTGATAAGGCATACATTTGAAAGATGCGTCGCCGGTACTGGACCATGCAATCGGCAAATTATTCAGTTATTCAGCTTCATCAAAATTAACAACTTCGCGCGCGAGTCCGCACCCACCGTCGATTGGTTTTGATCTAATAAAAGCACTCATCCCATCACTGGTCAAAGTGCACTCAAAGGCGACAAAGAGCTGCTAAACGTGAAGCTAAAAATCAAATAATATGTGTCGTCGTATATGAAGTTAACCCGATAGACGGTTTTTTGTGTTTATATTTTTGATTTGAATAGTTTATGGGTGGAAGTGATTAATTATGTTGAAGAAGTGGTTGTCGAAAATAATATACCTACATATCCCAATCCCACAAATAAGGAGTGCAATGTGATATCAATAGTGTGCAATAATTTATAATAAAGGTATTGTGTTTTACAATGGACTTGAATCATTTAGAAAATTCGTCTTGTATTTAACACTGTGTTCTGAATCCTATTCCATAATCCACTAAATCCTTCTTTTTTTCTTTTAAACTCGCACCACGATTGCAAAGAAGTTATTTTAGTCGTAAATCTTCAAAAATATTGAAAACTAGCGATGCCCGCGACTTCGTTCGCGTGGTTGAACAATTTTTAGAGAAATTTAATTGTACAGATAAATGTAACGATACCTATAAAGAAGATGCTCATACGACTGAAATATATATTTCCTATAGTTTCACTGGACCATTATGACTCTTCTTCAGGTGTTCCAGATTTTCGATTTTATACATCAACAGGAAATGCTCATCAGGCTGAACAACTTTTGTTAAGGCGTAATTTCTATATGTCCTGTAGCTGTGCCACCTTGGGTCTGCATAAAGTATTCCAGATCTTTGATTGTTTTACCTCAACAGAAAATGCTCATCAGGCTGAACAAATTTTGTTAGGGCGTAATTTCTATATTTCCTATAGTTTAGCCGTACCATCATGGGTGTTCCAGATCTTCGATTTTTATATCTCAACAGAAAATGCTCATCAGGCTGAACCATTTTTGTTAAGGCGTAATTTTTATATTTCCTATAGTTATTAGCTGTACCATCATTGTTCTCCATCAGGCGCATTCGAATGAAACTTTTTTTGTTATATAGCTATTAAGCAACATATAGGTTATAAATGATTTTTAAATCTGTAACAACTTATGGAGAACCACAATGGCTCAGCTAAACTATAGAAAACATAGAAATGAAGCGTTAACAAAATTTGTTCAGTCTGATGAGCATTTTCTGTTGAAGTATAAAAATCGAAGATTTGAAAAACCTGAAGAAGTGTCATAATAGTCCAGCTAAACTATATAAATGTCAAAGTGTGTTTGTCTGAGGTCATTTTTGGTGTGGAGATAATTTGGTTTTTCATATAAAAATTAACTGGTTATGAGATTACATCAAATTTAAAAGCTCAAACTATTTACATTAATTAAATACATTCTGTGTAGTCTGTGTGTGTAATGAAATCTCAGATCAACTATTATGCCAAGCTCAGCGCAGATGACGCAACTGGTACAACTAAGATACACAAACATTGCCAATGGAGGCAAAAAGCGCCAATTTTCAATATTGTTGCAGATTTACGACCAAAAATACTTTAAATGAAAAAGGAAGGATTTAGTGGATTATCCTGAAAATAATAACACTATTTTAGGTTATGTTCTGCATTATTTGGTCAACTGTAGTCATAAACTGATATACACTTTATTTTAACTGAGGATCTTACCTGTATGAAATCCATATTTTAATAAGACTCCACGTGTGAAGTGTTCCGAGCTTTTTTCGACCGTTAACTGGCTCGAAAATTTTGCAGCGTGCGGCGGTTTCCCATAGTTTTCGAATTTTTTTTATCTTATGGAAAACAATTTTTCCCAATATTTCGGCACCCGAATATGCTAAATTGTTATATATTTTCACAAACGAATGCTTACCTAATAAAAGGATTAATGTAGTTCTCCAAAATAAACGTTTTAATTTTCATAGCAAAAGACGGCAAAGCTTTTGTTTACCTAACATATAGTGCTATACTCTCGCGGGATAAATGTGCAGTAATACTCCCTATTCCATAGTTCTAACATGTTACAAAATGTTGCGATCACAAATCTCAAATGTTGTCAACATCATGTCATGCATAGGTCAAAGTGGTCATAAGATTGTTAACTGTCATGCAGTCATTCGCAATCACAATGTATGCATAATATTGACTAGTGATGTTCTAATCTAAATAATAAAATCGATATTACATATCGAATCACTTGTTTTTATCGCGGGTGTTTTTAATAATGTTGGCATATTTCAAGTAGCCTAGTTTCCTCACAATGTTTTCCGTCACCAGAAAACTAATATAAACGAGTCAGATTAGTAATGAAATAATGATCTTGTGGCTCGACTCGACAAAATCTTAAATTAACGATAAAGTAGATACCTATACTTTAAACTATGTCACTATAGCACTTTACAAAAATTGCCATTGACATAACGAAACAAAACATACTTTGGCTTAAACATATATTTTTTTTAATAACATCGTTTTTTGATGACGGAAAACATCGCAAGGAACTCATGTAACAAATGATTCGACGGAACTGTAGTTTTATTGTAAAAATTGAATGTGATAAGGTTTTTTAATGAATTAAATACATACAATAAAACCTACTTATTATAGTGTTATTTAGGTTGATGTCCACTTTGAACAAGTACCAACATTACCAGTATTATAAATAAAAAACTTACGAAATACGAAAATGTAATACAATAAAATATAGTTATTGAATACCTCAATTTTACTCTTAGCTTTCTCCACAAATAGTACCTATACCCCGCTTGTTAGGTTCCGCACCTTGATTATAAACCCTAAATTAGGATATATTTTTCTTTTTTGTGCGTCCGGCCTTCTAATTTTACCGAACCGACCTTATTTTCTTCCAAACTACTGAACCGCTTTAGTTGAAATTTAGTACACATTTAGTACACAAGTAACTTAAATATATGAATTTTTATTTTGGGTCCTACTTTTAGGTTAAAATTTTGCTTGATATATTATGTGACATTATTTAAAAGGTTTATTTTGAACATTTCAAATACTTCAATAGGTACTATTCAAATTATTTTGGAACACCTCGTGCACCTAAAAGCAGCAGGGGCTCTACCGACTATGTTTACTGATTATTGTCAAGGTAAACTTGAATGATATATATTTAAAAAATTGAAGAATATAATGTACCTACTACACTACCACGTACCAACTTTTAAGTGCCTAAGCAAACGTATTATAGGTATTAAGTTATGTACTTATATATACGAAATACATGATACCATTATTGTAAATGCAAAAGTTTGTGAGGATGTGTGTATGTATGTTTGTTACTCTTTCACAAAAATTCTAACTGATCGTTGTTATGAAATTTGGTACACGGGTAGAATATGACCTGAAATAACACATAGTGTACTATTTACCCCGAAACCCCGGGGCGCAGCTAGTAATATTGTAAAATGACTAAGAAGAATACCCAGACAAACATACCAAAAAATATATATTTTTACAGCAGCTACCGACGAAAAAGTAAAAATTTACATGAGTGTGATTATATTTTTTACTCAATGAGGCAAAATGTGCAGGACATTAATGTGGTACACGGGTATAATATTATATGACCTGAATTCACTGAAATAGAACATGGAATAGGTACTTTTTAGTTCCCTCCCGTGTTTTTTTTTTGTTTACCGATTCGAGTAAATCCCAGCGCACTTAGTTTATATAATATACTTCTATACTATTATTATAAAGAGGTAAGCGTTTGTGAATATGTATGTTTGAGGCAGGTAATCTCCAAAACTACCAAAGCGATTTCAAAAATTGTTTCACCACTAGAAATGTACATTATCCAAGATTGCTATGATGCTTGATAGGCTATATTTTATCTCAAAATTCCCACGGGAGCAAAGCCCCGGGCAACATCTAGTATAGTATACTAGCGGCTAGCGGCCCGTCCCAGCTTCGCTCGGCTAAAAATATAATAAATTCCACACCTAAACCTTCCTCAGGAATCACACTAAGTACCTATCTATTAGTGAAAACCGCATAAAAAACCATGAAGTAGTTTTTGAGTTTATCGCGAACAGAGGACAGACGCGGCAGAGGACTTTGTTTTATAATAAATATATAAGGATAAGGATTATAAACAAGGAATATGGTTGCTTATACTAAATAACCAACCATAATCCTTTTTGTCTTTCGCGGTACAATTAGGTAAATATTTTAATGTAATTCGTCATGGGAATTGATCAGTAGTTACTCTAGCTGGTTACGTGTGACTACGGCTACAACTCGATCATTGAGCAATGCCAACAGTCTCGTCTCGCAAGCCGACAAACGCGTCATCGCTCACTATTACAATTATAGGTGCGCATACATAACACTGACAACGGTGGCAAGCAGTGGAATTGTACATGTATGTGTATCATAACGTATGTACACATGTCCTATACCTACACTTATAGAGTACTCAGCACACATTGTATCAACATATCCTATCATATCGGTCTGAAAGTCTGAAGTACCAACACAGCACACAAATACGTGTAGACAGATTGTTTGTGTGTTGGTGAGAATGACTATACTCATATAATCATTGTAGTGTGCGGCGACATCGGGGCAGCCGGTGCACCGCGCGCCCGCCTGCCCGTTCTCCCCGCTACGCGACTGCGAACACCGCGCCGCGTCCGCCGCGTCATTGAACAACAAGACTCGCTCGATGGCAGGCGTAATACTGCCAATATGAAAAGAGTTAAAAAACTACATCACAAAATACGCGATAGTGGAATTTCTACGTTATCTTTATTTTACAAATAATTTATTTTTATAGTGTTATTACATTGGAAATCATATTTTTATTTATTAGTGAATGATATATAGTTAATTATTGTAAATACGCTTCACGGGTGTTGTAATCTCCGTTTAGTGCACTGTGATTATTTTGTTGAAGCCTGAAGAAAAATTGCAATGTCAATGACAGGACAGTGTGTGTATATTTAAAATTCTATTGTACGTGATAAGGTGATCGATTTGACTACGGGTGAACTCGATTGGTGTGTCATCGGATTCATTGACACAAGCACATCACTATCTGTCATACAATACAGTGAAAGAAAAAGCTACAAAAATTTTGGACGACACTGATAAAAATAGTAAGTAATTTGTTTATTGCGAGGTAGCATATATAACTCTGTAGATTAAAATACATAATACACAAATCGTAAACAGATGGTTTTATCGCTAAAACACATGGGTATCATACGAACACTCGGACGTAATATTATATGAAATTCGGCGAATAATACACAATAAAAATGTATGTCGGAGAAGTTGTTGGTGAAGTGAAGGAGGCGAGTGAGGCCCGAGGCAGTCGAACGGCCGCGAGACGGCGGGAGCGTGCCAAGTGATAAGAGGCGCGCCGATAGCGACGTCACACCCAGACGTTGTTTGTGTGAATTTAAATAAATTTTCATGACAGACAGTTCCGTAATCACCTCTTGCCATATCACAGTCTTGACTTGACAAACCAACTCGATAACATGTTTATTTATAACAATTTCAGTGAATGTGCCCATCAAATATTTTCATAGGTGTATATCTAAAAAATAAAATAACATTAGTATTACTAGGTATTAGTAATCACAAGTAATGAACAGAACACATGTATAAAATCTTATTTTACCAACTTAGTCATATCAAACAATGTAATAACTTTAAACTTATTGAACCTAAACAAATATAAGATCATACACAGACATAATGCCACCCTATATTCATCTTCAGCTGAAATGATAACCGGAACTAATTTTGTTTAGACTTTTATTACAGAAGATTAAATTGTATTAACCTTAATAAGTGATAAGATTAAATATTTATATTTGTATGTATACAAATCATTGTAACTTAAATATTTTTAGATGGATATTTTAGTAAAGCAAATATCTATATTGTATATAGATAACCCAAACTACTCTTAACTAAATTATGTTTTGGCTTGAAATTTGCAATGCTATCTACAATGACTATATCTATATATCTATATTGTAGCACCTTTTATTAGTAACTTAGTGACCAAATCCATTTGAAAAATCAATTTTGTTTGGTTTATGAAACTATGCTTTTAAACACTCTTCCTTTACTCATTTTGAAAGTTCTCTTGTCATTTAATTCTAAAAATAGTGGTATAACTGAATTAAAAATGTTTCTATTGAATCTCCTCGAATTGAAATGAAATTTGATAAATTAAAACTACTGAAAAATTTGCCTGGTAAGTTGACAGGTTGATGAGACAAATATAGGACACTCAAACAAGTGTCTTAATCTTATCCACTGGATAAGATTAATTTTACAAGTCATGCAAGTGAGAATTGTTCTTCTTTAGAGTATGTATGATGTTATAGTTAGATAACATTTATACAAACTACTATTCAGTGTCCTGTCTGTCTGGTGTAATGATACCATAAAATTCAAGGTTCTTGTAGTTTGAGTAAACACATAATCCGCTTCTATGTCATAATATGTTTGTATTAAACCAAGATGAAAAATCTATAAGATTACATAAGTCTATACACATATTATCTATTTTAGTGATTAGTGTACTTTTCATATAGTCAATAATAAATACTTCTTTGTGCTATATAGAGTGACAGCAAGAATAGAATTCATCACTACTAGCAGTATCAGGATATAGGTTTATCATTAAAACGAATAAGTATAAATGTTATATTCACATGATACTATTGCATTGTAGTATAAAGTAATAGATCTTTGAGTTAAGCTAAGCTGCAGAAGAAGGCCCTTTAACAATTGGCCCTAAAATTAAGAACACAAAGCTTCTCTGCAGTAGACTTTTTTGATGAAGCAATCACTGACTGATTAGAGAATAAAAAAAATTCTTCTATTAAATTAATTAACTTAATCCATAAGTACTTTCCATAACTACTATATATTCCCTACTTTCCATATACTGTATTATAAATGCGAAGTTTATATGTTATTCACACTTTCACAGCTAAACTTGAGATAGTTAATGACCTGGGGTCAAATATAGCTAGGGGGAACTGGGAGCAACAGTTGGTGTTTTAAAACTTAATCCATGAATTAGGTAACTCTAATGTGTACCAAATGTCATAAAAGTGTATTAGCAATCCCAATAATGCAAAATCATTTATTTTATGTAGAAATATAAAATGTGATTCTCATTTTTGCTGCCATTTACTTAATTTAAAAATTTGTTTGCTTTAGTGTTTGATTTATGGTTCAGAAACGGGCCTCTTTTATTACACCAAAATGTTTAGTTCAATAAACATACTTTACTATCTATTTTAATAGGAAGGGTTCAATCAATCTTGAATCGAATAAAGTTTGAGTTTCCCACACTTATCTTAGATCTTGATTTACAAGTCATACTTTAAACAACATTATCTTTGCTTACAAATAAACTACAAGTAATAAAAATTATTTAAAAATTGATAGATTTAATTATATATTACATATCAATTTGTAATGTGCAAACATATCAACATTGTTTACCTTTTCTAAGTACAGACCTATCTAAATAAATGGGGTTTAATAGTTAGTTAAATTGATTTTTGTCAATATAAAATTTTGTTATCAGTCATATTTATCAGTACACTTATAAAAAAATTACTTTAATAAAATCATAATAATCGAACCCGAACTAATACTGTTATCATTTGCTTTAATATATTGTTAATTTTTTTTATTGAGAATAAAAAAGATTACAAAAAATAAAACTATTCAAAAATACCTAGACTGGGACTTCCCTCTGAATGGCAATTGGAATGAACATGTATTTATTTGGCAATAATAAATATTTAAATTTTTGTATGAATTAATTTTATTAGGTTTTAAAATGAATTAAATATTTTACTACACTAATAATGTTTTATAGATGAACTACTGGGCCGATTTATATGAAATTTAGCACAGAAACAGACGAAATCTTCAGAATTCACATTTTTTTAATTTTAATTTTTAAAATGTACTTACAACATATTTATAATGATTCAGCTGCATTGTACAGTCTATGAATTATCTTAGATATATTTAATTTATTTAGAGGATTTCTTTTTCAATGACCTTTAATCATTTATTTTTATTACATACTAGCTTTATGCGCGGCTTCGCCCACGTCTCCCAGGTGAACAGTATTTTTTCAAAGATTTTAAAGGTCGTAACATTTCTTGCAATATTCACGAATGTCGATTGAATAGAAACTTGAAGAGAAACATACAAACTTTAACATTTATAATAGATACTAGTTTCATTAAACAAATCTGAGATTTAATTTAGGACTCTGTTGTATAGATTAGAATGACAAACAAGCTACGAACGCTCGTAGCGGCTTGCTGAAGTTAGAGCTAGAAAGGTAAAACCTCGCGAACGCGTGCACGGGAATCTAGCACCGAACGGTCTTAGCGTCTTCTAGCACAGAAAGAACGACAACAGTCTATAACAACTAAGACGCGCAATAGAATTTTAGCTCATAGTAGGTAATAGATGGGCATCCAGTTACGATCCTCAAATTAATTACTCTCTTCAAAACAGCATCCAAATAGGGGCAGTATAAGCTTTGCCCCAATTTTGCCGAAATTTTAATGTTTATCAAAAACATTTTTCTGTGCTACCAATGGATAATGTGACCAATAGATAATGTGATTCTAAGGAAGGGTTTATGTGTTTATTTTTCATGGTTTTACCCGAACGAAGGCAATATAGGCCACTAGCATAGGTATAATTAAAGTAGGTACCAATCTTGTAAATGTTACAAACAAGTTACAAAACTGCTGAACATATTTTAGCATTGTTCTTGTGTTACATACTACTAGTATACTAGCATATATATTGCGATCAAGGCTGAACTGGTATTTTCGCAAATCCATAAGAACATTGTATCATGGCCAGTAAGAAGTACGAAGTACTGATGGCCCCGATCACCTTGTTAATTGTTAAAAACCGGCCGTCTGCCTGACGACAATCCTTTTTGGGAAAAATCAAGCATTGGAGATATGATATATGGTTGCTATTGTTAAGTTGTAGCTTGTTTTGGACGATATGGAAAAAAATTGCAATTATGTATGGTGTTAATCGTGTTGAGGACCACATAATGAGAGTAGTGTGTTGTGATTTGCAGATGCTCTCGGTTCAAGTGCCGGGGTGCGCGGGCATGGAGCGGCTGGGCGCGCCGGGGGGGCCGCGCCTCAGGCACGACCACAGAAGCCATCATTCCACATTGTAAGTATTATATTTCATGACGTTAAAGAAATGAATAATTATTTATTCCCATCCAAAACCATAGTTAACAACATTACCTAATAATATTGAATGTGGAATGTAGTAAGTATTATATAAAGAGTAAATATGAGTGATTGTGAAGAACTGGTGCCCGAGCAAAGTATCCAATAAACCTGTGTTACGGGTCACAGATACGAGCCTACAACCTTTTGAATAGCCGCCAATGTGATAAGCTTTTATGACGCCCCTGGTAAAGCGGTTGTTTTTGGACAGCGGTGATCACTTACCATCAGGTGATCCGCACATTTGCCGTTCTAGACTAAAAAAAACCTTTAAGATTCCAATCCCGAAATTTCCAAAATCATTGGATTTCTTTGGGAATATCTGAAGTAATATTAAAGTCATAATCCGTCTGGATTGTGGTTTCTGTTCTTCGTTACCGCAAAACCTAGTGTATTTTTTGGGTTTTTAGTTGTTTAACTTATTCTGCCTCTATTCATGTTATAATCAAAACAAATTAAACTTTGATACTAATATACAATATCTATTGTAGGTAAATGTGTTATGAATCATAGATAAATTCTGACTAAGTACTAAAATACGTGCATAATAATGTAAAGTAATAAAAACTTTACAGTATTATACTAATTACTTAATGTGTAAGTATTTGTTATCAAATTGTATCATTAAATTCGCACTGTTTTCGTAAATAATAAAATACAGTCATACATCTCAACACCGTTAAGATAGATAAACTTACTACCTCTAATAATTACAAGTGGTTTTGAATTAAACCAAAACAGTTTCTCCATTTTAAAACAAGAATATATAACCCTACTAATGTATAATTATAATTAAATTATCTTTATGAAGTTCATAGGTGAAATCATCTATATATATAAAACTCTTGTGGGCGTGGGAAACGGGGCGGGAGGCATTGCGAAAAACGTGATGGCACAATATATGTAGGAAACGGTACGGGATACCTACATAGCAGGAAACGGAATTGGACAAGTTGAGGGACGAAACATGTAGTGGGAAAAGGGAAATTGAACTAAAGATAAGAAAACATACGAATTTTAATCATATGTTTGAAAAAAAATTACTGAGATTTTGCTTCAAGATTCACGCTGGCGAAGCCGCAGGCAAAGGCTATTTATTAGTATGTTGATATATTAAACACATTTATCTATTTGTATAAAAATCATGCTAATATGAAATCAAGATTGTTAAGTACATAAGATTGACTGATTTAAATAATCTGTCTGAAATATCGGTTTTTATTTTGTTATCATTTCATACCTATCAATATTATTATCTTGTTACTTTTCACCTCCAATTTTGTTTTTGTCTCGCAGTAAACAAACTGAACACATGTATACGTTTAGTCATGCGCGTCCGCTGCGTTATTGACGCCCAAATTGGATTTGGCTGTCCCATTCAAACGTTCGTGCGACAGAGAGGCTATCTGCCGCATATTGTCTACCTGCTTCACACGTAATGCGACGGACACGTCTCAGACTAGGCTTTTTAGATTTTTCTCAAAGGCATCTTAACATGATTTGAAGACTACAGCCATCTTGCGGTAACAGCTAGACATACTACAAGTGAAAAAAAAAAACGAATAGGTATTTTGACTTGGATTTCGTCTCGAATAAAATAAACATATTAATCATATCACGCATTTATTTTTTACGGGGAAGACAGATTTAAGAGCTGCAAGTCTCAAAAGTCACGCTGGATTTATTGCTGGATCGCAACAATAGTTGGGGGAGTTAGCTAGGAGTCTATGAGAAGAATTCCCAGTTAAACGCTCTGTTCCTTAATTATTTTTTACAATAAACATGAGAAGCACATATAAAATCAAAATTCATATTCTCATAAAATATTCATTGTATTTCGTTTATTTATTATTAATCTATCATTAAATGTCATTTTAACGTAATGCCAATCAACATAACTGAGAGCAGATCAAATGTACAAGGCTGGCAACTTGTTTGATAAAGTGCCTATTTGGTATAAACTTATTAGCAAACGACAATTAGCAAATAAAAAAAAAACAGTCAAGTGCTAGTTTAACTCGCGTGATGAGGATTACCTATAACTTACAGAATTTTTGTACGTTTTCCTGTAATCTACAAGAAATAAACTAAATTTTGTATTTGGTTTGTTCAAAATTTTAGGCTCAGTAGTTTCGGAGATGAAGGGGCGTCGCCAGGAGTGTCACGCGCGTGTACTCCATATGAGCTTTTGTTTGACAATATTATTAAAATTTAAACTTTTTAAAATCACCACAGCTCAGTAATTTAAAACGGCCACCGACCATTTAAAGCGCTATCCAAATTTTCTCAATTAGCATATTTCCTAAGTTCCACCGAAAATCACCCTTATATGAAAAAAAAAATTAAACTACATGTCTGTGTTTGGGTCATAAGATTACACCATCTTCCCAAATTTCACCTGATTTGGTTCAGTAGATTCGGAGAAAATTGACTGTGACAGACAAACACACTAGTAATCCTATAAGGGTTAGTTTTTTCTCTTTTTTTACAGAATCCTAGAAATATAAAGCAGATTTTTGAAGTAGTAATTAGTTGGTCAATGTTTCCAGGGAATGGGAGAAGCAGCAGAGACTGCAGGCCGTGGTGGGCCGCATCCAGGAGATGGTGGAGCAGGACGCGCGTGCGCGCTCGGCGGCCGCGGCCGAGCGGCTGGGCCTGCCGCCCAGCATACAGCTGCCGGACGGCGAGTACGGACACGACGCGGATCTGCAGCTGCGAGTCCCT
Organism: Plodia interpunctella; assembly: GCF_027563975.2. NCBI lineage: Eukaryota > Metazoa > Arthropoda > Insecta > Lepidoptera > Pyralidae > Plodia > Plodia interpunctella. The sequence continues at coordinate 6,043,951 of NC_071303.1, forward strand.
TATCAGGTACGCTGGTTCTAGTCTTTGTTCGTTCAGCGGCCGCGGCAAAACATATAACGCTCTGTCCCGTTTCTCCTAATGTGTACCGAAAATGGTACAGGGAAAACGAATAGAAAGACCCTGAAAGAGATCGCACTAGCGATGAAGCCGCTTATTGTACATCTAGTTGTGTGTGTAAAGTGTTTTTATTTGCTATATACACATTGTCATATCTTTTGTTTCGCTCATACAAGAAAGATAAACGCATATTAGAAATAGAGAAGAAACGGTACAGAATGCTAATATATTTTGTCCCTGATTGTATGCCATGGCTTTACCTAGCGCCACCATCACACTTTTATCAAGATATTTTACTTATTAACAAAAACTAAAAAAATATCTACGCAAATTATGCTGCATTGTGTAAGGGATTTGATTGTAAAGTGAGTATTATAGATTTTTTTATCATACAATGTAGTTACAAATTTTGATTTTCTACCGACTATATTCTAAACTCAATGCAAAATCCAAAGTTTTTGTTATTGTTACCTTCCTTAGTCTATGCGTTTCAATTCTGTAAAACATTTAAAAAAAAACATCGACTGACGTCATTTCTGTTCAGCATACATATGATAAAGTAAGGTTTTACAAAGACGGTCACAACTAAGAGTCTCAAGACGAATAACGTAGGCTATAGGTTTAGCTGGATTGTCGACTTATTTCGTTTACATGGATTTCGTTTCAGTCTTGTGACTTTTGGCTGTTTGTTCTGTAAGCGATAAAGATGTGATATTGAACAGAATACAAACTAGATTCTGACGCTCATGAAAATAATCATCTAATTTGAAAAGTAATCGTGATTACGTTTAATTTTGATTATCAATCCGATTAGAAATGTATTCGACGAAGAAGCCTACTTTATGTTTTTTCCATCCATACTAAGTATATCTGAGACGCTCTGCCGAAAGATCCGCTAACGGTGTCGTGTCTGTCGGCAGCAAGCCGAGCTGACGCGCAGCAGCTTCCAGCCGCCGCCCAACAAGTGCGTGAGCGACGTGCCGGAGTGGGCGGGCGGCGCGCGGCGCACGGAGCCGCCGCACAAGAAGGACGGACTGCTGCAGAAGGCGACGCGCTGGTGGGTGCGCATGGGCGCGCGCACAGCGCCCGCGTGCGCGCCGCCGTGCGTCATGGTGCCGCGGCCGCCGCGCCCGCCGCCGCCGCCGCCCGACAAGTGACGCCGCGCCGCCGCATCCCCCTCCACGCTTACATTCCATGGCCGGGCCGAGAGTATTATAGACTTGCTATTTATTGTGCAGTGAGTGTGCCGCCGCCGCCCGCCGGGCGCCGAGCCCGAGACTGAACTGAAAACGCTATAATGTCTACGTCGGAGTATGTTTTAGGTAAAATTAATTCAAATAGATACAATTAAAAGTATATAATATTTAATGAATCTTTCGATTGTAACCTTCGATGATATTGTATATTGTGAAAGAGGTCAGTCACCGGGAGCAAATGTTGCAGTGTACAGTTCTTTAAGTGATCTATTTTAAAGTGTAATTTCTATCCAGCGGCTATATGTCTGTGTTTAAACAACTTTTATATTTATTTATGTGACTATTGTTATAGAATGCATATCAGTACAGTAAATGAGTTATTAATTTACAAACATAGTTACTATTTTATTGTAAATATTGTCTCTAATTTAATTTAGATTAATGATGACCGAGCGCCAGAATCAGAGGGTCTTTTCAATTGAGTGTTTGCTACATTCCATATTTATGTTGAAATATTCTCAATACTACTTACTGTACTTCATTTGTCCGGGTCTCGCTGTCTGCGTTTATCTTGTTCAGTATAATGTACTAGTGACTGATATTAAATGCAAGTGAATAGAAATCTCATTAGGGATAGACATTGTTTAAATTAAAGATATTGGTTGAGTTAGTTTTAATTAGGTATTTATTATTTTTATCATAATACGAATAAACATATCCTGCATTAAAAAGCTATATATAAATTAATGTCATTAAAAGCAGGATATGTGAAAACTCGTTATTAGTTCATCCTATTAAATGCTTATAGGCACCTATCGATCTACATTGTGCCTACTCCTTCATCTCAAGTTTCGAGTAAGATCCGTGAATAATTTGCATACAGGAATACTTTTCACTAGCATCCTTTTTGGAAAACCAATTTCAGAAGTTACATCTTCTATGACTTATAGATTTTTAATTTCTAATAAACTTACTTTGTGCCCCATAGTTTATATAATGTGTAGAATCCTCAAAAATGATGCTAATGAATTTTAAAACAATTATGAACAAATGCGACTTTACTAAAAAAATAATTAGATCAGAGTTAAGACTGGCTTCACGTGCGCCTTTCTGCCTAGATGTAAAAACGCTAGTCATATATGGAATAGACATAATCTATCAAATTGTATGTGATAAGTCAAGCCCATTAAATACAGCTTAATATAAATAATTGGTGTCAGCCCAATGCTTGTTATTTGCTGCTTGGTACCAGCATGACGGTGCTTCCAATCAATTTTAAACTTAATGCAGGAAGCTGTTATTTACCTAAGTATTTTATTAATGTTTAATTTACTTGTGCAATATTTTCCCCACAAGTTGTATGAAATATTATTTTAGTGTTTACGTACAAATCGTCCAATGTATAATCTCTGAGAAGTAACCGTTTGAATATTCATATTGCAAAATTTTCATGATGTCTCAAGCTATAAATCACTGTTCTCTAATGATATTAATATTTTGCATCCACTTGCAACACACCAGTAGTCACAGCTGCCTATGGATAACTTGACAGTTGTAATCAAAGAAATATTTTACTCCAAAATAATGTTTCTTTCGTAATAGCATCATCAAACCCGAATCCGTAACTTGTGAATGTTATTATTACAATAAGAAATCAAGCACACACTCTGTTACTTTTGTAAATTGCTAAAACGCTTTTTGATATCACATCTATCGTGCTCTCACTTTTTCCTTTACTTTAATGGACAGTGACAGAACAAATCAGTGACTTTATTACTTGTTCCATAGTATATTAGATGTGTCTGTTCAACGGCGTGGTATGAATATGTGGACAATCAGAAAGCACTTTTCTATGAGAAACTATAACCAAAACAATGTGGAGGAATTTTTTAAAATTAATATATACTTTTTTTCGGATAAATAATGAAATTTCCAAAATGATCATAACTAAATACTTTCTGAGTGACCTGGTATTTATACAAGGTGTATGACAAACACCTTGTATAAGTATATGTCAAAATCTTATTTTCGTTACCTATTTACGTGTTGCTAGTAGCACGAAAATAGTATCAAAACTGGTTATTTCGTCAAGAAAAGTTAATCAGGTTTACTCCCACTAGTGTCGTAATGAAAATTAGGTTTTACGTCCCACAACCGCAACCTCTTCATGCCGATATATAATCGATAGCATAGCGACTGCCAAGGCGCAATTCTATCTATTGATTGCTGGTAAAACATCAGTAGTATTTTAGACTATTGGTACTGTCGATAATTTTACCGATAGTCACCCTACCACAACCCACAACACAGCACGGCACAGCGAAGGTGGCAGTAAGACCAAGATGGAATTGGCGCGTATGTCTTTTGTTTTCCGCAGTTTCTTGTTTCTTACTTTAAATATTTATAAGCATAATAATAAGACTTCCAATTACAAAATCTAATTTGATGTAGAATTAATTACAACAATTCATATTTACAATTCAAGTGTTAGTCTTTTAAGCAAATTCGCAGTAGGAAAAGCTGTGTTCACCATCATTGTATTACTTCGATCTAGTAAAATAAATATTTTATGCTTCTGTTATTGCTTATCAATACTGACAACGATTCACTATTAATTCAGTTGCAAGTGGAGGTAAAATTTGTTAAAATCTTGGGATTTTTCCCATTGTTTCCCATTGCTACACATCGGGAGAAAAAATCCCGTTGTTTAACAGTGTTACACATGCAACTATCTTCCTACCAATGAATAATGAGTATTCAATGGCACTCTGTATTCCCGTTCAATAATACTTACGAATATTAAAATAAAACAAGTGTAAGAAATTAAGATTAAAGATAAAAAATGAAGATTAAGAAAAAATTGTCTATTTTATCTGGATTTCATTCATATTGTATACAATACAAATTTTCAAACTTTACACTTTTTTATTTTTACTTCGTAGGTATTACTGAACGGGAATACAGTGTACCATTGAGTAACAGTATTACTCATTGGTAGGAAGATAGTTGCAATGTGTAATACTGCTACACAAAGGGAATTTTTCTCCTTATGTGAAGTGTTACAAATCGCGGTGTGACACTATGGGAATAAACCAGATCTCGTATACGAATACGAGATTGTAATCACGAGATTACAATATTGTCATTTTGGGCAAGGCACAGACAATAATGAGGTAAATGTGATTGTACATATACACTTACAGTCATCACCAACATTATATTGAAATTTTCGTCTAATTTAGATAGGTACGTAATGTAGAATGAACAGTGATTTTGTGTTTGTTATTATTATCATCATCCACTTTCCTCTTTGAGAAAAATGGACATTTGAATATTGTCATGCATGACTATTATATTTATCACTTCATCAAGTACATTTTTCTTCAAACTTAAGTGGAAATTCAGTGGTACTTGTACAAATCTCTAAATATAAAAGTTGTTTAAAAGTATGTAGTTTCACAGATTAGATAATTTAATCTAGAATCAAACAATATTCCATTTGTCATATTAATAAGTAAAAGCAGAATAAAATGTTTAACGATAAAAGAAAACTGCATTAAATTATGACCTACAAATAATAATAAAACGATTTTTATTTACTATACACCTTCAATAACCTAATTTCCTTCTGGAGCATCCGACAAAAATGTTGTAATACCTATACAACATACAAGATAGGCAATAATTAGTCAGAAAGGACATTGCATAATCTTCGGAAAGAATTACCTACACAAAACAATCTCACTGGCAATACAGAAAAATTTGACAGGGTGTCTTATTCGTTTACAGGGCAAATCTCTAAAGTTTCTTTTTTATTTTTTGAAGGACGTGGATTACAGGTATTATCATATCGCCTAAAACTGCGAACAGACAACATAGAAGAGAAAAAAAATCATGATTAATGTAACTTGTGAATTATTTATAATCTTGATTGAAGTACTAGGTAATTAGGATTAATTTTGATCTGATTATTTTCAATCCGATTACAAATGATAGATTATGCTATGCCGTGATTATGCTCAACACTACTAATTGAATCCATGCAGAATCATTAAAAAAGTTCCAAGAACGGCGATATCGTCACGTCTTCAGTTTCCTTCTTTATAATGTGGATTAACAATTTTGAATGCGCCCGCGCTTCTGGTACGCTACGCTGGCCAGACTCACAGAGTACATTTTTTGTCCAGACTCAGTAAAGTGGTATAAATAAGTGTTGTGTGTTTGGTAACACTATTTGATCGAGTTTCTATCTTTGAGGTTAGGTTATTGTTTACATGTTAGTTTTATGAGTTAGGTAGTTAGAATAACATTTTTATCCGACTATTATGAAGCTACACATAGACTGGTAAGTTTATTAATTACTTTGGTGTTCATTTAAATATTCAGTTATTAATAAATATCGAGTTAGAAAATGTATTTTGATGATGACAAAACAATATTTATGTACAAATCAGTACAAATACATAAATATACAGGTACGTACTATTTTTATGTCATTGAAATATTAAATAATAAGAATATTTAATCGCACTTTTGCGATATATCATTGCACTTATGGTAATGTTTACGAGGTTTGGTGATACGTCTACCTACGTGTAGAAGGGTTGATTTGTGCTTCATAGGTATTCGACGTCGGCCGATACATCTGCCCCGAATCCGCATGTTGTCGGTTTTTGTGGCACAGATCAAAGAGATCTGGCGCGGACGTTCGGCGTTGGGTCTACACGTCTGCCGATACATCAGTCTGATCGGAGTTGCCTTAGCGAGTACACGCAGTGTACACTCTGCCTTTATGCACAGCCAGATAGTAATTGTAAGTGCTAAATAAACAAATAGCTGCGGCAGCTACGGTCTCTATATTAATTTTTTAATTTACGAGTGCTAGCGCGTTGCGTCTGTCGCGAATGAACATAGACTGATGGATCTGCAGACGTATGGACAGTCCGTGCGAACTGCGAATCCATCGGCCGATGTATCTGCCAATGCGTGTGCCGATATATAGAGGCGGCTTGAAACGTAGGTCGTATGAACCTACCAACCACTTCTATTCCTCGCCAGTTGTTGGCACTCCTTATCGAAGTTCGTTACCATCGCACCTTCAGCTTGCCTTGCGATCTTTTCCCATCAGTCGCGACCCAGGTAGTCACTCTTCTGGCCCATCTTTCCGGCGCTATGCGGCTTACTTGACCCGCCCAATCCCACTTCATCGATATATATATATATATATATATATATATATATATATATATATATATATCGTATCGTATATATATATATATATATATATATATATATATATATATATATATATATATATATATATATATATATATATATACGGACATTTATTATATCAATATGAATATACCGTAATCATATCCGATGATATTTTTCATAACGGTTGTAAATCCTGACTCATCCCCTCTATCAACAATAAAGGAAAAAAATAGGTATACCTACATGTAAACATTCCTAAAACGAACAATACAATACGATCGATACGATAGGATACCTAGGTACGTATATCTTTGCTTTGCCTTGCCCTTGGATTTAGGTAGTACTCGGAGTACCTACTAATTCCATGGCTTTGCCTTAAGTCATTCGTATTTTTATTTGTCACTGTCAGACATGGGTTGATTTGTCATTTTCGTAATTTACGAAAGAGATTGTTGTCATTGTCAGTTTGAAATGTGAATAGTAGGTAGGTGTCTATTATCTGAAAAGAAACTAAAATAAATTGGGTAAAATAGATATTTCTACTTTATTTTACAAGTGGCATACCTACAACACAAGTAAATAAATATATACGTTGTGAAATGTAAGTAAACTAAGATAATATTTTTTTTACTTTACGTTGAAGTTTATAAACATCTTATGTTTTTGTGTTATATATTTATTTAAATAAAATAAATTTTATTTGTATTGTGTCCATTTTAGATATTGCCATTATTGCCTGTAAGAGAGATCAAAGTAAAATGGGTCCACCTAAAAAGCTTAAGAAATATGATTCAAAAGCTGGAAGTGACAGATCAAGTAAGTAAAACCTAGAAAGTCAAAACTGTATAGTGTATTGTGGGTGATCGAATGGTGGGTACCATCATAAAATTTGTGATATGTACAATACAATGCTATCTAATCACAATAGGTAAGTTGGTATATCAGAATATAAAATATTGTTTAAACTAGCCATTTTAGACAATAATATGTCAAAAGCAGAAAATTAATAATAATTAATTATAGAAAATCATTTGTTCACAAAAATTGTCTAATATAGTCATCTAAAAACAAAATATTACTTAAATGAATGTATAGAATAGAAATATTATATATCGGACAGTGATGTTGTGCAATATTTAGTGTTAGTGCTAGTAGACAGATAGATATGTAGATTATACTTTTCTTTTAGTTTTGTTTTCATTCGTATGAATTTCATGTTCACTTAAGGTAAAAAGAAAAAAGTTGAAGAAGATAGCTTGACAATTGACTTAGTGGAAGATGACAACACTGAAAATGTTGGTGTGCCTGGGGCAGCCATGCAGGATGCTGAAAAAAATGACCAGGTCCCTGAAGATGAATTTGGAGCCAAAGATTACAGGTTATTCAAAATTGTTAAGAGTAACTAAAATTTTCAATCTCTGCAAGTAGCAAATTTTTGCTAATATGATATTTATTGAATCACTATTGAATGAATGAATCACTATTGAGTGAATTTATTTATCCTTTATTATCTAAAAATATTGTATGACCATCATTATTTATTTAGCACAAATACTAACATTCTTATGTCAATTTCAGGAGTCAGATGACATTAAAACCAGATAATGCTAGCCGGCCTCTTTGGGTTGCCCCAAATGGACATATATTCTTAGAGGCCTTTTCACCAGTCTACAAACATGCTCATGACTTTTTGATTGCAATTTCTGAACCAGTTTGCAGGTATTTGAGTTTCATAAGATTATGTCACTTCACTTCTTTAGTGTCTGGGTGCCTTCCATAAATTACATTGCATAAATTTTGGGATGGATATAAATATATAATTTTATATATATTATTTTATAGGAAAATTGGTGGAAATGTAATACAATACTTTTACCTTTCAGACCACAGCATATTCATGAATACAAATTGACTGCATACAGTTTATATGCAGCTGTATCTGTGGGACTCCAAACTGCTGACATTATTGAATACCTCCAAAGGTTAAGTAAATGTGCAGTGCCTGCTGGCATCATAGAGTTCATTACATTATGTACATTATCATATGGAAAAGTAAAACTTGTGCTCAAACATAACAGGTAAATATTTTTTATATTTGAAAATAAATTCATTGTTCTTGCATAGTAAATAAGTGGTGATCTTTTGCTATACCTTTTACAAATGGAGATCCAATTTTATTCTTAGTTCACTGGTGAAAAGTGATTATTGTACCTGCCTGACAAATGATAAAGGGGGATGAAAAATTACACCTAGTCAACATAAAGTTACTTGAAAATCCAAGATTTAAAAAATATCAATAAGAAGATAGTAAAGACAATAATGTAAATACTCAAATACAACTAACAAGCCTATGGGCAGAATCTTCAGTTAATAGCCTTTTTCTTAGATTGTGTTTTACAACCAGCATGGGAGAACTAATATATTAATGAAAAAATTAAAGATAAATATTATTTTGTAGATATCTAGTGGAGAGCAAACATGTAGAGGTGCTACAGAAGCTGCTGAAGGACCCGGTGGTGCAGCAGTGCCGGCTGCGGCGCGACGGTGACGACGAACTGCTGGCCTCCGCGCTGCCCAGCAAGCCCGTCGCCTCTGCGCCCAGCACTGGTAGCTTTGCAGATATCTAGTGGAGATGCTACGGAAGGAGCCGGTGGTGTAGCATCGCCGCCATGTCCCTGCGGTAAACCATTGAGGAGTCAGGTCAGGCCATGCTTATCATAATAATGCATTGTCATAGAAACTGAAGCGACGTCTATGGTAGAAGCAGAAGTAGGTGGAATTCAATTTGCGAAACCTTTTAAAAAGTCCGTCATTGCATTCCCTGTTTTATATTTTGTTTATATAAGTTTATTATGTATTAAAGTTGTCACATACAAACGGTAGATGAAAGATTACCCGTTCGTATAGGAGAAGAGAAGCCAGCGGCAGCTAACGGCGCGGTGCCGGACGATATCAGCCAGTTCTACCAGCAGTTGGACAAGGACGACGACGACGACGACGCCACAGACATCTCCGCCAACACCGCCGTCGCGTTCGAAGTCGATCCCGACAAGATTGAGGTACTTCCAGCCGTGTGTGACTCAACAGCTAAATGCTGAGTTCCGCTTTCGTTACTTATAGTAGCGTTCTGTTTATTTTCTACTTAGAGAAAAAAGGCACGATCGACGAGGGACTGCGTACATGACTAAACGCGGACCAAGACTGACGACGACTGATATATTGCAAAAAATGCAGCTTTGCGTCTACGCCTATCTTCTTTATTCTTGGCCATCCTTATCCAGTTGTTGCCAAGAATTTTCTTTACATTATCATCCCATCTGCCAGATAGTAGACAGTGCAATACTAGTTTGTTGACTTAAATACGACAAGCCAAAAAAACATTTTAGATTTTGCGACCGGCCGCTTGGGAATGCTGTTATAGCCTATCAGTTCTCAAGGCAGAACTTATTGCCGTCTCACACTATCGACAAACAGTTTGCCAAACTTGGAGGTTTCGGCGTACAATTCTGGATTTCCTTGGGTAAAACTTGGTGAAACAGCCCCCATACAAACTCCGTAATGTAATGTATATTGATATAGGTGATACAAAAGAGATGCATCGAATTGGAGCACCCGCTGCTGGCGGAGTACGACTTCCGGAACGACGCGATCAACCCCGACATCAACATCGACCTGAAGCCGACCGCCGTGCTGCGCCCCTACCAGGAGAAGAGCTTGCGGAAGATGTTCGGCAACGGACGCGCTAGGTATCACTTATTAATTTGAACAAAATAATGTGATTCTTACTTTTGTTATATATAGAAGAATTTTTGTTTGTATAGTCTAATGTCATCGAAATTCTTTCAAAAGATTTAGCGTAACAACGTCACCGACATTCAAAGTTTCGCTGTTATAAGTGGGACGCGTGAAAATTTAACAGACAGATTTTCGTATTTATAATATGTACATGTAGTGTTATTAGTATGGATCGTTCTTTGAGTGCAATGGATAAATGGGAATAGAGTAAACAATAATGTTTGCTACTATTCCAGGTCGGGCGTGATAGTGCTGCCGTGCGGCGCGGGCAAGTCGCTGGTGGGCGTGACGGCCGTGTGCACGGTGCGCAAGCGCGCGCTCGTGCTCTGCAACTCCGGCGTCTCCGTGGAGCAGTGGAAGCAGCAGTTCAAGTGCTGGTCCACCGCCGACGACAGCTGCATCTGCCGGTACATACTAGGAACAGAGTTGTAGCATTGGGCAATCATTACAGTCTTACATTATAAGTTTGCACACACAAAGTCCCCTTTTCTTCCATATAATTATAAAAAACCTTTAAAAAAGCTAGCTAAAGTTTGTTGTAGTTGTAGTATGTTTATTTATATTTTATTCAAACCGTTAAAGTCGTTTTCGCCTTTCAGATTCACATCAGAAGCCAAAGATAAACCGATGGGCGCGGGTATCCTCATTACCACGTACTCTATGATAACTCACGGTCAACGGCGATCATGGGAAGCGGAGCAGACCATGAAGTGGCTTCAAGCGCAGGAGTGGGGGTTGGTAGTGTTGGACGAGGTGCACACCATCCCCGCCAAGATGTTCCGTAGGGTGCTTACTATCGTGCATTCACACGCAAAATTAGGTAAAACTTCCCTACGTCAGTTTTGCTGAGATGGTCTTCCTAGAGTGATAAGGAGGTGGACCATAATCCACCACGCAAGCCCAGTGCATTTATTTGACCATATCTATGCATCAAATAATCGGATCATCTTAGAATTTTATATGGTCCCAGCCCAATAAGGACATATACATATATAAATAAACATCCAAAAACCAGGCCAATCTGAAAAAGATCATTTTCCATCTTGACCTGACTGGGGATCGAACCCGAGACCTCCAGTATAGGAGTTCGTCGTAATGGCCACCGAGGTCGTCAAGACAATAGTTTTTACTGAAATACCTTTTGGTTTATATAATATTTGATGCGTGTCATTCGTAAAAACAAAATGGACTTATTAATATATAAATTTTCTTCACAGGTTTAACGGCGACCCTTTTGCGTGAAGACGACAAAATAGCAGATTTAAATTTTCTCATCGGACCCAAACTGTATGAAGCTAACTGGTTAGAACTGGAACGAGCCGGCTACATCGCGCGCGTGCAGTGCGCGGAGGTGTGGAGCCCGATGACGCCAGAGTTCTACCGCGAGTACCTCATTCAGAAGTGAGTCATTACTTCCTGATTATACACAACTCAAACTGAGGCTAACTGCTTAGTACTGGAATGAGCCGGTTATGAAGTCTAGGTAATTATTTCCCTCCTTGCCATCATGTGGCAAGTAACACACAAACAAACGTCTTCCTGGACAAAATTATAATGAACTGGTTAATTTCCTTCTCTATTTCACATACAAGTACTAGCGGATAAATCGTCAAATAGAGTGCATGTTTTCTCACGAGATGTTTTCCTTTACCGCAAGCAAGGGGCAGTCTAAATAAACTGTTATAAATTACTCAAATTTGTATATAAACTTGTTTCCCTTTGTTCACAGGATAAACAAAAAAATGTTGTTATACGTGATGAATCCATCAAAGTTCCGCGCGTGTCAGTTCCTAGTGCGCTACCACGAGAAGCGCGGGGACAAGACCATAGTTTTCTCAGACAATGTGTTCGCGCTGCGCCACTACGCCGTCAAAATGAACAAGCCTTACATCTACGGGCCCACGTCACAGAACGAGAGGATACAGATCCTGCAGAACTTCAAATTCAACCCCAAAGTGAACACGATATTCGTCAGTAAAGTCGCGGACACCAGTTTTGATTTGCCGGAAGCGAATGTGCTGATACAGATATCTTCGCACGGAGGCTCGCGTCGACAAGAAGCGCAACGATTAGGTAAATATGAATATATATTATACGTATAACTAGTTTTTTGGAATTACACAAGTGAGCCTTGGTAAAAAAAATATTGCTACTATATTAGCGTGGCTATATGTTCTATTGCCCTTTATACTTGTTCTCTCATGTATCAAGTACAAGTTTAGCAATGACATCTTCATTGCTCAGGTCGTATATTGCGGGCCAAGAAGGGCGCCCTAGCAGAGGAATACAATGCGTTCTTCTACACGCTGGTGTCGCAAGACACGCTGGAGATGGCCTACAGCCGGAAGCGACAGCGCTTCTTGGTCAACCAGGGCTACAGTTATAAAGTAAGATCGTCTTATTAATTATTTAATTATATAGCCGCACACTAGCGCCATCATCACAACATTTTAACTACTAACAAACTATAATACTATCATTTATCTAGTAGCCTAATAGTGTAGCATAATCTCCACTGCTATTTTTTTAGTTTTCGCTGTATATTCAAAGAAATTGACAGTTATTGCGAGGTAATTATTTAAATAAATATATTTATATATTATTTAAATAAAGAAACCTACACGTGCACTTTTTCACGTCATATTTCGTATGCATTTACTGGTAGGAACTGTTTCAATTCTCGTTTAGTTTTATATGTTTTGTCGGGAATGTATAGTCTGTGTCTATATATTTATTTTATTTTGGAACTGAATAAGACCAATTTGGTAAAACACTAGTCTGCTGGTAAGATGACATTATTTGGGTCACCGGACAGTGATTGATAAGATTATTTAAATTGTCGTTTATTTCAGGTTATTACAGAATTGAAAGGCATGGATCAGGAACCAGATTTGTTTTATGGCACTCGTGAGGAGCAGGGAATCCTGTTGCAACAGGTAACAGAGTACTTAAAAAGAAATTATTTGAACATATGATGTATCAGGTTATTTAATTTTAATATATTATCTACTGAATATACTGATCTTTATATCCTTTCTATTTCAATTCTAATGAGTGAGATCGACGATCTGTTTCACTCAACCATTACCATAGAGGTAATGAAATGAGTGAGAAAGAGCGAAGTGAGGTGCGCGTCAATGAAGTGTATCGGTGGCTATAGCTTCCCTTATATCGTTGCGCGGGCAGGTGCTAGCGGCGTCGGAGACGGAGTGCGAGGACGAGCGCGAGGCGGGCGCGGGCGGGTCGGGGAGCGCGGGGGGGGCGCGGCGCGGCGCAGGCGCGCTGTCGTCGCTGGCGGGCGCCGACGACGCGCTCTATCTGGAGCAGCGCCGCGCCGCGCACCACAACAAGCATCCGCTCTTCAAAAAGTTCCGATACTAACTGGTCAGTGGTTAGCTTGAGCGTGTTGCTGACTGAGATCGGCAACGCCGCCGTCCACCGGAAAATACTTTTTTAAAACATTACTTTTTTTTTAACGATAGAATTTCCTTTTCCTAAAATGTGTCTCTGTTAAAAACCCTATACCTAACTAACCTTTATATTAATTCATTCACATTGAATGTGTTATTGGTAACACTGGTGTCAGATTTTATTCAAGTCTTCTAAAGACATCTTACATGACTTTTACGACTTCTTATTAATGTGAAATGCATATAGTTAAATAATTATCTTAATTTTTAATTTTCTTTAGGCTTTTATGCCGCTTTAGCGCTGATGCTGATCACATTTTTAAAAGACGCTTCACAGCTAAAAATATCTTGCTGCATTTTGTTACCAACACAGTGGTTTTTTGTCGTAAAAACATGTTATTAGTATTTCTGAACCATTTATAAATGTCTGCTACGATAATCTTCCTTTATCTCATGTAATGCTTCATTTTCCATTCTAGGGTCAGGAGATGAAGTGGAAAATTGGAGTCCGAGACTTCATCGCGATATACATTTGTGAGTTTCTCACAAAAAATATAAAATAAATTATTGTTACACCCTTTTGTTTTTTTTTTTTATGTATTCCTCAGACACCTAATAAATTGGAGGATTGGGAGACTAGAGAGGTTTTGATAAATAAATGAAACAATTCTTTTGCAGTAAAACTAAGGATGAGAATGGCATACCAGAGTGGGCAATACTTGAGCTTCAAGGGCTCGTGCAGTCGAAGAAAGACAACTCCTCGGGAGCCACCGTCGCCGGCGACCTTCATTACTCCAGCCGCAGCGGGCACCCCGTGCTGATCCTCGGCCACCACGTGCTCAACGGCAAGGAAGTTAAACTAGAACAACCCATCGCCGTCTTAGAAAAAGTTATAACCGGCGACCAAACGGGATACAAAGTGAAAGCTGTCGTTAAGAAGAAACTACTATTTAAATCCCGACCCAAGCCTATAATATCAAATGTTGCGGATAAAGTGTGAATGTTAAATAAAACTTTGTAACTAATTGTGCAATCTCATTTACTCATTGTTACGAACTTTTGATCTCCTCTAATAAGGTACCCTAAATGTTTAGTTTTCGCTCATCTATTCAACATTTGGACTCTGTCATAGTTATTGGGATAATGTCTGAAAAAAAAGGGCAATACAGAAATAGTTGTGGTATCAGATTTTGAAAAAAGAAATGTCACCGAACTACTGAACAGATTTTGACGAAACCTTTAACCTTATCCTTACATATAAAACAGTCCTCTGCCGCGTCTGGTTAGCGACAAACACAAACTACTACACTATCCGAGCGAAGCCGAGACGGGCCGATAGTTATACATATAGCTAGTATGTCAACATAAATTTGTCGTTTAATTCATTTTGAATATGTACACCTGACGCAACGTTATGAAACCGGCTGCACTATAGCATAAATTGAATTTGGTTCGTATTCGCACGCGGCTTCGCCCGCGTGAATTTTTCTCCCAAAAAAAATATCTGCCGTCTCTTTCAGGTTCCCATCCCATTACCCGCAACGTGTGACGTTTTATCACTGACCTCCATATATGTGGAGGTCAGTGTGTTTTATGTTCTTCGAGATGATTCTCCCGAACGTACCAAATTTTATTAACCACAAATGTGAATCAAATACCCATGGAATTAGTAGGTACTACGAAGTACTTACTAAATCCATGCAAATACCTAACTGACGCTTGGATTTAGTACGGACTTCGTACCTACTAATTCCATGGTCTGACGTCAAAGACAAGGCAATAATTATCTTAAGCCTCACTTTTAAAAATGACAATATTTACAATATTCCGATTTCCGAAATAAAAACTAACCTATGTTATGCTCATACAAACGAGTTTGTGAGCAGTATTTGATGACTGCTGTTATGTTAAAGGACCTTGGTTGGTTTTAGCGGCACGTGTTTAACCGAAAATAAAAACTATTTTTTATGATCATTTATTTAAGATAAATTAATTTATTGACAAAATATTCGCCTCAATTTAATGACATATTATTTATGAATCAAACAAAATACATTGGCCAAGAGTCCATATATCTTCATTCATTATCTATATGTCCGTAGCATATTCTATAACAGTAACTGTGCAAAAATTATAATAATTGATAATATGTTATTTCACCTATATACATCAATTGGTGAAATGTATATTGCATCTCTTATCCAATGATGAAGAATATATTAGTATTTTTCACTATACTTTGTAAAATATAACTTGAGACATATGCCAGCAGGATGAACCGAAAGATGCGAAATGAGAGCGACAGAGAAAGATGTATTATTTTCATATTATTTGACATCTGTCATTATAATCAAGTTATATTAACAAAAAAACTATACTTTGTAATATAGTTTCAGTACTGTGTTCTGAAATGCTACGAAGGTCTAGCTAAAATGTTTTATGTGTATGTGATTATTGTGTATACGTAAACAAATGATCTTACAGAAATCGTATTAAAGGCACTTTATTTTGTAATTAAGAAATATAATGAAATAAACTATTGCTACACTTACATGTTAATAACTAAACAGAAGCAATACAATCAATCTAAATATAAACCTAGTAAAAGAATCTAAGAGGAATATTCTGATTATGAAACGTAAATTTTCGCACAATCAAGCTAACAATTATAAGTGCGAAAAAATATTGTTGCCAATATTATATAATCTAAATTATATTGGACATTTTGTTAACACTAATCTCCAGTAAGGGGTCTAAAAACCAGTTTAGAACTTTGGCTATAAATTGAAATTAATTCATCTATATCATAAACTCAAACATCTAAAACAAAGACATAAACAATTTAATCTATAACATTGCATAATGTTCTATGACTAAAAACGAACAACACCTAATTTTTTAATAAGAGTTGCGTTGTTTCCTATTAAGTTGTTACTAATCATCGGCAAATGTAAATTATTAATAAATGTTAAGGTATTTTTATTTAGTCGTCGTTGTCAGATCTTGAATTTGATCTCAATATGATGATGTGTCAGATCTGGTATTTCGATATTTATCTGACATTGCAATATTTATGATTTGTTGGAATTATTGAAGCACCGTAAAGTGGCGAAACGAGAACTGACGACGATACATTCACCAAGTTTTAAAAAAGTCCCACATTTCAAAAAAAAAATTATCAGTTGTAATCAGAATAGTTTTTGTCATACATACTTAATTTAAACAAACTAAATAATAAATGATTATGCTCTGTAGCATAAGAATGAAAGAATAAAATAGAAACGTCTACACAGCAGTCTTTTCACAGCGCAGATACCAAGTTGACATATTTTTATTTTGTATACATTTGTATGTACGCAATTTCCGAATTGGTTTAATAAACGATTGCGGAATTACGCTGTTTTCTAAGGCATGACCGCATATTCCAAAGAATTATTTCCAAAGAAATGAAATAACTGACCTACTTCATATTGTCAACTTTTAAATTTATCGAGCGCCACTTGACAAAATTATTCGCAACCATATACAGAAATTTAAACTTTTGTTTTTATTTACTAATTATTTAATAAAAATCCCTACAGTTGAGGGAGTTCGCGCATATTTATTAATTACACAACTTTACCCAAAAACATAAAGTAATATTATCCTACTTGCAAATGGAACCCAGAAACCAGTCGTTAAACGAAATGAGAATAAGATTTACTTTTAAGCAGACTTCGAGGTCGCTTTGTCGGTAAATCGAATAATAGATATCCATGTATACTAATATTGTAGCCTAGGTTCTATTAACAAATTTTATTTTCTTATATTATTTAGGCGGTAATGCTCGCGCGCAGCAGCTCCTGTCCCTCGGTAGAAGTCCAATAGTTTATGATCAAGTCCCTCTCTTTAATGAGGCACGAAAGGAATGTATTGCTTGCATTCTTTAGGTTCAGCAAACGTTTTTTTAGCAAAATATTCTGAAACAATAAAAAAAGAAGACATAAGCTTATACTTCTAAAAAAGGAAAATTGCGTATGTATATATATATATATATATATATATATATATATATATATATATATATATATATATATATATATATATACATACGAATTATAATTTAAAAAAAAATTACACTGCTTTTGCATACTGATTTCCTGTTACATAGGTAGTATATATATATATATATATATATATATATATATATATATATATATATATACTACCTATGTAACAGGAAATCAGTATGCAAAAGCAGTGTAATTTTTTTTAAAATTCGAATCAAGTAAATTCAATAAAAAAACAAGTTCTTTCAGCATAATTTAAGAATTAAGGCGAAACTAATATCTTCACACAAAAGAAATCTCCAGAGAAAATTGGTACTAGCTGTGGATTGAATTTTATGTAAGAATTAAAAGCTTAACTTTATATTTTATTGAACAAATTTATTTATTATAAACAATACAATACAGAGCAGCATCACAAGGCCAGGTTGCGCTTATCAATTAGGGTTGTGACCTATTAACAAATTCAGACTGGACAGTTCAGCCATTTAGTGAGCAGATTTTTTAACCAAATGTTTATTTTTCTTTAAAATAATAACTCGCACGTAAGATTTGAAAATTATTTACTCGTTTCATAACCTAGAAGTGCTTTAAGATGTTGATCTTCAGAATCTCGGTCGTTAGCTTATTGTCTGTATTCGCACGTGCCGGTGACGATAACGACGATCCAGTTTTATATTACTATGCTCTGGTAAATACACTTATGTAGTATGTACTATGTGTTCCGAATTTTCACAATCAAATATTATTGTTTGTGTTTTTGTTAACTAGCGAACCGTCTTCGCACGACTGTGTATGAGCCTTCCTCGGTATTGTTAGCGTTTCTGTAATCGGTAGCGCTGTCTGTTACACATGGTATTACAGAGAAGAAGAGACTGTCCTAGACGGTTAATCATATGCATAATATTGCACGGTAACATATTGATAAAAAGTCGCTACTGCATTTTAAGTTTGATAAAAAATGATGGGCCTAAAGAATGATTACTTCCGTCCCAACGGATGGGAAGAAATCGCATGGCAAGCCGACGAACTGTCGGCCTTTGATGGGGGATGACAACAACTGGCGAGGAGTGGTTGGTAACAAAAAGGGGAGGCTTTTGCTGTACAACAAGTAACAGTAGGTTAAATAAAAACAAAGAAAAAGAAACTCTTCAAATTGGTCAAGTCCTTCTCATTAATTCGTATTGCGCAATATGATCGACTAGGGAATGCCTATTTAGCAACGATGGTATTTAACATTTGTCAGGAGGAGAGCGAGAGGAGCCTGCCAGCGTGCAGGGCACGGCAGGCGTGCGCGGCGCTGCTGTTGCGGGCGTGGCGCGCGCCCGCGCTGCTGCGGCTGTGTCGCTGTGCGCGCCGCGAGCGCTGCGACCGCCGCGCGCCGCCTCTCCGCACCGTTGAGCTCAACAATCGAGCATACTTTCAAGTAAGAGCGTGTTCTCTTTTCTCAGTCGTGCTCCGTTGCGACCTAGCTACACGTTGTAGCTCCGTCATACTTCGTTGTGTTATATAGGGTCTGACATTGACGTGCGATGCTATACGTCGAAACTTCATAAAATTTCGACATTTTTGGTCTGTCGACGGAGGAGGCACCGCGAGTGAGTGAAAAAAAGAAAATCAGAGGAAGCCACTACAAGAGACACTCATTCATTCATTCAGTAGTGAATGCCTTCAACTTGACACCAACGTTTGCAACGCTCGATAATAAAAAGGTAATAAAGGCACAACACACTACTAAATGAATGTTGTGTGAATAAGTGGAATTTCCAAACTTTTCTTTAGAAAAATAAAATAAAATATTTTCAGGTTAAATTGAATCTTTTTAATTTTTCTATTATTTCAGTTCTGCAAACCCGTGACGGACTGGCCCAACTGCACGATGAATGACACGCCGCTAACCGTTGAATCAGTCTACGAGCGAATCAATCCCGACGAGATCGAAGAACTGCATCACAAGAATATCCAACTGACACCGCCCAAAATCACCTTCAAATGCCGCTGTCGAATTCCCAACTACTGGAGACTAAAACCTAGCCCGGACGAAAACGGCACGATTCAAGAGTACCAATGTTCGTCGCTGCCGCTATGCAAAACAGACGAGTTCTGTGGAAATGTCAATTTTAACTTGAATTCGCTGTACCAGTCCTGTTTATGTCCCAAACATCACATGTGTGTGCACGACGGTGGTGTGACCCATGAAATTATTTCAGAGTTGTTATATCGTGGTAAAGGTTGGAGAGCTTACTGTCGCAAAGTTAGCGAAGACTACAGTTACGAAGACTATTAAGGTGGGCTACACTTTTATCTACATCCATATTTATGCCTCTACATATAGTAAGTAACACTATAAATATTTGTGTCATTTGTCTTTCTGGCGTATAACAGAACAATCCTCCGGAACTCGGAATATGTCAAAAAGAATCCTCAAAATATAAACCTATATTCTATTTTTTTTAATGTTAAAAAGATCCTTGTTTATAGATTACGTACCTAATAAAAGGTCATAGCTTATTCACACCATTTCCAAAAATTGCTATATTTCAAATGCAGAAAAATTATATCAATAGAAATGATACAATGTTCATTTAGTTAGAAACAGAAGAATAATAGTTTCTGGCAGAAGGGCTGATTTAGTCAAGATGTAATGCGTGCCCATGGTCTGATAATAATGCTAAAGACTGTAAAATAAAGAGAAGAATATGTGGAAAACGGATCCTTGACTTCAGCGCTTTTTCGGATAAAACTGAGAATTTTCTCAAATGAGAGAGAGGAATTTGGTTAATAGGTACCATACACATTTCATTTCGATTATAAAACCTGACATAAATAGTGTCGATTGCCGTTCAGAGCAGAGACTAGCGCCTCCTATGTACTCAACCTATCTTTTTGAAATTTTGCATACATATAGTTTAGAGTACGAAGAAGAATATAGGTTACAATTAAGCCAGAGAACCGTTTCCTTGATAAGTCCACGAGGACAGAGCCGCGGATGACGGCTTATTTTTTATATTTATTTTAGTTCGCAGTTTGTGTATTTACAGAAAATACGAAGTAAAATCAATATCAACAAATAACAAGCAAGATGGTATATCTTAGAGATCGTACATAATCGACGAGAATGAAGACAGACCTTGGGGTTGTTGTCGACGGCGAGGTCGCGCGCCAGCTGGCGCACGGGCGCGGCACCGCGCGGCCGCAGCACGCGGCTCACCAGTCCGCCCGCCGCCACCTCGCGCGCGCTCAGTTTGCACCCGAATATCACCAAGTCGTTCACCTGCAACACATAAACATTTTTCTTCATTCTGTTGATCAGTCATCGACTTTAGCGATAGTTTTAAGAAGCGAAATACTTGATAGAGCAACTATTTTGGGTTTTACAGAATTTAATTACAAAAGCATTTCTGAACAAAAAATAAACGATATTGTAATTCGTAACCTGTTAATAGTTTGCCACATTAATGTAGCAAAGTATACTACGAATAATCGAAAAAAGATCTTTGAGCAAAACTTGATCCGTCAAACGGCATTCGATTTTGAATAGAATCCAGCAGCAATAATCACCAAGAGCTCACCAAGGTTTGCGGCAGCGCCTGCCAGGGCGAGGACAGCAACATGACGCCGGGCAGCACGGGCCGGTCGCCGCTGGCCAGCTCGAACGTGGCGGCCTCCGACGCCAGCGCCACGTCGCTGAGCGCCAGCAGCGCCGGCGCCACCCCCGAGCACGAGCCCCACACGCCCGTTACCAACAACTTGCTGTGCTGAATCATGGCGAACAGGACCAACCTGACACATACACAATTTGTTTCATACGAGATTTATTTTTTATACTACTGAACAAGCAAACAGAACTATGATCCACGATTTGTATATCAGACCCGTAGTAAAGAAAATAATTTCATAGCTTGTACAAAAGTAAATAAATTTTCTGGTAATAGGTAATTTAATATAAAGAGTATTTTGGAACACCAACAACCTAACAGGACTAGAAAAAACAAACTTTATTCTCAAGTTTTGCTCTAACTTAATACTTGATAAAATTATTTTTATCATAATCTAGCACATACCGTATAAATAAAAATCAACAATGTTAAACTCTTATAGCCATAGCAAATTGTGAATGACTCACCTAATATCTTCTGCATATTCATATGCAGAATTAGTCCTTTCTTCAATATCATCATTGACCAATGAACTTAAATCTAAATCTGAACACAGGGTGCCACACTCTGACATAAGCAATGTGACGGATATGTCTGTCCTGGCGTCCACCTCCTCCAATGCTTGACACAACTCTTTAAACATCTGAAATTAATTTATTTTTATTTCACGTTTTTGTTCAATTACTCCAAAATATACACATGTTATACAAAAAACTTACCATATGACTATATTTAGACCCTGTCTTGCGAATGAGTATTTCTGCTACTCTTTCAGCATATGAAATTGATAATAATTTATATTTATCATCATCTTGTTTTACTTTCTGATCTACCTTGGATAGCTTTCTATGTTTTATTGGTTTGTCACTTTTGGAACTTTCACGTTTTCGCTTGTTTAATGCAAGAGATAATTTAGAGTTTAACTTTTCTTTTATAGATAAACAATCATCTTTGTTGATTATGTCTGTCGAAAGATTTGATACATCTGGCACAAATACATCTGTTGATAAGATGGCACTCATATCAGATGGAGCTTTGTCATTTTCTAAAACTGTTTCTTTTAGTGTAGACTTGTTTTGACAGCTTTGTATACTGCCACCTTCCACATCACTCAAACGACGAGGGCTCATGCATGTACTAGAATAAGAGCTAGAAGAATGCCTCCTGTATATAATGGAGTCATCAGCACTGTGTGTCTCAAAGTCTTCACATATAGAAGACTTTACAGAACTGCTCAAGGATGGTCTTTGTTTGTTGCCCATAATCTTTTTTGCTTCTCCTTCTTCAATTTTTACCTTCCTTTCCCTGAATTTCATTTCTTTAGTTTCAGGGTTAGAGCTTTGGATTTTTTTAATAAATTCTGCTTTGGTTCTCATATTTTTCTTACCCTTAGGAGCTTCTGGAGTAAGTTGGTAGATCATATTTACAGCACCCTCATCCATTAGCAACTTATCAACTTCAGTTAATCTTCTATTTTGTTTACTATTTTTTGGTTGTGGCTTTTTCCATTGCAACTTTGAAATGGGAGATTTTGATTTTGGTCTTGGAACTGTAGACTCACTTTTAACTTTTTTTGATGGAGAATCTTCAGCTTGTGGTTCTTTTTTAACAGAAATTTTACTCTTGGTAAATGTATCAGGATTATCAGGATCATAAATAACTTTTTTTTTAATAACTCTACCTAATCTTCTTTGAGGCTGACCATCTTCGCTACCTTTATTTGGTGTTGCACTATCGCTTACTGCAGAATCAACTGACATCCTTGCTGTGACATCCTGACTAACTATGGACTCATGGGCATCCTCAACCTGTTCAGTAGAATTTAATATGCTATCACCCTTGTTATTAAGATCTGTTTCATCATCCACAGGTTCATCGTCATCCCAATCTTCAACCAGCTTATTAACTATGCTATCCTCAGCTTTGCTGTCTTTTTTGGCCTTTTCTTTATTTTCAACTTTCTTGGGCTTAATTGCAACATCTTCTTTCTTGGATTTGACATCTTCCTTCTTAGATACAATGGCATCACTATTAGCCTCTGCCTTCAATACATTAATGTTCCTTTTTCTGGAAATAATCCCTGAACTTCTTCTTTTGCGATTCCTGCTCTTTTTTAGTCTTGAAAGCTGTTCCAAAGCTAACTGAGCTTCTGATTTACCATCAGGTGTGTCAAGTTTAATTTCTATCTCATACCCCACAACAGCATCAGAAGTTTGAATATCATTGCCTTCCAAAATATCTAGCAATTCTTCTTTATTGAATACTTCTTGTCGCACAGAATGATTATTATTTTCTACATTACCAGCATTGTCAGAGGCACGTAAAGCTTCACTCAACTCTATACTTTGACTTAGTTCACTTAGAATATTGCTAGTAGATTCTTGTGAACCAACTTCATTTGTAGTATTTAAATCTAACTCATTCACATCATTGTCATTAGTTTCTACCAATATTTCAGTTTCAAATTTAACCTTTTCATTGTTTACTAAGTCATCATTTTGCGACACTTTTACTAACTCATCTTTTACAGAATTTCTATTTTCAACAAGCTCAGGATTCTGTACATTGGAAGTAGTACTTACTTCTGTTTTATTAGGTTCAGCAGATTGTTCAATGCTGTCATCTAGCTGCACCTCTGTTATATTAGAATCGTTCGGTGAAATCTTATGTGTTATCTCTATATTTGATGAAGATGATTCTGAGCATTCTATGGGATTTGAAACATAGTCTTGAATTTCACTTTCGGCATCATTTCTACAGGAAGTATTTGTGAATTCAACCGGTCTATCGATAGAATTGTTTTCCAAGTTGGACAGTGATTTGTCTAAAGTTTCGGAAACACCATTCGATTTTTGACATACTTCTGCGTCAGATGTTTCGGAAGAGATATTAGTCGATTTAACACCTTCAACTGAAGGATTCTGAACAAGTCCTTCTTCAGACACAGTTTCCATAATTTAAATAATTACGGAATATAGAAATAAGTGGCAGCTTTTGCACTACGGAATAACCTAAGTCCGTCAAACACTAGCACTTCAAACGATTTCTACTAGCCGACAAACGCATTTTTGCACTGATCCATGTAATTATGAAACTATTTTTCACAGAATATTTCAAAATGCTTTAATGTATTATCGACTTATGTTCATCAAGAGCAAATAGTTTCAAAATTATCAAATTAACTTGATGGCTACTACTGCTTTCGCGTCCATTTCATCACAGATACTCAAGACTTCACTTCACGACAAGAGTCAATAGATAAGATAGATTGACCATAGAGTCTGTTTGGTTGCTTCTTTTTTTCTCGTTTTCTTTTAGGGAGCGCCTCTATAACCGGCGCCGGCTAATATTGGAAATATGTCGGCGTGTCGTCGCCTCGGCGACTCTGCGATGAAGACGTAACGTGACGTGTCAATATACTAATACGAGTTTTATTGTGGATGTTGACTTGGGGACATCCAAATTTGCCACACCTTGACACTGTTTCATTTTGTTTGTAATATTAATTTAATAGTTGATTATATGTAGAACCGTAATCAATTAAAAATTTTCAAAATGATATTAAATACACAGAAAAAAAATTTGAATTCAAGGGACAGCCAAGAATTTTGGTTACAAAATAATGAAAATGCCCATACACGCGATACCTGAGCTCAATGCGCGATACACGCACAAAACAATAGCGCCACCGCCACTGTAACATTTTTGTTTATTTCTTATCGAAAACGTATTTTTTATTTAACCCACAGACTTATTTTTATTTATTTTGATTCACACATTTGATTTGATTCCAAAGGGTCTCCCCAACCTTTCCATGTTGCTGGATTGATATATCAGGCGGTAATTTAAGCACGTCGTCTTGTTGGCGTTGGCAGCTCAGCTCCAGTCCAGTTAAGCTTCGGAGCACAGATCTACAGCATGGTTTTAATAAGTAGGCATTTCGGTTGTACGCGTTGTACGGAGTACCTACTAATTCCTTGACCTACAGTCATATATATTTTGTTGTCAATGTCAAAGATCCATCATTAATGTCATCGATTTGCATTATTACTCTTCAGGTTCGGAGACCCCTTTGTTGGAGAATATAGGTGTAGGTATATTACCTACCTACGTAGGTACCCTGCTGTTTGGTCGGAAACTTTTCAGTAGGTAGAGGTACGTTATGTACCTAGGTACCCAGAGTACATTGCTACCTACTTGATTCGGCGGATCGAGCGTTAAATAATACACTCGGCTAAGACCCAAAGTTTATAATAAATCATCTCAACCTCAGTTTACATGGTATTACGTTCTTGTTGTCAAGTAATCTGTTCTGAATCGCATCAACTTTGTTCTACTTTGGTATCTTTCGTGAGTTTTCGAAATGAATATTTTACCTAAGAAAAGGTAAGTAATAAACAATCTTTATTAATTTTATATCTATGGATTTATAAATTAGGAAGTATCTACAGAATACATATTGTTCTGTTCTATACACCTTCACCCTTTTGCTTGATCAAAAGGGCGAAAAAGTTGAACCAGTATGATTCCATTTCCAGATACAACAATCTTACATTGTATACAATTTAAATAATCAAGACCATTTGCTTTAATTGCTACTGTTGCTGAACTTGAAGTTACTATGATTTAGGAAACTATAAGCAAAAATTGGATATACTCTCTAATCATTATGCATCCCCAGTTGCTGTTGTGACTATGAAGTCTGCAGTCAGTGTAAAAAACAAACCCAACCATTTTGAAGATTTGGCTGTGGTTTACAACTAGCCAGCTGCCTGATGTTAACCCTCTCTGGTAAAACCTCTGTTACCTATCAGCTGCACAGGTTTTGTAT
Source organism: Plodia interpunctella (assembly GCF_027563975.2). NCBI lineage: Eukaryota > Metazoa > Arthropoda > Insecta > Lepidoptera > Pyralidae > Plodia > Plodia interpunctella. The sequence continues at coordinate 6,070,162 of NC_071303.1, forward strand.
TACTTAGCCCCCTCATGCAACATCGAGTGGAGCACATGAAGTGATGCCAATTTCAGGCAAGGCCTCTAAAACTAAATTATCATTCAGTCAAACAATTATTATAAATGTGCTAAGTTGTATATTTATTAGATAGTAATCCTGAAACTTGATTTCAATATTCTTATTATAGATGGCATGTAAGAACCAAGGAGAATATTGCTCGAGTTAGAAAAGATGAAGCTGAAGCTGCTGAAAAGGAGAGGCAAGAGAAAATAAGAATTGAAAATGCAGATCGTGAAGCTCGACTTAATGTGCTTAAACAAAAAAGCAGACAACATCTGTTACAATGTGGGATATCAGATAATACAGTGAAAGAAATATCTGAACAAGGAACAACATCACAAGCAGAGCATACAAATCTGTTTGCTGACCTTGAACATGCAGTTCACACAACAAACAAAGAACATGATAAAGAAATTAAAGAAAAATCTGAAGATTATGAGAAAAAAATTGGTTATTTAACTTATCTTGGCCAAGATACAAATGAAGCATTGAAGAAAAAAAACTGGTATGAAGTCTTACCTAAAGAGAGACATTCTGGACTTACACAAGTTAAAGATACTTATGAAAAATTAGTACTCAAGGATGAAGATGGGAAACCTAAAATTAAGGAGGTTGATGAAAAATATGGCGAAATTGGATGGAAGGCAAAACAACACCTGGATCCTATATATAGCTTCAAAAAGTTTTGCAAGCAGGAAAATCATACTAAAAGCACAAGCACTTTACTTAAGAAGGATTCCCCATTGGAAACCAAACGGAAACATAAGAAAGATAAAAAAGATGACAAAGAAAAGAAATTGCTAAAATTAAGAGAAGCAAGACTCAAGAGAGAGCAAGAAGAAAAACACAAAACTGAACTATTTTTAAGTGGATTTACTGGCAAAACTAAAGAAACGAAAAATTATGATCCACAAGTCAGTAAAGTAAAAGCTAAATATAACTCACAATTTAATCCAGAACTAGCTAGGCAAAATTGGAATAGGTAGATTGGTTGATACTGTATAATAGATCTGTATAATTATAATACTATTTATTAAGTTTATATATTTAATTCTGCCCAATAAAATACATGAGTTTAAGTCAAAAATTCTCTTAGGACCTTTTGTCACTTTCTATGTGGACTTGCTAATAAGATGAGTGGTAACTTGTTTTCCAAATTTTCATAAGGATAATTAAACGTCTCACAAAACAATTCCAATATTCTGACAATTAATATGCCTTCACTTGATGCCTCTGATAATCTAGACCTGGAAATAAAATTATGATTAAATTATGCAAGCTATTTTGTATACATACAATAAATTAATACTTATTTTAAATTCACTTTGCTAGTACTATGTAGCTGACATGATGACACAGGAAATCCACAAAAATATTCGTATTCTCCATCTTTGTTTGGCATAAAATTGTGTATATTCCAACAAGCAGCGGATACCCATCAATATTGTCTCCTGTTTTCTTCGAAATCAGGTCTCCTGAAAACCATGCATGATCTGTATTATACCTAAAAAAACTTTTAAAATGGCGGAGTAGTATAAAACTTGCTCATTGCAGTTTGTTTGGACGTAATCAATTTAAAATTATATCATTTTGTACCTTGGGCAAAATTGTATTTTAAAGCTATACATATTTTACATTAAAAACAAAATATTTTTCATATAAAAACAGCAAAGGAAATTCTTTCCTCACCAGTAGTATGACAAAGTTGCAGTTTCGATAACTGGGATATTAAAAGAATTGCAAGTACTCTCCCTATGTCCATGTTCAGAAACTCCTGTGTAGGTTTCAGATATATTTTCTCAAATGGCTGATATATTCCACATCTCTCTAGATATTTTTCCAAATTACGCAACATATTGTTAGATACTTTTTGTTTATTTTCTGTGTCAGATTTAATTTCTTGCAGAACTGATCTGTAAATTAATATTATATTGTTGTTTAATTAATTATTTATACAATAATTAGTAGAATGTTAAAAGATACATACTCATTCAGTGTACTCAGGGAAGCTTCCAAATGTGCAGAGTCAAATTTGCAAGTTGAATTCAACTGATATGAAATATGTTTTCTGAGTAATTGTAAACTACCAATTAAAATTAATACATCTACTAATTGATGCAAAGGTTTTTGATTTCTAAGAATAGTTTGTTCAATATCTTTTGGTTCATTAACATTTGTAGTGATTTTGTCATGACTACTTCTAAGAATTTGCTGTGCTCCTTGCAGTTGGTTCTTTATCATATGGGCATACAATGTATCCAAACCATGCAGACCCACAACCCCAATAGCTTCATTTAATTTAGCAAATGTCTTGTTGTTGACTATTTCGTTCTGATTTTTTACATCAAACCATGCAGCGCATATGTTGATATATGTACAAGTCCTGAAACGAAGAATATCTTCTTTATACCAAAATATTGTCATATTGAAAGTCCAAGCTTATAGAGATTTGGTACGCCGCCATTTATACTGAAATAATCTATAGACCGAATCTAGAAACTTTTATGGATAATATTTACCTGGCGTCAATCAACTGCGCGACTTGTCTAGCCAGGCTTCCCATGAAACCGGCGGAAGGACTGTAAACAGTCACACCTTTACGTATACTTATTTCTTTCTCCACACTCTCGTAAATAATCGTTGCAACCTGTGAATAGATAAAATAAAAACTAAAAAGCAATTCACAAAGAAGAAATTCATGATTCTGTTAAGTCTACATTTTTTGGGTAGACACAAACAGTAAAATGTATATATCATAGCAAAATGTATATAATACCTGCTTCTGCCATATTCTCAAACCGTGCATATTAATGTAGTCTTGAATGTATTCAAGTGATCTTTTATAACCATTCATACTGTCAGCTAACTTTTGTAAACGGGGCAATAAGTTACTGGATGCAGCAGTTGACTTCTTTGTCTGAGGTTCCAGGAATTCAGTGAATTTTTTACTTATATGAGTATCCAATTCTTTTAGCAAGCCCTCCTCAAGCAATTCCGCGGGATCTACTCTGATTATCCCGACAAGGGTAGACCTCATATCTAGTATTCCTGTAAAATAAAAATGAACATCATAAATGTAAATATACATCTATAAAAAAAATCTTTATATGACGACTGTTTATAAGGATTCCCGTACCTGTAGTAAACGTAGAAGCAGAACGAGTAAGCTTGGCGACCTCCATTCTATGGTCAAGTTGTGCATATTCTCTCAATTTCTCTTTTTCTAACCTTGTAGGCACTTCTTTGATAGTCCATGTTTGGAGCTCTATTATTTTTTCAACTATACTGAACACCATCTCTGGAATTATTTGTAATACTCTTTGTATATATTTAATCAATTCATTGCTGTAGTACTGCGAGACGGACACTAGATCCTCGCTGCCAGCTTGGTTTATCCTTAGCAGTGGTATCTCCATAGCACTCGCCAATTTGAGGAACAAAGCTCGCAAGCGGCTGGTGACAGCTGGGTTCTCTTTGATACTGTCTTGCATGTGCTTAGTGTAACAGTCAATAGAACACCAAGCATAGCTAACATCTGCAACTGTTTCTAATGTTACCAATGAATCTTCTTTAAGTGTTGCTGCCCTCAGCACATTTTTCAGAGCCTCTTTACTTTCCATGAGATACTGTACAACTGTCGACGTTCCTTTGATACCGTGAAATTCTTCGACTTCATCAAGAGCTTGTATTAATTGAGTAATCTTTTTTATAGATTTAGTTGTGATACTTTCACTAAGGGAAGATATTTGTTTAGCAATATTATCAAACCAGAGTTTTAACTGTTCATTTTCTTGAACTTTCGTAAACGATTTGTTTCCAGAAAATAATTCAGACAAATTATTTACAGCTTCCAAAGCTAATGCTTTATTGGTGTTCCAAGAATGGTTTTTGTTTTCAAGAAGCTTTGTTAAAATTTCTCTCACCTTCAGTTCCAGTTCTGCAGTGCTAATCAGTAATTCAAGCAGCTTCAATGGATCGTAATTTGATTCTTTCATTACTATATCTTTCAATTGTTTCCCCCTTTTATTATTATCAAAAAATATGACATCGGAATTGTGCAATAATAACCATCTGACAACTAGGTTGGAATTTAAAAGTAAGTTTAAAATCTTATTAATATTGTCCAATACATAATCTTCAGTTAGAATGCCTTCTTTTAACAATCTATGAATTTTGTCAGTTAATATTGGTACAGATTCACCTCTTTTAGCAAATACTTCTTTGACGCTTTTATTACAACATGTGTTGCTCAGTGCAGATTTTGCAGCTTTGAAATTGTCCCAAAAATCAATTATGTTTAATGTTACGCCCATATAAATGGGTATGATCCAGTTGCTCGGGAAAAATTTGTCAACAATTTCTCTCATTTTTGAAATATCACTATGCAAATAATATGGAGCAAAAAACAGACATATGACTAACATGCTAGCTTGTGTTGCTAAAGCCGAGGGCTGATGTTCTGGGAAGGTATACACTGATAACTGATTGTATATATCTTCTGATCTCAATTTACCAATAACTTTATCAATAAATTCTGGACGAATGTTGATACGGCTGAAAGTAAAATAAAAATTACATCTATCTGTAATTAGTACATAATGTAATAATGTTTTATTTTATTTAATAAAATTAATTCTAGGTATACCTGAAAAATTCCACAGGGTAATCGGCAGGTCTTTTGGCAAGCTGCTGATCATAGCCTGTGTCCCTCAAGAGTTTACAAACATCGTCAATGTTAGTCTGGGACTGAGTGGTGCTATATCTGTAGAATGCTACCAACAATCTTTCCCGAAATGGTCCAGGCATAAACAGGTCACAAAGTAACAGCATTGCTCCATACAAGTACAGGGACTCACACTGAAATAGATATTGTAATATAGTAAACAAAATATGTGTAATGTGTAATAAAAAATAATATTTGTATTTGTCATGCATTTCCAGCATAGAGGTAAAATTTAATCCACTAGTTAGTAGACTATCTATTAAGTACTATTCATCTATTATACATACCAACAATTGTTTACCCTCCACATCTCTCAGTACCGTTTCAATAGTCTGTTGTATAAATGCACCATCATTTAACTGTTCAGTAAAGGAAATCAAATCAACAACATATTGATAAATATTTTCAAATAACAGGTAAAATCTTGTTATTAGATCAAGATATTTTTCTTTGAGATCATCATCCACATCTTGTAATTTCTGAAATAATAAAATACCTACATGTAGTATTAAAATCTTAGTACCTGTGCTTAGAACCAAATTAATTGTTAATATGATATGTTATGATGCTTCTATTATGTACTAAAAGTTTTCCGGTGAATAAAAAGCTGTACAAATTCAAGGATAATTGGTGTAAACTGACTTTTCATTTTGCACTATATATCCTGGAATTTGTACAGCTTCCTTTTCTTCTTTTTGATTGTGTTAATGCTAAACTTGGTGTCAGATTTTATTAAAATCACCAAAAGGCATCTGACATGACTTTTACAAATACCAACCACCATCTAGTGGCAGGTAGTCACTTACATACTTGTTAACCAAAACTGTCCACCAATGTGCAGGTTTCCTCACTATGTTTTCCTTCACTGGAAGCAAGTGATGGTCTATGAAAACTACTATACCTATTGAGTCTGATATGTACAAACTCATGTGGCATGAGTAGGATTCCAACCTTTTGATAACAAATATAATTTTTTAATTATAAAAAGATACTTTACCACATTTATACTAATTTTTTTTTCCTGAACATCTGAAACCTTGAAGTAACTGAAATCCATTATAATTTCTTGATACTTTTGCTGTAGGTCTTTAGTTTCTAATCTGAAAGTAATAAAAGTACTATGTAAGTGCTAGGCAACAAAGCTGCAAATAGGAGGCAAATTTATGACTGGCCATTTCAGGCAAAATAATTTATCACAATATCACCAAATTTGTCATATTGCCTTTGCCTCGACATTGATTATTGGTGTGTCTGTTGGTCAAGACAATGTAAAGTTTTGCAGCAAATAGCTGTTTAATATGGATAAAACCTGGTTTTAATCGTCCTGTTCCATAGTCTGACAATAACTTACAAATAAACTGCAGGCTTATGATCCTTGAGTCTCAATATCTCTGCTACTATAGCATTACCATGTGAAATAAGTTTTAAAAGATTTTGAGCACAAAGATTATCTTCTGCCATAAAAACCCTCATCTTGGAGATAATTATATAGGTTTACAATTATTAATTTGTTTATACTAGTCTTTAGTAACAAACAAAGCGAATTTACTAGGTGATATTCTTAGAGCTATGTTTACTAAGTACCTAGCTAAGCTATAACCATTATATATTATATATAGAAATTCATTATATATAGAAAGTACTCTGTGGCTATAACCCTTATATTCATTTACTCCTTGCTAAGCTACCTAGTCAGGTTTCTTTCTCTCAACTTTTCAACTTGTTGTCTGTCAGTTCTGTCACTGATAGTCACAGAGTTTTTTTTTCAGTTTTCTCATGGTCTAAAACTGAAGTCTTAAAAGTGTCCTCAAAGGCAACTCAAAGGCGACAAAGAGCTGCTAAACGTAAAGCTAATAATCAAAGTATCGTCGTATTTGAAGCTAACCCTAATACGGATTTTGTGTTTATATTTTTGATTTGAATAGTTTTTGGGTTTAAGTGGTTAATTGTTAATGTTGAAGAAGTGGTGGTAGAAAATAATACGCATAACCCAATCCTACAAATGATGCAATGTAGTATCAATAGTGTTCAATAATTATAATAAAGGTATTGTGTTTTACAATGGACTTGAATCATTTAGCAAATTCGTCTTGTATTTAACACTTTGTGGTCTGAAAGGCAACAATATTGAAAATTGGCGTTTTTTGCCTCCATTGGCAATGTTTATCTTAGTTGTACCCGTAGCGCCATCTGCTCTGATCTTTGCGTAATACTTATAAATCCATGGATTGATCATTGAGTGGAGTCTATGGATGGAGTTGACTTAACGTCACAGAGTACATTTTTGTAAACTAGGTACCTACCTACCTAACTAATCTTGAGGTTGGGCTAGTTACGCTAAGGACTTAGGTAGGTAGGTAGCTTCTGTGTACCCACATGTAGGTAGGTACCTATAATTACCTACTTGACCAAATAAATACCACAGGGAAAAATAATGTAATGTACCTACCCACTGTCCCAAGTTCTGTTTTACATCCACCTTCAATACGTGCTATCCATAAAATAAAATAAATAACTATCACTGATAACTAACCGTTGACCGGTGATAACTTATCACTAGAAAATCAGTTTTAGATTCCTAGTGTGCTATATAGTGCCCGTAAAGAATATTTTAATCGCTCCATCTGTTTAGGTATCTTACCAATTTTCGAGATGCCGTCATCATTATTTAGTTACGAGACCTTGGTACACGCCATCGCTGGAGCTACGGTATGTACCTACCTACCTGCTTTGTTTTTTTATGTTTAGTACCTGTGTTAATGTTATCAGATTGTATCCATCTAAAACTAAAAATAGGTACAAATTTACAGGGTAGTGTGGTTGGCATGGCAGCATTTTATCCCCTGGATACACTTAGATCAAGATTACAAGGTAAATTACACAGATTTGTATATCTTCTTTATAAAAGTATATCTACTTTGTTTTCGCATTATTACTAAGGCAGGCAGGGCAATGTGGTAGGAATTACCAAGCATATTATAGACCATTATTATGTCAAAAATTAATTTTATCATTTTTATTTTAGTTGAAGATTCCAACAAGCTGCAGGGCACATCTTGGCAGTTGTTACTGAAGCTTGCAAATGAAGAGGGCATTGATTCCTTATACCGTGGTTTAGCACCAGTACTGCAATCACTGTCAGTTTCAAACTTTGTTTACTTTTATACATTTCATTCCCTAAGGAGAGTTTTTTACAAGGACCCTTCTGCTTTAAAAGATTTGTTGATAGGGTTAGTCGCAGGGAGCATAAATGTAATTTTGACAACTCCATTATGGGTTGTTAATACTAGGATGAAGTTAGAAACAAAGACTTACAAAACCCTTTTGGGTGGGCTGTTGGAAATATCAAAGACTGAAGGCCCCAAGGGATTGTGGTCGGGAACTGTACCTTCATTAGTACTAGTTTCTAACCCAGCCATCCAGTTTATGGTATATGAATACCTGAAGAGACAACTCACAGCCAAAGGCAATTTTGATACTTACTCTGCATTTTTGATTGGTGCTGTTGCTAAAGCAATAGCTACAACTTTAACATATCCCCTGCAATTAGTACAGTCTCGTCTCCGAGCTGGCACCAGCCTAAAACCTATATTGAAAGATGTTAAATCCAAGCCTTCTGTCCTGTTCCGTGGTTTAGAAGCCAAACTTTTACAAACAGTTATGACAGCCGCTTTAATGTTTCTAATATATGAAAAAGTTGTGCGTATGGTACTGTTAATTATGAGGGTGAGAATGTCTAAAAGATAAATCACAGTAAACAAAAGGTGGTAGTATTCAATTACTTTTGTAGGCAATGGGTTAAAATTATGAATCTTATTTGACAGATGGTATTTTGAATCCAAATGTTTTATTTTAAAGATTTTTGTGATGTTAGTTTTAAGTTGTTAGAACCATGACAAACAATAATAATACGACATTTGCAATTTATATTAGGTGTTGGAATTGGACAATTGAATCTAATTAAAGTATGTGATATCAATGATTAGTGTCAAGAATGCTTGTCAAAAAAATTATTTAGATTAGGTGCTGGCATTTACGAGTAAATGGCTAAACGAAATTGACCTCTAGCTGCTGTAATACATGTTGCAATGTTATCTTATACCTGTTTTAGTTCATTTTGCTGAAAATAGTGCCAAACATTAAATAAGAGAAACAAGTGAAATGTTCATGTGATTACTATATCCAAAGACATTGAAAATATCACACATGTAGTGTAGACTCATAGGTAAACACCAAATGTATTTGTCAAGAAATAAAATTATTTGGTTTGTATGGAGCACTTGTATCAAGCGGTGGTGGTGTAATGGTTAAGACGCCCGCCTGTGGAACGAACGTTCCCAGGTTCGAATCATACTCGTGCCACATGAGTTTGTATACCAATCTGACTCATGTATCCACCACTTCCTTCCGGTGAAGGAAAACATCGTGAGGAAACCTGCACACTGGTTGATTCTTATTAACTTGTGTGTGAAATGGAGAAGGCAATGGCAAACCACTCCATTAATGCTAAGAAAGTTGTTGTGTTTCATTCAACGTAATAACCACGACCCTCAGTCATGAGGAATACAACTATGAAGATGGAGCACTAGTTTTCTAGGGCATTATATTTACAAGGTTAGTAGTGATTGATAAAATAAATAATGTTGCAAGCTTGGTGGAACTTTGCTACAACGAATAAGTGCAGTAACATTGAAATACATCTAAAATTTTCACAAAATGCTAGGAACATTTGAATATGACAGATAAAAAATATTGAGACTTACATATATGTAATTCCTTTTCAATTCCATAGTCGCGAGGAATGCAAATATATGTGACATTTTGTCTTTATATAACACTTGGTACCAGATAAATATCATAGCACACTTATACCGCACCACTCGCTGTCAGCTCTAAGAATGTAAAATGTACCAAGTTTGCTGGGTCTTGCTATACGAATTTACGGATACAAGTAAAGCAATTATTTTTTTGTGAAATTTCTCTATTTCTCGATAAACCAAACCAAACCCTCTGCACCAAATGTATACCTTCTGATGTTTTAAAAAATACCCTTTATATTTTCGGTCAATGACACAATATTTTTTTATATACAAAATATTTTGCAATAAAAAGTAGATAATTTCTTTTATTGTAGGGATTGTTATGGATAATAATAAATGGTGAAAGAATTTCAACTGTATTTTATTGAACTCTTTGATTTCATATTAAAAACGAATTACAAATTCTTCATGTCTTCGGATGTTCTTACAACAGCTTCTGTATATTCCTTGACAAGTAGATTTAGCTCCTCATAAACCTGAAAAATGTTAATCATACTTTTTATAAATAAGTGAGAAAAAATTATCAGTTTAATTATAATCAATATCAATACATAGGTATAATAAAATTGAAGAGTAAATTTGTACATTGGATATTTTTTTAAAGTTCTTCATGGAATGTACTTAGTTACTGATATAGATGACGAAAATATAGTTTGGAAATTTTTGTAATCTACTGGACCGATTTGCTTGAAATTTGGTATTTACGTACCATATATACCGGGTTAACATCTTAGATACATTTCATCCCGGTAAATAGGTTCCCGTAGGATAATTGAAAAACTAATTATGAATCAAAAATGCTTCGGAATCCCGGGTTAACATCTTACAGACATTTAATCCCGGAAAATGAGGAGGGTCCTGTAGGAAAATTAAAATTCAAGGAGCCGATTTATTTTAAAATTTTGTAGAAAGATGTAAACAGAATATAAACATTTTTTTTATCGATGAAAGTCTGATATAGATATAATTAGAAGGTATCATTAATATTGTTATATTTTAGTTTTGAACATAAATATAATAGATGGTGCCACCAAGACTTAAAACGCGTTTTCGCTTATGGTTTCGCTCAGACAAAACGATAATATTGTACTATTGTACTACCGAAATAAATCACTAAATGGCGCCACTAAAACTTCTAAATCACGCTACAGTTTCTCTCTCACAAATCCATACTAATATTATAAAGAGGTAAGCGTTTATGAGTTTGTATGTTTGAGGCGGGTAATCTTCGAAGCTACCAAACCGATAATAAAAAATATTTCACCATTATAAAGCTACGTTATCGGAGATTGCCATAGACATTTTTGTTTTGAAATAAATTAGTATTTAGCCAGATCAATCAACATTTATAAAATAATCCGAAAAAAAAGTGCTAACGAAAATCATTACGTGCGTGCGCTGGACTTACCATTGATTATACAATATACATGCACACAATGTACTACAAAAATATAGGTTTTTAGTTTTTATAATACTTTATTGGATTCGATTATATGTAAAAAATATTGTAAATCAAAAGGTGCATTTTCACAATTATTATTACACAAGCATATTAATCCATAAGATTACAAAATATTGAGTAAGTATTGAGATTATTTCATCATCAAGATAATTTCATGAAGAGAAATTTTGTCCTTTACAGCACATAAATTGGATTAATAGATTCTGAAATATCGTGAAATTAAAAAATACGCACGCCGAATTATTTTAAGTAGGTAGATTACTTTTATATTGTTGAACACGGCACGACAGCGGCTCGCAGTGTAACAGAGCGCGGTCATAGCCCGCAACGAAATCGTAAGATTATTACTTGACACTTATGTGCACAAGGTAATATTTTTTATTTTCGTTGTATTCATACAAAAATTTTAAATTTACAAAACAATACAAATTATATTTATTGCCCATAAAAACAATATTAGTGCAAAATAATACAATTGTGCATACATATGGACCACTGGTAGGCCTATTGCTAAGCACTCTTCTAGCCAGCCTTTGGGTAGTGAAAGAGGATAACAGAAGAGGGTGGGCGCATTTGGGCGTAGTATGTATCAATATAGGTATATAAAAAAACTCTTCCGTTGCTGAGTGACTGACTGACTGACAAACACACACCCGAAACTGCTGGGCGGGAAGCTGAAATTTGGCATGTAGGGGAGTGTAGGTGAGCACCAAGAAAGGATTTTTGGAAATTCTATTCCAAAGGGGTGAAAGGGGTGAAAATCGGTAAATATGAAAGTTCTACACCGTTAGTGACTTGTAAATTTGTATTTTGGTTATTTACAACAAAGTAATGAATACGTGTTTCAGATTTTTCTGAAAATTAACCCTCAACGCCTTCAAAGGGGGGGTGAAAGATTGTATGGGACTTTTTTCAAGATACAAAGCTAAAAATTGGCACACTTATTTTTTGTACTATATAATAGTAAATACAAAACGTGGAATATTAGCGGTTATTCCCATAGAACAGCAGCATTCGCCGTCAGCTTCCGTTATCTAGCAACCAAGTACTGGAACAATATTCCTCCACCTATCAGGAATCTGTCTTCCAAATACACTTTTTAAAAACTTTTGAAAGACACACTATTGTCCAAGCAAAAGGCCGGAATACCGCACGGTTGGTCGATAACGGATTTTGCCATATAATAAGGGTTTAGATTCACAATTATATAATTATCTTGTTATATATCGTTTCTCCTATATTTTTACGCTGTATATATGTTGATATATTTATTTATGTCATATTATTTTCACTATGCACAAATATGTATATTTATTATATGACTAACACAAAATTATACGTACGTAACGCTGTACTGTTGATGTATACTAGCGCGTGGAAATGCTAAGTCGGTAACTACCAGGTTATAGCAGAAAACCAGTGCTTTGCTCATCTCAGTCCTGGGTAAAGAAATTCGCTGAGCTAAGACCTTTTTGAATTGCTGCGGCGCACACCTGCTTAGTATTAGTTTTAAGTTTTTTTCTTTATTGTTGTTACTTATGTGTTAATAGGCTTGTATGCATTGAGTTGTTCAAATAAATTATTCATTCAAATGTTTAATTTACGTTTGTGTAAAAACGTCATGGAAAATGGGACGGCACGCGTTGCAGAAAGCGGGGGTGGGAATCGGAGTGGGAAACGGAACGGGACACATTGCGAAAAACATGATGGCACAATATGTAGCAAACAGTACGGGATATCTACATTACATAACAGGAAGCGGGATTGGAGAAGTTTGCGGGACGAGACACGCAGCAGGAAACAGGAAATTGAACTAAAGATGAGAAAAAAATGCGAATTTGAATCATATAATATAGTCTTACAGAGTACGCGATAAAAAAAATACTGATTTTTCTATGACATTCACGCGGGTATGAAGCCGCGGTCAAAAGCTAGTTGATTAATATAAGCGTGCTGTGGGCCGGGTCGTGAGGTTCCCTCTATTATGTTTGAGCTACGCGATGACTGACTCATGCGTCAATTCGTGAACGGGTGCTGCCAGAAGGAACTGGTCATCTCGTTTTTCATATATTTTTGTGTAAGTTAATTGTGTTTCATACATTTAATCAGCACTCGGATCACAATCATAACCTGTTTTGATATCCTTTTTGACTATGTACATTATGTACTTTGATATATTATTAGAAAAAAAATTGTAAGAAACAATAATAGTAAGCCCTAACACACAAACACTGTTTAAATGAGTTTCTTTCGAGTATGTGAAGTATCTGGTAAAGTTAGGGCGCTATCAAGAACTGTTTACGCTTCGATAGCTTGTCTTGTCTGTCTATTGAGAATTCAAATTCAAAATTCTTTATTCAATTTAGGATGATATACTATTGATACACTTATTGACGTCAAAAATTACTTAAACTAAGTCTACTGCCGGCTTCCTAAGCGCAGGTGAAGTAGAAGCGGCGCAACAAACTTCACCACAGCCTTTTCTCCAAGGACGTCAATTAACAAATATAGGTCTTATACATATATTAAAAATTAGGAGGACGAATTTACATAATTATTAAAAATGTCAAAATTTAAATGAATAAATAAAATAAAAGTTGAATTTCCAATAAAATTATTGAAAATTGTCACACAAAAAAAAAAAAATATATATATTTATAAATAAAAAGCTAAATGTACAACACGTACGTAATAATATCATAAACCAATTACATATGTTATGAGGATACTGCACCATGCTTGGGCCAAACATTATTGTCGTTCACATAATCGTCAGACTTGTAATATGCCTTTTTACAAAGTACTTCTTTTATATAATTTCTAAATTTTTTGTCCGGCAAATCAAGAATCCATTTAGGCAATTTGTTATAAAAACGGATACAGTTCCCAACAAAAGACGTTCTAACTTTGGCCAACCGATGCCCGGGGACAGACAATTTATCTTTATTACGTAAGGCTCTATCAGTGTAATCACCAACTTTTTTAAATAAGTTTAAATTTTTCCGGACATGCATAATGTTGTCAAATATGTATTGAGAGGGTAAAGTTAAAATATTAATATCTTAAAAAAATCTCTAAGGGAATTCCTTCTCTTCAAACCATATAAAGCTCGTATTGCTCTTTTTTGTAAAATGTAAATAGTGTTAATGGTGCTAGCACTCCCCCAAAGTAGTATCCCATAGGACATTAAGCTATGAAAATAACTAAAGTAAACTAATCTAGCAGTCGCCACGTCCGTCAGTTGTCTGATTCTCCAAACTGCGAATGCCGCGGAACTAAGCTTTTTAGATAGGCCATTAATATGAGCGTCCCATTGCAATTTGGAATCAAGGGTAATTCCTAAGAATTTGGTGTTTAGTACAAAATCTAAGCTTTCTCCATTCAGAGTCACGTCGACGTGAGCCTGCCTAACATTGGGAAGTGTAAATTTAATGCATTGGGTTTTATTTGCATTCAGCAATAAGTTATTAGCAGAAAACCAATTCGAAATGGTAGACAAAATACGATTTACATCATCAACGTCTTCGCTATGGCGGTCTACTTTAAAGATTAATGACGTATCATCAGCAAACAGCACGCTGTCAGCCCGCTTTTCTACCATGTATGGCAGTAGTATATAAATAATAAAACAATTCTGATGTTTATCTTGCAGATTCTTCTTGAAGGTTTCCTTTTAGCAATATATGCTAAAATGAAACCTTTACAATATAAAACATGAATTAACGTTAGCGTAGTCGCCTCGGCGAGCGAAGTGAGAGTTGCGCGCGCAGCCGGCGGGCGACATCCCCCCGCGCTTCGCGCCCCTCGCCGAGGATTGCGGTGTGGCCGCAACAAGAATCTTGGCTCTACATGAGATCTGACTACTTTTTCATACATTTTGACTAAAGTGTAGTCTTTGTGAAGCAAAGTAGACTCGTCTGGGCAAAATTTTTACATGAAAATGTTTTTAGTGGGATTTCATTTATTTTTGTAAGTTGGTAAAACCTATGCAACCAGGTGTTTTACTGTTGAATTTCTTTAGTGCCACTATTTTTGTTTTACTTTTTTATTTCTTGTAGCGACGTCATCACTATTACGGTATAAACTTTCACTTCCTTTTTTAAGGAGTTAGGGGATGATTTTTGAAAAAATACCCCACGTATTTTTTTTATTTGTTACAAGAAGTATTTTTACTAATTTTAAGATATGTAGCACAAGAAATTGTGCAAGTCTCATACAAACTTCCACCCCCTATACCAAGGGGATGGGTTAGGTTAGACTGTCTCTAATATTAGCTTACATACCAAATTTCAGCTTTCTAAGACTTCAGGAAGCACCCTAACAATTTTGATGATTGGACATCTATAAAATCTAAAGTACGATAAAGTAAAGCTACGATATTCAAACTTTGAATTTTTAATTAATGTACTCGTGGTATTATATGTTGAAAATTAAAACTATCTGGCATTTTCAAACCAAAGTGACGAAGGTTCAAAAATCAAGAAAAGGTAGGTAGTGCCATTGCGCTTCGCTTGGCTAGTCTTGGCGGGGGCACTCCCGTGCCCCCAAATTATATCGATTCGATTAATCAGACGAGTTGCGAATTAAAGAATAACAACATATCTCAATCTCGTGACAGTAATAATATTTGTCAAAAATATATTTACTCTTTCACACAAAAACAGATGAGATGGTATGACTACCTGTCTGTGTGTGGGCGTGTGGCGGTGGTGTTGCAGCTCGCACAGCAGCAAGTCGGCGAGCGCAAGCGGCGCATACGCGGGCGCAGCGCGCGGCTGCAGCGCGACGAGCGCGCGACGCAGCGCCGCGCAGCACGCCGCCGCCGCCTCCGCGCAGCGTCCGCCCGCCGCCAGCGCTCGCACGCATCCGGCGCCGTCCACTTCCTGATTACACCATGTATTCTATTGGTTACTTTCCCACTACCCAAATCTTTTTCTAACGTCAAAAACCAAAATTGAGATGAAGCTCGTGTGACAGTTGATGTTGACATTGATAAAATGTTTCGTTTTTGGAGTATAGTAAAATATCATTCCTAACGCAGGCAGACAAAACTATAGCTACGCTATATATTTCGTTTCGCTTATACAAGAGAAATAGGCATTACCTGTTTTTTTTATGTTTTTGTTTTGTTGTCTTATTAAAAAAATAATAAATGCCTTTGGACTTTGGAACAATATTAAATGAAAAAAATCTGTCACAAATTTTTGTAAAATATATCCTTCCATATTATAAAACAAAGTCCTCTACCGCGTCTGTCTGTCTGTCTATTTGCGATAAACTCAAAAACTATTGCACGGATTTTCATGCGGTTTCACTAATAGATAGAGTGATTTCTGAGGAAGGATTTGGGGTATTATATGTTTTTATCCGAGCGCAGCCAGTACGAGCCGCTAGTACTAATTGAGAAAATCTTACCATGTATCTTTGAAGAAACCAGCTAGGCATAAATTGTCCTGTGCTAATGATTCTCTTCGTTACCGCTAGCAATGTCTCTGGATCGGCGTCCTTCAATCGCGGGTACAATTTATCGAAATCTATACTTTCATTTTCTGGAAATTATTAAATACCTATAAATAAACATCCATAAATATGAAATAGTGTTTGCTTGTCCTTTTTGATTTGGAGAAGGATATAGTCTATTTATTACCGCGGGCAACTACGTGTGAATTCTTAAACGTGAAAACGGAAAAATAAAGGGTTTTTTGTTTAAAGATATTTGGAGGATCTCCATCCTCCTCCAGCAAAGAATAGCCTAAGTTACTGGACAGTAAATTTGGCTATTTTTGCTGCGTAGCTGCAGTCTACAGCTAGTAAGAAATATGTGAACTATAACTTTTGTGACATTCAAATAAAGTATTCCCAACAATTGTAGCCTATATTTATGAACTTATTGCATATAGAGAAATTAATTGTTAATTTCGACATACTCAGCAGAGCTTTCTGTACTGGGTCCAACGAATCTGGATCTTCTTCTCGTAATTCTGCAGCTAATTCTTCTGGGCCAATAACCTGTAAATAATACTACCTTTTTTTTCTTTCTTTCTTTCTTTCTAAGTTGAGATGGCCGCCGCTACGTAGCGGCGAGCTTCAAATACAAATATCTTTATTTGCATAAATATAGGTAAGTACATATTTACAACAAGGTTTTAGTAATAAACATCGCGCGTGTCGCTCGACCGCAGTTTGATAAGATCCACAGCCTTGCTAAATGCGAAACAGCCGCCAGCGACTCAGGTCAACTCACAATATTAAGTGACTGTACTAGGTATATATATTTTCCAAAAGATACAGGCATTCATTTGGCATGGGTTCACTCTTCCCGCACATCTCAGACTCCTCACGGGGCGATCAGGAAGCGTTAGAAATTCAATTGTTGGGAGTAAGTAAATAGGTTGTTAAGCTGTGATGGTACCTGCAGAGTGGAGTTGGCGCGGTCTGTGGGGTCGGGGCGGGCCAGGAACGCGTGGTCGGGGCGCGCCAGACGCAGACAGCAGACGGCGGCCGCCAGGTAGCGGCGACGGGCGCCGCGCGCGGGCCCGCTCTCCGCGTCTGCGTCGCTCTCCGCTCCGCGCTCCGCCAGGCAGCGGGCCGCGCGCTCGTACATCACTGCTGCAGCTACAAACAAATGTGTAGCGTGAAGATGGTGCCCATTCGGACATGACTAAGGGCCCGTCCCGGCTTCGACCAGAAAAATATAACAAATTATACCCCTTAACCTTCATCAGAAGTGATTCCTGGGGATGGTTTAGGTGTATACTATCTATTGGTGGTGGCCAAAATCTTTGGTCAGCAATAAATAAAACTATATAGTGGTAATTAAATGAAATTATAATAACTTTTTCAAATTAACAATGAATTTAACAAAAATCACATACAAGCAATCGGCGGTAATATTTGTATCTGTCATTGTGTGAAAATATTTAAATCAAGAATAAAACAATGTCTTTCTTTTTTATCGGTGGCCAGTAAAACATAAATCCTGGACAGGTGGAATACCGCATGAAAATTGATGCGTTTGGCTTGTATTCTTTAAATTTGAACACGTATGTAACGCTCGATATCGATTAACGTTCGATCAGCAATCATAATTAGTATTAAATCTTTTGATATTTTTCATTAGATTTTGGGCCCAGTTATTTGAGCCATTGAAATAAAATCTTGTCAATTTGACAGAAAAATATTACCTTTTCGGTAATGATGTCGAGAGACGTGGAGCGCGAACAAGAAATCGTAATAAGGGTTATGCTCATGCGCGTCGGCTAGCTTTGCGCGCTGCGCGGCTGCGCGTTCCGCATCCGCTGCTAGCGCGCCGCACGAAACCAGCGCAGATAGTTGCTTGCGGCTTGCTACAAATACACAAAGTATAACGTATTTGTGATAAACATTGTATAACAATTCAAGTTTTAAAGGCACTCAACATTCATGAAAATAATGCTTATTTAGGTAAGTATAATACTACTACTCTAAATGATGATGGACATGCAGAAATAAAAAAAACCTTCGCTTGACTATATTTCAGCCAATCACACGAAATCCGTTCTCTATTGGAAGTTACACATTCGAACAGAGCATTGTATTATCACATCCTATGTATATTATACACGTAACGCCGAACCAAATCGATGTTTCACTGATGCCGGCTACACACTATCTATATAGTATATCTAACGCGAATAATAATAATATTAAAGCAATGTAAACAGAGGGGTTAGTACGTTTGCCTTTCACTTTCACTGAGAAGTGAAATGTGAACTCGCATTTCGCCCACCGAATCCACCAAAGTTCGGCGAAATGTTTAGCGAAAATGTGCAATGACATTAGAGAGAGAGTGGAGTTACCGAGCGTGGAGAGCAGCTGCGCGGCGGCGGCGGCGCGCGCGGCGGGCGCGGGGTTGGCGGCCGCGGCGCTCAGCGCGCGCTGCACGCGTCCGCCCGACAGGTGCCACTTGAACACCAGCCACTGGAACATCGCCTGCCGGGAACTCATCGTTTCATTATTCCGAAACCGGTATTCTCAAACCCCGACGGCATATCGAAGAATGATCTGTGCATCTGGATGTCTATCCGTGGCATCATAGCTGCCAAACGACTGAACCGATTTTGGACTTTTTTATATGAAAGTGAATTTAATCGAGCGTTCTTAGCTAATATAAATAAAATATTCAGAATATTCCGACAAAATCCTACAAATAGTCTGTACAATAAAAACCTTTTTTGATACAATGTTTATTCACACACGACCGGAGCCGCCGCGGCTTAAGCTAGTTAGATGAAAAATAAAATAGACAAAAATAAGTTGCATTAAAAAAAAAAAGTATAAATAAAGAAAAACTAAAAAAAAAAAAAACAAATTTGTCTCAAAAATTTTCAAAAGTGACAATCGGCCTTACCAAATTAGGATCATCCTTGTCGGCGATACTGATAGCCGTTTCAGCAAGTCTGACTACGCAGGCGCCAGCGTCGTGTATCTCGAATAGTTTTATAACCTGATGAACAAATATGTGTACTTTTTATTATGATTTTATCGCCCGTTCAGGCCTGAAGAGGCATCTATTTCGCTTTAGTTTTGGAAGAGTATGTGTGCCTTCTCGATTCCAAGCAATATTCTACAAAGTAATAATTAAAGTTTGATAGAAGTTTTTTATTCTTTCACTTAAAACTACAGAACTTATTTCATAAAATCTGGAAAATTCATAGTTTTCACACATTCGTGAGATGATGACGAGTCAGTGATACCAAAATATGATCTTACGGATTCCGAAGCTACTTCACACGTAGTAGGTTCCTTGATAAGAGATTTCATACAAACGAAAATTATACAAAGTTATTAGAAAAATGTAATACCTTCATATAGTACAAGACGAGCGCTTGGTGCTGCGTCAGGTGGGCGTCGGGCGCCGCCACCAGCTGCCTGAGGAAGGGCTCCGTGCTGACGCCCTTGGCCGCCTTGCAGAACGCCGTGTACGCGCCCTCCACGTCTTCCAGGTCCAGCAGGGCCAAGCCTAGGATGAACTGACCTGCATTGATGAAAAATTTGATGAGGGTTCAATATTTTTTTATACATGTCTAGATTATACATATTTTTTTATTATCTGACCTTGTCATGTACTTATTTTTCTATATATGGTTGATGAAAACTGACAATTTGACCGACGTACACAAAGTTTGATAAAGTAGGTAGCCTATAAAGTAGGTATAAACAGACATAATAAACCACTAACAGTTTAGATGAGATTCAATGTTGGGTCTTTCGTGAACCTTTAGACAGCCGCAGAGCTAGGGTATGGGCCGTTTTCAACATATTTTACACTTATTGATATTCATTAGCTGGTTGACCGTCATCAGCCAAAGTCGATCTCCGCTGTTGCCATCTGTTATCGTGCGTGATGTAACTTACGAGAGCAGGCGTTCCATTCGCACCAGGGCTCCAGCATGGTCACGTAGCTCTGCACGAGCCGCGGCTGGTTGATGGTCGCCAGCCACCACCCGAACTCGAAACCTCCACTCACAGCCCAGCTATTAATTATTGTTAAGGAATATTTTTATGCCATGTTGCATGCTTTTAGGCGTCCAGTTGAAAGTGGTAGATCGGAGTTCCGTTTTGACGAATTCGAAATAAAAACAACTAAATATCCGTTGAATGTGCTGAAAATTTCAACTATGTAGAGACCTTTCAAATTTAGCTCGGAAGTAAGGTACATGTGAAACTAAGTAAAGAATTGTAAAAAAATTGGTGATTAAAAAAGGATACAGTTGATGCGCGAGATGGTAAGTAAAGAGCGGCAGCGCCTGATGCCAGTGCAGCGGCGCCCCCGCGGCCGCCAGATGTCTGCGGGCACGGCGCCCCCCCGCGCCCCGCACGTACGCCGCCACCGCCCCCTCCAGCGGCCCGCGTGACGTCACCGCCGCGCTCGGCTCCGCGCCCAGCACGCTCAGCTTCAGGCGGAACGCTTCCAGAGAGTTCGATGATCTGTTTATTTTAATTTTATTGAAAAAAAGGAGACCAACTCCATTAATTTACTTTTTTCGGCAATTCTTCTCAGCAGTCGTCGTTCCGATATGTTGTATGAGTATATCGCTTTGATAAATACCATTTAATTTAGACTAGACGTGCTAAAGCGCCTAGAAAAGTTTACTTTATGAATAAATGATTGGACTTTAAATATTAGTGTATGTGTGTAAGTATTTTGTAACACCCTGTATATAATTTAGAAGTGTCAGCTATATACTCACAATGCGTGGGGCGCAGGGCTGAGCGCAGCGCCGCGGAGATACAGCAGCGCCCGGTAGGCCTGCCAGTGCACCGCGCAGTGCCCCGCCCCCGGCGCCCCGCCGGCGCCCCTCGCCGCCCCCAGCGCCGCCAGCGCTCCGCGGGCCACACGAGACCTGAACAAAGAATACATTTCAAAATCATTACTTACCTATTCATTTGTGAGTCTTAATTATCTGAAATAAAGCCGTTTTATTTTATTATTTATTTAAACTTTTCAACATCTTTCAAGATGAAGGGTTATGGTATCCTTATTATACAAACACCTTTAATCTTCTCGTAGTATCTAGAAAAAACTTTGTGGAAAGTATGAGTTAATAAAAAATTAAAATAAAATAGTAAATTATTATTACATACACAAAATACGCCTCTTTACCTCATCTCAGCCATTTGCCGAATAGATTCCGTGACGATGGACACGCCCAAATCGCTGGCGAACAGGTTGTCGTAATCACTGTATTCTTCATCCCCATCTGCAAATACATTAGAAAAGAAATTATTATATTCGTAGTTTCATGTCCAAATATACTTAACAGACTAAATAAGGTAAAATATGTGAGAAAGTAGCTTTTGAAAATAACACAAGTACGGAGAATTCTTGACCATATGTATTGGTTTGCGTAATTTCAAGAAGATTGGTTTTGTAGATAAAGCGCGAAGACATAACAAACGATAATATTAATTAGGATTAGGATATCAAAGTCAAAGCTTATATTAAAAAATTAGATCTTCACAGGCACATTTTTCGTGTCAAATAAAAATCTATGTAGAGTATCTAAAAAACCATTGCTAAGAAGAAATACCGAAAGAATACTTATGTTGATACCCTTAGCATCGATTTCAGGCACGTCTAGCCTCAGAGCGTCGTTCAACTCGAGCACCGCGCTCTGCAAGTCTTTGATCGGCTCCAACGTGGCCGTCAGCTCGTCTACTTGCTGCGGAGTTAAAATCTGAAATAAATAACATTGATTATTATTTATTCAAGCATGTATTCATAGACAAATTTATTATGTAAAAATATTATATGATCTCCTCATACAAATTCAAATCCTTACATATTATAAAACGTCCTCTGCCGAATCTGTCTGTTCGCGATAAACTCGAAAACTACTTTTAAACTTTCCTGATGCGTAATTATATGGGTCGCTCTTTGTAACAAGGTCCGAAACGTCTGGGAAATAAGAAAGGTAGGCAGGCGCGTTTAATATCTGAAAACATTTTCATGCGCGGATTTTCATGCGATTTTCACCAATAGATAGTGTAATTCCTGAGGAAGGTTTAGGTGTAATTTATTATATTTTATTTAGTGAAGCAAAACAGCTAGGATATACATCAATCATTATGTGTTTGTATATCATCCTAAGAGTCAAGACGTCCGACTGTGCACCGAGAAGTTAAATATTGTTATCCTATTTGTTCCACATGAATTTCTTCCAATTTTCATCGACCACCACGTGCTTCCGATGAAGGACAACATCAAGTTGAATTTAATTTATCTTTTATAAGTGTGTGAAATGGAGAGGGTAATGGCAAACCACTTTGTTGCGCCAAAAAATAGTTTCGTGTGCTTCATTCCACTAAACGAGCACGACCCTCAGGCATATGAAAGGATGGAGTGTGAACAGACCGTAGAGTTGGTGTCGTCGACATCGGCGGAGAGCAGCAGATGCAGCATGCGCGGCAGCAGCCGGTGCTGCACGGCGCAGCACGCGAACAGCCGGCGCTCCAGCTCCGCGGCGCCCGCGCGTGTGGCCGCGCGCTCCCACTGCGCGCCCGCGGACACCACGCGCATCGCGTGTCCAGACAACGCGCACAAGCTGCTAGCTGCGCAATACACTGTTATGATGGCTTGCCATACGTGACTCTCCCACGGGAACATTTGTTTTCCGGGATAAAATGTTTTTCACCACACTTCGAACTACATGTATGCAAAATTTCAAGAAGATCGGTTGAGTAGATAGAGCGTAAAGCGTAACAAACAAACATACTTTCGCGTTTATTATATTAGTTAGGACTAGCTGCGCCCTGGGGCTTTGCTTGCGCAGGAATTGCGGATTAAAAGTATCTTATGTATTTATTGTTGTCAATTTTCATAACAATCCGTTCAGTAGATTTTGCATAAATACTCACAAACTTTCGCATTTGTATTATTAGTAGGATGTCCTTGTGTACTTTTTTTTTATGGACAACACTCAACGGTGCTTTTATCACTATACAAGTTTAGTGCTTAGTGTGGGCCCAATATTTTAATACAAGCGGTTACAACACATCCAAAACCCCAGACAAATATTACAAGTACAAATATTTGCCCGCCACGCTCGTCATTAGTGGAGTTAAATATAATTTGTTTTGTATTGTATATGTGTAACAGTAAGAGACACTATCACAGCCGACCGTAGGTCGGTCTGCCGAACGCCCCCACGCAGGGCGATCATAGTGTGACAGGTAGTAGTAGGTCCTCCATATTGGAACTAATATGATAGTAGTACTAGTGGATAGTAAAATTACATTAAAAAAATATATATCGGTATTGTATAATATGCTGTATATGAGTGTAACGTACCCTTGTCCAGGCTATCGCCGTCTCGCTCGCTCATCATGCGCTCGAGCGGCTCCAGCTCGCGCACCAGCGACACGCCCGCGCGGCGCACCACCGCGCACCACCAGCCTGCCTCACTCTCCTCCATCGACTGCTGGAAAGACATGTAACATTCACCATATTATTATTATTATAAATACATATATATACAAATTTAAGCTATGATGTAATATAGCTACTATATTATGGCATAATGATTTTCAAACATATGAAGGTTATGTTTTTGAATCATAAGTAACCTAACTTAAAAGTTAATTATGCCACATTTACCCGTAAGTCAAAAATCAATTATGCCTTTCCTATTATACCAAAGAACTTTTTCAGAAGAATAGTACAACGGATTTTTAACGAACAACATTTTTTGCCATTTAAATACCAAATCAAATGGTCAAGATTGCCAATGAAAAGTGTCGACATTTATTTTTTACTCTTTGTAGACAGACTATAGCTTCTTTAGCTTGTGACAAACTGAGTAAAATAAATCTAATTTCTAAAATAGTAGGTAATTTGTAAAAAAAAAATACTTTTAGTCATTTATTCTTGAATTGCTCTGTAAAAGAAATATTTTTGACCTATTTTATATTAGTCTAGGGACGTCATGATTTATATTTTCGTGAAAACAGCTATTGGTTTACCTAAAAATTAATTTATAAACTTACATGCTGTGATACCATTAGTCCGAGTGGCTTTTGTAAACCTTCCATATACTGAACACACCAACTGTATAAGTCGGACCAACATCTGAAACAAATACAAAAAGTGTTTGAAGAATACAAGATAAAAGCTAGGCATTTATGATTTAGATTTAGAATGTATACTATACTTAATGAAGCAATTAATGAAAAATATTTTATTCAATTGACCAAAACTCATGTTACTACACTTATCCTATGTTAGTAGAAAATAATTATATAATCTCGGACTGGTAAGAAAAACCATTTTGTTCATTATGAATAAATTTATTTCTATTTTTATTTCAATCTCGCCGCTATTACCTCGCCATAGAGGTTCACGCAGGGTAACTTGATGTGGTGTTGGTTGACTGTACGTACTTGTGCATGAGATGCTTGTGGTCGGGCGCCGCCTGGCGCGCGGCGAGCTGTCGCACGCGCGCCTGCACCGCGCTCAGCGCCGCCTCACCCAGGTCCGACTCCACGCTCGTTTCGTTGTTGCCCCAGGTGCGTCTGTATATCTGAACACATTTTTTTTTTCGGAAACGAAGGACTTGTGGCGACATCTACCAGAAGCACCATCTATGTGGATTCACAACTCCATGGACTGATAGCGCCTATGGTCAATTCACGACAGAAACTGACGAGCCTAGACCGCGCAGACAGTGCGTCAATAATTGGAAGCATATATTTTATTAACAATTCCACGCGGCATGCTTATCCTAGGGAACAGTACATTTTTCAGGTATTATAAAGGTATGCACAGAACACACAGTTAATTCTAAGAATATAACCATCCGTAGTTTTTTGAGATATAGGCAATATCATTTATATAGTTACATAATTAAAAAGTTGACGGAAACAAAAAAAAAATTTGATATTAACCAGCAACATGCAGTGACAGAGACAGACATACCCGCAGCGCCTTGCTGAGCACGGCCGGCGGGAACAGGCCCGGCGCCATCAGGTGGTCGCGGTAGAGCCGCGCGGACGCCAGCGCCGGCAGCGGCGGCAGCGCTTCGCCCCGGCCCACGGCGCGCCACGACGCTTCCACGCCCAAGCAGCTGCCTGCATAAATAAAACAAATATAGCTTATATATTCATTGTAAAATTAATGATCACTTAAGGAAAAATGTGGAGGTCAAATTGCCGCTAATATCGATTTAAAGATAGGTGCCTTAACTTTCAAGAATTTTCAAGAATAGGGTACAGTACAATAAGCGGGATATTTTTTTTATGAATAAGATAATATGGGTTTGTTGGCAAATATATTAATATGGATATGGATAAAAAGACTATGTTTTTTCACAAACTTTCAACAAGTCTCATAATAAAAAACTGTCTTTGAAATAACTCTATTTCAAATGTTTAGAGTGTACACGAATCACCTGCCAATGTTACATTACAAATGTCGCCGTTTTGATTACTTACTTGTAATGACAGTCTCGCCATCTGGTTGACTCCACAGCGCCCATATAACATTGTTGCCTTCTCCATATCCAATAGTATAATCAAGTAGATCCAACTAAAATAGAGGAATTTTGGGAATAATATAATGTCTATTATTCAATCCTGTAATATATTATTATTAGAGCGATGTGAGTAAAGTTGTTTTGTATATGTACTGGAAGGTTCTGTTGTATAACTAATAGTAAGTAGAACTTGATGGACAAATATACTTTTTAGGTTTTAACCTCAAAAATCCAATGGGAGCAAGGCTTAACTAAATTTAAATGAAACTTATAATTAGACAGAAACATAAGGTGCAAACATTACCTGTGGTCCAAACAGTCGGCAAATATGTGAAAATCTCACTGCACTGGCGCCAGCGTCGTGCATTTTAATAACAACAAATTCACACTCGTTTGGGAAGGACAAATAAGCTACTAATATTACACTGCCATCTAGTCCGGTTGTTTTCTGTAGCATGTGACCATGTGCTGGAAATGTAAAAATGCGAACGGATGGATCACTCTTATCACCTTTAATAAGTATTAGGGGTGTAAAAAATAGATAAGAACTTATTCTCAGACCTACTAAATATATATAAAACGTCACCAAAATCGGTCAAATCGTTTTGGAGGAGTATGGTAAAAAAAACTCTGTGACACGAGAATTTAACATAAAATGCAAACTGAAAGAAATTTAAATATATTAGGAATTGCTAACTTACGTGGAGGCTTGGGCCGGACTAAGTTTTGTGATATAGGCGGCGAGACCGCCACGGGCGCCCCGCCGTCGTCCAAGGCCCAAGCGCGAAGGCAGGCGTCGCCACAGATTGCCACGACCAAATTATACGTCAGTACAACGCCGTATGTCTCAACCCCATCTGTTTTTCCTCTAAAAAAGATATGAAGAAGCTACAATTATTACCTTTATAAGTTTTTCACACGACACACATTTCTAAAAGTACGCATTTCCGCAAGTTGGCATTATTATTATTGGCATTGACCGGGGCGAAGGCTGGTACCCTCTTCTCCCAGCCCACTCTCCTCCCTAAAGCATATTATGAATGAATGAATTTTATTTATTTAAGTAACAAAGACTCATAATTTCTTAGTGGTGCTTGTTACTATGTCAGTACAAACAAAAAAAAAATTTAACTATATATATCATAGTGGCCATTCCTGAACCACTCCCCCCGCAACGGCGTGTTATCATATTCAGGATGCTGTTGCCGCTCCCCCGCACCCTACGCACCAAGGACGCACATCTCTTCCGCATCGTTGCGTAAAAGCAATCCACCCGAGCTTCCGCGAATATCCCTGATGCGCTACAGAAGCGTGGTAGCCCCAACAGCACCCTGAACGCGTTGTTGTAATGTACACGAAGGGCGCTGTAAGCTTTTTGAGTATATCTAGCCCACAGACTACACGTGTAAAACGATGTACAAAAAGCTCTGAAAAGTGTTATTTTAACTTCTCGTGAACATCGTGCAAACCTGCGAGCCAGCATATTCGCTCTCACCGACAACGCCCTCCTTTCCCTCTCTATGTCACTGTTGTCCTTGAAGTCGGGAGTCAACACATGGCCTAAGTATTTAAAATTATACACTCTCTGTAAAATGTTATCATTTACTTAGCATCATTTACTTAACAGTTGGTATGTTATCATATTGCTTACTCCCGTCTCCAAAGACCATAACTTGACTCTTTTTTATTATACCAAACATTTAGAAATATACTACATAACTATATAGGCTGGCAAATTAATAATATGAATACTATAAAATCGAAATTTACAAACCTCAAAGCTCCTGTGATCCCAGATAAAAATCGAGGCACAGTGGACTCTCTTTTCAATACCATTGTAACTGCATTTCCTGATATAGGCAATTTGACAAGCAGAACCCCTCCCTCTCCAGAGTGCCCAAACGCGAGAGCAAACACAGCCTCGCCATTATCTCGCAAGAGTGACGAACATGTATGAGCTACTCCAGTGGCTAAAAATATTACAAAAAGTATAAACAGAATAAATTGTAATAATTTTAAAATTAATAATTCATATAAGACTGCTATAGCAGTTATAACAATTAAACTTCTTTTCTATCTCCTTTACTGTCCCTTAATGTGTTAAGCCTCAGGCACACCAATATACCTCAGTGTGACCCTCCGCAGCATTAGGCATACACAAGGCGCACACCTCAGCCTGAGGATTCGTCAAGTTTGTATATGGCTTTAAGTGCAGATTTTGTATAATTAATGCATTGTCACAGAAATAAAAGCCACATGGATAATTTCTACCCTGCAGTACAAGCAGAAGTAGGTGAATTGACACACAGGGGAAATAAAACTAAATAAAAGCTTGTAAAAATAGCAAGTTTTTCCACTTATACTCACTAGCATTGGAATACTGGTTGAGAATAAAATAATTATTTGGACTGTTTACAGAACTGGTATCATGGAAAATTGATGGGGACGATGTACTCATGGATCCAAAAGTTGACTGAAAAATATCACAGAAATGTTAGCAAATAAATGTGGTACCTATATCAGATAGTTTCTAGACAGAAACTCTACTCTACTCAAATATTTTTAAGTAATTAGAATACATTGCAAATTGATCACATTTTTTTATGAAAAGATTTGGGTTAACTAATCAAGACATTTGTGTACTTAAATACAATCCTCAGGACATATGATTTATAACATAATACTTAACCAATAAACCACCTTACCTTTTTGTCAAAAGATTCAGGGTGTGGAAAGATCAGTCTATGCACAGAGGATACAGTTGCAGCTAATATGACAACTTCCCGAGTGCTTAATCTTTCATATGCCATTATATTACTTAGAGGTGGGGTGCCTGGAGCCACTTTACATCGTAAGTTTGATCCTGTCAAGTTTGTGTCTAAAGACGACTCTGATATCTCAATGGCATCGGATGTGGTTTGCCTACCAATAAATACAAATAAAATCTAAACATTGCTTTCAAGTATAGATTATGTTAAAATCAAAAATTGTATGTTAGAACCAAACCATAAATTACAATTAATTTGAAGCAAATTCATTGTTTTCAAAATGCCTATTCACTCTTGAGTAAATAGGCATTTTGAGCTTCTGTATAACACCCTAGACTTAGATTGAAGTCAAACACACTCAAATTAATAATTTAAATAAAATGATTTAGGGCTTATGCTGAAATATATAGAATGTCTTTTTACTATGGAGGCAACAGTAAGCTTACATCAGTAACATACATACCAGTATAAAAATCTATTCCTTGTATTAACTTTCTTCGAATCCTTATACCAGTAACCACCAGCTTTTTGAGGCAATTTAATATCTTGCAAAGTGCTGTGTGTACCCCCTAAAAATAACAACAGAGCAATAAAGATAAATTGAGTTTGTGTGAATAAAATCTATATCTACAAGTGCATTAAAATTACCTGTATTTAATATTACTTCTTTCCATTTCTCAGGAATATTATAATTCGGCGTTATTTCTTTAAAAGTTACAGGTATCGATTCTGAAAACTCCATGTTTCCTTGAAATAGAAAACAATTGAGTAAAACTGAAGATAGTGAAGAATATTAATCACAGTGAGTTAGACAAGGAATATGTATGTATGAATTATTATCCAGAATTTATAGAATTCTATATTAAATAAATCATAAAAGTTCCATAGAGGTTATAAATTACAGCGGTTTTAGTTTTGATTCTTGCTTGACATAGACAAGCACACTGATATATTTCTACAGAATGTCAGCTTATTAAAAATGAAAATTATATAAATTAAAAATACGATTTGTTTCTGGTCTTCGGATAATGTGGACCTTAGAACGTGGATGGATACTCTGATTCGGATTACGAGTTATTGTATGGAGTAGGAATTAGGGATGGACTAATATCGATACATATCGAATCGAAATTTTTAAAATCTATCTATAAATATTGACCAAAAATAATGATATGTTGATATATTGATATTTTCTGCGCAATATGCGATTATCATGGATTTGAGTAGGTGACGCATGAGCGGCGGAGCTTTAAAATATAAATCGATTTTGATACGAATTTGATCGATCGATTGATTCGATCTGAAAATAAATATCGAAATTCGATATATAGCGGGATAAAATATTGCTGATTTATATCAATTTATTTCTAAAAAAATAAAAAAATCAATGTTTTGATATATCGATTTTTTTCTAGGAATGTAACACGCTTGATACAGGTACTAAATGTTCAATTTCTAAACGTAATCTAGGGAGAAAATGACGGAAATAGACGAACAAATTGAAAAGGAAGGTGAACTGGTGTTGTCACAATTCTATGATGTTTTCTTTCTTTCTAACAACCTCTTTTGATAGCTGAAAAAAAGAGATTGATGCTATGCGACTTCTGTCGACTGTTTTGATGTACTGTATCTAATTTAGTAGTTTAATATAATTAGCAGAATTTGCTCGGACTTAATTTTATTTTTCATGTTTTTATCTTGAATACAACCTATCCGCGTGTTTTACAGAATAATTTGTGATTTTGATAGTATCACAATGTATGAAGTAGTGACCAATATGTTTTTATACCTGACAAATTATATATAGGTTTGTATTTTATCGATTTTGTGCCTCAATTTTTATTTTATTTTGTATATTTGGTTTGTACTGGTCAATTTTAATAAGAATATTCATTATACCGTGTAAGAGAATGTACAAAGCGTGTAACGAGCATATTAGCGAGGTTAGAGTAATTCTCTATATTCCTATGTGCTTGATGCACATAGGAATTGCACTCTGTATCACAAAGTCAGCTCATAGCATCCCTCATGGATGATAAATGTAAGTAGAATCCCTTCTGATATTTCCCCAATATCTTCTTGTTTGAAACAGGAACCTAGGTATGAGTGACTACATTATGTGTGTCTACTAAAAGATTTGAATCTGCAATCTGAATTGCACAGTAAAACTAACAGAATAAATTTAAAATATTTTTAGCTACAAAATAACAATTATGCTCAATAACTTTTTTTTTTGTGGGTATAAATTATGGATATAATAGGTATCCTTATCCCTACATATTATGAAACAAAGTCCTCCCCTGTATCACAGACTGCTGTCTGTTCACAATAAACTGAACAAGTACTGCATGGATTTTCATGTGGTATTTTTTAATTGATAGTGTGATTTATTATGTTTTTACCTGAACAAAACTGGAATGGGATACTAGTTTAATCATATTTTGGAAACTTGAGATATAGTGCAGTGAACCTTTATTCAGGCTGCCCTATCAATAAATGATATTTTAAGTGGTAATTTATAGTTTAATGTGACAATTAATTAACAATTTTAATTTTATTTTATTTATTTTAGTTATTATTCAAGAAACAAATAAATACTTGTTCTTGCTTCTCTGTTTACCTAGTTGTTTATAATAAAAAGGTTAGTGTTAGGCCTATTATGTTTGTAATACACTGTTGGCAAACTCAGATTAATGCAGATGAGAGTTAACATAGGTATATCACACAGTTTGTATGACATGATCGAGCTGTTTTTATTACAAAGAAAAACCAGCAATATGTGGTTCTAATAGAAAAAGTTATTGCTAAGGCTTTTCAATAATAATAAATAGTAATATATTTAAATGTATGGTGAATTCATCATATTAGGTGGACTTTTAGTTGATTGTGTTTTTATAATTGTAGTGTCACGGTGGCGGGTTGCTCGCATACAGAGGGCGCGAGCTCGGGCACGCGGCCCGCGGACACCATCCGTCGCGTGAAGGTCAAGATGTCGTCCGTGTCGGCGCAGGGCGTGGTGGAGCGCGCGTCGGCCGAGCTGTCGCGCCGCATCACGGGGCTGGGGCTGCGCGGCCGCAAGCGCTCGCCCGGCGTCGTGGAGCGCGTGGCCAGCGCGCTCTGCGGGCCCGCCGTCACCGCGCCGCGCGTGCCCCGCCGTCGCCGGCCCACAGTCCGACCTCTAGTCTGGACTCAGTTTGTTCTAGACGACAGGTTTCTCGAGAAATTCTTTCTTTACTTCAATGCGAGCGAAAGACGTAATCTCGCTCAAGTGTGCACCAAATGGCGAGATGTCCTGTACTCATCGCCGCGGTGGTGGAGCGGTTTGGTTGCTGTGCTGGATTGTCGCGAACTACGTTCGTCCACCAATTGTTGTATGCAGAGATTTTATAATACTTTAGTGAGAAGAGGAATTCGAGGGGTGATTTTAGTTTCGGCATCCGATGATGACATTAATGAATTTATAAGGCAGTTCCCGTTATCTACTCACCATGTGCACGCTATAAGCTTAAAAGGATGCACCATAACAGATAGAGGATTAGAAGCCATTTTAGATCATTTACAGGTTTGTTCTAAGTTTCTACCAAGTATTATTAACCTTTATTCATATGTTCTCTCTTTTCTTACTTCTTTAACAATACATATATTTTTAGGTTCTGTTTGAACTAGAGTTAACTGGATGCAATGAAATAACAGAAGCTGGTCTATGGGCATGTCTAACTCCACGAATTGTATCACTCACGCTTACTGATTGTATTAACATTGCTGATGAGGCTGTAAGTATAAATATCGATATATTATGTAAAGTAAGGTTAACATAAGGTTTTATGTTTGTGTATCTGAAGATCTATTGATCTTCGTATAATATTTAGAAGTACAATTGTTGTACTTGTGTCATAAAGCAAGTGTTATGCTACTATGACTAACTGGGCATACAACTGTGATAACCACCTGCACACTGAAGGACCTATATGACGCCACAGATTATGCCGTATCAGTGGCGTCGTATTGGTACAAATTTAGCAGAGTCGACACGCTAAGAAAACAGTGATATTTGCTAAAGTATTCTCCAGGTATAATATACGCAGCCAAAGATAGACTTTTATTTGGACACCAAAATAACAGTAAATTTACACAAGAATCTATTGCTACAGGTAGGGGCCGTAGCACAGTTGCTTCCATCACTGTACGAGTTCTCTCTCCAAGCATACCACGTGACAGACGCTGCGCTCGGCTACTTCTCCCCGAAGCAGAGCGCTTCACTGAGCGTGCTCAGGCTGCACAGTTGTTGGGAGCTCACCAACCATGGCGTCGTTAACATTGGTTCGTATATTAATTAATGTTATATTCATTTAGATTATTTTTAGATAACGGCGACGTATCAGTGACCCCTATTGGGTTGCTGGTGTCCATGGACTATGGTGATTACTTACAATCTGGCAACAAGCATGCTCGTTTGCCAACTATGCTGTAAAAATATAAATATTGCGGCATAAAAATTTACTTTTTCAATTTCTTGAAGATGTGATATGATTGATAAGCGTCAAAGAGACGTGACAGGCTAGGCAGGAAGCCTTATTTTTATATTGTGCAAGGATGATAGATAAAAAGCAATGTCTTGTCAACAGTGCACTCGTTGCCGAACCTGACAGTATTATCGTTGAGCGGCTGCAGCAAAGTGACGGACGAGGGCGTGGAGCTGCTGGCGGAGAACCTGCCGCGCCTGCGCAGTCTCGACCTCAGCTGGTGTCCGCGCGTCACCGACAACGCGCTCGAGTACATCGCCTGCGACCTCAACCATCTCGAGGAGCTGACTGTCGACAGGTCTGATCCTTTTAAATATCTACATTTCTACGTGCTATTTTGACATTATGAAGGTGACATACAATTGACAAAACTTCCTTAAATATAATAAAAAGTTCAAAGTATACATTGCACTGGTCAGGTCATTTAGTTTACTAAGGGATATGATCAGCCTTGACCTTATACCTGCTGGCGGCTGGTTATTAATCTTCAAAATGTTAAGATTTTTAATGAGAATTGTCACAATCGTGACAAGTGGAAATCTTTAGTCTTTGCAATTATTTACTTCCAGATGTGTGCACATAACGGACATCGGCGTGGGCTATATCAGCACCATGCAGTCCCTGCAGGCGCTGTTCATGCGCTGGTGCTCTCAGCTGCGCGACTTTGGGGTCCAGCATCTGTGCGGCATGCGGTCCCTGCAGCTCTTGTCTCTGGCCGGTGAGTGCCCCACTCTACATATACGTGCATCAGAGTGGACCAATATATCAATAAATTCAATACATGTAATAAAACAGGAAAAAAGTTCTTGTATGTTTGATATATTTTCATAAAAATTTAGAAATAGTGAAATAATGTTTGTATATCTGTTGTACATGCTCATCTCTGGAACTACTTAACCGATTATGATGATTTTTTATGGATAGCTATTAAGCCTAGGCATAGGATATACTTCCATTTTAAAAACTGAAACAACAGATGCAGCATTATAATAGAACAGCTAAACTAAAATATACGAAAATAGCGCCTTAGCTAAAATTGTTCAGACCGATAAACATCTTCACCTGCTATTCTTAACAAGTGTCCATCGACGTTCAATAATAATAATAATAATAAACTAATATTATGGTATGTGATACCTCCTAAATTATTTATTGATTGAAACTAACAACAGTCACGGGCATTTTTATTTATATATTTTCAAGGATAACCAACATACAATCTTAACACTAGACAAAAACAATACAATTACAATTTTTATATTTTTACTCAGGTTGTCCGTTACTGACGTCTGGCGGGTTGTCAAACCTCATCCAGCTGAGGCAACTGCGCGAACTAGAGCTCACCAACTGTCCGGGCGCGTCGCCCGAGCTCTTCGACTACCTGCACGAGCATCTGCCTCGCTGCGTCATCATTGAATAAACGCCGTAAGGAAAATTTTCTTATGCGATAAATGCTCGCTACGATTCATGAGACTGAGCGAGAAAGTGGTACCAATTATATGTAATGTTCGAGGCGGCAGCGCAATTAAAACAAGGTACCTTACCTTGATTCGTCTACGTACATAGTCTTCACAAATTTGAATGCTATCTTGATTGTACTGTAGTGAAGTAGTAGACTAAGTAGTATTTTAAGTGACGTTATGATAATCAATAAAAGATCAACGAACACAATCATACGCATTCAGCAATGCGCCGACTGGTAATATTGATTATCATAACATCACTTATATTATACTTATACTAATACACAATACATGTACATGCGCCGTTGTCATTTCATGGCTCGTGGCGCGCATTGTATGCTATACTTAAATTTTGTAGTTCATAACATTCGGGATGAAAAGAGATCCGTCAACCTTTAGTTAATCATATTTTTTCCCTGTGAAATTGTAAGCACAGAATTCTTCTGGGTATACCAACCTTGGGATGCATGACTTATTTTTGAGGCATACTACGAGTACGTAGTTATACAGGTTTAAGATAATTTCTTTTAGAGGAGTGCTTTTTGCACTTCTTTGCTCAATCTGAATGAATTCTATTTTTAACAAACTCTCACGTCTATTTCCTACAGGACATTATTTTATACTAATTATTATTTTTTAATTTTATCAGGACATTGTTATAAATTATTTAAAGGGGCGGTGTTTCCTAATAAGTAATACTAGTCAGTAATGTAACTAAAATATGAATCCATGGCATCTGTATTACGGGGTTAGGCAATGGTCACTTAGTATGTTAATTTAGTATAGATTAGCTCGGGTAGCGTTGGTTCTAGAAGTGAAATTTGAAAAGATATTGCTAAATACATGCGAGGGAGCTTAGCTCATGATGTGTCCAATCCTTGCCTCGTAGTAAATTGGACAACTTCACTCAGTAAAATAATTTTCACTCAATAAAATTAAATATATATATTTATATATATATATATACATATATAGCGTCCCACAGTAATCAGAATCATGTTCTATTTAATATGCTAGTGTCATTCAATGACGGTGTAGGTATAAGACGCACACTCATAAATGACGTCTACACATGTATAGCACCTTATTTGAATGATGCTAAAGCTTTTATTGGACCGTATTGTTCCTGTTGTCTGTTTGCAATCAAATATTAAAGAAAAAGGAACAAAGTGGAAGTGCGTAACTTCGGTCTTTTGGGTGATTGATGATCTGACTGAGGACCCCTGTTTCGGTGTCAATGGTTTGAATGTGTCTTAATAATTTATTACATCTTATGAACATGTTTGAGTGTTTAATAAGTAAACTTTTTTGAAATATTTAATATGTACATACTTATGTACTTCGGTGTTGTATTTGGTTGTGGAGTAGAATAGTTGGATTTTATTGACTAGTTCATAACTTTATGTTCAAGTAGATGCGATTGTGTTATGTTACAATCTGAATGAAATATGGCATAGTTTTTTATGATTAATATATTAAAATATGACCATAATGTATTACTTTTTACATAAAGGGTGTTTGTGTGAAGAATTATCGTTCAGAGAGAATACAGAGATTCCTGCATCGGCTGGGTGTGATATAAAGAGCAACAACAATTTAACTAGATGGAAAAAGGGAGAATAATGTCTTATTAGTTAAATTACTTGAGAAGTTCCAAATACTTTAACTACTCGTAAAAAATGTCTGCATAGTAACTAGATAAAACAGACTGGAATATTACTTTTGTTATTGTTTATAATTACTTGTATCGTCATATTTTAGGGTTTAACATTCAATGGTTTAAGATCGACTGTCTTCACACGGCCACCTGTATGAATCCGATATGGTTTTGACATTTAGTTTAGACGGCGATATAGGTGTTAATTCTTCTTATAATTGACATTTCAACATTTTTGTAGCCATCATTGTATTTATAGCTATTTGATGTGTATTTGTTTAGTCTTGTATTAGTTTTTGCAATGGATTGTTTGTATTGATTGATTTTATGAATTCATTATTATTTTCTAATTGTTTTGTATTTTCTCGGTTATAATATCTATACTGATTATTTTGTATTATAAGACATGGATTGCTCAAAATGTTTGTCCATAAACTATTTACACACCCTTAACTATGTAGTAATGAAAATAATGAACAATTATTTAAAAAAATTAACACATATTCTCTCGGTCATGGTTTTTAAGGAAATAATTCATTGCCTGATTGCGAATGACAATTTTGATTATAATTGTGCAGTCTATTACATTGGCATATTGTACATTACATTAGTATATTTATAATGCGCAAGTATAGCAAGCAGTGTATATATAATACGCAAGCAAATACTAATAAAACAGTATCAAATC
The DNA here is from genome assembly GCF_027563975.2 of Plodia interpunctella. Taxonomy (NCBI): domain Eukaryota; kingdom Metazoa; phylum Arthropoda; class Insecta; order Lepidoptera; family Pyralidae; genus Plodia; species Plodia interpunctella. The sequence goes on from NC_071303.1 coordinate 6,107,319, forward strand.
TAACTACAGTTTTATTACTATTTGCTTGAGCATTATACATATACTAATGTATTGTAGTGTGCAATGTAGCTCCCAGGATTGTGTGTAATTTATCAAGAGATCTTGTTTTATAAATCGATCATCAACATCAGTCAGCCCTATTAATGTCCTTACTTCTGAGACACTAGCCTTCCATGGATTGACAAGTATGGGTTCTGCCGAATGCGGTATGATGGATGAAATGGTAAAATAAATTTGAAGTTCAAGAATTTTGTTAGTAGTACCTAGAACTGTTATTAGGTATCGAATTAGTTTGTTAATAACATAGATATCCATTGTGTAAGTGGTATTGATATTATTGTGTAAGTAATTACTTTGGTCCTATAATTAGGTGTTAGATTTAAATCTTTTTTTTCTTGGTCTAGTCCGATCACTTTAGTTTTAAGACTTAAATGATACCAGCCATCACATGAGAACGCATCTTATTTACCGATTTAGACACATGCTAAAAACAATATAATATTAATTTTAAAAGATCTCATTTTGAGACTTTCTATGTTTTCTAGTCATTTTAATACATTTTATTGATTTATAATAACATTTTGTTATCAACTTTGTCATATATCCCTTTTTCCACTTTGTGTCAATTCTTAATCCTGCAACAATCAATTTTCACATTCTAATAAATCTCAGCCTCATGTTAATTTTAGTACAAAACAGTAGCTAAAAAAAAGACATGTTTCTGCCTTACATCCAGAACTTAGTTTTATATTGTATCTACGGATCTCGTCATTCTATTTTATTTAAGCAAATTCGCTTATGTTTGTGCTATACCGTCCGATTTTTGAGAAGGTGCGTAATGACTGTAAATATTTTATTTCAAGTAAATAACACAATGATGTATTACAACAATGACTGCTTTTAACATCTATCAAATTAAATATTTAGTGAAATGCACTTGCCTTGTATAAATATCGCAGGATGGCATTGATTTTAGCACGTACAATAATTTAATTTTAAAATAATTGCATCACCTTTATCACGAATATGTCTATATGAGCTAAAACACACATTGTAACTATGGCAGCTTTTATTTGTCAAATACATTGGTATTTGATAACTCAGATCAACTCAAAGGCTCGAATTAAATGATAACTTTGACTATTGAGTCAAAGTTATCATTTAATTTGAGTACAAGGGATCTGCGTTGTAATAAGTACCTACTGTAGATTGTGTAAATATAATAAAATTATTCTGAATTGGGCAGAGCAATAAAGACACTTGGACCTATATTCTACCTAAGTAGATGATCGATTATTATTCACTTACTTAATATGTATTTGACTTAATTACACGTAATACTATTTCAAGGTAAAAAAGTCTATCATCACCTTTGGCTTACTTTAGCTTCAAATTAGGTGAAAACTATCCATTAATCACAAGTAAAATAATATAAACATCATTTCTAAAATAACATCATAGAAGTAAAACACGTACTTTTATGTCTTTATAGTTAGAAGCATTTTGTTGGTATAAAATCTGATATTAATGAGTTGGCATACAAGTCCAAAGTTTATAAATGAAGATATTATATTAACAGAAGTATGGATAGTGTAAGGTAATCAATGTACATAAATATATATTTGGCAAAAATATAATTAGTGTATTACATATTGATAATAAAACTAAGCAACGTATTCCATTTGTTCTATGGAACATGACAAACTGAGGAAATATTTTCCCTATTCGTACTATAGAAAATATAATTATATCTTACAAAGAGGGAAGTTTTTTTTTCAATTTATATTAGAACAAATGGGACACCAAATTTAGTAATATTATTGAAATCTGCCTTCTGCAACTATCAAGCAATATACTTGAGACTATCCAGTTCTTCATAAGTTGCTTTACTCAGTGCAAACTAATATGAATTTTGTATAAACAAAACTTGATATTTTTATATAGCTCATACTTTTCGATTGTGTGCTGTGTCAACTAACAACAAACTAGTGTTGTGTCAATGTTTAAAAAAGCATTTAACGTTTTTGGGTTATGTAGTTTTCAGTTTTGTGTGTCCGTTGTAATAAAAAATTATTTGCATAAGTATTTTTGTGGATTTGTTCTATAGTACTATAATAGCCCCCAATTCCATGACACCCATTTTGTACAATATATAAGTGAGATGTTATAGTGCAATATAGATGTACTGTTTTACATAGCTGTTTATTTATTTTCTCCCCACTCTTCTTTTCCTATGCAGAACTGCCACTAAGTTTTGATAAATTTTATTAACCTAGTAATTCAGGTCATGAGGAAGTATACATATATAGAGATAGGAAGTATAATGATATCTAGGCTTGATTTTTAGATAAGCTAGAGAACAGGATCAACGACTAGTATTGAAATAAAAGTCTATATAAAATAATTTTGTACGATTTATTGCGATAACACAGTCTTACAAATTAGCGACCACAATAAATGGGAAACTTATTAAAGTTGGTAACTTCAAATTATAGCCGACACACATCACAATTTTGACTGACTCACTTCGATATCCAGAATTACTATCCAACTTTAACTAAACCTTAACAAATAATAATACCTATTGCACGACGCTACACTGGTAATGACGTTAGCAAAAGAGAAAAAAAGTAATTTTATATAGAAGCCAAGTAAGAGCAAAATTACAGCACCAATGAGAAATCAATCACTCGTAACATAATTTTAACATAAATTAATATCTTTACACATTTACATTACCTAGTGGCTATAAGAGTTATAAAAGAAATGCCATTTTGTCGGTTACCATAATATAAACACTGGAATTTAAGAAAAGTGTTCAAATAGCTATTAGATGTTGCTCCCTTCCTGTATATGGCCGTCCCTTTGATTACTTCTGTAATTTATACTAGGCATCAATCACTGCAATGTAACAGTGAACCTATGAAATACATACTACATAAGTACGCATTCTGTTATTCAGAAATGCATAATCGAAATGCATATATTTATAGTGTCACAAAAGTGGCATAAATAAAGTAAATTATAATACAATAACTCTCATAAATTTACATTAACATATGTCATTGAAAATAAATAAAGCTAGATTTCTATGTACCGTAAATTCTCCAATTGAAACATAACTGTGGATTTCGTTGTAGTTTCAGTCTTGTGCCATTTGGTCCTGGAAATAAATAAAAAAAGAAGTTAAAACAGACACAGAACAACAGAGAAGTGCTGTTTTACGCGTGCCATTACCCAGGGTAGGTAGGACAGATTCTATTCTAACCGAGTGAGCAATATAATTTAAAATTTGTCGTGAAAAAGTGCCTGTGTCTAATTTCTAAATAGTTGCTGCAGCGATCGCTAGAGCGGAGAGAGCTGCTGGTACCGTCAGTGGTAGGGCTGCAGGTAGCCGGTGGTGGAGGCGAGGTCGCGCCGCAGCCAGGCCGCGTTGAGGCGGATGGTCTCCAGCGCCTGCTGCAGCGACCGCTCGGTGCCGGGGGACGGATGTGAACGGAAGAACTCTTCTACTTCCTGCGCCGCCACTTCGGAAGCGAAGTTCTCCGTCGTGTATTTCACCAGCCGCGCCAGTAGGTGTCCACCCTGAAAATAAAAAACCTAACATGACCGGCCCGTACGAATCTGTGACACCAAACTAAAGTTCATATTGACATTTTATCGGATGCTGGAAAAAAACACACAAAAAAGAAACAAATGACAATCGGAAATTATGTAAAATATTTTCTTCACAAATTTTACTCTTCACTACTGGCGGGAGGTAAAAGATCATATAAATGGATGCAGGAAAATTCAGTTAACTAACCTGATACCGGTCCATAAATTCTTGCCAATGATCCTTGAAGAATTGCCACGCCAAGTCTCTACCATTTCTACTCACTGCCACTGATACTATCACAAACACTGTGTCTTGTGAACGCACTTCGTCCTGAAAAAAAAAAACAATAATTTCAAAACGACATGACTTTTTTGTTACCAATTATATGTATGTCATAGAGATTTTTTAAGTATCATAAATTGCTTCATATTCGATTTAACCAACAAAACAAAGGGATCTCATCGAGCTGCGTCGTCAAAACGAAGCGCAACGTAGCAATGGCGCCTGCTTGGCTCTTATGGTATTTGGTAGGAAAAATGTGTTACCGATATAGCGAAGTTGAGCACTTGGTTGAGCAGCTTAGGGTCAGTGACGGCGCCGAGCGCGCGGCTGATGCGGTCCTTCTCCTCGTGCAGGTCAGCGGCGCGGTACAGCTGCAGGAAGCGCGCGAATGTGGCTGCGTCCGCGTCCTGCAGCACCGCGCGGTAGCACGCTGAGCGCAGGTCCGCCGCCAGCGGGCACGAGCCCGAGCTGTGCCGCTCGAAACTAACGAGAAATGTCAATAATATAGGATCAGTACCACGAAAGTTCAGGGCTTTGACACATAAAAAATAAACATTAACATTTTGAAGGTTCAGCTGTGATTTCACCTCTCCTTGGGTATGTTACTGATACCTATCAGCAGCCAAAGCTATATAGCCTTAGTCGCCTCGTACATCGAATGTACTTGTCCAGTTATAGGATAAAACAACACAGGTCGAGGGATCAAAGCGTATAGAGATAGATAACAAAGGAAAAATAATTACCGAATCTTCGCCTCCTTGATTGTCTCAGGATCTTCGAAACTAATCATTTTGTTGAGAACTAAACTCCTGAGAAGAGTGTCCAAGTGGCTTTCTTTCTCTTCCGCATCCCATCCCAGCCGACTGGTGACATTGGCAAACAGTTGGCGACCGTAATTCTTCAAAGGTTTGTCCAAAGCCGTGTGAGAGAATAGCACACTCAATTTCGATAAACAATTAGATATTGATGACCACACTGTGAAGTTTGTTTCGTTGGTAAATGCTTCCATCAGTTTTAAAGACTGGAAAGAAAATATTTTTTTAGTGTTCTAGTAATATTCATAGTACGAGAAATTAAGCTCAGGTACGTTACACAGAGATACTTTAAGGGCATAGGCATGAGACCAAGTCACATCCCCCAATAGTGATAAATATTTTGGGGTCCAACAGCTAAGGGTGTAAATGTAACCTCAAATATTTAATTCAATATTTTACATGAAAGTTATCACGCCTATTTTCTATGAGGGTAGGCACAGACTAGAGATTTCCATTTGCCATTGAGAAGGGCATACGGTACCTTTTACCCTGGAAAAATAAATGTACCCGTGGAAAATTCACGGGGGCGAAGCCGAGGGCAAAAGCTAGCTAGTCAATATTTTGTTTTATATAACATCTCTCTCACCTCTGCGGTGTGCGTGTGTCCGCTCTGCACTAGCGCGAAGCAGTCGTCGAGGAGGCCGAGGCGGTCGAGCGGCGGCAGTGACCCGTCGCGCACCGCCGTCACCAGCTGTGACAGCATCGACGGCGGGTAGCGAGTGCGGTAATACCCCACCTGTACAAAATATATCAAAACCATACAGATCGAGTTAGTCTAGTATAAAAACACGTGATTAAGTTCAGGCCATCAGTGCCATTAGGGCTTACCATACATTCCATATTGTAGTCATAACCATAAGTAATTATAATTAATTATTACATAATTAGCTTCATATTGAATATCTTAAGCCAATTTTGCAATGATGACCTTACTTGATCGCATTCCATCTACAGATTATCGAAACTACAACTATCGAGTTTGCTATCAACAATACAAAATTTTGTAACATTATATTCAAATAGAAACACAAACTCACAATATTATGCTAGCTAAGCTGCTGCAGCTGTACGCTATAAGCCTGTAGCTGTACGCGCCCGAGTGCGTTGTTTGTACGATGTAACGCAATAATATTCCCTATTCTACTCATCACATTTTTTTTTCTCAAATATTTCATACTTTATATGTTCATTTAATGACATTCCGATAGTGAACTCAGAAACATACTGATAATGTTATGTGGGTGCTAGTGAATGACATGCAAATTATGTACTATTATTATCTATAGTCTTATTTTTACTTACAGTTCCTGGATTCAATTTCACCCATGATTCTTCAGACACATTTTCCAACACAACTTCTTGCGTCCTTTTTTCCAACACTGTTGACAGAGCCACCTAAAAACAAAATAATTCAAAAAGTCTTTCATTTGAAGCTAAATACTGTTGAATATGCAGCTACAATCTACTAAGATATGCCCATTGATAATTATTGATAAGATTTAAGGCAAGATTTTTAATTTCTGATGAGTATAATCTTGTTCTTTATAGTATGGAAGATATAGGGTGGGTAGATGATCATAACAGAAATATTGATGCATGAGAACATTTATGACGAAAAAATAAAAAAGGCTAGTAACCAATTTGACTTGAACTTGAAATGGAGGAGGAGCTAGAGGATTCTGAGAGTCTGCACTCATTAGTCCACAAACACAATCTTCATCTGTACACAGAGCATTCGTCAATCCTTGTTGCAACTGTTACACAAATAATACATTTTAATTCAAGTAGCAGGTATAAAGAAGATAGCAAGAACGAAGCGGTGGTGGTGTAATGGTTAATAGGCGCCCGCCTGTGGATCGAAAGGTCCCTGGTTCGAATCCTACTCGTGCCACATGAGTTTGTATACCAATCTGACTCATGTATAGTAGTTTTCATCGACAACCACTTGCTTCCGGTGAAGGAAAACATCGTGAGGAAACCTGCACACTGGTTGTTTATTAACTTGTGTATGAAATGAAGAAGGCAATGGCAAACCACTCCATTAATAATGCCAAGAAAGTTGTATGTTTCATTCCACGTAATGACCACGACCCTCAGCCATAAGGAATACGACTATGAAGAGGGAGCAGATATAAGACAGGGACAGTCAGAAATATCACTGAAAAGCCATGATTTATGAATAACTACCTATATTATCCAATAACTAACAGATAAAATCCATTCACTCCACAATAATACATGCACACACCTAAACAGAAGTTATAAATAAAATCCTCCCTCCGAATCAAATAGGCCAAAAAGCAAAACATTTATCAGTGATATCAACAGGAAATGAAAATGTGGGTCAATGGTAGGTAATTGATATCAATGATAAGGGCAATCACAGATGATACATTCAATGTTGAGTGTCTATTACTTTATCAATGTCAGGTTACCTTTGAAGGTTGTTCCTGAGTGGAGATAGTGATTGGGACCATCCACAGAGTGTCATCGCCTTGGGATCCATCAGCACAGAATTTCTGTTGAGTCAAAGTTAGGACTCTGTCCCTACCCTTTTGTTCAGATGTCACCTGTAAAACAAAGTTATATGTGACATACTATTTTTAACAGTTGTTTTGAACCCTATATAGAAAAATATATTTTTGATTTGGTATGCTCCACCATAATAAAATAGTTAAGTACATCTTTAAAAACATGTAACATAAAAAATATGTAAAGATTTAAAATTTACAGAACATTTTCATTTTAAAAAAAAAAAAACTTGTTTTGCATTTTGTGACATCAGTCTTGTTTGAATTACAACCACATGAAGTAGAATATTGTCATTATTGTATTAACATCACATACTTATAGTATAAACTTATAAATCATTAAACAAAATAAGAGCATTGCACTCATCAGTTTTGACAACAATCTAACACAATGTTTTGTTACCATATTAGGAAAATAACAATGCCAATACAAACACACAATTGATAGTTATGACTGTTTCAAAATTTATACATCTTAGTTGCATTGTATTACATAAACTTTTGTGCGGCAAAAATAGCAGCGATGTATGTAACAAATTTGGCATGGGAATTTGGTTATGTTGATTTGATTGTATTTGTTGTTTATACATATAAACCTACCTGCACCATTGGAAAGCCCATTTGCTTGGTCCATGTAGACATAACTTCACCCACTGGCTTATTTGATGCCTCTTCCAATGCTGCCCATAAATCTTCAGTAAAAGTATTTTTATACTGGAAGGAAATTAATTTATCAATGCTGGTGATGCTGGATGAAGATTTATATAATCTGATTTTAAAAATCAGGGAACATTTTCTATAACTTATAAGTGTAGCAATACATAAAACACTCATGTTAGTAACAGTGATAACATTTGTGATAAACTTATAACAGCAATTCTTAGAGCTCTTGCAAAAAATAAGTACTATAATATTAGCCACTTAATTATTAGAAACATAAATATTTCATACCTGATGCCTGTTGAGATAAATGTTCATTCCTTTACGAAAATCATCATCTCCAATGTATCTATGCAGCATACGAATTACAGAAGCTCCTTTATTGTATGATATATCATCAAAAATTTCATCAATCTCAGATGGGTGTCCAACTGGTACTTCTATAGGATGAGAATTTTTCAGACAGTCCAATTCCAAAGCCCTAAAATTCACATATTCCTTACTAAACATATAGTAGGCACCAATTAAGTTTATGAATGTATATTATATGGGTGAAGATGACTTGCAATTCAGCAAAAATATTCAAAATGCTTTATCATGTTTGGCAGACTGCCAGTTGCTCTTTTTTGAAAGCAAACTACTAGCTGCGCCCTGGGGCTTTGCTCACATGGGAATTTCAGGATAATAAGTACCCTATGAATTATTCCAGGTTATACTCCACCCATGTACCAATTTTAATAACAATCCATCAAGTAAATTTTATGTGAAAAAGTAACAAATATACATACACATCCTCACAAACTTTCACATTTATAATAGTAATAAGAAGGTATGAATTAGTAGGTCAAATGATAATAATAATTACCTTGTATATGTCTCAGTGACAAACTGGGTCCAAATATCATATTCAGGAAACAGATGATTTACACATAGGAACTCCACAAAGGATGCATATCCTTCATTCAACCAAAGATGTGTCCACCATTCCATAGTTACAAGGTTGCCAAACCATTGGTGAGCCAGCTCATGGCCCACTACCAATGCTATCCATTGCCTACGCACTGCAGATGTGTGTTCCTCATCAACTAATAGACAGGTCTCCCTGTAAGTTACCAAACCCCAATTCTCCATAGCACCAGCTGAAAAATCTGCAATTGCTATCAAATCTATTTTTGGCAGAGGATAGGCTATGTCAAAATACTCCTTGTAGTAAGGTAGCACACGTGCAGCCACCTCTAAAGCAAACAACCCTTGTTTAGTTTTACCCACTGGCGTGTACACACGCACAAGGACACCATCTCGAGAAGTTTTCTCCACATAATCATATTCACCAACCACCACAGCTACCAAGTATGTAGACATAACAGGAGTGGTATCAAATCTGATAAATTTTGTTTCTCCAGTAACTGTTTCTTCTTTAACTGGCATGTTGGACAGAGCGACACGATCTGCGGGCACCTCCAAAGAAATGTCGAAAGTTGCTTTGATGGCAGGTTCATCCCAGCAAGGGAAACAACGGCGAGCGTCTGTCGCTTCAAACTGCGTGACCGCAGCGTAACGCTCTTCGCCGTTGGGAGTCAGGTATTTACTGCGGTACAAGCCCTTCATTTTGTCGTTGATCTCACCAGTGAACTCGCACAGCAATGTAGCATCTCCCTCCGGCAACGGTTTCTCAAACACAAGCCGAGCAGTCTCTTCCGAAGCGTTCAGCTGCAATTCTATTGGTTTCAACGCCGATTCTAGACCCTCATTGTTGTAATGAAGTTTGACACTTTTTAGATCCAAATCTAAGCAGTTGAGCACTATCTCTTTCGTCGAACTCACGATCTGAAAGTAAATACGGGTCGGATATTAACGCGTCACATGGAAATTATTCGAAACGGCGATGTGTTGAAATTATCCTTACCGATACTTTCACTGCAGTTTTCCCCGAGAATGTAAATTTTTGAAGATTAGGGACTAATTCTAAGTTGTAATGTTTAGGAACAACATTTTTTGGAAGTCGCTGAAATTGTTTGTTTTCTGGCATTGTCACTCTTTCTTTCAATATCGTGAATGTAGGACGCGCTGTAGAGAAATACCGTAATGACCGAGTGACAGAGTGAACTCGCGCTCCAACCGTGCCGCTGATACGTGCCCCCCTCGCGCGTCCGAGCCCCCACTCCGAATAACGGGATTCGCTACGTAATCTGCAATGGCGAGTATGGCGACCGAATTGTGAATAATTTTTATTTTCAAAGCGAATTGCTAATGAATTACGTATGACGCGTCGTACCAGTTGTAGCGTCATGGAAATAAAATTATTGTGACGTTACAAGTGAAAGTCACTTTCCACTCTAGTACACAACCAACAGTATTATATTATACTACTACTAAGTAGGTAAGGTAATAGTCATGTAATAGTAATACTCCCTAAAATATTCTGCAATAGTATTCGTGAGAGAGAGAGAGAGACGTGAGATAGTAGGTAAGTTAATTTATCGATAGTATATGTGTTATAGGATGATAAATGAACTATCGATAAACGTGAAAACATCGTTATGTTGTAAAGTAATAACAAACTGTAAAAATTGTGTAAAATTAGCATATTTTATTATTACTATAACTAACATCCCGCTCCGGCTTTGCACGCATGCAATGTTATGCATGTCTTATACATATAAACCTTGATCTGCCTTGGCTTCGCTGGGATAAAATAATAATAAATTAATCTTTATTAATCAATATATCGGTGAAAACGATACAAAAATCTGTTTGACTATATCGCCTTTATACAAACAGACTGACAGACGCGACACCTCTGTCGCATCCCGTGGTCGTATCTATTAATTTTATTTAGTGTGTACTGTATTTATATTTGTTACTCAATTTCCCAAAAATACTATAAAATTCCACGGTGCTATAAAGAATACCTAGCTATATATTTAATATACGAAATTTGTTATTTTGAAATAAACATCAAAGAAAGTATCAATTAATTTCAGAAAAAAAACATGATTTTGATCGTATCTATATTTTATACCTAAACTTTGAACATCGGTTGCTTTTGACATTTGACAATGCCAGTCTCAGAAGCAGTTGTCAGCTTCTGTCACGGCCTGCTGCACGCGGGTTATGGATGGCCACCTAAGATGGCCACGCGCCCGCCCTTAGAGAATAGAATCTACCGGTACCGCCGCGCCGGTACCCGGCCGGTCTGTCATTAGGGGTGCCCACAGACCATTCTGTGGGGATGCCAATCACCGTCGATGGTTGTTTTCATAAATCTGTAGTATCGCTCATCGCTCCCTACCCACTATCAATAGTTTTGCAAGCCATTAGTGTTGCCACATTATAAGCTATTGATAGTACTATCACAATGTTGTGGTATAGTACTATCTATAGTTTTAATTGAAATACGTCACCGATATCCATTTCGGAGCAACACTATAATACTATCGATAGTATCGAAACGTGATGATGATTAGACTACTTATCCATAGTAAATATATTGCAATATTAGATATATAATCCATAGTATTGATATTTTTGCACCACACAGTCTACAGTCTAATCGTCACCACGGTTCATACTATCAATTTTATTGTTATTTATTAATGATATAACTATTGATGCTGTTGTTTTTTTCTCAAAATGTCGATAGTTTATCAAAACCAAACGCTATCGATAGTTAACTATCGATCGAGCGCAACACTACTTTGTGGCTTGTGGACCCTGCCCATTTCTTGCCTTGGGCCTTGTTTGTTGTGTGTGTGTAGGTGGTGTGGTGTTGCTTGACGTAGGTACTTATACCTACTAGTTATATATTGTATTCTGTTCTGTTTGTGTTGTTGGGCAAAGAAGAGGATAAATCAAATTATCAATCGCTACCTATACGTTTAATTGTTGGGACTTGGGAATGGTGTGATACCTTTTCTGAAATTATCGCTAAGTATGATCTACCTATTTATTTGTTTCATTAGCTTACTTTGTTTCGCTTACTTGTAATTTTTAGTTGTAGTATATTTATGTGATTATTTTGTGCTTATTTTTTTAGGAACAAAGTAAACGAAATGGATTCGTTGCTCGGTTTTTACTTAAGTTTATTATCGGGTAAGTTCACCTCATATAAGTTAATGTAAAATTTGTATGTCAATCTTATAAGTACCTACCTAAGTAGAGGTTAGCTGTTGTAATGGTCACAAACAAGAAACTTCCATTTGTATCGCCTAAAATAATGAAATGTTTCTCGTGTATACTAAAAAAAGAACTGCTTTACTAATTAGCCTAGTATCAGTAGTATGTAACTGTGTAAGGCTAGTTATATAGGTACTGCTGCTACTAGGCTAGAAGTAGGTAAATATGGTATTCATGTATAATTTCCTTCTATATTTCTTTTTTGGCTTCTACTATAAATCAGTATAATCTTCAAGCGAGTGCAACTATCAAAAGTCAACATTTAGGGAGGTTAAGTTTAAACTCTTTTCAATCTCCTTAAAATGCGTTTTGTATAGCATACATGCTACAGATTTGTGTGTATTTTATTTCAGTTTTATCCATTGCAACATCATCAAGAGTTTTAGAACTAAGCGATAAATTTATTGATGTCAGTCATGACGGAATGTGGTTTGTAAAATTTTATGCTCCTTGGTGTGCACACTGTCGTCGACTAGAACCTGTGTGGGCACATGTTGCACAGACCTTGTATAGTTCTCCCATCAAAGTTGCTAAAGTGGATTGTACAAGATTTTCTGCTGTTGCCACACATTTTAAAATTAGAGCATATCCTACAATTCTATTGTAAGTACATTTTATTATTAGACATTTTCATGACTCTTTAATACCTATATAAAAAATGTAAAGTTTGTACACTTATTTATTCCAGCATTAAGGGTTCATTTCGTCATGAGTATAATGGTGACAGACTAAAAGAAGAAATGGTGAATTATGCTTTGCGAATGTCCCAACCAGCAATTCAGAAAGTTTCTCAGGAGGACAGCATCGGTGACTTGAAGGAAACTCATTCTGTATTCTTTGGATATGTTGGAAAACAGTCAGGGCCATTATGGGTGATTAATAATTTTGTTAACATAGCTATCACATTTTTTAAACTCAAATTTAGTAAGGGCTAAGTGTATGACTTATTGAAAGATTATTACACAATATATTTTTTTGACAAATTACACAAATAAAGCTGACTTTTCTGTAATTGGAGTCCATGTTGGTCCATACCTAGTTGGATTTTATATAAAAAAATTATTTATCAAAACTAGTGTTAAATTGCCACCTTATTCAAGTAAGGGCTAACATCTTTTACTGGATCCTATTTTTTAAAATTAATTGTGCTACTTTGCAGGAAATGTATATGAAACATGCAGAAAAGTATCAACCTCATACATGGTTTTATGCAATGTCTCATGATATTATCAGGAATGAATTTAAACCTCCAAATGAAACTGTTATATTTGTGAATAAGGAAGGTGACGTGTTTTTCTTTGAAGGTAAGTAACATCTATAAGTTACTAATGTTATAAATGCAAAAGTCCCACTTTCACAGCGAAATGAATATTGATTATGATGGAATTTTGTGTGCATAGGTAAGAGTGTACCGAGCGCACACTACCGCCACCATCATATTTTTCTCAATTTCTTTTAAACAGAAGGAAATTGTATATATCTGGCACGGACTAATTATGCTAGATTAAGGACTACATTATAAAGTATTGTAGTTTTATATTGGACACATTTTATAGTTGCCACAATCTACTAAATGGAAAACGGTGGCCACTAAAGTCCGTTTAGTAAATTGTGTCTACATATTGTATAGAAAACTATTATTTTTTAATTAAGTCCTTTATATAGTGTAGCATAATTTGTCCAAGCTGGATATTTAAAATTTCCTTTTATTTATAATAAATTGAAAAAAATATGATGGTGGCGCTAGTGTGCACTTAGTGTACTCTGAGTGGAGCTCAAACAAAGACTACTTACTTTTCAAAATTTTAGCCCTCAGAGACCAAAAATGGGGGTAATTTCTAGTCGGATACCACTATTTGTGATCCTCCTACCGTGAGTATTATTAACAATTTCTCGTCTGATCCCACTTGCAGTTTGTACGTCCCAACGGATCCTACTACATTCTTGCAAAGTTAAAAAAGGGGTATGTACAGTCAGGAAAAAAGTCATTCGTTAAAAATCAACATTCATTTATTTACAACAATTATCACAGATATCATAGAAAAATAAATCATCACAGAAAACACTTTACATTTAAATTAAAACTATCAAATATTAATTACAACGACTAGCTTCAAATCAACTTGTTATCTTAACTAAAAATATAGATAAGTCATTCATATAATCTGTATATAAAAATTTACAAAATAAGGAAATAAAATAAAAAGAAATCATAATCTTAACTTTTCCAGGCAGTGACCAACTGTGATTTTACCTGACAAAAGTTCATTAGTTACGTGTTTAAACCAGTTGTCGTTAGCAATCACTTTGGTTAGTCTTCGCTTCGGGTTCGGCAGCTCAAAATTATGCTTTTTAATGTTAACCTTTTGAAGACTGGCATCATCTTTTAAAACTTTTAAGAGTTGAAATAAATTGGGTTTCTTTGGCAGAGTACTGTTTAGTTTTTTATGCCAAGATTCTACAGCATTGGTTGTGCGGTGACGTTGATTATGAACACACCAAATGTTGACAAAATTTTCGTCTTCCAGCCATTGTGTCACCATATAATCGTTGAATTGTTGAATTTCATTAGATTCAGGACTGTCTTCCATTAAATAGCACCACCCGTCTGAGATGAATTCTCGAGGTAGCAGCGGCAGGAGAGCTGAGAGCGCTACATGTTTTCGGAGTCTCTTTTCTTTAGTTAAATTTAGCGCTTTAGCCTTCTTCCACACGTTGTGTGAAAAATGAAAGTAACATCCTTTTACTTCGACTGAAGGGAAAACTTTTGATATGGCATTCATAGCCGCTTGTTCATAATCTGTCACATATATCAACGGTTCCCAATCTGGAATATGTTCCTTTAATACTTGAAAAAGTGTTGTGTAAATTTCTTCAGTTTTTCTATTCAGCAACACGTACATTAAAGGCACTATTCTTGTGTGCTCTTCATTGCTTCCGAGATCGCCGTGTATAGAATAAAGTTGTACAAATGGTTTTGGGCAGCACTCAAAAGTTCCGTCACTAAAATAAATCTTGATATGTTTAATTTGTTCCAGGACTTCGCTATCAGCAAAAACTATAATTCGAGTTTCGGAAGATTCATTATAGTAGTCGGCAAGAACAAATTCCTTGAACTGCAAAGGAACTATAACTTCTTCAGGCAAATTGCATTGTATTTTTGTCACTCCGGCTTTCTTATTTCTGGCATTATATAAAGAAGATTTAATGTTTCCGAATGACGGAAGCTTTTTTAAGAGATCCAAGCCTGCATTTTCGAATTCTGACATAAAGTTGTTGTAAATATTGGGTATTGGTGAAAAATTCGAAGATAGAACCTTTTCTCGGCATTCATGTAATTTTTGATCTACTACATTTTTTATTTCGTCCGGCTTACATTGGTGACTTTTTTCTTTTATAATGTTGTTTTCCTGATGAAAAAAAAAACTTCAAGTTAGATTACACACTTTAATGAATAATAATAATACTGTTAGACTAATCCACACAGCGCCATCTAGCCCCAAGCTAAGCAACTAAATGCTTATGTTATGCGTGCTAGATTAACGGATATTCCTACTATTTATAATAGTTTTTTTTGTTGTATATATGTCGCAGTCATCTGGTTGAATCTACTATTTGATTGAATGACTAGCTCCTATATTGAATGACGATATTCAATTGAATGACTAAAGGACAATTCGTCAAGTCGTGTAACGTTTAACGTCTTGACTGAACGTCATTTAGCGAAGTCGTTGAATGGGATATAGCCCATTTTGTAATGTTTGGTTAGGATGACCATGAGTTCGCAACTTAAAAGTTAACCTTACTTTAAATAAAAATAAGTTAATTATAAAATATCTCGTTAAATAGAATCTGTACGACTTTGTAATATTTGATTAGGGTGAACATAAGTTCGCTAATTTCGTAAAATTAAAAAGGTAACCTTACTTTACATAACAAAAATGAGGACATGATATGTTGCAGGATAATATGGCACACCTTATTTATGATATCACAAATAAGGCACTTTAACGCTAATTTAATCGAAAAGAATTTCAATACAGTGCTTTCTGTGCAAGCTGTTTGACGCCACATTTGTTTTGGTGACTACTAGCGCTGCAGTGGGAAAAAAATGAACTAAATTTGAATCACCTGACTGATTTTACGTCCGCCCTGTTCAAAGAGCTATGTTACAATCAGCTAACTAGTTGGACGTTGAGTGACGCTTGTTCTATCAACGTTTAGCCTAGTGATTCAATTGAATATCGTCATTCAATAAAGGAGCTAGTCATTTAATCAAAAAGCAGATTCAACCAGATGACTGCGACATATACACATTATACATAGTAACACCCAGACCCATCACAGATAGTAAAATTCATCATTTCATTTTCTGCCCGGCCGGGGATCGAACCCGGGACCCGTGCATAGCAAACCCGCCATGGTGACCACTACGCTACTCAGGTCGTCAAAATGAATCAATGAATGAGCCAAAAAATTAAAGCAAGTCAGTTCGTTATTTTATGTGGATATAAAGTAGCTCATACCTTTATATTTATATATGCCGGGCACTTTTTGCGCCAATTCACGCATCTCCACGTAATACATCCACTTTTGAATGTTATTTTCTTAGTATATTGGTAACCAGCCCGCAACAAAACTGCACCACCGTTCCTCTGTATAATTGTGAACTCACCACCAGAGTTATTAGAGGTAGAGGGCTTGCTATTACCTTCTGACATTTCCTAAAACGAATAACATTTTCATTATTATACATCAATTAAAAACATAAAGTTCTAGGATAATGATGATAATAAAATTGATGTGTTGAAATAAACGTTAATCTTTTCTATAAACGAAATATAACTATTCTCTGCCATGCCTTAACTGTTCTATAACAATAAAACTTTGTAAATGAAAATAGAATTTAATAAATCTATAGCAATCGTTTAATATTACAAGATGCGTACTTACTGTCTAGTAATTCACTTCAACACGTCACGTACAATGAGATGCACATAATTTCACATTGGAAAGCAAAATGACGACTGGCAATTAGAATAAAGATAACCCCTTTCTCAAGGTCAACTAGCTCTAAGTATGAAACAATTCCTGGAAATATTAGTTATACTTGTCTCTGATTGGATGGACAAGCGCGCCTACTACGTTCGCAGGTAAAAAAGCTGCATGTATGGCTATTATTACTTTTTTTAAATTAGTATCATTATGATAGTAGAAATTATGTTACTGGCTGTACTAAAAATATGTTTAAACCACTAGTAGGATCAGAATGGAATATATAATAAATTAAAAAAAGTTGATCCCACTGGTATATTATGCAAGTGGTATCCGACGGGAATAAAAAAATAAATAAAATAATCGTGATCCCACTGGGATCAAAACTTAGTAGTATCAGACTGGAATAAATCAAAATGGGGGTGACAGTTTATAATTAATTTATTGAATTCTTAATATGAATTGAATTTCATTAAATTATTTTAGCTACTCCAAACCTGATTGAGGACACGGAAGCCTTAAATGTAACTTTAGACAAATGGATTAACTCCGAAAGGTTCGGCTTCTTTCCAAAGATCACTAGATCAAATATAAATGATTTGATTGACACAGAAAAATATATAGTAATTGCTGTTGTATCTGAAAATAAATTAAATGAAATAACTCAGACTGAAAGAGATTTCAAGGACATGATTGAAGGTATAGTAAAGTAAGTGCTCCCTCGAATATATTTTTATATAGTATGTCATTATATTAAAAACTAGAATGTGTGCTCATTTTATTTAAAAAATATTCAGCAATGTTACAATTATTTGTTGAGATATTAAATCAATTAGTGCTATGTGAATTGGGTGAAATGGGTCCAGAATGATCCTAAGCATGAATTTTTTTAGTTTTTATGGTAATGTGTTTGCTTTGGAATAAGAACATTTATAACCTGATGGATTCCTGGACTAAGCATCTCAGAAAAAGGCGCAAATAAAAACCAGCCTTCAATTTACTGTAATAAGATTAATTTTAATTCAAATACCGTGGGGAAGTAGAGTAAAAACCTGAGGGCAGATGTCTGTAACCTCTTTAATTAGTAATAGGCATCGTGTCGCACGTGTGCAAATTGAATATACCTAGTATGCCTTTACAGGAGACGAAAGAGAGATCTGCACCGCAAGTTCCAATTTGGTTGGTTGGGTAATCCGGATCTGGCGAACTCCATAGCTATGTCAGAACTGACTGTACCCCATCTGATAGTGTTGAACTCAACCACCAGCCACCACCACATACCGGACGACGACCCCGTTCTTATGACACCTGAGGCTGTATCAATTTTCCTTGATCAGATACACGATCAAGTGGCACCGGTAAATATATTTCGTAGTTAAAATATTGCATATAATATTTAACGAGAATAGAACAATGGCAATGGTAACAGCCAAAGTTAGGGCATAAAACATAGAACTTATTTAATTATATATAAATATTTAATACACTGGCGGAGCAGACAAAATTGAAATCAGAATCAACAATCTGTATATAAAAGGTCAAGTCATGGTGAATATTTATTTTTGTTTTTATGATATATTTTCTTCATATTTTTTACCATTTTAATGTATTTGTATCAGTATTGATTTCTATCACCAGATACCCTACGGGGCAATTGGGTTTGTATATGATTTTGAAATATAAGAGTATGACTTTTGGAATTTGTGATCTTTGTGAACAATAACGTTAGCAATATTAATTAATTTTTGATATACAGTGTATTCTTTTGGGCAGGCATATGGAGGTAACAGTTGGCCGGTGCGGTTCTACAGAGGGTTCTACGAAGCCAGAACAACACTGAGCAACATGTGGCGCGGCAACCCCGTCCTTACTGCGCTCGTGTTCGGCTTGCCGCTGGGATTCCTGTCTCTCATCTGCTACTCTGTCTGCTGCGCGGATATCTTGGATGCGGAAGAAGAAGAATCATCTGGTAAGCTCAACTTTAAAAATCGATATCTACTGATGCTATCGATTGTATCGAATAAGAAACAATCGATACTATCTATAGGTACTAAAAAAGTGAAGACAAGTGATTCGAATTCGCTTGTCTTCACTTTTATTGATCAGCATTTAAATTTTACGTTAGGTTTCTCTGACTCTCGACTAATAATATTTGTATGTGTTTCAGATACCCATGAAAAGAAGGATTAAACTGGGGTAATAGTCGCCACTAGATTTATCTAACAAGATGTATGTATTGTTTTTTTTTATACATCGTCTTTTCCTACCCTTGGCGGGTAGAGTCGTAATTTTATGTATAATGGTTCTATAATTTACGGAGCGATAAATGAATTACCTATAATCATAGCTCGTATCATCTTGTGGTATTTTAAACATAATTTTCTATGAAATAATGGTATAGAATGTAAATGTCTCGACATTGAATGTATAAGAATGATCTGGTGTTTCTTTTGTATTTAAATATTATTTACTAGCGACCCGGCCTGGTTTCGCACGGTCTAGGCTGTATGTATAAACCTTAGTTGACAAATGTCCCAATAACAGCTAAAAGTGCATCAAAATCCCTTGCGTGTTTTGAAAGAATAAAGCCTAGATAGAAACAGACGCGACGTGCGACTTTGTTGTATACTATGTAGTGATTCCTAATAGTTAAGGTTAAGTGTACGAAGTGTGGGCGGAATTTATGCATTTAAAATTTAAAGGGTATAAAAACTGGTTATAAAAAAAATAATTACGTAGATTAACTCCTGTTTAGCGTAAAGTGTCTACAATAATAGGTAGGTAATGATTAAATTATTTGAATTAATATATAAGATTAATTGGTATATGATGGCAAATCTGAGGAGGCAATACAATACATTTGTTTAGGTATTTAAAAATTGGTATCTACACAATTTTTACATGTTTTTTTTAGGGAAATACCCACTTTAAAAACCAATATATGAATGATCAATTTTAATGTGCCAACATTTTGATTTGTTTGTCAGGTTGTATACTTTGGCGAAATCTTCCATGGTCAATACATATATAATGCAGGTTATTCGATGACCATACCAGCGTAATGCAATTTTTATCTTACATAATGAATATGGGATAAAACACAGGGCCTGATTCATTGTTATATAAGTATCTGATAGCCTATTGTAACATGTCAAACCGATAGCACATTTAACTTCAGGTAGATTTATCAGATAGTTTAGCTGTCAGATTACTTTATGATACTTTATCAAAAAGCTTATCTTAGTCTTTAGCTTTATCCTTAGTCTCGTTTATTTCAAAGAAAAGTAAAAAAAAATGGTAAAAGAGGTATTATTTGTATTCTTCTTTTACCAAAAGGTTACTACATAATATGGTGATACTTATGTGTTCTTTTTTTCAATAAAAAAAAACATATTATCCGGAAAGCATTTTCTATTCGTATAAGTGTATAACTAGTGTTAAAAAGTTTGTGTAATGCATAAACTCCTCAACTTTAATTTTAGAGGTACTCGCAAAACCGGTTGCTATGTAATATTTTATTCCTGTTATTCATAAAGAAAGAAAAAGCATATTATAAGCTACAATATGTTTTGTCTCTTTCTGTTAATGCCAAATATTGTAAAGTGCTATAGTGACAAAATAATTTTGCTTATAGTATGTTTTAACTTTTTTATGGATAACAGGGTAAGTATATCAGTATATGGCAGGTTTAAACAATGGGTTTATGGATAGGTATTATTAGATTTGTCTTAAATCTCGTACTGGGCTTTATAGAGCTTGTGGTTTTTTTTAATAAAACGTATTGTGTGATCTAGTCTTTGAAATGCTTTTAAGGCACAAAGCAGGAACAAAATTTACAAGTAAGGTTAGCATGAGATTTTGTGAGAACGTGTAAGCGTATCAATATAGATCGCGTCTTTATTGTAAAAAGTAACTATCAATTCTCCATATATTTTTTTACGTTTACGATATGATTACATTCTGGCAAAATTTCTTAAAATGTTTGGACAATGTACGTAAAAATTGAAAAAAGAATATGCCATGGGACTTGAAGATTTTTTTAAAAGTTTCATGGCTCCATCGTTTGCCAAAACGAAGATTAATTCAGATTGAAGAAATGCCATAAAAGTCATGACGACGGCTCTAGTCATCGCAGTCGTACATCGTCGACACATCCCTACTGCTAGATCTAGACCTCGGAGTATCCAGAGTTTACTGCTTTAATCGTTTTAAAAAAAATAATTAGGTCCTTACATATTAAATTGGCGTTTGGTATAGGAGGAAAAAAAAGTCGAATCATTTTTTAATATAATATAGTTATTTAATCAATGCAAGAACCATTATTATCTATGCACTTTTGCCATCTCATAGGTAGTTCATTGATCCCTTTACTAAAAAAACAATTCGGACGGGAATCAATAAAATCTTTGAAGGCGGTTTGGACTGCCCTACCAGAGTTGATATTTTTCCCTTGGAAGAAGTTATCAAAAAATCGAAAAAATGGTAATCTTTTGGACCAAGGTCTGGGAAGTACGGTGGATGTCTTAGACATTCCAATTGAAGCTCCTCTAATTTGGTAGCCGTCTGTTGTGTAGTGTGTGGTCTAGCGTTGTCGTGAAGCAGCAGTGGCGTGGAGCGATCGACCAGCCTCGGGTTGTTTAGCAGCTTTTCCATCATAGTTTGCAATTGCTGACAATAGACGTCTGCCGTAATCGTCTGGCCAGATTTGAGAAAACTGTAATGAACGACACCGGCACTAGTCCACCAAATGCTGACAAGTAACTTTTTTGGGGTTCAATTTTCGATTGGGGCAGGATTTGGCCAGGGTCCAGCCATGAGAATCCACCTTTTCATCACAGGTAATGATTTGATTTAAAAACCCTTCACTATTGTGCCTGTTAAGTAATGTAACGCAGCAGTCGACACGCGTCTGCCGGTTTGTGTCACTCAATTCGTGAGTTACCCTACCTATCAAGTTTCTTAATCTTCTCAATTTGCTTCAAGTTTATTAAAATAGTTTTATAACTAACACCGAAGCCTGAAGCTAAAGCTGACGTGGTTCGCGATGGATCCGCTTCCACAATAGCCTTCAATTCTTCATTATCAACTAGGGCCTTCGGCCGTCCACGGGGCTTGTTCTGCAGCTCGAAATTTCCAGAACGAAAACGTTGGAACCAAAAACGCCCTGTGTTTTCTTTTTCGACACGTCATTAACCCTTACCGCAGCACTGGTGCCACGGTGGAACTTGTACTCGTAAATAACGCGATATTTCAAGTTTTCCATTTTGTAAACTGAGTAACGCAAACAGAAAAATCAGAAGAAAAAAACAAATACATGTGTAAAACAAACGGTTAACGAAACACAAATACATGTGTAAATAGTTGTATAAATTTGAATTTGGAATTCCTAACCAAAGAGGAGAAATTTGTGATTAAATTGGCCAGTACAACAAAAAGCTAATTTCATACGTAAGGACCTAATATCTTCAATATGAATTCCATTTTTGTTCCTAATGTATTATGTAATTATACATATTAGGTATATGTATAGACATTGAGAAAAAATCTGGTACTCCATTTAAGCTGTTATCAATATAAGCATTTAGTATTAAAATATTGTATCTTTTTGTTACATATTTTTTATTTATTTATGAGAAAATCGCCGTATTTTTACATTATTCCAATAAATGGTATGTACAAATAAGTTACCTATATATTTCATTTAAAATCCCTTGTCTCTGATTAACCTCACGTAAAGCAGGCGCATGCGCATGACAATATCAGACTTCAATTTCATTTAATTCACTCTTATGATAATTTAAGGCTATACAAATACCAACTTTATGAACTTTCTGTTACTTTGTGTTTCAGTTTTGGCTGAGAATCTTATTTTCTCTCTTGAGACTAAAACAAGGCTAGCCAACAGTGTACCTAGACTAGTCAATGGATATATTGTAGTACGTAAGACGTGAACATTCACGCGGAAGTAGTTTGTTTCCATATTATAAATATAACCTTGAATATTTGATTTCATTTTTTATTTATATCTTACAATTTTGATAATTCATCAATATATACCGCTAATTCAATTTGCTTCATCTGGAATTTAAGATTCCTGTACCACCTGACATAATTTTCAGAAATGTTATCAGAACTGCTGGTTGCTTCCCTATATCTAGTACTGCTTTTTGGTTTTCGTTTATTATTATTAATAAAACAGGGACTTTCCCTATTAAAATTATTCATGGTGTTTCTTTCCGATTTTGAATTTTGATCACTTCTAATAATGTTTCTACAACTTTTGTTGTTTTGAATATTTGATGAATCAAATGATCTTGTGTTTCTGTTTTCTGAAGGTTTTTTTTTTGGTCTGCTTTGGTTGACACGAAATTGTATGTTTTTCTTTGATTTACCAAATTCTGTTGGAAGTCCTGCATCAAGAAGTGCTTGCTTTGTATCATCATTTTTCTCGGTAGGATTATTTATGGCAAAATTATATTCACTGATTGTATCTGTGTAATCAATTGAATTAACACTAGTTTCTTCTTTTTCAATGGAATAGTCATGGTAGTTTTTACTATTTCTTAAATTAATGTCATTGTGTTTACTGGAATGATCATTAGCATTTTCATTATTATGAACTTTCTTACAGTAATTAGTATTATCATATTTCCCACTACAACTGTTTGCACCAAAATTAGACTTGATGGTATTTGTGGAAGCAGTTATGCATCCATTACTCACATAAGAGTTATGACACTTGTTCACTTTTTCATTTTCTTTTTGATAAATATTTATTAACTCAGCCTTTCCAGGACAAGTTTCACTAATATTATTATTTTCTTCTTTCTCTTTTCCTGTCATATTAAAATACTTTTTTAATGAAATACAAATAGATTTACAAGGTCCACTGAATATATTGAAATGTTTAAATTTTAAATCTACATCTCTATAATGTTGATCGTTTTCGAAAGATAGTAATAATTCATCAAATGTTTTAATATTTGAGTTACTTTTATTAAATGATGTACACAAATGTTCAAAACTTTCTAATGCTTTTTCTTTCTTTGTTTCTTCATTTGATGTTAACACCTTCCATAGTTCTTTAATCTCGCTATTAATTTCTTGTTTGTTTGCTTGAATAGTTTCATTAATTTTACCTGTATTAAGTGAATATGTGGGGGAAAAACCTTTGATGGCACTAACTTCATCATTATCCCACAGATTAGTTAAATTTATCATTTCTATCATGGGCTCTAATATTTTGTGAAATTTCTTTGCTTCTTTTCCTTCACTCAGTATTGTAATTGCCATTCCATATGTACCAAAACGACCTGCCCTTCCAATTCTATGTAAGTATGTTTGCCACTCAAAAGGGGGCTCAAAATTAATGACCAAATCAATATTTGAAGCATCAATACCACGAGCTGCCAGATCTGTGGCTATCAAAATCCTGCATTTATATTCTTGTAAAGTTTTTAATGCATCCAGGCGATCCATTTGTTCTTGATTTCCAGATAACTGTTCTGCTGGCCAATTCGCATGTGACAGTAATTTATGTAATTCTGAGACTCTCACTTGATAGTTACAAAATATAAGACATTGCTTGAATTGAATTTTAGAAAATATTTTGAGAACTTCTTGAAATCTGATTTGAGTTTGTTTTACAATATTAATGTTATACTTTACTAGACTTATTTTTTGATCAACTCCTAAAAGTACACAATTATTATTAGGACAAATATGTTGAGCATTTTGCACATAATCATGAATAAATATATTTTCAGTTTCTGTATATGTGGCACTACTCATGATTACTTGTTTCTGAGATGGCAAAGAGGAAAATATGTATTTAACATCATCTTGGAAACTCTTTTCCATCAATTTGTCAGCTTCATCTAGAATTAGAAGTCGTACAGAAGAGGTATTAATGTGTTTATCTATAAGGTGACGTAACCTTCCTGGACTACCAACAACAATGTGGACATTTCTTTTGAATTTCGCAATATCTTCCTTTACTGGTAGGCCTCCCATTACAACTTCAACTGTCAACCCTGTAAGTACAAAATTATCTTGAAATACATAAAGCCTTTAAGGCAACTTTATTTTCAATCTCAATTCAAGAAATATCCTGCTACAAATACATACAGAGCTTGTTCTTCGGAGAACAAGAAATATGACCACCCACTGGTACTGTTGGGAGTATTTTAAATATGTTATTAATGAAAATGTAATTGTGACACAAGCATTTATTGCCATCAGAGAGATCTTATTGCATTTAACAAGATAAAAATATCACCTTACCATCGAACTACACATTTCACATATTTTCCTTCACCAGAAGCAGGTGGTGGTGTATGAAAACTACTATACATGAGTCAGATTGGTTTATAAACTCAGGTGGCATGAGTAGTATTTGAACCTGGGATATTCTATATATATATTTATATATGTATAATTAAACCTCCACTACTTCAAATGACAGAAAGAAAAAATTAAAAGAAAATTAAAAATAATAATAACCTTTATAACCAGATCCAATTTGTTTTATAACATCACATATTTGAGCAGCTATTTCTCTAGTGGGCGCTAAGATTACCACTTGTAGTCCTTTTTTCAACTCTAGTTTTTCCAATGCTATTAATGTAAACACAGCAGTTTTACCTGTTCCTGACTTGGCTTCTAATAAAAGATCTGAAATGAGAAAGTTGACAGAAGGATTTAATTTACCAAGGTAGTTTAATAAGTGTTTGGTAAATGGGTGCAAAGCATTAATCTGAAACTAATACAGACCATGTAGAACAATATGAGCCATTTTGTGCATCTGTGGCATAGAGAAGTTTTATGTCACAGGAGATAGAGAATTATAATAATGGTAAGTACCTATAGATATAAAAAAGTTATCACATACCAAAACCACATTTTCCTAATGGAATTCCATGTAGTTGAATTGGTGAAGGTTTGTAAAAACCAGCATTTTTCAGACCTTGTAGGGTTTCAGGAGCAAGTAACATTGTATCAAAAGTAATATTGTGAGATGTTTGAACATCTTTTGTTCGAGATATTTGTTGGATATTGTGAGCCAAAGTCATTTTTATTTATTAATTGCCTTCTAGGTTAATACCAATCCCTTAGGTCCCAGTTATCTGTATTACTTGTTCTCTTTATAATCGCAAGCCGGTCAGAGTGGTTCTTTCACACATAAGTTATAAAAAGAGGAGTTACATTTATATACGATTATTTAAAATCTCTAGATCATCAATTAAGTGCTTAGCATGTAGGTAGGTATTTGGAATTTAATGAAAGATTTAGGTATTTAGAAAATATTCACAGGCACGCAAGACGGTAGGTTAAGTAGGTAGGTGTACTTGTTAAATATGGCATGGATGGCAATGGCAGATGCAGACAGATGGCACCCTCAAAACTAGACAATTTATCAATGTCAAACATTGACTTTGACAAAAAAATGAATTAAGATCTATTGTCAATAATACGCATGTAGGATGATGAATGGGCAAAAAGTACCTTGTGGTTAAAGACCAATAAAGCTATAGATGTGTCGGAGCAGTGTAGCCAAATAAGTTATACGATTTCCATATAACTCCTCGGCCTTAGAACTTGTTCTAGGCCCCATATATGGACCTACGTTCGGTTTCAGGATTCCTGATTATGTTTTCAGAAAACTCAAACTCTAAAATCAGACCAACAGTGTTGCCTATTTAGCTTCTGTGTCGCTAGCTTTGGGCAATAGGGAGTATTACTGCACATATCCGCCAGAGTACAGTACTGTATGTTAGGTACACAAAAGCTTTGCCGCCTTTTGCTATGTCGATTAAAACGTTTATTTTAGAGTAATTTATTAATCCTTTCATAATGTAATATATCGTTTCGTGAAAATATACAACACTGTAGCATATTCGGGTTCCGAAATATTGGGTACAATAGATTTCCATAAGATAAAAAACTTCGAAAACTATGGGATACGCCTCACGCTATAAAATTATCGAGACATTAAACGGTCGAAAAGAAGCTCGGAACACTTCACACGTAAAAAGACTTATTAAAATATGGACTTCATACTTCAGGTAAGATCTTCAGTCAAAATCAAATTTGTATCAGTTTATGATCACAGTTGACCAAATAATGCAGAACATAACCTAAAACAGTGTGATTATTTTCAGGATAATCCACTAAATCCTTCCTTTTTCCTTTAAACTCGTACCACGATTGCATAGAAGTTATTTTTGGTCGTAAATCTGCAACAATATTGAAAATTGGCGCTTTTTGCCACCATTGGCAATGCCTGTGTACCTTAGTTGTACCAGTAGTGCCACCTGCGCTGAGCTTTGCGTAATATGCCGTATTTTAAGCGCCAACAGCGAATTTCTAAAATGTGTTGTAGATTGTCATATTTTATTTTTTTGTGTACCGGATAATTAATACCAATTTAAAACAAATTAGAATTTTAATGATTTATAAATTCTATAGAACATTCTGTGCATGCGCGGTGGCCGAGCCGAAATGTAGGCGAGTGCTACCTCTTCGTTGACGTCATTAGTTTTCTCCGTTTCGACTCGAGGCAACTTCCTAACCCGAACGTTAGGTTTTAGTTTAGGTTGCACATTGGGCCAAGTAAAAGACAGACAATAGATGCGTATTCTTCTGTATAACGGGGTCTATAGTTTGCTAAGTCTACAATTGTTTTAATATTTTTTTAGCAATGGTAACAGTGAAAACTTTATGCCAAAGCCGAACTGCCAATCGTAGGTAGGTAGGTATGTAAGTTTCTGGTTTCTGAACTGATTTTTGTGATGTGAAATGGCGAAATTGTGACTCTTGTGGATCAATTTATTTTTTATGTTCGTTACCTAAATAATTAACATTTTTTATAAAAAGTAATGCATGATTTAAATTGCTAAAAGATATATGATATATTTTAGTCATTTGTAAACCATGATCGTGTTATATTGACTTTTATCTATAATAAGTTCTATGAAACCAGTTGTGGGCATTTTGGCTTCAATCGGATTTTTCAGTGTAACTCAGGGTTTAAGGTGAGGATATTTCATTGTTATTATGGTTTTTATATATATATAAATACATGCACGTATCGGTATTTCCAATAGTCCTTAAATAATTACCTGTTTACAGAAGTTATGTAGGTCAGTCGTAGGTAGATATTTAATAGGTAAATAATATTATTTTCAATTATCAGGTACAAGTTTCTTGTATAAAAATGCTATTAGAAATATTAATAAAATTGCTTATACGAAAAAATAAGTCACTTGAGAAATGTTGATTAATTTGGGAAGGTCTTTTTATTATATTTTCCTGGAAGGTTCTAATGTTGTTCTACACTTTTATGTAACGTAAATATACAACAGAAAACCATATGTTTCGTATTATTTTATGCTTTCACTAGTATTGACTATGCCATGATGATTTTATGATAGAGGGGTAGAGTCAGATGAGCTGTGAAAGCTAAATGTATTGACTTTCACATTCACAAATGGGTATGTGACTAGGTATGAATAACCTGGTTTTAAAATAAAAGTATTAAATCTGTTAACAGGTTGCAGCGATGAACAACTGTGGTGCAGCTGCTATTGGAAGCACAGTAGGTGTTCCAAGTGGTACATATGATGGAAAAATAGCTGGACTGTATGACTTGCTTGATACTCTCGGTTCTGGACATTTCGCTGTCGTCAAACTAGCAAGACATGTATTTACGGGTGAAAAAGTTGCTGTAAAAGTAATAGATAAAAGCAAATTAGATGAGGTGTCCAAATCACATTTATTTCAGGAGGTAAATATATTTTTTAGTAAATTAATATTATTATTGTAATATCATGTTTAAACTATTATTTAAGTGTTCATTTTATACCTGTTCACAGTTTTATTTCGAAATTTATATTACAGCTCATTAAGTGCTGCCATAAATTTTATAAAGCACTTATTAAAACCATGCCAACTATAAATTTTAGTGAATATTATTTGGTTGTTTTAGTTGCAATATTGGATTTGTCTTTTCATATATAAACTAGTAGTTCGTCCCAGCTTCACTTGTGTCAAACCATAAAAAAGTGTGTCTCTGTGCCAAATTTCATCAAAATCAATCTACTAGTTTTTGATTATATTAAAAATACAAACAAAAAACCAAAAATACAAATGTTTTCTCTTTATAATATCATTATGTATTGTTACATCATTGGTAATAGTTTCCAACTCCAGGTAAATAATATAATTTACAAAAATATATATGTATATTATATTGCATTCATATTATATATTGTTGCATCCATCACTCTTTAGCTCTTATGACTTATCACAACACTGATATTATATTTAACCAAACTTAATCTACCATGACCTTTTATTAACCACCATTTTATTCCAGGTTCGATGTATGAAGCTTGTGCAGCACCCTAATGTTGTACGACTATATGAAGTTATAGATACACAGACTAAGTTATACTTAATATTAGAATTAGGAGATGGTGGTGACCTATATGACTATATTATGAGACATGAATCTGGTCTATCAGAATCTCTTGCACGTGATTATTTTCGTCAAATCGTTCGTGCTATCTCATATTGCCACAGGTACTTCATTTATTTTTAATGATAATAGTAATTC
The DNA here is from genome assembly GCF_027563975.2 of Plodia interpunctella. Taxonomy (NCBI): domain Eukaryota; kingdom Metazoa; phylum Arthropoda; class Insecta; order Lepidoptera; family Pyralidae; genus Plodia; species Plodia interpunctella. Next base: position 6,136,992 of record NC_071303.1, read on the forward strand.
TTTAGCTAATGTCCAGCACAGGACTATTTGTGGCTGAGAATTATGACACTTACAGGAAACTACCGTTTATGATTCTAACATTTTAGAGCCATAAGTCTAAATGTGAGATTTCCTAACACACAACAAATGTTTCAAGCTCATTGCATTTAGTTTTGTACATAAAAATAAATAATCAGTTAGTATAAATTAAAGCTCATGTTTGGGTATGGCCTCTTGCCCAAACATTAGTTAACACCCAAACCCACCCTTCAGGCAGATCTAATAATAAATATTTAAAAACATCTCCCAATTTTAGAACTTTTTGTTTTTCAGGTTACATGTAGTGCACCGGGACTTGAAGCCTGAGAACGTAGTTTTCTTTGAAAAATTAGGTGTAGTGAAATTGACTGATTTCGGTTTTAGCAATAAATTCTGTCCAGGCCAGAAGTTAGAAACTTCTTGCGGCTCGTTAGCTTATTCTGCTCCAGAGATTCTATTGGGTGACTCTTATGATGCCCCAGCGGTGGACGTGTGGTCCCTGGGTGTCATTCTGTACATGCTCGTGTGTGGACAAGCACCTTTTCAAGAGGCTAATGATAGTGAAACTTTAACAATGATCATGGATTGTAAATATACCATACCACCACATATATCAAATTCATGTAAAAGGTAATTGAATATTTTAATTTTAATGAGTTCATTATGATTTTGTGTTTCTGTTTCATCTTTGCACCAACAATATATTTTTCTGCAGACTCATAGGAAGAATGCTCGTAAGAGAACCAGAAAAAAGAGCCACATTATCAGAAATAGCCACAGATCCTTGGGTTACTGCTGGTGAAGGGATAACCGTTGAGGACTTTGATACACCTCTTGTGGCTAAAGAACAACTCTCGGAAGACGACCGGTCCGCAATCATTCAGAGAATGGTTAATGGTACTATAGGAACAAAAGAGGAGATACTGGAGGCTCTTGAAAAAAATGAGTACAATCATATTACTGCTACATATTTCTTGTTGGCTGAGAGAAAATTAAGATCAAAAAGGTGAGATCCTTTGGGGCTTACTCAATCTGTGTAATTTGTTCATATATATTTATCTTAGTTTTTCGCGTCACCGATGTGGGTAACTTGCTGAATTAGATAAGTGAATATGCTATTGCCAATTTGGTTGTCCCATAGAATTGAAAGTTTCATAGAATGCATCCACATTAATATTAAAAAGAGAAAATGATTTGTTTTTTTGTTTGTAAAAATGGGACCCTTATAGGATCACTTTGTTGTCCATCTGTCTGTATGTCTATCAAGATAAAGAACGCGTAAAGTTGAAATTTATACCAAATACCCAGGTTTGGTCTCTTTCAGCTGGGAAAAAATGAAACTTATATACGCGATCAAAAAATATGACCGTTTATGTCCCATATTTTACGATTTCACGAGGGAATTAAAACCTATAGGGTACTTCCCGTATACCAAGTATCATGGAATTTGGCAAAAGTTGGAGCATACCGTACTGATATAGGAAAAAATGATTGAAAATTGGTAATTTATACTTACATCACAGAAAAAAGTTATATTTGTAATTAGTTTCGTACAAAATGAGTGCATACGGCCGCTTTCACCATTCCCACTAGATTTTAGGCTTTACGGGAAGACTAAGACCGGTTATAAAATCGAATCTTCAAAATTTTGTACGGAACCTTAGGTGCGAAAGTCAAACTCGCACTTGACCGGTTTTTAATTTAAAAACTATTGGACCGTTTTTGATAAAATTGCGCCCAGAGACAGACGAAAAATTCAGAAGTAACATAGGCCACGTTTTAAAATTATTGTCTTCCCGGAATGAAGCCGGGCCAGGCCGCTAGTATTTTTTAATGAGCATGACCTGATGGCGTATCCTTGATTGGGTCTAAAGAAGGGAACTCCTTATTGAGTTTACTTACTTTTCTTCTAACCTGTAGTTGTGTCTCAATGCTGAGCAAAAATACCTTCTCTTCCCCTTAACGACTGAGCATGTTTTTTTTATCACGGGCGATGTAAAGTTTGTGTAAAAAATGTTTTTTTTTAAACGTTGCTTGGTGTGCATTGTTTGATTTGCAGGCTGGAGCAGAATCGCGGCGTCCGTCGGCCGGAAGCGCTGAGCGTGGTGAAGTGCGGCGGCGCAGGCGGAGGCGCGGGGGGCGGGGCGCGGCTGCTGGCGCCGCCGGCCGCGCCCGCCGCGCCCCGCACGCCGCAGGACGTGCCTCCGGTCAGTTCTACTTTCTGTTTTTATTTTAATGTTTTTTCTTACGTGGCTAAATATAAGCTAGTGTGGGACTAATTTCTAATATGAAGTGTACTGTCCGTTTACCTGCGGCAAAAAGTACTCCAGAAGCCTATGTCACTACACCTTTCAAATTATCTTCACACCGAAAGTGTTTGCAAAATCAAATGTGTCATCGAATCAGTTACGTCAATATGCATTGGTGAGGGATCCTGACTGATATAAATAGACTCAAGCGCTGCATTGATTAGACGTCGATTATCTTATTCATTCTTTTTAACTTAATTATCGTTGATTAAATTGCAAAATATATAAATTTAACCACTGACTGCGGATCTTAGCTCTAACGTAGATATGGTTAAGTTTGTGCCAAATTTGTAGATGCTCAAAAATATTTACTTTCCATTTTGCTTTTATTTATTGCTTTTATTATGGCTTTCCGATTTTTTTTAAGCGACTATTCTGTATATATAGCTCTTGGTTATCGTAAGCATAAATAGATAAATTATGAAATAGTAAACCAGATGTTTACAAAAGTGCAAAGTATTTTTCAGTTTAGTTAAGTGTAAAAAAAAAAAAATCTGCATGGATTTGTTCATTAGGCAAACATTTCTTTTAAAACTACACTTTCTTTCGTTTCAAAAACTTGACAAAAACCAATATCGGGAACAAATTGATTTTGGATTAGATTTAAACTGCTAGCGAGCTTCTGTCAACCATATTCCTAAAAAAATTTTTTAATTTATCCAGCGGTCGCGCAAATGTAGCATTGTGCGCGAGGAGGAGGATGACGAGGAGGGCGGCGTGTCGGGCGGGGAGGGTCGCGGGGGGGGCGCGCGGCGCGGCTCGCGCTCCGAGGGCCGCCTGCACCTCGCCGCCCGCGCCGCGCACGTCTCGCTGCCTGTCCCGCCGCCGCATCCGCCGCATCCGCCGCATCCGCCGCCCACTACGCAACTGGCTGAAAACCTTGTCAAGGTAAGGCTAATTGACTTTTCTTAAATTGATTTTTTTACCTTTTTCTTGGTTCTCAACGCGTCATATAGAGAGTTGGGAGCAACTCCTGAGTCCCGCAACTGTCAGTCCTTCTATGATAGTCTTGCGTGGTGGCATTCGAAATTCGATTGTAGTAACCAGGTAAATAGATCGGTCGGCTGTGTGTGGTAGTAGCGTGAGGCGTCCTTTATTTTAATATTATATGTTTTAGGTAAATTTGGACGACGAGGTGTGCCGGGATATCGAAAAAGTAATCTACGGCGGAGGGGAGGGCGGCGCGACCAGTAGCACTCCGGCGCCGCGTGTGCCTCCCCCCGCCCCGCCCCCCGCCCGCCGCCAGCGCCTCGACTGCCGGCGCCGCAGGCCGCGCGCCGGCTCCTGCTCCTCCTCCGACCTCTCCGACGACGACTCCGAGAAAAAGAAACGGGCAGCCGAGCGCGCAGAGCTGCCCGCGGACCGGCCGCGACGCGACTCTCACGATGACTCCAGCGACAGCCAGGAGCGGGGCGCGGGGGCCGGGGGGCGCGGCGGGGCGCGGGCCTCGCCGGCGGGTGTGGCGGGTGCGCCGGGGGCGGGCGGCGGCGGCGCTGGGGCCGCGGGGGCGGGGGGCGCGGGGGGCGCGGCGGGCGACGCGCGCGGCGGCGGCGGGCGGCGGCGGCGCGCGGCGCGCAAGGAGTCGCGGCTGCGGGAGTCGCGCTCGCTGAACCGCATCGCGGAGGTGGAGGAGGCGGCGGCGGCGCGCTGGGCGGGCGGCGGGCTGGCGGCGCTGTGCGGCCGCCCGCTGCTGCGGCTGCTGGCGGCCGCGCGCCCCTCGCCCTCCGCCCGCCGCCTGCCCGGTCTCTGCTAGCCGCCCGCTATCACGTCCGGAACCTATGAGATTGTCTCTACGCGATGCGAGTTTCCTGAAATCGCTTTGTTGACTTCGTTCTTGACGTAGTTGTCTAATAGCTTGCTACACGGAACACCCATGATATAGACGCGTTGCGTTACGAAGCCGCTCGCGGGTCCAGTCTCCGCGACGATCATAATATTCGACGTGCGGTCTGATGGTTGGCAGTGAGGATCCGCTCGTGCTATTGCAACTGATCAAAACAGCAATTGTTTTGTTGTTTCGAGCGATTGTTGGTTCCACGGGGCTTCATCCTCTTCTGGTAATACTTTGTTCCCATACAAACAACAATTTACAAACTAACAAACATGACAAGAAGCCGTGTATATCAAAACAATTATAATCATTACCAATTTCCACTTACTGTTAAGTGTATTGTTACAATCTGACTGAACTTGACCCCATACTATCCTTAGTAATATGCGACTGAATCACTCGAGTTCCCAACTCTATAATAAATATAGATCTGTTACTATTTTGTAATATTAGACGAAACTAAATTGAGCCAATGCCAAATGATAAATCGATGTATATGTAAACAACTGCGCCTCAATTTTATACGGTATCTTTATTTTGAAAAGTTTATTATCTATTTATTCAATGTAGTGACAATATATTTAGTGATGATTGATAACTTTAAATTTTAATGATTGATAAATTTGAACAAGTGAGTCGTCAACAAGAATTGAGATCTGACTAAAACTATATTATTGGCCAATTTGAAACGCTTTTTACTTACATTATACATTTCCATTAAATATTCTTATATTCGTACATTACATTGGATAAATATATCTGATATCGTCTTACTCATCACCTTACTCAGGAGCACACCCATCTATCATGTCGAGGTAAACAGGGTTTCACAATTCAGTTACCTGTCACGTATACCATCATAGTAACCGTCTACAAAAATTACATATTAAATAATGTACATGGTGTTTCGTAATTTCATGCTCGACGCTAGCCGTCCCTCTCTTACTCAAAAAATTATGAGTAAGAGTGTATGACAGTCAGGGTTTATAAATTGATTTTTCATGGACTAACAAAGGCGTTTGGTAACTAGGTCTAGCAACTAACACCTAAACTACTACATTAGTAACAGAATAAATAGATTTCTCGATAATTCATTTCACTTTGAAATAAACCAGAAAAAAAGAACAACAAAATCTTTATTAGCGAACCATTTTGCTATGCAGCGCAGCAATATAATACTTTATTTGCTAGCTTGCACTTAATTTTGTAATATTTTCTAAATACATAACACTATTACTTAATTTAAAGAACAAAGGACAATTTATCGATGTTGCGTGTAGTCAATATGAAAATAAAAAATATTCTAAATGATGTGCATTTCTTTCGCATAGATATAATTTATTCTGCAAGTATTTAATGAGTAATTTTTTCGAATTGTGCATGTATTTACATTTAATATTTGTGTGCTACTTCAAATGGGAATGTTAAATGAGTTTAATGTTGTGTATTAAATTAAAAATCTATGTACATATTTAAATTGTTGTAAATATATAGTTTATCTGAAAAATAAGCTGGACGTTGATTTTTGGTTTTAGTTGTATTCCACATAAAGTGGATATTCGAGTTGTCTTGTATATGACGATTTCTGTTATTCGTTCACGAATATTATGTTTGTTACTATGTCAACAGTTTTGTAATGAAGTTTGGTTGCACTTGTTAGGTGCTCGTAATTTTCCAGGAACGTAATAAGATAAGACCAAAGATTGAAAATTGTGTTTTGCATCCTCCATCTTGTGCTGTTCGGTGCCAACATAATGTAAGCTTTAACTTCACACTTGTGTAATCTATATACGTACGAGTACATTGAGTAGACTGTGGCGGTGCTTGATTTTTGAAACTTCAACCTTTTATGAATTTCTGTGCTATGCGGCTCTTTTTGTTAATTATAAGTTGATAAACTGGCAGACAACCATTTGACAAAAACTATTATGTGTACATACTGCACGAGTAGGAGTATAATAACTTTTTAAGTCGTCGTAGCGTACCTTATGGTCAAGCTATTGTGGTCTTGCTTTGAAATAACACAAACGTGATTGCTGAGTTGACAAAATATTATGATGAATATTAATGTATATTTCCTTATACCAATCACGTTCTGTTAATAGGACTGTTACATCAGCGTCTCTACATTACTCCCCCTTTGCACTATAAAATGAAGTTGCTAAACGTTTATTGTTCGTTTGAATGTTACGATATACGTATATTACAGCTGCAGTTTCTTCAAAACTTTTTTCATTTTACATTCTTCTACACTTTGAAATTATATTGAAATACTTTCCTAAAGGTATAAAAGCACCGAAACAATGTAACAATAATCTTAAATCGTTGAGTTGTGTCACCATATCTCTTAGCCTATGAAGGCTTAAATATAACAAAAAATTGTATTTGTAGTGTGATGCTTTCACGTGAATCGCAACGTAGTTGTGTAAATTTAGTTTATCGTTATACCCCAAGATGTTGCAATGTATTCAATTAAATTAGGTAGGCAGGTATAAAAATTTTTGAAAGTATGGATTATTTCGAAGTGGACACTTCACACGCCATTTTTATGGACGTTAATATATGTATAGTGGTGTTGTAATATATAACAAAATTAAATTGAAATTGACAGAGTTAAAAAATGTAACGAAGTATTTTTTAATAGGCTTTCTTGGAAATAAAATGAACTCATTAGCAATATAGGTGTGCATGTGCAGACCATCACCTGTCTCGCGTTTACCTTGTGGCCCCTGAAGGGTACAAAACAAACTACTTTTATAATACTTATTTAGTAATGTTTTACGATAATTTTGGGAATAATAAGGCAGAGAAGTGACATCTGCTGTCTTGAAAATATCTGACTCATACTGATTTTTTCTAAAAACAATATGAACTAATATTAATTATATTTATGTGTGCATTAAGATCTAAAGAGGTTCAGAGACATCGTATATGCCACCTATATTTAACATAAAAAATCTAATTATTCAAAATTGCTGAAGATTTATCGAATACCTAAGTTTAGTGATTTTTTCCTAGATATTTCCTTGTTTTCAATTATTATTTCGGCTGGATCTGCTGGCGCGTACTCGCAGTTGCTTTATTAGCGACGCTTTTCTCTTATTTATCCGAACAGAGCCATAGAACAACTATATAGTTGTTAAATATTTATTATTTACAAATTATATTCCAGCAGATAGGTAGCTGTGATAGTTGAATACTCATTCTATTTGTATATCGTATACTTACATTAAAAATTGCATAAATATTCGATTATTTTTAATTAGAACTGAATGGACGTATAAAAAAATATATCTTTTTTTATACGTCCATGTAGGACTGTATGTGCAATATGAAGGATATCCAATGAGAGCTTTGTAATTTGTACATTTATATTAAATTTGTATGATTGAAGTACATCTGTGTAGTGGATATAATAAATAGCATTTTACTGATATTCTAATTACTGTGTACCTGGTTGCCATCTGTATTTGGCGTTAAATTTAAGCTTTTTGCAAACTGTCCAGAACTATAGTAGTTGACTAGACTTCGAGTCTATTGATAAGATTACAATGTTTATAGACGAGAAGTCAAATGTATAGAATGTCTTGCCAAACAAAGAAATTATGTTTTTCCAGATTGTGCGTAATATTATTTATTTTGATGTATCGAAGAATCTTTTTATAGACAAAAATGTAATATCGTTATTATACATATTTTTTTAGTTTGATGTTCTCTTAAAATGTTTGTCTCAATAAATGTAAAAAATATATTAGTACTTTTATTTGAAAGTTCTAAATTCAACTCACACACCATTACATTTTCTGATAGTATAGTTTTCTCTCATAGATTTAGAAGGGTTCCGCGCGTGGCCCCGGTTTCACATATAACATGTAGGTAGTCACATTTGCGATTCCTGTAAATAGACAAAAATGTGATAGTGGCAGTACTAGTATGAGTGGTTGGTTGGCATAGTCTTAAAATTATCCTTTTTCTTACCTATGTGTGTACGCTGGGTACGTAGATGCCTTAAATACCCACTGAAATTACTTCAAAAAGGGTTTTCAACTCAGCTGTACTCTGTTGTACCTATGGAAAAAAAAGTGATGCCATAACAAATAATAATGTCGTGTGTGCCATACTCATAAATTACTTGTCCATCGTGGCTGGAATTGGAAACGAAATTGGAATAATTAACGATTCATTCTCGGACAAAACAGTAGGTATTATAGTTTCCCAAGATACGGCGGGGGCCGTGCCAGACCGAACGACGTCGTTAATGGCCACCATGTATATGTTACCGGCCAAACCCGATTCCAGGATAAACCAGTTTTGCCTAGGCCAAACTAATTTTTCCTACATGCGATAACTGGTTTAGCCTATATAGGCTATACTAGTTCGTCCTATCACATGTAGGAAAAAATAGTTTATCCTAGGCTAAACTAGTTTAACCTGATAGAAATAAAGGCACTCAGGTTAAACTGGAATGAACTAGTCTAAATTAAGTTAGCGTAGTCCAACAAACCAAGGCTCCGAAATAGCATTATAATTTGACTCTAGTTCTAGGTACCCGAGGCCAAAATATCTAATTTTATGTTTTTATTTTCGATAAGGATATGTTCTGTTAAGGATATGATATGTTGGAACAGAACAAATTCATGACAACTTGTGTAAAAAAAAACAAATCTACGCCATGCCGATTAGGAGAGATAGCTAACGTTCTCCCAGAAGGAATTTGAATTTCACTGGACCCTACGACATATCTTTTATTCGAAAACTAGAAACTCTTTTTGCTTGGTCACAGATTACATTACACCCCAGGCTTGGCGAACGTTTTGGATGTTACCCCAGCAGAATCTGTTTTTTTACAAACTTTGAACTTGCTATATGTCCCTATATCACGGGTAGAATCTTGTTTGAAGCAGATATCTTCAATCAATTGAGCTGAAATTATGTTCACGTTTACTTTGGATGACAATGCATTGTTATGAGAAACATGACCTGATGGTGCACGCAGGAATGGCTCCAGAGGTGGGAACTCCTCAAAGGTTTACTGCACGGACATGATTTTTTATCACATTTAATGCATAATAAAAGGTCTGACAACAATAAAAGGTTGTGTCAAGTATTGTTCCACAGGCAAAATCGAATAGATAAAAAATAAATAATCAATGGCCTATTCCTTGCATATAAATTATAAAAAAACAGCTGACAGTATTATATGATTTATTTACCTTTGCTAGTTATACATTGGTAAAAATATTAATGCTATGAAACAATTTGACTTAGCATTTGGTTTGTAACAATAATTCACACATAGTATTATATGGAAACTCAAACTGTATTGTAAGATAAATTTTATAATGTGTATGTAGTTTCAAAACACATATTCACCTCAAATATAAAACAAAGTAGACTGTGTTATTGCAATTCAGAATGTGTGAGAAATATATATTGTGATATTTGCAAAGCTTTATGTTGAACCAGTAGTACTTTATCTTATGTACCTAAAAATAAAAATTTCCTAAAATATTATACACTTGATCAAGTTAAATTGTAAGGAAAATTAAGGAGTTTTCGTTTACAATATATTCAAAAATATATAGAAATGAGATACTTGACCATTAAATTTCAGACATGGTAGATATAGAAATGTTAAAAACAAATATGCCTTTATTTACAAACAACTCTTAAAATCTGTGTCATTATGTTGTGATTTAGATTTAAAACATAGTCATTGGTAAATACAAGCATACATTGGTAAAACTAGCCTATTATACCAAAAGCAAGTTTAACTTTTTAAAAGGCCACAACAATTTAGGTAGTATGTAAATAAATGGGTATTACCCTCTAAGTGGGTAATAAAGAGCCGTTTGAAAAATTATTCTTAGAAAATACATAATTATTCACCCAATCTACAGCTGAAATTAAGTTAAATTTCTGAAATGAACTTATCAACCAGAAAACTCTTTGAATGTTACACAGTAATAAATGCATAATATTTATAAATACAACAAAGAAAATACAAAAAGCAAAGCCGTGTCGAATTAACCTATACTACATTGTAATAACCAATTGCCACTTGCAAAAATGGCATTGAAATATATGCAACATGTATCAGAGTAGATTGGGTCTATTGAGACATGTTAGAGGAACTAGAAGGAGCTTCCTTCCGGTGGCTGCGAGAGTTTCATGTTCTCCTTCAATGTCATGAGACGTCGTAACTCTTGCAGTACAGTCTTGATAGTATAGTCTCGCTGCCATCTTGCCAAAATAGGGACTTGCCTATTATCCACCTGTACATATCAAAAATTACATTAATTATAACTATTTGTATAAATTGACAGAAAATATTGATAATAAGTTACTTACAAGTCCAGTTTGACTGTTCACACAGTTCATGTTGATTCTAGAAATAAATCTAGCAGTAGGAGGTTCATCTGGGTACCGAGTGCCACATTCAATTTTAAGGGAATACATTCTATTTTCATATGGAGTCTGAAAAGTGGAAAAAAAATGTCATACATAGTGCCATACATACACTAAAGATAGCAATAAAATTGTAAAGTCATTGTTTATTACCCTAGGGGGGCCAATTATCATTCCAGTCCAGTGAGTCAATGTCATATCATCATCACTTTCAAGTCCCCAAGAGATGGTCCCATCTCCCACTCCCTTCTGGCCTTGTTCAAGTTCCTCTAGAAGACGAAAGTTCCGCGGAACAACTGCAAAGACAAAATTAGTATTAAACTTATTAAAAACAGCAATAGTAACAATTTGATACGGTTAGTATACGAGTAACCAGTCTGATGTAATTAAAAATAAAATATAATCTCAAAACCAACCAACGCCTGATGACGGATTCGCCATGATCACAAATTCACCGGCGCACAATGTCCGAAATAAACTTTATTGAGAATATAATATTGCTAGCATTGGCCACACTCTGTTGAATATATTTTAGCAGTATTACTTTTCGATTGTACAATAGAATCTTTCCATTTATTCTCAGTTTTTCTCTTCCTCCAATTCCAAGCAAAGCAAGCAAAGAGAAGGAAGGTTAGCGATTTTTTTTTGCTGACTTTGACTTGACAATTGAATGAAAGAATGAAGTGAAATGAATGACAAAGCATTTTTTTTATTCTATTGTCTATTGCTTTTCTGACGTCTTTCCACGTACTACAAGCCATATGCGTAGATTTTTCTCTTTGGAATATCATAAACAAAGGATCTTATTTTGTCTATGCATGCACCGAATAAAATATATATCCATCTTTTTTGTCTATGGAGCTCTGGCTGCCGTGGACATTGCCAATTTTTCCATAAAATTCTGTAAATTTGTATTTTGAAATCAACCTGTTCCTCAATTCAATCACTTTATAACTTTCGCAAGTGGTGATAATAATAATTGAAACTCCTACTCTCTGAAATACTATGAAGAATGTTGTGATTTGATGTAGTGATAGTGCAGTTTTGGAGGTAAAATGCCCGCTTCAATTTGCGACCCAGTATCCAGCGCATTGCGCTTATCTTTAACTGCAGATGATACGCAATCTTCATCGTTGTTAGACAGTAGACTATACTCTTCTGCTAAAAGTGTACTTTTAACTAAAATAGATTTTGAAGAATCTGGTGATTTTCAAAGTAATGTACTTGATGGGCTGAAGTCTAAGTACGTGGTGATTCGACCTAAAAAGCCTGTGCTCGATAATAAAATTCTTAAAAAGGACGGAGTACCTACTAATCAATCAAATGGTAAGTGCTTCTAAAATCATCAACATTTTCTTATAAATATTTTCTTCAAAATACATGTGAGAAAATTTAAATTTATAGGTTATATTTTATCATCATTGTCAATATTTGGTTGTGGTAGGTACCGTATAATGTTTGTTTTCTGTCCGTTTGTGATCCTAACATGGAAATATGGATAATTTAAATTTTGTTTTTAATTATATACTAATTATTATTAAATAATATTATAATAATATTTTTCAGATACCAGCAATAATAGTGATGATGGCATACCTAAGCCTAAGAGGGTCTTGTTCCCCATTGAAAAAGTGCAGTTGGGCTGGCAGACTCCTTGGGCTGCTGGAGCTGGCATGCAGAATGTAGGCAACACATGTTACTTGAATTCTACTCTGCAAGCTTTGTTCCATGTTCCAGCTTTGGCTAACTGGTTGGTGTCTGAAGCGCCTCATGCAGAAAAATGTAATCAACAGGGTAAGTTTATTAACATGTTTGTACTGATTATATGATATAAACTTGAAACAAATAACATAATCAAGCCTATTATCAGTTGATCACAACAACTATGGTACCTACAACTTTATTTACACCATTTTATATATGGCTAGGCAATGTGCTGCTTATAAATTATTTCATTATCTGCACACAGTGCTGAGAGATTATTAGTTTTTTCTTTTAGGAATTTATTGAGAGAAAACAAATATACAGTGAAATTGCTTTTGAGTAGTTTAAATTTTAACCATTCACTTTTTAAATAAAACTAATAGTGTGTGCTTAATTAAGTACATGGTCTACCATGTACTTAATTAAGCACAGACTATTTGTTTATATTGGTTATTTAAATTCAACATGAGTGACATCTAGGATTCAGTTGAACAATAGTAAAATAAAGAATTTTATATAATAATGTTTGCTCAATCTGTATTTTTCAGAAGCATGTGTGATCTGTGGGATGCGAGCGACATTAATGGCTACCCAAAAAAGTGGTGGAGCACCAATCAAGCCTTGGCAAGTTTACTCCAAACTACGACTTATTTGTAAACATTTGACTCCAGGGCGTCAAGAAGATGCTCATGAATTCCTAAGGTACTGCTTTATTGTCTACCTTATGAACTGAACCTAAACTGTGCAAATGCACAGGTCAAACAATTGCTTATCTATTGTGTCTCGCGATCTAGGGTTAAATAAGATATGCATAACATTTAATTGAAATATTTATATTATTTATGTTGAAAATTGAAAAACACATAAATAGAGTAATGTAAGTGATAAAAAAAAGAGTGCCAACACTAGACAAGGTAGAAATTTGTTTTAATGTTATAAAAACAAATTCCAGGTATCTTGTTGAAGCAATGGAGAAATGTTATTTGTCACGTTTTGTCAATGGCGACAAACTAGATCAATACAGTAAAGAGACAACACCATTAAATCAGATTCTTGGAGGCTATTTGAGATCAACTGTGCGATGTTTGGCTTGTCAACACTTATCTACCACTTACCAACATTTCCAAGTAAGTTTTATGGTTAAGTTATAAGTTTTAAGGTTCTTATTTACCTGTTTTTGTTTAATTTATTTTAAACATTATTATCAGGTCTCATAGCATTCAACACCAAATTCTTAATGATGAGTTTTTTGTTAATGAGTTGGGATATAGTCAGTTTTGTGAATTTGGATTTGTTAATTTTTACAGGATTTACTATTAGACATTAGAAAACACTCAACTTTAGAAGAAGCATTAGATTCATTCTTCTCAAGAGAAAGACTGGAAGATTTAGGATATAAGTGTGAATCATGCAACAAAAAGGTAAGAAAAAAAAATAAATTAAAAAAAAATATTTATTAATGAATTGACTTTGATACTGTCTTGTCTTTTTAATGTTAAAGATCTTTGACAATTAAAGTTCAACTCTTTTTATTTAAATAATGATCTAAAATAATCTATGAATGTTTAAATAATGTTGTTTATTTCATCTAATGTACACCTAGTAGGCATACATTATTACAATGTGTCTTTGTTTCAGGTTTCTGCTACAAAGCAATTTTTCATAGAACGTGCACCAATGGTACTCTGCATTGCATTGAAAAGGTTTTCTCTAGCTGGTGGGAAGCTCTCCAAACATGTGCAATTTCGAAAGAAGATTACATTAAATAAATACATGTATTCTAAAAATATGCATCAGCCATTAGTAAGTGTTTTGGTTAATTTTTGTGTGTTAAAACTAGTTCCTGAACACACTTTAGTTTTATAGTTAGATCTTAGTTATATCTTACAATTGTAGTACAGTACCATATAATATATTAATTTATAAATTTGTTTCTTACAGTCATACAAATTAGTAAGCTTGGTAACACATCTGGGACCCTCACAAAACTGTGGCCATTACACAGCTATTGGTCAAGCCCCTAACAGTAATTATTACCAATTTGACGATAGCAGTGTAAGGCCATTACCCTTGTCGGCCGTGCTCGGAACTAACTCCTACATAATGTTTTTCGAAAAAGACAATACAGTGGATGAAACTCCCATTCCCACCGCGTCCACATCGAGTACCGTGTATGGCCCTCAGTTGCCAGATAACATACTGAACAGAGAGAAGAGCCCACTCAAATTGACGATTTATAGAAATGACGACAGGAAAACAACTGGTTTGACTAGCACCTCCACAGAGGTTGCAAAGTCAGAAAATAAACCTATCATATTGAATAACACATTGTGTAAGTCATCTGATCTTGCCAATTCCAACTCTGAGCCCTGGGTGGTAAAAAAAAATGGTGACGTAGAAAAAGTAATACAGGCACCAAAAATCTTGAACGGTTTCGACAAACCTAGCTTCAGGGTCGATGAAGAAAAGAAAATAAGCTTTATAATAAAAAGACAAAACGGTGAAGAGTGTCATTTGAAACCCAAGCTATCAAAGAGCGACAGCGACCTCAGGTCGTTAAATAACAGTGCAAAAGCTCCAGAGAAGTCCGCCTCCACAAGTAAATTGGTAAGAATGCAAAAATCACCTTTAGAGAAATTAGAAGAACAGATGAATAAGAACGACACGTCCGCGTCTAATTACTCTCAGAGAAACGGTCATTCTCATTCGAAACTGGTCCCGTATGACTCGGAGTCGAGCTGTGACGAACACAATGACCGGTTCAATGAGGAGCGGAGCAGACAGAGTCTCAGCGAAGACAGTGTGAAGCCTAAACCCAGTCGCTGCCATTCTCCACAGGCGCTCGTCACCACCGGGCGGCTGCAGCAGTCCTGGACTGTGGAGCCCGGCGCCCCGCTGCTAAGCCCCAGTCTCAATGGAGTCACTCATAAGAAGTGGGTAACCTTCATAATTACAAACTAAAACACGTCATGTTTGAAAAATCCATTATTAATTTCTATAAAAAATCTCTAACTTAGCTAGCTTATGTTCTATTCTATCAGCCTACTGAATTTCATTCATTTTATCTGTCACATACACTGTGTATGTCAACGAAGTTTTCTTTTATAATTGATTAATCTTCATTATTTTAGACATTATTGCTAGTCTGATCAAGTTTATTTATTAAGTACTAGATGTTGCCTGGGGCTTCGCTCCCGTCTCGGATACAAACCTTTCTAATCGTGAAAGAGTTTTTAAAAGCGGTTCCATAGTTTCGGAGATTACCCGCCTCAAACATACAAACTCATAAACGTCTACCTCTTTATAATAATAGTTTAGATAAGACAAAACAATGGTTCGTTTTAAAGGGTGAAAGAGAAAGAGGAACGGCGCGGAGAGAGTGGTCAGAGCCCCAACACCAGCGTGAGCAGCATGTCGCCGCTCAGCGACCGCAGCTCGCCGGGCGCGGGCCCCGGTGCCCCGGCGGCGGGCGGGGGCGCGGGCGGGGGCGCGGGCGGGGGCGCCGGCGGGGGCGCGGGCGGGGGCGCGCGGCTGCTGACGGCAGTGTCGCTCCGCGGCTACGGCGCGCCCGTCAGCAGCTGGAGCGGCTCCCACAGCGTGCTCTCGAGACAGGTATATTATATTTTCTACCATGAATCTTGCAAAATTACAATATCACCAGTAAATGAAATGAAATGATCACAACTTTAGTTCATCAACATTTTTTATGTCCCCACTATTCCGTAGTTCCTCATGCATTCATGAAGGATGGCCCGATTGGGCCTCTACACGTGATTAGTAGTTATAACTAGTGGCCTGTTCCGGCTTCGTTTATTATATAGTGTGATTCCTAAGGAAGGCCTTAGGAATATAAATGAGTTTAACGCGAACAGATAGACGCGGCAGAACACTTTATTTTATAATACGTTGGAGTTGATAAAAAAATTACATTTGCCTAAAAATACTTTCCTACGATTTGGCGACTTTGCTGAATTTACCTCAAAATTTTGACGAAAGTGAGATAAAGTTTGCGTTACCTTATTCGGCATACTTATAAAATAAAGAAAAATAACTTCTCCTTTTGATTGAATATGTATTGACATATTCAATCAAAAGGAGAAGTTATTTTTCAATTAATTGGATTTGTTTAATTTCAGGTGTTTGAAGAAAGACGTGACGAGAGGAAGCGTGCACTGGACGCCACCGACGAGATGGACCGCGGTCGCAACAAAAAGATGAAGAAATTCCACCATTACAATAGATTTAATAACAACAGGAATGGATACAATCCTTTCCAGGTATATTAATATTTAACTATATGCGTAATTGTTTGTGCACAAGATTTAGAATAATTTACTTTGGGGCTAACTCAATCTGTGTCATTTGTCCCTATTTATTTATTTAATACTTATCAAAGTCTTTGTTAGCATTTTACATAATCTTATAACAACGTTTTACTGTCTTAGAAAGTTACTTTAATGTACTTTTTATGAAATCATTTCTCGAAATATTAGTATAAATGTTTTTTTATGACTGCATGTATATACTGATAATAAAATCTCTTCAAGTTAAAAATGTATATTGTGTTTGTAGGAAAAACAAAACAAGCCGCATTGGGGCGGCAACTTCAAATACCGAGGAGACAGGCGCCCGCCACATCATTTCAACAAACATCATAACAACAAGTACAAACGCTTTAACAACAGGTATGTATTGTATTTTACTATTATTTAACTCCTGAAGATATCCTTAACTTAACTTCTTAACTATCCTTAACTTAACACTTCCACGGCCACTCAGACACAATAGAAGCATTGTTTAACATCTGTAGACATTGTGTCCAAACGTGTAAGCCAGTGGCAGTAAATTAAATATAAATTAAAACGAATTATTATATGCTTGACTGGGACTTGCTTTTGCGATAAGTCAGCGTTTCATTTGTTTGAATACCTACAACAACTTTTATTTCTTCTGTAAATGATGTTAGAAAGAGTTCATTTATTTATGGACTCACTAGGCGTAATGCTTCAAATTGTGGTTAGGACTCACGATACATCACTTACAAAACTTTAACCATCGAGGATTGAGGTTTAGATTATTTTTGATTGGGCGAAGCCGTGGGCAACAGCTACTACGACTATAAAAGATATGACTTGCTCACGATGTGTTTTGAATATATTGCAGGTACAACAGTGGTCACCACTACCCGCGGCACCATTGACCCCGGTCGGCCAGTGTGTTTATTGTAAATAGATAGTATTATGAACTTAATTAGTTAATCTGTGTCGTGATAAGCATTTCTTAGTCAACATGTCAAGACAACGCGCTCGGCAGTTAGTCCAAGGGCTTCTTTAATCATTGTAGGTTAAAGCAAATAACAATTTAGAAAAAGGACTTTATTTGCTCTGATACAACTGCCTTGAATTAGTCTTAATATACTACGATTAGTAGTCTAGACTAGAATTCATTATGTACCTTAATATTGAAATGATTAAACAATTTTATTATACATAAAAATTATGTATGTATCTCAATTAATCTATTTCGGAAAAACATCTTGTGCACTTCTGATGTCATAATATCATGTAAAAGTCGCCTGAAGTTTA
Source organism: Plodia interpunctella (assembly GCF_027563975.2). Classification (NCBI taxonomy): domain Eukaryota; kingdom Metazoa; phylum Arthropoda; class Insecta; order Lepidoptera; family Pyralidae; genus Plodia; species Plodia interpunctella. The sequence continues at coordinate 6,154,847 of NC_071303.1, forward strand.
AATTTACTAAACAGTTTTAGTTATATAGCGTTTAGGTATCCTATTGAACATTAGTTAATAGTAATAAGATCGTTACCTAATTTATAAAATTAATTACTTTTTTCTGCCCAAACCAGAATGGGACATTTCAAAGTTGCAATAATTCTTACACTGCCGAAAGAAGAATTATATTGGCAAGTGAAATTTTTACCCTTTTATTCATAAAAAAGCCATCCTGCAATAGCGTCGCTAGTGTATAATCCGTGTAATTTAGGGTGATGGCTATGAACTAAACTGCGAACGTTCAGGACCGCCATTTTAAATATTTCTGATTATAAAGTGAATAAGAAGGGTAATGGATTTATTTGTCGCCTATGAATGAACTCGTAAAATATGTTTTTTACTGCTATTAATATGTTACAATTTTAGAATACAAATTGAAGATACTATTTTTGCATGAATGTTGTCGCAATGATGTATGTAAATATGGACAAAGATAATCTTATGCTGCTCCAATGAACAGCTCGTGATGAAATAGAAAACCGCAATCACAGTCGATGTAACCATTCCAAAATAAAGAATATATTTCTTATTTCTGGAGTGTAGGCTTAGCATTTGTGAAACAAAATTTGGGGCTGGCAGAGTACTGCATTTCAATTCTACTGTCATAAGTAGAACTAGAGTCATTCACTGAGGCATTTTTTTATAATTGTGTGTAAAATGGGACCGAGCATTACAAACAACAGACTGGTTTTATTTAGTCTAAATTTAACATTAGTCTTTTTGACTATTCGGTATCAATAACCTGGCATTAGTAATGAAAATGTGAAGCATCCCTAGTTAGCGTTATTAATGTGGTAATGACTACTAAGTTTAGTTGATTGGAAAAAGAAATTGTAAAATACTTTAATATCTGTAAGGTAATGTGGGTACATAACCTTATAATATTCACTGGAATACACGAAAGAAACGTTCTACTTACTGATATTTTGTTTTATTGTATTATCCTGTAATAGAACCCTTTTTTCTTGAATGACCTTTTATCCCATAACGTTTTTGATATAAATGTGACATTATTCGAAAGGCTGTCTTTTTTCAAACAACCCAAACAAACAAACCCGCACATTTTATACCAATTTTTTCATTCTTTTATTTTTCAGCGTACACTAAAGAAGTATTTCTGCGGTATTATATAAAGGATTTTTTTAGGAGTAATAAAGTAGTCACATTTACATAATACGGATTTTGGTGGCCACCGTTGGCAGTTTTTTAAATTGTGGCAACTGTTTCCAAAAGAATAAACAATAATACTTTGTAATAAAATCCTTTATCTAGTTTTCGCTAATAAATAATTGATAAACATGTAGTGGAGGTGCGCGGGCGCTAGTGTGCATGTTTGCAGAGCTGTTACTGTTGTCCGAATCAAGATTATGTTTATGTGTCGTCTTTTTAGTAAGTAACACATTAGTGAGGTGTTGTAAGACTCGTGGTGCTGTGTTGATTTTAGTCCATTGTAGTTCAGGCCGTTATTAGCTTGGCAGGTGGTGCAGAGCTATATCTACCTAGAATGTCAGACTTGGATAATGATATCCTACTAATATTATAAATGCGAAACTTTGTGAGGAAGTGTGTATGTGTGTTTTTACTCTTTCACGCAAAATCTACTGGACCGATTGTTATGTAATTTGATACACGCGTAGAATATAACCTGGAATAATACATTGGGTACTTTTAATCCCGAAATTCCCATAGGAGCGAAGCCCCAGGACGCAGCTAGTTTTTTATAAAATTAAAATTAAATTTTTAAAAGTAAAAATAATAAAAATTTGGTAGTCGTAGATTTTATAAATATAGTTTGGTACTGGTATATGTAGTTCGGGTACACACTTTCTTTATTTTGAATGAGTGTATAAAATAGTACCAGAACCTAAACTAACTCTTTTTCTTAATTATTATTGATGATCTATGTTATGTCCGACTTTAATATAAAAAAAAACTGGGTATAGGTGGTACGTACGTATAGGTAGTAGTATGTACGTATAGGTAGGTATCAAAATGTATATCAATCAGCACAGCATTGGCTTTTGACTAATTTGACTATTCTACTGAACAAAAACAGGCCCAGGTACTACAACAAAAATAGGAAAAGCTGGTGTATTTCATAAAATAATTGTATTGTTCAAAAAAGTTACAAGTATTTTACAATCATAAATCAGATAGTAACATTAGAGCTACATAATAATAAACAAAAGGCACAGACAATCACTGAAATAATAGTTATTTTAAATATCGAGTTGTTTTGAGAAGCCCAATAAAGCTTTTCGTTGGCAAGTTTTTATTTTGAACTAAAATGCAACAAAACATCGGCTTGTTTTCTATTGCATTACAAACTGCATTTAAGGATCAGAATAATTTAAAATTACTGCATCATTTGTGAGAGCATGTTTTAATTCCATTACGAATATTATTAATAAACACTTTCGAGAGTTGCGCCCAGCGTAAATATGGAAATGGTTATTTAATCGCGAGCACAGAGGCATCTGTGCTTTGGACTTCCTGCTCCCTGTGCTCCCCACTTTAAGTATAAATATATCAAATGTTTAATCCTCCTTTCATATGTATATGACGCCGCTGACTCTGAATTATTTAATCAAAACGTTACATAGTAAACTTTTTGTGTATTTTGGATTAAATAATGGTATTAAATATCGACGTTTTCTGGAATGACCGTGTCCTGCTTCATGGATTGTTTAGATCTAGACCGTCATTTTTGGCATCCGCTTACACAAGTACATCTTGTCAAAATCCTAATGTTAACTATAGTACATAATATAAGGAAATGACTATATCACTTATTATACGTGCCATGCTCAATGACATTTCAATTTTTTTAATATAGGTTGGCATTTTAAACGCTAATCAAAATTTTTACAGCAAGCAAATAAAGGATCCAAAGTAAGTAAGTAAAGTATCCAAAGAAATGACAGAATAGTTTTGCTCTTCCATAAAAATTTAATGATCAATGGCTTCTTATGGAAAGATGAACATTTATTTTCTGTTTTCACAATATTTTTTATTCGGGAGTTGTTGCATTTCATCTAAGCCACCCACTACGTAGTATACCTACGTATACTACGTAGGTATATCACAGACTTCTCGGTTGTAACATTTATTTGGTGACAATGTGGGAATCTACTATCAGTGAGGAATTGGCCAACTAGAAACTAATGTTAGGATTAAGTCCTAAAAATGCTAATGACTGTCCTTTGATCACACAGGCCTTAAAGTTAATAGCACTCTCATTAATCTTATTTCATCACAACTTGTCATTATCAAACATATGTACACTTCCTAATCGTAACACATTCTTAATCAGTCAAAAGCCCCGTTTGTTTTGGTACTCTAAAAAACAATGTCGATGTCAATTTATTGGATTTTACGCTTATAAATAAAATTCTGTGAACATTGTAAATTATTTATGAAATTTATATTTATACAATAATTTAATTATAATATCCAGATTTTTATTTTTAAAGTGTGTGTTATTATAAAAAGGACATGTCAATATTGTGTACCAAACGGGGTAGTAGCATTATAACTTAAAAACATAACTACAGTATAGCTAGCTATCGATGTGAACGATAGTCAGTATGATTATTAGAAATGTAAGACAAGATGGCGTCGTCGGTGATGGGCCCCGCTGGTTGGCACATACTGTTTGGAAGAACTCTGTACAAATTTCTTCGTTGTGCGTCTTCTAATAGTGTACGCCATTGAGGATTGTTCTGATGGAGAAATAAGATTACTATGCAATATTCGAATTTAAGTTAAGTTTCAAGTTTTTCTGAGGTAATAGTGAGTGTGCAGTTTTCTCATGATTTTTATCTTCGCATGATCTATTCAATGGAATCACCGAATAAATTTTCGTACATTGTATGTTTGAGCGTGAGAACGAGCCAGTGGTACATGAGTGATGATACTATGAGTCAAAGACCAAGAAAACTGCCTATATAGACAACGGACGAGTGTAACCCAATGAGATAGAGGATTTCCATACTTCCTGGCCCAATCTGGATAATCTCATACAAAGTGGCAAAATGGGCCGGACACGAGATGATGAGGGACTAAAGATGTCAGCGCTCTCTCACGTTTATTCTCATGTATTTCTAATACGCAAATCTTTTTCTTGTATAAGCGAAAATCAAAATCAAATCATTCAGAAATTAGGCCTTCACAGGCACTTTTTCACGTCATATGAAATAGAAATGGAAAATATGATGGGATCTATAGTATTCTTTGTCAATACCTGCACAGCTCTGGGGTTGAGGCAGACGATGAGGGCGTGGCGGGCGCGGGTCAGCAGTACGTTCATGCGGCCCGCGTCCGCCACGAATCCGAGCCCGTGCGAGCGAGCCAGCGATACTATCACCACATCTCGCTCTTGACCTTGGAAGCTGTCCACCGTGTTCACTTCCACGCTGCTCGCGTTGTCCTTCGCTCTGTGGAAATTTAAAACATATGATTTTTTGGTTTTGTATTCACTTGGTGAGTTATTGCAGTGTAGTACTACAGTCGGATTTTGGGCGGTACCAACGGTCTATTTGACGTGTTGAGTATATTAAAGGTAACTTGTATCACGTTCTTCATATTTTGTGACAACCCTGACTGCATTTTCAACGCTGGCGGTTGTTTGAACCACCGAATGAAATGAATCTCATTAAAACTGCAATGGTGCATTAATAAAACAAAATCGTAAGTTTTGGAAAATTTCTATTTTTTTCTATGGCTTCTGATTCACGTGCTATAGACAAAAACAGACTACCTATAGAAAAAAACAGACTACAATGGAGTCAAATGTCGCCCGTTGTCCGCCACGGCGTTGAACGTGGTGATGTGATACGTACGAGTCCTGAAGCTGCCATAGCTTGCGGCGGATGGTGTCGCGCTGCGCCTGGTACGGCGTGATGACGGCGACGCCGGGCGGCAGCGCGGCGCGACGCAGCGCGGCACTCAGCGCCGCCGCCACACGCGACACGCCCCAAGCTTCCATCTCGTTCTCGCCGCGAACAGCTGCAAAATTTTATATCATGGTTATAACAAACTACAGAAAAAAAAGGTTCATAGTGGTGTGGGAATACACGATTTTTTTCTGAATAATGTTATATTCAATCATTAATGCATCAATGACGGTTTATTTTTCAAGTTGATTCATAATGTGTTAATTTAAGTATACATTTTATAGATTTTAAATTTGCAGGTGATATTGCCGCGTAAAATAATTAATAAAAAAATCTCACCCTGTCCTTTGTCGCCGCTGCTGATGCCTATGACGGCATAGGGCATACAAGGGAGTGCGGGGCGCGTGGGGGGCTGGTCGCCCACTCGACTCGCGTAGAACGCTCGGTTCGGGTAATCCGCTATGTGTGCGTGCATGCGGTACTGCACTTGCAGCAGTTGTATTGCTCGTTCCTCGTCCGATCTGTTCCACGTCTCGGCGCATGATGACAGTCGTGCGAACAGACTATCGCCCAGACCAAGACGCTTGGCGCGCTGCGAAATGGTTTCCAAATTTGAATATATGAGACGCTTCGCGCACAGCCAAACTGTTTCCAAATTGTGCGAAGTCAATTTTAAATTTAAAGACGCGTTTCCAAACGGTTAGTTTTTCGAATTTTAAGTTAATTCTAAAGTTGCCAATCAATTTTTCCACATTTGAATTTTGCTTTTTTGTTCAATGTAATAATTTTACATTTAGAAATTAATAAAACAAGCGTGGTAGGGATAGTCTGCTTATGCGGGTTTATGTTTTGTGCACTGAATTTAGAATACTAGTGGTGCGGTAGCTTGCAGCAGCTGTATGACTCCAGAATGGTTCCAAGTTTTAACGGAGCACGACAGACGCGCGAACAAACTGCCGCCTAAGCCGAGACGCTTCGCGCGCTGTAAAATCGAATTAATTGCAAGAGAAGTCTTAATAAAAATAACCTATACTGTATGTAAATCGTTCGAGGTTTCTGGAAAACTACGCCTGTACTAGCTATCAATGTGTTTTTCATACTGTTATATTTTCTCAACGGCGACCCCATTTCTTGCGATGTATGTATCTAATTATTAATAAACTTTTTGATATACAAGATGTGACATTTCTATCTCTTCTAATTTCTATTTTCGATCTCTCTTTCTATCATCTGAGAGTTTTTCCCATTTTTCCACCGCCGCTCCGCTTTCCCACTTTTCCTATTCGGCCTGTCTTCGCCATCTATAGTTGTCAGATTGGCACGCATGTCCTACATGACGACATGCTATTTTACTTGATAGTAAGATGTTAAAGTACAATAAGTTTTTAACAAAAACAGTATTTTTGACATAAGCTTTTATTGTTGTTATATTGAAGTTCCCCGTTGGGAGCCGATGATAAGTGCAATATCAGATCATGCTTATCACAATATTGCATTGTGATGGAAACTGAAGCGACTTGGAAAATTTGACAGGACAACCTGTAGGAAAAATACCACTTGCAAGTTTCATTGCTTCATTACAAACAAACAGTCCGCGGCTGCGAATCAGAGCACGAGCGTCGTTCGCCCCATGTTAATGTCACTGAAAATTGCGCGTGACAGACTGGAAACGACATAAAATGTTGTACAACCAACCTGCGAGCAGATGTAGCCGGGCAGTTGCTGCGGGTCGCCCACCAGCGTCAGCTTGGTGACGTCCAGCGTCAGCGGCAGCAGCGCCTCCGGCTCGATGGCTTGTCCGGCCTCGTCCACGATACATAGTGCAATGCGACGCTTTACACTGCACAAATATATAACATGTTCTCACTTCACATGCTCGTAAAATTTGACACTATGTATATATACACTAATATATATATATATATATATACACTAATCTAATAATATAAATGCGACAGTTTAGATGTTTGTTATTCAATCAGGCAATATCTACGAATTACGAACAAGGACGAATTTCAACAAAATTTAGAAAATTAAACATATTCTCGTAAAGGGCCGAATGTTGGTCTCCATAATGAAATAAAATAACTTTAGAATAAAGTAAAAAACGTTTTAAAAATTCAACACAGTGTACAAAAATAAATGAACAAATAAAAATTAAAAAGATTAACCCGCGCAGCTTGTGGTTGTGCACACTGGCGAGGGTCGTGGCGATGATGTCGGCGCACTCCACGATGCGGCGCTCCGCCCACTGCAGCTGCTCCGGCCGCAGCGCCTCCCCCGCCGCGCCCGCGCCGCCCGACAGCTACGCAACGGAAATTTTCCGGTCAGCAGCACCAAGACGCTTCTCTCAATAAGCGCTTCAGGCATTTGAGCAATATATCGCTCTGGCCATTTTTGCGAGTAACGCCCAACGCCGAGTTTCGTTATGACTTGAGAGCCCTATGCGGCGTTACTGTTTCGGCTGTACGTTCTTTGAGACTGTCGTCATATTTTCTCAGGTTAAGCAGTAAAGGTCAACGTATCGACTAACTGCAAGTAGGCTTCGATAAAAAAAAATAACCAGCCCAGCTTATATCGCGGGTCCGTGGACACAAAACACAAGAAAGGGAAACAACACACTCAAACCTGCAGACAAACATCTGGGATGAGCAAATATTTAAAATAAGCTTTAACCACGTTAACAAAAAAAATCTTATGTATGTTTTTTATTGTGCGACCACAAAGATAAATCTTACCAGTCCTTTTCTCTTTTCGAGTTCCTTTACTCGGCCTTCACAGTATGCTACTCTCACTGGGTCCTTCGCTTCGATTGCCGCTGATTTCCACTTGTTTATTTTCGCATTCAGTAGAGATATCTAGAAAAGAAAGCATACTTATTCATACAATTTTAGTCAGATATTGTTTTTCGTTGATGTATTCAAATTAATACCCAGAGGAATATCTACCTACTTTTAATCTCTAGTTTTGACAAACACGTTACCTTTGCATTATTCTTTATCGGCAAGCTTACCAAATTCCTTAATTTTAATGAAATACTATAACTAAAATCATCGTATATCCAAAAATATACTTGTGTTAAAAAACTTAGTATATAAAAATAGCGTACCTCTTCAACAGCAGAGTTGTGGGGGGCGGGCGCAGGCGGTCGCTGCGCGTCGCGCGCGGCGAGCTGCTGCGAGCTGAGGTCGCGCGCGCGCTCGTGCATCGCCTCCAGCCGCCCCACGCGCACCATGCGGAACCTCTGCGCTGCGAGTGTAATAACACGACTTTGTTATTATATGTATAGAAACAAATACAGCTATATTTATTCAGGACCTCCATAGCAATTGCATTATTACGTATTAGTTTTTGTTCTGGAATGGAGTGGCCATAGCTAGGCTTACCTCTCTGCTAAAACAAAAGCGAAACGCACACGTCATCGAGCTCGCACGCTATATTGCAATCTGGCTATTGGTTTAAATAAACTTAGATTATAAATTGAAAAAAAAAACGCGAATGCTTAACCAGTAACATTAAATTTAGACGCAGTTTGAATTTTTGATTAGATAGATTGTAGGTATAATCTTTTTTGTTTAGTGATTTATAAAGCAGTAGAACATTGGCAGGCATGCAGGCAGGATATACAATACATTACGACGGGAAGTTGATATCGCTATCTCTAGTTAATGACGTCCGAGTTGTTGATTAATGTTCTATTTACAATTCTGTTAGGAATCTGAGTCATAGCCATAATTGATGACTTTAGTAAATAAACCAACAAAAGTTGGCTTTTGAAACAACATATTTACAGCCCAAAATAATGCGGTATCTAGAGAAATCTTTTGTTAAAATTATAATTCTCCAAAGTTATAAACTATTTGCTGTTAATATATTTTGTGACGGGACTTACGTTTGGGCAAGTTCTGCCTGATCTTCAGCAGCTTGAGCACGAGGCCGTCGACGGCCGCGTTGCTGGTCGCGCAGATCAATATCTTGCCTCTGTTCTGGTGGCGGTTGCCGTGTTTGTCGTAGAAATACGTCATCACTATTGAACATATTACGCTTGATTTCCCTGCAAATACAATCTTTTATTTAACTTGCAATGTATGCTCGGGTGGAACATTGTAACTCAAGTTTTGAAGATTAAAATTTTATAACTATATAAGTACGATTAATTTGGATAACGTGCGTTATGGTGCATTCAGGAACGGCTCCCGACGAGGGAACTCCTCAAAGGTTTACTGAACGGACATGATGATTTTTGTCAAGTATTGAATGCAATAAGGCATTCCTTCCACTCTTGACAACAATAAAGATTGTGTCAAAAATAAAAAATATTTTATTTATTTTGATAAAAACAGCCATAAGAAACAACAATTATTTACGAAAGTTTAGTTAGCAAAATAACTAAATATTAGTAATTTGATTACCGGTGCCGGGTGGTCCCTGTATCATCTGTATGCAGGGCCGGTCGCCGAGCGCCGCGGCCACTGATGACGTCACCGCGCGCATCTGACTCTCGTTTAATGTCATCGTCCACTGCCACATGTAGAAACAATGCTGACATTAAAGCATCAACGCTTCCTTCCATCCATACATATCCGTAATGTTATAAATACAAAAGTCGATCTGTCTGTTATGCTTTACGGCTAAATCGCTGGATCGATTGATATTTGGTATGCATATAGTTAAAAGACTGCAAGTTCAAACAGTAATTACTATATTTTTTTTTACTCACCAGTAATGGGGGGTTGGAGTTCGTATTACATCATTTATACATACATATACATACATCTTGCCGCGGGCGGAGCTGCAGAAAACAGCCAGTTCAGATATAAAAGGATTTTTCAATTAGATTGTTAAATACTTTCTGGAAAGTCTACTAGTACAAAATAATTACCGGTGATCGTATTTCTTTAGAAAAGGACTCGTCGGGTACAAAATGTCTTGGTTCAGGTCTCAGTATGGCTTCGCTGAGCGGCGAGGAGGCGAGGTAGCCCATCGCTTCGAATAAATTCATCTCATTGTTGATGTGACCCAGGTTCAATCCTGATATAACCTCGCCTGGCTTAAGGTCCCTCATCTTTTGTGTGAACGTCGCGTGCAAAGATAGGTTGTAGAATGAGTGTATGTTTCCTGCAAAAACAAAAGATTTACGACCTCAGACAAATTTTGCCATATAAAACGACTGCAGCGATATTGCATTCAAGAGGCGGTCTTGAGACTCGATCTTCTAACCAAAAGTTCGAGTACCTAATACATCTAATATAATAACATCATTCATTGAGAAAATTCTTATTAACAGTAAAAACACAAGGAATGACAGCGCCGGAGAGCAATTTTAACTAATGTAATGAATATTGCGTGTGTGTTCACGGTTACATTCTCAGGTATGACTCCTCAATGACCCTTCCATCATTGAGGAGTGACAGCTGAGAATGTAACCATGAACACGCACGAGAGAGGGAAAGATAAATATGATAAAAATAAAACATTTTGAAAATGTAATTATAAATACTTACTAGCTGGCGATGGAAGACATCTGATATTATGAAGAAAGAAAAATCTTCGAGTGTTTTCACTTCCAAAAGAAACCAGCAACACATCACCGACTTTGGGGAGATTTTTAAGTTCTGTATTTGGGAGAGAAACTGAAAACAGTAAAGAATTTTATTTATTTTGAAAGTTGTGCTGCTCACAACAATTGAAAAGACATCTGACTTTTTTTTCGAAATAGTATAATATACATTTTAGAATCGTCTTTGTCGAAACCGAATATGATTGATAACTTACTTTCGAAAAAAAAATTACAGGTTGTCTTTTCAAATAACGGCGGCAGTATCTTAACTTGCTACTTTAAGTAAAAACTTGGTATAAGAATGCATCATACTACTGGAAGGATACTTGTCTCACAATTCACAAGTCACATGGAAACCTACAAATCATACAAATGATTGTTTCCACATAATATAATAATAAAAGCGTTTATTTTCTCTTCACAATAAATACAAGAAAGCTTATTGCTACGTAGTTAATGATTATATGACTCGGACTTATATGTACTGAACTCGTATGCTTTGTGAAGAGACTAGTTCCTGAAATAGGTCTCTACAGGTGACTAGGCCTCTCCCTTGGAATATTTGTTGTAGTAACTGGTATATATACATATGTGTAATAACAATTAACTATATATAATTACAATATATGTTAATGTATACATACATCTGTATCTAAACATATGCTATTATATATAGTAAATATACGAATTTATGTATTATAACTGTACTTTTAAATTATGTACTAATAAATTCATTTTAGGCTGTTAATTTGTGTTGTATGTGTGCCTGTGTGTTGGATGTGTATGTGTGTATGAAGTGTAATGTGTATGGAGCATTTCCTAAAAGATACATCAAGTGTGGTAATAGGGATTGCATGTGGTGGTTCGGGTTAAATGATAGGTACTAGAAGATTTTCTGTGGCCTCGTAGTTTAATGTTTTCAAGAAGTTAGTAACTGCTTTTTTACTGCTATTTTTGTGGAGAGGGTATATATTTAGGTTCTTGTTTATTTTGTTATAAAGGTACGGTCCGAGATAGGATAAGAAGGAGGTTGCTGTTGCTGTGAGAGGGTACACACACTGTAATGAATAAACTATATTAGAAGTTTATGCAGTGACGATCTTCATTTATCTATGGACATCATTAAAACAATACATCTATAAAACACAATAACAATAAAACAACTATTATTATATTACTTACTGTCGACGCTAACATTGAATATATCAAAGTATCTCTCAGGTGGCGGGACCGGCGGCAGAGAAGCTATTCTCATGGACAGGCTGGTCTGTTGATTCTGACAAGCTTTCATATATGCCAATGATATACTATCCCATATTTCCATTAACAATAAATCTCCGACTTGCCTAGGAAGATTAACATACCATTAAATATATATATAAATATTATAATATATATTATAATGATTTATCATATTATAATATAAATATTATAATATGATAAATCATTATAATCAATCACAATCATTATTATTGTTTTTGCAATTTTCCAATTTACTATTTTTAACATTTTTTGTTTGTTCTAGCTTTGTTGTTGTCTAGTAATTAGTTACTAATTTAGATCTATTCCTTTATATTTAAATTTTACTTATTTCTGCTTATGATTCTGTTTTGTTTGCTATTAAATAAATAAATATGGTAAGAATCGGGAGTGTGGTTCCTGCTATAGAATAGGACCACTCGATAACCACTTGTGAATGTTGTAAAAGGCGACAACGAGAAATAAGGCTTTGAAATCTGAAAGGCCACAACAGCATTCCCAGAGGGTTGACACCAAGTAAGCAGGCGGTCATAAATCAGAATCGAATTTTAATTTTAAAGGTGTCACTGCTTTTATTATAGGCCAATTATAGTATAGGTATATAACTACCATCAAAAGAGGAGAGATATCCTAAATAAATAATTGAGAGGACTCAATTTTAGTTTAGATACTTACTGTACATATTGATTGTGATTTTCAAACGTATGATATAAAGGTGTAGGTTCAATGGTATGTCCCAATATAGGAGGTGGAATATTTCTAGTAGTTTGTTCAACAAGCCAGTTGGGGTTCCATCTCAAAACTTTCATTAAAGATATTTTTTCCAAAGAGAAGATAGGCATTTGTTGTACATCAACCAATGTTGTTTTGATCAAACTGGTCTTTCTCATTCTGTTGCCTGGTTCTATTTCAAATTCTCGAACCTGTGGCGCTGCTTCCGAGAAGCGCACAGACTTCTTTGGTTTTCTTTGAGGCAAAGGCTCCACTTTGGAAAGAGGTTTCCCTGATAATGATTCCTCACTCTCAGTAAGTGGCTTCAAACTCTTCACTGGTTTATCTTTTGATGATGTATATTTTGATTTGTGCTTCAAATTCTGTTTATGTTTATGTAATGTTTCCTCATGCTCTATTAGTTTGGTTGATTTTATGTCTGGATGCCTAACTTTAACATCTAGTTCCTTTTTGGTTTCTATTTCTTTTTTCGACTTCGAATATGTACTCTTTTCATTTGTAGTTTCAGATTTTTTGTCTAATGCTTGGATTTTTATTGGAGCTTCTGTTTTAGATTTATAATCTCCATCTTGTTTGTGTGGGTCTTTAGTCATTTTCATTGTTCTATTTGTACTGGTCACTTTAACGTTGATAGTGTTTAATGCTTTTTTATTATCGTCACCTGTAGCCACCACATTGGACTGTTCACTATGATCTCTATTCTTTTCAGCAATAGCTTTAAGTTTTCTCTTTCGTTCCTCTTTTTGTGATTCAGTTATAGTTCTTTTTGATGAGCTTGATTTTTTGTTTCTTCTTGATGGTGTTTTAACTTTCCCTGTGAAATGATAAACATGTTTTTGTACTTTTTCAACCATACTAATATGATTAGTAAATAAAGTATATTTCTCAGCTATACCATCTATTACACTTTTGCAGCTAAACCACATCACCAATTTTGATGAAATTTTGTAAGAAAATAGTTGAAGACCCATATTTCAAGTCTAACTTTTTCCAGTTTCCATTTTCATGTCCCTCAAATAATTTCTCTTCATTGTATTATTACTGCTGTAAACTTGTACAAAACATTACTTTTTATTGCACCAAAGAAAAAATATAGAAAATAATAAATATCATACAATATAAATAAATGGCACAAAGGCAGAATTGTACCATGCAGATCACTAAAGCTAAATACTTGTATGTTGGATGGAGATGGAGAAAATAAGATTTTTTTTTGCATTGAGTTGAAATATATTTAAAGATATTGAAGGTTGATAACTATAAATAAATTTAGGTACAGTTAACAGCACATGAACCTACCCCAATTCATAGCGATTACCACATTATCAAATGCTACATCATTTTAAGACCCATTATCTTAACTTAATTTATCTCCCACGGCCATCAATATGGCTTCACTGCCGGAAAAAGTACAACAGACGCGGGAGTGGCTCTTGTCACTCATATTTACAACGCGTGGGAGAACTCACAGGATACCATTGGAGTATTTTGTGATTTTTCTAAAGCATTTGATTGTGTCGATCATGAAACACTTTTGCGAAAGCTTAGTCAGTACGGTTTTGATTCTAAATCAATTGAGCTAATAGCTTCTTACTTAAAAGATACTTAAAAACTGTTGATCTTAATAATGTTAAATCAAATGGTTGCAATGTAAAAATTGGCATACCACAAGGCCCAATTCTAGGACCCTTTCTCTTCTTAGTTTATGTCAATGATCTGCCATACATGGTAGAAAAGCAGGCTGACATCGTGCTGTTTGCAGATGATACGTCATTAATCTTTAAAGTAGACCGCCATAGCGAAGATGTTGATATTGTAAATCGTATTTTGTCTACCATTTCGAATTGGTTTTCTACTAATAACTTAATGCTGAATGCAAATAAAACCCAATGCATTAAATTTACACTTCCCAATGTTAGGCAGGCTCACGTCGACGTGACTCTGGATGGAGAAAGCTTAGATTTTGTACTAAACACCTAATTCTTAGGAATTACCCTTGATTCCAAATTGCAATGGGACGCTCATATTAATGGCCTATCAGTTATTTTCATAGCTTAATGTCTTATGGGATACTACTTTGGGGGAGTGCTAGCACTATTTTCATTTTACAAAAAAGAGCAATCCGTGCTATATATGGTTTGAGCAGAAGGGATTCCCTTAGAGATTTTTTTAAAGATATTAATATTTTAACTTTACCCCACAATTTATATTTGACAACATTATGTATGTCCGGAAAAATGTAAACTTATTTTAAAAATTTGGTGATTACACTGATAGAGCTAGAGCTTGAAAAAATTTTGAAATTATATAAAAGAAGTATTTTGTAAAAAGGCATATTACAAGTCTAATGATTATGTGAACGACAATAATGTTTGGCACAAGCATGGTGCAGTATCATAACATATGTAATTGATTTATGACATTATTACGTACGTTTTGTATATTTAGCTTTATATATATATATATAAATATATAAAGCTAAATATACAAAACATACGTAATATTATAATATATATACGTAATATTATAATATAAACGT
Organism: Plodia interpunctella; assembly: GCF_027563975.2. Taxonomy (NCBI): domain Eukaryota; kingdom Metazoa; phylum Arthropoda; class Insecta; order Lepidoptera; family Pyralidae; genus Plodia; species Plodia interpunctella. Next base: position 6,169,875 of record NC_071303.1, read on the forward strand.
ACGTAATATTCAAATTTTGACATTTTTAATAATGATGTAAATTTGTCCTCCTAATTTTTAATATATGTATAAGACCTATATTTGTTGACGTTCTTGGAGAAAAGGCTGCGGTGAAGTTTGTTGCGCCGCTTTTTCTTCACCTGCACTTTGGAAGCCGGTAGTAGACTTAGTTTAAGTAATTTTTTGACGTCAATAAGTGATGTATGCAACCTAAATTGAATAAAGAATTTTGAATTTGAATTTGAAACAGTATTAAGATCCATGATACAAATTGGTATGGCCTTTACTATATCCACACACCATTGTCCTTTCAATTCTATGCTATATTTTGTTATTATTTCGTAAAAAAATAGTTGAAGATACAAAAAACAAATATTTGAACTTACTTTCTGGTGAAACTATTTTGGATATTCTTCTTTGAGCTAATGGTTGGGGCAAAATCAATTGAATTTTATTATTTGTCTCTGTCACATGATGAATGTTTTGTATGGATTCCTTGTTTTGGGCTGATTTTGCAGGAATTGCAGTGGTATAACCATCAACAACATCTTCTTGAATTGGCACTGGATCAGTGGTTACATCTGTATTTTTGAGTGAAGGTTCCTGTGCTGTGTGTTCTGTAGGTAAGAAGTTATCTATTTCATTCACCTCACATTTATTTTCATTTTCTAGACCATGATTGTTTTCAATTTCATAATCTGGAGGTGGAGGGGGTATTGATATTAAATCAGTCATGTAATCTTCATCATCTTCAGGAATATGTATTAAATTATTTTCTATTTCATCATCCATTTGACTATAAGAACTCTCATCTTTTTGGAAATCTTTAACTGATTCAACATGTTTCTTGATTGATGATGCATGAGTGAAGGGCTTGCCTGGAGAATTTTGTGAAAGCCTTAAAAACCATTGCTCAGATTCACTATCATCACTATCACTGTCAATTTGTATAGGATCATCATCATGGCCTAAATACTCCCTTTTTATTGTAAATACTTCCAATTCTAAATCATTTTCTTCCTTATTAAATTCCTCAGAACTTATTATATCTTCATTCCTAACATCTTTAACTTTAATTTTTTTGATGGCAGCTGGTTTTTTGTCAGTATGTTGTAGATCATTTTTTATATTAACTTTGTTACCACAAATTGAGTTGATATCAGATTGATGATCTCTGAAATAATTTTTGAGAACCACATTTTCTTTTTCTTGGTCTATTTTTCGTTTTAAATTTGGTTTCAAATCTAAGATAGGTGATAAAGACACCCCTCCTTCGTTGGACAAATCTTTCTCCAAAGCCAACAATTCTTCTTCAATTTCATCCTCATTTTGGAATACTATTCTATCTGCTAAAGTTGTTTCCTCTTTTGTTACTTTAAATAAATATTTTTCCTTATCTTCCACATTAGGAAGTACAGAACTTGTGGTCAAGCCAAACCCAATAACATCTAAGGCTTTCAATTTAACTGGTTTATATGATGGTATTTTTGTAGAACCTACATATATTCCATTTGCACTCTGTAATAAAAGTAACTGAGAAATATTAAAATGAAATTACAAACAAAAGGGAGTCCAGGGGAACAAGCCCAGAGGGCCATTCCTCTGAGGGTTCCATAACTTTAACACATAATTTTAATGAAGGAGGAAGATTCTATCATTAGTTTTGTGAAATGCCCACAAAATATCATTTAAAAATTATGTTTACAATAGTAGTAGTCAGTTGATGTATTTGTTTTGATGTAAATGTAATGGGGACATTAATTACACTTTTAGTTATAAGTATTAAAAGAAATAAAATAAGTGATGTTCTATCTCCATATCCTGTGCAATTTCATTAGTTCCTTTACTTAGGTCCACAACAATTATCTTGTCTACTTTCCTTCAACTTACAGTGAATTATTTAGGTGTTGCTATTATATTTAGAGCAACAAATAGTGCTGATAAGACCAAGTCATTCCTCCTGGCTTAGGTGGACACATTATTAATATTATGGATTTCTCATCCATTAGAATTAGACAGTGGCCAGAATACCACTGCAGTCCATCAAATAATTTTAATAACGTGTGCCCCTCAGGAGGTATCTCAGTAAGTGTTTAAGAACAAAAAGGATGTCTACAGGAATAAAAGGCATGGCTCGTCATACTAACCTTAAGATCCGTTAAGTAAACTTCATCTTTTTTTGCATTGAGTACACAATGATGTCTTGAAATTAATAAACTTGATAGAACTATTTTGTTGTTAAGTCCTCTGCCTATGGTTACTTCATCTCCTTCCGAAAATGTGAATTCTTCCTTACCAAAAATCAGTCTACTTATTTTCCATTTGGCCATGTTAAAGTTGTTTATTCTTTAAATAAAAATAGTACCAATTTAGGAGCTACTTTATCTATAAATACTCATTATTTCACAAAAACGCCGTAAATAACGAAAATAAAAACAGCGGTTACTTTGCTAGAGCGGCCAATATCGAATCGAACTGTCGCTCGACAGGTACGTACTTATCGGTAGCAAAACGAACCAGAGATGACAGCTTGACAATGAATGACAATGATAACTGATTGACAATTATGTCAGTAGTTTTTTTTTTCTTTTCTTCTTTGAAAAAACTATGTCAGTAGTTTATTATGATTTGGGATTTTGTGGCTGTGATCATGAAACCTCTGAAAGAAGGGCCTGGAAAAGCGAAATTTGTATAAAGCATGGATTTAGTAAGCACTTCGTCGGAGTACCTACCAATTCCATGGAATTGGTTGGTGCTATAAAGTCACAACTTCGCAGGACTACCTATAACTACTAACAGCATTTATTTTATACTTTCATGCAACGATGAAGATCCAGATCGAATAGGGCATATTAGGCAAAGCTCACCGCAGATGGCGCTACTGGTACAACTACGGTAGACAAACATTGCCAATTGATGGAGGTAAAAAGCGGCAATTTTCAATATTGTTGCAGACCTACGACCAAAAATACCTTCTACGCAATCGTGGTGCAAGTTTAAAGGAAAAAGGAAAGATTTAGTGGATTATCCTGAAAATAATAACATTATTTTAGGTTATATTCTGCATTATTTGGTCAACTGCGGTCATAAACTGATATAAACTTGATTTTGCCTGAAGATCTTACCTATATGAGGTCCATATTTTAATAAGTGTGAAGTGTTCCAAGCTTCTTTTCGACCGTTTACTGGCTCGAAAATTTTACAGCGTGAGGCGTATCACATAGTTTTCGAAGTTTTTTTCTTTTATGGAACAAGATTTTTCCCAATATATCGGCACCCGAATATGCTACATTCTTGTAAATTTTCACAACGAATGCTTATATGAAAGTACCTACTCTAAAATAAACGTTTTTAAAAGCAAAGCTCTGGCGGGATAAATGTGCAGTAATACTCCCTATTCACAACATCCACCACAGATATAAAAATACTGTGGCATCCACATTCTCCAAAATAATTATTTTATGTTATGAAATATTGTGCGGCTAATTTAAAGATTATACGCAGGTTTTGCGTCACTAAATTAAAAAACAACATAGAAAGTTTAGACCTAAGACCTGCTACACACGCTCCGATTTAAGAGACTACAGAAAGGGATGCAGGTATTTAAAAGAAAGAGATGTAGGATGACCTTTTCTTTTTAATACGTGGATTTTCTTCTTTAGACCCTAGATTGCCCTAGCGGCAGGTGTGTGAGTAGCCTGCCTAAATCAACATAGTTACCTAGGTATCTAGGTACTCAAAATCAAATCCTTTACTCAAAGAAAACGTATTTGCAATACCTAGGGGAAAATAGATCGTTTGGAAAAGAAGATCGATCAGGAAAGTGGAGCGTTTGGACAAGTAGATGGGGAAAATAGACCGATCATTCCGGAGAGTATGACAGTAGTACCCTAACTTAATAGCTTCACCCATACCTTACTAAATGATCTAAGCCCATATCAGAAGTATTATTTAATGTAAGCGCCATTTTGACCAAATAAGTTACCTATATAGGTACAGTGTGACTTTTTATACATTGGGCATTGTCTATTTGCTCAGTCCATGATACTAAACAACTTTTCGTATGGGAACAACCCCCAAATCACGAAATACAAATCAGCTGTTCCATGAAAAATCAAATTCAGATATCTTTTACGCAAATAAGAAAATTCATTGATCTCCTCTCATCCTCATCGTAATTTGCACTTGGCAAAATGCCCGTGCTTTTCACCAAATATACCAGATTCGACCTGAGAATTCCTTTTGGAAAAACAACAAAAATAATAATAAGTAATAATCATTTATTTTAGAATAAATTCCATATAAGTCAAAGAACAAAGAGCGAAGAAGTAGGTAGAAAAAAGAGAAAAAGACCACATTATACGGAATTAACTTTTACCTACATGAAAGAAAACAGAGTTTTGTGCCACCAAAGTCAAATGCTACTCAGGCTAGTGCCACCAATGCTGACGCTACTAAAGTTATTTTGTGCCACCAACGCAAGTTAGCTTTGGTGAAACAAAATAGTCTGACAACACGACTTTCGCTCGAGCAAAACGCAAATTTGGGTGATGGACGTTTGTAGTTATCCTAGTTCTGATGTCGGAGAGACATAATGAAAACATCAAACAAAAAAGAACATTGCCGATTCCGCGAGCCCGTCAGGAAACCAGAGCTGCGCCCTCACTCCATGGCAAAGGAATTCAAACCCACTCCGCGTGGAACTTATAAGTTTCAGTACCAATTTAAGTAGGACTTCAGTTTAATTTTTAATCTAATTATTTATCTGATTTCATTTAATAAACTGAATCCATACCCGTACTGTATTCCATATAGGTACCTACTAAATATTTATTGAATGACAAACATGTTATAACACATGTCAAAAACAGTATCCTAGCCATGGATTTAGTAAGTACTTCGATACCTACTAATTCCGTGATTCTAGCTACGAGCTACGTTTCCTTCACAACGCACACGAAGGGAAAGGAGTCTGTGCGCTACATTCTCGTCCTCTAACTCAGGCATAACGCCCCCGTTGCTGGATTAGCCTTCCGTAGACGGCCACGCTTACATTTCTTCTTGTTTAGGAGTTAATATGTGTCGTCGGATTCCAGAGCTTCTCTTTCCATTGTACTGTAATTTACTTCGGCAGCTGTGCGTAGGCGACTGTCGCTCGTCGTTCCCCTCCCTCTGGAGTAAGGTAGCGCCCAAAGCATACCCACTACTATCAGTTCTGAGAACAATTGGTTTTGTTTCATCAGCCTGACAGAGGATTGGAGCTGAATTGAGGAGAGACTTAATGGTCTCGTGAGCTTGCTGCTGTTCGGGTCCCCACTTCCAAACGCTTGCCTTACTAAGTAATATAGTCAATGGCGTCTAAGCCAACTTTATATTTCGAGTAAACACTGTAAATGTTTGACATTTTGCGTTGGTACGAGTAGCATGTTTGTTACGGCGGATATTTCTTTAGGATCCCTCTGAATACCTCTAGGCACGATAACGTCGCGGAAGTTAGCTTGTAAAGGTTCTGAATTATCTATAATAAAAGATTTTACGAATGGGTGAAAATGACCGGTGTCTTCGGAAAATCACCAAGCTACTTGAGCTAAGTTTAATATGATCCCAGCCTTCGAAATAAAATAGCGCCTTAATAATGTTCGGGTGTTTGTCTCAGGCAACACTACAAAACTCCGTGATTATTTCTTTTCCCTCTAAATATACTGGTATTGACGTTGTGAGAACTTATCTTTTTTCGACGAGGGTCGTCCGCAAACCCAATGGTGCGTTCTGTCCAAAGAGTAAAGTAATATATAGGTTCTGTCTCGAAAAAGTTCACGCCATCAGATAATAACATTTTATATAATAGAGAACTGGCTAAGTTGCAGGTAGCTCCTGTATTGAGTATCAAACATTTGCTACACCTGTTTTATTCGCGATAGTTATGGAAACAGTGGGATGTGACATGCGACGTTGTTGTCGCACACGATACGTTGGAAACGACATCGTTGATTACATTATTAAAATTATTTTTATTTATTTTAACAAACTGCCGCGTTAAATCTTATCGATGACACACTACAGTTAAATATATCATTATCAGAATTACTAACCAGATTATTTACACTATCACTCGCACGTAGGAGAAAAGTATTACTTCGATAATTTCTTGAAGCATATGGAATCTGAATAAACGCACAAGATCAAAAATTTTATAAGACATTTAAAAATTAAGTACATACCTTCGAAGGTATGTCTTGTAAGACCTTTGAAAAAATTAAGTACATATCTTTAAGGTTACGACAGTCAACTATTAGCGTATTATGGCCATACCTCATGAGAAATGAGCAATGAATGCGTTTACTACGTTTCGAAGTTTCATGGAATGGAAATGGGAATTTAATAAAAATAATTCCGTGGTTTTTGATATGTGAAAATTGACATTCAAATAAATATTTGTTATATATTTATAATTTTCACTATCACATACTTTATTATAGACCTGAAAATGTGATTGTTTATTCTTTTTTCATTCCAACATCAGTATTCTATACGCTGTCCGCAGCTACGCTTGCAGTTTGACCCCGGGTTATTGTTTATAGGTATTTATTCTAAATTTTGAGACTGACTTTCGCATTTATAATAATAGTATGGAAGTTCGGATTATTTTAAGGTTTAACGGCACTACCTAGCGTAGTGCTCTAATATTACTGTGTTGTGTATATAGTAGAGCATTTAAACAGTGTAACTGTGTAAATAGCTAAGACATAGATTGTGTGACATTGCACGTGTCCATTTCTACAAGTACTCACCAGTACTTAAATACCTATCTTCCATTTTAGATAATCGAAAGTGTGTATCCGTTTTGTTCCTATTTGAATATTTGTGACATAAACTGTGTAGAATGAATTATATCGATCTTATGATTTATATCGATTTGCAGAAATTAGAAACCAATCTAACTTCAATAAGTAAATTAAGTCCACATAGATTTATCAGTGCAATTTATCCATATTATGATTATTTAATAAAATGTGTCTTCTTCATAGTCGTATACCTCATGGCTGAAGGTTGTGGTCATTACATGGAATGCAACACACACAACAACTTTCTTGGCATTATTAATGGAGTGGTTTGCTCTACACGTTAATAATAATCAACCAGTGTGCAGCTTTCCTCACGATGTTTTCCTTCACCGGAAACAAGTGGTGGCCGATGAAAATTACTACCTATACATGAGTCAGATTGGTATACAAACTCAAATGGCACGAATAGGATTCGAACATTCAAGTTTTTTACATCTGAAAACAAAGGAAAGATACCTAAAATATGTAACTATAGTGAAGTAAGTTCAGAGATCTAGTGACTGTGTATTTCGTAATGCACAGGGAGCATTGGAGCCTGAGAGAAGAATGAAATGTTTGTTATTGCGTTGCGCAGAGAAAGCTCTGGGCGGGCGGCTGCGTGCGGGGCGGGCGGCCTGCGGGCGCAAATAGCGGCAGCGCGCATTCGGCCCCGTGCCGAGCAGTCCGCGCTCGATCGCTCCCGAGCCGGTCCCGCTCACCCGCGCTCGACACCACCGCTTCCCGATTCGTCCACTACTCCATCGCGCGCGAACTCAGCCCAAAGTGAAACCAACACCTATCCCAATTCAAAGTTCAAGTGAAAGTTTTCTTGCTGTGCTCATACCATGCAATTTCTTTACCAATCCCGGTGCAACGGTGATCAGACTCTCCTCTAGAAGCACGTGGATCCAGGATCGATAGCAGATATTCCCCTCGACGACGTCCCTTTCTTCTCAAGGTCACAAGGGGAGGTAAACACTCCACTTTCATTCATAATTTATTTAGAAGCAATCAATTATCCGCTAAAAGGATGAGTGAGCTACGAGTTTATTTTTAAACGAGAGCTTAGACTGAGAAATTCGGAAAGGTGAAAGGAATTTATACAATGCAGATCTCATGCCCAAGAAATAAGATTTAATAAAGACATTTCGTTACGTATCTGCTTAATTTGGAGTACAAGTGCATGTATGACATCAAGTGACACATTTCCAGGACATCTACATTCAGCACCTCACCGCTCTGCAATAGGTAGGTAAAATGGTATTTCTTGGTAATTATTTTAGCATTACAATTAAATTACTCAAGTATAATTTATTTCTAGGAAACGAGAACGTACAATTTCTAAATGTCGACAAAATCTAGACGAAGCGTTTCTTTTAAAAAGCATCTTGCATGAAAAGAATTTGGGTAGCTTCAAAATTAGATTATTTTGGCTTATTATTTATTTTGAGCTTTACGGAAGCCCGGAAACAGTGGTTAGACTCTCGACAGTGGTTATTCGTTCAACAAATACGGTAGAACAAATACCTCGAGCGACCCCTTTGTTTGCATGATAGTTGCGTGCGGCTATTGGTGTAATCTAATCGACTCTGGAACTGTAATAAGACAAATACAATTTTTTACTGCTTATACTTTAAGTATAATATTAACTTCGACGTTTACTGCTTTGAAGATGTGATCGAGTGTACTTGCATGATATACACCCAGTGATTGATAGTTGCCAGATTTAAATTAGATAAATGTGTCCACTCTTACTTATGTCCTGTGAAGGAAAATACTATGAGGAATTTTTATCAGTTTGTTCTTGAAATGGAAATACGACTAGAAATATTTATTTCAGAAAGCTTATTTGTTTATACTTAGTTCTTATTTGTAAGTTTTATAATTACACTGTTAAGATGTTAACTTAAATAAATACAGTTTGTCTGTCTCATCATAAAAATGTTTCCGGGTGCATTCCATGCTGTGGCACCAAGACGACACCGGGGTCAGTTTAAAAATTAAACTAACCATACAATTTTGAAGATTTCGTTGTAATTTTACAACCGGCTTCATGCCTGATTTAAACCCTTCTAGGGTATGCTATTGTCGCATATTAGCTGCCAAGGCTATGTATCCCTTAGTCACCTCGTACGACAGTCGATTTATACGCCACATTTCAAGGAATGGTTATTACCAAGGGTCTTATTGGAAGCTTTTTCATATATCTCCACCATTGTGTAATTTAATTGGGCCCTGGGGAATATTGTTAATCTTAGCGATTCATAATTAACTAAGTACTTCATTAACTCTCACAACAGTACCTAGAACCCCAATAATTAGGACTACGAAAAGTAAAATTAATAATTCTTGTTCTTTTGTCTATGGTCTGTCTTTTGTAAATTAAATTCTTTCTTTCATTTTTAATTATGGCGTTTCATTTTACTAGCTACAACAATTTTTAATCATTGCAACATCAATTTTTAATCATTTATTTTAAGTACAAAACATGTTATTTACTGATATTAATAACGTTGCTTGTACTTACTCGAGAGACCTATAGGTAGGAGTATGGATGATAAGAATTAAAACTAATAGTTTCATTGTACCCGCAAATGAAGTTTGCCGTCAATAACGAAAGCTCTATTGGGCAGGTGCTTAGTTTGCATGAAGTATGTGCAGTTCAATGTAGTGTAGTCAGAATTGCCTACCGATATTGATCCAACGTCTTACAATGCCGTCGATATATATGTATCTATCTGTTGATTAGTTTCATTTCGTGTGCCTTTGTAGTTGTAGGGGAGCAATTTACATCCGGTTATGTGTCTAGTTAAATTTGAACATAAGTTGACCGGATGATTTTAGTCTTTATGTAAAGGAGTTGACAAGGGTACTAATAACAAGGGTAACTAATAGGGTAGTTAACAAGGTCAGAAAATTGAAACAATCTGTATGACCTAGCTAATTTTAATTTCTATTTATGAAGTATAATAACTTAATACTTATTTAACAATGCAGCTGGATCATATACGAAGCTTTAAAGTTGATTAGAAATCTATTTTCAAAAAGTATGAAAATAAAAACAAACTCTACCATAATAAAAAAAAAATTGTAACAACTTTTATTATTCACCTTAAACGTAATATATAATTTAGCTGTCGAACAAATATATTTTTCTTTGCGAATATTTTTAGCAAGTGGTGACAGTTCGTGTTATTTAGTATGGAGCTTTTGGATGAGTTCAAAAATGTGTGATTTTTTTTTTCATAGAAGCATTGTTATTATCACAGTAATTTTTTCATTGGTGTTTCTATTAATATAAAGGGCCTTCGTATAGTTATCCAAATAAAATTTGGTCAATTAAAAAGAATTAGAAGTAAGAAAATCTAAATCATACCACTCGAGGCATTCCGGTTCTTGTTATTTAGTTGAATACAATTTTATAGGTCCTTAATTAAAAACTAATTTTCATTAGCCACATATACAGAAAAAAAAGTCAGTGGCTTATGGTATCTAACACAAGCCACTAACTTTTTTTCTCTATATATGGTAAATGAAAGTTAGTTTTTAATTAATAAGTCGCCATTTCACTCTTTCGTTAAAACGTTGAAATTATGTAGGTACTAAACTTACTCTTACCTAATAGCGGTTAAAGAGGTTGATGGATGATCAGTTGCAAACAATTTTGACACACAGTCATGAGTGAGGCGCCGCACCGTGCCGCGTTCCGCCATGGCGACGTTTTGGCGGCTGGAGGGTCTCGGAGGGTCTATTGGCAACTCTCCAAAGAAGCAGCGCGGGCCGGGACAATAGGAAAAATAACTTTTTAATATATAACTCAGATTCACGTTTCTTCGTACTTATTTGTGACTGAATTAAGGAATTAATTTAATAAACAATTTGAGAATATAGTTAGATACGTTACAATTTTAGCGGAATAATTTTAATGTCGGATATTCGAGCGGTATATGGAATAAAAAAAAATCGTACAGTCACATAACATATCGAACCAAAGTATATAGTAAAGTTTAAAGTATGGTTCAAAACCGTAAGTAACCGTACCAAATACTTAGATTCTATTTCAAATTTCCCACGCGAGTGGAGGCCAAATGAAGCTAGTAAACTATTTATGAAGTTATAAAGTTTTCCTTCCGGCGTCCAATCAAGTAAATTGTTGGTAATTTGTTTGCCGTGTCGTGTAGGAATGTTATACTCGTGTAGACGTTATCCGTTTCTCCCAACAGATCGTCCCGGGGCATGGGGGTGGCACGTGTCGAACTTGGCGCGTCTCCAGCCGAGCAAGCCTGGTGACCTGTTTTCCGACTCACCGAAGAGTTTGGCATTCCCCCTGTAATTCGAACAATGACTGTCAACCCATGTTGTGCCGGGTACACACTATTGGCGAATTCACACAGATGCCGAATCGAACGACTCGCAACTGCAACTCTCGGCTATATGTCGGTATATATGTACAGTTATATCGCTGTGTGCGTATCTACTAGTTATAGATATTACAGATAAGAGAGTAGGCACGTTTGGTATTATGTTTAGAACAATAGTTTACAGTAGACATTTCGCTGAAATTCCGGATATAAGTAGCCCTCTTCTAGTTTATTCTTCTTCATATTACAAGCTAAACAATGAAACCTTCAGTTTATGCAAAATATTTATATTTATAATATAGACACATGACCGGTATCAAACAAATTATTATAATATTTACTTTAGCCAATAGATATGGTATACGTACCTGTGAAAAACATGTTTTATTATTTCAAAGGAGGAAATTCCAGTAGGTACCAAATAAAATAAAAACAAAATAGGATTACTCATTTATTTTTCTAAATGACCTAATCTGAACAGTACACACTGAGGTGGCAGCAGTAAATAATAAAGTCAGTGTAATATGCCGTGAACAAATAGGTACTTCCTCCTGAATAAAACACCTGCTGCCTAATGAATAAGGTTTCTAAATAAGGTTTACATCTTTCATTATTTAGGGTGCCATTGTAAATAAGGAAAATACGTATACATACGTAGTTCTATATAGGAAGTTCTATACAAAGTTATCAATGCATTTTTGATAAAGCAGCAGATAATAGCGCTAATAGAGCGCGGATTTCTTGTAGAGCATAAGTAAATGTTAGTGATTTTCCTCGTGTATTGAGTCTTGATTAAATCAATAATATTAACTTATAGTGACATACCCGTTACATAACCGTTATTCATAATAAAATATTATAACACACCTCGCGTTTTTTATTATTATTATTTGAAAGTACACAACAAACAACGTCCTTAAGCTTAAAGTAGGCTTTAACTTTTTTATGGATAATAGGGTTAATGTCTGATCTTAATGATTTTTCAATTTTGTACAATTTACCTGCTAGTAACAAGACGTTAGTGCCACTATGTAAAACATTTCTATTTAAACACTATAGAGACTCAATTATGACTTAACGTCGTCGGCAGAACCTACAACTTATTTGTGAGATGTCCATTGAGTGCCGGTGAACACGAACCCTGCATCTGAATGAGGGTATTGATCGCTACGAGCGTGGCGTCGAGCGGAGAAACAAAGGGCGACCGAGCTTTGTTTCGCCGCTTTTTGCGAACAAGGAACAACGTTTTGTGGCTGCCCGTGCAAAGTTTCCCTTGATGCACTCACATGTAAACCTCTGATTAAATGCACTCGCGTTTGTGCTAATGATCTTGTGCCTTTATCTATTTGCTGCTAAATGCAGACTGGAACGTTGGTAGGTTTGTTTGTAGGTAACGTTGAACTAACAAACTTTAAGAATAGTATTTTTTAGGTGTAACGAATTTGTAATGAAATACCGACCTATGACCGACTAGATCGGTATTTCGTTGTAGGAGTATATGCTATTTAGATTGACAAAGGTATACATACATTTATTACGCCTGTACCCCATGGGGGTTCTACACGGAAAGGCAAAAGTTTGTCTACTCGAAATTCACTTGTTATAATCGCTATCACATTCCTAAAAGAGCTGGCTGCAGCCTATAAAAAGAGTATTATTATATTAATTCAATGATTTGGAATAATGTCTTGGAACTGGAAGAAACTGAATAATGCATTCTTAAGAAAACAAACTTGGGGTTAAAAGGCCGTAATAAAAACAAGGTATTGAGTTGATTAGCGATACGCGAGTGGGATGGCCAATTTCGTTAGCATTCCAGGAAACTTGCAGACGAGTGAACTGCTGAACTGCAGCCACCAACACAAAATAAAAAGAGGGTAGCAGGGTCTGACTCTCCCCTCGAATTTGGACACTTTCCGATTCTTTCCTCAGACTTGCTTTCCTATTTTTCCTTCTCCACTTGACGTGGCATCACTATTTGTTATACTATACTGTCTATCATATAGTACAAATGTCGTACTTTATGTGGTGCTCTTCATGTATTTCTTTTATATATGCCTGCTCTACATAACACGAAATAAAGCAGAATATGCAAGATTTACTACTATTTTGCTCGATTTTTAAAGATGAATATTCGACATGTTTGTTATTTATAATAATTATAATATATTCGTAAAGATGTCTTCCATTCGATAGAGCTTTTTATTTTTAAATATACTTAATTTGAGTTGATTTTAGTTTGAATACTATTATTGTCGACTTATAAATAGCATATTCTTCTGTACTTACTTTACTTAGATACCGGTTGTTTACACCGCGCGTCGTATCAAGGCCTTATTTTTCATCACTGTTAATTAGGGAAGTTCTTATTTACACACATGTAGGAAATAGCGTCTTCCTCCCAAATAACCTATGTCAAATCCGTTGTATACCGGATATTCCAAACCAAATATTATTCCATGTTTCTGTGTAAGTATTCAATGCTGTACTATGAGATAATAAAGCAGAAGATAGAAGTCATATGCACCTACTTAAGAGTTAAGTTACTAGATTTAATATAAGTACATCCAATAAGAGACTTTCGTCCGATAACAGTCAGACAGCAAATAATATACATTAGGCCCGTCATTATCAGGCCAATATCATGATAGCACAATAATCACGGAGAGTGCCCCTGTAGTTCATGAAGCTAATAAATGAATTTACATTGGAATAAATAAAATCAGTAAAACTTTTACTTTGTAGGTTTATTGAGGAGTACTATAGAGGAGCATTGATATATAATACTGTAAGACTATGCTTGACCTAAATAAATAAAAGAATTTGAAACCACTCCACGTCCAAGTCGACAGGCGTGTCTCATTATTCCCATTATCCATAAGACTCTACATTTTTTTGTAACTCAGACTCACCCGAAAATAAATCTATTCGAATAAAATACTCGAACGGAAATAGTGAAGTTCTCTAATAAAATTCATCATTAGTATTAACAGTAAAATTAAATATTTAATCTATGGAAAAATTGTTCACACTAACGAATCTTTGTTCATTATGACGAGTCGAGGCGAATTTATAAAAAGCGTTTTATTTGTCTTTGTAAACGGCAGTAGTGATATATTTAAGTACCTAGTATGAGTATTCCCATCAACCGAAAAGCTCAACGGGATTAGTAAGATCCACCCTCCACGATCTCATTAGTGAGACTGAACCCAATGCGAAAGGAAATATATATATTGTGCTCCATAAAACTTGCAAGCAATAAAAAATGTGGCCTTTTTAGGTAAGTAGCACATATCTACAGATAAGAATTAAATATACGCGCTTTGATAACTTCTTTTAGTAGTACTTATCGATTGCCATCATTTTCTTCTGCTTTTTAGTTAGTATTTTCCTTACATCCATAATGATGAACAACTACTTAGTTGTGAATACTTATTCAAAATGTCTAAACACTGAATAACAGACTTTCAGAATACCTACTACAATTTCTTCTAGGTTATACTTTAATAAAAAAATGGATACATATATTGTAACATGTAAATTAAATGTAGCTTTAATTTATAAATGCTTTTTAATATTGTAGGTATTTTTAGGTTTCGTCAAAAACTTACGTATATCTGGAACGCTTTTTAAATAAAACAAGATATGTAAATCACCAGCTGGTGATGTATCTTGGAGTCTAAAACCGTGATCACTCATATTTTTTATGTAATTGGATTAAACATACCTGTCTATCTGATTTAACTCCACGACAACACTCTAATATAAAACTCGTTTTAACTATTACATGCTCATGTAATAGTTAAAACGAGTTACCTGCACTCAAACGTGCTTACCTGCACTCAAACGTGCTTACCTGCTCTGGTAAGCACGTTTGAGTGCAACAGAAACAAGGCCGTAGACAGAACGTATTCCAAGGAGTAGCAGCCCTGACCCATTTGGCCGTACGCTTCAGCCGTCGAAGATGGTTCGCTTCAGATATGGCTGGGTAATTTATTACTACTTCCCGACTCACTGGCAGCAGCCTTTGATGTCGTACGTATCGAGTTTGACATGCTTTATGTATTGCAAGTAGATTGTGGTAAAGGAACTAATGAATTATAAATTGTAATAAAATAATGTTATTCGATTCCATTTTCTTATTTTGCCGAATATATCAAAATCAACAAAAAGTACCATACTATTCTTCCAGTATCTATATACAGAATAGAAAAAAAACTGACTAGTGGAAAATTGGTACATATGTATGTACACTACCTTGGGAAGAGGCGAGGAGGGGAATTCCCTAGGGAACGGCAGAATTGAGGATATACTTTAGTGTTACGAATCATCCTTATTGCACTTTAATATATTTCTATAGCAAGTACTTAAGCATAAAGTAGGCAACAACCTAACGTGTTAAAACGGAATAACGACTGGGATATTTATTGCTTGAAGTTGAAGTTGCACCAATTCATGCATGACCTTGCATGCTTCTCCGCCGTAGATTTTGTAATAAAGGCAGTACGCCTTGAATAAATAAGGAAGAAAAGGAGTGTTCCTAATGCTAACATAGGAAATATTTACTCCGTCAGGCCACTGCTGGAGAAAGGTCTCGGATCGTCGTTGACAGAGTATTATATTTAACAGACTCACCGTACTTGAACTGGCCTACGACGCTGCTCTTACTATTAGGATTATCTAGCAAACTAAATTAGAATAAATCAGAATTTACTTATTTCGTACTTCAAACTACTTGACGCATCATTTCCGATGATTTTGTAGTATATGGATTGATAAATATTATTATATATATAGTACTAGCGAAACCGGGACGGGCCCGTCCCGGTTTCGCTCAAGTAAAAACATTACAAAGTCAAAGTTAAACCTAAACCTTCCTCAGAAACACTATTTATTGGTAAAAACCGTATTTTAAATCCGTAGTAGTAATAATAGTAGTTTTTTTAGTTTATCGTAAATATACAAACAGACGCGGCAGGATATTATTTTATAATATGTAAGGATTTATTAGTTATATATCTGGTGCACTCGGGATCGGCTTCCAATAAAAATGGGGGATGGATGGATTCCTTGATGACTATGGGAGGCTGAGCGTAATATATTGTAAAAATACACCTATATTTATTAGCTATGTAACAGATTTCATAAATCAATACTGCAGCTGGGACGGCGCGGCTCCGGGCTCACCCAGTTGGCGGCGCGCGCTGGCAACCTGCAAGCAGTGTCACTGCCTCCGGGATATTCCTGTAGCACCACGTCATCTCTTCTGTCCACTGGCACGCGATCTTATCCACAATATAATGACAGTCTAAACGATAACTCATGTGCAAATATGACGTTTCTAGAGAAAAGGTACCTCCACGTGGTCAGGTATGGAAGGATGTCGCTTAGACGTCTCACTTGCTCATTTTAATTAAAGATGCCCATATTACGTCGTAAGCAATCCCTCCAAGGTTTTTCTTGTGGAACGTCACATATAAGATATATAAGTTTTAGTACTTATATATCTTATGAAAATATCCAAATGATCTATCTAGTAACGAATATGATACGATGATCTAACGAACGAACATAACATCGAAATAACGGGAATTAGGATTAGCGGACAAACGCGGAAGACATTATACGAGTATGCATGTTGAGTTGTAACATGGAAAGCGTGATCTGCGTTAGGGACTATAAAACGCGTTTGGCATACAAAGTAACCGCTTCAACCTTCGAAATGTTTCGATATTTCATATCTGTATTTTGTTTCGGAATACATAATTTTCGGAATAAGTATAATAAAACTGTGGATACAATTGAGTTTTGCTGCGTTGCACACGATGAAATAAGTATTTTTCTGTGGCATCATTATCTTGTGTCGAAGAAATTGCATCGTTGGCTCGTGTCGTGGTGCGTCGCTCGTCGGTTGCGTCATGATCCGCGTACTGTCACTGAACTAATTAGCGGGATTGGCGCAATCCTTTGTTAATAATAGGTACGCAACTCTCAGAATTAGCTTATCTAGTAACAGATTATATATCACATATAAGTATAAGTAGGTAGGTAATTAATGATAATCTAGCTATTTCATCTCCATAATAATACTAAGTTCCCTTGACAAAAATGAAGACGTTAATACTATTGGTTCTGTCCATAAGTTTCGAAGGGTTATAAAAACCTTAACCTCTATTTTATTATTCTACTTACCTACATTTTAGCTCTTGATAATCCCGACATTCGATTGAGTTACTTAATAATATTATAAAAAAATTGAACAAAAACTTATTATAATACAAATATCTATATATAAGTATACACTACTCCAGTTTACCAGGATAAACGTTGCAAATCTATTTTAATTGTATGTTACAACAACAGAGTTTTTTAAATGTGGATACCTAGTTTTCGAGATAATCACGGGCTAATCGTCACCATAATTTATAATCTCATCAAGCATTAAGGAAGGTATTAGTTAGAAGAGTCGCCTCGCCTACACAACGGACGTTGACGTCAGTCCTGATTTAAAAAACCGCTTATGTGCGTATTTTGAAATAGATGTATGGTATGTGGGTTATCGGATATAAGATGGAGTACTATGCAGAAAGGAGTGATGTAGCTTCACTCAAATTAGGTTCGTAACGGAAGAGCAAGGAAACTCCGGCCCGCTGGCCGCACGCCAGGTGTCGGCCGTCGTCCACCGTAACTAGCTAATTTACACACTTTAGTACTTTCCTTCCTCATATTTCTTTCAAGCCCATCCGCTAATACCCATCGACTAAACAAAACAAACACCGACCTCTTTGAATTCTCAATAATAAGGAAATCTTCATTATGTAGTCGCATTTAGAACGTTACAGCGCTGAACATTATTATAAGCTTTATGCGTTCAGGTTTTTAACCCGATAAAATAATGCGGATTCCTGCTTTATTTGCTTGAAACATGAGTAATTATAGTGATAATATCGTGTTATCTCTATTGTACCACTCGTGTGGAGAGATAGCTGTCCCAATGACGTATTGATTACTGAGACTTGTGTAAATTTATAGGCACTATAAAGTAGAAACCTACCTGTGATAATAAGTACGGAATAATAAAGTATAGCCTCGGATGTAATTTATTTAAGTACTTTGTACGTTGTAAATTAACTATTAGCTCTGCCTACTGCTTTCCTTACCGTCCATGGAAAATTAACAGAAAAATATTTTTTATTTATACAATTTAAAATTATGGGAAAGTAACGTTAGACAGTTGTGTATTTTCTAGATACACATTAGGTATTTACAACATAAAATTATGCCATGAGATGACTGGGCCGAAGCGCCCAGCCAGATGGCAAAGCCATTATTTGTATCGAGCAACGAGCATTTTGTATGAAGCTGACGGAACCAAACCGTTAGCAACACCTAATTCTTTGAAAAGCTAATCAAATGTATCCACCTTTTAAAAGTTTCTAATGAATTAATAATAATCAGAACTGATTTTGTGTTACTTTGGCTGTGGAAATGCACTTTTCTATTTTTCTTCTTAAACTCCTAACGGACAAACTCTTGTAATTCCAATAGTTGTTTAATTACCAGTGTTAAAGTTTGTTCACCAATTAGAGCAAGTAACTCTTTTGAGCGGCTTCACTGCGTTTTCTCTCGATTTTCAATAATTTTCTTTGGTAGAGATTTAAAAATAGACAATAAAATAAAACGATGTTTTGGACGGACGATAATCGTTAATGTTTTAGTGTTATTCATAAATGTTACAAATAGTTTATATGTATAATGTGTTTTATTGACAGCTGAAATTCACATACATTTTTTTGTGTCCAATATAGAACATTGTAGCCATACTACCAGGCCGCAAAAAAGAGAGATCATTGACAGATGTCAAATTATATTTACAACCGCCAATTTGTGCTCTAAAAAGAGTAGAGAAAAATTAACAAAGTCACCTATGTAATTTATGATAAAATAAACTGTTTAAAACTTTGTTAGAAAAACTTCATGTTGAGTGCAAGTTATGTAGTAGGTACCTATATAGAAAGTGGTGATTACAGTGATTTATCGGTTCCATTCCTCTCTATACTTTTAACACTGTGTTCTTCTATTTATTCAACGTGTAATACGATGAATCATCATAGACCAAATTAGACCTAGATTTCCGAATCTGAATACGTTTGTATGTGGATTGAATAATATTTGTGGGATATATATCCGGAATCCGGCGTCGAATCTGCAGACGCCCAAAATAGCTTCTCAGGTGCTTGCGGCTCGAGCGAACTTTCAGGACATATTGAGGATCATCAAAGTAAACCTTTCGTCATGTGAAGATGGTTACGTACCTACTGAAGCTGTTACTGTACAGGTCATTTAAATGTTTCTGTCAGTAACATAGCACTCTAGCAAATTACGATATTGTTTGAAAAGTAATTTAGGCAATGTCACATTAACGAGTGTAACGGGACATTTTCACGCTTTCTGTAAAACATATGACTTCATCAGCTTTGCTATTTAAAACGTTTGTAAACTTATTTTATGATTGAAATTTATCATGTTTTCAACTACATGATAAATTTAAAGATCAGACGCGCCACATGCGACTATTTTAATTCAACTGCCATTTAAAATACGATTTCGACATGTTTATTTGTGATCTCCAACGAAAGCAATAAACTGTGGATTTTATAACGTATAATTCAATATGGAGTAAAACAATGAGTGCTCGATGAGCAATAAAGAGTTTTAGTGTGGTAACATTGGCGATTGGAGCGATCATTATTCGCTTGGCGAGATATGGTGGCTAATTATGATGTTTGAACAATCAACGACGCGGCTAAATCAGTTGCTGCTGACGATACATCAAACTTTCATGGTCCATATCCGTCTCTGCCTCTGCCAGCTTGTTGTTTGGTAATAATTATGAACACGAATTAATAAACGAATTAACGATTTATTGTACACTAGATCATTTAAACAGGTTTACTATAAGGGTCTATTGTTCCATATATGTATTACCTTAGTAAATCTATTTAAGTTTTTTACACAGGGAGATCGATGACAGGGTGGGGAACAGTAGTTTAGTTTAGTACGTAAGCACGGTCAGCAGCATGTCAATCTATACAATTTCATTGTAATCTCCCTATTACCACCGCATAAATAAGATGCAGGCAGGGCAACTTGATATGTAATTGAGATTCCAAGTGTGAAATAAAGTTTTGTTCGGTTCATGTTAGAGAAATGCAATGCTGATAGTGTTGTTCCAGTTCCTTTAATTTATTTATTGCGGTTTGTGTCATATTTAACTCGAGCAAATGGTTTCAGTCATGCAACCATTGATTAATGTTAGTGTTTATTACTAGTGCAATATTATGACTAATACAGTCCGATAATATCAAAACAGCACAATTATATTCATTGGACATGATGTTCCGGTTGTTAGTGATATCGAAATAGTAAATTCTTATGGGTCCGTTAGAATATATTTATATCGTTCTTGGTTAGTGCAATTCATGAATAAAGTTGTATGCATAAGATTGTTTCCACAACGGTCGCTAAACTGAACTAACTCCAGCGTTTCTCTTCTTTATCAATCAGAATTATATGAGAGTTCTACTAAGTCATTAGACTTTCTACCAGGCTTGGTTAATGGAATTTATGTTTGCTTACTGAGCAGATACCGTTAGCAAGGAATTTTTAGATCTTTGGTAAAGTTGTTCAGTTTAAACATGACACGTTTCACCCCTACAGGCTCGTCTGCCGTGTCGCGACGTTTAATTACTGAGGTCGCTCAGCCCCGGCTGTAGAGGCGTGTAATTAGTTCCGACGACGCGACGTTCCACTTTTATGTGGTAACGTCCGATGTTTCTGTGGATATGATTGCACCATGCTTGTTATGCTCGTGTTATGGTTGTTAGTTGTCCAATGTACTTATTGTCCAATCTATACAAGCGACATTTTTTGGATAATCGAGGTAAATTAAGATTACAATTTATAAACTTTTATAGTCTCTGTAATCTTGAAATTTAAATTTCATCTAGTTATGTTTGTCCTACAAACTTTTGAGTTGAAACTTCTCATTTAGCTTTAGTTTCCACGAATATGGCAAGGCTTTATTGCGCATTTAGGATCGGCCCACAAAGAGGGAACTCCTCAACCGTCAACTGACATGATTTCTTTACATGTAGAATGTAACAAAATCTCATTGAAGGCAAATACAACTTTTGGCAAAACTGTTATTTACTTGAAAAAACTTATTTACTATAACATTTGAGGGGATATACTTAGTATTATTTCACTTCAAAATAATGTTTAACATACTCTTCAACGTGTCTTCGTTAGTGTATTTTAACAGTGTGTCGGAGTGAAGATAGGCTGTGACCCAGAAAACCAAAGATGTTCCAAACTCATAGTTTCAAAAATAGTTGGCGACTCGTGGAAATGTCAATTAGAAACGTTATTTATCCGGGGCTCGCGAGTAATAAACTTTTTCGTACTTAGTTACCATACTAAGTTAGGTCTAAATCTATTGTTCTAAAAATATGCAGCTGACTTAAGAATTAGTATAACAAACAAGCAAAATTTACTTTGATAGATTGTAGTAAAAATAAGTATATGCAATCGAAGACCCATATATGCCAAACGGTTTTCAGGTATGAGGCATCTTTCAAAATAACTACTTGGATTGATTAGAAGTACGATCAAGATCATGTATAGCAACGAAAGGTGAATGGCTCACAGACGCTGGATAACAGAGTGTACAGATTCCGCGTCACGTTGTACGCAACGCGATTTGTACCACACGCTCCAAATCACGCAAGGAGCTGACAGAAATAAAACCGATTACATGTATATCTCCATCGCCATATTTATAGGTGGCACTCATCTCGAATTAGAAGACATTCACACTGACCGTCGTAAACATGATATAAATATTTAAGACTGTCAAGGTCGGCCTATTAGCGGCGGATTAACCGTGAGTTAAATCTGTATAACGGAAGATCGCTCGGTTTACCGGCTCGGAATACACACGTCCCGTCGGATGCCGGCACTTACGCGATATGTCGAGGGTGCACAAGACAACAAACTTTGTGAAATTATTCCTGTTTATTTTGTTTTATTTGGTCATAATTAGAAAGTTTTAAAATTCATTTTGTGTTTTTCTAGTATATTGTTTTGTTTTTTCTAGTAATTTGTTTTACAAAGCGTAAGTTTTACTCGCAAGTTTGCCACATTATTTAGCCCTTAATGTGTCAAAAAATCGATAAAATTTATTTTATTGGTTTTAAAGTCAGTTGTTTGGTCCAATTTAAAATATGTAGATATATCATTCTATAATAATGTACTCTATAACAATATAGTATGATGTACCTACATGATTTAAATTGTGTTTAACATGTTATAAGGGGAAATTGAGGGATATAGACTCATGTCTATATAAAGTTATATAGACATAAGTCTATATTTCCTGAATTTCCCCTTATCCCTGAATGTCTATAGATT
Source organism: Plodia interpunctella (assembly GCF_027563975.2). NCBI lineage: Eukaryota > Metazoa > Arthropoda > Insecta > Lepidoptera > Pyralidae > Plodia > Plodia interpunctella. The sequence continues at coordinate 6,192,532 of NC_071303.1, forward strand.
CAGTATAACGCGATCGATGATTCGATCAATGTGGTTATCTAAATACTGTTTTATTAGTTCCGAAAGGTCGTTTCACGTGGTCGTCAGCAGGAGTAACTAATCAATTTTGAGTGCACTCTAGTATTCACTTTACAGTTTACAGTCACTGCACTTACTGCTCGTGCAACATGTGTGAAAACACTTTCGTCATTTTATTTCAAGTCGTCACTGTTATAACTAGAACCGATATTGAAATATAAAAATCGTTCCTATCCATATCAAGTAACTCATTCAGTTTTATAACTAAAGCGTGTGTGTGTTGAAATTCCTTCAGTACTAATTAATATACTGAGTTCAAAGCACTACACTTTATTTTTGCTTATTTATTCGTGTTGACTGTACCTTTCTCACAGAGCTCGAAGTTGCATAAAATATAAGTATCTTTTCAGTGTTTACACGTTTCCTCAATGTAAAGCGAGTCTTCGCCCGAAGGCGGTTTTTAAATATTAAAGCTTAAAGAACACTGAAGCCTTGAATCGTAAATTTTACAGCAAATTGCTAATGAGGGTGTTGGAGAAGTTACCTATAGGTAGTAATATATATATATATAGCTGGGTATATACCGCAGCAACTGATTTGTTTTTACATAAGATTGGCATTGTTAGAACACCGTTTCTTTTATCGCTGATAAGTTTGACGTTTCAATTGTCTATAATTTAACACCGGATGATTTTTAAATTTTACTGCTTAGTAGTCTGAGTATCTTACAAAGTCACTCGTAAAATTCTAGGTGACGAAGACTCTTGTAGCTGCCAAGTCATTGGTAAACAAATTTTGATCTCAGACATTTTTGATACTTTTCCCTAGTTATTCTCTTACATGTGTAACGCCACGCATTATGACCTCTTTAGTCATATCGCGTGCTGGCATGATTTTTATTTCTTTCAGTCTAAATTCAAAATTTTAAATTATTGTTCCACTTGATATTTTGAAATCACATTTTGACTCATCCATTACCATAACTATATCGGCACGTACCACAGTACAGTGTAATAATAATAATATATATATATAATAAAATATCTTAAATTATTTATAAACCCTTGAAAGGTCTGTATTTTACTTATCAATTATACTATCATACAACTGTCTGTCTTTGCCTATTTCTACTCCAACCTACCCTGAGATTATAATTCATAATTCTCCTTTAGTCACATAAATGTCCTTTGTATCAAAATTACCACAGTATTGGTCACTTAAAATGTCCCATTATTAGAATGACCACTGCACCAGATTTCTTTATACCAACTAATAGAATAAATTTTGTTTAGCTAATTACTGTAAACTTCTACAAATGATATAATTAATAATGACAAATTAATAGGGAACTAATTCGTATCCAGATACATTTGAACTAATTTATATTAAACCGTCTATATATATTTGAGCGTGTTTCCATTACATTATCATTATAATAAATTTCCTGGAATTAAGCAAATAAATATTCCTTCTTTATTTTTTTTTCATTTTTCTTACACTGGACTACGTGTCCACGTTAAATGAACAGTTAATTAAAAGTGTATTTTGTCAGGTTATTTATTCTACACTAGCTTTTTCATCCCCCTTTTAAAAGGGTTGAGGGTTAACTTACAGAAAAATCCGAACCACTTATTCATGAATAGGCATGGTTACACAATTTAAAATATTTTCTTTGCTATTAAAATCTAAGTGACTGCTCCCCTGCGTTACCGGGTAGGCTGCCGTGTCACAAAGATAAACTGGAAAGGAAATAAGTAACCATTGAACATAACATAAGCCCGAAGGCTCCCATTTATGTATAGAATATTCTATACATAAATGGGAGTTTTTGCCAGTTCAGGCAAGTTTTCAACGAATACCTTCCGTCGTCATCGAAACTTAGCCTAAACTGTTTCCGCCTTCATCACGTGGAGGTACTCCCAGCTTATCTTATAATAGTATAGGGTAAATAAAAGATTAACTTTATTACAGAACTTCCGTTTCAGAAATGTTCGAAATCTTCTATTGGTTGAATAATTTCTGCTAAGACTTCACTTAACAGAAAATGCTTATCAGATTGGTTAACGTCATTTTTATATATATTATAGAAGAGCTGTTGCTCGCGGCAAAGAAGACTGGGGAATAAAATTGATTTTTGAGTCTCAAGGTGTTTGTGAATCATGGTTAAAAACGTGATCCAAATGAGTCCCAATCTATAAATACCTATGTTAAAAATGCTCATTAGGCTGATCAACTTTTGTTAAGGCGCTTTTGTCACTGTTCTGTTGGAGTTCATCATCATGTTTTCCATATCTTCGATTTTTAAAAGTCTACAGAAAATGTTCATCAGGCTGACCAACTTTTGTTAAGGCGCTTTTGTCATATCTGTTACGAGTATATAGTAGCGGGTTTGTTGGAGTTCATCATCAGGTGTTCCATATCTTCGATTTTTATACGTCATCAGAAAATGCTCATCAGGGCGAACAATTTTTGTTAAGGTGACTTTTCTATATTTCCTACAGTTTAGTTGGTCTTTATAGGTTCTGCTAGAGCTGTTTCAGTTTCCAAAATTATTTATACATACCCTATATGTTGACCAGGCTTTATAGCTATACAAAAAAAAAGTTTTATTCAAATCCGTCCAGTAGATCCAGAGATTAGCGTGTGCAAACAAACAGACAACAGATAAAGACTTTTTTTTTATTCTATTACTGATTCTCTATCGATTTCAGTTTTTTTTATTTAAATACTTTCAATGTACAGGCACACTTTTTTACTGTTTTATTATATACCTATATATATATATAATATTATTACATACTACCTATATACATACTACGTATATAGATACTACCTATATACTATATATATGTACCTTGTGATTAATAAAAATCAACACATATGGTAGTTATATTATATGTAGTACAAAACATTCCATGAGTTTTGTTATAATTTTGAACATAAATTTTTAGCGTTCATTAAATTGAGTGATTCACTTTAGACTAAGATCTCAGGTTGACATCCCTATATTGGTGTTATTTTAAAGAAAGCTAATTGTCGATAGACAATGGGCATGGGTCATATCGGCTGCTTGCCAATGCGTCGTAAATTGGTAGGATGGATCGTAAAGTCCGCCATTATTGACAACCATTAAATTGGACACTTTACGAGCCCCGGCGAGCGCGGCGACGCTAACCTCCGAAACGTAGCGTTTTGCTCTGACAGGATCTTATTAATATTTTACATACCTATATAAATCATAAGTCGTCTGTGATCTCACTGACAATTGGCATTATATGACGATTGGCGATATCCATTAGTTTAATATGCTTTCTACTTAAGCAGTAAGATATTTTTTTACGGATGATGTTTTTATGCAACAAAAACTAAAGAGTGAAAGTAGACCATCAATCCACTTTATCATGAGAGTGTCGGCTTCGAGCTTAGTATTTCTACCTAACTATGCTAGCATATATATTAGAATTAATATTCTAATGACTATATCATATCTATACATATAATAAAACAGTAAAAATATTTTGTCTGTACATTTAGTATTTTTGACTGAAACGGATGAGACTCTTAAAAAGAATAATAGAAAGCAAAAACAAAAACTTTTTGAATCTTTTGTCTGTCTGGCTGTATAATTACGCTTATCTCCGAAAGTACTGGGCGGATTCGAATGAAACTTTTTTGTTGTATAGCTATTAAGCCTGGGCAAGATATAGGATATAAACTATTATGAAAACTGGAACGCCTGATGGAGAACAAGGATGGGCCAGCTAAACTATAGAAAATATATAAATGACGACTTAACAAAAATATTCAGTCTGATGAGCATTTTCTATTGAGGTATAAAAATCGAAGATCTGGAACACCTAATGCAGACCCATAATGGTCCAGCTAAACTATAGAAAATAAAGAAATAACGCTTTAACAAAAGTCGTTCAGGCTAATGAGCATTTCCTGTTGAAGTATAAAAATTTAATTGAAGCCGAGATTCTCACTGGGAATGGTGCCGCTGTACTTATCCCGCATATACCACTGATTGCGACTCTATGTGTCTTTCTCCAGGGTGAATAACTCTTCAGGTCTTTTTATATTGGCGCCTGAATGAAATACCCTCAATAAATCACTTAAATATTTCTTTTATTCTCTCTCATAATTTTGACTCCTTACCAAAAATTGTTCGGCCACGCGAACGAAGTCGTGGGCATCAGCTAGTAGAATAATAACATGAATGTAACACTATACTGAGGTTTAATCCTTACAAAAAGAAAAAGTGCGGCGGCGGCGCAGAGGCTATGCTTATTTAAGTAAGTACACAAACTGGAATCACCACAAGACTTTTGAATCAATTATACTTATTCTGTAATCAACTTTCTATTTAAAAAGATCAAAGTAGTCAACCAAACATGAAACAGCTATGGAGCAAAAAGTTAGGAAAAAAAATGTTTACCGCTTTATACCGATCTGCGTCTTCATTTAAGTGATAACAAATTCGAGGTACATTATTAGCAGTCAACAGTAAAATGAGACATTTGCGCTCCAGATCTCTATATGACCTTAGAATATGTAGTTACAATTGCAATCAATAACAAACATTCGCTTAATCCTGTGCAGCGTGCAACGTGTGACCTACATCGAGACTGAGTGAAAATAATTTTGAGATAGATTCAACATTTTAAACTGGTTGTTTATCTCCTAAGTTTTATTTTAATCGATTGTATTTTATTTTTTCTTATTAAATATAAAAAAATATACAGAATACCAAGCAGAGTTCTCAGGTGTATACATAAGGAGACCCGACCCCAAGTTAAAAAAATGAGATAAGGGATAAGAAGAAGAATCTTTCAAAAACTTTAGGCTTTTCTGTTTCATTAATCTTGTCGCAATATTGCAAAACAGCCTTCTATGTAAATAGGTACATCAAAAAGACAAAGCGAAGTCCATTCAGTCTACATCCATCCAATATAAAAACACAGTATAAAACAATTCACCCAGCATCTGTAGCCCTCAGGAATGCGTATATGTCGAACGCCGGATGAGTCGCGGTCGCATCGCATCCGACAGCTGCGCCGGCGAAAATATCTCCACTTGGCATATACTACACTATGTACTGCTGCTGTAGGTACACGAACGTGTGGTGTCCATACGTTGCCAAGCCAACGCTAGTTTAGATAATAGGTCAATGTCTTGATTGAAGCTACAGTAATCATCATTAGGACTTAGGATTATGCGTTTCTATGAAATTTAATTTGACATGTAAGACGACAAAGTTTCTTTTTTTCGAGTCATAATAACAGACAATATTAATCAAATATTATATATGATAATAAAAAGTAAGTAGCTTTGAACATTACATAGATACCTAAGGGATACTATTGTATCCAGCAGTGCAGATTGCAGAGTTTTATGTATGTATAATTGACTGTGTAATGTATTTTTACGCATTGCTGCCTGTTTTGTTCTAAGTCATATGATAAGCGAGTAAATTGAATTGGAAATCGACATTCACTGCTAGTGACGAAAGAGTTAATATTAAACTTATAAGTATGATATGCATAGCCCTGTATCAAGGCGAGATGAAAATATCTGATTTGACCTACGTGTGAGACGCTGGCGCCGTCCGCTATACCAAAAGTGAGATACAGAATTGACACGTGACAAGATTCTTGAAATTGGCCATGGTCACATTTATTTACTTAATGCAAAGAGACAAAGTTTCCATAGAAAAGAACGAATAAGTACAAAGTAGCGTTGCTGATCGATGTGCCAATATCGATAAACTATTGATAGTCAGGAAACTGCGGTACGATGGTTGAGGTCCATAGTGTGGAGACTATTCGTCGTTTAATATCAATAGTTTAGAACTATTGATATCCTAAATTAATTGAAAATTAAATTTGTCAACTATCGATAGTTCGGCATAATTAGTTCGGTATTGTAATATGACATTCTTTACCAGTCAACTATTAGACAAGTGGAACAAAGAATTTAATGTTCTTCACTCTTGTAAAGATTTCTTTTTTTACGGACATAATGACTTACAAAGCATATCAATATAAAATTATACTAACCAAACATGAAATAAGACTACTTACAATTTCATTCATGGTTTTTAAATTCAAACAAGTCACCATTTGACATTCAATATCAAATGGTGACTTGTTTGAGGATAAGGAATGGTGACTAGGTATATGGTTGTATTTTTCATTTAAAAGTCATTTATAGTCATGCCACGTCATGTATGTCAGACCTGGGTCTACTTTATTTTGTTGGTGTTATTTGGAGAAACATACGGTTCCTGAATCCCGCACATAGCCCGCGTGTCACTGACTGGATGCCTTACATCCGGGAATTAGTGTCGGATGCGTTGCGTGCTTTAGATCCTTATATTATTATTCCTGCCTTCTGCAAAATTGCATTTGCGGAAATAAATTCCACACCCAAAGGGTAGACCTTTAAGTGGAATTTATCTGGTTTGATCGTAATAATTTAGGTAACATCACTGTTAGTTAGCTATATATATATATTTCTTTTTATTACGTATTCACGCTTTATATAGCCAGGAGAAGCGATAGGGATGTGGACTACTTTCGATTCCGAAATAGGTCGACTATTCCCGTGTTAAATTTAAAAAATTACATATAAATTAAAACAAAATAAGCCTATTGTTAAAATTAATAGAATGGAATTTGTTTCAAAAAGTTTCAAGATATTAGTTAAAAGCTAGTACGACAAGAAAACAAGCATCAATTTAAAAAAACAATCCTCTTTACCTGTTGAGGGTAACGAACATAGCCTGCAATGTTTTGTGACAGACAAATAGACATGAAGCGGCGAGCTTGGAGCAAAAAGTCGAGCTTTGCGAAACTGCACGCGAGGCTTTCATGCAATGAGCTCGCGGACGGCCCGAGCGCGTCACTCGTAACGAGCCACGATATACCGCTACTACTAACATGAACAAAAAAATATTTTCATCCAAGGCAAAGATAAATACGGTGCTTTGATGTATTTACGTTTGCACCAAACGGACGTAACATTTATGGCTGAGGAAAATATGGGAGGAAAAGAGTATTTTATCCCATACTGTTCGCGTTTACAAATGTTAGTTACTAAATTGATAGTTAAATAAAATTAGTACCTAAACTTATTCATTGGACATGATCATTAAGATATGTACACTTGTTCTGTAGGTTTATTTTTCAAAATACCTGGTCGGAAATCCGGAATTTTATTTTTCTCAAAAACTAATGGCAGTTGTTAATGAATAATAAAATCAATTTCTTCTGTAGTTCCATTAGAACTTGATTGAAAACACTTTATGCATGTCAATTGTGTGTACGCATCAGTGAGTGGTATTGAGTGCGAGCGAGAGGCCAAGATCCGCGGGAAGAGACCCGGGAGCGTTGCCAAGAACACTCTCAGCTAAATGTGGAGGACACGTCACACCGACTGTCACGCCGGCCGCGCTACAACAGTTAATTTCTTAATTACTCCTGTATTATTTGTGTCATGTCTTTGTGACGACGTGTTTGTTCAGATGTTAACGTTTGTGGAATTATACCGATAGGAATTTGTTATATTATATATATATACGACGTCAGCTCGCACTGTTTTTGAAATTCTTTTAAATGACGCACTATTTTGGACTTTTCTACTATTGCGTATAATAAAATGAAGCCTTGCAAAGTTTGCTACGTGGTCTCAACTTGAAAATATTCTAAGAGGATTAATATATATTTTCACTTTTTTCATTAGTAGAAAATATAATGTGTAAAGTGTAAACGTACGAAACATTACTCTCACTATTTCCCGTGACTAAAAGAAGAGCAACTATAACCTGTGCAGCTCCTATTTGTAGATGAGATGGCGTCGTATTGTCTATAATTTATATAATTAATTCATTGACGCCGAGGGGGCACACCACGGGCAGACAAACAACAATTATTGCCGTAGTTGGCTGTCACTCACTCGCACTAATTCGAATCACTTTAATGGACCACGAAAAGCATTTCGTGTAATTTGATTATAGCACAGAGTATTTCAAAATAAAATAAAAAAAGATAGTGTAACGTTATTATTATTTATTAGTTTTCCCAGAGAAAAAAAGTCTAGGATGCCGACATGATGGACCAGTAAAGGGAAACTTATCCGCAAAGAAAATTTACCCGACCCTTGACAGATTTGCACTTTCAGTATGGTCTTAGCGCCAAAAATGACGTACAAGTTTATCCAGTTAAATCAAGTAAAAATGCTATTTGAATGTATACCAAGAAACACATAATAAAAATGCGATATCCATTAGTTTAATACATTTTAATCTAGGATTTATCTCCAGTCATCGATAGAACACGTGTATAATTACTAAAGTCATTAATACGGTTCGATAGGAGCCTGAAATATGAGCCCATAATTGGCGTCCGATCGTTATTCATTATATTCCAATTCCACTGCAGAATTTTAATAGCCTCACTGCTACATTATTTAGCGCAAATGGCAGTTTGATAGCCGCCTTCGATATGATACTATTTTCTTGTAAAATTGTAAGTGGCATAAATTGGAAACATTTTTCGACGAATGTAACTTTTTAAATTGCCGTTATTTCTTCTTTGTACACAAGATTAGGGTGATTTCCAAAATAATATAGGAAGAACCTACTACAGTCGATCCGATTTATCTACCACGTATGAAACAATGTTATAACTGATGTAGGTTTGTAAACTTATCGATGTAACATTCGTACGTAATTTAATCAATTATAGCAGTATTCTCGTACCTACGTTACTTAAACAATATACCTGTGGATTTAAAGATTAAAATTTATTATGGACTATTTAATTTTTTTTTAAAGCTTTAATAACCACAATAAAAAATTGTTTGTCGCTAAAAGGTTTGGCGAGTGCTCCAAAGTGGCTTTGGCGTGAGAATCGGCGAGTGATATTACAACAGTTTATTAATGTACTACTTTGTTACATGGTTAGTATTCAATAACGGAAAGTTCAACGATTGTAAACATGAAGGATATCATGCTTTTTTCCTGTACAATGTCAACATCAAAATGACTACCCACAATTATTGTCGGTAAATATACAAAATACTATTTAGTATTTTGTAAACAAATACATGCCAAAGTTAGCTTTGTGTTGTTTGAGTAATATACATAAATTGCAAGTGCAAAGGGGTGAAGCGTACGGATCGGCCAGGATAGGGAGCCAAAGCTGAAAAGGTTACGTGCTACGGCGGCGTAGCGGATCTAGGACAGCGCTACGAGTTCCGATCCAAAATCAATATGCTACGTATACCTCGGCTACGAATTTACGATCGTACCTGCTACCCATGCTATTGAATCTTTCAATGATTGTTATGCTTAGTGCTTACACCATTGAAATAGTAAAACCAAAACCTAAAACGTCCTTGGAATACACTTTTTCATATGCAATCAACATTATAATTTCATACGATATATACGTATCATATAATATGTATCTATGTGACTGAGACATTTTCAAAGGATATATAAGTGCATAACCTTTTTGGCCTAAACATAAACTATTTCTGAATATGATTATAGCGCTTAATAAATAATATCATACAACTGAGTAAGCTTTCAGATACAAAAATAAACGAACAATCTGGACGTTGGCATATCGGTTTATTTCTTTTCGTCGTTAATTTCGTATTTACTTTCTGCGGACTTGCACAAAACATTTGTTTCTAATGATGTTGCCAACAGGTCACCAGTAAATACTGAGATAATTTGACAAATTGCTATAAATCGTTGGATGGCGTGAGGCTAAACTTCAATAGAAACTCGTAAGTGTATGCGTGAGTCAGGGATTTTAGATCGACATGACATATTTCTTTTATCTATGGACATGACGCTTGAGCGTAGCCTCGTGTGTTAATTTTATGAAGTGTTTAAGCCAACACGGTAATTCTTTTGGTTCTTAAAGTGTCTCTCTCTCTTGCTCATCTGAACATTTTCCCGGTTTCTTCTTCCTCAGCTTTTCTAGAAGCAGTTCCATATGTAATTGGCTGGTTTATACAAGGTAGGTACTATATTAGCGTAGGCAGTACCGATTAACGAGAATATAATGATCATACCAAGTTTCATGCAGCTCGACGGAGCGTGAAAATAATGAAGTTTTGGAAATCACTACTAAGGTAATTTAAATGACATTTATGATACATTTCAACCCAAAATTCTCCCAGAACACTAGACAGTGCCACAGTTAAGCCTAATGAAAAACTAATATTTTCCACCAGATATTAAAATTCGATTTAGTATAATACATGTGATAGATTATACTAAACGCTACTTAATTCGAAGCGATTACTCCAGTAAGCTCTTCATACGGCATTGTAAAACAAAGGGCCACCGGAATCCCGCGTAAGCCTTCATTAACTATTGAGAGGAAAATGACATTCTGTTACAATTTCCCTGAGTTCGGGTTGCCGCTTTAATCCCTTAGTCGGTATGCTAATTCGTTTTTAATATGTAATAAATATCGTGATTAAGTACGTTTTCTAACAAGAACTTATTCTACATTCCGATAACGGACTTCAACGAGAACTAATAAATAAATAATTATATGGTAATTCATGTAACTGGTCAATTAAACTGACATTAAGTTATTTATAACCATTTTACATTTAGTGTATCCAGTAAATTCGCTGGAAGTGAAGAACAAATTGCTTCAACTTGGTGAAGTTATAGTGTAATCTCCAGCATGTTATGATAACATTTGCGAAGTATCTCTGACATCAGTTATTTACAACCTCGGCTCATCAGTTTCCTCTCCTTCAAATCGATCCTGTCTCCACCCTCAAGCCATAAAGTAACAACATTATAGAAAAATAACTATGAGGGGATATCCTAAATAATCCTACTAATATTATAAATGCAAAAGTATGTGAGGATGTATGTTAGTTACTTTTTCACGCAAAATCTACTGGACCGATTGTTATGAAATTTATTACACGAGAAAAATTTAACCTGGAATAACACATAGGGTACTTTTTATCTCGAAATTCCCACGGGAGTGAAGGCTCGAGGGAATATGTAATATATATCATATATATATTAATGGGACTTGGCACCAACTTTTTATTTAATGTTGCTAACGTTTCAACAACATTGCAGTTGCCGAGGTCGCGTCCAGACTATATAATATACATGTTTACATACCGTGTACTTAATAATGTCCGGATAAAAATTCGTCCTGAAATAGTTAGGTACGTGGGTACGAATGAAGTAAATCGGGGTTTTGATCTCAAAAAGCTCTCAATCCTTTTTTACTTTATTTTATTAATTATTTAATTTCTCTATTGACTTTGTCATTTATTGAGTAATCGACTAATGTATAGAAAAGAGCACATCTTTTTTTATTACTGTCGCAAAGAGGTATACGTGGGGTAACTTAATGTGCAGTGTACCTTGCACAACGTATGTTTTCTATACTTTCTTTATTTCACATGGCAAGAAAACCTGTTACGTAGTCCTTCTCGTTCTAGCTTACTAGCAGAACGTCGATTTTGTGCAATATTGAGCAACCTTACATAACAAGCTACATGTAACGGTGGGAGGTTATTTTCTCGCGCACAGTATCGTTACGGCACGACGACCTGGCGCCGTGCAGACTAGCCGAGATTGGAGTAATGACTTTCAACGTATGTTTATATAGATACGATTGTTAAAGTGCCTGTTTATTACAAAGAGGGAAAGAGGGAAAGTTCCTTGATGACTACCATTTAGCGTGACAGTGATTTGTAAGGCAATCGGAATAGAAAACATACCGCAGCAAAATCAAATAGCAATGAGGAAAATATTAGCAGCATTTTAGCGGTATATTTTGTTTTACTTATTTGAATTAAAAATACAAATTTATAATTAATTTTGAAAAATATTTAATACTCTATTGACATCCAATAATATATTAAAAGTTAACATTGCTTTAGTGTGATCACTGTTATGGTGTTATAAAGGTTTAATAAATAAACTATTGCATTCGTATTTCTGTGCGCTGAATAGAGTATAATCTGAAACAGCAAAATGTACATTCGATATTACTTACATCTTTGTAGTTACTCCTGTTATTGACGACTGCATAATCATGAAATAAATTTTTGCTATAAAATGTACTTATCATAGGTAATAATAATATATATGTGCATTGGTAGACAACATTTGATGTAGCGAGTGCATTGAATGTCTGCTCTATTATTAGATTAGGGTCGATCCGGCGAAGGCTTGATAAGGCGGGGTGGGCGTGCCGCCGCGACCCGCAATCGATTCGCCCCCGCTCCACTGCTCTGCTTCTATTTAGTTACAAACTAGTTATAGTGCAGGGCTAATATCGACGTTGCAGAGGGAATATTAATATTAGTTTGAAGATGGAGCGTCGTGGAAATGTATAGTGATGGATCATACATATCTCGTCCAAGTTACAGTCCAGGACTCTCACAGCGTCTACTTTGCAATTTCTCGTTGCAACAGAAAGGGTTGAATGCATATAAAAGAGAAAATAAAATTTTCTTTCTTTTGTACCTTGCTGCATTTCTTTCTAATACAGCGATATATTGCAATTTTATTGATTGAAAAATGAACTGGAAATAGTACTTTTTATTGCGTCACATCGCACAGCATTTATATTGTTCATAAATAAAAAATTCGAAACCAGATATCCTCAACTCAGGAATTTATCTATTATTATGCATATAATCATATATGTATATAAAATACATGGTATAATTAATGAGTTTATTGTGTACTTTTTATGTTTTCTTGTTCATCCTTTTTCATTGCTTTTAATTTTATTTATCATAATTTGGATTAGTCCTCAAAACACTATTAATTTCCTTTTAAGTATTTGTCTAGAGAATATGATATGAACCAGAAAATAAATAAGTTGCTGTACTTTCGATGTTTAGTGATCTGTTTGATGCTATCTCTACACCCACATCCCTTCATTCCATTTATTTCAGTAGTTTTATAGTAGGTACGTTCTGACGAAGAGAAATGGAAACACGACAGGTCATGTTCATTGATAGTCAAACTTGCAAGTTTTTATTTTCACTTCCAATCAGTTTCCTTATACCCTATACACTTATAAGTTTTGTCGTATTGATAACAATAGATTCTAAATAGAAATTTCAAGTAGTAGTAGTATTAATTTTAAAATATTAATATAATTAATGTTTAAAATATATGTTTTTTGTAGTCTTGACATATCTGATATTGTTAGCCATAAAAACTATATGAGATGTCCAAATAATCGGTTATAGTCTATTTGTCATAACCATTAGAAATGAGTAGGTATGGCAAATACACTTTCAATGTATAGAAGTTACAAACACGTGGGAAAATAACTGACTGTGAAATATACCAGTGTTCAACTAGACAGAAAAACTCGAAAGAAACAGAATTTAGAAGTTAAATTTTCGAAAATGACATAAGGCGACTTGGTTTGATAACTATATATTCAACATATGATCGGCTCCGGGATCAGGGTTCAGCCCCGTAATCTCAGTCGGTAGCTCCGCTATGGCTCCCTCGAGGGTATTTTTGAAAGTCAATAAACTTGAGGCGGTATAATCAGCGCCAAATTACTTAGATTTACTACATGTTTCAAGATATGTCTATATGAAACAGAACTTTTGAAAATCAATATTCCAATTGGGTGGGACAAAAGAAATGTGAATTTGCGTAGTTCTCAATATTTATATCTACGCAAAAAACATTGAGTAGAAATATATTACACACAACTTGTCTTTTTTATTTAGTTGTCAAAATATAAGACGGAAACTAATTTCTAAATCATGGGACATTTGTTTATAATTATTAATGTGATTCCTGTGCCAAGGAACCGCCTCAAAGTGTTTTAAATTGGATATAAATGAAAGAGTATGGAATATTTTAATGCGAAAAGTTTTTTACTCTTAGTCCCTGACAGTTTTCTAACATATTGACGACCTCGGTGGCACAGTGGTAAAGTCTAAGTGGTAAAGCCTCTAAACCGAGAGGTCCTGGGCTCGATCCCTGGTCGGGTCATGATGGAAAATGATCTTTTTCTGATTGGCCCGGGTCTTGGATGTTTATCTATAGGTATATGTATTTGTTATGAAATATAGTATCGTTAAGTTAGTATCCCATAACATAATTCTCGAACTTACTTTGGGGCTAGCTCAATCTGTGTGATTTGTCCTAATATATTTCTTTATTTGTATTCATGAATAGATTTATAAATCATCGTGGTGGCGAACGATGGAGCCATAATACAAGAAAAGTAGAACGACTAGAAAGAGATTTACAGAGCATACAAAAAATAAATTCGTAGTACTAAGTACCTGAAAAAAGGTAGTTCCTCACGTTTTGCTTGCTTGTATGCATAAGTGCAAATAAAGACAGAGGCTAAATGTTATTTATAATTATTTTTTTAAAAGTAGAAGCATAGTTTGTGGTCCTCAGTGTACACTGTAGTGTATGTGCCGGGAAACCCTCATATCGATCTGAATCGCCGCCGCCTGAAATATTAATGTGGCCGGAATGGGTCATCATCATACGCATGTACGATTGTTGCTTTACAAGTAACCACTTCTCATTCAGTAAGCTACTTTTTCTTTATTTAATAGAAATAGTACCTACCTACTTCAATTTTGCCTGATAATTAAATAGAAGACCATAATACAAATGTTTGATCGCGAATAATGTAGGTAATATCTTCTTCTTCTCCGCCTTTTTAACGATACGGATGTAGGTCTCCTTCAGCTATTTTTGACGATCTTGAACAATCTTAATCCACTTCACACGTGCTGTTCTCTAGACCAGCGCAATTGCGGTCTTCCTAGTTTGGTGTGTTTCACCCGCATTTAATTGTAATAGATATAAATAAAATCAATGTAAGTGTGATGCCTAAACTTATATTTAAAAAAATAATACTAAAATATAAAAGCACTACAGACAAAAATTACTAATTTATCAATCGTCAGTTTCCTGAAATTTCCAATAGAGCCGAGGCAGACCCCCGGGGTACAACATAGTATTGATCTGGATAAGGGCCAGCCCTTTAAATGTATTACCCTCAAAATATAATTATTTATAGGATACAAAATAAATTATGGGAAAGGTTAAGAGCAGATGTGGCAAGGGAAAATAGGTCGACGAGTTCAAGGTATAGGTCACGCGAGGGTGAGATACTCGTCCAGTCATGTGTTTGTGTGCGATTTCTGATGGGCAATTACAAATTAATATAATATTGCATACTGATTTCGCCTTCAGGCTGCGCTTCTGTGGATCTTCGCGTTACAATAAATCTATCCGTGAAGTGTGCGTACGTGAAGCTGTCGAAGAACTATTGCGCACAGATCTATGTCTTTGATTTATCTATGAATAACCTAAAATTATTTATCTTCTAAGCCTATCCGTATTCCAAATTCATCAATTTCGTTCAGAGCTTTAGGTAGCCCAGTTATCAACTATTGATAGCAAAATATACGTGCGAGGCAAAGCCGGCCACTATAATAAAGCAGAGTATGTAATGATCAAAAGCACGCATATCATGACATTTTTCAAA
Source organism: Plodia interpunctella (assembly GCF_027563975.2). NCBI lineage: Eukaryota > Metazoa > Arthropoda > Insecta > Lepidoptera > Pyralidae > Plodia > Plodia interpunctella. The sequence goes on from NC_071303.1 coordinate 6,208,107, forward strand.
ATACTCGTAAGTAGTGTTGTTTCAAAGTACTAGAAGTAAAACATTGAATAGAGCACTTGCCTTATAATGTTGCGAATAGTGTTTTGAAAATTATGATATACATATATAGAAAACCCACAAATTTGAAATTAAATTAAATTCATTACAAATTAAGTTAGGATAGCGACGCATTTCGAGACAAAAAAAACGCTGTAAACGCCACGCTTCACTTTTATCGCCGGATCGCGGAGTGACCCAAAACACGCAATGAGTACCTACTCGTATTTAAAATGTCTACCGCAGGACCCGACTTTATCTCCCACTGCTTTGAATAGTAGTGACAGATAACTAATTAGTTAAGCACTATTCTATTTTTTAAAACTCATATTTGTTTTCATTAATACTTTAGGTGTCAAGACACACATTTAGACCGATTGTTTAGTTCCCAATAAATATATTTGTAATCTTTGTTCACATATCGTGTTAGTACAAATACACTAAAATGATGTATCAGTAATTAATGTATATACCTATATCACTCAGATTACGACTGATAACATCCCTTATTAAATTAAATGGTAGAAGGTGTGTCTAAAGAGGTTTACTTTGTTTATGTTGCCACTGCTGTTTTTATGACTTTATAGAAGCTTTATACTAACTAAGCCCCAGACTGTTCATGTTAGTCACCGCTTAGACTACTTCTGTAGCCAAATAGTCATCATGCTGGTCTACTACACTGGATTTGGGTTCAATCCTCGGCCAGGTCAAAATGGAAAATTATATTTTTCAGATTGACCTGGGTCTTGTTTATCTATACATATAAGTCTATTTTATACAACATAGCATGTTGAAGTAGTATCCCATAACAAAAGTCGCGATATTACTGATTTTGTGAAATCTTGATCTTTGTGACTGGTCCGTATATAATATTTAAAAAAATACCAGATTGTTAAAAAAAAAAAATAAAAAAATTGTTTCAGAGCGCGACGAGCGTGCGTTGGAGTAGATGAGGCGACGCCGGTCGTCGCCATGAGCTAGCGGCATGGGGGGCGAGGGGGCGGGCCGCGGCGCCGCGCGCTGGCACGTGGGCGACTCGCCCCCGCGCGCGCCCATGGGCTTCGCGGCGCCGGCGCCCGCGCAGGAAGCGCTGCTCGACCGCGGGCTCGCGCCGCACCCCGCGGTCGCGCCCGTGGTTACCAACGCCTCTCTGCAGCGGGCGCACTCCAGGTCAATATAGACTTTTGATTGAGATTTATACAAAAATGAAATATTTCCACAAGTCCACTGTAAGCTCTGGCTTATCGCGATAATGCATTGCCATCGGAAGTAAACCCATGTGTAAATTTTCATGAGCCGTTCCCGGCGTGCTATAAGCCGTTACCTCGTCATCAGCCAATCCTGGATTCACCATCAGATCATGCATATCATAATAATGCAGTGTCTTCTAAAATAAACGTGTATACTTAATTTCTGTTCAATCTGTTGAAGATATTTGCTTCAAAATGTAGTTGAAACATTCCACCTAACGAACATTTTTCAACACACATACATATTCAAATAAACTAACATACTTTGCAAATAAAATAAAAGCTTATAAAAAAATAAATACCATAAATAAGAAATTAGCTGGAAATACGTCGTAACACCTCTACGCCGTGACACCGCTACAGCTACAGTTGCGTACATATAAAAGAAATGGTTGCGTACTACGCCGTAGAGGCCCTGTAGGAGATCCGAAGCACAAGCTTCGAGCGCTACGACTCGTTTGATCGCTACGAAATATTACTCACGCCTTGATCATTTTCTTGGACTAGGTTTTGATAACAATTATTTAATATATATCTGTCTGTTTGCCTGAACGACCGTGATAAACACATACATACTACTGGGCGAATTTTAGAACGGTTTTCACCAATAGTGTGATTCCAGAGGTTAAGGTGTATAATTGATTATGGTTTTACCCGAGTGAAACTAAGACGGGCCGCTAATAAATAAATAAACAAATACGTTTCCAGATCGATGTCGTCGCTGCCGCCGGAGCCGTTCATGATGCTGCGCGCCAAGGCGCTGAGCAAGCGCGTCATCATCAACGTGGGCGGCGTGCGGCACGAGGTGCTGTGGCGCACGCTGGAGCGGCTGCCGCACACCCGGCTCGGCAGGCTGCGCGATTGCAACACGCACGAGGCCATCACTGAACTCTGCGACGACTACTCGCTCCAAGACAACGAGTATTTCTTTGACAGGTGAATTTTCTCTCTGTGTCGCCATTGAACGTCGGAGCCTAGGGTCCGCTCAGAATTACATGATTAGTTCAAGTTGTAAAGCTAGTAGGAGAGCCTGTGAACTTTAAGACACATAAAACTGACATTGTATTATCAGTAGCAATTTATTTTCCGCCACATACGAAATGGGCGTTTTAGGCACAACTATTGTTTTATTTGACAAAGTTAAAGTTTATTATATTACGTCATAGACCTGCTCAGAACTTAGCGATTGCTGATATAAAACGCGTGTGTATTAATAGGACAAATTAAATCTGGCCTGTGTGACAGATTACGATTTAATGATAACTAAAACATCTAACTTGAAATAACTTCATTTATTCTTGTCGGGACTAATATTTTGTACTATATTTCCAGGCACCCCAAAAGTTTCAGTTCAATACTAAACTTCTACCGCACTGGCAAGTTGCATTTAGTAGACGAAATGTGCGTGTTAGCATTTAGCGACGACCTGGAGTACTGGGGCGTGGATGAGCTGTACCTGGAGTCGTGTTGCCAACACAAGTACCACCAGAGGAAGGAGCACGTCCATGAGGAAATGAGGAAGGAAGCCGAAAGTCTGCGGCAGCGCGAGGAAGAAGAGTTCGGACAAGGAACCTGCGCGCAGTACCAGAAGTGGCTCTGGGACTTACTCGAGAAGCCCACTACGAGTATTGCGGCCAGGGTAATGTATCGACTGATCTTGTAGCTAAGTCAGAATTAGTTAATATTACTAATCATGTCTCTCTAGGAAAGCTGCCAAGGATGTAAATAATTATGTACGAGAGGTATTACACTCTTTACTATGAGTAGTTTAGTTTTGTTCAGTTGTAAAACAATGCAGACATTTCAAATTTCACAAATGCACTGTTACAAATGTTACGCGTAGTGCGGAGGTACAAAAACCAAACAAAATATATTCGCAATATACTACTAAACAATTATATTTTTATTCATTAATGCATTCTAAGCACATGTTTATCACATAATAAGATATCACTGCACTATGCACATAGTGCCTAAACTATTACATTTAGAAGAATTATGTACTTATTATCAAAATAATTGTTGTCAATACTCTTTCGTACATTAGACAAAATTTTAAACAATATTTCTTTGCACACTACATATTATTCCAATACACGTTGGTGTATGTACGTATAGTAGATTGTATTTATTAACTTATTTACTTTTAAAATCAATGTCTTGGTGATTCAAATTCTAGATGAAAAGATCTTTATTTATACTTTGTTTTTTTTTTAATCGTAATAACTAAATGTATTTAAAAAAAACTTGTCAAGAATTCGAATCACTACAAGTGTTCATATAAAAAGAATTGGTCTGAGTAGTTACTGGTGTATTTTGTATAAGTATGACGTTATGTATGTGGTGCATGAATAACATCTACCTTCGTCTTCTTTGGTGTTGTATGTCTCGTGTTGTATGACTTATGGAATGTGGTGTTGTGTCTATCGTGACCATGACATGTGATCGCTTTTGTCGAAGCTAGATTTTTGTTACGGTTTTTTGCTTCGTCTTTTAGCACTCCCTGTTTTATAACAGTTTCGACAACAGCGGTGCTTCTAGACCGTATGTAAGTATTATTTCATTTTATCATGTAATTATATTTAAAAACAACCATCAACTTAACATAACTATATTAACTATATTGAAACAGACTTTCTGCTTATTAATATTTTTTGATTTATTGAAGGTTTTCTAAGTACTTTATGCACTTATTCTAACATTGTATGTTTAGTAAAAAATAAATTCAAACTGTATTTATACACTGCAGTTATATGCAAATTCTTATTGACAGTTTGATGAGACAGGAATTTGCGATTTCATTTGAGTTTTATGGCAATACTGAGTAACAGTCTATAAACATCAAATAGAGTGACCGTCTGTGAACAGGCAAGTAACTCTGTTTACTAGTTTATTTGATAAATTTGCCTTAAAATCCATATGAATATATATCGAAACAGTTCAAAATTTATAAAAATCGTGCCTGCTTAAACGTTTATTTATTTCTGTAATATACTTCTATAAAATATCTTTTGGATCGAATGTGTCTTTGGTTAACGTTAATTTTATATCTAATTATAAATGTTCACAGCCGCGTCGATTTTTCTCCTAATGGAGAGTTCGAAAACAAAGCTTAATTGTTGTCGCAAAATTGCAAATATGGGATGGGCTTCCGCGATGTGACCAACCCGCCGCCAACGGCGCTCGGGGCCCGCGTGCGTTGTGGCACGGGACGGAAAGTGCGCCCTGCGCACACGCGTGCGCAGTGCGCGCCCCGCGCCCGCGCCGCCTCCCACTACGGCTGAGCGCCGCTACGCCGGCGTCCCCTCCTCCCCTTTCTCCAGTCTGCTGACCACTCCCGGCTCCGCTCCGCATCTTCCAGGTTCCTTTCCATCATGTACCCACCAGCGCTTCCGCTTCGTGGTACTGAACCGATTAACCGAGCGACGCGGGCGATGAACGGACGCGCGTGCATTCTTCTGCCCTCTGGCGCTCCAACGCCCGTCCGTTCACCCAGATGTAATATTATTTTACATTTTACTTACCCACACTTCGTCTACACAACACTACTTACATAATCACACAAATAGATGTTATTTTTACACCAAAATTTAAGCAATACTATTAAGACATTATGATATAAGATATTGGCTTTGATCGTTTTACCTACTTGTATATACTCTTACATATTATACTTACTACGATAATAATATATCGTAGCATACCGATGTACAAATACGTAAGAAAACATTGTACATGTACTTAGTTCTGTATAGACACTTGCATATAAAGACTGACACATGTGACATATAATATGTTAGAAATAAACCTTGGAAGCAACACTAGAGTGTGGCGCCACGGTGCGGCCCGCTGACGCCCGCCTGCTTGCAGGTCATCGCGGTCATCTCGATCCTCTTCATAGTGCTGTCCACGATAGGGCTCACTCTCAACACCATCCCCTCGATGCAATGGTACGACGAAAAGGGCGCGCCCATGGACAACCCGCAGCTGGCCATGGTCGAGGCTGTATGCATCACCTGGTTCACGCTAGAGTATGTGCTGCGATTCAGTGCTTCGCCGGATAAGTGGAAGTTTTTCAAGGGTGGACTCAACGTTATAGACTTACTGGCGATATTGCCCTATTTCGTATCCCTTTTTCTGCTCGAAACGAATAAGAACGCGACGGACCAGTTTCAAGACGTGCGTCGGGTCGTTCAGATTTTCCGTATAATGCGAATATTGCGAATTCTTAAACTCGCGCGGCATTCGACCGGGCTGCAGTCGCTCGGCTTCACGCTCAGAAACTCTTATAAAGAGCTCGGACTACTCATGTTGTTCCTTGCGATGGGAGTGCTCATATTTTCCTCACTGGCGTACTTCGCCGAGAAGGAAGAACCAGGGACAAAATTCATTTCCATTCCGGAAACGTTCTGGTGGGCCGGCATCACCATGACCACAGTCGGATACGGTGACATTTACCCCACGACCCCGTTGGGCAAGGTCATCGGCTCAGTTTGCTGTATTTGCGGCGTGTTGGTAATTGCGTTACCCATCCCGATTATCGTCAACAATTTCGCCGAGTTTTACAAGAATCAGATGCGGCGCGAAAAGGCTCTGAAGCGGCGAGAGGCATTGGAGCGCGCCAAGCGCGAGGGCTCCATCGTTTCCTTCCACCACATTAATCTGCGCGATGCGTTCGCTAAGAGTATGGATCTCATCGATGTCATCGTAGATACAGGTCAGTATCAGGTAGAACCCATGCTTGCGCCGCTTGTTCAGTCCATGTCATGTGTCCTTCCGTGAATGCAACCTTCACTGCGCACGCATGCCTCTCGTGCTCATCTTGCATTTGTGTTATGAATGTTGAATGAACGCACGTCTAATCGTTTAGCTCTCCGGAATCGCAGACATCTTCAAATCAAAACAGTTCACGTTACATCGCAGCTAAAGCTATCTTCACCCGTTCGTTCCAACGAGGTGCACTCAGAATATTTTATTCATTGTCTTCAGGTGACAAGTGCGTCCTCATTGAGGCGAGAGACGACGCCAGATGAGCTACTTGCTACTATCGCACAGTCGTCACGCTCGACCCCCTTTTCTTATATCGTAGTTTGGGTCGAGCTCGCGTCGCGTATATCTTGCGATGTGCGACGAAGACACTCTAATCTAAGGTCGATTATATTGTCAGCGTAAGCCTAACGCTTCTAGAAATTAACACCTCTTCTGTGGACTGTTCGATGTGTGTATCCGGAGGACGCTGGATTTCATTGACTGTTCGTGTGGAATGTGTGTTGTGTAGTCACGCTGCTGTTTATTGTCATTTGTCAATATAAAGTACTGTTTATTTAACACAAATTAAGTTTATAATAGAATAACAAGTATTCGAATGGGGAATAAGGAAGCGCCGCTACTTACGCTGGTGTGTGTCTCCAGGACACCAAATGTCGCAGGCGGACGCGACTAGCTTGGAGGGCGAGGAGCCAGCAACCACGGGCTGCTACCGGCAGTACGAGCACGTCATTTCTGGTAAACTGCAACAGAGTACCGACCCCAATCAGGTAAGCATATATGTCGACTACTGGGTGCGTCCATGCCTTGGATTTTGCTGAGCGGTAAATTGATAATTTAATATCTCGTTCTTTCTCTCATTATCTAGTTTTTTTTTTCAGAAGTTTTCTAAGCATATCTCTTTCAATCATTAAAATACACAGTAATTTAATAAACAAAAATAGCCATGTTTTACTTCTATGAAGATGTTACTTTTAATGTTACTTTAAATTTATCAAGTCAGTTTACTGGCAGGTAATAAATTTTAAGTTTAATCCATGTCGGGACGCATCCACTTATATCGAAGCAAGGAACCCAGGCTTGCGCTAACACTGTAAGGTCGCAGTTTCAGAGCAGTCCTAAGAAAGAGCGCCGGTACTCCAACGAAGGGCCTGGCACGCCAGAAAAGCGCATGCTTATAAATCCAGATCCTACACCAGTAAGAATCCAAGATACTTTGTTATACTTCTTAATATGCTAACAAATATATCTCACTTCAATATCTAAGTAATGCTGCTTCGTAATAATACAACAATAAATTTAAGTAATGAAAATTTTGCAATTCAATTTCTTTCACACAAGGCGTTTGTAGAAAACTGTTACTCAAGACAACGATAACTGGTACATAGGTCAATATAAGGGGATTTTTATAAAACATAAATAGGTTAAATTTAGAAATATTCTAGCTTTATATTATGACAGTTAACAGCTTTTTAACGGAATAGCTGTAGTTCATAACCGTAACCACTAATAATTACTCTTTTTCTAGGAAAGGAAGATGGCTGAAAAACAGCTTGACTTGGATCAGCTGCCTTCTGAGTTTGAATGTTGTTTTTGCACGTTTAAGGTACTAAAGTAACTAATAAGAACGTGTATTACAACCGCTAACATGAATAACTTTCTCGTATTATATTTGTTTGCATGTTTAGTTAAGTTATTGGTGTGTATTTATAACGTTATAAACATATCCCTATTCATTAGAAATTCTCCATACTGAGGGCACTATGTAAGTATAATTTCAATTGGATAATAATCAATTTTTCTATTTCACATAATTTGAATTTGCTTTATAGAACATTTTGTTAATATATAGAGGTTGAGTGACAAGATGTACCTATAGTCATGTATCTAATATAACCAATGCATTTGCCGATAAAAATATACCTATGATTACCTCTGCAAAAACCTGGATTTATTTAGGTATTTGGGTGGAGTATTCTTTAATTCTCATCTCTTATTCAGGTCTCTTGCCAAGGGACTCGTAACATAAACTTATTTAAAATAGCCGGTTTCATTCACGTTATTTTCTTTGGGATGCCAAATAATATATCTATTTCAGTATTTCCAGTATTGGCAATCGTCTTCCCGCCTAAAAAGCGGGAAGTGATTGAAACCGGGTTATACAAATAGGTAACAGGGTAATTGGTGCCTCTTTCCTGCGTAGGGTTACAAGGAGTTCATAGACGCGGAACAGTTGATGCCGATGTCGACCTCGGACCTACGACAGCCGGTGTGCGTGGAACTGGCCTGTCTGCAGCGGCACCCCGCCCCACGCGCCCTGCCCGAAGCCACGCCCAATAGCCTCGACAGCCCTGGTGAGCACCTAGTTATGTACATGGCAAATGTAACCAATGAAGCATTCTTTTTTATCTCTCATAATCGGAAAGTAGTGTGTGTTTGAGCGTCGGTCGGGATAAACTCAGAGATTGCTTCCTTCTCGAGGGTAGGAAGAGAATTCTAAAAATACCTTGATATTATTAAGAAAAGAAATCTATCCATGATATTGTTATTATAAATAACCAGTGTTACTAAAACCGCGTATGGAAATTGATTCCTTGCGACAATTGCAACAATCCAGGTACTAAGTACCTAATTCAAATACACACACAAATGCATACATAATGTTTAAATCCAATTTAAATGATCCCAAATTCTGTCAAGCATTAAGTATATTTTGGCTATGTTTGCATAGAAATTTTCACGTAGACGTAGGGACGTGTTTACCAATATAATTAATTTTCCGTCATGAACCACTTATATTTTGTGTTCAATAAAATGCTCATTGCTTACATTTGAATAAAAATCTAAATTTTTTGTATGAATGAAACTGTATTATAGTAAATTTCCTGTAGATATTTACCCCTGATAATACTTCATAAACGTTGTCTTCGTTATTCACTTGTGTCATCACCTGTCGATGTCTTGCTAGCACTTGATTACTATATATTTTATGTACCTTACGTGTATGTAGTATAAACGGGCAGCACACATCCCACGATCGGATCGAGCGCGGCTCCATATACGTCTTGTCTTACATTACAGATACATTTGCGTCATGCCTTACGCACCCTTTTCCTTCAGAGGGCGACATCGCATGCGAGAACGACTCGTCAAACTTGTATGTGAATCCCCTGGACGGTAGCGGAGGCGGCGCGGGCGCGGGTGCCGGGGTACCGGCAGAGTTTAGCGGAGTGCGCAAGAGTGCTTCGGGGGATGGGGGCGTGTTGTGTGCGAAAAGTTCGCAGGCCGAAGGTTCGCCACGGGGCTCGCGGTCCAGCTTGGCGGTGGGCATGGCCGGGCCGGCGTCGGCGGCACGGCTCGACGCCTCGCGCACCAGCCTGCCGCAGCCGCTGGACGACGCGGCCATCCCCGGCCTACCGCCGGACGACGCCAAACCCAAACACAGAAAAGCGCGATTCCAACAGGTAAGTCACGTTGCGCGACTTTACCGGCCAGCTGAGTATCGCACCTACTATGTGTATGTTTACTATGTGTGCCGTTATCGTTAATGTCTGCACGGCGTAGTACACTGTTGGAAGATAAATGCATGCTTTTGGTATAAATTAACCTTCCTGTTAAGTAAGATTACGACAAATTTCGTCCTCAGGACTGGTCGGAGGAGGAGAGGAGGCCACCGAGAGGGATAGCTACGAGGATAATCAATCATCACATCCTCTTTGGTAAATATTTGATGACAGATGGCGTAGACGAATGATGAAAATACTACATATCCTCCAATTAGATGTCGTACATGGCGACCAAGGGATAAAGAGCCTTTACAGATGATAGCCAACTACAGCATTCCCAAAGGGGGATTTCAGTTGATAATGTTTTTCATTTATTTTTTCCAGTAATTTAACAATATGCATGGTCAAAAAATGTACAAACAGATAAAGAAATTACTTCCAAAAGAATGCACAGAACAGTCATAAACATACCCACACTAATTATAAAACCAAACGTTTCAGGTAAGAACGGCAACAAGCGGGAGGACGCTCGCTCGCGCTCCATCCTCAAGAACAAGGAGTCGCGCGGCACCGACAGCGAGCTGCTGCTGCAGGACACCACGTCTCTTGGCGCTAATGTAAGTACAGACAAATCTTGCAGTTTAGAACGGCAACAAGCGGGAAGACGCTCGCAAATTTAGCAGTCCTATTTATTTATTTTATAAGACCTACATTTGTTAATTGACGCCTTTGGAGAAAGAAAGGGCTGCAAGTTTGTTGCGTCGCTGCGTCATTACTTGCGCCATGGAAGTCGGCAGTAGATTTAGTTTAAGTAATATTTTGAGTAAGTAGTATAAATTTAAGATAGAAGAAGTAATATACATTTGAATTCCAATATAACTTAAGTGCCTGTGTAGGAAGGCCTATAAATAGGGATGAATTGTGTCAGATATATGAGGAGGTTTAGGGTGGATGAAGGAATTGTAGAAAAACAGACATTGGGCCGACCCCATTTAATGGGATAAGGTAATATAGATGATAATGTGAGTACTTAGGCTACATACACAGATGTACAAGAACCCGGTGGTCCTATTCGAAGCCATTTCTTTTCCTGTTATAGTATAAGAGGAAAATAAAATAACAGCCAGCCTGAAGTTACGAGTAACATAAACAAAAAACCTACTTCGACACGCTTACAATTTCAATACATTAAAACAATATTTAACTTTCAGGGTGACTCGGGTAGCGAATCATCGCCAATTCGACTGAAAGACTTCAGAGGACAAAACCACAGAGGTGGAGCACAAGAACGTGACAACCTCGTGTCGTAGGCAGCACGTCAGAATGTCATATTGTAAAATGACAAGTGAGAATGCTGATGGCCTCGCCCCGTCACTAGCTACACGAATACTACATAAGTACGTTTTACTTAGAGCGCAATAACATTATAAAAATAATTTTAACATATCATTGGGCGATTGTGACTGCTTGTTGATATAGATTTTCATTTCGTAGGAAATTATAAATATTGTAAAAAATATATTACTTAATGTAATAATCGTTCATTCCAATCGAAAAGTTGAAGATACCTATTTGTTAAGTTTTTTTACGTGCAATTATTAATTGCTAATTCTAATTTAAGCGATATAGTTTGTACAGCATAGTTGATGAAAAAAGCAATTATTAAAATTAAAAGATTTCTGAAACTGTTACGAATTATGTTTTACCCAAATTCCTATTAGACCCCAACCTCGGTTGTTCCTACTGTACAATAACCTAGTTGAATAGGTATAATTACTACGTAAAACTTAGTGATTATGATGATGATTTGCGAAATATAATATTTGTCCGAAACAAAATTCATGTAGATCGTTATAGGGATATTAGGTACATAGTGATGGGACTAAATAATGATATTTTCCTAATAATTTAGAATTAGCAATCATAGTTAGTGAGACCCAATGCAATAGCGATTGAATACGTAAAATAGGTACTTATGAACAATAAAGTTCAATTAAAGACGACGAAATAATCAACAATGATATTTATTTGGAAGCTAAATTTCTTTCCATAAGTTACTAAGGTGTAGAATAGAAAAATTACAATTATAACATAAATATAGGTATTCAACGTCAGGATGTGCTGGTGTCGTAACATTAAAATTAAAAAATAAATCCGCTGGGAATTTACAATTCAAAACAATTACACTAATTGCAAATGTGTATGTATGTACATTGTTTATACAAAAGATTTTTGATCAAAAAAATAATGCTTTTTTTTTGTTTAAAATATCACAAATACCAAATTGTCATTTATATACATCTAATGGAACAAAGAGAATGGTCCAAAAAAGTAATACTCATTGCAACGAAACACTTAATATAATTAATACTTAATTAAGGAGTAAACATTAAATACAGTATGAGTAAAAATAATAGGATATACTTTGGTTTACAATGAGTAACACTGCCAGGATTTGCACTGGGATTTCAAATTGCCTAGGAATATGAACGTCTGGAATATGAATTGAGTGGTGAGTGCACTCTGCGACAATTATTTTTAGCCTTTGCAATATTTTTATGTTCCTATACGAGTACACCACGTCATGACAAACATATAGTTTTTGAGCAAACACTAAATAATTTTGGCGCCGAATGCACATACAGTAGAATATATAGGTATGACTAAATTATTTAAAGTTCGTACAACGTAATTTGACTTAAAAAATTATATATTTTATCAAAATAACTACTAGTATTTCGTTAAACTTTAATGAGACGTTATAATTTATTCGTAATTTACATCTTACACTGAACACACAGGCACCTTACTTTACTTTGTTGGCAGTGGTCATGGCACACGATACTGTACATAATATTCACAGCTAACAATGCCATCACTGTAATTCCAAACTAACATGGTACAAATACACATTTCAGTATTAACTCATTAATACAATTTTATTTCTTAGACACGAATAATTCAATATGTATGTCATATTTAAATTTAAAGCTTTGGATACTCAAAATTATCACAAAAACATTGTCAGTTTCACTTTCAAGCCAAGTCGACCAAAATATCTATATATTATACAGACAGATTATATATAGGTAATACATACAGATTAGTTTGTTTGTTATGAAAACTCGATTTAAATATTTGATCTCTCTGGTTCAATCAGCTTGGCGTCAATTTGCGTAAAAAATAAATTGAAAAGAAAATCAACAAATTGGAGTACCTACTTACTTACTTTTTATTCTCTCGCGACTAACGCCATGCCTTCAATACTGTATCTCTGTGCTTGGTGTGAAACTACGAAATACATTTAATACCAAAAGAATTCAACATTAAACAATAATACCTATCCATTTGATTCTGAAATATAATGAATAAAAAAAAAACAATAAAAAAACCTATTCGCATTTTTTACAAAATAACAACTTCGACCAATAAATTAAAGGTTATTTTCGATAACGTGCTAACAGAATCGTCATAATAATTAAACTTAACAACTATAATTAACATAAACAGTTGGGTCGACGGATGTTGTTAACCACGCTGCGGAATCGCCACATTGCGGAATTTTCACCATCGTGACCAATGTTGTGGTTATGATTTGGCATGAGTTGATCTAGTATTACGATGAGGTAATCGTGAACCTCATGTGCTGAACACATTGTATTAAACAACATTTCTCGACTTCGTATTTGAGACTGATGTAATTTATAAGAACCCAATGACGAGATAAAGTACATGCATTCCTGATCACCCAACAGAATCCAAATTAGTTTCAAATCATCATTAGTTGTGATTTATTCAGCCAGTATTATAATAGTTCACAATAATGTATTCTGGCATGTCCCAATGACTCAGAACAGTGGTGGCATGTACTGTTACAATACAGTTGCATATTTTTATATATTCCAGGATAATTGAAATGGTAGATATGAGATACTTCGTATCTGAGGCACTATTCTCAATCAAGTCAAGACAGTAAAACACGTGTATAAAAATATAAAGAAAGTTATTTAAAACCTCTTTCACTGGCAAGGAAATAATGTATTTGGACTTAACCAAGACCTGGTTCATTACCATAAAATAGATAAAAATATGCCTCAATGTCCGTAATGATCGCACCACTATGTACTTTACATGCTATTAATGAAGCCAACACGACATTCAAAACATAAAGCTGGTTTTCTTCTCTCGCTGAATGCCGTCAAGAGAACGCTCACTAGAGGTTAAAATTGACTATCAATCAATTTAAAATATTTACATTTAAAAAACAGCAGTCATGCAGTTTCGCGTCATATCGTCAGGCTAAGCTGCCAGCATTAATGGAAAACGCAGAAAAAACAATTTATTCGGCGATCAACACGAGATTAAAACCAGCCAGTACCTATCGGACACGTCGCTGCGCTACGCTTCGCTAACGTACGACCGACATCGGAATGCGACTGATCTGCAAAAACATGTCGCGAACCTAAAATTCCTTGTTCGAATAATTTGAAAACAAAATTATATGTCAATATTTAATTCATAAGTTTGAACACGCGTCTTATTATTATTAATTAACATTTTTAATCTATACACATAGGTATATTGATCGTATAAAACGCATTTGGTGCGTTAAGTTTTGCATGGGGTGATGTGAAAACGCTTGTTCTGCTGGATTTAACGACCATAGATCGCTAGATTGTTGAAATACTCCAAACATGTACATACTCCAAAATCAAAACATAAAATATTTATATTTTAATAATACTTGACTAATTTTTGACTCAAAAGTGCCAGTTGTGGGAACCGAATAAAAACTAATAATACTAGTACATAAATACGTACAGTACAATCCCGCAAATATACCGGTGAAGAAAATCAAAATCACACTTTAATTTGAGAGCTTAACACTTGCACTGTTAACTATTGCATTGTTTGATAACGGCACGGGACATAGATGTAAAATGTGTAGACTACCTGTGCCAGACGATGGTGAGCGCGGGCCGCAGCTTGCTCCAGAGCCAGGGGTAGAGCCCGCCGCCGCGCCAGGCCGCGCGCGCCACGTACTTCACGTAGTCGTACAGGCCCCACGGCGCGTGGCCGCCGTTCACATAGTACACGTACGTGAACCCGTCCTTGCAGTGGCCCTTTATCAGGTAGTAGTAAGGCAGGAAAGAATGTAATCTGAATCTGGAATTAATTGAAAAATAATCACCATTTAAATATAACACTGATATTATCCATGAGCTTCAAGTCGAAAGAGTTATGTGGTAGGGCATTATGTCATACATAACATACTTATCTTTTCTTGTCGAATGTGTTATTGATAACCCTGTGTTATATATGCAGATTTTTATTCAAGTCGCCTAAGGCATCTGACGTGACTTTTACGACTACCTACCGACATTTTGTGGCATACAAACTAGTGAACTGAACTATCAACCATTGTGTAGTTTTCTTCACAATGTTTTTCTTCACTGCAATGCATATGCTATTGATAAAGCTTATGAACAATCACAGTGTCGAGAATACAGTGTCGAGGAATCTCGATAAGAAAACTCATTTTAATGTCATTGTTGGTATTTCTAAAACACCTTACCTTCTTTTTTCATAGAAGAATATAGCCTCAGAGTTAGTAGTGAGCACGTGAAGGAATATGGCCTTGACACGGTGATGGTGCGGCGGCTGCGGCACCGGCCCCGCCAGGTGATTGATCAGCACGTCCAGCAGCATGGTGGCCACGCCCGACCGCCGGTACGACCGCACCACGCCTGCGAAACAGGCATTCATTCAATTCATTTGAACAACTACGGATGCCGACGCGATCCGTGTGATGTGGAGACGAAAATGAAGGAAAGCGGATCGTGGGCTCCGACGCTCAACGGAAGAAACTGGGAAAAGCTCAGATGAGAGGAGGACAAACAAACCAACACACTTTCAGTTTATATATTAGTATGGATGCGTAATTTGGAAGTGACGCTAACGACGCGATACTTAGCTTCAAGTACATTTTGAGTCCTATATTGAGATATAAACAAACTTGAAATATGAGCACATTACTGACTATAAAGCCAGACAAAAGGATACATTAAGGCTGATGTACTGCATGATGCTGTTTCCATGTACATGACACAAAGTAATATCAGACACAATACAAGACAAAAGAATTTGAAATGAAACTATGATTATGATTATCAATATTGAAAAAGATATATACCTGTATCCCTGAATTAGATATTTATATAAACTTTATTGCCTGCATAAGTGTCCAAAGGTTTGAATGCCTGATCAAATAGAGAAGAGAAGTTGAATATAAATATTTGAATAAAAAACTAATTTACCCAGAGAAAGTATGTAGGCTACGAGTGTGTCCTTTGATGCAAACCATCGCGAAAGTATTCCTCTGTCTTCTGCATTCAATTTTAAATAGGGTTTTATCTCAGCTACTATGAGACCAATGATTTGTGACTTGTAAACAGCGGCAAGGGCAAAGAATCTCTCTGATGATGTGATGTCCTCGTACCATGATTGTGGATATTCTATTGGAAACCAATCTCTGCATAGAGATCTCACCTAAAAAAATATTTTATTCAGATTTTCATTAAAAATTGGACAAACCAAAAAAGATAAATTTGTATTTCACTTCTGAATCAAGTAAAGATATTGTTTAAAGTAAATATTTAATCTAGATTGAAAATTTATAAAAACAAAATTGTATTCAAAAGTGGGTGATAGATATGACACACTTTAAATTGCCTGAAATTGATAGATTGAAATGATTGATTATAGCTGTGCATAGAAAATGAATTAGGTCCTTTTATCTGATGACTGAACAGATCATTTAACTTATGACATATTAGAATACATTTTCTATTATGTTCAACTTGAACTTACCTCTTCAAGGTCATCAGGGCACAAGAAACGCAATTGGACATCTTTTAGAGAGCATTTTGCTTCTTTGGACTTCTCAATAATAACTTGGAAGCCCTCAGAAAGGTACCTGTAATATGGAAGTGAGTATATTAACACTAACATCTAGAATCAATTAACCTAAAGGTGGATAATAAAAGAATTGATTTAGTTTATCTGATGATAAGCTGATGTGTAGGTAGTTTGTTGATATATGGAAACTTGATTTAGAATAACAAACCTACCTGGTTATATATATATATATATATATTGTTTGTAATTGTATTTTTAAATATGATATATATGTATAAAATAATTATATAAAAATATATTAATAATCAATATACAAATAGGTATTACATACTTATTATTGTGTTTATTTTTAACATTTTGAATACATATTGTTTTGGCGTTGTGAAAACCAAAACAAAGGTTGTTTGTAACTTGTAATATAGATTACGAAATTTTTGTTTCATGTTCATCTCAAAATGAGAACATTTACGGGAGTTTATTACCTCGTAAAATAAAGGCCGAACTGACAGTGCAATAGTTTCGCAATATTCACACATCCACTATGTAGGCACACATACATTGAATATCTTAAATCTTAAACGTTTATATTGCGTACATGGTTATTCAATTGGGCAATTTCATTCAATTAAAGAGTTCAAAGAAGACAATACATATGTATATAAAATTACTAAGCATGAATTGGATGTGTATCTAAAGGACAATCAAAACAACTTTCAAAATATCACTTACCAACTGAACCCAGCCATTCGGTAGTTTGGCCATTAATACCGCGTGTAAAGGCTTTTCAGAAGTAAATTATCATCCAGATTCCATCTGATATATTATCGCAAACTAAAGAAATTACTCACTACGAAATGTATGAAACGATCGAAGGCGAACTGTTATCATTTTCTGATTTTCTGTATTCATGACATGACAAACGTAGTACCTGTGACAGATGACAAATCAATGACAATTGCAAATGCTAATGATAATGTCATAGTGACGTTTATAACAATGTTACCATTTACAATAGCTCGTTATTTTTCGTAATTTTGAGTTCGTTATATTTATAACGTTTTAAACAAATGATCTTCATTGCTAATATTATTAAAGTGGAAATATTTGCATTTTTGTTTCTATAAAATAATCTAATGAATAAAATCAAGAAATATTATAATTATTAGAATGAAATTTGGCACAGGATTAATTTTTTAAGTATCTATGATCGGGCTACAGGCACAGATACCTATAAAGTAAAAGAGAAGTATGAACCGATTTTAATTCTTTATTTGAAATACCTATGACTTCATTCGACAATGGTCATAGTCATTGATTGATTATATTTATATCGGGGCATGGAATTAGTAGGTACTCCGGAAGTAGGTACTTATTAAATCCATGTGTCGGGCTTAATGACATTTCAATTATTTTATTTTTCACGGACTGTATTATATTTAATCATATTCAAAAACCACCTGCAGCTACCTCACTTACTATACACGTGGACCTCCATGACTGTGATAACACAGGGAAATTAGATCGATCCATGATCGATCAAACTTCAGGCATTGCCTAACAATTAACATACACATATTCAAATATATAGACTTAAGAAGTATAATTCCACACATGTTAGCTTTAGTCGGGCGTGGATCTGATTTCTCATGTGCAACAGACGCGGGCATATCGGCTTACAGGTCGGTATCTGATGCAGCAGGCATCTTCACACGGACTGTCTCGATGCCACTTGACTGCGATGCCATTACGCTACTTGTGAATGTGTCCGATAAATCCATGTTACAATGTGCAGGCCTACAATCACGATTACAATAACAGAATGCACAATATGACTGGGTTTCAGTTCCTTTTTTTTATTGAAGAGTATTATCAATCTTAATCTATCTACTAGATACTTAAATTGTTATATCCCGAATGTAATTGGGAACACGCGAGGATGCGAGAGAGTTTCTTTTAATCACCGTTATATTGTATATGTAGTGGAATTCTGGGACATATTAAAAAAAATTGCACCACCAATGAACCAAATGAAAGGATTTAATCCAAGTGTTAATACGAGTACTTACTTACCTTTATAGTCGGTGAGATTGAGATGGTAGAAAGCACGTAGAATATGGTTGGGCAAAATGTGACATACGTAGCTGCAGGAAGTATACCTACCTATTTGTAGGTACCACTTACAACTACTTTCTATCCCACAGGTGTCTACCTAAATAAAATTATTAAAAAATGAAATTTCCATATTTTTAACTGCTTATTTTTATAACTCAATAGGAGGAAGGATATTTGAACAAGCTTTATTTTTGTTCTCAGTAGCAAAAAGGTTAAGGCGTAAAATTTAGCATATTCCACCCCAGTAATTAATATCTCATGTGGAGTTCAAAATCAGCTGATACGAGATCATTAGGTTGATGATGTATTAGGTTCCGCACTTGAAATGCCACAAAAATTGACAACGAAATGATAGTACTTAAGTATACGTAATCAGTGATAGAGTTATCTATTTGCTATCTTTCTTATTTCCCCAGTCGCATAGTGTCGGAGTCCAGGTTCCGCTTTCCATTTGAGAGCAAATATAAGTATAAATCTAAAAAAATATAAGCATTTTTTAAATTTCTATCATACGCTATAAAATTATTAATTTAATAGCGTAGCGTATCTATTTATTTTTTTGTAATTCTAGTGCTAATCCAAAGATTAAAGAACTGCCTATAAAAGTCATAAGAATACTAAAATTTATATTCTTTAGGTATGACCGGTGTCAGATTATAATGAAATTCAGTTCTTTCAGAGATTTTAGATAAGACTAAGGAACCCCAAAAGTCATCTGATCTTTCGATACCCGGTCGGGTCGGGCGGTCTGCGCTGTGAAATTTGAATCCGCTGCGCACGCGCCTCGCGGCTCATTTGCACTCAATCTTATGCAGCTCCGATGCACCATTACGAAATCATAACAAAATCATTTAACACTTGTCTTTTGTTTCTATTGCACAAATCTGCGAACTGGTGTTCATATATTGTTTAACTATTTACAAAGGAAAAGTTATTACGAATAGAATTTACACAGCAGCTTATATTTTTATTAAATTTTTTGCGTTTGAATATTACAAATAATAATTAATTATCGTGGGATTGTCGCAGTTCTAAGACAAGTAAAAAACCATCCAAAATTAACTTTCAAAGAATTTTTCAATTGCAGTGATAACCTACCGCTAACGGATGCTGTTAAGCTATCAGTCGGCAACATCACAAGTAGGGATCTATCTGTTATTATTTCTCGAGCGTAATTACATAATCTGCTGATATATTTATTGGTCTCATTAGTCGCGAAAATGTATTTGATAAGATAGGGGTACACAAGGAGGCTTTGTGAGCATCGGGCGACGGAAACCGCCGGGCGGCTGGCAGGGGTCGCGGCTCGCGGCATTCTGAAAATACTTGGTTCCAGAAGTGACACGCCTAAAGGTACCTATTTAGATTAGGCTATATCCGAGTTAGAATTTATTCTTTCAATCGTAGTACACACTCTAGGTACCTTACATTTTGAGTGTAAAGTAAAAAAAATATAGATTAAAAAAAATACTCGCTTTTGGTTGCGGCTCCGCCCGGGTAAATTTTCCACGGAAGCAGTCTTTTTCGGGGGCAAAATTTCAAAAAGATTGATTGAGTAGATAAAGCGTGAAGAGGTAACAAGCAATCTTTTCTAAATATTTCATTAATAGATCCTAATCCTGTCTAATAATATGTACAAAACATCTATAATATTAGACAGGATTAGGCTCTATTCGTAAATTATATAAAATAACTGTAGGCCTAAATGGATTTGTTACAGGTATATATCACACATGCTTTTTTACTATTTTTAAAATAATGAGATGAAAAAAATCTGGAATTTCTATTCCAGAATTTTTCATCTCATTATTTTCAAAAATAACTGTAGGTAATCAGTTATTTTTTATAATTTATGAATCTTGCCAATATATGTGCTCTCTCGCTATTTTATGTCCCAAGGGGTCGAGCTCTATCTCGGGGCAGTAGGTACGTTTCCGAGAAACCAGTGGACCGAGCTAATTGCTTCCAGCGTCAGTGAATGGCGGCCATGGAATGTACTTACAGAAGTGTCAGGCCTTATAGCATATTTTTTGCACTATTCTATTAAAATTGCATGAGTTTGCAGTGAGTTTGCATGTCATGCAGTGTATAAGCCACGTGTGTTTCCCGCTCTAAAATGTGTAGTAGACTATTCTATATATTGTATCGACGACATGGTGTCGTAGCTAACAATGTATTTGGGATGAGAAAGAGAAATAGGGAGTAAAATTGCAAGCTCCATAATTTGGAGCTTTTATTAATCTAAGCTTGTAGCAAAGTTTTCTCTCACTAGGAGAATTTTTGATATTTTGTCGTGGATTGGTGAAATATATTATTTTCGGAGGAAATAGTGATTATATCATACTAATAAGGAATTTTTCAAATCGGACCAGTAGTTTCAGAGATTCACGCGTTCAAACAAACTTAGTATTTTATTAATTTTAATGAACCAGCTACCTTAATGACGTGATTTTTGTAGCACTACCCACACAGAAATCAATCTGGATTAATGTCTGTGTTTATATTTTGCTATTTTCTGTTTGGCTCAAGCATTTGACTGGCGGAGAATGCCATCTATTAGCTATTAAAGTAGTGCTACAAAAAATAACCTACTTATGATTGTACCTACCTATTCATAATGATTCTATGGCATCTTGGTAAAAGTTTCCTTTTTAAGTATACATACAATGTTCAACACTTGATGTGCATTATCCCTACATGAATTTAAATTTGCTCTTTCCCCAAAAATATTCTCCCTCCATCACCACTTGGTTAACTGGTAGAAAATGCCTCATGTAAAGGCGGGCCTTTACATGTTTTTGTAATAAAGTTAAATAAGTAAAAAATGTTAAATAAGTATTTTTTGTGTGGGTACAGGTAAGGAAGACGCATCTAGGGTTTCATAGGAAAACAAACTCATAGCTCGCAGTGATTTTATTTAGATAATTTTTAAGAATATGTTACTTAAAATATAAATTTATAATATTCGGTAGGTATTAGGGTACACGGTGTAGGCATAAACCTAATCCGACCCCAGCCACAAAATATGGTCAGTTGCGATATTATTCTATTATTTCTAAAAGTAGTGTCCTGCGTCCTCGCTGCCTTGAGAATTTCGGGATTCTGGACATCCACAAATAGAGAAAGTGCATACTTAAATTGCTCCGTGTGTGTGGCACGTGGCACGAAAAGTATTTCTTCTCAGACCACTTTAGTCTTAATTTAAAAATCATTACCTTCTATCATTCTATAAATTGGCTCATGTGAGATAATTCGAAGAATAATAGACAAATGACCATGTGCTTTTGATTCTACTAGCAATAACGTGAACAATATCTCAAATAAACTCAGTGTACCTACCATACACGCTGTGATACCTATGTACCTTATAATGTAATAACAATATACATTTGAGATTTATTTACAAATTAGAAATTAACATATCAAAAACAGAGAAATTAAATAACATTCATTGTTCCTGCTTATGAAACTTATTCACAAAATAATAACTTAACCTTCATTGTACCTGATGTTCTGTCTTAATTAACTTTGGATTGGAACATGAGGAATTTTACGAACTATTAACTATTTACTAATCACTAGATTTTAAAATAAGTGTAGGTACTTACTTAATATAACTAAACAAAAGAATTTTCAGCTGAATGTGCAGCCTAATAAGTAGATAACTATTTACTAGATTATCTTAATAATAAAATAGGCTCCATATCCATGAGTTAAAATTTCACAATATTTTTGTCATGATAACTTTGCTCGATGCTTCCGTATCTAATTCCTATTAAAATTTCAACTTGTGTTTGTTTTTGATTAACCGCACGTGCGCCTAATGTCCTTTAGGCCACATGGCGGTAGTTTATTTACAAAGATTAGATGACCTATTTTGATGTCGCAAAAAACAGGCGGCTATAAATTTTGAGTTCTACGAAACTTCCTGAAGGTTAAAAATAAAATAAGATTTCAGGGATGGCTAACATAGTGCGGCCAGTCTGTGCACGACGGGTGAATGTGTGGAGGTACTGGGGCGTACAGTGGCGGTGGGGGTTGGTGCGGTAGGCTGTGAGTGTACCTCGGTTGGAGTTCGTGGTATTCTGGCACCGAGGTGGGTTTTAAGTATTGGTCCAATTCGGCTCCATCTGGAGGGCCATCGAGGAGTGCGGGGGAGAGCTCGGGCATGCCAGCGAAGTCTATTTGGTCACGGTCGGGCGAGGGCTCTCTCTTCAGCCTCGTGTTGGTGGCAGGCGGCGGCTTGCGGCGTCGCGGCTGGTACTTGTAGTCGGGGTACTCCCTCTTGTGTTGAGCGCGCAGCTTCTCTGCTTCCTTGACAAACGGCATCTTCTGCTCATCTGTTAGGCTTCTGGAACAAAACAAAATTTTAATTACCTACACAGTCTTTTTGATTGCCTATGCCCGTCCTAATTTCGACAAAGAAAATGAGAAACATTTTTTGGGAATTTCACTAAAACGACATTTTTGCAGCAATTATTGTCATCAGAGAGATCTTATGGCATTTAACGCCTGACAAAACCCCATGATCGTGCTGTAAACGGTTGAGGAGTTCCCTCGTTTAGAGCCGATCTGGGCTGCGCCATCAGGTCATGCTTATCTTAATAATGCATTGTCAATTGTAAGTAGGAGAAATCTAACTTGCAAGATTTCAATACAGACAGACAACGGGACAGATGAAACTAAATAAAACTAGTAAAATGTCCATGTTTTTTCATCATGTGTCATAGAATAATAAAAGAAAACTTTTGTTCAGACATTTATGATCTTCTAAGTGTGACTTTCTAAGTGTGTGTACTCTTGTCTCATCATACTGTTTAATGCTTTACTTATAAAAGAAAAATTGTAGGACATTATGTCTGGCGGTTTGGGCGGCCGCGCGATAACATCGACGGGGCTATTCCTAGACACCGTCCGCGGCGACAGAAAGCTTGTCTATCTACGCTACTTATTATCAAAAAAAAATATTATATACCTACCATGCTATGCATCATAATACTAATTCTTGTAATCTTGTGTCACCAAAATCTTATATTTTCGATATAGAGCAGCAGCAGATTTAATTACAAAAAAAAATCCTAGTTATAATTAACTAACTACTGATCAGTGACCGTAACGGAGATGTCTGGCTGGCGGTCTCGGATATAATTAGAGCTCTTTCAGATAAACAATTAATCTTCCTATGATCTGTAACCCCAAAAATTAAGATAACCTCGATATAATTTATTAAGTTTATCATTTTAGGAGTTCTGAGAAAAACTGCAAAATGACTCTACATACATTGTATTAAAGATTATACCTAAAAACGGTATACCTAGTTTGTTATAAGTGCGCTGTCTACTTTATAAAAATATATTTGCAGCCCAATAAAAAAATGCATGCGTACATAAGGTATGATAAGTCTATAAGTAATATTTGTTATGAATGATTTTCATATTTCTACTGACCATTTGAGTTGGAAAAGAAATGGAGTAACTATGTTGATATAGAACAAACGTGCTAATCTTTGCGATCAAAGTTGACGGGTCGACATCGAGCTATCAGAACAGCAATCAGACTCTCTTCACCGACTGTTTTCTTTGATGATTCGAGAGTTTGCTCCAAGCGGCATTCTTGTGTCATAACAAGATGCGCCCACAATGCGGGTGGCCGAACTAAATCCACTGATTTACAATTCGGCAAATTTTAATTTTTGTTTGCAATAATTCTTGTTCTAATTTTAAATGGTTTTATCTACGAATAAGTTAGACAAATAGAATAGTTAGACAAAAATAATAGAATAAGAGACAATGGGGTGTCCACAGTTCAGAGAGTCATCTTCATCGAAAGCCGTTTCGTCGAAATTTTTTTTTAGTTGTTCAAAAACTAGTTCTGCTCTCTCTGCTCTCTCAGTTCTGCTTGAAATAATTAGGTAAGGTTAGGTAAGAACATTAAAGTTTAAGTAGGTAACTTGAGACTAATTAAACAAATGACTTGATTTGGTTGTTGAGAATTTGTCTACTTTCCCGTTTCTTATTTCGTCTACAGTCATTTTAAGTTAAAGTTACATTAAACTGTTAAAGTAAACTAAGTTAATTTATATTACAACTTACATTTCACACAACAACTTACATACAATTGATTCTAAAATGAAGGAAAGCATTTCTGAGTTCAATTTCTATTTGGCCGATATCGAATGGATTTTGTTGAGACAGAGATGTTATCGCGTCGGTTAGCGGCGATAGTATTTTAATGAGTAAACAATCGATGCACGCCGCTCTGCTGGGCGCCGCACGCGCTCTTGATCCTCTCTCCCTCCAACCCCTCTTCGGATCCCCTCTCATTCCCTCTCATATTTAGAGTAACTATTACTTAGAGGTGGCTTCGGCTACCGAGGACCGTTTGCCGGCCATCTCTGTTCTTTACTAGGGAAATTTGGAGTACCTACATCATCGAATTGTTTTACACGACGAACTCGCGACTTAAAACATGAAAAAGAGAGAATGATTTCAGCTTCAGTTAAGATTAATTAATTCCACTAATAACTTTCACATGTGTATTGATTTATATTTTTGTTATTTCGGTTCCCATACTATTATTGAATAAGACGAAAATTTGTGCAGGCAAAACAAACTCACTTATCGGTCTTATCTTTCCCTCAGAAGTGATTTTTAGGAATTTAATAATAGTTATTCAAAAACAAATTGACAATGTTTACAGATCAAATTGTCATTTCCTTGAATCGACAGAGAACCTACATATATTGTATTTTATTTATATACGCATTTTTAGGGTTCCGTAGTCTTGCAGACAACGAACCCATAAAGTTTGGCCATGTCCGTCCGGACAGACTGATATGGCCAAACTTTATGGGTACGTAAGGACGTACCGCGAAAGGTCGCGGTTACGTAGTAGATTGATGTAATTTACATTATTACATCAATCTAGTACTTATTATACATTAATCACTAATCATGCCGACAAAATGGTCAACGAAATCTTGAAAAAAAATTTAGGCGTCCTCCCTTTACGCGTGAAGTGGGAATGATATTTTTTTCGTCTTTCCTATGTGGGGTGGTTGTTGGATAGGTTTTTCAAAAATATTAGAGGTGTGGGAATACCGTTTATGTATTTAGTAAACCATTTGCAAATGATTAAGCTTTAAAGTTTAATTTTTGTTGGATTCAAGTATCTCCCCCCTTCTACCAAACAAACGGTTGTTGTTAGGAATTCTAACGTACGGCATTAGTACTCGATAATATAACGAAATTAGAAGTAAAACTGTCACACCTAAGTTGGCTTTAAAATTTTACTAGGTTGACCACTGTATTCTACTATAAAACTTCAAAATGGTATGAAACTCTCGGTCAGTGAATCCGACTCGCACTTGTTTGGTTGTTCTATAGTAAACTACGGAACCCGACACTTTGCGTGGCCAGAGACGCGCTTGTTCGGTTTTTATTATTATTTTCAACAATGCACTCTGCACTGTAAATCATTATCGGTAAATATCTAAATGGTCTGTGGTATACATACTTAGATAACTCGTTTGCTGTGGTTGGTGCTCTACTATGATCAAGATTGCTATTTTAACTCATGATCTCATCTCTCAGCCGCTTTACTTTCTCGATCTTGAGACCTGAAGACTCTCGATGTTGCTCTCATCGTGATTTAGTAAGATTCGATTGGAGATATTCGCAACGATTGGTATTAATTAAACTTTTATGTAGGCCAGCCTATCTTATTGATTTAGTTGAAATTATCAAACTTATAGGAAAAAAATGTCATAACAATTAGGTCAGGGATGTACATCTAGCTTCCCTGTGAATGAGGAATGACTGCTACTCACTTCCACATGATTCCCAGGAACTTGCTGAGCTCGGCATTGTGCAGCGAAGGCCGCTCCTCCGACAGCCGCCGACGCATGGCCTGCGCGAACACCATGAACGCATTCATTGGCCGCTTCACGTGCTCCCGTCGGTGTAGTCCTCCTCCTCCTCTGCGAATAATAAAATGAACTCACCAACTGAATTGCTCACCAATTTTAACAGAAACGGAAAAATTTTTTTTATAAGAAAAGCATTCAAAATAAGTAATTACACTTATTTTATTTTCTCGCATCAGTAAGTCAGACAGTAGCCGTTAGCTGGTAGAACGTGGAACCGATTTATGCAGGTAATCTATGAAAGACAAAATGTACCACAGCTTATTGGCCATTGGAGGAGCATCAGTAAAAGCCATCGAACCTTGCTTAGTATTATTAGTAAAAGACAAGCTCCATGGGCCTCACAGATCTTTCATAAATAAAATTCATTAAAATAGAACGATATTAAAAACTTTCTAAAAAATAAAATGGTAACTTTACTAAAATTCAGTACGAGCGACAAGGGCTAACATGAAGTGATTGTTATTATTTTATTCATGCACTTCGCCGGTTATAAATAGCCGAAGTTAGAAAGGGATTTTGTACGAACGACCGGCCCATGTTGACATAAATAATATAAAGTGCGCACTTGAGCGCGGGCCCGTACAAACTTTACTTAAAATTGGTTTAGCTTTCGGCGCGCGCCTGATAATTACTAGGTAACCAAAGCCATCAAAGTGACGACTATAAAGAAAATAAATTACGAACAATCCTTTATGCGTGCGGCAAACAATATGCGCCTGCGCAGCATAAATTATGAAGAGTACAGAAAAAAAGCTCGTGAAGTTCTTGATGCAATTGAAAAGCATTACCTACGTCTTTAAAGCTTGACGCTGATTGAAGTACTATCCTTCATTATTCATTACTTACTCACAAGTTAGTTTATTAATCACATATCCACAAAGTAAAAATTACAGAAACATGTATGTATGTAAACCTAATGAATTACTGGGATGCAGTATGTTTTTGTATGTCTTCCGCTTTCTACATATTTTGTGTCCGGCGCATGTAAAAATATTGTAAACAGTCAAAGTGGCGCGGCTCACGTCATTTTACGCTCGTAAACATCTCTTATTTTATTACTTTTTTATTTTTCTACGGCCGTTTGGTTGCCTCGCAATCTCGGTGCTGACAATAAATTATGTTTTTTCAAATGCTGACACGCTACTAAAATTCGATCGATTTCTAACGGATTACTCTGGTGAAGCTATACGGACAGAATAATTACCTAGCTTCGGCGAACTAGTGTCGGTTTCCTTGTTTATTAGAGAACGAGTTCTGAAAACGAAACAATATTTAGTGGAATTATATTTGAATCTTACGTTTCACGATTTCAGGCATATCCGTCAATAATAAAATTGTTCTATTATTATAGGACTTGTAATGATTATTTTTATTTTAGAATATTCAAGTACCTAATACAGTTTTTGTGCTGTGCTATGACGGAGGGCAGACCCACCGCGCGCTCGCCATCTGGTTAGTAACATCGGCTGACAATCCGGTACTTCGTACTGGAAGTTCGAAGTACTTACCCTAGGTTCTTACCTACGATGGAACAATTTTTTAACAACAAAAAATATTACTATCGGTGCTATACTTCCAGTGTTCTTGCATTTTATTCATTCATACTGAAACTTGATGAAAAAAAATGATCATTTATCAAATTATTTAAAATTAACTAGGAATATTCTAAATAATGGAAATGTATTTGGCAGTCTACATTCTAAAAAATGATTTTTTATATCCAATTATATTCGATCGAAAGGATTTCTTATAGCGATTTACATCCTCCATGTTGACAAAAAGTTTTATGACCGCTTGATTTACAGCTTCTGATTTCACAGTCATTTCTGGTTCAGGATTGAATACATAGCGAAGTTTGTGAAACTTAACCACAACTTGGAAATGTAAAAGTTCAACTCATTACTTAGTCAGATGTAGACTTAGGTTGCAAGTGGAGTAACTAGAAAATATCTTTTCGTTCCATTTTTAATAATATTTTTCGACGTTTATTTGTCGGCCTCACGAGATTACTATATTGTGTTAGGGATATCTAGATTTAGTAATGGTACTTAGTTGCTATAGGTTTAATTATTGCAACAGATTGAGGGCACGTGTGGATTGATGGCGGCATCGGGAACACAAAAATAAGTGTAAAAATAAGTGTTCTGTAGAACCCTGTTTATTTATAAGAGATTTTATAATAACAAATAGTTATTTTTTCTCTCATATAGAAAAATATTAATCATGGTGGCCTATCGGTGATCTAGTCTAGGATATAGGTCTCTTCCTTCCCATGAGTAGAGCGCAAGACCGCCTTCCACTCTTGGCGGTCTTGCGCTCTACTCATCCAGTCTCGACCTCCGTGCCGTCGGAATCATTCATCCGTCTGCCGCGTCCTCTGGTGTCTGCTCTTGGTATCCTAGGTATTCTAGAACTCGTCTCGTCCACCGACCCTCTTGTATTCTCGCAATATGTCTTTAGAAAAATATTATACTAATTTATTTAATAATAATTAATCGTTCTGATGAGTCTGCTGTTACAGATAGAGTTACAGGTTTTCCTGGTGGTGAAATAATTGGTAGCTGTAAAGGCCTGTCGTTGAATTGGGAACAAATTTAAACCAGTCCAATTACGAATCGGAGAATGGTTGAGAAATCATAACTTAATTACGTTAACTTTGTAGAGCTAAGATAGGTGTATAGTAACTTGTATACTCTTATTTGTTTTTTTTTATTAACTAATTATACCTATGTCTAATTATATGTATAATATGTCTATGTATAATTATATCTATGCTAATTGATTTCAAAAAGAATTGTTTCTTTAAAAATACGAGCCATGTCCTAAACATTCAATTAACATGTTGTAATTATTTGCCTAAAAATTTATAGTCTCATTTTGAAACGTGTTAAAATCGAAGGCTAATTTACGACTTAAAAATGTAACACGTGTCACGTACGATATTTTATTGTGCTTAGTTGGGCATTACAATTTGAGCCATTGTTTAGAAAACTGCGTACGAATTTCAGGAGCATTGTTCGCAGTAGTGGCAGTAGGCAATCCCATTGTGATTGATAGTTATAAACAAAGATACGGTTACAAAAATTCAAGTTGTTTTATTTTTATCAGCAACATTTAGGCAGCATTTATACCTATCCAAGGTTCTCGGCCTTATTTACTATTTCTTACCATCTTAGCGAGTAGATTTATATTGTACTAGCCTACTGGGAAGTTGCTTCCTACTCAAACAGAAAACTGAGAATCGGAAATTCAGTTTTACATCCATTGTTGAGTATTGATTGAAGAATTTGCCTCCAATTCCGAGTAATTAGATTTATATGTAGTTCTGGCGACAGTCACTCGCGTGGTGGTGACAGAGGCCATTGGCTGAGGAAGTCATAAACAGAGCAGATAGCTGTCATCTGTGACGCGCCCGCCCACGCTATTTCTGCCTCTCCCGTGTCCCGCCCAGCGGCTCACTACTATATAAATTTGCGAACGGAACATTACCCTGGACACTTTGTAGTGGCCACCATTAGTTTTGATGTTCACCAGCGTTCCAGCAAACGCTGCATCAATAAATTTTAGTAAGAGCTCGATCATGTTTACGATTACATACGACATAAAATTTAACAATCTTGTAACATATGCGAGGGTAATTTTCTCTTTCTGTCGACGAGTGCTCTACGCTTCTACCCCGAGACGACCGCAGTTATCTTTACAGTCGATGTTACAAGTCGTAAAACAATTAATGGGGTAGTAAAACAACGGTAGCCATGAGTCATTGGTAGCTTTGTGGTGCACTTGAAAAACTATAATCATTTTATCTGTGCTCGTCGTAATCGAGCTAGTTACTTTTTCTGATAAACGTTTCACCTGGTCAACGACCATGGGAAAATTATGAAGAACTGGGGTTCGATATTGGAGGGTTGTTATCATGCATCAAAATGTAACATTTCATTGTTTGTAAAAGGGTAAAATATTCTCACAAATTCGATATCTATAAGTTTATATAATAAAGTTGATAGGTAAGACGTTTATTTGTCGTTACCTATTCGTTAATTTAAAAAGAAGATAAAAAAATAATGGTACTTAGTAGGTATACAAACAGATATTTCCAAATTCTATTAGAGCTTGGCATTGGACCGGGAAAAGAAAAGCAGCTGGACTACTACTACTGCTAATGATTTCAAATAGAATGCAAAATATCAAATATTTTGTTTTTTCCCCTCGCGCAGTGCCCTTTCTAAATCTATGGTTCCCCTTGCAGGCGCTAGTCTCTACACATCGGAAATGGTCGCGGTCTTTCGACATATATTACTAGGTTTTCACGTTTCTTCATGGACCAACTGGTATGCACAACTAGTTGTACCATTCCAGCTATACGAGTATATATTAGTTTAATTCAAGCTTTGTGTCAACAAAAGGAAAAACTAAGTATTCTTGCATCGATTAGTTTTCTCGATTTCCCGCGATCATGGCGATGATGTCTAGAGCAGGCTTAAGGCTAATAAACATGGGAGTGCAAAAGGGCGTGTTCTCACTGGCAGATGCGGCCTATTTAGCGTATTGATAACTGCTCGATTCTGCGAAAGCGATCCGATTGGTCGACATCCCGGAAGTGGCCATCTCGTAATTAATATTCTGATACGAGGGTAAAGAGTGCGATATGTTGGGTTAGACATGTGTTCCATTCGTTTTATATGCTCACTTCTTGCTTCTATGGACAAAACTTGGGGTAACTTCACACTGGCGTGAGCAAGTGAGAAGGGTAAATAGTAATAGTAATAACAGCTGAAAATGTATAACTACTTACAAGAATTGGGCTTATGTGGTAGCTTATCGTTCAAGATTTTGACAAGTGACAATGATATTATACAGATTTTCAAGCAATACTTGTTACTTTTCAAGTAACAACGGTAACGAAAGAACTTGATTGTAACTATTATTAAATTTAATGCGAAATTCTAATTGTAAGTACCTATATATTTGCAATATTTACTATTTATATTTAGTTCCAGCTTGTTCGCGTGAGGATAGCAAGTAAGTAGGTACTTTAGATTTGCAGTGTACACGATAGAGCTTCCAGTTTGTAAGCACTATTTGTGACTCATCGTGTTTGCACTTTGTTCGACTAGTGCAACCTCGATGCCGATGCCGGCCATCTGTGATATCAGAGCGTACAAAACTCTACTTAGAAAATTTATGTATTTTTTTATTAAACAATGTTTGAGGAATATACATAATGTGGATGAAGGTGTATCTAATCTATTTACCGAAGTAGTATAATAAATTATTGAATTAGGTGATTTGATGGCAAATATGCAAAACAATATTTTTGTATAGGTAATGACTTTGGTAGTTCCTAAGCGCTAGTATAGCTTGCGGTTTCCGAATTCCTGTATAAATGCTTTTATTCTAAGTTACCTACAGTTTTACCACTTTACCATGCCTAGCCCTTGACTCAGAAGCGAAGGAGTGAGGTACAAGTACAAGATGTATGGGAACCCATCTGTGTCCACATTACAATGATAAGACTGCTCGTCGCGATAACTGCGCAATATCGTTTTATAGGTTTACTATACGTTCACTATAGGTTCTTATAGGTATAGGTTTACCTTATAACCATTTTTCTTAAAATATATGAATAACACACAATTACGTATATAGACCATTAAAGCGCAAACATTGCCTATATCAAGATCACACACAAATACGCAATAGACATCCGAAGAGAAATAACTATATATTTTCACACAAGAAGTGCTGGATTAAATTCTTTAGCAATTCTTTAGGAGCAAATAGTAATGCGACCAGATGAGAGAGAGAGAGAGATCATATACGATTTCCTAAAAAAATTTCGTTGCACCTATGTATCTTTAGTTATGTGCGCATTAAAACTTGGTATTTTCATACGAATAACATAGTTTTAGTGCACAACGTATAAATAAAGTTACCATCGTCGTTTATTTTGTGGCTAGCGTGTGTGGCAACAGCGGGCATCGCGAATAACATTTAGCGCTAGGAGTACCGCGGTAATGAAGAGCGGTGCTAAACGCTCACATTACCGGGCGCACGCTAAACGCACACTCGCCCGCAAGTAGATTACACTCTGTCAATATTTGGAGCTGCATTATACTGCGCTCCATGTTGCTGATGCTGTAAAAATTAGGATGCAGATGTATTGCTTCCACGCTGGTCTGGGAAGGAAAGAAAAACATTGGCTAAGCCAGCTTTTCTTCCTGCGCTCTAAGAGTCAATCTGGGGAAAGGGCGATAAACCGGAAATTCCTCTCATAGACTATGGGCTAGTAACCTGTCAATATTTCTGAATGTTATGTAGCATTCAGCTGAAAGTGACCTTCGGGTTTCGTGATTACGAAATGCCAACCTGTAATGGATAGTGATATTGTTTCCTATGTACAGGTAAAAGTACCTACGAAAAGTAGCCTATACTCAGCAGCATGCAAATAGTAAATGGTTACGGTACCACTCGCTCATACATACATACACGTAAATAAGTTGTCCTGAGAAATATTTATTCTTTCAATAACTAAAAAAGTAATTATCACAACACAACAGGATTATTCAAAGTATTCTCGGTCAAATCACAACCAAATCTGACTGTTTTGTCCGATTGGATTTAGTCAGACTACCGCAGCCCTCATCTCTAACATCTCCAACAAACATACAGCTATTTGCTGTCATAAAACTCCTCGGATGAAAAGTTCAAATGTCAGGTATGTGGGCCAGCGCGGGCGGCGCGGTGGGTGAGGGCGCGAAGTGGTCTGAACAAACAGGGGTTTGGTTCCTGCGGCGGCACCTGTGAGTCTGTTTGCACCACCACTTACTGCGCAGGCTACAATCACTGCGCAAACGCCGCTGTTTGCGCGCGAGGCGAGGAAATCTTAATCTAGCGGCTCGAACATCTTAATTATTGAAGTTTTTAGTTGAAATAACGGAAGCGGGTAAGACGTTGAGCAAATAAATTGAAATGTTGGAATGTTGATAGAATCTAAGAATTAAATATGTAGTTTTCAGAAAAAATATACCTATATCATTCGCAATGCCGTCCATTATAACTTATCCGTAATTATTTTGCATTTAATATAATAAGTATCTACCTATATTGTTTTTTAGAGAGACTTAGGTAGTACCGTACTACTTAAGTCTATCTCTCTAAAAAACAATATACTTATACCTACTTTCATAAGTTATAAGGTACGTAACAACCAAGCACTTTGCCGGAAAATATTATTTCCCAATTTATTCTCAAAACACTTTATTCGCGCACCATAAATAAATGTTGCATACATTATTGCAATATGTGATTTGAAAAATAGAAGCTAAAATGTACCTACCTATTGTACGTATGTAAGTAACTATACGAGTATAACGAACATATAAAGCTCCTACATAAGTGAGAGATGCGTGTAAAGTAAAATGAGTTAAGTATCAGAGTATTGTAGCATGGCTCTTATAAAAGTCAGTTCCAATGTTGAAGAGTCAACAGCAACCGTAGGTTGTTCGCTAATTGCTCAGTAAATCATTACCCACATTGCCCGAGCAGCGCCATTTTGTTAGTTTTCCACTCGTTAAAAAATCTCATACGTTCCGGCGAGCTAGACGCAAACTGCCACCAATTACGATACTTCAGTTTCAGGCATCGAATGGCATGACTCATTTTACAATCGAAATTTTATATTCTTATTCTTACCAGTGTACCAAATATTTTTAACTACGTTACGTATCACTACATAGTATAAAACAAAGTAGCCATCCATTCTTTAAAACCACGCAATGGATTTTGATGCAGATTGTAATTTTATTTAGACAATATTATATTCCCGAAGGTTTAACAGACCTCATGCGAAGCCGGGCCGGGACATAAAAATACTTATATTTATACGAACATGGTTAGACATGAACTTGGACAATGGTTAGCAAAGATGGTCCTCGCAAATAAAAGCGGAATAAATATCTAGAGTTGAATACTGAAACACACTGTTCTGATAACTCTGAACATGCAGTGTGTTCTACATACAGTAGTTACGAGGACGCAAGCTTTACGTATTATGTGATTTTATTACATAACATGTAAGTATTGTAAACTTCTCTAATATTAGGCTTATCAGAATCGTAGTCTAAATATTTAAAACTAAACACCAGTCCAGGAAGAGAGTTCCGTTGACTCCGGGGACTCCCTGAGGAGGGAGATAAGGCCCTATAATGGGAATGTTTGCATAGAAACTATCGCAGGACGCGGAAATAAAAAGTTAGGTACACGCGGGCGCAGGAAGGCGATAAAAATCATCACACGATGACACGTAGCTATCCGCCGTCCTAGCTGAGCTATAAAAGCGACAAGTAGCGTCCCACACATACGACACACGACGACAGCGTAAGTGGTACTCCCGTTGATTGACCTATTGATCGAAACACTCTGGAATAAAATTTTATATAGTATAGTAGGAATAACAGGAGGATCGAACGTGACAGACGTCCTTAAATTGTGGTTAATTATATAATAATAACGATTTACCCGCAACTTCGACTGCGCAGAATAGTTGACAGCATAATTTTATTGATTAATGTGTAGAAGACCCATGTTAATTACCCATGCTAGATTACAAATTATAAAGACCAATATTTTTTTGTAACAGCCACCTAAGCCGTCTTTCAACATGATTTTCATACAAACTGTATAGTGCTTTGATGGTTTATTTAAAAAAAAAAAGAGTCTTTAACTAAATGTATACCAAATTTTATCAAAATCAGTATAGGTGTTTAACCGTGAAAGCGGAATATATAGACATACTTCTGCATTTATAATATTATAGTGTTATGTTTAAAATCCACATGGCATGGCATTCATATAAACTGACGTTAAATTCTGCACTTTGACTGCAGATTGATGTTCGTTCGAGTTACTCTTTAGGGCCCCTCCTGGCTTAAAGTAACGTGTAAGTATGATCTGTGCCACAGTAAAAAGAAAATTGATTTATCCGCGTCTCATCGCATCGCATCGTATTCCGAAGCGCAGTTAGGACGCTAGGTTATACCCGGGGAGTGACGGTATTAACAATAACAGTAAAGCCAATACTTTAATCTTATCAAGAACCGAATTCACTTTTGATCGGATATGATGTTTCAGTTTCAGTTATTTGACAATAAGGGAGCACTGGTTGGTAGGTACTTACATCGTTATCATAAGTACCTACATTATGAATTTTGGAATTATAAATATATAATAAACCTACCGCGTATGTTAATATAGCTAAGTAACTATTAAAACAATAGATGCATTACAACCAAAGGTTACAACTTTACATGAGGAGACGTATTTAGTTAATTATTTTTTAAAAAAAGCTGACAGATTCTTGGCATTAATGTTTAGTCATTTGCTAGTTCTTTGGTTTCTGTGCTTGTATTAGAGATTAATATTTTTTCTACATACATTAATTACTTAATTTGTTTCACAATATGCCGTAGACGTTAATGTTAGAATAATAATAAAAACGAGCTTAAAACTAAGTTATAGGTACTTGTAACCATAAATAAATGATCTTGTTTTAAATCGAAAAATTATGTATTTTTATTAAAAGTATAGAACTTGGTACCTAGTATTAAGTTATGATGAGTCGCACCAGAATAACACAAGTAAGTACGCCATTTTATCTAAACGACAACGGGTTATCGCGCAAGTTAAAGTTAACGTAAGGTAGTGCAACCCACTCGGTGCTGATATGAGCTTATTTTCTCAGTTCGGCCACTATGACAATGAAGCGCCGCCACACGATAGAAAATTAATAAACAATGAGATATGTAACAGATAACTATTTCAATTTACCGCCAGATGAAGGAGCTTGTCTTTGGGCACCGCCGACCCGCTTTATCTAGTTTATGGTCACTAATTACGGGGGTAATTAATGAGCCGGGGTCAAACCACTAAACGTTACATGATAAGCGTTCGATATACATTTGCGCATTTCTGTCAATTGAATACCTATAAATAATTTAAATGCATTTGATAAATGTGATAGGTAAATAAAAGTTTGTACCTTCACATAGTCGTACAAAAATAAGAAGTACCTACTTATTAAATAATACCTATTTATGTATCACAAAACAATACGGCCGTGTGACATAAAAAAAATTATGGACTGGACGTCATATACCTACTTATGTACATATAAAGATTCTATATAATCATCTTTTTTGCAGATTTCCTTTGGATTTCTTTCATTGCCTCATTAGGTAGATGTATTCTGAGAAAGTAATAAATTCGTAGTTGAAGGATCGTTTACACTTTCATATTTTTTGAAAAATTTATATCATCAAAATATATATACGTTTACAAACATATTACATAAATATTTATGAAAACTAATAATAAAGACAAATTAAGTTATAGTAATAACTACTTTATCCGTAATAGATCGATTTTGTTCTTAGTAGGTAGGTAGGTCTTTTACCTAAGAAACACCTACTACCTACCTACATTTTTACTTGTTCCCTGTTTACAAGCTACAGGAAGTAGGTACTTTTAGATAATTATGAAATTCAAAACTTACTGTTCCACTAAGTATTAAGTTTCAATATTTTGCTTAGTTTTATTTACTTCTTATATGTTTACTACGCGCAAAACATAATATGTAACTATATAAATTACTAGATGTTTCCCGGCGCTTCACTCCCGTGGGAATTTTGAAATAAAATATAGCCTATAGCAGTCTTGGATGATATACCTTTCTAATAATGAAAGAATTTCTGTAATCGGTTCGGTAGTTTCAGAGATTACCCGCCTCAAACATACAAACTCACAAACGCTTACCTCTTTATAATAATAGTATTGACTAGATGTTGCCCGGGGCTTCGCTCCCGTGGGAATTTTGAGACAAAATATAACTTAGCAATCTTGGATACGTAATGTATCTTTCTAATGGTAAAAGAATTTTTAATATCGGTTCGGTAGTTTCGGAGATTACCCGCTTCAAACATATAAAACTCGCAAACTTACAAACGCTTACTTCTTTATAATAATAGCATAGATGTAGTAGATACCTACTTATATAATTTAATTATACTCATAATATTTCGAGCTTATTTTATTCATTGAAGCATTTCATTAATTTCTCCATTAAGAATAAGGACTCAGTCTCATTTATTTAAATTATTGTCATTTCATTCTTATATATCACTGTAGGTACTAAAAAGGGTTCTCTCATTTAAGTAGTTCTCTCAAGTAAGAATATAGTGTCGTTGAATATTATATAGATATACATCCAAAACCCAGGTCAATCTCAAAAATATCATTTTCCATCTTGACCTGACCGGGCATCAGTATTCCAGAATTGGGAATTTGGATTTTGAAAATACAGTACCACTAAGTTCCAAGTAAAGCGGTTAATTGATATAACAAAGGTTGTATAAGGATTCCGTTTTAGGTATACCTACTATTCGGATATACTCAAAAAAATGTTTTATAAATTTACAGCCAAACAACATTTTAGTGCGTGGTGGAAATTTTTAAAAAGTTTATTGATAGATATTACGGTGTAAAAAATTAAATTTTATTAGCGACTAAGGTGCTGCAAAAGTGTACCTGCGTATGTACTAATAAGAAATAGTACTTTAAAAAAAAAATTTTTTTTTTAGGAAATTACCTAAATATACTCTACCAAAACTATAAGTAAACAAGAGAAATATATTTTCATAAAACTGTAGCATATAATGAAGGACTGACCTTGTTGGGCGAGGGACTATTTTGTCATAGTTGAGGTTCCTCATCAGTCGGCCTACAGCCTCATTGATCTCCAGCTTATCCTGCTCCCAGCTCATGGTCACAGACTACAGACAGAAGAACAGTCAAATGTCGCGGTGACAGCGCGCGTGCGACCGACTCGCGCGCTCCGAGTATAAAGAAGTCCTTATGCTCCCGCGCAAGTATAAACGCCGACAGAAGGGGAACGCGGTCCGCGATATCGTATTTGTTTACTTTAAGATTATCCGATTATTTGTATACCAGAAACGAAAACAATAAAGTTTGACGGTTTAATATCGATGTTTATACATTTTTAAGATAGACTTTTGGAATTATTTTCTGAGATCGTTTATTCTCAAAAGATGTTAATTAAATTTATTAATGAACTTATGCAAAATTAAATTTACCTAATAATTTTAACAATATTACTATTTTTATATATTACGTTGAATAAGTTGGAAATATACCTAAGTGCCACAATATATGCTTATTGCATTCTTTATATGAATTAAGGAACAAATAAGATTATAATAAATAAAAATATTACGTGAAACGCAAATGACATAAGTACTCATACAATAAAGTAAGACTTCAATCAAGGGCACATTAATTCAGCGTGGCTGCGCGCGAGTTTTCCGAGTTTTCCTGCCCGCACGCATTGTGGGCGGTGCGCGCGCGCCGTAGCACCGCCTCGTCGCCGGATTGGCGCGGACACTGTGACGTCATGCCGAGCATTATCTCAGTACCTACTGGAAGCTCCGTTGGATAATGATATAATAAGATACGCATTGCATTCTATTCGACATTTTTTTATATTTTAACGATCATAAGTTTTAGTATTTTTTTTGCCTTTTTTATTTATTGCACCTAGAATAAGCCAACAGTTTTATCGTTATTTTGTTGTATTGATAAAAATAAAAGAAAAAGATAAGAAAAATTCATCATACAGCCAACCTCGTATTCATCTAATCCAAGTAGGATTAGGAGGAGTAGAACTTCCTAACTAATATTATAATTGCAAAAGTAAGTTTGTTTATTAGGTACCATGTCTAGCCATGCTGGCTTGCATTGGTATGGGCACGGCATATCCGACCTTACCTTGTAGAGTAAGTACCTATCTTGTAAAATGTAAATAGGTACCCTGGTTTAACTATTAAACACAAAATGAGCCTGACTTGTAAGTAGCATTATGTCCAATAGCACGTCCAATAAGCACGGACGTAGAAAGAGGGGCCGGGTACCGCCGTACCCATTTCAGAATTTTACAAACCAATATAAAATAATCACGCTTTCTTACATCAACACCGAGTCGTAAAAATAATTGGATAGGTATTTACATTTTCGGGCGTATCTAAAGATATTTAACAAGAGATATACTTCTAGAAACGCCCGCAAAAAGAAAAATAAGAATAAAAAAGGTAAAACTTTTGAAGACTTCATTTCATGAATCCCGTTAATAATTTGCAAAATTGCACACAGAAAATTAAGAAGTACTTAGGTAGCTTTTTTGGCCAGAGGTTCAGCATTGCAGTGCAAATCGATAATGCTGCCAGCCTTTTGGGAACTTTGACGCAGGACAACGCGCATAACTAAACTAAAAAAGAAAAAATAAACCTTTTTAAAGACTTAGCTATGTTAGAAGACCGGTAGCCTTCCTAACATGTACTCTCTTTGGGATTGTTGTTGTTGCCTATCAGTTATCGAAGTGTATTTAGGAGTTATTAGGAGGTAACCACACCAGTTAATTGCGTACATACTATCTACATTTAATTTTGTTTCGTGTAGACCAGGCACATTAGATACTTGCAAAGCAAACACCATCAATTAGCTGATATTATTAAACCTTCCAGCGCGCACATTAGCACGATCTAATTTTGTGCCCAATTCTCGCAATGTACTTGCTAATTGAGTTGTCAAGGTATGCAGGTGTGCCTACCTGCTGTTTTCCTATCTATCTATAACAGCCTATGGAAATTATTTGCCCCTACTACTAATTATCCACTTGCTACCTGGGGGCTTACCATCATCTCTTAACGCGATCCTCTTTACGACCTAAGCTGAACTGCATCGCAAATTCGTACCATCGACTTTATTTTCAGTATGAATGCGATTCATTTTAGGAACCTAAATTGAACTGAGTTGCATTGGAATCGTACTGAAAAGTTGATGGTAGGCCTGCAGGCAGGTAACACAGACAATAAAAACTAAACATAAATGTAAAATAGGTAAAGTTTGTTTTTTACCAACCGGCACGATCCGGGTACCTAAGTACCTATTAATTGAAATGTTGGTATATAAAAAATATGCTCATAACATCCTAGAAGTATATATAAAAGCGAAAAACACTCACTCGCGTATCACGAAATCTTGAAAACTACTGAGCCCCTGAAGATAAAATTTGGCAGGAAGGTACATTGTGAGGAGAGGAGACGTCCGCTAAGAAAGGATATTTCGAAATTCCATCCCTGAGGGGGTGAAATAGGGTTTACTAGTTTGTATGACACTTCGTCAATTTTGAAGTGAGACATATAAAATTTTTGGTTTAAATTTGCAGTTGGTAAAAAAAATAATGCATTAATTCGATTTTGAAAATTACATATCTATAGGGGTGAATTAGGGGTTGTAAGTTTGTATGAAACTTCGTCGTCATTTTTGAAGTGAGACACATGAAATTTTTTATTTAAATTTGTAGTTGGGAAAAATTAATAATGCAATAATTAGATTTTGAAAATTAAATCCTCATATAGATTTAAAATAGGTGTTGTAAGTTTGTATGAAGCATCGTCATTTTTGAAGTGAGGCACATGAAATTTTTGATTGAAATTTGTAATTACAAATCAATAATATTGCATTTATTAGGTTTTAAAAATTTCATCATCGAGGAGGCATCAGGGATTGCAAATTTATATGAAACTTCCTAATTTTTGGAGCGAGATCAAGTGGCATTGTGGACAACATTTAACTATTTTTTGCTTACACAGGTTGGCCCCCTATAGCCCAGCGTCCACGTATACGGCTCAAAAACTACTGTACCTAGAAATATGAAATTCAGCAGGAAGGTAGACAACTAGAAAACATCTCTTAAGAGATTTTTTTAGAAATTCCATTCTTAAGAAAGTGATTACAGTTTGTATGGAATTTCATCATTTTTAGTAAACATAATTTTAGGTAAAAACTGGTGATTGGTAAAATATTGCATTATTAATGCAATAATTAGATTTTGAAAATTGCATCTCTAGGGGTACCTAGGTATATGTGGAGGTGGAAATTTATCTTTGGCACGCGTTACGAAAGCGGGAGTGGGACAGTAGCGGGAAATGGATGGGGCACGTTGAGGGAAAAGCCATGGAAGAATTTGTAGGAAACGGGATAGGACAGGTTTCGGAACGAGACACGTAGCGGAAATGGTAGCGGGAAACGGGGTATTTAACTAAAGATGACAAAAATACGATTTTGAATCTTAGTAGGTAATAAATAAACTTTAGGTACCAGTCATTGAATACGCGATAAAAGAATAACTGAAATTTTACTTTGATTCCTTTTAAGAAATTCACGCGTGCGAAGCCGCGGGCAACAGCTAGTAGTATTAATAAAAATTAGAAAATATTATAATTAATTAATAATAATTTGAGAAATTGACAATTTATTACAATTACAATATTCCTCCGCACTAGACACTTTTCTTTGAATCAATGAAAAAAACAATCAATGTAAACAATCGATTCAGTTTATCGCCTATTCCTTAATAGCATCGGTTTAGATCTAGTTAGTTATAACGTTATACAACAAAAAAAACTTGTTTTGTGTTGCCATAAGCAAAAAATATTTTACGTTAAATTGTTATTGTCAATGTCCAAATGTCTATGTCGTGTTTTGTCAAAAAAGTCAAAATAAATATACATGTGTGTGTGTCATGTCTTTTTTGTGTATTTACTCCATCTAGACTCGAAGATTTCTAAGAATTATGGTACTTAAAAGATTGAAAAAATGCGTTAAATCTTGAATCTTGTGGTTGGTGCATTTGTAAAACTAAACTAATTTAGTTTATCTATTTATAAAAGAAAACAATAAGAAGAAGTCATTATGAAAATTGCAATAGAAGGATGTGCTCATGGTGAGCTAGACAAGATTTATGAATGTATAGAAACATTACAAGACAGGGAGTCAATAAAAATTGATTTACTGATATGCTGTGGTGATTTCCAATCTGTCCGCAATAATGAAGATATGCGGGCCATGGCGGTTCCTGACAAATATCAACATATATGTACATTTTACAAGTGAGTTCATTTACATATTGTTATTATTATCGTTGATGTCAAGATGAGGTTTGGGATATTACACGCAAGCTCAAAAAAATGCCTATTCGCTCTTCACTTGAAGATCCCTAAATTGTAGGTTTTGGGTGGAAATTACAGGTATTTTTAATTTGCAGGTATTACAGTGGAGAAAAGCAGGCTCCTATACTGACATTATTTATTGGTGGCAATCATGAAGCCTCAAATTATTTACAAGAGCTACCTTTTGGTGGCTGGGTGGCACCTAACATTTATTATATGGGCAGAGCAGGAGTCATCAATTTTGGTAATTTGAGGATTGGAGGTTGGTATTATATTCATATTTATCCATTACTTAGGAAGCTATTTTACCAAGTAATGGATAAACTAATTGAAATCTATACATATAATAAAACTGTAGTTGGTTAATTATTTTTATTTTATTTATGGATCTAATAGAAGCCAAAACAATTTTGTTTTTGAATTTAAGAAACAGAAGAAACACAATATAATAAAAGCTGGTGAAGCTCTGTAATTCATATGTAATCATGCAACATAATTTACTGTGTAATATCTTATAAAGATATTTTGTTATTCATATACATGTCTTTCATGTTGTAGGTTTATCAGGAATTTACAAAAGACATGATTATTTACAAGGATTGTGGGAAGCCCCACCATACACTCAGCAATCCCTGAGAACTGTGTACCATGTCCGCTCACTTGATGTGTTCAGAATGAGCCAACTGAAGGAGAAAGTTAATG
This sequence comes from Plodia interpunctella, assembly GCF_027563975.2. NCBI lineage: Eukaryota > Metazoa > Arthropoda > Insecta > Lepidoptera > Pyralidae > Plodia > Plodia interpunctella. Next base: position 6,251,407 of record NC_071303.1, read on the forward strand.
TGATGCTTTCCCATGACTGGCCAAGAGGAATCACAGATTATGGAGATAAGGAACATTTACTGAAGAGAAAGCCTTTCTTTAAGTAAGCATTTTGGGTGTCATTAACATGTTCAAGAACTTTTATATATTAAACTAGTGGTCCATCCTGGCTCTGCTCAGTAAAACCATCAAAAATTATACACATAAACCTTCTTGAATCACTATCTAATAGAAAAACCATCTAAAGATGTGTAGTTTTAAAGATCTAAGCATACATAGAGACAGGCAGACAGTGGGATGCAACTTTATTTTATACTACAGAATGACAAGTGTCGGTCTCTCAATGATCTTAAATTCTTGTTTTTTTTTATAGAGACAAATGTGTATAGAAGTTACTGTTTATAAGTAAATGTATTTATAAATTCCAGGGAAGATATTGAATCAAATCAACTAGGCAGTATACCAGCAGAGAGGTTATTACATACATTAAAGCCAGAGTACTGGTTTGCAGCCCACTTGCATTGTCAGTTTGCTGCCATAGTTAATCATGAAGACAACCAAACAACAAAATTTCTAGCCTTAGACAAATGCCTGCCGAAACGCAGACACTTGCAGATATTGGAACTTCCAACTGAATATGATGGTGATAAGTCATTGAAATTGGATGCAGAGTGGCTAGCTGTGCTCAGGAGCACCAATCATCTGCTAAGTGTCAAAAATATGGATTGTCATATGCCAGGACCAGGGGGTAATGAAAGGTGATGATTTAAATTTTGTGCATTTTATTATTTACTTAGTAGTATGTTTAGTTTGGTAAAAAACCAATTCTCTTTTTCTTAAAAAAAATTAACCTTCATAATTATAAAACAATCATTTGTTTTAGTGGAAAGTCAATTTTGCAACATCACTAATACATCTAATATACTTTACTAATAATAAATGCTTACAACGGCCTATTGGCATTTGTCAATCAATAGGGTGACCAAATTATTATGATGTAAATAATATTCTTTATGATAATTATTCTACTTAAACATAATTTCAATTTATCCATTGCTGTTTCAGATACGTTTTTACACCTACTGAAGAAGAAAAAGAAGCTGTGGTGAATATATTGCAAGACTTAAAGATTACCCATGACAGTTTTGTGAAGACTGCACCCATTTATGATCCAAGAGCGCCAAAACGTGCCCCAAGTAATCCAATTTTAAACCCACAAACTGCAAAGTTATGTGAAAAATTAGGTATTGATGACCCTGTACAGGTTGTACTGGCTCGGTTAGGCAGAGTGATGTCACAACCATGCATGGAAACTCTGCCATCAGTACCAGAGTTGGTTCCAAGTGAAAATGTAGTTACTAAAACTCCAATGAAAACAACAAAATTATTTTTGCCGGCTCCAAGTACTCCAAGCCAACATGAAGATGATGACTCTCAAAAGAACGTAATATTCTCTCCAGGGAGTTCTTTTGTCTCAGATAATGCTGACAGTGTAAATGAGAGCACCACTCCCTTGTCCGCCTCTAAGAAAACTTTTAAAAGGCGAAACATGTCACTGTACAATACTCCTGACGGCGATGACAGTGTAAGCACAGAGTCAAGTTGCATACTGGATGACAGTCCTCGGTCAAGTAAGTTACCTTTCATAGGTAACAAGTTATAAGTAATATTTGTTTAACATAACAGGGCCTTTTATAATTTATGTACATGGTGAACATGACAACAGGATCATCACAAAATAGTACAAAATTTATTGGTTAAACTTGTATTTATTTAACCAATTTCAGATCTGTAAGTTGAATCGACTTATAATAATTTTTGGACATGCATTTTTATTTTTAAGTAGGTAGTTATTTTAAGACTAATGAAATTAAAAAAGTTCTATAAACTTATAAGATAATTTTTAAACAAAATAAAATAATAGGAAATAAATATTTTTATAACAAAAATTTATCTTACATACTATCCCTGCATGTTATCACATATAAGTATGTGATATTTTAGAACAAATTACCCAAACATGTAATTAATTTTATAGTTAATTTAAAACTAACATTTTCTTAACATAATGAACTTGCACTGTGGTCAATATTTTAAACATTTTAGTCAATCAAATGTTTAGTTACTCAGTCATAATAATTAGTTTAAGCTTAAATCATGGACTGACAAAATTACAGCTTGTAAATTTTTTGCAATGAAATTAGTGCAATTATCTCCTGTGTTTTATTTCAACAATTTTTTTCATGCATCAAAATATTTTTTAGGATATGAAGATATCACTTAGGCTGTATGTGACAGAACTAAACAAAGAGCACAAAATTGTCTTACAGTTTCATAAAGGTTCCTTTATGAAATTGCAATTTGCAACCATATAATAAAGGTAATATGACTGTATAATCAGGTAATTTTGGATCTAGTATTTACAGTACATATTTAGGCTTTCTACTGAATTTACTATTTTTAACTCTGGTGCCATCATCTTAATATCCAAAATATGTCTGAAGAATCTACAAAACCATACTTTCCAAAAAAATTGAATTGGTAATAATGATAGATACATCTATAAAGAAAAGGCCATTCAACATTCAGAATCACATCACATAGTTCCTTAAGATTAAATAATTTTGAAGTGTAACTTGAATACTACTAACATTTTGTTAGACCAGCAATACTTAATGTTAACATTAAATGAACATAAAACCCTACAATTTATTTTATATGGGTCAGTAGATGCTCTTTGAGTTGTGGCATATTTTTGGGCTTGAAATCACATTGGTTGCACACAAGGTCTGTTGCCATTAGGCTTTTATGCAATTCACTAGATATTTTCTTGATAGAGCCGCTTTCCTTGAGCTCTTTGAGTGCATCTGAAAATAAAATGCATTATTATTCATTATCACTTCAATCATAATCAATAAACCATTTAGTATTAGATTTGCAATATGTTCTTTTACCTTGATAAGGTATAAAGAAATTTGTAGTGAAGCTGTTCCAATGCACTTTTGTTTTAAGACAAGGGGAAACCATGTCCGTGCTTATCACGTGCATATGCAGTCTCTGCATACTCGGTACAGCGTGAAAACCGGCACGCAGTGAACTGTCCATATGTTCTTCTTTCAGTTCTTGATACAATTTTCCAAATTCTTCTAATAAACCAACATGAGTATCGTTGAGCTTGTGAATACTGTTGATATCTTCAAAGGGAAGAATAAGGTAGTGTATCTTTGCCTTCGGATATTTATCACGAATCGCAACAACTCTATCAGTCTTTTTCACGATAGATTCTGGGTCTTCCATAGATCCTAGTAGACCTAGTGACCAATGCCTGGGTTGCTTTGTTGTTCCAATCCCAGTCATTATTCCTAACTTTCTTTTACTCATTGTTAAACAATTCAAGCAACACTTGAAAAATGTTCGCGACAGGTACTACCTACCTTTTCGCTAGTATTTTCTCTTTTTTTTGTAAGTAAACAAAATTTTGACGTGACGTCCATAAATTGTCAAATTCAAATGATATTTGGTTTGACAGCGACAATTAGCGCTACCGCACATGTTAGGTTTCCGAATCTGGAATGTGAATCAGGAATCCGAATAGGGAGTATTACTGCACATTTATCCCGCCAGATTGCAAGACTGTATGTTAGGTACACAAAAGCTTTGCCGCCTTTTGCTATGTCGATTAAAACGTATATTTTAGAGTACTTTATTAATCCTTATAATATGTAAGCATTCGTTTGTAAAAATGTACAACAATAGCAGTATAATAGTAGCATATTCGGGTGCAGAAATATTGGTAGAAAAAAAAATTTCAGTCAAAATCAAATTTATATCAATTTATGACCACAGTTGACCAAATAATGCAGAACATAACCTAACCTAAAAGAGTGTTATTATTTTATTATTTTCAGATAATCCTCTAAATCTTTCCTTTTTCCTTTAAACTTGCGTAGAATTTGCGAAGATATTTATTGGTCGTAAATCTGCAAAAAAATTGAAAATTGGCGCTTTTTGCCTCCATTGGCAATGTTTGTGTACCTTAGTTGTACCAGTAGCACCATCTGCGAACTTTGCGTAATATGCCCTATTCGATGCATGAATCTTTTATACTTATTTCTTAATTCAATCAAAATGTTCACACTGCCGCATCCATGGAATTAGTAGGTACTCCGTACGAAGTACTTACTAAATCAATGGCCGCACCACTTAATTTATCGAACGCCGCATACGTTCCTTCCTTTTCGTTCGTTGAGTATAATATGGAATCGCCATGAAGAAGGATTATCATCAAGGAATTTTGATTTAAAAAATATATAATAAAACACTTAGTAGGTAATCGTGTACACAAGGTGGTGGTACTCGCAGTTTATTTCCAAAAAGTTACAACCTACATCTTTGCATAGTCATGACTGAAAATTTTAAGTCACGTGTTAAATAACTCGGTAATTTTCAGTCATAAGTAAGTATAATTTATAAATAACTTAGCAGTTACCTAACTAAAAATAAATAATACGTAAGTAGTTACATATCTAATGAATTAACATTGTTTATGCAAAAAAGGTAAACTTAATTACATAATTATCTTTAATGAGCTGATTCAATATTAAGATATATGTACTTATGTGGGTACTTCACTTATATTACCTATACATATAATGTACTTAACATTACAAGTATAGGCATTATAAGTGAACTTTGTTCAGAAAAAAATAGTTACAACGTACCGTACCTAAGTACGTTGTAACAATTTTTTTTACTTAGATAAATATTGCGTAAAGATAGACGTAGACATCGATATTTTACAATAATACTTGTGGATACCAAAAAAGTAGCAGCCATAAAGTACGTATAGCGGTGGTGGTCCAGTGGGTAAGACCGTCCGCCTGTGATCAGACAGGTCTCAGGTTCGAAACCTACTCGTGCCTATGTTCTAATGTCTCTATCTGTTTTGTTGTGGTCTAATGGTTAAAAGAAACTTGTAGAGAGAGTTACGTCTACCTCATTCACCTTCCGGTTGCATTTCGAGCTGTGTCCACGGGAAGGTATGGAGTTGTTCTAGGACTGACCACAGGCCATGCTTCGCTTTTAGCCACATCTGTACATAAACTTGATGTTCCATGGGTAATATCGCTATACAAAAAAGTCTATACGGTCTATTTTTAGTTACTCAAGAACTAATCAGATCAAAAATAAACACATACAAAAAACCGTCTAGTTATACATAACTAGACGGTTTGTTTATCCTAACCCGTGGAACATTATAAATAAAGAGGGATTAAAAAACGTTTGAATAATAGGAAGAACTTAGCCTACCGAAGTCTTTTTGTACCTAACTACTTAAATAACATCTATACATAAGCCTACACAGTGTGAGTATTAATATCACTGCACGGTGGGGCGGCCTGTGTAGCCGGTGTCAGGCAAGGAGTGGTGGGCCAGCTCCCGTAGAATCTGCTCGAAGCCTTTACCGTTTGAAGACTGCAGGCTGTTGTTCTTCAGCATGGTGGAGTTCAACTTTGTTGCCAGGTAACACATCTGTTGGGAAAATGTTTCATAACTATTAGGTATCTCTATACGCTGCCTTATTGCACTGGCGGAAGATAGTCAGTCAGTGACGGAAAAATACTTGCCGTAATTAACCCCATTATTTTAATAAATATTCAATATATTATTATGGATTGAGTTTGGTTACAACTATTTGGTACTGGAAACTGAGATAATTAAAATTTAAGTATGTAACATAAAGAATGCAATGGCATTCTTTATGTCATGTGAGCGAAAGAACCGTAAACTCATATCCGCCAGGGCCCGGAAATCTCGATTTTATTTTATTTTTAATATGCATGTGAATTTTAGTAATAATGGCGAGAGGTTGTTCTTGATTCAGGTCGTGGTTGCATAAAGAAAGTGACAGTGACGGTGAAACAGTGTTTCAACCGCCTGGAAGCAAAAGGTCCCAAGTTTGAATCCGTCCACATTGTGAATATGGGCTTGTATTTATATCAATCTGTTTCATATACGTAAGTAGTTTTTAGACAATCACTTGCTTTTAAGGAAGCTAGAAAACCTGCATACTGGTAGTTCACTAGTGTGCTGCGAAATCATGCCAAATACCCATAGGCGACTATGACATCTGACATAGAGCTTATCTACTTCTTTATGTGCTTCATTCATTACTGAATTTTGTCCGCTCCCTACATTCAACTTTATCCATAGCCATCCTGAATAATTGTTTGACTGTTTTGTCTCCTATCCATTTGAATGGTAACTGAACTGAGCCAAGACACGTAACGCTTTCTGGCAACTCGATTCACAAGAAGAAGAATACTAACCAACAAGGCGGACATAAAGAGCAGCGTTCCGAGCGCTACAGCGATCATCATGGAGGTCGCGCATGTGGCCTCTAAAGGCGTGCGATGGAAAAGTTCCCCGGGCATCACTACAGTATACTCCAGGTTCTCCTTGAAACGCGTGAACGGTGTAGTGGCGTTGTCAGCGCTGAGAGCTGAGCTGCTGACGTTGTGGCTCTGGCTCGCGTCAGACAGGGAACGCCGGCGACGACCGTGACCTGAAAATGAAAATAATGTGAGAAATATTTTTTTTTTACGTAAACTAATTTACCTATGAATGCAGTTTTAGTTTATTAAGGTCGCCATTCTCCATGTACAAAAATTCAGATAATTCTTCACGTAAAATTAAATCTTTAAATTTTGAAGATTTGGCTGTGATTGTAGGACTGGCTGTTCAGCCACATGTCAATAAGTATGTAAAAATGAAGTTACCTAAATTACCTGAAGGTTCGAACAGGTCGAGGCAGTAGTCCGGCTGGCAGTCAGCGGCGTCCATGCAAGCCTTGATCTGCGAGTGGATCCAGAGGGTGGAGCGCTCCTTCATGGAGGCCAGGAGGAAGGCCTCGAAGTCCAGGAACACCTCGTTGTGCCGCTCGCGGTACCGCGCCGGCTGGTGCGGGATGATCGACGCGAAGTCGCGGTTGCGGCATCTTGGAAATAGTGCATAGTAATCATGTTGTATTCTAAAAGGCTGAATGCAGAGTGGGCCCGATTTTTTACACGACTAGCGGTTTTATAAATTGTGAATGCAATCAATCTGCGCAAGATAGTCAGTACATAAAAACGTTAGATTTAACATAAATAAATTATTTTAAAATTAAGTACCTCATACGCATGCGAATGAAACATTTTACATTAGTTATTTTAATCACTGTTTAAAGACTGATTACACAGTCTAGCAACAAAGTTTGCTCGTTGATTGCACAATAAATAAATAAATATATAAGGATAAATGACACAGATTGAGTTAGGTAGCCCCAAAGTTCAAAATCAAAATCAAATCATTTATTCAGAAATTAGGCCTTCACAGGCACTTTTTCACGTCATATTCTAAATTTAATGATGTTTACCAAAGCTACAAACTACTAGCATTTCGGAACGACCACTGTTGAGAAGAAATGCCGAAAGAAACTTATTCAAACAGTGTTGGTCCCTATTATGCCAGAAGGGCTTACCATTTTTTAAATATAAATTTATGTATAATTTTTTATCAGTAATATAACATGTAAGTACACAATAAAGTACATGGTCAAAAGGTATACTGAAACATATTATGATGACCTGACCGGGCTTCGAACCCGGGACCTCCAGTGTAGCAGTCCGGCATGATGACCATTAGGCCATAGCGGTCGTCAAAACAATAAAATAGGCGAAAAGTGCGTGTGCATTACTTACATAGACTAGTATACTATAATAATAATCTTTTCCTCCATTGCAAGTGCATAGGTCAGTGAGGGAAGTTGTCATGTGAAATTGCTGCACTATACTTTAGCTGGACGCTTCGGCGTGGGAAAGGCGTGAGGATCATGTTCGTACCGATTAAGATCGTTGACACGTGATGGACGTAATGTGAGTGAAATGTCTGCGAGTTTGTCGACTCTTCTTGCGTATATACAATTATCTAGGTATACGTACCTAGTAGTACGTACAGGATATATCAATTTCAGGAACTACTTATAATTAATTACCTAGGTACCACTATTCTATGCACATTTCAATAAGTAAGTTAATATATTATGACACTGAAAGTCAAAGTCAAAGCGAATACATTTATTCACGTGAAATTTTAAATTATACTAGCGGCACGTCCCGGCTTCGCTCGTGTAAAAACATAATAAATTATACAACTAAACCTTCCCCAGGAACCACACTATCTACTTATTGGTGAAAACCGTATGAAAATCCGGGCTGGAGTTTTTAAGTTTATCGCGAACAGGCAGGCAGACAGACGCGGCAGAGGACTTTGTTTTATATGTAAGGATAGTATTTCTCAAAAAGCTACAAATTATCTACTAGTATTATCGTTAAATGTATAGTTATAGCTGGTGTGGCCGTGTGGCGGAACCGGTGTGTTATCGACCGACGACGACGGCATTCTATCCACGATTCTACAAAACTACCGCCAGCTCATTCTATTATTTGGCGAGTATTTTGTTCACTAGAGCGCTAATAAATAAGCACAGATTGAGGTCACTAACAAATATCTCGATACGACATCGGATCATAGATGGGTTTACGCTCAGTATTTGCCCAGTCTTCTTAAAAAGTCGGGCGCAAACCTAACAAGGGTTTGTGCCGAACTATTTGGGAAGAAACTTGGCAAACATTGGTCGTAAAGCGATCTTTGCATCGGGTACATTTTTGTTCGGATGTTGGCTGGAGTAATAAGCAATTATTGTGAAATATGTATTTACTATACTTAATAATTTTACTACAGCAGGTAAATATAACTTATCTTTGTTGTTGCATTATGAATCAATAGTATATAATATAGTTTAACTATTGCCTAACTAGTTACAACCTATCTGAAGATACACTAGAGTTACACGTCAGATCTTATCTTTACGTTCGGAATAAAGGTTATTTCTTTCAAATTCACAATCAAGCTAACTACCAAGTTCAAAGTTGATACTTTCGATGTCAGTAGTACGGTTAGCATTAACCACATTGTCCTAAGCACCTTTGACTTTGTTTGTGAGCCATAGACCGTGAACGGCAGAAAACAGACCGGTTGCACATGAGCTCCAAACAAGACACCGTTTTCTTGCCTGGATAATTAATTTATTTATTTCTCTGAAAACCTACAGTTATAGAACAAAAAATAAGCACTAAAATAAATAACTGTAAAGCCAGTAATAAGTACTGCTTAGTAGATATTTTTATAAAATATCCAACAGTGTCTTTGGTTGAATATCAGATGAGGTGGTTTATTCCGATAAAAAATGTTTGGATTCCAAAAGAAAGATTGTAGGTAAAATGACAAATATTCCTCTTCATATGATCGTCGTAAAGTCATTAATTACAATGGTCCTAATATTTATATAGTAGGTAACTAGTTATTCACCACGAACTTAGATATCGCGAACACAATATTTTTTTACAAAATTGTGAATATATCGAAAACGACAATCGATTTTGATGCCCCGCAAACTTAAAAATTCTATTGACAGATCAACAAACCTATTAAATTTCATCAAAATCAGTCTGATTTTTCGGTTTGAAAGTTATCGCGTTACAAACATACATACATAGAAAAAATGATTTTTTGGCCCAAGTTGATTGTAGACCTCGCTAGCAAAGCAGTGAGGGAAAGATCTGACATTGATTTTGGACATGGTGTCTAAAAGGCATGGTGCCATGTATTTTGTTTTTTTTTGTGCTGCATCTGTTTCACTTGTCTGAACTTTGATTTCGTTTGTCAGTAGTTAATTTTTGACCTCGATCATCGATGAAAATAATGTAAAGTTACTTACCCATCCTTCACGAGTAGCACGGCGCCAGGCGCGTGCGGTCGGTCAGGATCCGGAGACACGGCCACCTCCAGCAGTTTGATATGGCGCCACGCCGAGTCGGGGTTGATTCGTGCGCGCAGCTGCAGTTTCGTCCCTATTGGAACCGCCTGCGAAATTACAGCATTATTACTAACCCGCAGATTCAGTGGAATATTTATAAACCATTTCCAGCTAATTACTGGAAAGTGAAAGGTCATGTATGTCTGGCGGTAGATTTCTTATCTACGTGTATATCTTCGTTCATACCGTCGTGGATTACGACCAACACCCCTGTAGATATACAACATAATTGACCCGAGGTTAATTATACTTAGATACAATTATGGATTTTAAACTATATCTAGTTTGATTTAGATACAATTATGGAAAAAAAGCAATATAGAATTATATTAAGCTTTGCAAGGCTCTATGTATACCGTAAATGAGGGGATAGTGAGAAGCTTGTAACAAACCAGCATGCACAAGTGCAAAATGGCACGTACAGCCGTTACCTGGTCAACCGGCAAGTCGACCGAGTGGTTGGAGTGGCGCGACACGGGCGGCGCCTCCTTGTACAACGCCACCTCGTACTCCAGGCGCCCTGGCGTCTCCTCCACCACGCCGGACACGCGTGCGCCGTGCGGGCTGGAATTAACATTATTTAATATTCTTCTTCTTCTCTAGCCCATTGCCATATGCTAATGCTGATTGTACGCCTCTAGCAATGAATGCACGCCATTGTCTATTTATTTATTAAGGCACGCTTATAGTGATTGCATATAACTTTTTATACGATACAAAAACGTCAGTAAACAGAGAGTACAACTTTTGCCAATAATACAATTCGATGTCATAGAAGAAAGCATGAAAATCCGCACAGAAATGTTTGAACAGTTCTCATTAAATTAAAATTAATTCCAAGGAAGGTTTATTGCCAAGGAAGGGTTCCAAGAAGGCTGACAGCATCCCATATTCACGGATTTAGCAGAGGACTGCCAGTGATTGAAACGTGACCGAAGTCGTCAGTGCCAATGTGAACTCGGGGACGCAATATAGATATTTTAGGTTTGTTACTTTCAACATTCATTTAGAACCGGTAACGCGCGTATGTCACAGGATGCGGTGACCACTTCCCAGGTGGCCACCTATTTACTTGCTCGGAAATTGAAAAATAGTTAACTGATAATAACAATATCAGATGACCGCTATTCTATTTTCAGGTAAATAATATTATAAATAGACAGATTTTCTTAGAACGTCTAAGGGGCTAAGAGCCAATACCTAGTAAATAAGAACATAGAACAGAATGTAAATGACAAATTTTAGAATGATAATAAAAGGGAATGGCTTGGTAAAGGCTATGAAAATCGATATAAGTTTACGATTTCACGAATGGGCCGACTGCTCGTAGTCTATATATATCTTAGTCGGTGACATTTAGGCCTATAGGGCACCTAACAATATATTTGAAAATAGTAGTAGTATATAGTATGTAGATAAGGTATACCTAGTAAGTACCTAATTTATATACCCAACTCAAATCAATCAAAGATGTTGGAAATCTTAAAACTTACAAGCTGCCAGCGAACCCCGCCGCCTTGTTCTCGATGATGGTAGGCTCGGGTGGCTTGCACATGATGATAAGCTCTTGGTCAGATTGCATCACCACGCCTGGGAACTGAGGAAACCACACCCGTACGTGGACGAAACCCTGAGGACAGGTTGTTTAGTTAATAGAATACAAAAAATAAATTTTGAAATAGGAACAAAAGATTGTCGTCTAATCAGCTGGTTGCAATATATTTTTGCATTAACAGCCAGTCTTACTATTATTATTATTCGTCATCAAAACCCGTTGTGAAAAGACTGGTGTTTAAAAAGCCAAGCTGTGCTGTCGTTCCGGTGTCGATATAAGTAGTAAATAGCGTATCATTCCGCATCAATTTCGCTAATTTTGCTTTCGCACAGAAAACATTATATAAATCGAATCGGTAGTTTTGGAGATTAATGCTTTGAAACAAACATATAAATATAGTGAGGCGATATACTGTCGTCAATGAGTATCTATTTATTGCCATGTTTTCAATATCCTCGTGTAAAGTAGTTAATTTCACAGAAGCACTAACCTATTTGTATAACTAATCTATTTCAGAACACAACCTTATACTGTCATAAATGTGGGTTTTAGTTTCTCCTCACCTCGATAGCGTACCGGTCTCGGCGGTTGCCATTTAATAATAATACATAGGTATCATTGTAAGTACCTCGTTGTAGCCTGTAGTGTAGGCCACTACATAGTGGCGGATTTAAAGATTTGCCGCCAGTAGGATATTGAATGTTTCGCCGCCTCTACCTAACTTCCGAAGCGAAGACCCATTTTGCTTTTATTTATTCTGTCAGTGAATTTGTAACTTAATTTTGTGGCATGTGGTTCTTTTAATGGGATTACTTCATATCCTCCCATGGATGTATTACGAGGTGACTAATGGACACATAGCATTAGCATTCCAAGCAGGCATCATGTGAGGCAGGCGGCCGTTTGAAAAATTATAGTTAAAACTTCAAAGTTCAAAATATTTTTTTTAAACTGACCCCGGCGCTTCGCAATAGTTATTTTTAGAGCATATTACGTAGGTATATCTAATATTAAACTTAAATAATGATCAGATTTGCCGTCCCTAAACACTGTCGCCCTAGGTTTCGGCCAACTAAGCCTGCCGGTTAATCCGCCACTGCTAAGACTACATACACATCGTACTGTTAGTAACGGCACGCGTTATTATCCCGCCGATGACAAAACAGAGTGTGCGCGACACACATGACGGAGCAGCTACCAAAAAGACGGATTTCAGAGCGCCTACTCGAAGAGCACCTATTATAGAAGAGTTCAAGTAAGCCCATTTCAAAAACATCCATAAAAGGCTTTGTATAGTCTAGTATAGTCTCCCTCAATTACAAGGAGCGCGAGAAGCAGGACGGCCAAGCTCGACCGCAGCCGACCCATCTCCAGCACGCACAAATCTGGCGTCTTTGGTCAGTTGATGCTTGTGTCGTATTCGTGTAGCTCCAATATGATTGTACCGTCATTCGCAAGCCTTAAACACAGTCAGTTATATAGTTGATATGTATCCTACCAAAAACGGTAGATAAATATATACAACTTGGTACTCTTGAACGTGGTGATCCAAAGACGAGTGTTCCGGATGGAATCCGTCTCCGAAACAATACCAGGCCCGGTCATTACCACTGTTAAAGTATAATCACAGTGTAAGTAATAGTAGGTACTGTATAGCGCTGTACTTGATTACCGGTAAGCCGAAACTCGCGTGATGTCAACACACTATTTATTATGGACGTTAGTGAAACTACGGGAAAGGTCCGGCGTTTAAATATAAGTACGTAGTTTCAGAGACACTTGTTATTATATTTTATTAGCTTTGTTTCGGAAAAACCTCGTGGGAACAACAGAGAAAAATGTTTATCTGTACTGGTATATATAGACATTCCGATATCTTACTCCTACATGACGACAATCTATAAGGATTTATTTCGGAACCCATATATTGAAGTCTTCAAAATTGATGTTGATGCTATATAACAATATAACAAGAAGTAATTCACATCACAATTGATCAAAACAATATAAAATCAATGTCGTGCAAATCGTCTATCTATCTATCCAATATCGTTAACCTACTTTAAACGTTCCAAGTCATCAACCACACATGGTAGTCATTAAAGTGATGGGTTGAGCCTAGTCATAACTTACGTTCCGTTTCAGAACACCGCATCTCGTGAAGTCGGTGATCCGAAGTCTGTAAAGGAGGCCTGTGGGGTCTTCTGGCTCGGGCCTGATCTGGCAGATGGGGTCTGCCAGGGGGTCTGTGACGCGGTCGTCGGCGAACAGAGGCGCTCCTCGGAAACCTTCGGGCTTCCGCAACAATGCTGTGACGGAGTCGCGTAGACCGGAGCCTGTGCTTGCAAACGTGCACTGAATGTCCGTAACTGGAATCAAATTGGCATGATTAATTACTACTCAATTTGAGGTTATGTTTCTGTCTTATAACATAATATCAATTAAAACTAAAATTATGTACCTAAAGCGTTTAGTTATAATTAAATGATAGATGATAGTTGTTTTAATTAAATGATAGTTAATATAATTTTATCTCTATTATGAAAATTGCGTAGATTATTACTACGATTGCGCACTAAAAGACCAGAGTAAAAGGTCATTTGCATAGGTATTCCACCATTCCAGCTGAATTAAAATTCAGAACAATTTGCTATAATTTACTATCCTAGAAAAGGTAAAAGATGTTTTTCTTTACACAAAAGTATAGTTTAATTGGATAATAAGTGCTTCTCACAAGACAGTCTTAAACTGCACCTGATCTTACTGACAATGATGAAGATACTATGTTTGCAGATTCTACCATTGATAGTGTTGTTAAAGAATTAGGTAGAGATACTCACCATCGTAATCTTGTGCGAATGCCGTCCGGATCTGTAACAATAAGCATTCAAACTAAAGGAAGAAGGAAAATGCTGTAATTAACACTATAGTAATTAATTCTGTTCAAAGTATTGTTATATGTACGTAGGGCCTCTTTCACAACAACCAATGTAGGTAAAACGGGCCGAACTAGGTTTCTGTGGCATTTTAGTGCTTAAGATGCTCGATAACTTTACTGGCTTATATACTAACGTATGCAAGTGGTACTTTAGCTGGTACTAAAGATAGCTATGAAATTGGTATTAGTGTGATGTATTCCTAGTCATGAGTTACATTTTCATGTAGATCCTATGTTTAAAGGGTATCGATTGTTCACTACAACAATGGTGTGATTCTGTGGCATGGGATGATAAAAAGTAATCGTGTCAATACTAAATGCATATGAAATGCAGTTCACGTCCCGTTAAATGATTGCTTAGTTACGATGCGAGTGTAAAAACTTCACAACACCAATAAACACGTAACTTGTTAGCTCACTTATTCGTCTTCTTCATCTTCCAAGTTGAATGTCTTGGATTAATAAATTTCCAGTTTTTTTAAATGGAATCAAACCTACTTAGTGCACTTATGTTATATTTATCAAATTTCTTGGCCTACTTATTTTAGTTTCCTTGACGCGTCGAACTGTCCATCCAAGCGTGCCAAAACATGCGAGTTAGAAGAGTACGAGACCTATTTATTGACGAAAATATTAGTATTTAAGCGGCGACAATTTAGTGACCAAGTCCCGACAGACTTTCATGACATTAGTACACAAAGATAGGTAGATGATTTATTGTACATGTTTTTGTTGAGGCTACATTGTATGCAGTAAAATTCCACGATTTTCATACAGAGACGCGAGGTAATCAAAGCTTCCGAGAGAGTAAAGCCATAATGCAAATGTAATACAAGTTGTGACCTCAAGCCCCTGCGCAGACCCGGGAAGTCGATGTCATCCATAAAATGATGTACATACAAATTTGGGAATCTGGATAGCATTAGCTTCGTGAATGTAGCTATTATATATGAATGAAAAATTCTTTATTATATTATGTACACAGAATTTTTGAAATCAGACAATCGTTCCAGATATTCGCGCTTTTAAAAAATTATTCAGCTTTTTATAGGCATTTCAAGTAGATATGTAAGAAATGTGTGAGAAAAGAGTGGCCTTCTTCAGATGGTAATAAATAAGTACTACTTAACTGAGTTTTAACACTGGCGAACGCAGGACTGCTGTAGCATTGGAACAATAAAAATTATTTCGTGTGTTACATTTTTTTCTTAATGTTTTTACATATTTTTGTTTGTAGAAAATAATAATTTTATGAAATAGGTAAAATGGTAGCACCATTAGCAGTAACAAATAATCATAAGATAACTTATGAATCGAATTATTTAAAACTTTTTATTTATTATTTATTAGTCATCATTCGTCGATGTAAAGACTGGAGAGTTTACTGCGATCATTAAGTACAGAAACTCATTGCATATTCGCATTTAATAAAAGCTAATTAAACGTCTGAATAATAAAACGTAATATAGGAAGATATTAACGGTATCCTGTGTCCGAGTGAAAGTCCAGCAAAAGTAGGCGATAACGCGGCTGCTAGATCACTGGTGCCTGGGTTTCGCTGGAGATTATGTACTGACGTGTATTTATAGTATACTATCTGATTGTATTAACGCGGGCATTCTGTCAGCCTGCATATACCCTTTAGCCTTAATCTTTATCTTAATATAGAACTAGCCCCAAAGTAAGTTCGAGACTTGTGTTATAGGATACTAACTCAATTGATACTATATTTTATAACAAATACATATATAGATAAACATCCAAGATTGATTTTTTTCTCAAAAAAATCATTTTCCATCATGACTCGACAGGGACCTCTCGGTACAGTGGTAAAAGCTTTACCACTGCGCCACCGATGTCGTCAAATATCTGTACAAAATGGATATCTGTACAAACCTATTTATGTACCTAAGTAGTGTTCTAAAGGGTTTTGCGCGTGTTTGTAATTCAGTGTTCACTATATATAGAATCATTTTGCAGTAAGACGCAGCGAATTACATTGCGGTGTAGTTGACGACAAGAAGCCACATTGTAATTAGTTGATCGCATATCTCACTCACTGCAAAAATATTCGATAGTGTAAAATGAATTGCAAACACGCACTTATGCCTCAGAAGTAGTGTCATCGGGCCGTTTTCGCGAGTATAATTTAATGTGCGATATTAGTCAGTCCGCTTAGCTCTAATTCAAGAACTCATTAGAAACTGTATGAATGATTTCTAAAAAACAATAAAAGTAATTGCTGAGTCGTGAAAATTACTCTCGTTTGTAGTTACTGACCCGAGTCATGAGGTTAAAAGAATGGTTGCGGTCATAAATGAAGCGAACCATACCACATAATTTGGCGCGAATGTGATCGCGGTTAAATCGTTGAAAGTAAGTCGATTTATATAAAAATAAAACATGGATACAATTTTTTTTCCATACTAACGTAACTATAGTTACTAATAGTCCATGTCGAGTTAGTGAATTTAGTTTTTTTTTACATAGGTAATTAAATGTAAATATTTTTCAAATTTCCAAGTTATTTTCCCTCCAACAGTCAAAATTTAATGAAAATCTTACACTACATAGGAATTTTGATTTATATAAAACTATAAATGAAATATTGAAATAGACGGATTCCGTCAAAGTGCTACTGCTGTGTTAGTAGACTACTATTTATGTACCGGCACATTTTACACAGCGCGCTAATAACATTATACTAGAGAAAGCTTTTAGGTTCTGGCATGCGGACAAGGTTCGCGGCTATTTATGAAGAAGGGTAGGTAACCTAACATTTTAGAATGTTGTATGTTTGACGTGTTTGTGTTTATCTGCTTGTCTGTCTGAATCATCGTAGGATCTGTCTTACAATGCAACGGACGTATCACTTTTGGTTATTTTGCTTTCTTATAGGTATTCAGTGTCGGGTTTCCTATAATTTTAAATTTATTTAGTTAGTGTAAGATTAATAAGAAACCAACGCCAAATAAGTATACAGTTATGTACTTAATTTACGTGTTCCAGATGAAAATTAACTATATGCTTAGACAACATTCTGCGGTTTAGTAAAATAAACATTATGCTTTTTTACTAATAATGTAACTACACATCTGAAAGTGCAGCCTAGTGGTTGTTGTGGTTATGGTTTCAAGATTTCGCCTTCCAATGATTGAAAGGTTCCAAGTTTTAATCCTAGTTAAATCATGCCACATGAATTTATACGATCTACCAATTTAACTCATATTAGACCACCTAATCAGGTACAGGAAAACGAAGCGAGGAACTGGTTTACTATATAACTAAATACTCTCCTCATTATTAATTTGCAAGCTGAAGATCAATTAAGGAATCTACATGTCAAAGAATTACTTTTGTATTTATGCAAATTTCCATTCGGAAGAAACGGTTTCTCAAAACGATGTTAGTCTGGTTATTGGGCGTGAAGACCTCGGGAAAGAATCCGCCGAGTCCAAGTGAGCGGTGAGTTTGTGGCAGCTATCACTTCTGTAGGATCACTTTCTGTAACTAGTTCACTGTCAGTGGTGCATATAATTTTCGACCCTAGGGCAAAAAACATCTGGGGCCCCATTCATCATACAACTTCTTAAAATCGACTATAGGGTATCGATACGATAGGAGATCGATATATTGATCCTATAGGGTCACTATAACCGTCGAAGTACCTAAATGTTTCGAAGTCATAGAAGAGCAGAAGAACCATGATTGTTAAGTTCACGCCTTTAGATATGTGTTGCTTATTTTATTTTATTACTCGTACCTTCAAAACCTATATTATTGTGCTATGGAGCCTTTGCCGTACGCATTTATGATTGTAAATATTAATTATGTGATTATAAGATAAAACTGAGGACAATAATATGTAGAATAGAAGAGGCTTTATTGCATATTATTACAATTACAATTGTGTAGCAGCATTGCTAATAAACGGTAAATTATTGATTCCTATTTCATATTATCCTGCAAGAACTCATATACCGTGGCAGGGGTGAATATGCAATAAATTGTACGTAGGTTGAAGTGCTGTTAACTGTACGCCCGAGGTGTCGGCATGCCAAACCGCGTCAAGCTGATAAAATTAACAAATAGTGGCATTCTCCCAGTCTCCCACGACGACGGGACGTTCCCAGCGCAGCTCTTAATTATAAAGCAGTTAGACGCCGCGGAAGAGATGACATCACGATGAAAACAAAGATACTGTCGGAAGCTGCGTAAAATATAATATAAATAATTTATTTAATAGTCTTGCCACTATTTAAATTTTTTGTGTGTCACACACAAAAAAAGGGCGGGAGTCGGACTCGCGCGGCGAGGCTCCGTACCGCCTTATACATTTTAAATATTTTAGTGAAACTAACTACATGTTTTATATATTTTGGTAAGATGGTGTAAAATAAACATATCAACAGTTTCAATGTTATTCATGAAAAAATAGGAAAATTGGCCATCAACCCAACCATAATAAAAAAAGAAGATTCATTTAGATATATAATAACTCTAATCGGGCTCTTTCAATTATTACATACTATCAAACGATAGTACTTAATAAATTATATATTCATAAGATGATAGCGATTTTGCAAAAAAAATATCAAAGTTCTATAAATAAAGCCTGCGTTGAAAATAAGTTGGCCACCAAAACAGCCATTATACACACCTAAAATCAATTAAGTACGCAAATATCAAATCATTATTTTACTTTTTCACTTGTAATATAACGGCTTTTGAGAAAGTAGGTACAGTCATTACCATAAAATGATAACATTCCCAACTTTGGCAAAAGCCCGTATGGCGTTCTTTACATGTTGATGTAAAATGTACTTAAAATGTTGGATGTTTAATGATGAGATGTGTGGTGCAATATATGCACACAGTGCAAGCTAAATGTTTTCGCTTACTTGTAAGTTTAAAGAAAAAGTCATCGTAATAATTCAGTCCCATAAAAGACATCAACGCGCTCATAATGTCAAAATTACAATGTGTCAAATAAATTTTTGAATATCACCATTATATTTTTGGATGGCTTTTGACAACAACGAGCGTTTTAAAACATAATCATAAAAAACTTTTTGTCGTAAATAACACGTATTCTATATGCGAGTCATAATTTATAGTAATAGCTGCGTACTGGATTATAAAGAAAGTCATTAGATCATTGTAACACTTGGTTGACGAATAAATAATATGAATATGAATAGGAAAGAAAGACTCAATATTGTGATAAATATTCCTTCCTAGAGAAACAAGCGGTCGACAAAGAGTAGTTGTGTGACTGCAAGATGGCCTGCATGCTTGGATGGACGCATGCGCACCGGTAATTGACATCTTCGCCGACGCATCACTTATCCTATAAGTAAATTACTGACGTAAGGTTGCTTTCAGAAAAAATGAATCATGCACGGCACTAGTTACTAGACTTGCTAGCGCATGTAAAAACTCCCCCACTACGTTGAAGTGCTAAAAAACGTAATAAATTTATTACGATTCTCGACGTGCTATTTAATAATAGCACGTCGAGAATCGTAATAATAATTTATTGTAATGCTTTTTTTAAATTATCATATTAAATGATCTTACTTGTTTATATTTACCTATATATAATGGAAATTATTATTTATATTACTTGTAACTTGTTATTTTGCAATACATATTCTTCGTATTATTTAGTTTTAAACTAGAAGCAAAAATTGGTAGTAGGTATAACTTAATTTACGAAAAGTCGCCATCAGATGCCAAGTTGGCATGTGATTTTTTATGAACTGACAATCTGGCAATAAATTGTGTTGAACACAGTAAACTACAAATGAGGCAGTTTACTGCTAATGTCACAAACGGTATTAAACGTTTAAAGGAAAATGTAGTCATAAAAACGTGAAAATTATGTATAACTACATATGAAAGAACTAACTTTAGTATCTAAAGTAAAAAAAATAAATTACGACTTCATTCTTACTTTAGTCTTTGCAAACAAACTTCCTAGGTACAGACAGACACATCTAACTATTAATGAGAGAGTTAGGTATATATGCCCCGACTATACATTTTATTGCAAAGGGAAATCATAATTTCGTAATTACTATTATATTATAAAAAATACAAGTCATTACCGGCCGAAAGCACTTGCTAGAGAAAATGGAATTATTTTTATTTTAGATTGTTTATTTTCTTTATATTTCGTAAAATTGTTAATTTTAGTTCTGTCTTCTTCTCTCTTCTTCTTTTGCGTTTAAATGCACCCTGCATTTAAATATTTATGTCAATATCGAGCCTCAAGTGTTGTTATATATTGTACTAAGACAAGATATATTTATATTCTTTCTGTTTATGCAATCAAGTCTATTTAGTTATACGGGTATTGACCTGTGTAACTAAATTGACTAGATTGTTGTGCTAGTATCCGCTGAGTATGCAGTATATACTTAGTAATTACATGGAATTAATTAGTTATATCTATTAAATCTCTACCATTTAATAGTAATCGCCATAAGAAACTACTGCACTACTACTAGCAAAATAGAAAATATTATTGCAATAACAACACATTATTCGAACTGCACTAATATTTGCATCATTGTCATTTGAATACAAATACCGGGTGTAAACAATGCACAGCGGTGCATCGATGTTCAAAGCATAAACTATGTATAGATTAGCGGTATTTGCCGATAGTAACGTTTCGCCCCCATCACTCCGCTTGTGGATGAATTACTTGTTGGCCACGATTCCGTGCGTGATAAAAAGTCTTGGAAATATTTTCATTTAAACTTCCACCTTTTATAGGACTGGGGATAGGATTCCTTAGGGATGTATTTCCAAAATTTTAAGTACCCATTAAAACATTAACATCATCTCATGAATATTAAAATGTTTACCTAACTTTACTGAGTATACTTGTAAGATGTTATTTATGTATTGTGTTGCATAAGTTCAAATTGTAACTTTTAAAGGTAAATAAATAAATCAACTTATGAAGTACTAACGCTAAGATATTATTAGGTATTAGACAGTACGAGTTACAAAACTTCCGTTTTGGAAATAATTTATTTATCATACCTAATTAGTAGATTATTATGATTGACAGACAAAAACTTTACATATATTATACCGAATGCTGACCAGCATTCAATATAATAATATGTAAAGTTTTTGTAATATGTAAACTTCTAATTTCATTTTAGATGGGGCGCTTATTGTAATGTCTTTATTGCCATACTCAGTTTCAATCTTATAGTTAGTTCCTTAGATACACTACTGCCATATACACTTTTATATTTTATAGTTAACCTCAATAAGACCGTGATGAGTCCTTTACGTTTCATATAATTATATTTTCCACAAATATACTCCTGACAATTGTTTGAACAAGTTCTATTAATGTTTCCGCTTTTTTGATTATAGCACTTTTATAGCACTTAACACACTCGAGAAGAAAGAAAAGATTATAGGTAATTCTTTTATAAGTTTATAGCGTACAGGATTTATATCACCAGTCAGTCAGACTTTAGTCTAATTTAAAAATAAATCGTGCTCTACTTTGTACTCGCATTTAGATGGAATAGAACAACTTTTAAAAAATGGGGAATAATAATACATTCAAATTTCACTATTCCACATTTATCTTGATAGGTCCATTTTTGTTTGGAAAGGCAAAAAAGCATTTGTTTGTGTTCCGTATTTATAGATATGTATGTTATTTGTGCCAATTTATATGTGTATTTTCAAGTACATACTTCAATTTCCTTTCAATTATTTTCAATGATGCATTTTGAGAGAATTTCTATTAGGTCCCTTTCGAAAACATAAGTCAAGCTCACAATGTGCATATTTCATGTCTCATCAGTGCGCTACGATGCCAGGCTGCAAAAGTCAACATTGTACTGGACCTGTTTCTTAGGGTTCCATGGTCGCAAGGTTTATATATTATAAAACAAAGTCCTCTGCCGCGTCTGTTTGTCTTTCTGTTTGCGATAAAATAAAAAAACTACTGTACGAATTTTCATGCGGTTCACCAATAGATAGTGTAATTCCTGAGGAGGTAAGTGTGTTCCTTCTTGAGAGTGATATTTTTGCGTACCTATTATGTTATAATGAACTAAATGGGAAAACTATATGTAAATGGAGGCTTTCTGTGTGTTATCATCATTGCGTCGTTATAGTTAATCATTGGTTAATTATAACGACGCAAAGTTTGAAACGTACCAGCAAGAGGAGCAGGAGAGCGCAGTGGTTGGCGCTCGTCATGCTTGCGGTCTGCCACACTCGAGCGCGGAGCCAACCGTTAAAGCTATCTGCCCCGATTACTTTACTCACGCTGATATAAAAAAAATCTGCAGCAATTCCGATAGTCTAATAAAAAACACTTCAAAATAATTTTCTATCACAGCACTAACGAAAGCTCGGAGTCAACACGTTATGCGCCGGCGCAAGTTTCCCGCGCGAATGTGTCTGCGAATGCGCCTGCGACGGCCACAGTGTGTGAAGTCTCGACGGGACTGCGCAGTGGTTCGCTGTAAGCGCTCCGTTGATGATGGTGGAACAGTTAGCCTCCGACGGGGAGGAACCACCTGCTCGCCTGTACCTTATCGTTCTCATGACACGACCGCCGATCTACTCGCATTTCGACAATCGTGATCTACATAGTTGATTGGCATCGGATTAGGGCGGAATTGGGTTCGGCGGTCACCGCGATGCGATCATTACCGTGACATTCGCGTGGAGAAATTACTGAGCATCTATGATTGAATGGCTGTACGCGGCCACTGACTGAATCGATGTTTTGACTCGTAATCTCTACATCGATGACTGTATAGTTGCAGGAAATGATCATACGGTCAGATATTGAAATTCCTTTATTTTTGATTGAACTCATTGAGGCTATCGGATCGGCACAAAATTAAAACCGCCGTAGAAAGTTAATCAACTGCTTGATGAATACCATAGATATCAGATCTCAGTCCGATACACTTTTACTTCAAGAAGGATCTGATCTTGGTTTATGATAATTCTTTCGTCACAGACAGATACATTAAATGGATAGATATTTCTAAATAGCATGTAATAAAAATGAACAATGTAACTATCTAATAGTACATGTAATAAAAATAAACAATGTAACTATCTACTAAACAGAATAGAGTTAAGTTAGTTAGTAGGCTACCGCTCCCCCCCTCCGCCCCTTGCTTCGACCACTTGCTTTTTTAAATTTAATGACATAGTACCAATAATAGTAGTAATAAAAACATGTAATGTTTTTGCATAAGTATATTCCTCCGTGATAAGGCGTTTGTGTGGTCACATGTGTATCTAGGACACTAGTTGGCTAATTCTACTTTACGTTATTTCTAATTTAATTAAAGAAAAATTAATGAAAGATGGTTTATCTCCTTTCGTTTCTTTGTTCGTTGTAATATCTTTTTTCATTGACATTCTATTTAGAACGTCATAAGTATGTATGATGATCATGGAAAACATGGAGGAATTTATTACTATTATTATTACCACATAATTATCCTATTTTAATCCAGTATTTCTCTGACTTCGACCTACCTACTTACTAAGCCACAAGTGTATTTATAAAATTAATATAACTTAAATAAAACAAGACTAATTAAGCTACAATACATTTCCGATAACTAATTCACTGGTTTATCGCTTCATAATAGGCCTAGCATGCTTCATCTTTGCAATGCTGTGATAAATAAAACTACGGCAGGTGGTTTCCGCAGGTGACGGCGACGATGCGAACAACTTGACCGCTTCGGTCACGCCCTTACTTTGTTTATATAATGAGGTCTTGTTGCTCACTAATTAAAATCTATGCCTTCTCTATCTATACCTTCACACGTCAATGAATTTAAAAGGTTATCGGAGTTACTTGCAATAAAATTGGCTATCTTACAATTTCTTATTTACCAGTGACTCTGAGACACTCGATCCACATTCTATCCGAATTGAATAATTGACAGCGAGGCACAAAAACTAGAGCAATTTTAGCCGGGACAAAAACTTAACGAAATTCTAATCGTTTCAGCCCGTATTTATTGGATCACTACGTACAATTTCACCGGAAACAGTTTTTGTGGCGATCACAGAGCATTAGGCGTGGCGTGGTTACAGTAAACTCTGACTGACATTCAAAAAACACAACAACACGCGCACGAAAAAATAAGATGCCATTCTTCGAACCGCTTCTGTTGTCGTAAAACTTGCGATAAAATAAATTGAGTGTGTGTAAAAAGTTTCCCGATAACGTCCCCTATTGAAGGTAACAAAGTTATTTTATTTGATTTTGTTTACCGTGAACTAGAAAAATTTAACGGGAGTCATCAACAATGTTTGAGGGTAACATACACAACTTTTATGGTTAATAATGGGCAGGGAAATGAGCATAGAATAGATGAGTATAGTTGGAAATGTTTACACACAATGTGGCCACGCGACAGGCGCTGTCGGGAGACTTCACGTGTCGCTGGTTGCCAGCAATGTGGACAATTTTCCAGTCAATCCAGGAGACTGTATAAACAAATGTCTACTGCCACTCCACAATGTTTGCATTTACATATAGGTATCATGATCCGTAGGAATTTATATAAAGCTCCGTAAACCCGCATAGTTAAATATGTTAGCGAACTTATATAATTAAATTTTTATATATTCATAAATAGATATTACTAACTAAGTGGCCTGTATATGTACACACATGTACACAATAAATTTTTAAAAATGCACATGAAAGTACATCCTTATGTAGGGATCAATTAAAATTGAAAAACATCGCTTAAAATATTTGTTTTAGGGAGGTATAAGGCAAAATGGAAAATATTACATGTCCATTACCAATCTATTTTATTTTATCGTATTATATCGTTTATACCATTTCACAAATTAAAATTTAAAATCGATTGAGTCTATCATCACTTTTACTGTTTGCAAGCGGCATCGATTGAACATGGAGCCTCAGTGAATACTTAAATACTGTATATTAAGAATAGAATATATTCAGAACTGTAATTCCCAGTACACTTAGCGAGAAGTAGAACTACTAATTTTCATCTCAATAGATTTATTCCAGCATGTGCAATTCCTCAATTATATTGGACATGTCTGTGTAATGATTCCCAAGACTAAAATAATGATTTATTTATCTATAGCGGCGGTTAGATCGGAACGTTCAGATATAATGGCGATAGCTGACGTGCGATTACTAGCGTCAAAGGAAGTCTGAGTTAGCTGGTATGCACGGGCGCGTGCCATCCGCGCTTTTTTGCTGACATTAGGAATAGCACAGTGCAGCGAGAATACAGAAATTCAGCGCTAAAGTTTTAAGTGGCAAACTAAAACTCTGTTACAGTTACTGTGACATGACTGCCACGCAAAGAATTACAAGTAGTCATTGTATGAATTAAGTGTTTATCCTCCTCTCTGATGTAAATTTTAGAGCTATTTTAATTTAATTTTACTCTTATATCCTGTCATAAATTTTACTTCTCTAAGGAACACCAACTCTGCCATGTCTTTTATTTCATCGATGAATACCTACTTGGCTTTAATTTACCTCATCTTGTGTTTGCTTTTTCTAACTTTCCAATAATGGCTATTGATTTAATAAACACTTTAATGTACCTAATTCATAAACCCTATAAATTTCAGCGACGACGACACGCTGGGTGGAAGATGTTATGAAATGAAGCTATATATCTGTTCTGTCATTATTTCCACGGCGCTATCCGCGGCGAATTCAATGATTTATGACGTCGAATCTTCCGCATGCTGCCTCACATCAGACAAAGGTGTGCGTGCACCAAAATCGATATCAACAGTAAATGGAAACCCGTTACGCAACACGAGCGGTAACGCACACGGGAACACCGCACCGTTTGCTCAATTGTGATGGACAGGTTGGCCATTAGTTATAAATGCAGATGATATTCACTTTCTTAGATATAGCACACTAAGTACTTACTTCATCTCACGTTGTTAAAATACCAGTCATGAAGAGGAATTCTCATAAGTATTTGACACAAGAAACATTGAAATAGTACCTAAACATTGAAATGTTAAAATTATACGAGTATGTTACTAAGAACTAAGTAATTATTAGTACAAGTAGATAACATACTTATCGTCACATAGAAATTAAATTGGAATTAACTCGGTAAATAAACGTACACTGAAAAAGCACGCACAGCTACAAATTATAACAAATACATATAAAAGTAAGCAGTTAAATTGTTTTAACCATATAATTTAACCTGTTAACAAATCGTAAATGACCACAGAAATGTGTACTTAATTTGCTCACATTAATTTTGTGGTATTTTTAATAACGTAGTTAACCACAGCTTTTAGCCTTATCTGTTAATCAGCGTGTGATTGTACCTAGCACTTACAACTAATTGTAACGGAAAGTAAATGTTTACAGGTCCGTACAATTTACGTAGCTATCAAAGCTCTAAAAATGTCTCCGTGGATTTTCACGTAAACCGCGTAAACTGTTTGTATAACGGATCATTCAATCTTCACACGGCCATCCACCACGGATGACCGCGCCTCGTTTCGACCAGACTAATCGTAATTTCAGAGTGCTAGGAAATAGGGCAAAAAAGCAGAGGCCGGAACAAGCAGGCAACTGGTACAGCGAAAATTTGAATAATGACGAATCTAGCGGATTGTTTTGTTCTTTCAACGCTACGATGGCTACGTCCGAAGACCAAGTCGCGCCCGCATCACCGCTCCACGCCACGCGGCCGCGCCGCGTTTATTCTTTCACACAATTTCCTTTACGGAAGGTTGCTGCCGCTGTCTAGTTTTAAAAATCAAAATAAGTTTTATTTGTGGCAACAAGCGTGACTTGTTGGCGTGCTTTTAGTAAATAATACATGTAATGACCAAATAATGCTTATGAATGTAGTTTTTACAAGTCTACCACATGTATTTACGGGTGCTTAAATGGTAAATAGGTAATAATAATGTATTTTAATTATCTACTTATAAGAATTGACGACCTCGGTGGCGCAGTGGTAAAGTGCTTGCCTCTGAGCCGAGAGGTCCTGGGTTCGATCCCCGGTCGGGTCATGACGGAAAATGATCTTTTTCTGATTGGCCTGGATCTTGGATGTTTATCTATATATATATTTGTTATAAAATATAGTATCGTTGAGTTAGTATCTCATAACACAAGTCTCGAACTTACTTTGGGGCTAGCTCAATCTGTGTGATTTGTCCTAATATATTTATATTTATATATTAGCACTACAAGAGCCCAGTGAGTGCTAGTCTAAGCTAGACCCACAAAATATGAGTAATAGATAAATACCAAAATTGTGGTAACAAAATAAACCTATATACTTACTGTGACTAGACAGGCACTTTCTAATGTGCCTAGATGAAATGTAGCTCTTAAACTATTCTGTGTAGAGCTACAGATACTTGTTATTTAGGAATTTGGGTCTAAGTACATATCAAGGTCCTCAACTGCATCATAAAACACATATACATTATCTACCTTTACAACTAAGTGCACATCATCATTTAACAATACTAATATCTCCTAGTTATTAGCATTGTTAAATGCGGAATAATAATTTAAATCTCTTTAAAGGTAATAACAAAAGTACAGTCGAATATAGATGTCAGAGACCCATATGATAGATACTCAGGTATTCTATGGCTTGAATTGAAGACGGTGCACAGTTTATCAAAATTGCTGATGGTACTTCAATCAGTCTGTTCGATACTAGGTAGAGGATATTCCTAGTATTCATTAGTAGGTAGGTACATTCCAAACTTGGCACCGGCAGCAACTCAAAACTTAAGTACGTACAATACATAATTGTCTAGGATAAACCTGCTTATTTATTTTATTTAACGGATTTGAATGTTGGAAATATTTAAGTTGGTAACTTGAACAATTTATCTGAAAAATAAAAATGACATTGAGAGCTAAGCCCCAGGGAGATCCGTAGTCCAATGTTTTTGAATCATGAATATCATAATTCTTTGGTCTAATTTCAATAAATTCATTTAAATGGGAATTTTGTACCGTTACCATTGGATTTTGAAGATTGCATGCTAAAGGCTTAAAGACCTTTGGCATATGACATAGGTACCGAAAAAAGTTCTTCACACCAGTCGAAAACAGCAATTAAGTAGTAAAATGTTACACTGTAGATAGTTTTTATTTTTCTCTAAGAAAGATAAATTGATAAATATGCGATGGTGGCGCTAATATGCCACTTCGTAGCGCCTTCAGGGGATGATACCCTTTTAATGTTTAAATACTTTGATGAACAGCCTTCGTGCGGAATAATATCGGATTAACAGGTCGTGCTATTGGTGTGAGAGGCGCCTCCTCGCTAATTGTGCCTCTATGTGGAGCATGCGGGACATAATACTACACCACGACAGGGCTGGCGCATAGTATGGCTTGTTGTATTCCGACTCTGATGTTTTCTTTTAACAATAAGCTAGTTTACTTTTCTGTGAGAAAATGGTTCCCATTTTTGGGACTTGAAAAGGCATCAGGGAAATTTATCGAACCGTCAGATCATCATTAGTGGCTCCGGTGAAAATGAAACGCTGATATGGCAGATACGCGGTGTGTGATTTTTTATTAGTATAAGTTTCATGACAACAATAAAAGCTTGTGTATATTGTGACTCAAGCTTTTATTCTTCTATTTTCAGAGAGATCTTATTGCATTCAATGTGTGACAAAAAATTCACGTCTGGAGCCGATTCCGGGTGCACTATTATTGGTTCCCGTTTATCATAATAATGCATTGTCATCCAAACTAAACGTGTGTACAAAATTTCAGCTTAATCGGTTGTAGCTTAGAATATGAAAAGGTTGAAGATATCTGCGTCAAACTTTAGTTGCAATATTCAACCTGAGATAGGGACATACATATACATACTTAATTGCAAGCTAAATAAACGTTTTTAAAATAGCGATAGCTAAAGCTGATGGAATAAAAAGATCTTCTAAAAATAAATCTTCCTCGGATTTTCATATTAAAAGTATTCATTTTGCTATTTGGAAAATGACCCTTTACTCTAAATCAAGATATAAAAAGAAAAGTAATAGGTATGCTACTTCATTTTCCACAGCCCTGGGTGAGTTTAACGCGACAACGCCGCCCCTTACTGCAGGCTTGGCAGCCGGCGGCGGCTACCTTCACAGGCGGCCACCATTCAACCTGCAACTGCACTGTGTTTACATCATTATGCATATGTGGGTTCGCTCCAAATGCGCGTCCTCGGTGTTCGCTCAACTCGCCAATCCCATCGTAATATAGATTCACGGCACATAGTCCGGTCTTTTGACCGGCTTGCTATATAATTTGCTGGTTTGACGTCGTCAAGAATGATATGCGTGGCAATGGTCTGACAACTAGGGATGATAGTATACTTACTACGTGACAGTCATTCTACTACGACACGAGAAACTTTTGGCCACCGCTCAATTCATGGCCACACCATATCACGCCGATTCATGCCAAAGTTACTGAGCTCGCTCCGTATCCGTGACCGTAGTATTTTATCATAAAATGCGAGTATATTATAATATAATAATATATTCCACTAACGAACCTGGTTCTGCGAAGTTTGTATCCTGTCCTAATTAACTGAATGCTATATAATTAACTTTATGAATGCGAAAGGGAGTTTGTTTATGAAGCTTTCACGCGCTGACTACTCGACCAAACATTATGGTAGATTGCTATTAGGCGTTAGTAGAGGTAAGATAACTAAGTGTCTTACTTATTGTAAATAGGCATTTTTAAAGGTATAATCGAAGCTGATACTCTGCTATCTTTAATTTTATCAAATGTATTATCTCAATCTCCTCCGTACTTCGGATAACCCGTTAAGAAGTTTGTCCCAGCCGTATTATATATTGGGCTTGCTTGCTTGGCTGAGCTACATGGCCCTTTTTCCTTATCCGTCTATATGGAAATCTCATGCTCCAATAGTGGGGACATTAAAATGGCTGTTATAAGTATATGCCAATTTTAAATGCTATTATCAGCTTGTGAAATTGTAATTGTAGCTTGTAAACCCATAATTAGAATGTCAGAATAATAAGAATGAATATCTAAAATATACCGGCAGAAATGTCGATACTAACACCTAAACCGTTTGGCAAATCATTTGGCGAAAAGAACAGGCCCTCATTTAAGGGAGGGCAGGAGGCTGTTGCCGTTGAGCTTCAAAAATGTCAAATTCTCAATGTATTTTTCCTAACAATTTTTTTTAGCACTTTACCCACCACATTGTTCAGTTGTGATAGATTCAAGTTGTGATACAATTATATCTAGTCATTAGACTAGATTTTGCCCGGGGCTTCGCTCCCGTGGGAATTTTGAGATAAAATATTGCCTATAGCAATCTTGGATAATGTACCTTTCTAATGGTGAAGAATTTTTGAAATCGATTCGATAGTTTCGGAGATTACCCACTTCAAACATACAAACTCACAAACCCTTATGTACCTCTTTATAATAATATTATAAATAATAAAGATAATAAAAATAGAGCTCCCGAATAATACTACTTCTTCCTAGGACTAGTAGGTATTTATTCCTATAGCGCGGAAAAAAAGGTAGGGAATTCTAATCTTTCATTGCACCATGGTTTTCAGACTTCTAAATACGGCCCTGGTCATGAATATAGAGAAGCGGCACGAAATGACTCCACACTTTGATAGAACAATACCGATTCGTGCAGCTGTACATCTAAGTACCTTTACCGATATAGTAATTATATCAAGTTTTGCCAAATTATTACCGTAAAATTGTGACCTCCTCTCTTTGCTGTGTCGCTACCTAACCTACTGTAAATAAGACAGTCAACCGTTAGAATTGACATAATTTTCACAGCAGATTGACTGTTGGTTACCACAGGTTGGTATCAATTTTTTTATTGCTATAAAAAAAGAGTTTATTTTTACGACGACTTAGCTATTTTGATCCAAAAGTATACCTATAGGAACGCTTTATCGTTTTTATTTGTAATGTGAAAAAATATTGAAATAGGTAGGTGCGATCAAGATACAAAACAATTTTGTTTACAACTGATTCCATATTCTAGTTTCTAATATTCACGGCCTAGGATGAGATGATAGGTAGGTACGTACTTATTTGTTGTTTACCATTAGTAGGTACAATGGAACTAATATTGAAATAAAATTGTATAAATGTGAAAAAAATATAAAGCATTTAATAATTGCCTACCTAATATATAGCTAGCCTGTGATGCAATTCATAATGCATTCAACATTTTCGGTATTTTCCTTAATTTATTTCCCAATAAACTCAAATAACATAAATAAGTGTTACATACGTTACGTACCTACAGTTACCTATAAGTAAGTAGTTACAATTAATACTTAAGTACCTCGGTATCTCATACAATTAAAATAGACCTAAAATAATAGCCTAAATTAGCCCTATTTCGTCTCAGATTTTCTTAAAGTACTTACTTAGGTATTCAACGTTAGCCTTTTGCTGTCTAAATAAAGCGTTTACGTGTCGCATTTTTAAATAGGTGTTTCTCGAGATGTATTTGCTCTGAAGAAAGATAAGTAGGATTTAAGGATTTTATTCGATAATTTAGCGGTTTATTAGTATTTCATACCAACGTATGATCTCAAAACTCAGCGCCAATTCCCACATGTTTAAATAACATTTAAAATGGTTTACACGGTAGGTAGTAGGCAATAAAGAAACTGTATATACAAAGTTTTAATTCAGTAGCCCGCCGACGTGACAGATAACCATCATTATACATAGCGATAAGGTCGTTAGAGTAAATAATGAGAAATACTTATTAACGACCTTATTATGTATTTACTTTAAAAAAACTTCGTCAAATAAGATTTGACATAGGTTTTTAATCAACTTATCATACCTACCTACGCACAGTATAACACGTAGATAGGTAGGTACCTACTCTTATAGGCAAGTTGTTTGGATAAGCAAGTATACCTACCTAAGTATAAATCTATAGCTGTACATTACCTACCTACCATTTATAAATGACGTTATGTAGGTAGTAGGTACATAATACTGGCTTTAGTATCTAACAATCTAACATCATATAAACATGTTATAAACCACTTATAAACATGAAGCCTGATAACATAACACTCTTTTTTAGGCGGTCGTGTAAATATTCTAGCTGGCAGCATTAACCAAAAGCATCAGACATGAAGGTTAAGACATGTTTATAAAAAGGCAACATTTAAAACTCCTAACAAATAAGGTAAAATAACAAAGATCACATAGGTACTGTATAATTATGTAAGTACAGACGTACCTTATTCTCTGGAATATATATTTTTTTATAATATTACAACACTGAGATATTTGACGTTGACATTTCTGATGTAGGTAGCGAATTGTGACAGTGACAGTGAAGGTGACAGCACAGTTTAACTTTCCTTGAGCAGAGGTAAACACGTATTCATATAAAAAGCACAATATGAATAAGTTTTGATTTATTTACAAAACCACCCTGTGATGAAATATGTGCCATAGGGTGTCCATAACTTTGAAACGGTTTACTTAACACATATAATCAACAATGATAGAAGGATACGGAGCAGTCACGCAGGCCCTTTTAGGGACACTGTTAACGTGGGGCCTTACTGCTGCTGGTGCCGGTTGCGTGTTCTTCATACGAGGGAAACACGTACGTACTGCATGTCATCCTGAACTTGGATATTAATTCATAAGTCACTTAATGTGATGTATTAAGTCCTATGTTTATAATTTTCAGAGAAAATTGCTTGATGTATCTCTTGGTTTTGCTGCGGGGGTTATGACAGCGGCCTCGTACTGGTCGCTACTCAAACCTGCCATAGAAATGTGTGAAGAATCAGAAATGTATGGCAGCTTTGCATTCCTACCAATAGCTGGAGGATTTTTGTTTGGAGCTATATTTGTTTTCGGAACGGACAAGTTCTTAGACTACTTAGGAATAAATTCTACAAATATGATGTTTGGTAAGTTTTCTTATATTATTAAAGTATAGTTTTATTCTTACTGGGAACTCTTCATTACTAATTGTAAGAGTTTATAGCCTGAGAATGAGTTATGTTTTTACATCACCATATATGTAACAATGGTATACATGCCATTGTGAATTGTGTAACATTAATAAATATTATACAAATCTACTATGTTATCAACAAACTAGCTTTATAAATATTGCAAATTAACTCTAGTTCTCAAACTATTGCTATACATATGTAATAGTTTTTTTTTCAATCCATTTGTAAAAAAATGTTTTATAGTACTTTATGAGTAACTGCAGTTTGTTCATTGGTTCATTGTACATTTCCTCATCATACCTGATGAGTACATATCGTTATTGAATTTTTTTGCTAAATTAATATTTCTTCTTCGCTAAAAGGTCATTATCAGATACCCAACATGCTTCATGCTTTCAAATATAATAAAATTAAATAAAAGCAATTTGTTTATTTCATTAATAAACAAATTGCTTTTATTGCAGTGGCAGCACAGACATAATAAGGCATAGGTTAATACTTGTTACACTATATCATGCATTTCAATGGAATAATAATTATTGCAGAACATTTGATGAATAGATATATAGATCCTATTTTATGTTCCTTTTGTGATTTATTTAATATCCAGAGAAAAGAATGCATCACAATAATACCTTGTGCTTTTTTAGATGTTTTATAGTTTACTGTTGTAGCTCTTTGTCTGTTATCTATTATAGAAAATAAATTGTAAAAGGAAATTCATTTCTAAATATGTAGATTACTAGGTACTGTTAATAATAAATTATTTTTTCTTAATTTGAATTTAAGAAATATAAATTAAATAACTTTGTAAAAGTATAAGGTCAGAAAGTTCACATTTTAATTAATGTCAATAAAAATGAAATCTAAACATGTGTCATTGAGACAAAGCAGATAGATAACTTTGTTAGTCTTTGTGGATGATTGTGCTATTCCTTTTGAAAGACGAGTTTTATTTTTTATGTCATAAAGTGGAAAAACATTTGACATGGTTGATGGCAAACAATGAATGCCTTCTATATTCAGGGTTATCTAGAATAGATTTATAGAATGTATGATAGTACATTCAATTCACAATAAATGGTCTTTGATTAGTTTCTTTTAGTATTCCTTTTCAACACAAGAGTTGTGTTTGCTAAATAGGTACCTACTAGTATCTAGTTTTAAATTATAAATATTTTTCATTTGTAATTTGGCAAAAAAGCAAAGGAAACGGTGGAAGTCTAATTCTGAGTGATGTATTCGTTTTTGAAGGATGTTTTTTGAACCCATTTATGATAAAATTTTACGCCATTGTCATTTGTTGTCTTTCACAAAGGACATTAATTGATTCACTTCCCATTGTATATTATTTCCTTATTTAATTAAAGATATTCCTACTAAGTGTTTAATTCATAAATCAACTTAATGCATGTACTCATATTGTAATAAGGTATGGAAAAGAATAACTATCTTTACTCAGTCTTATCAATGAACACATGACTACCAGATTGTAAAGCGGGTACAAGGCATCGCTTATCAGCGATGACAGTGAATGCCATTATATTTTATTATATAGGTTATGCAGCAAATGCTAATTGAAGCTACGACAAACAGACGCAATCAGTGCGCTCCATTGTATTTAGTATTTAGATATCAACAATATAATTATCATGCCCTTGAATTACTTTAAGATTAATTTAAAAAATTGCATGTATATAGGTATAATTTCATTATACCATTTCATTATACCATTTCATTATACTTTAGTATTATAATGTAATATTTTTTAAAATCTTTGATTGCGAGACAGGAAATTAAATAGCACAAATACCTGGTAAATAGACTACGCTCCCAGAATGTTGCTATCTGGCAGTCTGTACTTTTGCCCTTCATGTATTTATTTTGATCCATAGGTATCTATAGATCAAGACCCATTTTCCCACGTTATGGTTATGTAGTGTAGCACATAAATTATTAGCTACCAAATTGGACTTGTATAGTTTTTGGTCTATTAAAACAATAATGTTATGCATTTTACATATAAACCTGGCTAAGTGCGTGTAAGATTCTCTCTCACGCATTATGATGAAATTAAGAAAAAATATTTCGCCATAAAATTAATTCTCATAATGACACAACAACACAAAACAATTTATTTGTCATTATGAGTATTCTTGTTTTAAATAAAATCTAGTGATTTTATATTTGAACACACTAAACAACAATGTGAAAGTTTGAACTTCCGTTTATGTCACATGAACATAAAATTGATTTTAGATATGTTTATGTGATATAAACGGAAGCTTACGAATGTTGATCTTGTTTCTATGATTTGTGTTTTAATTCTTATCACATTCGCAATATACTTAGTTGTTGACAATCTTGAGCCACGAATGAACATTTGACGCGCAACTTGTCGCTCTATCTCACTCATTACCATTGATTCGAGTGAAATAGCACATCTTCGATCTCACTTATTGTAATGAAAAGGAAAGAACGATATGTTGCGCTTCAAATGTTTCCTAATGTATTCGTGGCTTTAGCCGACGAAATCTACTCGAATGTATCTATAATATGTTAGTCATGAACTATGAATGGTTAAACAGAATATATTTTTTTCATGGTATTATTGAAATGGTTTCATTTCAAGGAACGAAGAATGAAGGAACAAAGGAATGGTTATAATGGCATTTAAATAGTAATCATGTATATGTATCTATGACATTTAAAAAACATTTCCTATAATCATCATCAGTCTTCCATGACCCATTTCTAGGTGAGGCATCTTTCCGTCTACGCCAACGTTCTCTGTTAACCTTATCCAGTTATTGTCAGCATATCATCCTTTACGTCGTCGACTGATTATTTCCTAATGGATAACTGTTATGTTCCAGCTATAACTAAGAGCAAAGAATCAAAAGACAAGTTAGAAGATTTAGAAATGATGACGGCATTGAACAGGCGTCCTTCATCCAGCGTGGTGAACCTGGACGGTCCTCCGCCACCTGCAGACTTCGCTGACTGCATCACGAACCAACACACCGCGCAGAGGCGGCGAGGCCATCACCATTCACATCAGGAGTTAGTAAGTAACTGAGTTCTCCCTCTCTCTCATCTGATAGTTTTACCGACATCCTAAGTAATCAGACCAATAGCACGCACAGTCTCCTTGAAAACATCTAGCTAGTCACTTTTTGGGTTTGCCCCTTCTGCCTGTCATGCAAGTTAATATAGACACAACATTCCAAGATTTAAGTTCACACACCACATTGTCAATAAATACAGTTGGAGTAACCCGACCGCGCTCAGATTTCGACCGTCAGAGAGAAAGAAGAAGGATGACTATTCATGACATTAAGACGCCTTGTGCTCGTAGACTAGCGCCGCTTCACATTTTTTATCGATTTTTTAGCGAAAAATATTTTAACACTATGCCATAAAGAAACTTTTGTTTCATGAATGAAAGAAATATTTTAGCTTATGATAACAAAAATTCAGTCAAGAAATGATTGAACATAATTGTGTCCGAACTGAGAGTTTTCACCTTTATTGATTTTGCTTTCACAATTGATCAAGTGAATATTATGTACAAATTCAATATTTATAGCCATATTGTATGGACATCAACTAACGTGGAGTGGGTGCCTCGAATGTAAAAATAACAATATAGATTGACATTTACTAAGCTCTGATTTTACTGAAAACTGTATTTCGCCGAGTAAGGCTTGAATATATAAAATATTCTATTTTTTTTATTGTAGTTACAGATTCAGTTTAATCATTGCTAGTTCTCATCTTAACTAAATTATGAGAACTAGCAATGATTATCCATCTTAGCTCCATTAACAGCTATTTAATTAACATGAATGACGTCATATTTCAGAAGGCGGGTGAAAACGGCGAGGGCGACCGTCGAGACAGTCTCACGAAGTCGCTGGAAGCGCGGCAGTCGCAATGGAAGCGGATCATGCTTCTTGTAGTTGCCATCACAGTACACAACATTCCCGAGGGCTTAGCTGTTGGGGTCTCATTTGGAGCTGCCTCCTCGACTAAAAAGTCTTTTAACGCTGCCAGGTCAGTACATCGGTCTATCTACAGAAATCTGAAAATAGTTTATTTGAATAATATTTAAAATATTTAATTATATATAATAGTTTATTGAAATTATTAAGAAATATATAAATATAAACCAGTATAATTGAGAACAAAAGGGCATTAAAGCCATATTCAATCACTAGCGCCATCTAACGACGTTAAGGCTAATCTTGCAGTGTTAGCAATGTACGTCGATATCGCCAAGTTCGGTTAAGTGTTTGCCGATGCTATTTAGCCAGCTTTCTACACAACAAGCACCAATTCAAATGCTTGTAGCACTTATCTAATCGATGATAGCGCCACCTATTTATAAGTCATTGTAAAATTTCGTTCCAAATTATTAGCTTTATGGATATAGTGGTGCCATCTCAGCAAGTACTTCAGTTTTATTTAGTACATTTTAGAAATTCGTTTTTCCTGCAATGCCGACTTTACACTATCGGCAAACAGTTCGCCAAATTTTGCAGTTTCGACGTACATTACTAGATTTTCCCTACGGAAATTAAAATATCTCAAACGAACTAAGTAATTTACGTTGATTGGCGGCGGCATCTGTCTGAAATTGGCGATAGTGTTTAGCCGGGATTAGATGGCGGTAGTGATATTTAATTACTAAATACATTAAGATTTCTTTTCATGTAACATGTAGAACGTTTTATCATTTTTTTTTGTATTATCTAAAATTTGATATCTGTTGTAACGAAAAAATTTTGTTACCCTCGATTTTTGACACAGAAGAAAGAAATACCAAAATTGTGGGTTCTTTGCTGACTTAAGTATTATTTAATCGTTATTATTTTATCGTATAATTCTTATGAATGTTTAGATAGGACTAGCACATATGTGTCCGCCATTTTGTTACGTCAATGTTAGGAACGTGAGGCACCGTTGGTGCGGCGTCTGCGCAGGAATTTCATTGATAAGTAGCGGGTGCGAGTGGGATGTTGGCCCACCCGCCTCTATGTTATAGTCATAAGTTATTTGCTTCATAACTTGCAATTTTCCTATGAGAAATAACTTAAACTGGTTCACTTGCTACTAGTCGAAAACGGTCTTGGGACTTAGAAGGTTGTCTTTGTTTCGTTCCGGTTCCGGTTCGTTCCAAAAAAAAAATTAAAAAGTAGATTAAATAATTAAATTAATATTTAAATCGAATGCAATGATTTTATGAACTTATTACTATTATCGACATTGTAATAGAAATATTTTATTACTCAAGGTATTTTCTTGGTGGCAAAATTATTTGATTTAGAAATCTTTAAATATAGGTATAATTCATAGCTTACGACAATAATTTGATGAAATACGTATGAAATACATGTAGTCAACTGATACGATATCACTATCGTATCAGTTGACTACATAAATATTATCGTCATAAAGACATCATATTTATTTTTTGATATTTGATAGCTTACAATTGGTCGGTTTACTTTTTTTTTGGGAAAGTTATTGGATTTGCTTAGCACAAAACATTCCCATTTTCATTATAAAACTCATTTTACAAGTTAGTATTTGAAAAGTAATAATTTAAAACATTAGCCGGTGGCGAATCGTTGGAATTTTAATATTAGTATTTGTAACGGACTCTATTCACAGGACTGTGTTTGTGTCCAGGAATTTTTGTTTTCCTGCGTGCTTTGCTCTTCTGGACCTTGTAATTGTACAATTTGTTTTTTATTATCAACACTCGATCATAATCATAACATGTTTTTCAAAAAGTATACTTTTTGAAAATGTACTTTTTTATAGATACTATTAGAAAAAAAATGTAAGAATTAATAATCGTAAGCCTTTCTGGCATGCTATGCAAAATTTCTCAGATTAGGTACTTATTCATTTTTAAAATGCCGGAAATGGTTTTAAAAATGATGAACTCAGCAGAAGGTGGACAAAAGTGAGCTTGAGTTGCAAAACGAGCAGATCACCAACGACGTTTCATTTGTAGTTGCGGTGAGTCGAGCCAAATCGCATGGCGGACCGCGGGGGCATCGACCCCCGCGGCTCAGACGTTGCCGTCACCGCCGCCGCCGGTGAAACTATTTCACTGAAAAATCAACCTTGACGATTTGTCGCGTCGTTTATACCGATGCGTGGGTGCCTCACGAACATATTCATAACCGTTAAATATTGGCACCTCTCACTAATGTGCGCCGACGTCGCTATTCCAACTATTTTAGGCATGACGGTTCATTGGTAACTAATGAACATTTGGAATCCTAACGACTTTTAGGAAGCAATATCAATTTTGGTAAACATTTTCAAAACCAAATAGATGAGATTACATACTATAATATATTACTGACCGGTTATTAAGCTTGGGCAATATGAAGAATAGTATTAGAATTCGAGCGCCCCACAGTATTGAAGTATACCGTCGCGCTTCGATATTATAAACCTTCAAGCACGCCTCAAGCCTACTTACGATGCATTGCAGTCTCTGAGGATCAAAACTCAAGATGCACCGAAGAGTTATACAGCGCAGCTACGAAACATTATTGGTTAACTACAAAGCAAGAAATACAGACTGCATAATTAGCTGAAACAGGAATGTATCATTTGGTTTCTCCAACAAACCACAAAAATAACTTCCGACTTTCGACGATGATTATCATCTTCTGTAACACAAATATTCATGCTAGTTCCACACTTGTCTTTTTTTCTGTTAGTTAATAAATGTATATTTGTCTTTTTAAATGAGACTATAAGTCAGTACATAGGTGTCACGTTCATACCAAAAAAGGCGAGAGCCAAAGTCATTACGCTCATCGATATAGAATAGAATAGACATACTTGCGATGGTAAAAGATAAGGCTAGTAGTTAAGCGCATGAGATGAGCGCCGGCCGGGACGAGCTGAGATGGCCGGAGGACGGGGCGCGGGTGGCGCCCGCGCATAATGGGAGTCGGCGAACGCTTTGTACCACCGCTGTTATTATGCAGATTAACACCGCCGGGAATTTGTTCAAATATCGTAACAAGCCCTCCTCCGGGCGCCGCGCGCCGGCGCCGCTCGGCGCTCGCACTCCTGTAATTTAACGACCCGAGAATGTGTCGGCTTTGCCTCCTTCCACGGATTTTGGACTCGTTTTGTCGATTTTATGTTACACGCCTCCCGTCAAGAGGCGCCGTAACTCTCACAGAATCAGATTGTGCTTTATTTTCATTCCAGTTTTAATCAACACTTTGGTCCTGCGGATTATTATTTATGGAAAAATGCAAATCGACACAAAGTCCGTCAGTTTTAAGTTAGCGTTTAACATTGTTTGGTTGTTGATAAATTGACATCTTAGGTACATAATGCAATAGTGAATTGTTAAGTTTTTATTAGCCATATACTAGCTAGTTCTGAAAGTTTTCATCTACAGTTGAAAAAAAGTTGCGAAGTCGAATGCTCGCCTGGGGCGGCGCGGGTGCGGTGCGGGGGACGCGGGGCGAGCGTCCGGCCGCATTCCTGCTAAGCCTCCGACCCTTTGCTTTGCCGAAGTTGCTCCACCGAGCTTCTGCCGCTTTCCCTTCAGGATGCCATCTAAATAAATACCACAAAGCGAGCATAACTCTATATAACTTTAGAAATATTATTACAACAAAGATTATTTATCATTATTTGCTGTTTTGTATTTAAATCTATACAGACTATTTAAATCTTAGATTGATTTTTCGATTGAGTATTCCTACTGCATTGTTGGTGACTACCACTGCCATTGCCTTAATTTAGAGCTTAACTTATAGTTTTATTTGCCACATGTTATTAGATATAATATTATTGACATAGGGTGTTGTGAGGGATAATGACGTGTTGTATAAGGTAGGTGTTTGCACGTGGAAGTGATCGCCGAATGTGCGAGCAGGCGGGATTGACTCGCAACGTTGCACTTGTTTTTACGCACGCGCGGCGTGTGGTGCATGACCCCAATGGAATGTACCACGTGCACTAGCCTATGGAATGCGCAACTGTTTGCTTTTTCATTTTTTCCTCTATCGCCACCACAAACAATACCTTTTCATACCATTTCATAACGAATTCTGTCCTAACGCTATACTTTCTAAAAAGTTGCTCGCGTTTGAGTTTTTTTTTATTGTATTGTTTTGCTCAAATGTACATTACAAAGTATCTATTTGGCTTGCCATTTTAAAGAACTGCTCTTTTCTAAACTATGAAAAAGACATAGAAAATCAAAAGGGAATGAAAATAAAAGTAAATAATATTTCTTTTTCTCTTTTCTTAAGGCCGCCTTTACGCTATACGTGGATTTCAAATAGTTAATTTGCCTATCCCGAACAAAGCAAGAATAAAGTAATATGACGAATTAGTTTGCAGTCAGACAACTAAAATACAATTAAACATTGTAATCTACTTTTACAAATATCCCACATTACTGATGAGGTTTCAATCCATTCACATTTTCTACCATGTGTAATTTGAGTGAGATAGGATTCTATCTCACTCAAATTACCTAGTCATTTAAATTGTTACGGCAGTCCTATTATACAATTCGTCATAACTGAATCACGTAAAGCGGAATAAAAGCGCGACTGGTAGTTTCCGGGCCGGCGCAAACCCGAAATAGTTCAGTATACTGGCCGCGTCTCATAAAGTGACGGACGGAGGAAGTGA
This sequence comes from Plodia interpunctella, assembly GCF_027563975.2. NCBI lineage: Eukaryota > Metazoa > Arthropoda > Insecta > Lepidoptera > Pyralidae > Plodia > Plodia interpunctella. The sequence goes on from NC_071303.1 coordinate 6,293,548, forward strand.
GGCCGGAAAACGCGTCCGGAAGATGAGCCCGCGCACTGCGCTCTAGATGCTCTTTTACGATTTCCTGTGCGCCGGCGCCGGCAAGCATGAGTTTAAAAACGGCTGTTTGTCCGCTACGATTGATTGCCGACCATTATTCTTTTGTGATAAAAATAATAGAAAAAAATATCTGAATCAATTAACCATTACAAATACTTCTATAGTATCAATCATTTCAGTCACGCCAATGGGTTTCGTTACTATAGGCGATTTTGGTTGAAATGTAAGCACCAAACTATCCCATGTAAAAAATACCCCATTGAATATTTCCAAGACCTACCACTATTTCGACAACGGAAAGACAGACTCTCCCATGTATAATAATGATATGCAAGTGTGGATATGGATATTAAATTACGGAAGATTTTCTCTCATTACCATTTGTCTCTTTGCTGTCCCTACGAATATTGTATTGTATGCATTTTATGGCAAGAAAATGTAAAAGCGCAAGCGCTTTCCAGTGTTTACGGAAACATTGCATAACAATGATTTTAATGGCTGTATCAATTACGATACAAAGTGGAACACGTCAGAAACGCATAATGCGTCATGCTGCTGGCGTGCACGTCATATATCGATATAATTGCTTGTTGAATCGATGTAACTTCTTTATATAAAACGACGATTCGAACAATTAAAAAATACGATATAGTTTTGTGATGCTATAAAGTTTACGTTAATATGATGTCTATAATAGATCCACATGGAAGATACACTTTTATTGACGTTGTTTGAAAAATAAATTGTGAATACCAATATACCCGACCAAAACTTTGTATTCCGAACCAGAACCATACTTGATGTAGTTTCCTGTGGAAATTACGACGGTCATAAACGACGACCTACTCATTCATTTTATATTGATGAATAATAAATATTTCATTCTTTAAAAATATAATTACAGTTATTTATGAATGAGACAAAAGAATATCAATATTTATAAAATGAATAATACTGTGTAAGAAACTAATGAATCACCGTATTTAGAGTACATTAGATAGCACCGGTTCCCATCATCTGCATGATTTTTCTGAGAATTTCATGAGCCACTTGCGTGATATTGTTGATGGCGATGCTGCCCTTGACACCTTCAGAATCTGTGATATGAATGGATGAGTAAATGATACACACAGTTGTGTAATTTATTGTTGCATGTAATCCTTATGCATGTGTTGTGCATGTACTAACAACAGCAAATTTACTGATTCTACAAGTGTCAAAGTATAATATCTTATTTTTAAAAATATTGCACAGTATTTAACGCCATATTCTTAGATTGCATTATATCCTACTAATATTATATGCAAAAGTTTGTGATGAGATATGTGTATATGTATATTTGTTACTTTACGTAATCTACTGGACTGATTGTTATGAAATTTGGTACTCGGGTAGAATATAACCTGGAATAATACATAGCGTACATCCCGAAAATCCTACGGGAACGAGCGCAGCTAGTAATTATATTTTTCTCTTTTTACGCTGTTTGTCGAATTAATGCCGATTTAATGCCTATTTATGATATATATCTTCTTCCTTCTTTACGATTATAGGTTCGAGCAACTCGTTTATAATTATGTCCTATCTGTTTAATATTAAACTGTGAACATGTCACATTATATAAATCAATGAAATAGTACATGAAATGAGTCTTTCAGGGATTTTAATGATTCCTGTCACGAATGTTAACCAACAGGTCAATTAAGTAATTACCGGTCGAGTGAACGGCGCCGTAGTCGCCCAAGCCGCAGCCACAGCATAGAGCGTGGGCGTAATGACGTGTCCCATTCATAATTCACCTGTTGTACCTTAGCTCAGTTAATGCTAAACCGATGCAGTGACTAACCGAGGAGACTCGTAAGGAATGCTGCATCTGTGAAGGAAATCCGCATCGGCGCCTTGCACGCACTTGCCTACTTACAAATACGACTGGTATTGCTCACGAATGACATCATTTCATTTGCATTGGTGATTGAAGGGTCGTGTCGCCATGACATGAATTAAAAAAAAGCCTCTACTTGAACTAATGCAGAACTAACTACTCAAGTAGATTACTGGTATATCAGTTTGATAGCACGATAAAGTAATAACTGGCCAAGTGAGTGCCAGGCCACGAACAGTGTAAGGTTCCGTAGTTTGCTACGATCAATCAAGTGCGAGTCGGATTCACTGACCGTGTAGTTTCGTACTTACCATCCCACCATTTGTTCGAAGTTTTTATTACTCATAAACTTATAAAGCCAAGCCAACTTAGGTGTGATAGTTTTTCTTCTAATTTCGTTACATTTGAGTACTAAAGCCGTAACGTTGTTATTTCTAATTCAATACTTTTTATCTTGAATATCCCATGGGGCGCAGCTATATTTTATAACGTCAATCAATGAGATCAATCATAAGGATCAAACTTCTTAACGATAAATATGTTTAATTTAATGCAAGATAATCATAGAATATCTTTATTTAGCAGTATAAATTTTCTATGATTCTCTCCCAAAAATAATTTTAATTTGCCAAAATACTCTACGCATTTCAGTTGGTACCTACGTAATTATTTTTCTATTATTTACAATGTTTTCTGACTAAAATTGTTAAATCGTTTCTTTCGAGATTTATGGTAAGAAGTGGGAAGATTGGGAATCTAACCGGGTTAAAACCCTATGGGAAGATTGGAAACATTCCGACCGCCCATCTCTTCTGCCATATGAAAGCAAGCTCAAAACCAACTCGAAACTGATTTAACAATAAATCAGTTCGATTACTAGTATATAGTAAATATCTCAGCATGCAACTTTTCAATTCAATAATTTAGTCCCGGACAAATTCTTTCGTGACAATTTATTGGCAGCTTACAAAATTTGTGACCTTCCTATCTTCTTTCATAACTGAATCACGACTATTAATGTTAATGTAGGAACGTGGAACGTAACTTTTTATTTAATTTGTCTAGTTCCAAAATTATCACACTCGAAACACGAATCAGTTGTGTCGTCGCGCCCTATTCGTGGCTAAGAGACTAGATAGTCCCGACGATTCGGCCTTATTTTTGAATGCGACTGTGTTTACATTATTCTCACTATTGTGACATTTTTTGGCTAGACTCCAGATTGTCACATTGAACTAATTTGCCCATTACACAGTAAAAAGTGCATTCTCTTGTGACAGGAATTAGAAAGACAGGAACCAGAGTTATACAGAGATGAATAACCATAGTGATAAATCAAAATCGATTGTGAGAGTATATGTATATGTGTGGAAAATGGAAACTATGAAAACTAATACACTAGTCAGATTGAAATACACGTGACACGAATAGTATTCCATCCTTTTTAACACAGGTATCTTAGCCACTGGACCATCTCGGCTACATCTTCAATTTTATTCTGTCTATATCCATCTCATTATTATCCTCAAATTATGTCCAATAAAATTCTTCTGATTGCATTATGTTGCAAACCGTTCTTTACCTTTTTCGTCAGACTTCCTAAAATTCTAAGTTTTTTAAAGATGAAAGTTCCGAACAGTGTAACTTCAACATTCCTATAAACTTCATTACATCTTGGACTTGCTTAGTCGACAAAGCTGTAACCTGTTTTAATAACAAACTCGGACGTCGCGTCGTGCCTAACCACATTCCATTTAGTTCGTAATAAGAAAGTACTTAAAGAATTTACAGCTAACGCGGTCGCTACTATGTTCAGTTCATATGGTGTGTACATGATAAAATGTAGCACAACGCTATTCTATCAGTAACATTACGTGATAACTTGTGAGACATAATATAGAATCGTTTAATGGCCACGGGGACAAGGCATATTATAATAGAATATTTCGTGGCAATTGTCTTTTATGGGTTAAAATACACGATAATTGTCCGTAATAATATTTACCCTCAAGTTTCCCAGTTAGAGATTTTTATTATAAAAAGATTAATTATTAAATTTTGTCGATCATCATTTTACACTTCGCCCAGAGTTCAGAAAAGGCCGAGTGACAAAAATTTTACGATTTAACCGCAGATTGGCAAAGTAAAATAACATTTCTGAAGTCCGGGGCAAAGACAGAACTTAAATGGTGAAAAGAAAACTAGATATGCGTATGCGTGCGGGCCGGACCAGACATAGAGTTAACGGTAACGCACCTTACCACCTCACTCGACAAACAACCTGTGTTTCTCACAGGAAACTGGCTATCGATCTCATTACACCGCCCCGCCATCGCCAGCCGCTAGTATGCAAACAGGAGTGCATCACTTGATAGTAGGCACTATATCGCAATAGGCTAGTTGCCAAATTTTTATTTTGATGACTATTCGAAGGCTCATATATCATTAGAAACACCAGTGAAAAAAATACCGTGATAATGACAATACTTTCAAAGATATGACAAAAATAAAATCACACATTTTTGGACTCGTCCAAACGCTCCAATGACACGAACAAGTGACGTCACAACGTGCTAAAATGTTCGCTAAGAAAGCTACGACATCTACATTAAATATTACGTTTATGGTGATGACTTCTTAATAGAAGTTGTTATAAAAACTTTTGTTTTTTATGATGGTTAAATTTATTTTTATAATTTCATACTTTTTGAAAATGGACCTGCTTCGCTCGGTTAAAAACATAATAAATTATACACGTAACTTTCCTCAGGAACCACATTATCTGTTGGTGAAAACCGCATGAAAATCCATCCAGTAGTTTTTGAGTTTATCGCGAACCGACAGACAGACGCGGCAGAGGACTTTGTTTTATAATATGTAAGGATGTAATGATCAAATGAATTCGATGATATGTAATATGAATTTTAAATGAATTTGATATACATGTCACATAGGTTTTTTAAGCTAATTTTTAAAATAATGAAAAGGAAAAAAAATTGGAAGCGAGTGGGATATGAACCTACGCCTCTGACTACCTGGATAATACTCAGTGGTTAAGAGCATCCAGAATCAATACAGATTTTTTTCATCTCATTATTAATATGAAATTAACAGGTCAGGTCAACATGGAAAATGATCTTTTTCAGATTGACCTGGGTCTTGGATGCTCTTGCGCTTCGATCTTTGTATTATATGTTATACTCGTACAATATAGTATCGTTGAGTAAAAATTTTCAGTGGAAGGACAAGAATTAATTATTGTATTGTTTAATGCTTTTCGATGCAACATTCAATAAGAACCATTAAATAATTATTGCGAAGTTGCATTCTTTATGTGTCGTGTTTTAGAGACATTACCAACATTTTTTTCAATAAATTCCATCATAGAATTTAGCTATGTACCTATCAGAAATCGCAGAATTCTTTAGTTTACCCCTACTTTTTAACCAAGCGGATTATATTATAATAATATAATCCGACGTTCTCATCATTTAAAGATCCAAGTCCTAGCTTTATTAGAGTAGTAGTAGTAGTTTAGTAAATTAGGCCGGCAGTTTAGTGTGGTATGTCACGTGTATTCTGGTATTCTAGCCATAAGCAAGCGTTGCTGCTGCAGAGAGTAATCTTTAAACTTTCGGACCATGCCCACCAGCTTTTTAACGGTTTTCTAAAAACTTATTTGAAGCAATGCTTGAAAGCTACCTGACCTCATTAGAGGTGAGATAGTTTCTTGACGGAACTAAAATTTAACTTAATATAAGATGCTGTTTGGAAAAACAGGCACGCGACTCGGACGAGGACAGGCGGGTGACCGGCTTGAGATGGAACGCAAAAGTCCGGCATCAAATCCGTGCGCGTGCGCTTACGAATTGCATTCCCATACAGGGTAACGGCGCACGTTCGCCTTTCTCGTTCCTACTAGAGGTTTTGTGGCGATTTCTCGCTCACTCAACATGAATGGAGGCGCCATGGAATGCGGTCGCGTGACGTGAGCGGCGCCGATCTCGACTGGATGCACTTCACCATGGAGCTAATTCTACCATTGTCACCTATTTTCTTGTACATCTCATACTATTTACTATATATATATATATATATATATATATATATATATAGTAAATATATATATATATATATATATATATATATATATATATATATATAATCAGCAGATCTTCTCATATTATTTTAAGAACAGTTTATGTTCCGAAATTATTTGAGTTGTCTGTTTATTGCCAACGTTCGCCAACCAGCTAATGCAACCAGACTACTGCAACTGTAGCAATGCATTACCTAGGAATCATTTCATCGCAGAAGCGAAATAAGATACTGTTCCTAGGACCACCCACATTCGAGCAGGCTTGGCGCCTACCTGCCATTGGAAACCTAAATTGCGAATCTTAAGTGAATAATCGCAAACCTTATTTGCACTTTAGTTAAATAAAACATGTAAGTAGACAGAATTCGGTCTAATTGACGCAAAATGGTTTAGCAGGCTATATTCAAAATATTTCGTTCAATGTGGGTTTCTTTACATTATCGCTTTATTTCTTCTCACGAATTCCCAAAAATGATTTTGATGTTTCTCATTTTTCTTAAAATTTTGTTCTAACCAATTCTTCCAATTCTTCACAACGAATTCTCTTAAATTAAAAGCGAAAAACTCTCTCACTCACGTATCACGAAATCTCGAAAACTACTGAGCCCATGAAGATGAAATTTGGCAGGAAGGTAGATTGTGACTGTGGAGACATCCACTGTAAAGAAAGTATATTTCGAAATTCCATCCCTAAGGGGGTGAAATAGGAATTGCCAGTTTGTATGAAACTTTGTCATTTTTGAAGTGAGACATATAAAACTTTTTATTTAAATTTGTAGTTAGTAAAAAATAATAATCCATTGATTCGATTTTTAAAATTACATCTCTATAAGGGTGAAATAGGGGTTGCAAGTTTGTATGAAACTTCGTCATTTTTGAAGTGAGAGACACATGATTTTTTTAATTTAAATTTGTAGTTGATAAAAAATAACAATGCTTTCAATTCGATTTTGAAAATTGCGTCTCTCGGGCAATGTTGTAGGGGTGGAAATTTATGCGAAACTTTATTATTTTTGAAAAGAGGTCCATGAAATGTTCGGCACGCGTTATGGGAAGCGCGAGTGGGACACGTAGCGGGAAACGACATGGTCAATTTGCAGGATACGGGACAGGACAGTTTCAGAACAAGACACGTAGCGAAAATCGTAGTGTAAAACGGGGAATTGAACTAAAGATGACAAGAAATACTAATTTGAATCATAGTAATAAATTTACCAATCTTAGAATACGCTATTAAAGAATAACTGAAATTTTACTTCGATCCCTTTTAAGAAATGAAGTTCACGCGTGCGAAGCCGCGGGCAAAAGCTAGTAGTTTTATAAAACTATTACAAAGTTTTGTTCTTTTATACACTATAAACGTTTCTTACTTCTACTTTCTTGTTTTGTTCTTCGATTCAGTGTAGAAAGTTTCTTATTTCTACTCTCACAGATTCGAGACTAGGTTAGAAAATAGACTGTACTCAAAAAAGAGTTGGATTGAATTTTGAAATGTATTTGACATTTCAAAATTCAATCCAACTCTTTTTTGTTTAGAGGGAGGTCAATAAAATTTCTATGAATTCATTACAAAAACAGCTCACGCATTGGACATTCATACGTAATACATACGATAATATAAGGCAAGAGGAATTGATGAAATGCCGAATTCCAATTTGATTGGCATGTCGTTAGGTAGGTGTTTTTGATGCGGGGTGAAGGGCCCACATTGTTGAGCTGGGTGTAGTCGGGCAGCGAGCGGCGCACTGCGGCTCTGGTATGGACCACACCGCTGAGGTTGACGGACCACTTACTTGAACCGGTCCATGGAAGCCTTCCACTTCCCCACAAACCGAAACCTCACTTCTAGTAAATATCACAACGAGATTTAATTTTATTTCGAATAATTTCAATAAATTCCGACTTATAATTAACATTTACTGGATTCTTGAATGTTGATCGTTTGATTAGTCATTTTAATGATACCTTTTTACAGTTATTGATCTGAATGTGGTATAAATTTTGTTTGGCAATCGGCTGCTAGTCGTTATTGATGTCTCTCATCTGTGTAAAGTGAAGTTGGTTAATGTCCTGCTATTGATGGTCGCCGTCGCCGGTCACCGCGGCCCAATGCGCGTCCGACTAAGGAATTCGTCGGCTCTCGTGTAATCTTTTACGCTTTCCAATGTTGATTATTAATTGCTCTCTCATTCAATAGTTATTGCATTCCAATCGTTCGTATCATACCTTCAAGTGGGCTTATTTATTGTGTTTGAATATATGTACCTTTGTAATTTTTGTTTTGATTATTAACATAAAATTCATTTTATTTATGAAGTTATTGGTCTGTAGCTTAAGTTTCTACGTTTGTAGTATTTTTGACGTTTCAACAAAAATATAACCGCATTAAATTTATTAGTTTATACATTTATTCTAGCTGTTGCCCACGGCAAACATTAACTTCCTTATGTTGTGGTATAGCTGGACCCATATGAGTTCCATATCAGATGTTTATTTACCTATAGGTACGTCAACAGAAAATGCTCATCAGGCTGAACGCTGCGTTTTGTTGGTGGTGTTGCGGTGGTTAATAGATTTTGCTAGCCTCTTACTTTTTTATTTCATGGCGGGCTCTAATCTGGAATTTTTAACTTTTGTGAAGTCTCTTAAAATATATCTTTAAATAAATTAACTTTCTGATTTTATTCCTTTTGGCAATTCCGTTGACATAGATTAAATTTAAGATAAATCAATATCCACAGCCACCAAAATCCAATTAATACTTACTTCCTTCAGTAACAAGTTATCAGTTGCAAGCTGCAAGCTCCATAGCAAAAAATGTTACTTTTATCTATTATGTCATCATTTTGATGAAAGTTAAAATTAATGTAAAATTTCTAAACGATTGTGGCTTAATCGTTACCTCATAAGCAATTTTAGTCAAAGTGGAGCACTGGTGTCGCGCCGCGTCGGTGGGCCAGCGATTGCGGGCGATGCAAGAGGCTGCTGCTAGCCTCCCATGCGGAGCCTCGCTGTCTGGCAGCCAGCGTCCCCTCCCCCCACACCGCGCCGGTGCCCCCGCATGCTGTACCTAACGTAACCACCAGAGCTGGCGAGTGCTACTACATCTACTACCGCACATTTGACACAAAGACACGATATTCTATTACTACTTTTAGGATTTACTCGATTTGGAAATACTCGATACAATTACGTTTTTCGCCTAGCAACACTTCACTCGCCTGAATTAATCAATATGTAAACGTAACAAGTAAGCTTAACTGGGTTAAAAAAGTTAGATATGCTCTGTTCCCATTATTAAAGAAGTAAAGAGTAGGGAACTCAAATACGACAAAAAAAATACAGGTACATATTATTACTATGGCCTAGTCTAGATTGGCTTGTGGGCTATATTTGTATCCATTTGATTTGAATAATCTCTGAACAAAAACTTGTTATTAAACTGCCAAATATATTTTTAGTTTAAGATGGCATTTTGAGGACAACTGCAATACTGCAAACGATGTCGATGCATATAACAGCAAATAGCAGTTAGGGAGCACTTGTATAAGATTATTAATTTACGTGTATTTTATTATAAGTATTATCTATCATATCATATTTAACTTTTTTTACAATTTAAAATACCGTACCAACTAATGGCCACGCGGAAAAACCTCAAAGAAGTCAACGGAATCGCTAACATTACGCTACCTATTTAACGGTGTTTTGTAACACCTAATATCGAAGGTGTTACGAAACAGTGCTGTGTTTGGGTAATAACCAAGATTATCTAAATGTCAAAAATTAAAAAAAATGGTCTATTGAATTCAATAAAATTGAGTCATTGCTGACGAGAATGTTCAATATCGACTCTCGATGTTAAACCTTTTTTTGTTTTATCAAGTCATACCTATTTATCAATCTTCGTAGTAAACTGTCAATGCATTCCACGTGGAGTATGTTCATTTGTTAATCTACCCCAATTTAATAACAGTTTTTCAAATCGCTACTACATAACGACCATTTAGTTTCGCGAGCCGCCTGATGGTGTGAATATTACATCAAGTATCAAGTATTATTAGATCGTGTGAGTAACATGTGTTTCTCACGATTAATCCCCCAGTGCAGTGATCATAGACATGAGGCTGTTTACTCGGCCTTTGTTGGATGACACTTGGCTTACCAAATGTTTCACACATTAGTTGCTCATATTGTTTTATCCAAATTTAGCAATTGAACGATACTATTTGTTAGGCTTTTCGCTTTACATGGGATATTGTTTTTTACAAACTAGTAATATGTTGTGCCTGCTCATACTATTGATTCTCTAATTGAACAAGTGTAGCGATATCGCGGGGTTTCATTGCGACCTCGGCCCGCCGCCGCGTAGGTTTGATTGCGACAATGGTTGACACTAGGTTGTGCAAGTGCGGCCAATGGAAATTCCGACGAGGCAATATCGGCGACTGTGCGGGCTTAGTCCTGCACATGCGCACCGCATGCCGAGGCCGCGGCATGAATGGAGCTCCGGTATGTAGGTCACGGTGTCGTCAATGGGTCGTCGGCAGAGCCCCGCGCAGCCGCTTGCGCCCCCATCGTGCCGTGAAAGTTGCCACTACTTTCGCGACTATCGCTTATGTCGATGTTACATTATACACTTTAACGTTGAATTTACTAGGTCGCTTTTTGTTTGGTCTTCTGGAACGTTCACATCCGCTTCGGCGTTTTGTGCCTGCGTCGTCGGAGAGTTTCTGCAGCGCACTTGGTCGCCGCCTCTACGCCGCCGCTGCACATGGTCGCATTTAGCTTACCACTGAAATTTCGGCTCGACGTATACTCGTGCTGAGGAATTCACTTCCGGGTAGGTCGGAAAGTGAAATGGACTCGTCTGTGATGTAATTGGAATTCGGATGTATCCGGAGTCAGTGTTACTCCGTTCACTTATAAAATTTCAATAGTTATGAAGTAAGTCGTGTCAACAATCTGATTTCATGCTTTGCAACATGTTTGCAACAACGCTAATATGTACTAAAAATAAAAGTAAGAACTATACGGCTTTATTATTAAACGTTTTCCTTATATATTTATTACAAAACAAAAATACTGGTTCACCAATGTAGTTTAATTGCCTTTTAAAGTGAATTCGACATCGTCACTTCACACTAAACAAACATGAATCGTACATTTGTTAGCAATAATATAACTTCAAATTGGGTTGTCCATTGATCAAATAGTTGACAAGATCCGTTGAAATAATAAATCTCCTTTCAAAGCATCGAATACTTAGTCATTTTTCTTTTTAGACTTTAGTCGCCTAACTCATTTGTATTGAAAAGACGGTACCAAAACAAACTAAATCTTTGTCCTTTTTAATCATTGTTACAGTTTAACAAATTTTTAACTACAAACAATCGATTGTCTTATCAAATAAAAAATATAAACGCGGCATACGAGATACACGCTACGAGGAACCGTGAAAGCTCGCCCGCCCACTTTATTCGCGTAGGGAGCTTCCGCCCGCCCAGCCACTCACGCCCTTTTGTTATTGACGCAAACCATTGAGTTTTACTTGTCATTTTATAATTATTTGATAGGTAGCATGCTAAAATATGTAGGCTTACCCGTATTCTTAAATCTTTACTCGACTTGAGTTTGACATATCCTCACTCATTAGGCTCGTCTAAAGCATTGATTGGTCGGACTAATGCGTTGATTTTACACGCTCGACGCGCTGCACAACGCTCCGTGAATTTTCCTCATAGTCCGGGAAGTGTCCCCAGAAAGAGCCTATGTGATCGAACATCAATTTTATTAGGCGTAAATTTATTAAAAGAAGAGGGACGTCGTCCGTCGTGACTGACTGACAATTTTTATTGATTTAAAAAAATATATTACTTTCTAATCATAATATAGCTTAGCAATAATGTTTGGCATGTTGATCTCAAGAGGGATTATATACTGATATTACCATACTTCGTTTGACCGGCAGACTAACGGCGGTCAAAACTGACGTCAAAATTTTGACGTAATTCTTAAAGTCCCTTTAAGATCAACATGCCGAACATTATGCCATATAAATTCAAATTACGACAAATAAAACGACTATGGAGAAAATATATACTAGACCTCATTTTGGCGTCGTCAGCCACATCTAAACCTTTTCTATTAAAGTTTACGTCTAAAAAAATTATTGCGGTTATATTCAAACGAAAACCTGAGCATGGCGAGCCTTCAAGTGGGACTGAAAATGAACCAGTCGAAAACTAAGCTCATGACCAAAGGCGTTAAACATAGGGTAATGGTAGATGGGCAAGACATGCAATATGTCAACGAGTACACAAACCTGGGTCAAGTAGTCTCGTTCATCGATCAGCAAGATAAAGAAATCGACCACAGAGTTGAAAATGCGTGGAGGAGTTGGTCGATGGTCGATGAAGGAACTGCTAAAGGGCAATCTTCCAACGTGTCTCAACAAGAAACTTGTTGACGTGTGCATCTTGCCCGCCCTAACCTATGGCGCCCAATCATGGTCACTAACTCAAGAGCAGCGGTTCAAGCTGAAGGTATGCCAGAGAGCCATGAAGCGCAGCATATTAGGTGTGAAATTAACTGATCGAGTTCGAAACACTATACTGCATTCCATCACAGATCATCACAGATCAACTGTCAGATATAGGAGAAGCGGCGGCTAGGCTAAAGTAGAACTGGGCGGGTCACGTTTGCCGTATGCAGCCTAAGAGATGGGCCCACATTTTTACAACCTGGATTCCAACTGACGGGTATAGAAACCTAGGACTAGATGGTCGGATGAGCTTAGGGCATTTACAGACATTAGATGGAGAAGGCCAAAGAAAGGAACACGTGGAAAGAGAGAGGGGTGGCTTTTGCCCAGCTGTGGGCATGTTATAGCTATTGAAAATATATTCGAGCGAACATCTACCAAGAATACAATATTTTATACGTCTTTGACCACAAGAGGAACGCTTTGTTCATAACACTAATAGGTCACAAGCTCCCGGAGCAAACTAACGTCATTGCAATTTGACAGAAACACGGATATAGGAGTTAAGGAACATGGTTGCCTAATTTTATAGCCACAAGTTTAACCCACTTAAGAAAATCTCCATTTTTTAAATTAACACGTTATACATTTATAAAAAGTACATTTTGATTCGCTCTGAATATATACACCTTCAGAAGCAAATAGATCTGGCGGCGATCAAATCAATTTTGAAAAGGCTCGATCAAATCATTTTTATTAAACAGCGGCGACAATGCCCTCACCTAAGTTTGAGAGTTTAAGATAACGAACACGGAACGAACACGAAATTTGGTTTCAGAAAGTAAGCAGTTTTGAAAAACTGCGATTTCTATATTATTTTTAGATCCATGTGAACTGAAGGCGCCTCACAGGGAAGCAAACTTATCCAGTCCGTGAGGGCGTCGCTGCTGTTGAATAAATTTGAAATCTTTAAAATGACTTTAGAAAGTTTATATTTTTGGTCGTCAGATCAAATATCTTTGTTATTCCTTGAGGTGACAGTTCGATATTCTACCTCAAATGGGCGTGGTTAGCAAATTTAATGGCGATTTGATTGGATGTTAGATTGAGGTATATTAAGTCGAAATGGAGTGGAGCCTCCAGCTTTTTATTTTAACACCAATTTGTATACACTCATGTTTATTGCATTCATATATTCCGAAATTAATATAGTTTCTGTTTTTTAGAAAATATTTTTAACATATACTATACCAAAATTCATTATCTGTATGTGTATATTGGTCTGAAGTGAAAATATTTGTCATGACTTCCGTCACATTTGTCATCAAAATCAAGCCCAAAAAATTGTGATTTTAATTTTGTCATTATTGCATTTTGAAAGCATTTGACATTATCAAAACGATTACTACACATATGTTTTTTTTATCAATGTGTAGCCCTTCAAATAAGTTATGAACACATCAATTACTTTTTTCCTGTATAGAAAGCTAAAAACTGGTCAACGATTGAACTACAACGATTGATTTCTTTATCTGTTAGTGTGTGGAATGGAGACGATTAACGGTGAAACTACTCCATGAATGTTATTAAAAAGTCACTCCACGAAATAATACCAATATTTATTTCCCTCTCCTTTTCATAACAATGATTCAAGAAAAAGTGAGCACTTAATGGTACGAATGAAGTAATTGGCAATTATGCGGAAAAAAACCACTGACAAGTTTGTCGCTTATGGGACAATGTTCACGAATTTCCGCAAATCTAGACTTAACTAAAGCATATAATGTGTGTTAGTTATTTCATTTTCTAAAGAAACATACAAGCACGGCAATTTTGAAAGGGGTGCCTGAATTTTCTCAATCACAAAAGATCAAGCGGGCGACGCGCGCGCATGGGCTGCTTTCACCAAGCTCAAAGGCTGCGCCGCCGCGTGCATGTTTATTAAGTTAACCATTTTAACAGGAATTCCCGGACCTTCCGTTTAAGTCGCTATTTGTACTTGCGGCTCGTGTAATTTGGTTGCCACTTGAATGTACGCTTTGAGGAAAATACGCTCAAATTTATCACTTATTTAACATTTTGGTGTCGATATGGGTAAATTATTATTAATGAAAATCTAAAGTTTTATTAATTAAAACAGTAATCACGCTATAGCGCCACTGTAGTATAATCCCAATTACTACAACTAAACCCAATTACAAAAACTAAACTATTCGCAATCACATTATACATTAAGGAATACTAGGAAACTGTGTGTTATATATGTCAATAGTGCATTATTATGGTGTTACGTAATACATGGCGGCGGTAACCTTTAGTTGCGGGAACAGTTGAGTTTAACGGTGATGGAGGCTGTACAGTTAGACGCATTCCTAGAGCGGCTCGCGGGCAAGGGTGGCAGGTGGGAGGGGGGGGGGGGGGTCCTCGCGAGGAATGCGATGCCACATCTCGTGGTTTTTCATCGTTGCTGTATTTGATCTACATTTCATGCAGCTATTTTAATATCTACTTAGACACTAGATGACTGATCTTATCCTGACAACAGAAGCACTAGGGAACTTTGACGATATTCAGTGTACTTATAAACATAACCCTTATTTTAAAACTATTCAAATCAAATATATAAAAAGAAAAGGTTATATAGTTAAACTGAAATGGCAAAGTTTTTGATACCAAACCGTGCGCTGTTAATTTTTGACGTGCAGTCATCGCATTGTATATATCGGAACTATTTTTATCGAATCTGTATTATATTTGACTGTGCTCTATCAATTAAGGCAATGTCGCAAAGAGCATAACACTATAGAAATGAGATGTGGGCGCTCGCCCAGAGGCACTCGAGCGCAATGCTAATTCTGGCCAATGACTTTTAACCAGGATTTAAAGTCCGTTATCACCAAAGTATAAATTAAAGTTGCTCTCTGCCTCTCCGATTTCCGTATCAGTTAAGCTTTTAAATCTCAACACCACTGCGCTGTATGGTTAAGACATATTATGAATGTGTTTATCTCGAATAAATATAATCATCTCAACTTTGTTTCAATTAAGTACATCATCGAACGCTCAACAATATAGCATACACTGGGATGGAACATTTCTTGGGAATAATAAATATATAGGAATGCTTTACAACAATACATAACTTTCATCCATGCAAAGCCGGATCGCTAATAAGAAAATAATGTGGTAAGGAGCTAATTTTCACGCGGGCGAAGCCGCAGGCAAAAGCTAGTTGAATATAGAAATCAAATCACTGGTTCGCTGTCACTATTAACATATAAAATGTACCATTTTACATTATTGTTCACAACACAATAATACACATGCTTAGTAGAATTGTTACTCTATTGCTGGACGTAAATTTCCCCATAGATTTCTATTTCCCGTTTACTGTTTTCTTGTGACTTATTATTGTCATCAATCACGTTTTGAGATTCATTGGCGCTTTGCAATCTAAGCCGTTGGAGATAGAAACTCAGATGCATCAATATGAGAACTTATTAGTATTAGACGTTTTGTTGCATTTGGCTATCATCGTCATTAGCCAATTTAATATTCCCACTGCTGAGGCCATAGCCTTTCTTATAGATGAATCAGGGCCATGCATAGCCCAAACTATGATTTTTAACGACTGCAAATGACCATCGGGATAGTGCCTTTCGAAAGACAGTGCAGCTTGAGACAATATCTTTTTGGTTACCCACTGACTCATTCCGTGACCGACCATAGCGAAAAATGCTTAACGGTTCAGAGCCCTAATACCAACGAACTCCGTATGAGTTTTCATCATTAGTAGCCATTCCTAAGGAAAATGTTTGTTCACAGGACCTTGGCGTTGGGTATAGGTATCCAGAACTTCCCAGAAGGTCTGGCCGTCAGTTTACCGTTGCAAGCCGCTGGTTTCTCAGTCTGGAGAGCATTTTGGTAAGTTTCATCCAAGTTTTCATCATTTTCTAAATATGCTTAAAATTAAATGTCACTTCTATCCATGCATCCATATAAATAAATAATATTGAAGTGTCCGTCTGTAATTTTTTTTTAACTGCGCATAAATAACCCGTTTTCATTACTCAACCCTTTTTTAGAATCTTTGTCTGTCTGTCTGTTAAAAACAAAAAAAAAATACAAACAGATTTCGATGCAGTTTCCAAAATCCAATTAGACCAAAATCCAATCAAAATCGATTTTGATTGGATGTTCAGTGTAAGGTTAAGAATGTTACGGTATGTTTTATCTGCGGCGGGAACAGCTAGTTATAATATATAATTTATATAAATATGATTATATTGGTTTTAATATATAAATCTGTGTAGTAATATATTTATAGCTTTAATCGGCAGCACCGTATTTCAGTTTTAACAATATGTAAAATTACGTGATTCAAAATAGCGCTACGAATTTCGTGCATTATGTGCGCGGACAAATCGTCGTCGTTTATCTGATTCATTGTATACTTTATTTGTTTGACTTAAAATTATTGCAATGTGGTGCTAGCTGTGTTGCCGAGTCGCTAGCGGATGGCTGAGAATGTGTACCGTCGTTAGGCTGGATGCCAACACAGCCAGACTGCCCGACCCCATTCTTGTTGAGGCTAATTCATTTAACGACTATAGCCGCAACAAAAAATATTAAGAGATTGCTGGAGAATACATATGTATACGTGATAAATAAAAACCAAAATTTAATAAAGTCAAAGTCCATTCTCATTTAACCGTATTCACTGTAGCTGCGCAAGAGACTTATACATATAATGTCCATTGTAGCTACGGAAGAGCCTCGTCGGTTAGATAGCAGCACCTACAATCTACTTCACTCTCGTTCATGTCAATTAAAACCTTATTTTTCTGATGTGGTGACTTTGCTAATGTATTCCATGTATGTATAACAGAAACATAAACCACTTAGACTGATTGCCAATGCAGCCAGCTGACCTCATTCATTTAGCTATTGTATATGCACACGTCATGCTCCTTTTTTATTGTAGATCTACACATATGTTCAGATATATGATAGATATTATCTATAAATATCTTCTCTACAATTTTTGTGTGGCTCATTTGTATTCATAATGACCACTTGTAATTAACCAACTCCAGTAATATAACTCTTAATGTGCATGTACACTCACAGGAGATTATCTACCCGTCGTCATTTGAAAGGTTCAAATTGCTAATGGAATGTTTAAGCAAAAGGTTGCATCTGCCGTACGTGCGTGCATGCATTGTAAACTTTACGAAATAGGTAAAAGTTGTAAATAGGCGCATTCCTTGATGTTCTCGGAACTGCTGGCGCCGCCGCGTGGCTCACGCGGAGCGCCCTGAGCCCTCGAACTACGAAGATTATTGTGCCTAAATGGATGTGTTTTATATATCTACTCTGCATTTTCAACCACTGTAACTGTAACCACTGCTAGAGTTTTATGAAATTTGTCAGTGTCCTGCAAATATATTCAATTACGGGAAATAGCATCATATCAATTATTTTGATACTAATTTCATTCCGATGATAGTATCAAAATAATCAATACATATAATAAAATAATAAAAAAAATCTGTGAATTGAATATATTTACATGAAAATAAAATTAGGAGATAGAATAATAGAATCTAGAAATAAATAAATTATAGAAAACAATATCTGTTTGTCTGTACACGCTAATCTCCGGAACTACTGGACGAATTAGAATGAAACTTTTTTGTTATATAGCCTATTAAGCCTAGGCAACATATAGAGTGTAATGATTTTGAAAACTGGAACACCAGATGTAGAGCCATGATGGTCCAGCTAAACTATGGAAAATATTGTAATGAGGCCTTAATAAAAGTTGTTCCGCCTTAATAAAACTTAAAAAAAATACTTATCAGAGTATTTCCCGTTGAAGTATAAAATTCGAAGATCTGGAACACCTGAAGAAGGGTTATAATAGTCCAGCTGAACTATACAAAATATAGAAATGACGCCTTAACAAATGTTTTTAGTCTTATGACCAACTTTATGTAGCTTTCTTCAGGATGTTTTTATATTGGCTCCCGAAGGAAGGATCCCCAATATAGTATATAAATATTTTTTTAAATTTCTGTATTCATTTTGATTTTAACCAAAAATTCTTCGGTCATGCGAACGAAGTCGCGTGCTAATATATAATTTCATTTTGTTCAAGATAGCCTAAAGTTGATAAAAGATAATATAATTATTACAGATCTTCAATTAGCATATATTAAAATTGTTATTAGTCAGGCCGCGTCCGTGTTTACAACGTATTTTGTTGTTAGTTCTGTTTCAACGTGTGCGGAGCAACGGCAAGAATGCGCTTGGGTGGGTATCCTGGTCGGGCAGGGCGGAATGCTCGAGCGATGACCTCGCCACCCCACGCTGTAAGTAAACGATAAAATTATAGGATGTGGAACTTGAAAATTCGTAGATTCCTTTCAATTTTTAATCATTTTATTATGACCATAGAGGTTCCAAATTCAAACCTACCCAAGCGCTAGGCGTAGAGAAGTTGTAAAAAGAAAATTTTATTAATGATCGATCTGAGCAGGGATTCAGTAGAAATCGCCAGTTCCAAAATCGCCATAACCACAATTGTATTAGAGTTGTCGAATAAATAAAAGTGGTATTGAAGTAATAGTAGTAGTAGTTTCCGTCATCTATTATTGTGACATACACTTAACTATGATCACGGTTTCAGCAGAAATTCTTTACCATACTCTGGTTAATTGATCAGAAGTCGTTTATCGGTAAAAAAGCACATGTAACAGCTGAAATTGTATATTTGACCGAGCGAGCGAAGCGAGCGAGGTCTAACATTCTACTTGGGGAAAAAATACATTTTATGTATGTATGTATAGTAAGTATGTACTAGATGTTGCCCGGGGTTTCGCTCCCGTGGGAACTTTGATAAAATATGGCCTATAGCAATCTTGGATAATGTACCTCTACATTTTCAGAGATTGCTATATGCATATATTTATTTCAAAATAAAGTTTTCAGCCATATCAATGAACACTTATAAAGTAATCAGAAAAAAAGCGCTACCGAAAATCTTTACGTGCGTACTCTGGCCCTATTGTTGATTATATATGTATATAATATAATAAATTGTTGATGTCTAAAATAACATACAACGGGATTCGCGGTAACTTACTGCGCTGGTTCTCTTCTTACATCTCGAACAGATGCGATAAACGGCTCTAAATGCAGACAGTTGTGATAAACGCCTATGAGTCTAAGCCTATTGTGGCAACCTCAGGAGTCCCACAAGGCTCCATATTAGGACCACTGCTTTTTATTATTTTTATCAACGACATTAACAGCTGCTTTAAATATTCAGAAATATTGCTATATGCCGATGATCTTAAGGTATTCCGAGCATGTTCAAGAACAAAAGACTGTGAGCTATTACAGGAAGATCTACATAGGTTATCTTTTTACTATACACAGAACAAATTACATCTAAGTCTTCCTAAATGTCACGCTATTACTTTTACCAAAAATAGAAATGTCTTTAATTTTAAATATGTCTTAAATAATACAACTTTGAAAAAAGTAAGTTCAGTTAAAGACCTAGGTATATTTCTTGATTCAAAATTGCATTTCGACGTCCATGTCACTACTGTAGCTAACAAAGCTTATAAAATGTATGGTTTCGTCATGAGAGCGGCTCGTAATTTTAAACGAATGTCTACTTATTTGACTTTGTATAGATCACTAGTTCGATCACAGCTTGAATATGCAACGCCTATATGGAATCCTTTTTATGATAAATATATAAAAATTTTGTAAAATCTCATCAAAATGTATTGTATTCGCGAGGTCTACGTTCGCGGCGAAGAACTAGTTTTATTAAAGCCTAAAGAAAGACTATGAACCTAATACCTTTATTACTCTTTCTTCTTGTATTTATCGAGGGTAAGGATTTCGATTTTGATTCTCATGTGTGTGATCTCTTTTGTTTGATTTGTCTTTGAGCTTAATTTTATCAGAAATCAGCATAACTCAGCATTAAAAGTATTTTCACCTCGAGAACGAATCTCGATGCGATCACTTCGGTGACTAAATCTTTCCTTGCAATACTTTCTAAGCTAGAATTTATTAATGAATTTGCAGTTGAAGTTATTGTATACAATGCAAAACGAAGTTTATTTCTTCGTGCATTGTGCACAAAGAAATAAGAATAATATGAGAAGAGATAAGATAATTAAGATTTATTTAAAATTTGATCATTTCGGAAAGTGAACAAATATACATGAGGTTTAAATTAACTGTACCGTATCTAGTCCTGTTGGAAAAGTTGTATTATAACAGAGATCGAAACCAACGTGTAATAGTAGGTCTGCAGTGCGGAATGCAAGGAGCGAGGAATGCAGCCCGGGCAAGAAATGCCCTCGCCGACTCTCGTCGCGTGCCCCGCGCCCCTCGCGCCCCCTAGGGAAAACATTTGCAACCTTCTCATAAATGCGAATATACGATGGTACGATCCACATTCCAATGTTTTAAGTGTTCACTACTTTCAATTAATTTCGCACTTTTGCTATGTTATAAGCGATTCGCTGTCTGTGATGGAAGCTGTTAAGACGTTACAAATCTATCCTCGAAAGATTGAATTGCAAATAAAATGTAAAACGTTTTGTAATCGGTGTTGTGCAAACATAACGATCTATCGACGTCGATAGGAGGTCTTTAACAGATATAGTGAATACATCTCAAAGGTTAAGGTAACCAAATGTAAAATATCCAACCCTAAAACGTCATGTTGTGTAGTCGGTTACCATAGTTAATAAAGTATTGCTTTTTACTGAATCGTATAGTCTACATATATTTTTTGTTCTGCTATATGACATAATCAGATCAAGTCCTCTGCCGTGATCCATTGGTACTAGACAATGTGTCTAGTTAACGATTCTCATCGTATGCGTTCATGACTCACAGTGACGGATAGGTACATCACGCTGAAACACCATAGAAACCTAAGTCATTATATGACTTATTCAATCAAATCTTTTATGCTATATACTGATACACATAGACTAGTACTTTGTACCAAAAGTTATCCTGTCCATATAAAGTCGCTGCTGGCGCCCATCATTGGCTATTATGTTCAACCGATTTAAGTCATGGTAGTGTATCTATCGCCATTATTTACTTTTGATGTGCAAATACTGCCTCGAGTAAAACGGTTTTTGGTTTATGGTCAATGTGGCAGCGAGGAGCCGCGCGGCCTCGTGCGTTTTCGCCTCTCAGGGGCCGCTACGTCTGCGTCGACGGTATGCGGTCAGAGATAATGATTGCTAACTGGGCCCGAGAAAGTCGTCTATTTCGAAATTTGAGTGTTGCGTGTACGATGTGTCGTTGCGGTGCCGTTGAGTCTGGTGATATGCGCAGCGAGCGGACGGCGGCGCGCTGTCTACGCGTTCTTCCGGACCGCACCCGTCGGACCAGTCGCAGCGCACCGCCCGCTACCCGCCTCGGGCGATCGGCCTTCAGAGTTAAATAATTAAATTGAGAGAACGACGTCGCCGCCGCAGCTGCCGCCGTCGCAGGCGGTCGAAACCATGAAGAAGCGGTCGCGGAAGGCGCTGCCAGCCTTGATGGCGCTGTTGTGCGCAATCGCGGCCGGTTTGCCGTGCGCATATTGCGTCGTTATTGCCACGCCTAATCTCCGACATACACCACCTTCCTTCCTACATCAACCAATAAAATCAGATAGGTGGCTATTCGCTCATTACATATACATAAAAGGTCATATACGTACTAGTAGATTTATATCAACTTGATACAAATAACTTGTGAACATTCCTACACAAAACGTTTTTATACTTCTTAGATATAAGAATAAAGTCTATAGAATAAAGTCAGGTTCAAGTGCATACAAGTAATAAAGAAACAAGGAAACGCTCAGATGTACGTGATGGTATTTAATGTCTGCTATTTCAAAATAGAAATATGAAGGATGAATGTATGTACATTAACTTGAATACAAGAATTCCATAGATTAAACAAACAAATGTATTAAAAGTACGAGTACGTGTAAACTTTTATTTAAATTTGACGTAGTTATTGAGTGACGGGCATCCTGTTTTACGGGTCGGCGGCGGCTCAACAGTCGTATTCTCCGAAGCAGTGGATATTGTCGCAAATTGCCGCTTTCGCCACCCGCTGAATAATGCATGCGATAACATAACATCACGTCGCAAACAAGCCGCCACCGCACGGCCGCCCGCCCGCGCCCCGCGCCCTTTACCAGATTTACTAAACCCGTTCCTTTGTATATTCCGCCTAGATTCCTATCACAATCCAAAACTGTATCTTGTGCTGAATTAATCACCCTTTCAGATTTTCACATTGATCTATACATATTGATAATATTTTATTGCACGAGTTAAATAGTATTTATAAGTACAAAATGTATCACACACACAAAGCTAAGGGTTATTTAGATAAATTGCGCAAAAGGCATCCTTATCGCTGTTAGCAATTTCTTCCTCCAGGCAACCATTGTAAAATATAGCAATGCGTTAAATAAACGTTACGGCTAAACCCCGAAGTGCGGCTACACCTAGGTTTAGCCAGACCTGACCTAGGTTCACCCGGTCTCAGCTGGTAAGACCTAGGTGCACCCGGTCTCAGCTGGTAAGACCTAGGTGTAGCCTACTTATATCCGGCTAGACCTAGGTTTAGCCTTCATCATTTCGGCTAGACCTACATGCAGTCGATCTTCGATGGCTATACCTAGGACTTAGGTGTTGAAGAAATGGCGAGCATTGGTTTTTTTATTACTGACATGAATGCTTCTCCCTAAATATCCTTTTTTCTATACCGTGCTATTCTCAACTTTGACATTGCCAAAACCGTTGTTTTGACGAACGTATGTCAAAAAATTATGTTCTAGATCTCGCCGGTTAATTCGCATTTCGAACTTTAGCCGTAATATATACACATAAAAATAAAAGACAAGATAGGAGGAGACATGAAGCAAAAGAGAAAGTAAATCCAGAAATAGCTAATAGCTAATCAGAGAGTTAAATGATATGACAATAGCGGCCTGTCCCAGCTTCGCTCGGATGTCTATCTATGTGCGAAAACCGTAAAAAAATCTGTTCAGTAGTTTTGAGTCGCGTTACAGACAGACAAGATGCTACAAGGTTTTTTTATAATATGTAAGGATATAGCTAGGTTCCATGTTACTTTAGGAAAATTATTCTAACATAGATTCAATACCCTTTCTTTATGGTCAGCAAATCATTATTCGATGGGTGCACTTCAACTAATATCGTTGAAAAGTATTTTTACACATTGGATTGTGGCGACCCTTATGGAACAGCCCCTATTAACAAACGTGATAAGGAAATAGAAAATGTAATCATCAATATTTAGGCAACACTGACACAGATTGTTTTACATAAGCTGTTACCTTTTATCTGTGTGATATTTATAATCATAACCTTTCAAATAAATAGATTATTCAGTGGCCTCTCTGGTATAATTTACCAAGTACAACTAAAGTTGTATGCTCTATTGTAGTGACCCTTGTTGAGATAACAGGATCAAGATGATGGCCGGCGCGGACAACTCTGGGTTACGTCGTGTGGGGTGGCCCTGGCGGCGTTTCCCACAGCGGCAACTCCTCGACCAGTTCCTCGGAATGTGGTCGCGGCACCGGCCCGCACTTTCACCAAAACAATTCGTTAGCGGCCTCTTTCGGCATCGCACCGTACGCCGCAACCCTGCCGCCCGAACACGTGAAAATTAACAACACACCGAGAGTTGTTCGTGATCGGCATTTTGGACGCTAGCCCTTTTAAAAAGTACATTTTGAGTATCGAATTAACCTTGTGGTATGATTCGTTAAGTACGGTTTTGTTAAACTCATAAATATCTTAACAGTATTATCGTCACGTTGGTATATTTTCTTATGCAGGGCTGGTCCTACTGGACAAGCTAAAGACATCACTGTTAAATTTAGAATATTTTAATGTATTAATGCCTTACTGAGAACTAATTTGTTGACAGGTACGGCCAGTTGTCCGGCATGGTGGAACCCGTATTTGGGGTGCTGGGCGCCGTGGCAGTAGGGTTGGCAGAACCAGCTCTTCCATACGCTCTGGCTTTCGCAGCCGGCGCCATGATCTACGTGGTCACTGACGACATCATACCAGAGGCAAACGCTTCGTAAGTCATAATTTTGTGACTAAACTTACACCACAGACATGCTTCCATTTTCAATGTATATAATCCTACTAATATTTAACTTTCATAACAAGCTAAGAATTAAAACTTAAAATAATTTGGCAAGTTAGCAAGTTATCGACGACTGTAGGTCAAGATTTCTGAATAGAGCGAACAGAATGTCTTATTTTCCCCTCACTAAGTGGAACAAGAGTCTGGCCTTGGGATTGATCTAAAAAGATCGCAAGGACGAGTTCGGCTTTGTTATGACCCTCGTGTGCCGTGGCCCTCGCCGTCCTTTGATGTCGTTCCGATAACGACGCCTTTATTGCACATCTCAAAATGTTCCTTATTGATAAACCTTTCCGTGGATGTAGATCAAAATCTTTTAAGTAGCTATCTGGACAAATAAAGCATTTGGCTGTCACAGAGCTATTTAGTTTCGTGGCTGAAAATCGAATTGACAAGGGTCGCGCTAGATTGTTCTGATTCATGTCAATCTTTCGACAGATTTGGATATGACATGTGTTACTCAAATGTCAATAGCTAGAGGCTCGTTACGGTGGGAGCGAAGGAAACGCACACACTTCCCCTTGGCAACGACGAGTTGTATTGTCCAGCAAATACATTGTCCAAGACCGGCCCGGTTGCCTTCCGGACGGGTCTATACCAGTCTAAGTACTTTTATTAGCTGATTGTTCACATTAAGGGGCGCATCGAAATGTAAAGGTGATTTAGTTTCGATTCCCGTGGGTTTGCAGCTAATCGTTGTGGACACTTTTATTAGAATGCCACTATTATTGGTTTTTTTAACTGCGAATTAGTAAGACTAAGAAAGTTATTTTAAAAGTTATAATTTTGTCTAATTTCGTATAAGATTTAAAGCACTGATTCATATATTGACCATTGCAATAGCCAACTACGCCAGCATCACGTTTTGTCGATTTCTATCGATCATCACTTTCCTAATATTGATTGCGATAAAATCAAAAGGCAAATAAAACTACTACAAGATTGCACTAATCATAAAAAATCATATTTCCTGCTTGACACAGTCACAAACACGACCGTTACAGACTTGGCTCACATTGCTGTATACGTGCACTCAAAGAAAAACTAGTCTAAAGCGATTAATGAATATAGGTTGACATTTATGTCAGTAACTTGTTACTTAAACATATTGTTACCGGCCAAACCCGATTCCAGGATAAACTAGTTTTGCCTAAGCTAAACTAATTCTTCCTACATGCGATAGGATAAACTAGTATAGCCTAGGCTAAACCGGTTTAGCCTGGGCCAAACTAGGTTATCCTAATAGAAATAAACACTCTCAGGATAAACTGGCATGGCCTAGTCTGAACCTTATATGTAAAATAACTAGAAAGACAAAATAAATAGGTAAATTTAATAAAATACTTTTTAATTAAGCTTGTTGGACTAGGCTAACTTAATTTAGACTAGGTCATTCTTGTTTAAGCTGAGTGTTTATTTCTATCAGGAGAAACTAGTTTGGCCTAGGATAAACTCATTTTTGCTACATGCGTTAGGATGAACTAGTATAGCCTAGGCTAAACCAGTTTATCCTATCGCATGTAGGAAGAATTAGTTTGGCCTAGGCAAAACTAGTTTATGCCGGTATTTAGCCGGTGCTATTTAGCCGGTAACATATAATTACTACATTGTTTATTGCTTTACACTTATTTTTATTTGACAAAACAAGTATTAATTGCTAAGACTTGGTTTTCTCAAGCATATAGTATTTACACAATCAGAATATGATATTAAAATGCACAGTTAGCATAAATAGCATGCGAGAGACAATAGGTATTGGTGGTGCAAGTGGCACGAGAAGTGAAGGCGCGTTGCGGCGCGCGACGCGACGCAAATACCCCGCCAGAAATAGCGGCGTGCCGTCTGTCACCCACCCCGGACACGAGAAGCTATACCCCCCATTGCTATGATGACCAAGCAAAAGTCAAGGCTTTTGAGCTACTGATGACCTAGCAAATACTTCATACTTCTGTCACTACAACTTATGAAATTGTCTGTACTTCGCCAATTTTGAAAAGCTTTGTGCAATTACTGCTTGTTTTACAATTTCTTTAACCTTGATAATATCCAATCCTATCTATTTTACCTAATCAATTTATCTAATAAGTCAATGTATGTCGATGATTTATCAGCCAGTGGAGAAGGTAACAGCTAACCATTCTATTTACATTGTCGTGATAGTTGCTGCGTCTTTTTAATATAATTTTAATAAAATAATAATAGAGCTTTTCGTTTGAAATTAATAAGCCCTAAAAAGTAGAGCTGAGAAAATAACTCTACTACTATCTGTCTCTTTACTTGTACAGATTTAGTTACTAAAGATGTCAGCATGGCAATCCTGAAAATCGACACTAAAATGTCTAATTATTGTTTAGCACGAAGTCTATAGCTATTTGTAGCGTGTGGCGGCGATGATGACGGCTGTAGAGGGCGGGCTGCACGCGTTAAGAAGTAAATCCGTGCCCGCCGAGCGTGGGTTTGTTACTGCCCCGCCACTGTCAATAATAATAAATATATGAAATAACGCGTTTGTTGCCGGGATAAGGCCGGTGACGCCGGTCTAGTTTGTCTTTGCGTTTACGTCACCGTCTGGGAATCCGGCTCGCCGCCGATGGGTACTCTCCCTGACCTACCTCCAGATCGCACATTTTCAACTATCATCTGTTTATGAATGCTATAGTTTTTGACCTATGCTATTATCAAAAAAGCCTGGCCTAACCAATACAGAAGTTCTTACTCTGTACTAAATAAAAATGCATGTTAATCAAGTTCTATCTCATGAAGAGGATATCTTGTCCATAAGTTTAAAGATTAAGTTATATGGAAGAAGGTTGAAAGCTCCTTAGATAATTTAGGGTTTTAAACTGCATCTCAACGTAAAGTAGACCTTATACTGTATCTTTTTGTACTCTTTCTTTGTTAGCCCTGGATTTAGCCCAGCCTTATTTAGGTACATACTCTTCATTTCAGTTCCGTTTGACCCATTTTCATATTGTTTCCATCCAAGATATGCCTGGTGATTTATTTATTTATTACAGGACTTAAGAGCATCTCAACAATAAAGCAATGTAATGGGTAAATTACATTGTTTCAAAGCACTGAAGGCGTATTTAGCAGTTTGTTTGATTTGGGATATTTTGGGTTGAAATTTTGCAATCAATCAAATCTAAAGTTTACTTGTAGTGCACCATATTTATTTTACCGTTCGATGTGAGCATTTGGCGACACCTATACTGTAGTAAATTTGTCTTATGACACTTCCATAGTTTTTTGTATTCCGTACTCGATACAAACTGCGTTTCTCGTAAACAAAAGTAAGAAGCTTACTAAACGTCCTGCAGGTGAAAACATTTCTGATTTTAATACTGATTGATCAACATGGGTTTTACTACGACATTTTTTAAATGCCAGAATATTTAGGCAACATTCTCGTTACAAGTGCACGTTAAGTTCAGTGACAAAAATGTTTTAATGTAAAAGTGTAATTTATTATTCACATCTGAGATTATACGCTTAAGTATATGAAATGTATGTTCACAATACGAGTATATGCTATCAAAATTAAATGCAACATTAGTCTAGCATACCAATTTACACGTATTGCTCAACTATAAATGTGTAGCAGACTTATGTGGACAATCTCATGTAATCAAGGTTTTGGTTTCTTATCAGGGCAAATATGTGGCAACTTGGTATAGATATTATTTAACTACCTTTAACAGTCAATTTAAGTGCGCTGCAGCTTCAAAGGTGCGTGTTTGAAATTCCTCGCTTTTTGAGAGTGATGTCACTTGTGACATTTGTTGGACGTGTATATAGTTAGGGTTCCCCATGCTACGTGATACGAATGCGTACGTCGTAGTTGTACATTTGTCGCACTTAATATCACCGTGAGGCGGATGTCAAAACTTGAAGCGATTAGCAGGGTAGTATAAAGTTAAGCATATAAACTGGATTCCGACGTTAAAATTCAAAAGTATTCCATAAGTTGTGAAACACAGGTTGGTGTGTTTACGCCTTTTAGATATTTAATGAATCAAACTTTACTGATTACCTACTTATTTTTCATTTATCATACTCAGTATCGGATGAGAGACTTACTGAAACATGAAAAGTTAGTGTGTATGCCACGGTTAAAAGAATAAATTCCAACAATCAATTCATCGGATATAACCTAGGTTATAACCTAGGCTTGATTCTTTCAACCATGGCTTACAATCTATTACTATTCATTATAATAAAAAACCTATCATATGAATATGGTGTATTCGGTAACTGAAATTGCTAAGAACAAGGCGTTAAATACACGTTACGTGTAAAATACACGTGGCGTTGGCGTTATCCTTTCAGTAAGTAAATGGTGAAACGATGGTTCACTAGTGAAGAAGATTACACATCTAGACGATCTCTGTTACTAATCTAACATTACTAAGATTTTGTAACTATTGGTGAATAATTCAGATCTCGTTATGAACATCAAAAGTAAAAAGTCTTGAAAAAGAAAATAGTAGCAACTATTCTACACACTAAAATCTTTTGACGGTTGTTCAACTTATGAATTGTAGCTCAGCGTTATAGCTGAGCTAGTTCGGTAGGAATTCATAAGTCGTAGAGCAATATACCAAGAACTATTTAACAAATTTTATAACCCAGCTGTGTTTAGAATGCCTAATGTTCGATTTTGACAGCTGGCAAGGTATAGGTGTCGCGAGTTAACTACGAGGAATCGTTTTAATGTAATGGAGTGTAATTCCAGTTAGCGATTCCGGACGACCATCAATGGCCATTGTTTCTTCGGTCAAACCACAAAATTTACGCTACAGATGGATAGCATAAGCTGTTGTATATTTGACCTATTAACATTTTCTTTAACATAATATTAATTTTAATCAATCTTAAAATGCGCAAAGAGATATATCGATCATCATACGCAAAATGATACATCATGAGGATATACAATCATAAGATTTTAACAATTGACCATTAAAGATCGACACAAAAAACTTAAAATAATAATGAAAGGAAATATTGGTTGACATGACAGTATACAAATTTAAAAGTCTTCTAGCAGCAATTTTATGTATAAATCTTAGACATGTACCTAATCGGATTTCTGGATTCTTAACTGTATTTGTAAGAAATGCAAATTATGAGGAATAAATTTTCATTACTGAAGAGTTCTGAAGCCATGATCCACGGGTTTCGCAATTATCGGTCCTGGGTCGGGTGACCAAATAATGTATTAACTCGAGCCCTTGGTTTCGGCTGTATTTGCAGTCGGAAAAGCTCAACAATCCGTATTGTATCTGTCTAGTGTTTAATGGCTTATCCTCCTTATCCTTCCATAAGGAAGGCCAGTGTCCCAACAGTGGGGACTTTGAAATGGCTATGGTGAAGATCCAATTTCTGTGCGAAGTATATTTTGTGAGTGCTGCGTGAGACGCAAGCGCCATAGCTCGGTCTTTCCGATATCGTTGATATTCAAATGTGGTTTGCTCGTTAGTTCTCAATGGCTGGCATTGTGTGACGACAGCACTTTATAACGGACCCCGATGTCTGCATGAATGTACATGCCATTGTAATATATTATACAACAACGTCAATAGATAAACCCATGTTTATTTGATTCAACTTCTAGTTCAAAATTTCCAACATCACGTCCTCCTCGTATAAATAAGGTCAAGGAAGACGTCATATTATTCAGAATGATCGGTTTATTTTATGTAGTGATTGTAATATTTTAAATTTAGTATGGTCATTAATGTTCAGTTCTAGCTGATTCACATTTGTTGCCTTATTGTAAATTCTTTACTTGAAGATGCTCCTTCAACGATTTCCAACGTGTGCCGGCTATACTTTTTCTCGAAGTTTGGCAGATTCGGCATACTGCTGGTTTTTGCGATAAATAAAAGCTCTCACGCAAACTACCCAATGTTCGTGCTTTCGCATTCTGTCTGAGTTCGGCGATAGTGTGTAGCTGGCATTATATTTTAAATAATGTATGCATGTTTGTCCAGAGGTAACGGAAAGTTGGCGACCTGGGGCTGCATCATCGGGTTTGTGGTGATGATGTGCCTGGACGTCGGGCTGGGGTAACCCCGCCCTCGCCTCAAACGCTGTGCCTTCCCCACGACCCGCGACTTCGCCACCGGATTACTAATAAGTATTTCTTAAAAGACTTAAACGAATATTGTGATGTTATAGTTTTTATTTCAGCTATAAGTTTAGCGTGGTTTGTTATGCTGGTGCTGCCGGTTCTTGATTTGGTTAATTCTCAAAAAATGTACTTAATAATCTTTCAATACTACAAAACAAATCCAATTTCTGGCAGTATTCCGAAACTACACCGCTAAATATTAAAAAATCATGTGAAAATATAGAATTACGAAAAAATTGGAATAAATTTATTTATATTAAACAGAATTTCGACATTTAGCGGGAGTTTCCCATTCGAACAGGGAGTCACACTGTAGTTCTATTTTGTACTCCACATGTTTGTAATAGTTTTCTGCAAAAGTACGTAATTATTATATAGATATTATATAAAGAGCATAAAAACCCACAAATCCTAGTAGAAAATCATGACCGTGGGTTTTTTTTAACACAAGTTACAGATTAAAAGACCTCTTATTGATAACAACCAATATTAACACTTGAGTTTCATGGAAATTCATAGTCATTTTATTATACATATAATATGATTTGGTAAACAATGTTGTCCGAAAAATAATTTAAAAGTTTAATCGTGATCAAAAAATATATTAACAATAGACAAATCAGATCGTGTTATTTATTTATTGAACAAATTACAGTTTAAACTTACACGGTTTTAACTTACAATTTCTAGTATAATTGTCGTTTTATAAACACATGCAACCGAATCCAAATAAATTGTGTTATTAAATGTTATGTACAGTCCAATGTAAACATACAAATAATAAAGTACAAACATGAACTAATGATTTAAATTGTGATGATTTACTTCGTTAAATTATTATTGTTAAATTATTTGCTCGTTTAATGAATGTCAGTAATTGTATTTTAGGCATACGGGATGTCAGCAGTCAAATCAATCGTTAGTCTAGCTCCAACCTCGATTACCTTTCGATTCCTCTATTTCCAGTCTCTCATATGAGCATTTTCCTGGTTCCTTCCTCAACCATTAATCGTCGGTAATCCAAGGTCTGCTCTCCTACTTTTTCATATCCACTTCACACGCTCTTCGAATTCCTTAGTTTCAAGCCAGCACTATTTAATTTTCATCGACCGAAGATATTGTTTAAAGTTCCAATTGCCGTAAATACGAGATACAGTTTTGATTCCGTTCTATCTACTTGTGCGTGTTTTTGGGTTCCGTAGCTGAATGGCCAAACACAGTAGTGTTAGTTCCAAAACATGAAACTATTTTTATTCAATCAACACTATATGTGCTTGGTCTTCGTAGATAACTCTTTAAATGTCGTTTCTATTGCCATTTATTCTCAAAGCCAGTCGTATCAAAAAACAAGACCTTTCACCTTTCAAAATATGTTTAGTATTCAATGACAATGTTTCAACGAAAATTTGTTTGAACGAGATATATACAAATGTATTTTTCTAATGAAAAACAAAGGTATTTTTTTGCTGGGGAAAAATATTTGTCTCTCAATTATATCCTAATCTACGCTCGGTACTACGGAACCCTTCATAAACGAGTCCGATTCGTAATTTGCTACTTTTAAAGTTCTGGTGGAATTCGGTGTAAATATGTACAGTGTTAAATTTAATATCTATTTAATTGTATGATTTGAAAAGAAAGTGGTATTTTCGTAAAGGTTTGTTACTTCTTTTATTATGCAAAATTAAGATTTTTACAAAACGATCAAGTGATATATTTCTATTGAAATATGTTTATTATGTTCTTATCGGATGAGAATATTCCGGTCTGATCCATAAGGGATCAGATATATATTTTTAATTATTTTATATTCCGTTCGGATCCCTTGACTTTTCTAACATATATTTAGACAGTCGACAACAACTTTTTGCAGGATTTTTTTTAGTATTGGAGAAAGATTCAGTATTGAGTTTTATTAGTCACTCCATTTTTGTCTGGAAAACAAATCAAAAATATTTTCTGTACTTTTTTGTTTTCAATTTTCTAAAACTCTTGTCTACTTATGTTTCACTTCCCTAGTACATTGTTTACAAGTTGAAATCATCCGCTCAACAAAACTCCTGTAGTTTCCTTAACTGTGCTTTTTGTTGATTTCGTATTGATTAAAAATGGTATTCGTATATAATAAAATAACTAGTGATTATTATATTTTATTAAAATTAAAAATAAGTTTTACATTGACAGATTTTTTGTTTTCAATTAACTGTACTTGTTCATAATAAAAGGACCGATTCAGACCGGAATGGTAAAGTTTGTTTAAATGGATCAGACCGGAATTAAAATAAAATAATAATTGGCAGTGGATCGGTTTTATGGACCAGATAATTCCTGGATGATGGCAAAGACCGAATAGTTCTACGGAACTGATCATATGCATTACATAGCTACGTTTTTTCTGCATCAAGTGGTTTTATGTCGATTCAGACTAAATATATGTACTATATACAATACTAGGTGATTATGTGAGTTCAATCTGAAGCAATCTGGGATTAGTACTATGTATGTAAAGTAGGTACGTCTTGTACTTAGATACATTTTTATAAACCTTTATTATTAAGTACATAGGTCGTAATAAATTAAGGTAATGTAAACTGTAAGCGTGATTCTGTTCTAAAACAATGCATGATATTATGTTGGATTGTTATTGTTGTATATATATACATATATATACATGTGAACCAGTGAGTTGCAAAAAATAATTATACTGCATGTTCAATGGTAGTGCGTTATTTTGTTTGCATTTAATAGGCCTAGTTTAGGGTATAGCTACCTCGCAGTAATATAGCTAGTTCAATTCATAATAAAATAAAATAACTCTGACTAGACACAATAATTAAACTTTGCGCAACTCATTGGATTTATAGACGCATGCAAATCTTTGAACTTTTAAACGCTTTCAAGTGCATTTCAGTGGCGCTCTTTTCT
This sequence comes from Plodia interpunctella, assembly GCF_027563975.2. Classification (NCBI taxonomy): domain Eukaryota; kingdom Metazoa; phylum Arthropoda; class Insecta; order Lepidoptera; family Pyralidae; genus Plodia; species Plodia interpunctella. The sequence goes on from NC_071303.1 coordinate 6,327,353, forward strand.
GAAATAAATTACTTACGAGATTGAAAACAATGAATAATTTAATTTTTAGATTCCAGAAAAAGTCCGTAAAATATGTTTGATAGGAGCTGCACGTTTTATATAAAATACATATATGAACGAATGAAAATAGATGGACGCTAGAGATCAATTTTATTCTGCAAACTTATAATCTAGCCTTTCTCGAAATAAATATAATTAATTATATTTTACTTTTTCAATTATCGGTCTACAATTAGATAAAACTGTTTCTATTAAGGGCATCACTGAGTTCAATGCATTATAGCTCGATAGCTCATAAAAAAGTTAATCCTTAAGAGTAATGCTTTGGTTAAATATAGGTAAATATTTTTGTACAAAAAATCAAGCTCCTTGCTGATACACCGTTCATCTTATGAATTGTTAATACGATTCAGTTTTCAGTTATTTATCCTTACATTATTTCTTAAAATGAGGCCGAGGTAAAAACAGTAAGTATACATCGTGTTCTCTTCTAGGAATATTCTTGAATGTTTTCCCAAAGGCTTTTGCAGGTTGACTTTTATATAAAAATCTATAGCACAATCGAATTTATTGTTACGGTTAATGATTATGTTGAAATATCTATTTCGTTTATAATTTAATATAATGAAATGCAAATTACACAGTTATTTTATTTGAAAACCTTACTTTATTAAGACGGAGCTATCCGAACACCAATATTTCTGATTCTGAATAAATGAGGCTGATTTCAATTTTTACCTCGATTTTAAGACATTGTACATATACCCCAAAAAATAATATAGGTACTGCGTGCGATTCTAAAAATCAAAAAGTATTTTCATTGAAATTAATATATTATCAGTACGTGTTTGAATTTGAATACGTTACAATATTTTATCGATTTTCTGAGAACTGTCTAATCTAGAATTGTAACAGGATACTCGTGTGTGAACGTATGAATGTACCTAATAGTACCTACTCATTAGGAATCACGCTTTTGCCTTAGGTGAGTTACTACGATCTCTTTCGGCTTGTTAGTCAACGAGATCAAAATTATGAGCATCTATGACACATGATACTAGGAGAATAAAACCTACAGAGTAATTCCCGTTGATCTAGAATCATAAACTTTGGCAAGAAGTAAGGGCTTACAATAAGGAAAAATATCGAAACCCGTAAACATGTAAGCACACGACCAAAGAAGCTAATGTTACGGAACCTTCTGTACGCAAGGCAGACTTGCACTTGACCGGTTTTTCTGCCCATGTAGTGTGTAGGTCTACAAATAAGAAAAATATTGCGTTTAATTCTTATATCTCCATAGATTATTTAAATTCCTTAGTACAGGATGCAACAAATGACATTTAAAGAATCGCATTAGATAAATCGCTCTAAGGGCGCGCGGCGCTACGCGGTCGTCGACCCAAGTGCACCCAAACAGTGTGTAATTCCTGCGCGTACGCTCGAGTCGGCTCCGATAAACCCTTCTCGATGGTATCCCAGGTATGCGCTGGCACAGGCACGCGCTTCCACTTGAGCAAGTTCCGAGACTAGTGGAGGCGTTTTTGGTTTGCACTAAAACTCAAAACGAGCTTTATAAAATCTTTAAAGCGCATCGGGGCCATGGTGTTAAATAGGTACTCACTCTACCATATTCAGTATACTCATACTCACGCTATATTCCATTGGTATAATTAATAGGAAAGTTTAGCACTCTATCGTACTCTATATTTAAGTATATCTTAAATATATGTTTTCTCCAGGAAAATCACTTTTAACCTTCTAGTGAAGAATTTTTTGACTAGCCTCTAGTCTAAAAAATTCTACATATTCATTCATATCCAAAATGTTTTCAAAACTAGAGTCCACTGAGAGTTCTTGCATCGGCTAAACATATTTATGTTTAGCCGCAAGAACTCTCAGTGGTGTTCTGAGCTCTGAGCCAGTGCATTTCATTAAGCGTCTCCATGTCAGGTAGAGCGGTCCCTCTTGGAAGACGGACTGTAGTATGATCAACTTTTGCAACTAAAGATTATGACACGTTCTCTGTAGCTCTTCCGAAAACCATGTTTATTTACAGACAAAGTGAAGTGTTACTTAATTTTTATTAAATTAAGTGTAATAAATGTAACTTTAAATCCAGTTATTTATAAATCTTGTTCAATAGCGATAGAGCTATAAAGATTAATTCAATTCAATCATCCCGCCTCAAAAGCAAGCGCATTCTGTTTACAAAAACTAAAACGGACAATAACAATCATAAAGTTACTACTGATCGCGGCTACTTATTAGGATTTATGATCATGCACAAAAAGGGACTTCTGAAAACGTGAATGTTAGAAGAAGAGTGTTGTCCCCAGCGCTCGGTAGGTGCATTCCTTTATTCCCAGTGGTTTGATGGTGTTGTGCTCGGTGACGTCGGCCTCATTTCCATTCATTCGATGTTTGTTGACAATGTGTCGGCGGTCATAGGGCGCGGCGGCGGGTCGCTCCGCGGCTGCAGTCGGCCGCGTGCGCCCGCGCCCCTCGCACGCTGCACTGCGCGTTGCACCGTCGTCTATGTGCACCGATCTGCTTTGTCCTGTTCCACCGACATCAATAACCCACCGAGCTCTGCGACTGGACTATTACATTGTTGACATATGCAGTGTGCACAAACACGTAAGTTATGCATGTCCCGTGTGCGTATGCGCATTTCACAAGTTGATTCGATACGCGAGCCAATTGTTTATTTACATTTTAAGCCGCGACGTTTCGATCGGTAATCAGTATCTTTGGTGATATTTCGTTGCAATAATGATAAGCGAGTTATTATAATATTATGGCAACACTGTCTGTTGGTTTCTTTTCGTACAAAATCTAAAACCGTTAGTGCAACGAATGCACGTGGTGTCGGCGCGGATAAAAGGCATCTGGAAGCGATTTTGTTGTTTATGCTGAAGTCTGAAAGTCGGGAATCGATTGCAGCTGTGCAGCCGCGCGTGCGCATAGCCATCGGAAGCGCCGCGCGCTAGGGGGCTGGCGCACACCTGCCGTCACGCCGTATTTGCACCATAAGTCGGTTTGCTTAAGTCCAACACTGTCTATTTTTACAGATTAACGTTTTTTTCTTCAATTAGCGTAATTAAGTGCATATAGAGGTAATATAAACGTCATTGAACAGCTTTTGGTCTGCAACAGTATTAATTTGTTTTTGTAAATAAATTACCACTTAGCCGAACAATACGTACTAGTCCACAATATACCAAAATACAAGTACTAGTGAATGTAATTATGTAATTGCAATAGAGATTTCTGTTGAGGCAGCGGTATGTCAGTTGATTCATCGCGCAGTCACCTTCATGACACGTGCAACGTATTTATAAAACGAAACAGCGACAGTTTGCAAACAATGAAGTGATTTTGTTATAACAAAACAATTTTGTATCATTTGACAGCACTCTTTGCATAAATGATGATATGCTCGTCAAACTACAAGCATTGCGAAAGTAAATAACATTTTAGTGTTATCGGAATAAACATAAAATATTATTTCTTGAAATTAGATTATTAATGAGAATATCTCAAAGGCTGAAAAATAATATTGACATTATACATAATATCCTGCTGGTAATGTGGTTTATAAACGTTAGCTGTGCGAATCGCAATAAACGTTGAAATAAGTCCAGATTTGGCGAGCCGCGAGCGTGTAAACTTAAAATGATGACAAACAAGATGTACCCCAGCGGAGGGGTCTTTCTTTCATGATTTTTTATTTTATTTGTGTACAATTAACTGCAAGTCAAGTTACCCCCAAGGATCTCTATGACGCGACTATACTTAGAGGCTAATTTGCAATGAATTTCGGAAGGTGGATATGACGTTGACTTCAGAAATATTTTTATATCCAGGTAATTAAGAAATTACGCCAACGTCGAATTTAAATGTATATTTAATCTTATTTTATATATAAGTAGCAAAAATAGCTTCTTGAAATCCTAAAGGAGATAATAGATAATGTTAAGTTCTCTTAACAGAAAGCCTCCGCCTCCTGGCTTGATGCAAAAGACATCAACGACAGAAACTTTGAAACACAATCAAGTTATTTATAATGTCTTTAATTTCCATCATATACTGTACCGATAGTTGTTTAATCGATTATCGAAGCTGACGGTATGAAACGTGTAAAACGAATTAATAACTTACGATTCCCTCAAATAAGATCTTGGTCCACGGTGTTGGTCATAATCATGGTCTATCTATGCTATTATTATAAAAAGGTAAGCGTTTGTGACTTTGTATGTTTGAGGAGTATGTTTAAGGCAGGAAATCTCCGAAACTACTGAACCGATATCAAAAATTTTTGATATCGGTTGGATAATGTTATCCAAGATTGCTATAGGCTACATTTTATCTCAAAATTCCCACGGGAGCGAAGCCCCGGGCAACATCTAGTAGGTCTCACGTTTTCATTTGAGTTTGACGACAGAACACAATGACGTGATTTTCGTAGACAAGAGCAAATCAAGAGGTATATACTTACTTTATGATTTACTTCCAAAAAAATTTGCCGCCATAGATAGCTTTAATTAGGCCCGGTGTGGAAAGTGCATAGGTAATTTTTATTTTTTGATAAACTAGCATATAGGTACCTGTACCGGTACATGGTTTTATATCAAAAGTAAACTTTGTATCGGGCCCCGCGGCTCGCCAACCAGTCGCTAAAAACTATCCGAGGTGATAATCAAATGCGCAACACGCGTTATGTATGTGTATGTCTCATATGTCACTATTCAAAGTTCCGTTTGATCAATTTGAGCACTTTTCTTTTTGTGTACTTACAAATCTATTGGATAAGACTATATGTGATGTAACTTCTAAATCCTGGAGTCACATGCGAACTTGATCAAACATCGGGCGCTTTGCTAGACCATTATCTATGTTATATTCTCTTCTTATTTATCGATTATTATTGAAGTTTATTAATGTCGTAGAAGCTTCGTAGCGATAACTTTTTAGAAATAAATAGTAACTTCAAAGTTATTTAAGTTATATTATTGGCTTGTGAAATAGAACTACTGAGATTCACTTACTCTCCTTATTGTCTCGCAATTATATGCATAATGTGTAAATCCCAAATAATTACTCGTATTTTTACATGAATGTTTTATATATCCACTGTTTATTAATTGGACGTGTGGTTCCCTCTCGAACAGGATCAAACTATATTCTTCAGTGGATGATATACGAGGCAATTAAAGGACACATAGCCTTGACAGCTTCAATAGCATTCCCAAAGATTGTAAAATGACGCAAAGGGATGGGAGTGGAAGGTCAACTAGCCGCAACACCCACTGGTTGCCTCTCCTCTAAATCAATCGAAAAGTGATACATATTCGATAGACAATTAAAATTTCATGAAAGTCGTAGAGGCTTTGTAGCTCTCGTAGCACAAGATTTTCAGCTGTGAAAAAGTTTCATATTACATATATGCATAAATATTTGATGATATCTAAATTTGCGCTAATTATTCACAATCTTTTTTCTTTTCGGGTGTGTTAATTGATAACACAGTGCCAGACTTTATTTTAGTCAAATAAAGGCATCTGACATGACTTTTACGATTAAATAACGCATCTAGTGGCAAGTAATTATTCACTAAAGTATTGTTAAGTATTATTAACTAAAATGCTGATCATTATTAAGTAAAGTGATGTTAAGCGCTGCTGTTGTGCTGTTGAGCAGAGTGCATAAGATAAGGCTGCTACTTCTCTTTGACATGGATGGGTGGACCTAGGCGTGGAACGGAATAAGGCAATTGTCCGGACTGTTTTCTCTTATTTTGTTACTTCATAAATCACGAATCCAAGAAGAATATGTGTTCAATAATTGAATATTAAAGTCAATAAAGTTGTATATTTTATAATATTGTATCATACCATATTACATATCTCTTAAAAAATATGACTCGAATTTAGTGTAATAACTGCACTGCAGCTAGTATTTGCACTGACACACTGATTACAATTATTACTCTTGAAATATACGTAATACGCGCGTCATTCATTTCTGAACAATCTTACGTGTTCGTCACGAGTATTGGCGTCACTTACAATTTTGCAAACAAGATAATACTTATCTAAAGATACTCTGTTTAGAAAAAAAAAAAGAAATATTTTCTTGGTTTATAATATTTTAATCATATGACCATTTTACGAGTGAACTAACGTTTTTTAGCGTTATCAAAGTACATCGTCCATATATTCATAGAATTTCAAGAAGTGGACGCACATGTCTATCATACGATTGTATGATTATACATGACTGACTTCGCTATATTTACAATTTTTTATGCAATTGCAGTTAAGTTAAAACTTGAAAACTCTTGTCAGAAGTTTAATTCCATCATATTGTTTTCTCGATAATAACTTTTGTCAGAATTAATAAAACTTGAAGGAGCTTAATTGAAAAAAAGCGGCCAAGTGCGAGTTGTACTCGCCCATGAAGGGTTCCATAGCAGCAAATAATATAACATAAATTGTGGTTTAAGATTTATGACGTATAAAAAAAACTACTTTTCTAACTAACTAAAACTATTTCGTTCAAATCAATTTTCGGCGGAAGTTTATATAATAATGTATATCATATATTTTTTTAATTTTATCATTCTCTTATTTTAGAAGTTACAGGGGTGGGACACAATTTACCACTTTGACTTCCAAAGTGGTCTCTCGCGTAAACAATTTACTTCAGAAAAAAATTACATTAGAAACCTCAATATCATTTCTGAAGACCTATCCATAGATACCCACACGTATGGGTTTGAAAAAAAAATAGTTTCAGTTCTAAGTATGGGGCCCAAAATTAGAACTGAAACTAAAATACCTCACCTCAAAATATATGTTTTTTTTTTCTATTTTTATGTAAAATATTAATGCGGTTCACAGAAAACATCTACTTACCAAGTTTCAACAATATAGTTCTTATAGTTTCGGAAAAAAGTGGCTGTGGCATACGGACGGACAGACGGACAGACAGACAGACAGATAGACAGACACAGACAGACAGATAGACAGACACAGACAGACAGACAGACAGACAGAGAGACAGACAGACATGACGAATCTATAGGGGTTCCGTTTTTGCCATTTGGCTACGGAACACTAAAAATATAGGTACATGCTAAATAGGAAGTTACACGTAATAAGAATGCCTTATTTTCGTTACGACATACAAACATGAAATAAATGACCGAGCGAGCGAAGCGAGCGAGGGCTACATAAAAATACGAAAATTTAAAAATTTTAAGTTCGTGGGACAACAAAATCGATAAGTCGTTTTTGAAATATTCACAATATTTGAAATATTGTGTTCGCGAGGTCTAAGTTCGCGACGAACAACTAGTTATTTAAATGACAATTAATTTGTTTTCATTCGCAAGAATTACTCAGTATCAACGGCATGTCTCGAAACAAGCAGGTGATAAGCCGATACGCTTGCATAAAAAAAATTGAATAGTGTTAACCAGGCAGACCTGGATCTAGATTATTCGTACAGTAAATGTAATTAGACTAGTAATGTGTCGCGTATTAAGTACATTAATGAAACAGTTTTCGCTAACAGCCGCCACACATAATTAACTATTGCGTCACCACGCGGCGGATTGTGAATTGTGACGTCACGCCGAAGGTCGTCGATCGGTACAAATTTCTCTAAGTAGAGCCGTAGTAACAATTTTCTAACAAAATTTAATTTTAACAAAATTAAATTTAATTTTCTAAAAATTGTTACAAAAATTTTAAAAAAATGTTACAAAAGTTAAAATTTTTACCAAGTTGTGTTATGAAAATGAAAAACACAATGAAATCTTTACAAGTATAAAGCCCCCGATTTAATTAAGTTTTTCATTGCTGAAATAAATAATTTATTTTTTAATAGTTTTTTCTTCATGTTTAGGTACTCTAATAATAATAAATTCAATATACGCTGTTATTCAAACTGCGTTGTTAACTCCAAAATTGTGTCTAATAAATAAATCAAAGATACCCAATAATACCTGTTCAAAATGCGATTTGTTTCTTTATACTAAAGTCATTGACATTCGATTGTCTTCCTCTACTAGAGTTCAGAATTTGCATTATTTACACAGCTACTTAAGCAAGATCCATGTTAAATGGCGATTTTGTAAACAATATATACATATTTTATTCAATAAATATGCGCTTTATAAAATCCTAATCATTATTTCTCTCTCGCGACGGCGGCGCCCACTAAATAGACAACTGGCATTAACAATAGCCAAATTCAGCCCAGTAACAATGGCTGTGACGACAATTTGAACGTAAACCGTTTAACAATATGTCTGGTTTCTCGGTATGATAATTATTTATGTTTTATAAAAAAATAACACTGTCTGTGTACCTATAACACATTTTAGCAAGGACAAGGAAGCTTTAACAAAAGTGGAACAATTTAAACTATTTTGTTATAAATAGTTAGAAGTATTATGACAGATCTATTAGTGAGTACGTCTTCCAGTCGACTCGAGAGGCGATAATGAGGAGTGCAATGTGACGTCAGGCTGCGGAGGGGCAGGGGGGAGCAGGCAGCGCGGGGCGGGGCGCGGGACACTGAGGACGAAGCCGCGCGCCCGTTCATTGTAGTTTTTCGATTATTGTTTAATTAGGGCGAAGCGGCGGCGGCGGCGGAGCGGCGGCCAGGGGCCACACATTCACGGCCCGCAGAAGATTTTTTTAAAATAAATAAAATATTTTTAGCTATTTTGCTTATTGTTTACTGTTGAGCCAATAAGAAAAATGTCTAGAACCACTAAAATAAAGTTAGCGAAATTAAAAAACAAAAAATAATTACCTACATAAAAATCATACATTATTACTATGGATATTTTGTCGTAACAAGAGAGTTACAGGACTAAGTTTTGGTTTGGAGGAGAGGAGATTTTGATATCAGACATTCTGAAATGTAAAACACATATTTTTTAAGTTCAGATGAACGGGAACTTATTAATTCATAACTTTTTCCAAATTTGCAATAATGGCTTTTATGCAGGGCAAACAATTTTAAACGCTACTTTTGAAGTTTAGTGATGTAACTAAACGTCAAAAGTAGCGTTTAAAATTGTTTGCCCAAATTGCATGGGTGGACCGAATCGGTGGTGAAAATTACTAAAGTAAAACTGGAAAAAGTAAATAGAATACATAAATATATGCACCTATATACGAAGTTAATAATATACCTACTATCTTCTAGACCATTACAACAACGATAGGTTGGAAGGTGTGGGAGTTAGAGTTCGAACGAGATAACCCCACCCCATGGTGACGTTGCCAGAGTCGCACAGCCCTGTCAACGGGTGAATGCAGATTACCAAATATGAAATATGAGCAGTTGCGGTGCAGACAGTGGATCGGTTGGTAGCGGCTGGCGCGCTATCAGCGGGCGGCGACCGCGCCGGGGGCCCGCGGGGTTGGCGGCGCGGTGCGGGAAAGAGCGCGTAAAAAGGCGAGCGGCCGAAGCGCGGATCCGCCGCGCGCCTTTCACGAGGTCGACGCCCGCCGGGGCCCCGCCGAAACCGACCCCCGCCGCCCCGCCAACTCTACCTTCCCCTGACCCTCTCCGAAATTTTCACAATTTTACAGACACGAAACTAGCAGACTTTTCGATTGCAATGAGCCCGCGCATTGTCACCTCGAGTACATAATCTGATGGTTATATTTAGATGTTATATGTCTCAAGGTTACCGGAGACGATGCGGCTGCAGCGAGCAGACGATCTGATCGCCTGTCCGACACCGCCTCCCATGTCTTTCCAAGAACGTTGAGTTCACCGCAGAAATAAGATCGTCCGAAAGAAAATGTTTTACGACACGCCTACAGCACTCCATTCGCGAACATGAACAACGTTGAAGCAATAAAAGGATCGTTTATGTATCTACATCATCCACGTTTTGACGTCGGAACCTATGCCCACGTAATCACATGATTTCAGAAAGCATTTGTGGTAGATCAGGCATTAAAAAAGTACGACTTCTAGGAACATCAGATCCAGTCATTCGTTTATTTCTATCATTCACATCATCGTAGGCATTCTCTATTTTCTCCGTACCGTCTGTACAAAGTTCACTATCAGACTACATTGAAATATTAATTTGGGAGGAGAAAGACGTGTCATTGCGAATCGGTGAGAAACATTCCATTGAAGTTTTATTACGGCGGCGGCGAGTGGACGTGCGCACTCATCGGCAGTATCCGGGCCAATGCCAGCGGTCCGTACCTAAACTAGAAAAGTATTGTCCTCGATGTTCCAAGCGATAACCACATTTCAGCCTCAAACTACTGACGCCTTTAAATCAGGCAAGTTAAGGTCTACATTAGGTTGCCGGTAGAATGTGGAGGTTGCGCGTGAGATATGTGAAGCGGCGGCATGCGGGTCGCGCGACGTTCTCACGCTTTGAATATTCCTGCTCCCGGAGCCCCGCGCTCCGCCGCTCCCCTACCATGCCGCTCCGCGGCACTTCGGCCCTTCAATGACGTCCCCTCAGACTATCCCGAGTTCCCGACACTGATTGAATGAGCATCACTAAGACTGTTTACATCCGTATCTCTCTCCTCCTTCACCTACATATCAGATGGACAATGAAATGACGATATCGGTATCGTTATGCCGCACACTTTCAATTAGAAAATAGTATAGAAATACTACATAATTATTCTCAAAGACAAATGTCTGTCAGGATTTTGAATATCATAAATGAAAATGATAAATTCTCTGTTTTATACTAGATAATAATAAATGTCCGTATAGACTCCAAGAAAATACTAAATATTTGGCATTTGAATGACATGATATAAACAAGTATATTTTAAATATATATGTATGTATTAATCGAGAGGCAAGAGGCAGGGTACCTATTAACTATATATATGTCCGCGTTTTAAATGAGCTGGCTAAAACCCGCTCAGAGAATGTACAACATACCAAATAGAAAAAAAAACATTAAAATGCGAAGTCGCACATAAAGACAGACAGAATGTCATTCTTGTAAAACGAGATGAATGAAGTGAGTGAGTAGGTATACCTATAAATTTATTTGGCCGAGAATGCGGCGTAACTTATTTGATGTATGGAGTGGCGGCGCGTCTGGCGCCTTCCCAGGCTTCACTAAACAATTAATTATTCCGAGGCATACATCTCTCTTTCACAAGATCATAATAATCATTGACAAGCATTTTTCTGGTGTACTGTTGGGTATTACTCATGCTTGTACGCGGCGCGAAGGATACCGTCGTCTCCCACGGTTCGCTCAGAACACCACTGCAAATTAAATAAGTTACAGATGTAACCCTTCATATACTGCTAGATTCGCGCATCTGTGGGCGAAGTGCGGGTTAGCATTTCACTTCTCACCATCGAATCGATTCGAAATGAGACACAGCGAAGCAATCATATTGCGCCATTGTGACGCAACGACAACACACTTCGAATTGATTCGATTGTGAGAAGTGAAAATGCAAACAATCGCACTTCGCCCTCTGGTCACCCGGTATCCTAGGTGAGCGACGTCGTAACGCCTCCACCCGCGATACGATTTTACACGTGAATGATAACGGCGAAAACATAGGCCACAAGTAAATTTGAGATTTTAATAATTTCGCATTATGTGGCGTCGAGCTGTATTTGTCGCTTAGTCTCTGGATCTCAGCAAAGTCTGAAAAAAGCAAAAATGTAGAAGCTTTCCAAACTCGCTTCCAAGTTTAATAGAAAAATGCTTCAAAATATCTGAAAAGGGATACTCGGGGAAAGAGTTTACGGCAATTTCAAATAATCATAAAAACAACACAATCAATTGTTATTATTAAAGAAAGTTAATATTAAGATATCCTTCTATTTTTCAGTGCTAACATAATAATAATATAGGTTTAGCTTGTAACTCACCACAACTAAGCCATGTATTACATTATTTACATTATTTTGTGGTTGAGATATCCCTACACTTTGTATGTTTTGTGTTAACACTAATCATCCTTGACTTACATTTTCAAAAATACCTTTTGTGCGGCAAACAGTTTTCGTGAGAACGCGTTTTGGTTTCATGTTGTAATCGACAATATTAATAATCACAACAAGCAGACAAATGGTCACATTAACAGGATTAGTTGCAATTGTTAACAATATGATCATCAACATATGCCTTTAACTGCGTTCGATGCAAAATGCCTGTTCTACCGCACTCACCTACCGTAATTAAACCGAATACTGTATTCCTAGCCATACTCACAACCATCCGCAACATCATCATGGTCTTACCTGACACAATCCAACAATATCTTTACAAGCCTTCCTCGTCCCTTATAATAAAATTGATATAGTTAAAAAGATAACATATGATTGACTAAAAGATAAAGCTTGAAAGAATGAGAGACAAATCTTCTTCTCTCACTCTATCTCACCTGAGTATTTTCCCTGTTTCTTAAAGCCTACGATTAAGTATCACGGTTCTCGGTTCTCCATTTTGCACTGTCTTCGACGTTTTTAGTTATGAAATCATTGGCACACATATCCTTACGATTTAGGTTTCTTATCTCTTCTGCCAGAACCAAGACAGCAAGGCCAGACATCGGATCCCCAGGTATTTTTGAAAAAAAAATCTTCTCAAAAGGGGTTTACTCCTTTAGAGAAGATTTAAGTCCAACTTTTATAATTTTGTGCAATAAAGTTTTATAATAAAAAAAAATAAATAAATCATTATAAAAATTTAAAATTTATTAACAATCAACTAGAAGTTGACCAGCGTTCAGACTCGGTCTACCTTGCAAAGAATAAAGACGTAATTTTGTATTTCCTAAAGTCGGGCAGAGGCCAAGTGGCGTTCATTGTTACATTTAAAATTAACATTTTTTGCACGTCTAGGCCGGGCTATAAATTTATATAATTAGATCATTACTCACCTATTAAATAATTAAGAATCTAATTAGCATTTTACTCGTAATATGCACTCGGAAATGGTACATGAAGTATCTACACGTACCAGTCTCATAAGTACATACAGTTAACAATATTCTAAATTAGTAAATATTGTTAAATTACATCTGCGGTTGTGGCGATAAAATACTCATTTGCTTTGTACATACAAACAGATTACCACCACCAATCAATTTGGTGGAGCCAGTTATTACACTATCGATTTGTATCTGGCTCGGCAGAGCTAAATACATGCACACAGATGTAAATAAACTTATATTCTACTAGACAGACTTTTATATACCCTATTTCGCTTTACTAAACGAAAACAACTCCAATGAGAGCCTTTATTTACCCAACACTCGTGTCTTGCTCTACCAAACGCTTTTTTTTCAATTTCCTACAATATTATAATTTGATAGTATCCAGAAATAAAAATGGTTAGTCAGCCAGGGGTCGGGGTGTCAAACGTAAGGCGCCTCATGAAGATGACACCCAACCTTCCAAGAACAGACAGCCTGATACCCTGCCCTGATACATGACACTAATGTAAAATATTTAAATACAGAAAAGTATTTACTCTGCCACAGATTATACAAAATATTTCTTCTCTCTTTCGTGTCATAGTGGTAGATAGATATCGCTATAAATGTTTTTCGCTTGCGTTCGACCAATAACATACCACAGTACGTTATACATTACATGATTTGTGCCCTGCTTTCACCCAAATACATGAGTTTGATGGACATTCTAACAGATAGGAATTTACAAGCGCCTCTCTACATGAGCACATTATTTATCTATACATTTTCCTGTTCTATTCGCAGTTCAATACTCCTCGAAACCCGGGGACATGAGCACCGTATCCTAACTGTCGCTTAATGCATAACTTTATTGTGTCAGTTAGTCAGGGGCGGCATGGATTCGATACCCGCTGTTGCTTTTTTTCATATCACTATATAAATAACTTTATTGAATTTCTTACGAAAAAATGTTTAGTGCGCAGTCTTCGGTATTAGTGACGAAATTGCAATTAATTTGGGAAGGTTCATATGTCGTCGTTGTGTTCATACTGGGGGAAAGCATTTGGAAAGTTTGCAGCAACTTAATTTATTTATGCGGGCTGGATGTGTAACCATAGTCCTAGTTTAGCTACCTCTTTTGACGTTTACGACGTTCAGATATTTACTTTATCTAGTTCATTCTGATATGAATAATACTATTGCACTGTGAATAAGCACTAAACCGATAGGCAGTTGGACAAATGTGTAAAATACTGTATATAAAATATAATGTATAAAATATAATGTATCAATGCATTGATTTAGTAGCCCGACACCTACTATCGCCCTTCATCCACTTTAAAATAATACCAAGCAAGCAATCGGTAACACCATGTCAACTTTGTGGCACCTTCGAACATAAGATCTCACTCTCGCAGTATGCCTCTTTTTTACTTTTGCCGCAGTTATCATTTAAGTATAATTAAAACGCTTTTTAATTCCAACAGTTGTAACGTCACTTTTGTCTATTGTCATACAAGCCCCATTTATTTTATAGTTTTAGACACTTGGAAATAGTATCGGATTTGACTTGATGGCAACTACCCATTACATTTTTATTATTGTCTATACACGCAAAACGGTGGTTAAGACGCCCGCCTGTGGATCTAAAGCTCCCAGGTTCGAATCCTACTCGTGCCACATGACATTGTATACCAATGTGACTCATGTATAGTAGTTTTAATCGTCCACCACTTGCTTCCGGTGAAGGAAAACATCGTGAGAAAACCTGCACACTGGTTGATTATTATTAACTTGTGTGTGAAATGGAGAAGGCAATGGCAAACCACTCCATTAATAATGCCAAGAAAGTTGTTGTGTATGTTTTATTCCACGTAATAACCACGATCCTCAGCCATGAGGAATACGACTATGAAGAAGAACACGCGAAACGGCCGAAACCACAAAGGTATTGATGCCGGATGCCGTCGCGGCATACAAAATTATCAAGGAGTTGGGACCAAAGGCGGTGCTCACCTAGGTTCTCACGGGGCACGGTGTTTTCTCTGAGCACTTGTACCGCTACAGGTGCAAGGAGAGTCCATCGTGCATCTGTGACCCGGCAGAGGAGGAGACCCTGCTCCACATAGTTCTGTCCTGCCCCGTCCATGCTAGGGCGAGGCACGACTTAGATAAATACATAATAATGACGAAATAATAATAAATAAATAACAATAAATAATAAATAAATAATAAAAATAGGTGGACAAAGACTCTGTCAGCAAGACAGAGGGGAAAAGGAATTTAAAAAAATGGTCTGTTAATCGAGGATGCCGGTGAACATGCGAAATCGAGAAGCACGTAAGTAAAAATAAGAAAACGTACCCTGAGCTCTAACAAAAAAGTGGGAAATCCCTTTAATGAGGTGATGCTCTTAATAATCTTACTTTGAACGACTACAAACGACTATCACTACTTTTCAACGAGATGTGAAACAAATGAAGCTGTAAAAATATGTTTCAAAAGTGATTAAGGTTGTGGGGTTCCAAATTTTTTACACGAATTAAAAGTCTTTTAACCATGAGATAATAAATTCATAGTTATCTTTTCGAACCATTGTCATATTGTTTTACTATTCAAATTACAGTTAGCTGCCTACTGTCAGTTTTAGACTGACTTAAACTTCATATTGCCAGTCAATAATTAATAATCATGTTTGTACAAACTGTATTAGCTATCTTCCCGAGCCGACACGCACTTTGTTGTCCTAATTTCAAAATTAATGAGGCTCCAACACATGGATGCGGCCGCCATCATTATTCGTTTGCTACAGCAAACAATTTATTTTCAAATATTAACCACATAATCGAGCATTTACACAATAATTTGTTTACACCGCCTGATTGACCTCAATATTTTTATGTTCTGTAACTAATAAACTATTTTAAGTACACAAACATATGTGTGGTACTAGTAAAGTCTCTTTCATAAAAAATTGGAGAAAGGTTTAATGTACAGTGTGTATAATACCGAAGTGTCCCAGGTTCGAATTCCACATGAGTTTGTATACTCTGTGACTCATGTATATTAGTTTTCATCAAACACCACTTCCGTCGAAGGAAAACGTCGTGAGGAAACCTGCACTCTGGTTTTTTATCAACTTTTGTGCAATGGAGAAGGCAATGGCAAACCACTCTGTTAATAGTGCCAAGAAAGACGTTGTGTGTGTTTTATTCCACATAATGACCATGACAATCAGCCATGAGGAATACGATTATGAAGAGGGTACCGTAGGTAGTATATCTTGTCACTATGTTTAAAATTGTAAAGCTTGTGTTTATAACCAAAAATTTTCAAATATGACGAGAGTTCTATTGGTAGTGTAAGTTCAATGTTGAACTTAATTTCAAAATTGATTTACTTTATGGATGGTTCTTTGATAACATAGTAAATACCAAATATTATAAATGTGAAAATAAGTTGATTTGTTTGTTACCTCTTCAATCTTCTTGATAGCCGAAGTCAATTAAAATACTTTTAGTAAAAGAAAATAAAAAAGGTATAGGACTACGAATGACTTGGGTTACTGTGCTGTGATCCCGGAGAAAGTACTGAAGCCGCGGTGGAAAGCTCATTTAGATAAATTGGTTTATTGTGAAACAAATTTGAAATTTTCTCATTAAAATCGCAATAGGTAGCATGTATTGTCTCCGGTTCGGTGCTGGCGGAGGATGGCGCGTGCAGCCGGGAGACGCCATGCAGTATTTTTAACTCGTGGGGCCGCCGCTCTCAAGCTCACCTTTCGATCTATTCCTGGCCATCTTATTTTTAAACTTTTGTCTAGATTACTTTCCTTCCGTCTGCTTATTAGTGGATGATTGAGATGCGTCGCAGGGGGCGCTCGGCTCGAAATATATCGCGTTGATATTTCCGGTGCCACCACGTGGCCGACGCAGTAACACCTCCGTAGTGCGTTTTTATGCTATGTTAGTCTCTCTTCAATTAAAATTGGGTGAAATGCCGAATTTATCCATAATTCAACATTGATATTATTCCTAAATGCGAAAGTCCATTTTTCTGTCTGTCTGTCAAGTTTTCACGGCTAAACCGCTGGACCGCTTTTAATGAAATTAGAATAGATATAGTTCCGGACCCTAGGTCAAATATAGGCTCTCGCGGGCGAAACGGCGGGCAATAGTAATAGCTAGTTTTTAATATTACCACCAACTATGTTGAAATTTTTATCAACTACTTTTTTCGTTATCGGTTTCGATCAACTCTATCTACATATACATCAACTCTATCCCATATATATATATGGGATACCTTTTTCTGGAAGCTATTGGAATCTCAAAAGTATGATTTTGGATTTGTTTATCGATCTGTAATCTCTTCTTCATATTGTAAGTGATAATTAAAATAAATTAATGTAATCAGGAAGCAAAAGACGTTTCCTGTGTGATGTGCGCATGTGGTAGCCACCCGCGCCCGGTGTCAACCCCATCGAGAGCGAGCTAATCACATCTGGCGACAGGAACCGAGGTCTACTCGTCTGTCATTGTCCTGTCTCCCACTCGAAACAATTTGGAGAACACATTTAGCCAAAACTTCATCGGATTTTTTATCAACGAACAAAGAACATCTATGAACGGCCCTTTGACATGTCCTCGAGAGTTGTGAATGATGATTCTCTATGAATGAATGGTCGGAGGTCCTGCTAACTCGTTTCCTGATCGCGGTGACGCGGTGACGTCGAGCATGCGATCAAATTGTATGCTCGTGTTCAACCAACAAGAAAAATACCGACACGTTTTGTTTGTACTGGTCAATAGTTTTCTGGGAACAGCATTATTATGACATAAAATATACATGTTTTACTGTATTCTAGGTACAGATTGCAATGTTTTCAGTTTTGAACTATGACTAAATGTATATTTTTTCATATTCATCCGCATTGACCATACCGTCAAATAACTTCATCATCATCGGTAATTTAAACGTCCCCACTGCTGAGGAACTTTTTTACGGATGCATAAGGAACATAATGAAATGTTTTAATGTAATTTCTTTCATATATGAGGTACAGTTACAAACACTTTGAATAATATATTTAGTGACAAACGAAGCACCTATTTACTGATCCTCTAGATGTCGGCGTACCTCCCATATCATAACACCCAAAAATAAAGTCATTTATTTATAGAAGCATTAAAAGGTGCGAGGGAGGCTGTCGAAGGGCGACTTAAGTGGTTATCGTGCGCGGATCAAGGCAAATGTGCAGTCGTCGTGAGCTTAACATTCTCGGAGCTATGTGCCCAAGACACAAATAACTGTCTCTTTACTGAAAATGTGCATCATGTCTTTATCCCTCATGATTTAACATAGCCGTCCTATTTGTTAGAAGTCAGTTCTACCACGAATTGTGTGTGCTCGCAGTTGTGAACGTAAATTCTAACTTCATATTTAAACATAGAAAAGATTCTTCTTTCAAAGAAGAATATTTACTTTAGTAACAGAATTCTTCATTACATTTCCTTTTTTGCATACATATATCAGAATATTATGTACAATTACAGTAAATGTGCACACACCGTGCACATATTAGAGTCAACTGACTGAATTTAAAGTATGATTCACGCTCCATCCACTACAGAAATGTTTACGATTGCCATAGGTACCTATATCGCAGTAATGCACTAGTCATTCTTAAGGAACCATCCTAACCTTAGACTACCTATCTATAGTGATAGTGGACGGTGAGCGAATAGGCAGAATGCTAAGAGCATTCGACTGGTTTCTAACTCAATGTCGTTTGGAATGCAGCGGGGGATGGTCGCGGGCCGGGGGGCAGGGCAGGCGCAGGCGCATCGCTGTTGTCGCAAGTGGCGCGCGCACTTGTCGGTGCGTTTGACTGTCGGGAGATATTCGGCGCGGTAACGGGCCTGGCCTTCCAGGAATCGGTTACCTGTTGCATTCCTCCGCCGGCCGCCGCCGCCGCCCCTCGCGTCGCCCGCTGCATAGCGATACAGGCCCTAATCGCCTCCACAAGCGATGCACTACGTTGAATGCAAAACGTTGTTGTTAAGCCTGATGATCTTTTTCTTGTGCCACAATGTTACCGAAATAAATATACTTGTGGTATACTGATTTGTTTTCCCGTTAATCACAATACTTCTTTTCACATGCTGAAGATACCGAATTCATTAACAAAAGCTATTAAACCACACCAGCAGACTAAATTTTCATCAAAGCTAATAATATGCAGTGTTTCGAAAAATACAGTTTTTCATAACAATAAAGCTTATTGTGCATATGTATAAAGCTTTTTACTTGCAATTCTTGTATTCTTGTACACGTGTATTTTGATGTAATAAATTGTTCTGTCTAGTATGGTTAAAAACAAAAAGTTGTCTAATACTGGTAGATTCTACCTACACTACACAAACCACCACAAAGAGAGTCTATAGCTATAAAATAGTTCCTTACCCTCTGATCCTCAGGATATCCATATAATAGAGTCTGACTTGAAAAATGAACACATTTACGACTTATCTAACTGAAGCTACACACCTGAGCCTATTTAGTAGAGATCAAACTTTATTGGAAAGTCCATTTCCTACCGTTAGCAAGTCCAAATATCGCTCATAAAAAATGAACTGATCTTTTGAATATCTTGGGAAATACTGTAGTTATTGATGAGATTCATCACTGACGATTATTTAACTGTGTGATTTTTCAAAGAAAGATCAAATTAAAATGTTGTCCGTGTGCCTGTCGCTACAAACAGTGCGACAAAAATCTTGCGGTACGATGGTTTCGTAGGCAACGACATACATACTACGCCGTAGCTTATGCTCGTAGCTGCTACGAAAAGTGTCTGCATGCTACGATCTAGTGCTACGATCTGACACAAACCTATGTCTTTGAACTCTTTTACCCAGAAAATGGATTTAAAAATATTTTTTAATCAGCATATTTCGAACAAACAGTTTCCTACATAATATCTAATATCTAATTAAAAGCGGGAATTTTTTTCAGATGACTTTCCTAGAATTTCAAAGCTCATAAGTATTGTTTCCGATATTATTAACTTAGTTTTTTATTGCTAATACTGCTGTCAGGTTTTATTCAAGTCGCCTAAAGGCACCGACATGACTTTTACGACTACGTACCGCCTCCTACTGAACTGTCAACTAATGTGCAATTGTGCTGGATGTTTTCTTTCACCGGAAGCAAGTCGTGGTCTATGAAGATCACGACTATATATGAGTGAAATTGGTACACAAACTCATTTGGCACGTGTTGGATTCGAACCTGGGAAAGCTTGCTTTATAGCAAAGATTACCTTGTAAGCAGTGGAGCATCATGTAGGGTATGTATGGGGCAGACTCCAGATTGACATGGCGAAAAGTCCAAAAATATGAAAGGCAAAGTATAAAGTTGTACACAGTGAATCCCATTTATAAATAATAGAAGACTGAGATGTTTGATAGTTCTCTTTAATGATGTCCATCGCTGAAAAGCACAACAATTATCAGTGTTTTTTATTAACAATGCAGGCAACGATTCATAGATTGATAACCGTTGGTGGGCCGCACGCACACATTTACACGCCGCGATCACTGAACCTACGCTCAGAAAATGCGCGTCATCGGCCCCAATTTCTTTAAAAAGTTACTTGGCATCTGCATCTGAACTATTTTTTATTATCAACAATAACATTTTAAATCATGATTTATAAAATTATGACAAAATATTGCTTTCAATTTAAATTCCAAGACCGTTTCGAATGTGTGTGTGTGTGTGATATATAAATACAACGCAATACCTATTGTATAGTGATACACCGAGATCTCTAGTGTGCGTGGCGAGGCGGCCATTGAGCTTTCTCAAGAAAATTTTCAGTACCGAAAAAAAACGTGTGAAATCGTGCAGCAAAGATTTTCACCAGAGGTATGTGAAACAAATAATAATATTGGTATAGGTATATTCTGTAGAATAATAGATACTAAATTGGTACAAAAGACATTGAAAGGTTATTTTATTGAGGAGGTAGGCGGGCCGTTGGCACGGGCACCCTCGCGGCCCCAGTAGGCAGGCCGCGGCGCACGCGTATTGCCGATTAGGGAAATTGAACATGCCTACATGCTATATCTATTGTTCTAATTAAAAACTGTAATGTCGTGGCACACGATCTCAGCTCCGCGCCGAGCGCCTCATGTCCGAGCCATCGGCTCCGACGAGGCGGATTGTGATCGCCTCTTCATTATCATGTTTCATTGACACCGTATACTCTAGAAGTGTTGATTTTCAAGGTCTCGCGAGTTTTGTGATCATTTATGATTGATACAAGTTGATGATTCTTTAAAAATAGTTATGTTATAAGGATAAAAGATCTCTGAGAAATCTTAAATATCATTCATGGGCACACAATTCAATCATCTGAAATATAATCATAAGAAATTAAATTAAATTAAATTAAGATAAAAAACCGGCCTTAATAACTCATGTAGGTACTACGTTTCTAAATCAACTCTAGTCAAGACAAAGACACACATTTAGTTAGTAACAAATTAGTTTTAGTTGTTTTATTGCATTATGTATACATAAGTACCTGACAGTTTGATTTGGTTTAAACTGTTGATAGTGGTTTGATATCAATAAATTATCATTGTTTTATCACGAATCGCAAGCTACTTACTTTTGATACGGTTACACATTATAAATCTACTATTGGTGTATATGTTATCATAAATATACATACATTAGTATATTCTTCGTAAAAGTCATCAATTACTATAGGAAATGAGTGAAAAAAAAAATTAAGTACTTACACAAATTTTAATCACACTTCATACTGTAGGTATGTTATACTTTATTATCTACCTACAAACCTAAAGTCTTTAAAATTCGTTTTCGTTTTCATACAACTCTCATATAGCAAATAAACACGTACTTATCACTTTATACATAACGGGATTTGAAAAATAAGTTTTAAATCTATACTTAATACGTCAATGTACACCGTATTATTATAGAAATAAATGGAACTTACGAGAAAATCATAGACTAAAAAAATTTCCTATGTGTTTGTTTAATAAGAAAAAATAAAAAAGTTGTAATTAAAATGTAGTTTCATGATTTCTAATAAATAGGTAGGTAAATGAAGCGAGTCCATGAGGAAAATATGATAGTTTCTATTGTTATCGACGGCATATAATTTAATACCACGACATGGTGACTAGCGGAGTAAAATACAGACGATGCAGGAGTAGCGAGGTTCCTAACTCAAAACATTTTCGAGCTATTTTATTATATATTAATCATGTTCGTATGATTATCCTTATATATCCTTACTTATTGTAAAACAAAGTCCTCTGCCGCGTCTGTCTGTTTGCGATAAACTCAAAAACTTCTACCCCGGAAGATCATGATTTTCATGCGGTTTTCACAAATAGATAGTATGATTCCTGATTACGTTTAGGTGTATAATTCATTAGGTTATGTATGTATCACTAAAAAATAATGTTTCCTTGTCCTGATAGTCTCCAAGTTAAACTAGTCAGACGAACGAGAAACGTTATGTTTCTCGTGTTATTTCGGAATCAAATTCAAATTCTTTATTTTGCAATAAAAGCGCTGTAAAATTTTGTGTCATATACTATTGCATTTCGCGCATTTAACTAAGCTTGGGATCAATAATAATACATACCCAAAAGGAAAATCTACAATAAATTTTCCCACTTTAAAATGTTTCCAGAGACATTTTTCTATATCTGGGTATCTTGCTTAGTAAGGCGACCATTTTCCTTGCTAGATCATAAAAATACCAACTAGCTAAGTTTCCATAATGTAGCTAACATAATTTTTCAAATAATGATTGATTCTACATACAATTTTTATCGACAGATCTATAAGTAGAGATTAGCGCGATCAAACAAACAAAAATCTCATCAGTTTTAATGTATAATTAAAGGTACTTCTGAGCTCTAGTTACTTTGTGCACTGGCGTCAGCAATTGCTCATAGATTAGGTATTCAGCCCGCGGTTACTCGGAACTACTCGCGTGTAGTAGCCTACTACACACTTTTAACACGCTCCACGTGCAACCGAACTCACTGCGCCATCATTTTCCCCTTCGACTTGCTCTCTTGGTGAGAATGTCTCCAAGCACATGTGCAACAAATATGTTTTTAATTTTCGTATGTTCATAGTTTGAATTGTGCGAAGCCCGGGGTTAGGGAAAAAATATACTTAAAATTTTGGAGATTTGGCTGTGATAGTACACCAATGCCGCCGGTCTGACGTCAACTCTTCCTGGGAATGCTATCGAGCTAACATCGTACGAGGCAACTAAGGGATAAAAAGCTGTGACAGATGAAAGGCAATAATAGAATTTTCCAAGACGGTGTGAGTAAGACAGGCGGCCTGTCTTAAAACAGCCGAGAATGAAACATACACGGTTAGATGAGAGAGAGAGAGAATATAGGTATTACAGAATCCTTTGATGCAAACAAATGTATTTTTATTCAACCATTGCCAACACTGATGTCAGGTTTTATTCAAGTCCCTTGAAGGCATCGGACATGACTGCGCTCACAAATTGGTCGTAACAGTTACGTAACGAACAGTTTACCACTGTAAATAACTATTTATGTGTTAGTGCGTGTGCAACTGCACACAATAGAGAACTCAATAGTCAACCAGTGTGCAGTTCCTCTGAACATCACGAGGAAACCTGCACACTAGTTGGCTGTTGAGTCTTTACCACTTACCTCCGATAGAGACCGGAAGTAAGTGGTTATCTAAGAAAACTACTGTACTTAGTACATAAGACAGATTGGTATTTAAATTCATTTGACACGTAGCTTCCAATCTGTGACCTTTCTATCACATACGGGTGCTCAACCACTGGACCACCACTGCCTCTAAAGATACAACACGACTGCCATTAAAGCATCGGTACCTATATATTATTGTTTAGTCAACTTTGGCACATAAAGGTTACTTACATATCCTTAATGGGCTTACCAAAGTAACTGTGGCTAGCCTTAGTAATAAAGACTATATTAGAATATGTTAGTAGTTGTTATCGTCGCTTGCTACACGTGCGGAGCCTCCATTTCCGCCCTTCTTCCCACCAGGACCCGAAGGACAGCAATAAAAGCCCCAGTTAATTACTACAGTAATAATTAAGCAACAGTTTCATTTGTTCAAACCAAGTCACCGCTATATTTTACGTGGTTTAATTGCTAAACGACGGAAGAGCTTTCCTGCTTTCTGTGTTTGTAATTTACATTTTTCCTTTTGAAACAGGAGGAGGTCTAATACAATTTTTTTTATGTATTCGCCTCAAATTCTTGGAAAGGGTTATGAATAATTTGAATTTTTGATGATTTATTTGATAATTTAAATGTTAACATATACCTTTACGATTGCATGATATGAACATGCCTTTACACTACATACATAAACACGAAGGAAGATACGGTAGAAAGATCATCTAGTTGAGAGATCCCGTCTTCTTGGGTTAAATGGATTCCACAATTTTTTCATCTCATATTTTCAAAATCCCATCTTCCGTCACAAGTTTTTTCAGCGACATCTCTCTCTTTCTCTCTCTCATTTGAGCCTGTTCCTAGTTCCTTCCTCAGCCATTACCATCGGTCGGAGTACAGACGCCTATAACTAAATACTCTAAACACGTTGTTTCAAAGTTATCTGGGGGCACGGTAGTGCCCCCGTCTTGGCGGGCCCAGACGAGCCAAGCGAAGCGCAAGGGCACACCTACCTTTTCTCGAAACGTTTCGTATTTTTTAACCCTCGTAACTTTGGTTTGAAAATGCCAGATAGTTAAAATTTTCAATATATAATACCACGAGTACATTAATTAAACATTCAAAGTTTGAATATCGTAGCTAGTATACTTTAGATTTTATAGATGTCCAAAAACTGATTCACTGATCATCAAAATTGTTAGGGTGCTTCCTAAAGTCTTAGAAAGTTGAAATTTGATTTGTAAGCTAATATTAGTACAAAGACAACAAAAAAATTAAAAACCCAACCTAACCTAACCTAACCCATCCCCTTTGTATAGGGGGTGGAAGTTTGTATGAGACTTCTCTTCACATACTTTACATTCTAGTTAAAACGTGTGCTTTGGCCGTTTTGCTACCATCATGTAGATTTCATAGGCATTCGTTATCTCATTTCTAGAGTAAAGAAACGGCCAAGCTACACGTTTTAACTAGAATGTAGCGTATGTGAAGAGTATGTGAAGTTAAGTCTGGTAAAGTTAGGGCGCATATATTAAGAATCTTGGCTCTACATGAGATCTGACCACCTTTTCATACATTTTGACTAAAGTGTGTTGAAGAGTTTGTGAAGCAAACTAGACTCGTCTTGGCAACATTTTTACATGAAAATGTTTTTGGTGGTGAATTAGATTGACTGCGGCCGGGAAAAAGGAATATTTAAAGAAGATAAAAATTAAAATAGGTAAAAATTAAAAATTAAGTTCGCCGTTCAGAATATCATACTTCATTTGTTAATAAAAAACAATGCAGAAATTGTATTGAAATTAATGAAACACTTATAACTACAGGTATTTTAATCAAGCTACGGAAATTGAAATGAAATTAATAAGAAATACATACATATCAAAAGCGCTAGCCGGAAGCGCTACAGTTTTGAATCAGGAACCCTCAAGGGAGCCCACGCGCAAGGTCAATGCCCTTTCCAACCCCTCTGACTTAAGCCATAAATGAATATTATTATCTACTTTATACTATTGTTATACCATACTTGGCGCATCCCATTCAAATTATAACTCCGCTTAAAAATAACAACTGTCATGTAAAATTAGTTTATAATGATAATACTTATCACTAGAGTTGCTTTAGTAATACGAGAATGTAACTTTTTAGGTTCTAAAGCTATAATCGCGCATCCAGCTGTGGTTTCGAAGATATACCTACCTAAAAAGGATGATAGGTATTTCGAAAGTTGAGAGAAGGAGGTGTTACTTACAAAATCACTAAGTATTGCATTTTAAAGTGAATAATAGTTTAGTATACAATTTAAATTTATTAATGTAATTTTAAAATTGCTTTCTATGCAAATAAGATTTCAATATATATTTTCTCCTTTTTCTTCCTTCCATTGTGCACAAAATACTGGCCATTAAGAGTCGATCAACGAACCTACCTAGCTAAAGGAAGTAGTAGTAGTGAGGAGTCGATTTCAGAATTTGTCGCAACAGAGTTGAGCCTTCGGAAGGGACCGGAACAGGGAAGCAGGCGCTGTTGCAGACAACACATCCAACAATCAAAGTAATATTTAGAGACCATCAAATTAGGCACATAATAGTGTACAAGGAAACGTTTTGAAATCCATTTTCCGGCAATTAAAATGGTTCGATGGATGAATACTTAATTTAAATCTGTATTTGTAAATGTTATCGTTTTATTTATTTGTTTAATTTTTATTATCAATTAAAAAACAGTGTACATTGTAGAGATTCGTAATTTAAAATGAGTAGAAGCTATGCAAAGTAAAACTTTAATAGTTTAAGTACTTTACCTATGCGTATTTTCACAATAAGTAGTTATCTAGGTTTCAGCTCGCGGGCGGTATAGGCATCTTGAAATTTATTCTTCTTGTCTTGCACAGTGCGGCGCTTTGTAATTTTATACAAAATAAATATCGACCTAAAAAGATCATTAAATGATTTGATGATTATATGTCAACCGAACTGGTAAGTACTATATTGCTAACAAAAGATCTCGCGTCATTTACCTACTCAATTGATCCTACATTTTTACATTCTTATTATATTATATGTTTCTCAGAAATATCGGGTAAGAAACAAGATATTGAAGTTGTAATATTTCATAACATCCTTTTCGTTGCGTAGAAAGACCACGTTGACGTCAGAGTTACAGCGAGTACACGAAAAATTTCGTGCAATTTTCTTCAAAATATGCGCAAAATTATCGCTGCTTTTACTGTTTAATATTGAACTTTGGGCTTGCGCCTGTGCATCGCCTGAAGAGAGCCCAGTTGAGAAAGTTTGATTTTCGCCAGAAATTTGGTGTACAGGGGCGCAGGCGCAGTTCGCCGCCCCGCGCCCGCCGTCGCCTGGGCGGGCCCCCGGCTTTCCTCTTTACGCTATAACTATTCTTGTCAATTTGAATTTTATAATCTAAAACGTGTCGCAGAATATCCCCTAAACATATTATCAATAAAAAATTAAAAAAAAAATCCGACTTGACAAATAAAAGCCTTGGAAGAAATACAAATTTCAAATGGAAATATACAATTCTTCCGTACTTAAAAATGTTCATAATAATATTGAGCTAAACGCGCCATTTCCCTGCTTCTTAAATATAATTAAAAGTTTCATATGTTCCTTATGGAAAAAATATGAAAATTATTTTAAGTCGCGGAGGTGCCGTTCGCTGTGCGAATATTTGTGAATTTTTTTCGGCGGGTTCTGTCTGTGGAAAATTCTTAAGGGTTTCCGTTTCGATGAGGGTTGGTGTGCGCGGGGCCAGTTAGGTCTTAAAAAATTACAAAATGAGCGCGTTTTTCGTAAGAAAACTGGGTTTTTGGCGGCGCGGCGGCGAGGCTGTGTGCGTGCGACGCGCACGGCGATTGGCGGCGGCGCGCATGTGTGCGCGTGCGCCCCCGCTCGGCCTCTCGCCATACCTACCGCGGCGCTCCCCCCCGCGCGCGCCGGCACCCGCCGCCACCCGTACTCATGCACACACATGTTCAAATTACTACAAATCCTTTAAAATAACTATGTTAATTTGATACTTCAATTATATCAATTCATTTAAGTAAGTTATTTGTTAATATTTTTATAAAATTTTTTTCATAAAATAATTTAAATTTGATTTTAATGTGTTTTTTTTTAATAGGTGACAGAGATATTATGTTAAAAGTTCAATTTAGTAAAAATGTAAATTTGGTTTTTGATAACACATACTTAATTATTAGATAGTGGTAGAAATATTGGTATAGGGTACCTAAGTGTAAAGTACATATTCGTATAAGTATGAAGTGATTTTTTTCTTTTCCTATTTAAAATATATACCGTTCTATATTATTTATTTTAACAAAAAATAATTCGATCTAAATATTAGTAAGCTTATAATTATTGTTTTAATCCTACATACGTTTAAAGAGTTTTCACATTTTATCAGTAATTATTATTTAAAAATCATTTTAAAGTTTTACCGGTAGTAGCGTCATTAATTTTCAAGAAAAATACTCCTAATTTAAAAATAAAATGAAACAACTGTCATTGTCAAAGTCACTTTTATTTGTGCTAAATTCAAATCACTAAGTAATTAAGGCTAGTGGCATCAATATCAGGTATTTGGACTTGTGTTGTACTAAATATATTTTACACACATTAATAATGATTTATCAAAAAAGTCAAACATGCAAAATAAAGTCAAACATAATATCTGGAGTTGTTGCCTCTTGTTGTTAATGTTGCTTGAAGTTTTATGTTTTAATTTGAAATTAATGTAAAATATGAAATTTCATTGCACGGAAAATAACAAAAATAAAATCATAGACATACCTATGCTCATTAATTCATATGCAGGTAAACAATTTTGCTGTTAATATGTTAAAAGTTTGGTCTAGAATAAGTGCTGTTAGATTTATTTGAAATGAGAAAAAATTGCCTTAATTCGTTTTAATGCATAATATCAATTTGTTTTAAATATTAAAATTAGTGTATTACTTAAAACTTGACAGAAACGTTATACAAGCATAATTATGAAAGTAGGTTGAGGTTTGGCCCCATCAAATCAATTTTATATCTTGATAAACCCAGAAATATGCTTACAATCAGCAGGAAGGTAAATTGCTCAATTTTTAATATAATTTCAATCTTCATCTATAAATACAGACCATTATGTTCAAAAATATATTTCATTTAATTTTTCAATCTAACTGAATATACCTAAGAATAAAAGACCTCAGGAGTCACAGTACTAAGATTCTTTAACTACCTGCATGTTGTAAAT
This sequence comes from Plodia interpunctella, assembly GCF_027563975.2. Taxonomy (NCBI): domain Eukaryota; kingdom Metazoa; phylum Arthropoda; class Insecta; order Lepidoptera; family Pyralidae; genus Plodia; species Plodia interpunctella. Next base: position 6,356,340 of record NC_071303.1, read on the forward strand.
GCTGGAATATTCGATAGCTGTACTGTAGGAATAACTATTTAAGAAACATACATATTCAAATGCGGATTGTGTGTTCTTCGTGGTGTTTTAAAAAAGGTCGACAAGTTGACTGTCTCTGTTATAAAATGCGTTCTCTTTTTATGAAACATGAAACGGTGACAGATAAAAATAAACAATATACATTAAAAAAACATAAATAGAGATGTTTGACATAGATAGGAAAGTACTTATATTAGCACTTCAGCAGCGAGCCAGATAGCTAAACATAATGATAACGAAGAAATCATTGCATCCTGCAGTCGTTACACTTATAGGAATTTCTATAATTTAAATATAAGAATTATTCCCCTAGACTATGGTATACTGAACATTGATCATGCGGTCTACCTAAATGCCACTAAATACCCACAAATTGCAGCGTGTCACTCAGGCCACACACATCAAGCTAGCCACAAAAGCCCTAAGTGTCAATTATAATTCCCACAGTTCAGGCAATTCAAAATTCTGCGTCTTTTACATATGATTTTAACTGAGGATTCCACTTGTGAGAGTTAATGATATTATTCTTTTCAAGATACCATTTAGTCAGCCAACAGACTTATTGCTAGTTTGAGAATTGCAGAAATAAAGGCAGGAGTGAGCTGCAGTGGACACAAGGTAGAATGGTTTTGAGCCGAGAGACGTTCTAATACTAATATTTATTAAGCACTTCAGATAGATTAATATTATGGAACGATATTATAATGTACGAGTACAATCCACAATGTATTAAATGTATTACATTGTGTCTAGGTACAAATGAAGATATCAACTCGGAGATAACAAAAATTTGGCAAATGGGAACGTGTCAGCAGTAGCGCGTGGCTCTCTTTGATTTCTTCAAACAGCGCGTCAGTAGGTGTCACCTGCGCATACAGCGACGCTTGCGCAGCTGTCACTACGTCATCACGTAATTCAATTATTGTAATCGATTAATTGCAAACTGTCTGCCTGGCGCCCCGGTGGCCGCTTTCTGGAGTAGGCCTTCTAAACAACTGGCATGCGAAACCGATATATCTAGATCAACTTAACCACCTTTGCCTATGCCGGTTTCAACCGCTTTGCTATATAGTCCAAGGTTCCGATTTGACTACGCATTAAATATTGCCAGTATTAAGTCCAGTTGTATTGTCTCTTTTACCGACGTTACTGGATTAGTATTGCTTGCTATAACTATTACTGATTGCTGTTGGTTTTAGAAAGCAGCGATAAAACTATAACACAAATAATTGTACTACAATTTGTAGAACTACAGTTCTACCTAATTATACGTAGCTGTAGTATTTTGCATTTAAAATTAAAATTTGTTAATTAAAATTTGTATTGTTTCAGTTAACATAATGTCATCTGTTGGTTTGCTCATGTGGTAAGTAGACAATTATTACAGTATACAGCTCTAATGTGACAAAACCAACTGACCACTTTGAACAAATGACTGTAGGTACAGACTATCCTTTAAATAACTAACATGAAGCAAAGACTACAAAAAAATGGACAAAACAAACAAGATTAAAAGACCGTCCCGACCAATATGCTTAATAACATTCAAAGATAATGTGACTAGGAGACATCCGCTAAGAAAGGATATTTTGAAATAGGGGTTGCAAGTTTGTATGAAACATGGTCATTTATGAAATAAGACACATGAAATGTTTAATTTCAATTTTTTACAAAATAATAATGCATTAATTGGATTTTGAAAATTACATCCCTATAGGGGTGAAATAGGGGTTGCAAGTTTGTATGAAAATTTTTGAAGTGAGACTGAGACACATGAATTTTTTTATTTAAATTTATAGTTGAGTAATAATAATATTGCTTTAATTTGATTTTGAAAATTTATGCATCTCTAAGGGAGTTATGTAGGGGTGGAAATTTATGCGTAACTTTATTATTTTTGAAGAGAGGTCCATTAAATATTTCGGCACGCGTTACGAGACTCGGGAGTGGGACATGTAGCGGGAAATGGCATGGAGCCACGTTACGGGAAACCGGGAATTGAATTAAAGATGACAAGAAATACGAATTGGAATCATAGTAATAAATATTTTACACGTAGAATACGCGATAAAAGAATAACTGAAATTTTACTTCGATTCCTTTTAAGAAATGAAATTCATTCAATTCAAATCAAAAGCTAGTATGATATATATCAGTTGTGTAGAAGGGAACTAAAATTTTCCGCGGAATGATCAGTTGTGCATGCTTTGAGACCGGAAGATAGGTCGTAGGAAAAAATGGTCAAACTTATACTGTTGTGAAGTTCTAAAATTCATATACTCGTACGTTACAAGCATCCCGTTAACGCATGTCTCGGTGGCCCAACATCTCGATATGAACGTTAATGTAGCAGATAAGAGCATTGAGAAACCGACTTCTGCAATTTCGTCACATTTTAACGATAAAAAATCAATTTGTGTCACCGCGAGCTAGTTATTTAACCTTTGTTATCGAAGACCGATATTTTATTTGAATACGGAATCTAGTAATTAACTAGAGTAATATCCTGTCGAATACTGTGTCATTCATTATCAGCTTTTCATCGCACACTGGCTTTGGCCCCTTCATGTGGAGAACTTTATTTACTCGTTAGTTAGCACATCACATAGTCTATCTAGTATACATCTTTATCTACCACCCCATTTAAGGCATAGGTGTGTAGATTAGCCAGAGTGTGGACTTAGCTGTATGTGTGTTTTGCAGCAGTTTGTCAAGGTACATTTTAACTTACAACTCTTTCAAATCTACTCAAAGGAAAAAAATCCGAGAGACATTTTGACACCGAGGGATACAGTGGGAAACACAAGACAAGTGGAAAAAGGAATATTCTGGACTTAACCAAAAATTCATCTACATCGTAAAATTGTAATCCTTACAGAGCGTACCTTACGAACTTAATAATGAGACGATTCTTCTGAGCTCTCAATATTTTGTGCACGTGGTAAACAGGCGTGATAAGGGCGGGCGATGACATTTCTTTCACGCGAAACTAAATTGTTACACCCGGATTAAAATGCTCTTATTCATTTAAATTGGTTTGCTATGATTATACTGCAACACTTGGGGTAGTTTTTAAGTAAAATTGCATTAAATTAGATAAAACTGTGTCCTTTTTTTCTATAATACTTTGTACAGTATTCATATTCCCGTGGCATTGGCAGACTATATCTATACTTTCTGCGGTCTAAACAGATATGTTTAGTTTTCTGTTTCGTGTACATAAATTTGTAAATACATAAATAACTGTATCTGTGAAAATAGTCACAATTTAAGCAGGATATGTGTATTCTTAATCAAATCCTTATTTTGAATGTGGGAAAGCCCCTCAGATTGGGAAGCAGGATGTTTGTTTGGACCAGTTTGAACTGTACGTTTTAGTTGCTTATCATGCTTTGTTTTAATGACTCTTTCTTATCGAATCTTTATTGTACATACTTGATAGAAAAATAATTTCCTACTCTATTGGTCAATACCAATTCATTATTTCAATAAATACATTTATAAAAAATAATCAGAAAAAAAATTAAACTGAAGAAGAATATGGATAGCAATGGTGCTAACCATTGCTATCCATATTATTTTTACTAAGTTTGAAACATTGTACAATAAATCCAATTACGTACTCAGTTATGGGAGTTGATGATCAAATAGACGGCTCATGCGGGTGAGCTGTGCTTCAATAGTCAGTAAAATTGACGCATTACTTCACCGGGCGATTCTCAACATTCTCTGCATATACCGTTTGGTAACAATTTATTTGTTTATATTCTTTATCAACAAATAAGAATTTTTTCAGAATAAATTTTTTTTTCGAAATTTAATATAATATTTGATACGGCTTGCGTTAATTCCAATAAAGTATTATTTTTCCGTGTTTACCTTAATTTTAATGTTTTGGATACGATTTAGTTTTTCTAAAAAATCATAGCAACCCCACAGAATAGACAAACTCGCACCAGGTTTTGTCAGTTTTAATTCACGTGAGTAATTGATAAATGATACATAAACTCAATGTTTTTGGGGCATAGTCCGTCCGAAATACGTCAATGATGTTCTGATTTCCAAACATTTTTATAACATTTGCGCGACACGCTGCCACCGATGTCCGCCGTGTCACAGGTCAGGGTTCGAATCTCATTCAAACACTGACTAATAAATTAGAACAGCATACATTTGCGCAATTAGTGCAATTGATCGTCCTAAAATATGAATGAAAATACACAGAGATAAGATCACGTTACAACCGAACAAATGTTGATGTGCGGAGTTAATTCCGAACCTCAATGTGTCTAGATTCTGTTAACGTTAAGTCAAAACCGTCTTTCAATGGTTTGTCCTTATTTCAACGTGATAAAAGCTACGATTTAAAAACCATCAGTACACGAGACTTAACAGAATGAAAGGCTAAACTTGGAACTATCGGCCACTCTTCGGCAATTAGTATACAAAACAGACATATCGCTTTGAAAACATCAGAGAAACAGTATTATAACACGAATACGTTTTCATCTTCTATTGACTTCAGAATTCAGGCAATTCAATAATCTTGAACTAATACAAATTTCCTTGCAACTAATAAACAATACTTACAATCAACGTCATGTTAAATTACTCTAAACTGCAATGCTGTTGTAATAATAAATTAATTGTCGTCTTGCTGTGCAGGCTGTGGCCCAACATCTGCACTCTGAGAACATTCTGCTATGAATGCCACCATGGATAAAAGAAAAATAGAATGCCACCAATGAGGCTATGAAAATGTAAATTCACTTTTCAGGAAATAAAAAATTCTTTCGCATCAACACGCATGCTAGAAGAAGTAATGAATTTGTATGTGTTGTTCTGTTGACCGTACAGCCCGATGGCGGGACCACATCAAAGCTGTATCAACTTCCGGCGCGGGCGCGGTTATCGCTACCACCTAAACTCCCGCCAATTAGCCGCCCGCGACCCTTCCATACTAAAATGGCGCCCATTTCCGTTCGATACTACTTCAATCCTTTATCTTCTTTAATGAAAGTTCCGATTTTTGTAAGTGGTACTTTACCAACACTCTCTCGTATAATCGATTTAACGGTACCTTCTTCAGCCATAAGCTTTCCTACTTTTCTTCTTCTTATTGCACGGCAATTGTTGTTTACTATCTAATCAAAAACAGTGCTGTTGATGTCAACGGTAAAGAGAAGAAACAGTAGGCAAACTGACCCTAAGCTCCGGTTTCTTCCCAGTTCCCAAAAAACAGGAATCGATAAAATTCTTCAAAATTCGTTCTTTATCAACTTAATCTGATCCGATGAGGAAACTACAAATAATAACTTGTGTCCAAAATGTGGGGTGAATTAACACAGCCTAATTTATCCCACACAAAAAGGACACAAATGCAAGACACCTATTGTGATAAGTTTCTGGTGAGAAGGAAAATGAAGGAAAAAACTTAAATCACCGAATTAATATTAAGATTCCGTAAATTTAACGTCTGTTTGAAGTAAAACGTTAATGTGTATATTTTGTACTTCTTTCTGTACATGGTATATTAAACATTTATTTTGTACTCTACAATATAGGACGGCTATCATCGGGTCATCGCGGTTGACCTTTTTCTGAGAATTAATTAAAATTATGCCTAATTTGAGAAGTTTTCCTGGTTTATCCCATGGTGCCACATGCGGAACATGTCATGTTAAGGTTTTTATGATTTCCAGAATGCAATGCAAAAATATTTCGGATAAGTTAGGTGCTAATAGTGTAGGTACCTAATTCACGATAAACTGTGACAGTGACTACAAGGGCCATATTGTCTCTAAATGTCCCTTGGAATTAGAGCAATAAATTCGCTGATAGTAAAATTATTTTTAAGGTGGAAATTGTACTTTTTCCGGGCAACTAGATGTGTGCGAAATTTCAAGATTGAATGGTCACATCAATGATAATTGACAAACAATTAAACAAATACACTTTGCGTCTGTAATGTTAGTTGAGATAACTGGATTGTCGTCGATCCCCTAAATTTGAGTTATTGCTAAGTAAGTAATAATTTCACGCCTTCTGACAAACTGTCCAAATGACTAACTTTCCGAACATTGGAACAATAATTAATTTTCTTTCACAAACGGGTGCGGCGCAGCAATGGGCTGCATGCACACGATGCCCATTCTAGGAAATGTGCCTTTTTTGCACGTCACTGCCCATTAGCTCCCTCTGTTTGCTTTATTGAGTTATTCCACCGTTCATCGGTACACTCTCGATTCTGCTAACGTTACGTTAAGACAAAAATGTATTTCAATAGTAGTTCTTATTAACACACAATAAGAACTATTGAGAGACGATATGGCTTGATGTTAGTAGAATCGACAACCAGGTGGCTAGACGTAAAATGTATATCTCAATCGACACCCAAGAAAATTTATGCTGGTCTAGTTTTGCAATTTTATACATATTTTGAACTTAGTATGAAAGTAAAGTTAATGGGTAACTCATAACTCTTTACATTAATAACCATTTCAATTTACAAGCTTAACTTGCAATGTATGCTTATCGTATGGAATCTTACAACTCAATTTTGAAGCAGATATCTACAGCCAATGAAGTTGAAATTTTATCAAATCTTAGTTTGGAATAATGCATAGGTAAGAACAATGTACTTCCTCTGGAAAGTGGTAAATAAATGTATTAAACTACGGTATTACTTAAAATATAATAAATGTATGTTGGTAAATGTCAAATAAATGCTTCAAAGACTTGCGATATTTTTGTGCATTTGTTTCAATAAAAGGAATATTCCAGCCAGTATCAAGTAGTTGTTCTCGATCTGTGGTTACGGCCACTAAATAAATACGCACTACATGAATGAACACTCGGGTCGCAGTCGCACTTCCGCCGCTTATAATAAGGACACCACGCGATACGGCGATACAATTTCGAAACGGGAGAGTCTAAGGAGGTCACCGGATAAGATTACGGTTAACTGTGTAAACAAATCGTTTGCTTGATAACTCTTTAGCGTTTCTGCAATGGCGCCCGTGTGGCGGGCGCAGAAAGTCCAATTCGCAAAACGTCATGGGTAAAATGTAAGACATTTTAATTTCAGTTTAATTAAAAATCTAGTGACAATATTAATTAAATTATTTCATATAGACTAGTCATGTATTATTTAACCTTGTGGTCTACTAACCAGACACATGATTCGGATCAAAAGAGACGATATCAGGCTAAGACTAATTAAATTCTTTGATTTCATTTCATGAATTTATTTTTTTAAATTGTAATCATTCAATTTTAAATATTTTAGTGCATAATCAAACAAATGTATTCATAAAATTTAAAACTGTATTAACTATATAATACAAAGGATTGGTATTTAACTTAGTATAGTGGCAATTAACCTATTGAAGATCATTTTTAATGTCATTTTTTAACCTAATGAGATGTTTATCCGAGTGACAATTTTCAGTAATAGATGTTCCGGTTCTTAAAACCACAAAAACATAACAACTACACTTCTTTGTGTATAACTTATACTTTCTTCAGCTTACCAAGTAACCTTCGTATAAGCATCAGATCCCCACAAACTCCGGCTGTAGTAAGACATTAACCTATAAAAATACCTTGTTTGAAATGATTTTATCGTTATTATATAAATGATTCGAAAATATAAATTATTCCATGCGGAAAGACTTTTTGCGCGTCGGACTTTTCCATGACCTTTTGCGAAATACGGCACATATCTAAGTTAATCTAGTGATAAGCTCTACCTCAGTATCAGATCAAAGAAGTCTTTGGGTGGCGATAACGCCGGAAATGGGCTTTATTTTATACCTTGTGGTTACTGTTTCCGCAGACGAACATTTACATTATCACTTTTTTTCATCAGTAGGTTAACGTTGATTTGTCTTTTGACTAGTTTTATTTTTGCTATTCATAGACAAACCATAGGCACCACGAAAGCGATTTACGAAAGAAAAATAATAGTATCTCTATAGTTTGTGTGTATATTAATTTTTTTTTTATATTTCGGCTGCATACCAGAATCTTTTTTTTATATTATGGCATATAGTTTTTGTCTATACTGCGCAGTATCTATTGCATAAGTATATGCGCAATAACGCATGCTCATAATATTCAGATCAGCTAGATAAATACTAAATATACATGAGGATTAATCTTGTTTGAAGAATATGCAAACACAACGATTTCCGTCTGCAATGGGTCAGTCAAGCGCGAGTCACATAATCTTGTATGAATGACTGAATTTTACAACAAAATGATTGTTCACTACGCTGCCGATGGGATGACACATCAGGACGCGTGTGACCGATAAAGGTCGCAATGTCAGATAAACGTATGCTCAGCAAAATATACGACGATGTAGAATAGCTGTCGTTTCTGACTTCACACATAGTTTTTATAATTTTCCGATTTCTGTTGTTCCATGCAACTAGAATTAAAACACTTAAGTGTACCTAGAGGCTAGTGTAAACCAAGGCTCAAATAGCACATTATGACAATATGCTCCCATTATATTATGAATTTTCTTTCCTTCTTCCTGTATATGACTAGCTAACGGACCAGATGCAACATCACTACATACTAAAAAAACAAAGCTTCCCTCTGTCTGTCTATCCCTATATATGCTAGATCTATAAAACTACGCAACGGTTTTGATGCGGGTTTTTTAAAATAGATAGCGTGATAAATAATAATAACATCTTACTTTACCATATCGATAATCAACAAAATGTCAGTCTAGGATAACATAAGTTTGCAATCTGAATATGCAATACCTAGGATGAATAGAGGCATGAGAGCAAAACGTCCGCCTCGATCACGTTTCAATGAGTCACCGGGCAGTAATGTCAGATGTCATTTAGGTCGTAACAGTATTTTCCGGAAATGTTTTCCATATGTGATGATTTCATAAAATCAATGAATCAATCTTAATCAATAAACAGTATGACTAACTTCACATTATATTCAGAAATATATTCATTAGGTAAGATCTTTAAGAATATGAAAGAACTTACGATCACTTCGTATAGTAGGTTTGGAAGCTAAATAGTTTAGATCTGATAAAATTACAAGTTGAATTCAAAGGTGTAGAGAAAACCAGCAGGTGTCATGCCATAGCCAAAGAATCATAATATTATATACTAAAAGTAAATCATTTCAATCATAACAATTAACTGTATCCAGAAGAATTGTACGATATGAGGTTCTGAAAATTAAAATTCCATGCTTTTTATTATTCATTCTCTCAGGCTCATGCCTCGAGTAGCGGTCGTCAGAAACGCCATTCCAGAAACTGTTACACGTTGTGCAACTGCACGCTCCGAGTAAATTGCTGTACAATTAAATATGTTGTTAATATTCAATATCACCACGAGCTATTGGAGTGGCGATGCATAAACAACAAACGATAAAGCACAAACAAAGATTTCGAAACGCATCTTCTTATCATGTTTGTTTACACCATTCATCTATTGAACGGAACAAGATGGAATACATTAATACTTCCAAACTGATATCCTTCTAATATTATAAATGTGAAAGTTTATATGTGTGTGTGTGTATGTTTGTTACTCTTTCACATAAAATCTACTGGACGGATTGTTATAATATTTGGTACAAGGGTAAAATATAATCTGGAATAACACATATAGGCTTTTTTCTTGAAATTCCCACAGGAGCAAAGCCCCGGGGTGCAGCTAGTAGTATTATAAATTCGAAAGTATGTCTTTCTATCTATTCGAGTTCGATTCGAAGATTTGAAAAAAGGAATAGGGTTTTTTTCAAAATCTTCGAAATGGGAGTTGAGTGTTTGTATGACATACTCGTATGCAAGCGGAGCTGTGTGAAACCGCTACTTTCAAAAGAGGTGATAAAACAATATAAACAAATAGTTTTGATCACAAATCTTCTAACTTATGCAGTAATTTTAATATCATAAATTGTTATCTGAGAGGTGTAGAATTATGGAATATTCGATATGTCTTAAACTATTGATATTACTGTTAAACATTCATTACAATTTTCTAAGTTTATACTTAAATATACCAAACATAAAGAAAAAGCCCAACAAGCCGAAAGGTTCTACGGAGACTACGGAATATCGTGGTGAACCTTCCTTTAGTTTTTCCATCGATCCGATGTTTGTAGTATAGTCGTTAAGTCGTTGAACGCCATCAGCGGTTTATCGGGCGCCTGCAATCCGCGCTGACCCCGCGATATCCTCGATCCACATTACCCCTCGCCCCTCCGCAGCACCAATAGATACACGAATGTGAACCCTTGATGGAATATCTTAAGAACCAGATTGATTTGCGAGATGCATTGGGAGCAGTCTCATGAATGGATCGGCTTGTGAATGAACGGACTATGTCCCGCTGGCGATAAGCGCTATCGCAGTCCAGGCCAGCTGAGTCCATGTTGACAAACCCTGCTCCACTTTCCTTCTGCCCATTCCGACTTATGTTTATCACTATCGAGAGCTGCCGCTCTTTATTCAGATATTTTTGCGTTTATTGGAACCGGATGTCGATAGTATCTTTAACTACTTTCATATAAACAAATGAATTAGTACTTGACATCCATTTTGCTTGTCCTTGTGATTCTTTAACATTTGCTTTGTTTCCTATTTGCCTCAGCCACGCCTCAGCATATGAAACTCAGCGAATATTGCGATCATATTCATAAAATATAGTACTCTATGAAGAGTTACAGTCCATATTACTTAGGGCTCATCGTGCTCATCACAAAAAGAGAGAATTTACCATTAGTAGTTCCTTCTGAGCAACAACTAATAATTACGGGTGTTTCCACAAATATTCGTAAAGAATGACTATTTATTGAAATCTTTTATGAAAATCGAATTAAATGGAAGGAAGATAATCCATTTTTACAAAAACAAAACAAAGGTATATATGTAAAAGGCAGAGCTAGTCCATGTCGAAATCGTGCAGTTGCAGTGCAGGCTCCGTAGATAAATAATAATAATAAATATATGTGAACAATTAAATAGTAGATAGTAATGTACGTTAATTACAAGTATCCTTTACAATTTCATCACAAAAGTACAATTCAGAAAAATATTACACCCCTTGTCCCACGTTGGGTGCCAATCACTTTAGCTGCAAATAAAATAATACGTGGTAATTAATCTCTACATAATATAAATAATATAATAAATATCAAATACCAAATAAGATTATAGAACAAACAAAACGATTGTGCCAAGTACTGGTCTAACCGAGTAATTTAGAAGGCTCGGCCGGCGCGAACCCTAACATGCAGTAATTACAACGGGTGGAGAATTCTCTTGCGACCGTCTAACGAGGAGCCGGGTGCGCGCGCGCACCTGCCGCCCGCACGCGCCGCCACAAGCTGCAACCAACAATGTTGGACCCGGCCTTCTCCAGGCATGCTCACAAACAGCTTCATTGATACCACTAAATCATCTAAGCGAGTGTCAACGCACTGTCATGATCGATAAATAACTATAACAACTGTTGTTTACCCGATAACGCGTAACTTTCTCGAAATATTGTCAGTTTTGGTAGTTTTGGGTGAATTGCCTAGTAAAACTCTCATTAAACCTCTCGGCGTATCGTCTTTTTATCAGGAAGTCTTTATTGGTCGACTGCACATGAGGTGATTATTTATGTTTGATGATAATTTATATTTGCTTTCAGTTTGTTGTGTGAATGAGAACGCAGAAGACATTTTCTTTGATGATAGTTAAATTGAAGACCGTTTTATAAGATGTTAAGTAGATTAAGGAAAATAGGGAATTTAATTAAAAATCAATATTTTTAATTAAATTTTTTCTCAAAGAAAGATAGTGGATGAACAATATAGCTATATATAATTCATAGAATTAGTAGATTCTACGTTGTTTAGAGTACCTACAAATTCCATGATATAATTTAACAAACAATTATCATGACATATATCAGAAATGTCAAAAATGATACACAGAGGCGAGATTTGATCTAAGAGAATAACTGAATTTATGGCATGATCATGGGAAGAGGTTATCATTTGAAACTCTGTAGATTCTCGGAAGCATCCGCATTCCATAAAAACATGTTCTAATGCTGGTCGAAGGCTGTTCCTAGCTCGCTATGAGTCACATGCGCGTTGCACCACCATTAAAATTCTAGCAAATGTTGCCGGTCAATGGACACCGGTTGCCGATTGCTCAGCCACTCTACACGAACTACATAATTAGAACAAATTCTTAAGAGTCCTGATTCACAAGTCGACATTAATTACAATCTCAATCAATAGGAAATATTAGGAATTTTATGAAGTTTAAAATAGATACTACATCAAAGTGCTATTTCTTAATCATGATTTGTGTCATGTTACTGCGTCGACATCATTCCTGGCTGATAACGCTCGTTTATTTATTATCTTGGTGTGCTTTCAAGATATTTCAAAACATATTTAATGTACATATGTATAAAATAAATAAGACCAGATTTTAAACCAACACTTTCTATATTACCGGGCCGCTCACTATGTGGAATGTTTGCTACTATGAAGGCTCGCCTAATTCTTAAACTATTCAAACTGGAGTGGAATGGACACCTGTTAGAATTTTGTAGCTGCACGCGCGGGCATGCATGCTTGTTCGTGCCGCTCCCCGCGCCGCCCCTTCCCGCACCTTTGCACCGTTTATTGGAATGCAAGGCCAGTACTTTAGTACAACTTAATCTTAGTCCATAATATTTAACCCTATTTACCAGATTGTGAAAATCGTACAAAAATCCGTCCGGTAGTTTCTGAGTTTATTATGTTCATACAGACATACAGACGCGACAGTGGGACTTCTTTTTATCATCAATACATATAACAAAATTGAAGAAAGGCCAAATTTGTGCATTGGATATATTTTTTTAATTCTTCATAGAATATACTTAGTTACTGATATAGATGACGAAAATATAGTTTTGGAAATTTTTGTCTGTCTGTCTGTCTGTCTGTCTGTCTGAGCGCGCATCATTCGAAATCTATTGGACTGATTTGCTTGAAATTTGGTAGGTACCTTATATACCGGGTTAACATCTTAGATACATTTCATCCCGGAAAATGGTCAGGTTCCCGTAGGATAATTGAAAAACTAATTATGAATCAAAAATTCCTCGGAATCTTATAGACATTTCATCCCGGAAAATGAGGGGGATCCTGTAGGAAAATTAAAATAACAATCCACGGAGCCGATTTACTTTAAATTTTTGTAGAAAGGTGTAAACAGAATATAAACAAAATGTTTTTATCGATTAAAGTCTGATATAGATATAATGGGCGCAGTATGTATCAATATATCAGTATAAAACTCTTGGCTGACTGACTGAGAGACTGACTGACAGTTGACGTACACCCGAAACTGCTGAGCGGGAAGCTGAAATTTGGCATGTAGGAGTGTAAGTGAGCACTAAGAAAGGATTTTTGGAAATTCTACTCCGAAGGGGGTGAAAGGGGTAAAAAACTGTAAATATGAAAGTTCTACACCGTTGAAGTTAGTGACTTGAAAATTTGGATTTCGGTTGTTTACAACAAAGTAATGAATACGTGCTTCAGATTTTTCTGAAAATTAACCCTCAACCCCTTTATAAGGGACTTAATACGATTTTCAAGATAAAAAGCTGAATATTGGCACACTTACTTTTTGTATTAAATAACAGTAATAGTAAATACAAAAAATGTTTAATTTACGTTTGTGGTTAATAAAAAACCGGGACGTAAAACGTCATGGAAAAAGGGACGGCACGCGTTGCAGAAAGCGGGAGTAGGAGTAGGAGCGGAAAATGGGAAGGAGACACGTAGTGGGAAACAGGACGGGACACATTGCAAAAAACATGATGGTACAATATGTAGGAAACGGTACGGGATATCTACTTTACTAGCGGGATTGGATAAGTTTACGGGACGAGACACGCAGCGGGAAATAGAAAATTGAACTAAAGATGAGAAAAAATGCGAATTTGAATCATATATGTTTACCAGTCTTACAGAGTACGCGATAAAAAAATTACTGAGATTTTGCTATGAAATTCACGCGGGCGAAACCGCGGACAAAAACTAGTAATAAATTTTTTGGTGTCAAGAAATGTCAGCCAATACCGATAATACTCCGCTGCCTCAGCTCCAAAACCTTTTACATTGAGATGGATAACAGACACACTGAATGAAGAATACTTTTAGTTTGTACTTGAAAAAAACTAAAGCAGCATAAAACATTCACATCAACATATTTATCTTCGATATCAAAGGTACACGTGGTGAGTAGTAGTCCTTATCTTATGGACTCTTACCGTTCCTCTAACTGTAATATAAATGGCAATCTACCTACCTAGATGACTTGTTTTAAAGCTTTATGACTCAATGAAGTTCCGGATTCAAGCAGCATCGTAGTGGGGTGGTTCTCGGTATGAATGAGATTAACAGCATGAATAAGATTGTAGTTTTCGATGATTCATCAGCTCATGTTTGTGACGATAAATATAGCTCGTCATTTTACGCAGCTGTAGTACAAGTAGCCATGTATTCCATCGTGGCAATAAGACAAAGGTATTATACGAGATTGGTTTGGACTATTTTGAATTAATTAAAAAAAGTGATTGCGTTTACTATCACTGTCAAACTGGTCAATGCGAGGTTAAACAGACCGATAAATTACCAATGGTCTATTCTGTGGTCGAATGCGAATGCAACAAAGTGCACAAAATATAAAGAATAAAGTTTAAAAAATTAATCAGTCCAAATCAATTCCGCAGGTCTGTTTGAAATTGAAAGCGACCAAAAAAGGATTTGTGACGATACAAGATTAAATTAATGCAACATTTAAATTGCATGATAGGGACGAATACCGCGCGGTTTCTTTTAACGTTTTTTGTAAGCGGTGGTTGATCTGCATCATCAAGCAATGTGGATTGACGTGTTAGTATCTTAAACTGTTGAGTTGATAATGAAAGTTTACCTACATGAAAAAACTGTCTACTACTTTTATAGAATACCACTAATTGGTAAAAGAAAATGTCCACGACTTGCCTTCCTTTTTTCATTTTTACACCAGTGTTAAGGTGGGGGATAAATTTCCAAGCTTTCACTGCAATGAATTACAAGTGAAATAGAAAAGGCAGTTAAAAACTATTCTTAATATCTTTATTAAGAATAGTTAGTAGCCTTTTCCAAAAAAGTAGAAATGAAACATGAACAAATTAAGAAATTTTACACGTACATGAAAGGTACATGCTACTTCCTCGTAAATATTAGAAACAAAAACAAAAGATAGAAAAGAGAGAAGACAGAAAAAACTTTAAAAAAGAAAAGGAGAAAAAAACTCCTTTCATAATAATTCTTTAAACGTGTGTTTAAAATTAGGCGGTATCAGTTTTAAATAATGAAAGTACAGTCTGAGTGACAATGACATGAACGTTTTCTACGAAATATAGGTAAGTGGGTGAAATGTCTACTACGTAAGAATAAAATTAAAAATGTTACTTGGTGTACACAACAAATGAACTCTGAGATGGCGAAATGTAATAGAGGTCACATTTACATGTAGCAGTAATGTGATGCGCCCGAGCCACACTAAAACTAAGTAGTTAAACAAAAGTAATATTAGTGAGCATACAAATGTTTGTGGACGAATGAAGTATCACAATAACAAAAATATTTTTGTTAAATAAACCATTTCTTTTAAAGTAAAAAATTGCAGCTAATGCCCTGTGAATTTTACCAATTTGACCATCAGGCACACGCTTTATGAAAGTGAAAATCAGACATATGTTTTCAGACGTCTAATCTCGCTTTTCTCAAAATGTCCCTCTACTTAAAATGACTATTCCTCAAAATGTCTCTCGGAAAAGCTTATTTTGAGTATGATTTATGTTGGCTCGTCAATTTGTTCCTCTCACCCTCCTCCAGCTAGCTTATGTCAAGCATCATAACACTAAAATGGAAAATTACCCGGCACTGATAATCAATATTGGAACCACGTCGATTCTGAATCTGGATTATGTTGACCCATCACGTCGCCCTCGCACCCTAACCTACCTAGCTTCTATTAACGATACTTGGTACCTCGATATTTTAAACTATCGATATTACCAAAACATATAACAATATCTAAACATTTTCCCCGCACAAAAAGTACTGAATAGAATTGTGTGCAATTTTTACATTTGCAATAAGGACTATATAGGACAATGACAATTCTCCAATATGTCCGTTACCTATTGAAGAAGGGAAGGTACATTGTCGGAAAGGGACATTTTGAAACCGCAAGGACATTTTAGAAAAGGAAGATTATAGATCTCAAACTTTCTTTAATTAATCGATAAAGTTTTGAGACTAAGGCCGTTTTGTTTCGTGTTTAAACACATGAGATGTGCGCGACAATAGACCTAGTATTAGTTATAAAGTTGACAAGACCTAACCTAGTAAAGACTTAAGAGTGTCTAACGTACCGTCTGCTGCTCTGACGTTTCGCGCGAGTTGCATTTGAAAAAGGTTTCTTAACTTGCTCACAGCACAAAGATTCGAAAGGACTTAAAGAATTATTTTAATTGGCACTGGAGGATCTCAAGAATGGATCACATTCATTTACGTTTATAGCATACTTTACACATATTACAATAATACTGGAATTCTTAAAATACACATATTATTCATAGCTAGTAGGCTAATCAATGTTAGAGTAAATAATAACATCTATGGACACCACAAAGCACAAGATTGCTGATAGTGATATGTGTTCAAGAGATGATGAGCAGATGGGTGTATGAATTAAGATTACTTATTCTTCGGGGAAAAAATGTTACTATTTAAATTATTTTTTCTTAATACGTATTAAATTACTTAAAAACTCATAATATTTTAATAGTTAATAATAATAACAAATAGTTCTATTTTTTGTTGACCAAACTTCTTTGGCGCATTTTGAAGAGCAGAATAGGTAGGATAGAGAGGACATTTCAATGCTCAGTTTAGATTGTTTTAATTCTTGTTAGAATCGTACCCGTAAAACATTGACTGGTGCGTTAAACGGAACCATGATGATGCGATACAAAATGGTACGCTAAACGAAATGAGTATCTCAAAATGTTTGGTAAATACAGCAGCAGAGAAGGGTAAACAATTGAGAAGACAACATTAAAAATCATTCATTCATGAGTTAAAAAAACTAGAAAATGAACTTAACAACACGTCGTGCCTATAATTTTTATTTGTT
This sequence comes from Plodia interpunctella, assembly GCF_027563975.2. Taxonomy (NCBI): domain Eukaryota; kingdom Metazoa; phylum Arthropoda; class Insecta; order Lepidoptera; family Pyralidae; genus Plodia; species Plodia interpunctella. The sequence goes on from NC_071303.1 coordinate 6,373,612, forward strand.
TTTAGTTCGATTGTAAGTCTACATTCCATGAACTCCATCCGGCGCCATACCTGGAAGGTGTAAGTAAATAATTACACTTACAAGTATCATTGTGAGAATTATAAAAAACAGAATTCTCAAGTCAGCCAATTTCAAAATAATATAAACGCTTCTTTAAAACCCATTTACATCTCCTTATAAGACTGAGGAATTTGACGAGATCTCAACAATATCGGGCATTAGTCAGTAACAGTGGCATTGCCTTCAATAGAACTCGGGAGTAGGACCAAAAGGGCCGTGGTGGCGCCAACGATTGGAGTCGAAGGATTGCAGTCCAACGCTGCACTCGTGTGCGCTACGGGACGTGACATTATAGTACAGTTGCATTGTATAGTGCGGGTAGTGTAAAGTCCGCGGCAGGTTGGCGTACTATGCGCGGGCGCAGGGCACGAGGCACGCGTGGAATGTGCTGCCCTCGGCGCCGGTTTACAAATAGAAGGGCCGCTAGCGCGGACTGCACGTGTGATACATAGCCGCGATTAATCTGTTAACGATGATGGTGCGCCTGGCCGGGTACCCATCTCTCGTCAAATGTTGCTAATCATTAAAAAAAATATTTTGAATTCTCGGGAGTGAAAAGTGGATTTAAATTCATTTACTAATTAAATATTATTAGTGGATTCAGTGTTTTGTGAGATTGCATTGGAATCGGATGTGAATCGGAAGATAACTGGTAGATAGGTAGCTTATTTAATGGCGATTAAGGGAAGAGGAGCCTCATGACAAGTATGAGGTGTAAAGGTTGTCGGGCAGAAGAAAGCGATCGGCGGCCCTGCGTTCGCTGACCCCGGCCGGACGTCACGCCTCAGAGAAGACGAGTGCAGCAAGGCAGCGGTCGCCAGCCTCTCCACGCACACCGGATCACGTCACAACTCCTGACATTTATCATGGGAGAGATATTTCTAAGTCTGCGACATTTCATTATTGTTAAACACTGTAACAAATAATTCCTGTAGTATTATAGATCTGTGATTCTCCTAAAATACCAGTCGTGGATATCGTACGAGGCGTTTGAGAAAAATAAACCCTTGGTACCTACCAATTTCTATTAACTAATAGACAAAATGTGTGTCAATTGTTTGATAGCTAATTAAGGGTGCCTACGACCGTGCTAAGTGCAGGAGAAATAATAGATAGATGAACACTCCATGGAGAAGGAAGAAACCGAGGATACACTCGTGTGAAAGAGAGCTGGTGGGCAACAACAGTATTCCCAAAGGGGTTTTGAGTCATTTATTAAGTCTTTTTAAAAAAATACATAGACTCCGGGTATCAGAGCATAAAATTAACAAGCGAGGATGAGAGTAGTTGCAAGATCTGGAGAAGATCACTTTCCACATGACTTGACAAAAAGGAGTGTGATGATATCAGGGTTGTGCTACTTAAACTAACTTAGACATCCGGGGTGTATGAATCTAAGGATCCTAACTATAACCATGGGTCACTCTGAAGTTAAATTAGTTTATAGAGCGAGACTTTTTTATTTAATAACAATTGATAAGGTATAAATGTTTCGTACCTAACGTTTTAAAAATTACCACTGCAACAGTACTTACAAAAATTTCGCACAAAAATTAATTTTAAAACATACAAGACAATCTACTTTTAAATTAGCGTTCTTAACGGTCATATTTTATTTTTATTCTTTACTTTAAAAAGTTAATTAAATAATTGGTTAAATGTTTAGATCAAAAGAATAGCTTACTATTATACCCACGGATCAGTAAGTCTTTAACTAATTCTCTAAGAGCTAGCAAGAGTAGTAATAATTACCGAGTTGCTGTTGCTACTACTCTTTTGAATATCTTGAAAATTTCAAGCAGTAGATGGCGCCACTGTCGCAAAATTATAGTTGCGAATATGAAATGTAGAATAATTATCTAAAATACAAATAAATATTAGTTTGCATACTATACACATTTTATGTTATAAATAAAATAGTTCTGATTTCTACTTATATTTTTAAATTAAGTAGGTATATTTGATTTCTATATTGAATGTATCTATATTGCTTATATCGAAATAATAATTACTTTTGTTTAAATTACTATAGTGAAATTATAAATTAACAATAAACCCATAATTAAATCGAAGAATTTCATGAAGTCGTGAAACCGACACAAATCATATTGAAATAATAGAGGGCGCTGTAGGTAGGTACAATTCGTGTTGCCATTATATTATTATTTTTTTTCGGAAAATGTGGACTTTACAAACAAAAACAAGATAATAACAGGATTAGAAACATGAAGCCACTAACGAGCTTTCACAAATATAAAGAAATACAAATTTCACAAATTAGTTACACAGGTTAGTTTAATAGTTATTTCACAATTAGGTAAATTTAAGTTGTAGAAGACACAAAATAAACAGAATAAACATTTATAATTGATTTATAAATGGAAACTTACTGATTGTGTTGCTATTATATTATAATTATTTATACTTTTTGTAATTGATTTGTAAATGGGAACTTACCTACAGTGTTGCCATTTAAATATGATTTATTAATAGAAAATTACTTACTTATTGTAATTTAAATATTTATAAACATAATTAGAATAAAAAAATGTGATATTCTTGCTCTTTCGCTCTATTTTTTATCAAGTTATTATCTTTGTATATTATTAACTTATGGAGCACATGTTACAAATACTTAAAAAATAGTAATTTATACACAAATATTGCGAAGTACTTTTAGATTTTCAAGTTAAGCAATTTTTAATAAACTGTTAAATTTCTTAATTATTATATTCCACAAAACGAAATAATCACATTTTGTTAAGCCGTTTTGTTACAATCTAGATACCAACCGGGACGATATTTTTAGGAGCTAGCGGGAAAACCAGATTAGATAGGCACAGCCCTACGCGATAAGGGCATCGAATTCCAACGCAACTTACACGCCCTACATAACAACAATTTTTATGTTGATAAACTTTCAAATACATTTAGGCGTTCTTTTTGATTAATTTTTGGTATGGACAATTATCTTTTTTTTTTTTTAATATTGAAATTTCATGTATTCTATAAATATTTACTGTATTAATTTAAATTGAGCATTTTATCATTGATTTAGTCGAATTAACTTTTACTTTTTTATGATACATGAAATTTATATACTAAATACAATTTATATTAAACGAAAAAAAACTTAATTACTGTTTTAAGTATTCATATTATAAATGTCACCTTATATATTATTAAAAAATCAAATCCTAAGACTGATATAATTGCAATTTTAATTATGTAAAAAAATATTCTCAATAAGTAGGTACTTGTCATATTTTTTACAATAATCAATTTTAAAATTTAAATAGATTTCCGAATATTGTGTGATTATTTATGTATTTATAAAATGTAAAAATCAATGGTAAATATTTAAAACGCATAAATGATGACATCAGCATTGTGTAAGTGCACTGTACACAGCAGGCAAAAAGCGTGATACCATACGCGGCAGATTCCCCCAGCGCTCGCTCACGCGGCTGCTGGCAACACTGGCGCGCACTTCTCGCGCACTTTTTTCTTTTCTACCCTCTCTACAACTCAGCGCCTATGGGAATTCAACAAAAAATTATACCATTTAATATATTTTGTATATTTTATCAGCAATTTCTATTATGCTTGTGGCACCTACTTTGAAAACCCTAAGTAAATGTTTAAAATCACTGTTACGGGTGTAATTTGTGATTTTATTTTTAGTAAATGAGTTAAATATATTGTCTTTACTGTAACGGAAATAAATACAATAATTTTGATAATATATAATTAATAATTTTTATATTTTACGCCATTTTTAAAATTGAAACCAATGAATGATTATAAACTTTTTGAATTCCTTGTTATTTTACGATATAGAAATGGTACATTTAAAAAATATATTTTAGTGATATCAAAAAGAATTATCATACATATATTGTTTTTTAGATTATACATAAAATATTTCATATACAAATAACCGCTTTCTGGTTATATGTTTTGTGAAGTGCTTATTCTCAATGAGTAATTCTTATTTGAATTTATTAAATAGAATTTTTCTTTGACAATTTATAACAGATTTTTAATAATAAAACATTCAAATTATCTACATTCTCACAAACACCTTACACTACTTAGTAAGATATTAAATTGTAATAAAACTAGACCCCTTACATTTTAATAATAATATTGAATTATGATATATATTAAAAACTATATTATTATTTTATTTCATTAAATTAATTATGGAATAGTTACATTTTATTGACAAAAGTGGCAACATTTTTACTGATCTCTCAACCAATACTTGGATACTGACTAGATATTGCCATGTCTTTATGTGATAAGAATTTTATTGCAGAATTTAAAACGGTTTTAATTTATATATACCAATATATATATCTTTTTTTTAAAGACTGACATTATAGCATTGGTAGCATTTGCAAAGTGTCATGCATTGCTTAGGGGAAAAGAAGTGCGAATTTAAGAATGTATATTTTATTTATGATAAAATACAAAACAATATTGAAAATTGATTACCTAGGTATATTAAATACATGTTACGAAATTAGAACATAAACAATATTTGAACTTAAGCTATGTCATCAGTGAATCTACATATAGTAAAAATTGAGAAATAAAAGGACAAATTTACGCTTTTTAGCCCTAATGTAATCCAATTTTTATCAAATAAAATTTATTATTTAGTGAATTGGGTGAATGGTAGATTGCGGCGAAGCGGCCACGTGGCGCATGGCGGGCGCGCCTCGTCCACGACGACGATGCATGTCAGTTTTCTGGAAAAAATGTCAAAAGTGGCACACCGTCGGCGGCGCGGCGTCGTCGGCAATTCGCAAGCTGTGCCTGTGTGTGCGCCATCGCGACCTGGCCACGCACACTACCGTACGTGAAGGTCGAATATTTTTCCCTACTCGTCGGTCTATTGGTTCACGAATCGGCACTGCGATAATGAAGGAGGTCCTACTCGCTCTGCCGCAGAAATGTGTCCGGCGAAAGGGACGGGCGGCTAGTTGCGCGTGCGCCGGAGCCTCCGCCGTCGCCGGCGCGGCCGCCCTCATCAGTCTCCCCGCGGCGGGGAAGCGGTTCGCGTGTGCAACTCCGTGTCGGCTGCGGGCTCCGAGCCTTGCGTCGCACACGAATATTTTTAGATAACAGCACGAATAATTTATTTGGAAGGTAGTGATCGCGCACACTTTTGCGGATATCGGTATCAGCGCATGCGGGTTCGCGTGTGCTGCACATTGCGGCGGCGGCGGTCAGGCACAGCCACCGTTGGCGAAGTCCCGATAGGTAAGCTGCGCACTTCCTGCGCGCGCCGCCATGTTCGGTCGGAACGTCACTTCCGCCGGGGCCGGAACCGCCGCGAGCCGAGCGGGCTGCGCCACGGGCCCTGCGGCGCTGCGCGCGCGCACCGACGGCACTCCACTCGCGCTCAGGTCAATGAGCGACGGCTCTCGATTCATAAAATGTCGGTCGTCCCATTCACGCCGCAGCGCGATGCTACGACCGTTCACTCGTGACCCTCGCGTCTTCGAATATTCATGTCTCCCTCGATAACCTCTGACTTCTTTTTGTATTATCACGTTGTTTAGTGAACGACTGCTAGTTGAGACCGGACTTCGTGCGATGTGTTGGAAACTCAAGTGTTCATTCGTTAAAAAAGCAATGTGAATTTTATAGTGCACAGTGGATTTTCAAAGTGATTTAACAAACAGTATCACTGGAATGTTACCCTCATTGGCGTAAGATTAGAATAATTTATTTTATGTTATATCATGCAGCGATGGACAAATAATAAATAATATATATTTAATCGTGCCAAAAATACTTGATGTTCATTCAATGAGTTCATGATTAGTCAAACACTAAAATATTTAAATACGACCAATAAATATTTCAATATTCAATTAAAAAATGGAACTACCCCTCGTTAATGATCATCAATATACATTGTCAAAAAGACTACCAATAATTGCAAAGATTAACATGTTAGGTATGTGTTATCGTCCAATAAAATTCGTGCGATAATTGATAAGGTTGGTATTGCTGGCAATGCGGAGTGGTTGTGGCGGGCGGGCGCTGCGCACTGCGACGTGCAGCTTGCACCAGACCGTGACGTTTGGCGCAAAGAATACGCGCGCTCCATGTCTACCCTATACGTTGCCCCCAACCCTTTAAGACACAATTTTTACCTTTGAATATCATTTATTTTCAAATCTGACGTGATGAGATCAAATTTATTCATAATCTTTTGATTCTGATTTGCGAAAAACAAAATGTTACGCTGTACATAATAATTTTAAATTCTTATCAAAAAGCTGAACGCATTTAAAGATAATTTTTATTAGGCAATAGTAATATCATTTAATAAACATGTTTTTATAAGAAAACGCTTTCGGTCAAAGTCTCAGTAAGTCGTCACCATTTATCTATTTCACAGTTGCCAATGTCAAATCGTACATAATTTCGTGGTTAGTATTGATATCTCAGTAGAATATAATGGACAGTCCGTCAAGAAAGTAAAGAAATTAAATAAGGGCCAATAAATGTTGACCTTTCTATTTGGTATTGCAATGGAAAATAATGAAGTTCGTCAAAACACCGTTTTATTCACATTCTTGACAGACTATAAAATTTAAATTTAACTAAAGATTGCTTTTTTATAAAATTTAGTCTTATTTTAATTTCGTTATTCAAATAAATTTAAATATAAATAAAACCCGGAAATTTTCAAATTTTATTAACTTCCAAATTTTTCATTATAAATTTAGATACAATTTTATTTTTAAAATTATATTATATTTTATTTGACTACTATACGATTTGTTATAAGAGTATCAGGTGGCAAAATAAGGATTTAAATTTTGAATTTCTCTGGAAGCGTTAAACGGGGGTTTAGGGCGGAGCGCGGTGGCTTTATCATTAGTGCGGACTACTCAATAGCAATGTTGCAGTGGACGCGTGAACAACAATTTCTGTGGACAGTGTGGCCTATATTCTAATATTGAGAGAACATTTTGCCTTTACTTCAATGGTTTCAACAAGATGATGCCTCACGCTGCTGAGGAGACCATTGCGCTACTTCGTGATTTCCTCCCCACCAAACTGATGAGGTGACATCTCCTGGCCACCCGGATTTAACCTGCATGGAATTTTTCTGTGAGGTTATCTTAAAAATAAAGTCTATGAAACAAATCCAACGACTAACTCAGCGTTCATCATTCGTGAGGATAATGAGATCCTACCGTCACTCCTCCAGCGAGTAGCAAGGACTACTGAGGCCAGATTCCAAGAACGTGTGCGACGTGACTGACGGACAACACGCAGACGATATCATTTTTAAGAAATGAAACCCACATTTCTCTGCCTTACAAGAGTTAATAATATAATTTTAAAACTTTTCTTTTTAAATTTTATTTTATACATTAAATATAACAAATCATTATATTTTTTCTATAATTATGTGAATGTATGGGCTTGTGGTATTTTTGTGAGCAATAAACTTTAAAACAATATTTCAAGGAATTAACTAAAATTAAAAATTAAATCAACAGCAAGACACAGTCAGAATAAATCATTTAAGACAAATACGTTAACTTTTAATTAAAATTTGATAACAGGATTCCTTTTCCTGGTTACGAAAATGTATTTACTTACAGAAAATATTTTTAAACTTAAGTATAGTAGATATATTCCTAATCATATTGTTTAAAATATATATTTTCAATATCCATAAAAAAGGTCTTTTATGAATGTAATGCTATAAATTAACTTTCAGTTTAACTTCGTAAGTGAACAATAAATTTCGTGCACGCTGTAGCGTCATGGAGAAATACGTGTATATGCAATATTGATACTCGGAGATTATATCGAGTGTGATGATGAGTCAGGTGTCGGACGTCACGACACGTGTGCCGGCCCGTTCTGACTCACAGCATCTCACCGTGACGTAGCTCTGCGCACCACATACATCACCGCGCGCCCTTCGGTCCTTCAACCTCTCAGGTTGTCGAGATTATTACCGCCTCGTACTCTTATAGTGCCAATTTATTACTTGGCGAACGCCGGTGACACATTTCGGTCGCGACGCCTACAAAGCTGCCAGTTTGAAGTGCGTGGTAGAATGCTGGGCCTCCGCTTCCGGTGCAGCAGAATCGGCCCGGCGTGGGTGCGCATTTCATAAGCATTTCCCTTCGGCGCGCTTCCTCCCACCACGGGATATACTCGCCATTTACGTCAACCGTTCGCCTCACTTTATGTATGTCGCCCTATTGAGTACCGTCATTGCGACTTACCGCAACTGCGTGTAGGATGCAATATGCAAATGTCACGCAACGAAAATGGTCAGTCATTGCGTATATACAAAGCGCCACCCGCAGGCTAGCCCGATTTAGTCAATGTTACATCACCCCGATATCCGTAAACTTTACGAATTAGGTGTTTCGCTTCGCACGTCGTTACATGCTGTCATATCTCAGCCTCAGAAAACCTATTAAGGGTCGTTCAACAAAAAGTGATCATTATAAAGAATATAAAGAGAGACTGCACCGGCGCCGAGCCTTCCCAGAACTGCAGCCATTCTTATTTCGCGCTCCCGCCTTATTCATGGCCTTTTTTGTATGGTTTTGGTCATTTTTTTCACGGGAGCGGTTCCCTTGTGAGAGTTTCAAGGAAATGGCTTATTGGGTTTCGTTTAGGAGCCGGCTTATCTCAGGGCTTGATCAACAATGCCGGCTTGTGAACATTCGTAAATCGCCCCTTGCTCGAGATGTATCACCGTTATGTGGTTTGTATACAAATGACAATAACAAAGATGCAGTGCTTGCTTACTTAATTGTCCCATTTCTTTAAGAAATTTGTTACTTTTTTTAAATCCATGATCAAAAGAAGTGCCAAGTTTTAGAAAGATATAGTCACAGAAATGTCTTCAAAGAAATTTTAATATTTATTATACCTATAATTACCTACGTCGTTATAGATAAATACGTAGTTAGTATATATACATACATACATATATGCGTGACATAAAATATATATATATATATTTTGGTAAACAGACATCTATTAAAATGAAATAACACATTAAAATGAAATATCATGTATTTCCTAAAAATATAAATGTAACCATCATATTATTAGAAAAACGTTATATAAGCAGGTGGATAGTAAATACCAATATACTAACCACAGTACTAACCCACTCTCGACGAGACAAATTATTATATTGCGCTGATGAAATCTTAACCTACAAGTATATGTTATATAAATATTTTCAGTCGTTTAATTCTAATTAAAAATGTGATGTTTTGTTAAAAGATTTAACATAAATAAAAATTCCGATTTTAAAGGTATAAAAAGTTTGATGACATAAGCGGCATGCATCTAGCATTGATTTGGCCATTTCTACATTTCGTTCAATTTGTCACAAATTTCGATTTTATAATGTGTTCATTAATTTTAGTTGTTTTTAGAGCATACCGCGTAAATGAATGGATATGTCATTTACACAGATAGTTTTATTGCGCGATGAAGTGTTGTTTACACACAAAAGAAGACAATTAACTATAAAGTACATAGTTAAAATATTTTTTCACACAACTCATTAAGTGACGTCGACGCAGTCGGAATCGCTCCAAACGGTATTTCTCACAGATTGTCTTAACCACCGCTGGGAAAACGACTTACGCCTAATTTTCAATAAGAAATAACAATTTAGCGTTAGTATTTCAGCTATTGTTATCTTTTCATTTCGTCGCATTGACCTGTCATTTTCTTGCGATTTCAGAGCTGGCGCACGTCGCTACTGCACAACATGCATCCGTGAAGCCTGCAACTTCTACTCCATGGAAGTTATTGTTTCCACCACTACCATTGCTGGTATGTAATATGATCTATATTAGATTAGTATCTTCAGTATTTCTAGATCGTACTACTAAGTCTACTATTTTTTTCTGCTACAATACAACGTAAATACGTTGTATTGTAGCAATAGGCAGGGAGGTACTGAATTAAAATTCACTTCCAACACACAACATTCAATACGGTATACATTTCTACACTTTTCACACATGTTTACGTTGAAGCATTTCCGGCAAAGTTGAAAAATAGTAAACATCGAATTGTGTCAAGTATTTATTTGGCTGTTCTCTAGCAGCTCGAAATGTAAACATGCAATGGATTATGTGTTTAGGAGTGTAAGGTGTACTCAGGTCACGGGCCCTTATTGAGGGCAAAGGGAAGTTATAAATCTGTCGGCGTGAACAATGGCGCGATAACGTGCACCTGCGCCTGCGCCGATAGCACCCCCCTCCCCGCCCCGCGAACACACCCGCTCTCCCCGCGGCGCGCCCCGTACCATCCCGAACAGTCAAAACATTCTGCTCATACTATGTAGGCACTGATTTACTCCATTCATGTCTTACTGTCTAAATATTACTGACGTACTGTAGCATTGCAAAGGACAACATTGTCCATATAATTTTAAATTTTTGTCTAAAAATATTTTGATATCAAAATTTAATGCACACAATATGCAACAGGTTTCCTGTACGGTCCCATACCAATAGTTTCTTTATACGATAATCTTATACTTACAGTTAAGTAAGCAGACATTTAGAAGTAACCTAACCATTAGACTAATAAGAAGACATTAGTAAATCGTTATAAATTACATGCATCAATTAGTCAACGATTGACTATACATTTTTAAAATAACTGTTCTGTGGAATGGAATTTTCACATGAAGGAAGAATCACATGGAGCTTATAATGTCAAAAGAACAAAGATAGGGCCAGCATTAGTGACGAGTTTAGAACACAATGACTGACTGCAATGTGACGATTGCTGTCAAAAACAACAATCTGTCGAAAAGCATTGTAGAGGTATATCTGCTGATAAGTCCTACTGGGAGCCCCATTCAAATATTTATTGGCTAAAATTCGTAAGAGTAACAATTATGGCTTCGAAATTGGGTTTCTTATCTGGGACTCAAAGTGATGGTAAGGAATTAAGCTTAAGAGCGAGCAAGCTTTACGCCTTACTACTCATAGTACCTATCTCTGGTCTCAACCTGGAACCCACCAAACCAAGTTTCTGGGCCATAATTTTATCACTTAAATTGAGTGACAGACTTGCTAATGCCAAAATATTTTTGAAAGTTCAACGGGCCTTGTTGACGGGCCTTGTTGGCGTTCTGCGGGTAACGTGAAAAATAATCTTATCAGAATATACCAAAACTCAACGTCTACGGTTGAATAAGCTTTACGAGTATGTAGAAAAACTATATGAGCAGTAATGAAAGCAGTAGCCGAAATAGAATTTAATTGTTGATATAGGAAAATTAGCTCCATTATAGATACGTCTAAAATATAGGTTAGTAACTATTTTATGAGTCCAGATTACTGCATGGTAATAGATGAAACTTGTATGGAACATTTGGTTTGATAGGACGCTGTCGATAGTGAGGTGGGAGACGTAGAGGTCGCGGCAACGCAAACCTTATCGGTCATTGACCTTCACACCTAAACCGAGCCTCACATCTCGCTCGGTGCGCGCGTTTACATGTACATGTACATGTACTATATAAATTTCGGGGACCACTGATAAATATTACCGCTGTTACTACGTGCTTCTTTATGAACGAAACGAAATAAATCAAAAATATATTTCGACATTTAGAAACTTTTGATATTGCTGAACTTTATCGCCTGACGTTAACGTTAATAAAATGAGGATTTTCAAAGTTAGCCGTGCCAAAAATATAACGATAACCTACAGAAACTAGAGTAACAAATGAGGGCACATAATGCTTTGTTGGCATATCAATCATCTGTATAATAATGATGCAAAAGTAGTGGTCTGGACGCCAGGTAGGCGCCGGCAAGGCCTTGACCCGTTTCCGCTGGTCCACGCCGCGCGCGCACAATCGACAATTCCGCGACATCCGAACTGACACCCGACCAGCTGCTTCTCCCCTCCCACCATTTCCCGCGACTATCGCATATACCTTTTTACTCAGAACAGTGCTACGACCGTTCAGTAACGAAATATTTTAAAGCCACTGACTTAGCTGTTCAGGATTAACAATCAATTACAACCAGTAATGCGCATTGTAATGTGATTCCTAACAATGTATTCGTGATAATTTGTAGTTGGATCAATTTAAATAACATCCTTCAAATCGACATCGGAGTGATGTACCTGATTTGGAAATGAAATTTAACATTGTGATTGAACGTAATCAGTACTTAGTCAAACAGGTAAAGCAGGCAAATGGTTGTCTAATCGATATAATCGTGACACGGTGAAGTCGGTCATAATAGTATGTAATTAGAAGCGTGCGGCGGGACGGCGGGACGAGCAAGCGAACGAAATTCGGGGGGCGGCTCGGGTCGCTGCGTTGAATAAAACATTGTGCGCCGGCGCCAGCGCCGCGGTACAACAATAGAATCTAGGTCTAGACGACACGACACGCCACCGCGACACCGCGCACAGCGCGCCGCCAGTAGTCTCCTCTTGTAACCTCGGCCCTAAATAGGGAAGTTTCCTAACTAGAGTAAAATATTTTGGGGATTCTTAAAGCGACGCAAAGTAATATAAATACGTATCTGCCACAACTCTATTGCTCATATTTATTGGAAATTAGCTAATTATCTACATATTACTTTGGGCCTTGTAGTTTCGTCATAAGTGTGCTATTCCAGGGTATATTATACTGTGTGAATTTCATCGAAAACCATACAGAAAAGTTTTGTGAGATGGAATAATAACCACATTTAACTTAAAAAATCACTCATTTTGGTTTTAAATAAAATAGTACAAAATGTATTCTTATGGGATCTGCATAAGAATATATATAGCTCTGTTAGACTCTGTCTGCTAGGCTCAGTTTTTTAGACGATTAACAGATTCTCATTACGAGAAGTGCATATTCTGCGTCACATGCTTGTTTTGCGATATACACATTTTGTGTCAGACCCCTGCTAGGTAAAATCTCATTTGATATCGTCTTATACTTATTTTTTATTTTACATAGAGGTTTTCTATATAATAATGATAAATGGATAATAATGATAATTTCAGCTCCAACGGGAACAAATTACCGCGATGTACTTATCCACGGGCGACGTGTGCATGCATGCGCTTGCACTCGTGTGCAGCAATACTTGAACATTGTCAGATGTCACCGCATTCGTCATGCCCACCGCTATCATACGCTCGGTATATTTACTCCGCCAGCAGGCCTGTCATCAACTTTTACAGAACGATTCCAATGCAATTCAGTTCAATTTAGGCACCTAAAATGAATCGCATTCATACTAAAAATTAAGTCGATGGTACGAATTTGCGATGCAGTTCAGTTTAGGCCGCACTTCACTTATCTTTTATCACTAAAGTGAATCGCGTTAAGAGATGATGGTAAGAACATAGAATTCACTAGCTTTCCAATACTTAAAACTGATATTTTTATCAACTAATTTGAATTCGCTGATTTTTTTATCCCAAATTTGAAGCACACGTACGTAAGAGGTAAATGGACGCTCGCCTGTGAATCCACAGTTCAAAGATTTGACTCATTAATCGTGGTTTACATAATTAACGGCGGTTGGTGTTTTACATTCGACATTAAGGCCACGAACCTCAGTCAAGACTATAAGAGAGAAGCAGAAGTTTCCATATACATAAATAAGTTAAAATTCCATTTAATATATACTTTACATAAACATAAAGCAATAGTCGGCGATTGATATTTGATATAAAACACAATTAGTAATAATAAAATAGGCAGTTGTTTGCAAGCATTAGGAATGTGAAGCGCAGGCTGATTCAGCGTGGTGTTTTGTTTGCCGATAGAAATTAAGAAATATTCGTCGGTGGAAAATATGCAATACACATGTAGTAATGGATGCAATATATATATATGTATAAAAAATATGTCAAATAGTAATTAAAAAGTTACAAATTCCTCGAATATAAATTAAGAAAGCTTTCTTTCAAACGCGAGGTAGCGCGTAGCATCTTCGTAGCAAGCTCGTAGAGGCGCCTACACAACTACAAAGTACAACTTATGCGTAAGCGCCTACACGTAGTACTACCAACTCAACGTAGCTCAGTCCCGAAAGTCATGTTTTATTGAAATCGATCGTACAGTCGTGGTAAATAATTTAGAAATGGGAAGTGTTAACCATTCAAACGTGTATAATTACCGCGTCTTAATATTCCAAAGACACACCAGCTAATCACGTACGGCAGAGGAACTCGTGTCGTTACGCGCTACACTACGTAACCACATCATGGGCTACATATTAAATTGATTCGATTTTATCTAGTCTATGGGCTATAACAGTGAATTCAATCCCTCTCGGTTAAGCATGCTCACATTTATCCCTCAATAGCTTCATACGACATCCCTAGATCATTACAATTGATGACCATCTTGAAAAGTTGGTAGCTATTATGGTGAATGCGTTTCGGGGCTAACTGTATATATGCTCGCTCATATCCTTCCAGTCTAAAAGGAGAACGGTTTGGAAGTAGAGTAAAGGCAAGCTCATTAAGGCGCTGCAGGAATTGAATACGTAACGAGTTTCCAATGCGACGTGCAGCCAATGTATTTCGGTAATTGCCCCACGATACTATCGCGCGCCACATATTAATTACGAGCAGAAGCGCACATTTATTGACCTTATCTCCGGTGGACCCTTGCACAAAAATAATGAAACTACAGATGTTGGTAAAACGACGTTGAGAAAATCTCTCAATGTTGGTCAGGTTTTTTTATGTACTCATAGCAATTTACCCGTATTTTTCAAATATCTTTGTCTTATCTATATATTATACTGAATTATATACTTTTACATAACAATTCGAGATAATCCCCTGTTACGGGTAATAAGAGAGTATTGCAAATCTCCAATCACTGCACGCATCGGCTGCAAGCTCATGACTTAAAGCTAAATGTGTTCTAAATAAGTTCACTACGTAGTAAAATACATACGACAGAGGTTGCGACTTCGACTTTAGAAGTAGAGACCCGTAAACCCTGCGAAACGACCGGCTGCTTCTGCTTTCCCGATCAGTCTAACTTACCCAAACGGTCTACTTTACCAGTTGGTGTTCTTTTCCAAACGGTCTGCAAAGGCTCCGCTATGTTAAGTTAATTTCTCTCGCATCTCCTCGAATAACTAGTAACTCTACTTTAAAATTATCAGATTATCAGACCGCATGAATGACTGCAACCCTCCTCAGGATAGATGTAGACAGGTTATTCATCCCTACTGGATGAAGAACGCCACAATCTTCCTATCTCGACTACTTATCTATCCAATATTTAGTTTTCGGTGCAGGGCCCTTGCGCTTTCTTTCTCGCTCGTTAATGAGCGAGTGCGCGACAGCGGAACGGAGCGGCTGGGAACGCCCGCGAATCACCAAGATTGAGTTATTACCTACTTTTGGAAATTCACTAACACTCGTTCGACACGTGCTTAATTCGATAATGAGAAGTCGTTTCCAGAAGATTACTCTATACTCTGGTTGGGTCACGAAGAACTACTATCATGCACCTGCATTTAATTTGTCCACTTAGGTTTGAAATCATGAGAGTACTTCGTGGAGTATTGCTTTTAATTGCATGTCGTCAGTTTTGCCATATTTTAAAACATCAATAATTTATTGATTAATATCAATGTATTCTAAAGCTCCCTTTGTGAGTTAGAGTAGTGTCATTTGTAGTGGAAATATTGCATTTAACTTTAATCATTGTAATACCCGGTGAAGGGCAACGGCTGACGTAATGTTCTAGTCGATCGTTTCGCGTCATCGAGCTCGATTTCTATCTGACGTAGCAGACAGACCCTCGGCCAAACCATAACCGCAGATTAACAGAGCTACAGTGAGCTCTAAACGTTTAAAATACGGCACAATTTACAACGTTATTGTGAACAAACTGGGATATACCGCTCTAGCGGTTCTAAAAAAATTAAGTTCTTTTGAAACGTGGTCAACAGTTTCGATTAGTTTTCCTTCAAGCTATCGCGGCATAAAGGTATCGCTTCGGAAATAAACATATTACATCACGCTCCCCCACGAACGCATCCATACGCCCTGCGGCGGTTATAAATAGTCAGCAGTCCCTTAAGGCGCGGGCGCACGTTTCCGGGCTGGAAGTGTGTCGCTTCCTCTGCGAGCGGTCGTTGACGCGCATGCATTGTCGCCGCACATTCCCCGCCGCCGGCGTCGACGACGACGTTTTTAAATAGAGGGCCGATTACGAGCGTCTGGCTGCGGCGCCGGGCACATGACCGCGCGAAAGTGCAGCGCCCGCCGCGTCACGGGCTATTTGCGACAACACCGCTTCGCTCGTCGCCCGCCCCCGCACCCACCTCCGCGGCCGCGAGCTGACTCCCACCGCCTCACGTGCTCCAGAAGGACGTCGGTGACAACGCGACTCGTGTCAAAAATAAACATCATTACACTGATCAGCAGTCTGCCAGACTATTATATCACTTCGCAGATTATTAGCTTATCATCAAAGACTCTAAATCAAAAATAGTGTCTCCATGACTCGACCGTTCTTACTCAATATTCATAACATAAAGAATAAGATGACATGTATTGGAGATGGATCAGAAACAGCAAGGAACAGTACACGCGTCAGTGGCAGCGGCGGACCGCGGAGCGGAGGCAGCGCAGTCTCGGCTGAATAAATTCGGAGGGAGGCGCACTGGAATGCGGGGGGCGGCGCGGCGCGGGCGGGGGGCGCCGTGCGACTGGCGCGCGCGCCGCTGTCCCACGGTCGCGCGGCCCCGCGTCCCGCGTCCCTCACACTTTCTTTCGCGCCATAAAGGTCGTTTCAAATATTTCGGAATGCTGTTTGGTGACATTTCACCCACGACGCGCGGGGTGAGGAATGCAGCCTCCGGCACTCCGCCGCGCGCAGTCATCCACGTCGGTGTCCTGCACACTATTCTCAACGCAACGTTTCGCACTCAACAATTTTAATCTGACAGATAGATCATTATTTGATCGATATTAAGTTATCATGAGTCGATAACAAGAACCAATCGAATACCGTTAAAGTCTTCGTGGTTCCTCGTCCCATGAGACGTTTCGTTTCGTCTGCTGTGACTGGGACGTTTAAAGCTCTGTGGTCTACTTTCCACGCTCATGTGTGAACTGAGTTTCTCCAATTAATAGATTCGTTCCAATAGCAAACAGCGAGTCAGAGAAAGCAGTGGCGGCGAAGGTCAATGTCCGGTGGAATTCACACCGGCCGACCGCCGTGACGTTTACGAAGAAATGTGGCGTAACCCTCTAAAATTTCAAAAACCGCGCTCCTTAGCTTCAAATTCCGAGAAGCAAAGGCGTCGCTGGCCAAGCGCGATCGGCACGGCAGCGACGCGGTCGTAGGCCATAACTATCAAATTAACATTTATTTTACGTCACCCTGATGCTATTTTATTTCCAAACGAGATGAATTTTCTTAAATCTCATGGTGTATTTTTATATAAAAAAAAAATAATAATAATTTAATATATATAATACAACTATTGAAGCTAAGCATGTGTACAAAATTTGAAGTTAATAAAGAATTATGTTTTGAATTTGTCATTAACGCTGTAAGACATAACAAAACTGCGTTATGGCTGTCCTAAACGCGGCTCGGTTTATTGAGCGTACACCGCTATGAATGGAATGCGGTGGCAAAGGTTGCGCAAGCAACTAACAGCGGAATGCGGGGCGAGGGGGAGGCGGGGGGGGGGCGCTGCAGCCTTCCGCTGCATCCCGCGGCCATTCACGTCGCGCGGCCGCTGTGTGGTCGTCGGCGAAATAACTCACCGTTACTGCGAGGAATGCTCGCTCTATCTCTATAACTGCGCCTGCGCCGGTCACAAAATATTGAAGCTACAGAATATAAGCTTTTTAGCCGTAGCTATGCAGTGGAAAATAAATCATATCAAATAAATCAATCTAGAAAATTTTTAACAAACTCATTAGTTAGATAGTTGTAAATTAAAAACAAAATGTGGTAGAGAGAGAGACGCTTATTTAGTGGAAAATTTACAAAACTGCCGATGTGTAAAATAACCTAGAGTATAAAAACAGCAAATAACTCTGCAAATGGATTTCGATACATTCATATAAATAACAACATAAGAAATGACACTTCTGTTTCATCGCGATTCTGAGTCGCCTGCTGCCACTTTATAACATACCATAGCGAGATATTACTCTGATAAGCAACGAGATCTCAATTCTCGTCTGCCTTTATTTGTTTTACGTGACAATTGTCGACTTTTCTTGGCGACATCTCAATGTAAAATGTAGGTATGTTAGAGTAATAAAATTGTACGAGATTAATAATACTTTAAAAAACATTCCAATATAGGTAAATTGAAGTTGTGGTTTCGAAATGTTTTATGAGAAATGTACTTAATTGTATTTCTTGTTTTTAGGGTTCATTTTATTTATAAACGATATATGTATTTGTATTATTTATTCTAGCTTTAAAAAAAATATGATACCCTCCTCGATCTGGTAAACGTCGATCTGGACGTAAATACATATCAGCGTTATTGTACGGGTACATACATTAGGGCATACCTTGACCATGTTATTATTTTTATTGAACACGTATCTATTTATAAATATGTAATACATAACTTGAATTTAGAAAACTTCAATTACCCTTATAAATTAAATTTGATCACTATTTGGCACAAATGTTGTTAGAACTGTCATAATATTTATTGCGAAACTGTATTTATAGAAGTCAATACAAGTACTCAATGTCATTGTAGATATTAAAGGTCTATTAGCATTAATTTTTAAAGTATATTAAAGGCAATTTATAATTTATACCCGTGTGAATCGTTAAAGGTTAATTAAATTACGTAGTAAATAGAAAAAATCTACGAATACCGTTCAACTTAAAGATCATTGATATTCAGAAGCGGTTTCTATTATCTGTAATCAGCAATTTTCAAGGAAGATCTGCGCAATAGAACCTAAGACAGAGAAGTACCTAATTGATATAAAACAAAAAGTTTATGGTTACAAAGTACGTGCAGCCAGCACGTACTTTATAGTTCGTAGGCTGTCGTAGACCCTCGTAGACCCCTCTACGGATGTCTACGAATCTGATGTAAGTAGTTGTAGCGTTAAGATTGAACGACACTTGACTGGAATATCATCTGACAATAATGGTGAATTTTGGAAAGTCTTTTAAATCTGGATTATCAACACTATTGAAGAAATCTAAAAAGGAAAAAATATATTATACACGTTCGCTATCAAAGTCTGAGAAATAATTTACTGCTCATAAAAAAAGACTTCTATAACCGATGCAAATTCGGGGCGGATGGCTAGTGATATAACAGATGGGCTGAAGCATTCTAGAGCAGTACATTGTTAAGAGAATAAAGCGTCGGAGTCGTCCGTCGCGAGTCGCCAGCGCACTATGGACTATCAATAGTTGGCACGTCACCGCCCTACATATTTGTCGCGAGCGACGACCATGATGTAAGATATAACGGTATAGAAGAATATACGTATGCGTCCCAGCTGAGCTACAAATGCGACAAGGCAATGCGTATTACGTGTAACCTGTGTTGTCACCGTAATATTATACGTCCTAAGTAACAGTCGCAGCGCAGCAAGACGCTGGACGAAAGACAGCTATCACTATCACACGTTATCTATGGTTCAATACACCATTTGAAATAATGTTTTAAAAAAATAACAAAATAATAAGCCATTATTTCTATGCACTTCATGGAGTCCGTAACATAGTGTCCGTAAGTTCGTTTTAGATGGCATTAGTGTTTATTGCGTATTCTGTGTTTATTTTATAACCACTACTAGTTTTTCTTCATGTGCTCAATAATATACAACCCTCCCGGCGACACATCTGTGTGTTCAAGAATGGTTCGACGACCACCATGTTTACATAGAATGCAATAACCCAAGAAACTAAGTTATTATTATTCTGTCATGGAAATACAATATTAATTTAAGGTAATAGCAATTAAAGTTAAAAATTCGTTTAGGTTCATCTGAAGTAACCTAAACGAGATGAGGAAATTGAGTAATACTTAATGTTGTACCATTCTGAGTGAAATACTGATTGTTTAGACTTTAGAGACGTCAGACATGGCGAGAGCGTGCGACAGAGTGGTTGACCTAATGTTTATTATTCACACGATCTAATTCTGTCAAAAACGTTAGAGAGTAACACTTCCGTCCCGCGTCTCGTCTCACTAGGGCGCTGTCCGTAACACTTAACTTTTCTTATTAATTTTGTGTCCATTGTTCCTTTAATTATCTGATGTTCAAGTATTAGCGTTGTGTAATGCCGATAAAAAAATAAGTGTCGATGCCACATTCGCCATAATGGCTATAAACGCGTTCAGCTATTTACTATTTCCCATAGTTGTCAGCAATTAGTGCAGTGTTTGTGCGGGCGGGGCGCGGGGGCCGGTGACACGTGTGGCCCACATAGTGCGCCCATTGAGCGCCCGCAACGCCGGACGTGACGTCAGCAGCACCTGCGCCCTCACCGCTACCCACCACTTAATGTTTATCTGAGGCTGCATTCTTGACAAGGAGCAGCCTATTAGCTATCGTGACAGGCCGTTGCTGATCTGGCCCAAAATGTCATAATGAATTTGTGAAAAAACCGTGGTGGCGCCGAACTAGCCTCGCCAGCGCCGGCAAGGCCGCCGACGTCGTCCGCGCCATTTGTGGTCAGCGCGCTGGCGCTCCGCCGCACTCTCCATCTTACCTAATTAGTGTCGGTGGCGGTGTGGGTGAGCCCGCATTGCTCCGTAGGCCCTCCGCCTTCGTTATTACTATTTTAGTCAATGCTTATTAAGTAATCGCAATAATTGAGAATAAATGAGCTCTAATGAATTTATTAACGTGCGACCATAAATCTTCCGCCTACTGACAACCGCTACTGGTCCGTGATGGAACATGTTCGTGTTACAGATGGCGCCGGGGGCAGGAGTCCAGCTCGCCGAGTCCTGAGTCAGCATGATGTCATGCAGTGATGCGCTAATGGGAGCGTCCCGCGGCACGTCACATCCCATTCCCGCCGCATACTTCGCCCAATCGAGCGATGACAAATCCATTCATATTCTTCCATTGTGCCTAACTGTTATGTTTGAAGCTAGATTCTTGCAATTCCAACGTAATTAATGTTCATAAACACGAGCCCCCGTCGCCACGAGATAATTGGCTATCTGCTATAAAAACGATCAAATTGCAAAAGTTAATAGCTCAATATGTTCGAGAAAAAAGAAGACCCAAGAAAGAAGACAGAAGAAGATCGTGATAGAAGATAAAAGGAATTACGAAACTGGTTTTCATAATGATTTGACAGATTGTTCCATATTCTGAGATCATTGTGAAAGCTGATTTTGTTCCTATGTCATCGGTCAAAGGCGAACCTTCGTGGCAGTCTTCAATCTAGAGCACAGAAAACCAACCCACCGTTACTGGACAGCACAGAATTCAATCTAATGTGGATGGACAGTCGGACATGGACACTTAATATTTTATTTTACTGTGTGTGTCTATTTCTAAAATCTCTTTATAATGTTCTGCTGTATTATACTATATTTATTACAAAGCCTATATTATATTCATATATGTAATGATGATCGGATGCATGTAACTTGAGAAAAAAGCCACTAATAGGTATGAATGTTTTTTACAAATACCCAATGCTCAAATAACTACGAATGTACTGACAAATTTTTCACTAGCGATCCGCCGAATAACGGGATAAAATATTTTATTTCATTTATAGTTTATCGGCTAAACAGAAAACGTAGCAAAAATAGTAACTTAAAGCTATATAGAAATCTGCAATTGTAGAAATGTTTTAAACAATAATGAACCCATATATGACCTAAATATTACACTTAAGGATAAATTAAACGTACAATTAAAGAAAAACCAGTCAGTATGTACCTATAACTAAGTTGGAATATAGGAAAAGGCTGAGAGAAGGGTGCACTATAGACCATATCATTGAAAACATTATTAGTGATTGATATTTCTGTTAATTTTAGGCCTAAAATATCCATGTCACGCGAAAGCTATTATAAGTACTTGTCACATGACGTATAAATAAAATAATTTTGTTGGTATAATTGCTGTCACAGATACAAAGAACTCAAATCAATATCTAAATGATAGTGCAAATTGCATCAAAATCAGTTAGCAGACGTTTTTTGTTTTTGTTACTTTTAAATATTTAAAATAAGGATATATGATATATGTGTAATTTATAAAAGGGGAGAACTGTTATAACAGCAACGACACTAAAATTATATGTAAGAATAAATTGTCATCTATTGTATATACCGTTCAATGAATTCTTCTTCGTATAAGTAGTAGTGTGTTATTAACATTGTTATCAGATGTTATTATTTAGAGATCATGGCAAAGAACAAAAAACGGAACAAAATTGCTCAACCGATTTCTGTCGAAATGAATTGTCATATTTAATAATAGCTTTTATAATAAGTACTATTAATTACTAGTGAGTTGTGATTGATTGGTGAATGTCTCATTCTATTCGGAAAGTACACAATGATCATCAAATTTATACGTACATGACGTAACATATAAAACCTGGTCAGAACTGAGGAGAAGACAAGATATTTATTAATTCTAATTCATAAATTTTAAGTTTTTATTTCATCACACACACACATTTAAATTGTCACAATAATTATTTAGTTAGTGCCAAAGTAATTTTATACATCCTCGAATCTAACAAAAATATTTTTAAATGGTATGGAACATATTTTATTATTATCATTAAGCATACCAATACACGTTGTATACATTTATTTTAACCCCCGACGACCCTATAGGAGATGTGAGTGGAGAGAAGTTATATGTTCTCCATGTATCAGTGGCATCGTAGCAGCCAAAGGGCTGAACCAATTTTAATCTAGTTTTAAAAAATGAAAGAGCATCAATCGAGAATCTTCTCTTTGGAAACGGTCAGGTTCAACCGTTTGGAAATCAGCAGCTCTTTTCTAGAAGATGAGATGATGCCAGCAAATAAGGAGGGGGCTTCTTAAATTTATAAATTACTTTTATTTGATATATTGATGACAGAAGCGAATTAGGATTTTTAACGTTATTTCAAGTGTAAAGTCCGCGCCAAGAAAGACAATGCACGTATAGGGAGCTACAGCAGTAACACGGCCGATATGTCTTTGATAGTTACACACATGCCACATTTATTTTGTGGCGCGAACTCTATAACCTTTTTTGAATAATTAAAATATGTCTTACAATATTCGATGGACTATAATGTTTATGACATTATTGTATAAAAATGTTTACAAGTACTATTTTATTGCACTTGAAACCTTAATGTTAAGCTACCGACCATTCCTCCCATTCCCAATCGAGAAACATATGACAGAAAAGTAAGAAGTTGGCCTATTCAGAATCTGACTATGCAATAAATCAAGAGTTTTACTCTATCTTCTGAGGAAGCAAGCCGCCGCATGCCATAATATAGTAACTTGATTGTTACAACCGCTACATGAATTAGGTACGTACCTATGTAATGTAGGCTCTCTCGTCAAACGTGGCAGCCTATACGTACTATTTCCGTCCAATATACCTTAGATATTACCGTATTCCCAATTATTGGAAAGCCTCCAAGATGGGAGCTGTAAAATAATTACAATATGACTTGGGAAGCGATAAATATAGTACAAGATGACTACAAGTCAAAAATCAGTTTGCATTCAGCCCTGACGATTAACTTAAGCTTAAAGCAGTTCGAATTACCAGAATGGAGAATTCTCCACACTCAACTCCATAACAAAACAAATTTCAAGAAGAACGGTAAAGCAGGTAAAGCTTGAAGAGGTAATAGACACATTTATTTTTGCTATAGAATTAAATCGAGAAAAATATGAGAAAAGAAACTGTTTAACTTTTATCAAGAAACGAAGTACAGCCCTTCGAATGATGATCAATTGAAAAACAATCAATTAAAAAAATAACCCACGACATTTAAATCACACGAGTCACATTTCAGACAAAAAATAGTTGAGCAAAATCACTGACAACAGACAAACAGGATCTCTATGAAGGTGTATATATACCTATACTAGTTAAGTAAGTACCTACTTGAAAAAATGAGGGACATTTTATACCGAAATTACTGCTCCAGGGCGAATCTAGATAGTTATTGAAAACTAACATTCAATCAACTAAAACAAAAAAATACACGAATCTGATAAATGCTTGACGATGAAAATCACAAGTATTTAAAATAAGTAGGTACTTCAGATATTCTTGCCAATACAGTTAATAACCTTAAAAATTATAAATTGCTTTCATTTATGTTTATATCAGGATCTATAAGATGAAAATTCATTTCCATTATATAAATAGCCAGATTAGAAAATCATTAGTAAAAAATTAATAATAACCAAAATAATTTCATTGTTTCCTGATACTTGTAGCAATAGGATAATATATTGCATATGCAAGGATTGTAGACTGAGGATTCATAAAGGTGACAGACTAGCAATGATACCCTATTTAATCTCAATTCCACCAATAAACCCGCTACACAAATAATAAACGCGGCCTTCTAATATCGCAACTCTTGGCTCTGTCTACCCCGTAAATGATACAAACGTGATACTGTATCATATTTATCCGTATCTGTAATATCTTAACTGATTAGTTAGATAGGTCTAGATTGAGAAGGCAGAAACCTAGATTTTGTTCTAGGCAAATCTAAGGACACCTGACAATTACACAATATTAAAAAACATATAATTGAACAAATTTTCCGAAAATTAGATATCTATATTTGTAGTACTATCCAGCGCCTATAGAGATAAATAATTTTGGAATCAAATATTTTATAAATTACTCATCATAATCGTCACCAACCAGACAGGTAAAACCTAAAAATATGTCAGTCTATGTCGTATATCCTAGATGTTCTAGACTAAGATATGTAAAAAATATTGACATAAAAATATTTCTTTATTCCGCTATTATAGCGACACACGTCTTCCTGATATGATTATGGAATGAAACACGTCCAAAAGACATTCTTAGAGACGACATAGAGTAGCTTAAGATTGCTGCTACCTTATCCATATCAGAAACCATACTTATAAACGGATTGTTCATAAAATATGGTCCAGGTTTACTCGTGACGCCGGTTCTTTTACTAGGTAACCTATCAAAACTGCATCCCGTTAATTTACTAACTCACAGACATAGTCCTTATGGCATAGCTGATAATGCCACATATTTGTATAGACACCTTCGGCGTACACTCGGTACCGTCCGGCGGCACCGCAGGACGCTTCTCTCATAGGCGCCCTGCAGGCATCTTGAGCAATATACCGCTGTAGACATTTTTCCTAATAACGCACAAAGCCGTGGTTCGCACCTGGGAGCTCTTTGCGCTGTTAATGTTTCGGCTATAAGGTCCTTGCGATTGACCGACCAACTGCATACAGGCTTCGATACAATATTTTTATAGCGTGGGCAAACGAGCATGCGGGTTGCCTGATGGTAAGCAATCATCGCAGCGCATGGACACCCAGCAACCCGACGCCGGACTCAACATCGATGCGTTACCGTCAAGTACCGTAAGCCGTCAAGATGATGGGGCGGAATTTCTCCTTAAGGTGAGAGGTACAGTTGTGGAATTCAGCGACTGCCACAAGATCAAGATGCCAAAACCTGGTCTTGACAAAAGGGCTCACACCCAAAAAATGCTGGTGCTGATGTCGTCAAGGAGAAGCAAAATTTTAATCAGTGCTAATGGTATATAGAAAAATTAGGTTTAGGTATAGGTATATGTATAGTAGCTGAACACAATGCGAAGTGGAGAAGATAAAGTAGGAAAGCGGACCTTGGGCTCCAATGGCTCTAATGCTCTATGACTCAAATGAGGAAGAGAGGGGGCGAGTAGGATTTGAAAACATTTTTTTTTACAATTTTTAAATGTAATTTGTATTTTTTTATAAATCCGAAGAATAACACGAGTGTGGTATGAGCTGATAATTAGAACAGGATAATTCTAATACTGAAGTTTCCCACGGGATGGACACCACATGGTCAGTAAGTAGGTACTATATCCAATTACAAAATAGTTTAAGTATTTTGTATGATAGTGTCGTTCGACAAAGAAAAGAAACAAGTATACTTATACTTACTTAGGTAGGATTTGACGGTTGTGTTGACAATGAGACGAAAGGATGACATAAGCTCAGCACAGGACAGAGAATAGGATTCTTAATAACAGGGTTAAGCCCTGCAGCGAGCGGAAAGAGGGTGAAATGATGATAATTTACTGTTCTAAGATATATCTGATCTTTGATAGGAAAAGCTTGTGATAGTCGAAGGACAAATCCCAAAGAGGATGATGGACGTCTAGGCGAATGTAACATCGGAGCCGAATCTTCAAAATTGAGGCAATTTTTACGGGGCCCCGAACTACACTACAATAACTAAGAAAAAAGAAAAGGCCGTGGCTATCCCCGTGTAAATTAAATATCATTTTTATCCATAAGAGACCTTTCTATCAATATGTGAAAACAGCATGAAAATCCGTTCTGAAGTTTTATAGCAGAGATACGGAGGCAGTGGAACTGTTTTCCATAATATGTAATCTTATGTTAGTAAATTCATACTAGTAGTAGAGGATATTATAAATGCGAAAGTCAGTTTTTCTGTCTGTTACATTTTTACGACTAAACCGTTAGGCTGATTTTAATAAAATTTGGAATAGGGTCAAACACAAGCGGAACTGGAGGCAGGACAACAAACAGCTATTGTGAAAATAAGTAGTAACTAGGTAATAATTAAAAAACGCAGCGCACGTTTGACGATTTGTTATTAATATTAGGTAGTTCTAAAACTTAAAGAATACATATTGACTTCTATAAGTCAATTTTAAGTTACGTAAACGTTAGCTGTAACACTGCGACGCTTTTGCCGCATCATAATAAAATGTGACTATCACTGACAGCTGCCAGTTATGTTATCCACTAACAGCTGCCAGTTATGATTACGACAGTGACAAATGTGTGACAAACAAGTGGCTTTAAGGTTATATTTACAAAATTAACTTCTATTTCATAATTTGCAGGACGATAACGTGGTGGAAAAATAAATATTATATTATAAGAAGAACCAAGTTATTAGTCTATTTGTTGAGCAATAAATTAGTCTTACGCGATGAAGACTGCGGAATTTGATACCACGTTAGGTGGTACCGAACAACTACCAGATTTAGCAAATACTTTAAAATTCGCTGCATCCAGAAGTGTAGAAATCGCAGCGATGACAGAGAGCATCCTTCGCCCCAGCAAAACAAAGCTGATTTTCCAGTCTTTACCCGTACATATGCGGCGCCGGGTAATGAGCCATAACTGTAAAAGGCTACCCAGGAAACTGCGCCAAGGACATTTAGAGCAGTTGAAAAAGAGTGGTTTACCGCCAAAACTAAAAAGACCGTCCAGAAAATACAGGCGACGTCCTGGCAACTTGTTGGAAGAATATAATAGAAGACAAAGGAGATATGTGTGGCTAGAAACACATGTTTGGCATGCTAAGAGATTTCATATGTTAGAAAAGTGGGGGTATCAATTAGCATATGCTCCATGTGATAAAGCATTCAGAGCCTGTTACAGAGCAAGTTCAGCCCATTGCCTTATGCAAGATATTTCTTACCACATACCAATCCAAATCAGTGGACCACTAGACATTATTAAAGAAATGTTCTCCTCAATTACGAGTTCTGCTTGTGGTTTAAGTATTTATGCAAAAGCTTTTACAGGTGGATCCAGACAGGGCACTATTCAATTGTACAAACCAAATCAGTTTCCATTTGGTTATGTAGGCAAAGCAAATTTCATTTGGGTGCCGGATGAGGCAGTTAATAAAACTCTTTGGCTATTTGTACATCCCTCTCAGATAAAAGAGGTAGAGTCTATTTTGACTGATATAATTTGTAGTAATAATCAAAATGATGAGTATCAACCTACTAAGAAACAAAGGAAGTTAGTAAATAATTTTTCAGGAAACATTGAGATAAAACTATGCCCCGGGAGATTCAATATATTTCGATTGACTGGTCCAAACAGCCATGCAATACTTGCCCATGGTTTAAAATGTGTTGAAAATATTGAGAAAATAAAATCTAACAAATGGATTATGGACATAAATGGAAAATCATTATATTTGACTGATAAACTCGGTTATTGGCAAAGCATAGAGAAAGCTAGTTCTCCATCACAATTGCCATCAAGAATAGTCATTGGTCTAGTTGTGAAAGACCCTAGACTAAGTCGGCCAACACACCGAACAAAGGCCAAAAATAATTGTAATGTATCTGTAAATCTTGAATCCTTAATAACAATACCACCAACAGCTGCATCTTCACCAATCTGGGATTTGAAAACACAGGATATAATCAAAAATGAAAAACTAAGCAATAGTCAATTTATAGCTCATGTGACAAAAACTCAGCTAGTTCCTGGATCTATATTTGAGGATGACCCCAAGTTGCAAAGTGTACCTGTTGTACTGGTACAAAGACCAGGATCTCAAGATTCCAGTTTGAAGAAAATAGGTAATATTCACTGCCATCTGATTGCAAATCCAATCCCTATCATTTCATATTTGTTGTAACCTAGAAATGGTAATTAAAATTAAAATCCATAAATAATAAAATTATAAACCTAATTTTTGTTTTAGGGTATGGCAGTGGTTGGGACATCATAATCCCATCAGGGTATGGAGTACAATTCTGGCAAACATTCATCATGTTTGGGGCTCGTTCTGGAGGCCTCCGGGAGACTGAAAATTTAGCTTTTGAAATGGGAGAGACATACCTGCCACCAGACTCGAGTGCAGGAGAAGAAGAAGAAAAGGCAATTTTTAATGATATGAAGGAAAAATATTTTAAACTTCCTCCTAGTAAAAGGGTTAATTATATAAAATTAGGAATAAATAGTCCTTTCAGCTGCAACTGGAAACTGCTATTGCAAGAATGGAGCAATGTGCCTGTTGATAATTTTTATGTTTTAAGAGACAGCCAGTTGTTATTAAAATTGCAGGTAAATTTCATGTTGAATTCTAAATTAATACTTTGAAAAATCATAATTTTCAACAGATCTTCAGAAATAACTTTCTTTTATCTTCATTTTACAGGACTGTTTACAAAGAAGACAACACCTTCCAGATATCGTAAATCCTGAGGCATGTCTAGTACCTGTTTATTTGCAAATGGTAAATGGAGGATCTCTAAAAAAACATGCTCTTATTTGTTTGCCAGAAAAGGACGACTATATATCTATTGAAAATGTTCATGAACAACAACATGACGATCCTAATGAAAAGTTAAGGAAACAAACAAGAATTGAGCACAAACTTGATATAAAACGTTGGAGAAGAAAACGAACTAAACTTAGGAATAAAAATAAAATGGTTAGTCAATTTTGTTTGTATTCGAAACTATCGAAATTTGAGTACTATAAAAAATATATTTTTGTACCAGTGGAAACGTGCAAATTAAACATGATGATAAAAACTTTTCAATTATCAATAATAAAATTAACATATGATAAAGACAAATTGACTACATTTATTTATTTGCTAATACTATAGTAGTTACCGCTTACTACAACAGTAGTTTAGCCGACTTATGCTCTCGCTAGTTTATATATTCGATAGTGCTATTCGAATCACGCCATTGGTTGGAATAGCGCTATCGAATAAATAAATTGCCCTTAAAAAACTCAGAAACCGAGCATTAATACACTAAAAAGAAGTTAACGATTTGATATTTTTTTCAGGTCACAGTTCAGAAATCTAAAAAACGTGACAGCAACAAACTGTCTCAATATGTGCTGAAAATGCGGGAACTGTGGCTTCCTAGCCAGATTAAAACTGTTCGCCATTCCTGTTCCAGACAAGTTATGGGATATGTGTCGCAAGGCGCTTTCAGTTTCACAGAGTCAAACAGCTGTGGTCTTGGCTATATCGCTTACCATGCATTGAATATACTAATAAAAAATGGACATAATCAAATCTTAGTGCGCAACATATCCTCTAAAAAGTATAGATTAGGAAATATTCTAGTGATAAAAAATTGTTAAATAAAACAAATAGTTTGCTACAAAATTATGTATTTCTTTTACTCATGACATGAATAACATATACACGTGATTCATCACAAAACCATTCTAGGTTGTTTCACATTGTGGTGAACAAGCAGTAACAAAATAAGTTTTTTTTAATTTACGTTTCAGTTTTAATTCCCTCTTGTTTTCTCTCGTATAGGTACACTACAAGATTTAAAGAAGAAAAATACGAAGATAACTACACTTAGGGCACACAATAACTGATACACCTTTTGGAGTCAGATAAGAGTCAATGTTTACATAAGACTATTTACATCACAATTAAATGCTCATTTGTACGACTTCAAATAAACTTTTACAATTCAACATTTATTATCAGCGTTGAGGTAAAAAGACGTCGATGTAACGTGGCACAGTGCAACAATTAAGAAGCTGGACTTGCCATTGAAAACTACCTGCTATTAAATCATACTTAAATACTATATTTTGGATCTCTTTCTCGCTATAGCATCCTCGACTGCTTTGAGTTGCTTGAGGAGCTCTTCTCTTCTGGAGACAGACTTCTTGGCCGCGGGAGTCTCAATCGGCGATGTGGCTGAGCGTTTCTTGCCAGTAGTTTCTGAAATAATCATGACAATATTTTCAAGTAAACTGTTTAGATTTAGAAGATTATAATTTAAAACTCGATATGCAAAATTAAAATTCATCTTTGAGTTTAGTTAATTAAATCATGGCTTTTATTATATAATGCCACAACAATCCATGATCTCTTAAAATAAACATTACAAAAGTCACTGCTGGCCAATAGTGGGAAAATCTTAAATAGAAGAAAAATAGAAAAGTAAGTTGGCGTCAAGTACCTTTATCACTGGTTGCTTCCTTTTTACTGGTCACAGTCGTCGACACCGCCGCTGCTAAACCAGCGTTGGATTTCGCATTTAACCTGAAAAAGGACTTTATTAGTTTGGCTGTTATTTTAAAAAATACCATATATACCTTTCATGCATATCATATTCTCTTATACTTTTTAGCATTTTTTTTTTTGTAATAAATATGCAATATATGGACATGCCAGCAACAGAGAAGTGAGACAGTAGATTCTAAATACATGCAAGTAGTAAAGATTAAAACATGCTGATACTAACAAGTACACAGGTCAATAGTTAGTTTCTAACACACTAAAATCCAAATAATCCAGGACACCACAGTAACAAATCAAACATTTAGAACAGGAGTGAATATTAGTGATGGTCCATTTTAGTCTTTCTACAAAAATAAATTGTCAGTATTTTTTCATTCTGGGCGGATAATGTATTTAGTAAGTGTTTAACTTAAGACATTGTTAGAAATATTTTCGTAGTGAAACGGAATAATTTATCGTTTAATTAATTGAAATAATTAAGCACTAAGCTATGCTTCACAACATAAAATAAGGCATAATAGGCAGCTGAACACTGTTCACAATGGAAAGAAAAAAAACAATTTGTGGGATAAATAGTGTATATGTGTATATTTCTTAAAAACAAATAAGTACTATTTCCTTCTGAATATCTAGTTTTGTGTTCCAGCCAGTGTTATGGATGAGCAGTAAAGTGCAGTGTGCAAATAGTAGCGGCGATACGGTCACTTCAGGTGACAAAGGTTAGTTACCGTTTATCTTAAATTACACAGCGTCATTGATACGGCCAACATGCAGATATTACAACCAACAAACGTGCAAGAAAATACTCGTAAAAAAGAAGATAATCGAAAATAACTACAAATCGCCTCAACGCCCAATTCGTATTTCAATTTAAGGTCAATAAATTGTTGCCAACTGAAAATATGTTTAAATTACACCAAATGCTAAAATATTTCCATTCATTACCAATATTTATTAATATACAGTAATTACAATTACTATTATATTCGTATATATTATAGTCGCGAGTCGTTTATCTCTTTCGCACGTAAGATTAGGGACTGAGACGGATAAAACCGTCTGGGGATGATCGCGAAAGCAGTGTTAAGTCTCTCTACGGGGTATGGTAAGCACAGTAACAGTGGCGAATCCTCCTTTGAACACATATACACACATATATATTATATTATTAATAATAATAACTTAACCCCGGGGCCTGCTCTTTCACAAAAATCTACCTATATGGCACTGTCCTACTATAAGCCGAAAATCGACGGCATTACCTTGGTAATGACTAATCACGCTCATATAAAATAACATTCTAGTAGTCTAATTATTACAAGCGAAATAATTATATTGCGCACTTTGTAAAAATATTCTTCAACATGCCGGGATACCAAATACGTAAGGTATTTAGAATCGCGCGAGCGCAGCAAATAGACCCCATAAAATCTTCCATTTCGTTCACACAGATGTGTGTTAGAAATATAAGAGAAAAAACGAAACAAAGCGCTGACATTTTTGTCCCTCATTACGCGCCCCGCCCAATCTGCCACATCGTAAGACATTAAGTCTGATCGGGTCGGGAAGTTGTATGGGAATCTTCTATCCCATTTGGTTACACTCGTCCGTCGTCTATACAGGGTTACAGGTATATAATGCCTAAAACCTCCTAGACTACTTGGGTACATCAAAATAAGCAACTTTTGTTCTATGACTTTTCGTAAGTCCTAGTTATTGCGTATGAAAAACAAAATTGCAAGGTCGCCTTTGGAAGGTGTTTATGGCTCTACACTATCGTCGAACTCAGACAGATGCCGAAGTGAATGCCGATGAAAAAAAGCGTACACTGTATAATATGTGCGAACGCTTTTATTTTCCAGTGAAAAACCAGCAATGTATGTCGAATCCGTCGAAGTTCGGCTAACTGAGCTGCGATAGTGTGAAGTACAGCAGTCGTGGCGCTACTATCGCTAAAAAAACAACGCGGCCAAACTGTTACTGATATTCGGCCATATAGACGGAAGTATAGCTCGTAGACGCTGGTAGAGACAAGCACTGACCTGGGCCTCTGCGCGGCGTTGAGCAGGCGGGCGTGCCGCGCGCGCCGCGCGCCCGAGCTGCCCGACGACGACGACGAGCGAGAGCTCTCGGACTCCGACGACGACGACGACGAGTCTAAACGGAAAACCACTCATTATTATGGGCCTAATTTACAACCTTGATACATAAATTTATATTTTTAACTAGTTGTTCGCCACGAACGTAGACCTCGCGAGCCCGTCTTAACGACTTAACCGATTTTGATGCCCACGAACTTAACAATTCTATTGACAGAATTCTACATACCTTTTAAAATCCATCAAAATCAGACCAACGATTCGAAGTTATCGCGTTACAAACATACAAAAAATGTATTTTTGCCCCAAGTAGAATTGTAGCCTCGCTCGCTTCGCTCGCTCGGTTTAAAATAAATAGTAAGCCCTTCTGGCATGATAAGGACAAACACTGTATGAATTAGTTTCTTTCGATATTTCTTCTCAGCAATGGTCATTCCGAAATGCTAGTAGTTTGTAGCTTTGGTAAATATCATTTAATTTAGAATATGACGTAAAAAAGTGCCTGTGAAGGCCTAATTTCTGAATAAATGATTTGATTTTGACTTTAATATCATATTTCTGTATGAACTGCTAGATCTTTATTATTTTCGAGTGAGTTAATGCCAACACTGTTGTCAGATTTTATTCAAGTCGCCTATCATCTCACATGACTTTTACGACTTCCTAGTGATGTAGTCGCATACACTCAACGTCAATCAGTGTGCAGGTTTGCGCTGGTGCGAATGGTGCAAGAAGACTTTTGAAATCGCTCAAAATTGAAACAATTTTTTGTACCTGAACCAGATGACGAAGACCTTGAATACTTTTTCCTATCTCTGTTGCGACCTGATGTTTTGCTCCGACTGTACGGGTCCAATTCATCCTGAAAATTAATTTGTTTTCATTTATTTAAAAACTAAGAGTGGATATCGCTTCGTGTAGAGTTGGAAAGGTTATGTAAAATTTGTTGCACCACTTCATCTCAAATTGTTTGCAGACTGTTTTGCAGACGCTGAAACTTAAAACTTGTTGTCGCCGATTAGTGTGCAAGTTATGATATTATACTATCGTCATATCTTCCATTTCACTTATACAACACGAAACGCACATTAGAAATATACAAGGAGAAAGGGGACAGGGCGATAATACACCCAACCAACCTCTATTATTTGGTAGGTGATATGGATTCTCTTCATATACTTACACTTAACGTTCTTGCTTCATAAACTTAACGTTCTTGCTCATTCAAATGTGATGCAATTATGTTTACCTTGTGCCGGTGCGAGGCGGGCGGGGGCGGGTTGGCGGCCAGCTGGCGGGCGGCGGCGGGGGAGGGGGCGCGGCGGCGCGGCGCGGGGGGGTTCATGGCCGTCGCTCGCGCAGTGGCCAAGCGTCGCTCGCGAACTATCACCGAAGGCGACAGCCTACAACAACGTGAAAACGCTGTTCAAGAATAGTGCTAGCTGCGATGTTAATATGTGGAAATCCAATCTCATAATGATTGCTAACATAATTGACATGAGATTGGACGTTCTTGTCCATGTGCGTGTTTCATATTAAATTTAATTCTTAGAGAACAGGACCTCTCTCGACAGTGGCGCCTGTCCCGAATGGGGAGGAATATTTTTAATGCATTATTATCCTTTTGTACAGTGTCAGTCCCAGTTTTCATTTAAAAAAGTAAAATTATTGGAACTGTCCATTGCTTGCGAAAATCGATCCAAGATCATAAAACGATTGTTGAACAATGCACTGCAAACGATGTGCCAAATATTTGGATCTTTATAGTAAAATGAAAACAGCACAAAACGCTAATCATAATTTCGTGCAAATCAAACGTTTTTTAATTTTTGTAATGGGTGCTAAAATCAGTGCAATGGATTCAAATAGAGATATAGACATGCAGCCTCGATTCGATCTGTCCTAATCAAACAATGCAAACTGCAAAATAATATAAATCAATGAAACAATTCTGTGTCACGTAAACATAGTTCAGTGAAGATGTAAGTGAAAAGTTCAGTTTCGGAAATGTGGTATTTGAGCCCTAAAATCGAAAAGTGAGTAGAGAGATTTACTAGTGGTTTCAATGAGTTTTAGTATCTATTTATAAGCCTTTAGGCGACTTTAATAAAATCTGACACGAAAAGAAAGAAGTGTCTTTGGACCTTCTTCAGTAATGATCATGAATTCTGTATATTTAAGTGACACGAACCGTTAAGGCAATTAAAGCCGCGCATCCACTAAGTAACATTTGACGCGCAACATATCACTGTGTCTCGATCAGTATAAATGTCATAAGTGAGAAGCACGAAGAAGAGTGGGCAAATAGGAGTACATTATACCACAAAAAATATTTAATCTGCAATAAAAATACATAACATTTATGTAGTCAGTCTTTATTAGTATGCTACCAGTTGTATCGCAACGTTGTTTAGGCATAGTGAAAACTAACCATAATGCGTTTCCTAATATAAACTCGTCATGTAAAGAGCGAAAATGTACATTTGGAAATAACTGAGATGAGTTGCGCGTCAACGTTGCCAGTGTATACGCGGTTTATTGCACTCACCTTTGGCGGGAGGAAGATGCCCTCCTCTTGCGGCGCGCAGCGGCGGAGCGGGAACTGCGGGAGCTGGAATGTGAAGAGCTGCGGGGTCAGCGGGGGCCGGGTGGGCAGACCGGGGGGAGGGGGGAGGGCAACGCAAACACACGTGCGCACACACACAGTCACGCCGTGATACACGTTGACACGTGTATCACGTCAACAGGTGAAACGTCGCAGGAATGACGGATTTGGACAGTCGTGTGAAACGACAGTTATTGCCCAATGAATCGGTAAATAAAAGATCGTTAATATATGTTACTCGGAATTTTTAAGTGGAAGATGGAAGTGCATCTCGACATTAATTTGTCACAAGACATGAAATTTACAAAAATTATGCCATATAAAATAAAAACCAAAAACAGGCCATGATTTATATGGCAGATATCGACATCATATGAACAAATATGACGTAAGTCGTTAAATAATACGCGCGTGGCGTCACATCGCACATTCGGTCGTCACACACACGAGATAGATGACCAAGCATAACCCGGTGATTGAACCACATGCAGTTAATGAGAGTAGATGAGATTCAAAGATAAACCGACACACCACGACGTTATGAAACGTTATGAAAGCAACCCAAGGATCAGGAGGAAGCGGGGATACGATTTAGAATTAAATTATAATTATATGGAAATGGTTCTAATCTCAAATTACTTTTTATCGGTACTCTCAAATTAAAATGGTTCACAATTACGGGCTTATCATACGTGAAAATAACACAATATATGAAATTAAATAAATGATAAAACAATGAAATACAAATTTCGGATGAATTATGTGTTTATGCATAAATATATATTTTTTAAAATTCAAATTAAAAGCTTTTAAATCTTTCTACTATTTTAAAAAATAACTACATTTCAGAACTACAAAACAGACAGTGCTAAAGTGAGAGATTAGACCGAGAGGATTCTGGCAGAATATGATGTTTTCATTTTTAGAGTAAACAATTAAACATTAATTCATTTTTCATTAGTTTTATTAAATTTATGACAATCAGGGGCTTAGAAAATTAAATATTAACTAAATTAATTTTACTAACTTAATTAATTACGGACTAAGGACTTACTAAATTAATTTTATTAAATTTATGACAATCAGGGCCTTGGGGCAGTTGTTCCTCTCTAATTAATAGCTTTCTACTTCCCCGTGGAACATCACTTGAAAATGAATCTTGTAGGTATTTTTTGGGTACTCAGTAAATTCTTAGTCTTCTTAGTTAAAAATGCCAACGTTTTATTGCATGTTTCGATAATCAAGTTTGAACCGAAATGTCGAACTACATAAGCACTAAGATTTCGACAAGCTAAACTGCTTTTATTCCAGAATGAGAGATATATTGAAGTTGATTTTTTTTTTTAATAAAGATGTTTTCTTTAAACTTAAAACTTCTAAATGTGACCTTTGAGTTTCGAAACCCTTGTGTCGTTTCTATAGGACAAAAACAGATCCTATCGATCCTCTCGGTCCACCTCCCATATATCTGGCACGCACCTGGAGGAGGAGTAGGAGTCGTCGGAGGAGGGCGGGGGGCGGCGGCGCGCGGGCTCCGTCCGCGCCCAGGGGTCGGCCCACTCGTCGCCGCGCCGCCGCGGGGAGCGCCGGCTCTCGGCTCCGGCTCGCGGCTGAACCGTCACCTCGCGCATTGACCGCACGCGTCTCTGATACCGCACACGACAGTTACATTCAAATTTCTTTATTTGCTTAAATGTAGGTATTTCCAAGTTGTTCATAAAATCATTGAGTGCCTTACGTTTTACCCTGGTGATATGCAATATTATGTTATTTTAAAATATTACTTTCAAATTTATAAGAAGCTAATGGCGGCTAACGCTGTGAAGCTCTAGGTAACACTGGAGCTCGCAATTGGGAAAAAATCAGATGATGGTTACATTTTCCACAAGTTAAATATTTTTGTATAGACAGGTGATTTTTTTAAAATAAAAGCTTGAAATAAAATTGAGCCACCTTATGATAGGAAGCGTCGTCAGGCGGCGGCACGCGGTCGTCATAGTGCGGCGGCCGCTCATACACCCGCTCCCGCTCGTACGCCCGCTCCCGCTCGTAAAATCGCTCGCGCTCATCCGGCACGCCGCGCGGCATCCCGCGCCCGCGGTACATGCCCGGTGGTCCGTAAGGTCTAGTATATAATGATTTTGTTTAGTTATAATGCCTGTCACGATTGAAGTTTTTTCCATGATGGACGCAAATAATATACCTGAAGGGGTCAGGGTCGCGGTGAGGCGGGGGTAGTTCTCTATGAGGCGGGGAAGCCCCCACGGCAGCCGCAGCGTACGCCAACTCAGCATCCGGATCATGCACTACACCACCAACGGATAAGTGAAGTTTCTTCTCTTCAAAGTCCATGTCTTGCTCTTTCCGCTTGTTCGCTATGCGCAGCATCTGGACATAATATTTTATTTTATTAATAAATTACAGGTGAGGCGTCGTTGAAAAGTCTCATATTGACAAATGACGCCTGAAAGAATGACATTTTGACAAAACAGTGAAGAGTAAATTAGCAACTATACTTTCTCTTCGGTGGGTAATATTCCAATACAATTAACTATGCACATATGGTCACGTCTTTATGACTGTCTATCTATAAATAATAAAATACATAATTATCCACACGAGTTACTTTCTGAAATCAACAAACAATCCATTCAAGAATGTGTGAAGAAAATTCCATAAGGAGGGCTTGTCCTTAATTCAACATATAAAAACAATAATGGCATACACATCTTAAACATGAACATATGAACTACACCCAGTAGCTCAGAGGCTGAAATTAAGTAAAGCTGCTTCCATCTATCAAAGCCATGTTTGCTGAAATATGCGCCTCAGGGCGTCCTTCGTCTACATGCTGCACCTTGCCACCAAAACAGCGTCAAGGAAAACTTAAGCCAAGAAGATGATATCGTGTGTATATGAAACCTCTTTAGCAGTGCGCAGCCCCCTTTCCCAAGCGGACTCCGGCGGCGCGACGTCCCGGGGCGCGGCCAGCGGCGGCCCGGCGGCGGCGGCCGGCACTCCTCGCACTACGTCGAACATGTTATAGTTCCCTTTGTCCGTCACGCCCGGGTGGAGAAATCTAATAAATTAATTCATATAGATATAGTGGAAAACTTGACTGAGTGTTTTATCAACCAATCTTGACTAATGCGATACAAATAAGCAAAAAGGTTTTCTACTATTTTTAGGCAGACTGTATTTATGCATATGTTACGGCTAAACCAAGAAGTGCGAATTTCAATATGCTTTATGTAAATATTTCTCTAATATTTATATAATATCACGGTCTTATCCCTAACAAGACCAAAACAGAGCCAAGATTTGCGAAACTCGAAGGCTACGTTTGGCTATATGGTAGGATGCGATAATATAACAATATGTCAATGTTGTTAGCCGGTGGGCTATCAGGCTAACTTCATTATCAAGGAAAAAAGGCTAGAATTAGAATAGCACTAGAATTTCGATTTAGAAGAAATTCTAGTGTACAATAAACAATATTTACATTCTTACATCTACTTTATCTTTTGATACGATACACCGAATCCCTTACTCTTGCCCTTCAAAGACTTACAATCTGCGCGAGAAATAGCTAGCACATCCTTTTTCATTTCGGTCCCAGACCAATGTGGAAGAGATTATATGTTTTTTATTTAATAAAGTATCACATTAAACAGATAAGTTAAATATCTACTAGTGTCAGTGTACCTGCAGCTAACTCCCCAGGTGCAAGCCCCGCGCGAGAAGAACCTGCAAACCGGCCGCGGCTCGTTCTCCTCGGGTCGCCGCTCCGCCTCGTCGGACACCTCGCCCTCTTCCAACGACGATCCGCGAGATCGCTTCCCTGGCTTCTCTACCTCTGCACAAATATAAATTTCTTCGTAACTATCCCCTTAGTGGCACACACACATACATAATATTCACAAAACATCATTAGAGCAGGACACCCTACCTGACTAACTAACGTCACCTATCTAACTATAGGAATAATGTAATTTAGTTAAAGAACTTTGGACATTTGTTGAATTGTTGTGAAGGTTACCCTACACATATACTTACGTAGATAAACATTGGTGTTGAAAACTTAGCCTTCAAATTTTGCCAGAAAATGGGTAGTTTTTAGTACAAAATAAATTGCAAAGATGTAATATAGTCCCTGTTATGTTAGTCATTAATTTTCCAAATATATCATTATTCGTATATAAATGAGTTCATTTGACATTTTACACTAATAAACATGATTAGGAATTATTAACAATTACTGGCATTGTAAATTACTTAATCGTAAACACAAGCTCTAAAAACCTTTTCAAGGAAGGATATTTGAGTAAACAATTACCAACTTACTACAAAAAGATTTTACACATTGTCTAAAGCTAAACACACAAAAATTAACCTACCAGAATAAAAAGATGTCATCTATAAAATTAATGTGTTTAAGAATCAACGAAAATCTTTTTGTAGTGATATGGTTAAGATTATAGAAAATTACCTTTCTCAAATGTCTTAATATCAATGTCGCCATTTTGCTGTTCAACAGACTTAGGCTCTATGCATTCTCCTTCTTCAGCTTCGAAATCTAATTGCTCTTCACCGTCTTCTGTGTTACATGTCTTTTCCTGAGGAACCTAAAGGTAAAGATGATGTTCAGTTCATATTATGAAATCTTTTGTAAAACTCTAGCAGACAGATTATACCAATATGTATTAATGTACATTGCATAGTTTGTTTGATAGCTTTTATGTACTGCAGGGAAAAACCAGCAAAGTCTAAAGTTTTTCTAGAGTTCTGTTTTCTAATAAATCCCAAGGGAGCCAAGGCAGGCCCAGCTAGTTGAATATAAACTCATAACAACTTTGCCTTTACTTTTGCATATACTCTTTGAATTACTAAATGCAATAATTTAATTTGACTTAACTTTAAGTTACCTTTTCTAACTTTGGTGCATCCGCTTTCACATTTCCACTGTCAGACTTTGGTGAGGATTGTGAACTTGTGTTGTTGTTACCATTTACTTGCTTATTTTCCAGTGAAACTGGAGTAGATTTGCCCTACAAATAAATTAAAAAATGAATATTTATGCTTTAGTCTTTAGGAAGTTTAAATAAAAACTGACACCAGTGTTACTATATGACATACATGATAAGAAAAAATTGAAGACTGAATTTAGAAAATAATGTAATTCCTAAGTCAGACTTACTCTTATTCAGTTTTAGTAGATAATATCCTCAATTGTATTTACAAAAGCTATATAAATGTGAAAGTACATTTATATCTCTGCTGGACCAAATTTGCAAAGCTGGCTCTATACTGAAGACAAAGAACACCACGACATGTGAGAAAGTATTGACTTGTGTTTTTCTTTCATTATTTATCTTTCTCCACTCACTGTTATCTTTTTCTAACAATATATTTTAGCACAGTAGGAGCCTGTGGCAATAACTAGTACATAAATAAATAAGTTTTGCTTACTTTATCCTTATCATCATCTCCTACTGAATCTAAATCAGAAACATCAGACAGATCTTCATGGCTAATGTTAAGATCTTTGCCATCTTGCTTCTCACTTGCAACTGACTTACTTCTAGATTTCCTTTCTTCTTGATCTGATTCCATTTCACCTGAATAATGTAAGAAAGTTTAAGATAAAAATTAAACTTATTTATTTTAGATCATAATTTATGTATTTTTGTGTACAAACATACACTTATTACAAAAAAAAAATATTTTAAGATACTAGAAAGAGTGCATGAGTTAATGAGCATTGGAATAGGTAATGGCTTAGTGTAACATACTTTGTCAGTTTTTATTAAAATTTTACCTTCAGATATTTCTTCAGTAACAGGATCCCTAATACTAGTCCGTTTATTATAAGATGAACTCCTGCTCGACTGACTTGATTCAGACCCACTACGAGTTCTCTCTACTGGGACCATTTTCTGTTCAGCTTTAGTATGTCGTCTCCATTCATTTCTCTTAACAGGGGAGTGTATAGGAGACCGAGATGTTTGTCGGTTTGGAGATGGACTCGACGATGGTGACCTTCTTCTTGGAGACTGGTGATGTGAGGAGTCCGGAGTGGCAGGACGGGACCTTGATCCCCGAGATCCAGCAGGAGATTTCCCAGAACTATGAGGGCTCTGTGGTGTCTTAGGACCATCACCAGCTGGGCCCACAGCATACTGGCCTGTTCTTTCAAATGAACCTGGATCTGACCCAGCATCACTATGTGCATTAGGTGCATCTGGAGATTTTGGGCCTGCAGGTGATGCAGGCATTGAATTCTCTGGTGAATTTATATCAGAATGTGCTCCACTGAGGTTATCTGGAGACTGTGGTCTTTTGGTTGAAGTTTGTGACTGTCCAGAAGGGGATTGAGAACGACTTTCAGGAGAAGGAGATCTAGGGCCATCTGATTTAGGCGAAGGAGATCTTGGACCATCCGATTTTGGAGAGGGAGACCTAGGACCTTCCGATTTAAAGGAGGGAGATACAGCGCCATCTGATTTAGGGGATGGAGATCTGATACCTTCAGATTTAGGAGAGCCGGGTGATCTAGGGCTGTGTGGTGGTGACTTAGGGGTTTTTTTTGAAGTGTTACTTCTGTTAGAAGATGAACTTCTATGACTTCTTGAACTAGAGCTGCTACTACTTGATGAGGAATGTCCATCACCACCACCATCTCGAGAATCTTCAGAATCCATCCCTGAAAAAAGATCGCAGAAGACCTTGAAGGTTGCTAGATGACAAGTGTATAGCCATCCCAAAAGCACTTCCTTACAAGGTAACATAATTCATAGACCTCTAATTCAGAATATTTATTTTCAAATATTAATATTATCAAATGTATCAGCATTAGTAGAACACACTAGAACTTATAGTGATATTAGTAACTCAGGCAAAAAATGTACACAAAAAAGTGATGATGTGAAACTTATAATATTAATAAATGTATGAAAAATAATCATAATCAAAAACATCATTATAATTTGATTAGAACTTGTTGCTAAACTTATCAAAATTATTCTTATCTGTTGTCAATATCATGTACCTCTGAATTATAAACAAAAGCACATAATGATATTACATATTCATTTTGAATGTTATATATTTTGGAACGAAGTCATTTCAAGAAATAGTAAATGCTACGTTCTGATGTATATTTGAAGACACATCCAGCCTTACCTTAGAGATGACGCCTCGACGGCAGATTCGGTGGCACTTTGTAACACTTTTCATATTGCAAAGACTTTTTAACTTTTATATTCACAACACAAACGAAACTTGGGTCTGTCACATTTACTTGTGAATAACTTTGTAACTTTTGTAACGAAAACTGAGTAAAATCAACACTACTTCAACATGGCTGTGATACAGAAGGAAATATATGAACATAATAAATAATCACTTTTCAGTACTTTCGTAAGGTTACCTTACGCCCTTACCTTAACTGAGATGGGTATGACGAAATATTTCTTGAAGCAATTGAATGAAAAATTAAAATAAATTCCATAAAATTGCGCCGCAAACAACCCCGTTTCAGCGAAGCGTAGACGTCAAAACCATAGACTAAAAATCATAATGACATTTCACTTTAGTGTTACCATTTATTACATTGTCGTTTGTGGTATCGATTGGACCCAAAACCTATCAGCCAAACCAAACAGCATAGGAATGTAGGATAGTGAATAGGTACATTTAGCGGAAGTAGTCGACTTTATGGTCGGAATAGACTTTTTTATTTATAAAAAATCAAAATAAAAAAAATTAAAATTTAAGCGCCAATGTTATAAAATACGAATTACCTACTTCAAATTTTCACAAAATTAGATGACCGCGAAGAACTTTTCCATCATTACAGGGATTTCATCTACGTTATAAATGGATCAAGTTCTTGAAGACCATATATCAGATATTGACGAAGAGGATAGTTTTTTTCAAGATGTAGATATTTTACAGAAACATGGCATTAATGTAGCAGATATAAAAAAGCTAAAGGCAGCTGGTATATGTACCATAAAAGGCATTCAAATGAGCACAAAGAAGAAATTAAACAATATCAAAGGGTTTTCTGAAACCAAAGTAGATAAAATAAAAGAAGCATGCCAAAAAGTTGTTTCTCTAGGTTTTATGACCGCTCTAGAAGTTAGTGACCGACGTAAACTTGTATTCAAAGTAAGCACAGGAAGTAGTGAACTCGAGTAAGTGCGGAAACTTTTTATCTTTACTTTAAAATGTAAGCTTGATTTTGAGAAACATCATGTATAATACAAATAACTAAATATGTATTTAGAGTAAAAAAAATATGTATTTAGTTGACCATAGGTAGTTCTTACAATACTTTTACATTGCTTAGCTACCTACATTTTACAGTAAATTACTCGGAGGAGGCATCGAATCTATGGCCATTACAGAGGTGTTTGGAGAATTTCGCACAGGAAAGACTCAAATATCTCACACACTCTGCGTCACCACGCAAATACCAACACCTAATGGCTATCAGGGCGGAAAAGTCATGTTTCTGGATACTGAACACACATTGTATCCTTTCATTTTAATTATTACCTAAAGAATAGCGAGTATCAGTTCAAATGGCAATAGAAATCGGTTCAATAGCAACACTAAGGGATAAAGTACATTTAGTACTGCCGTATGGTACAGTTATGCCATAAAACGTCCTATTACAGGTACTTCAAA
Source organism: Plodia interpunctella (assembly GCF_027563975.2). Lineage (NCBI taxonomy): Eukaryota > Metazoa > Arthropoda > Insecta > Lepidoptera > Pyralidae > Plodia > Plodia interpunctella. The sequence continues at coordinate 6,418,132 of NC_071303.1, forward strand.
AGTAATCTTATTGACATTATGAATTATGATTATACAGCTATGTGATGTTATTTAAAATATATTTATTAAGTACTTAAATAAATAAATCTTGCTATCATGGCTGGATCAATAACATTTATTGCAATCCTTAACTTCTATACATTAGCCGTCCAGATCGATTGCGGCCTATTGCAGACAGGTTCAATTTGGATCAAAGTGCAGTCTTAGATAATGTATTGTATGCCAGAGCGTACACTTCAGAACATCAGGTAACAGGTGTTTAATCATACTCGTAGAGTTCTTCCTATGTCGAATCGACACTAGGACACATTTCTTTTTTGTTTTCCTCTGTTCTGCCCCCGAGTCAAATCATCTAATATATTATGACCTTGAAATCACGTCAAACAAGCAGTCATTAATCGGAATATTTGAAAAATCTTACCTAGTTTTAATTTTTAGTGACCTAACTGTACATACACTGTACTAAAAACTACAAAAATAAAAAAACGCGCTTTATTTTTATTCAATTTTACGAAATTTCCTACTGGCGATTTTAATGTCACGTTAAAAATAGGCAGAACTTTTGGACTATGTGGCTGCAAAGTTCCACGAAGAAGCAGGCGTGTTCAAATTGCTCATTATCGACTCCATCATGGCGCTGTTCCGTGTCGATTTCTCCGGCAGAGGTGAGCTAGCAGACCGACAACAGAAGTTGGCTCAAGTGCTGTCCAGATTACAAAAGGTACCCGAACCTAATTAAGTTTAAAACTTGAAAACAGCCTACTTACCCACTTAAAAAACGTTTGAATGCCAAACATTAAAAGCTCGAGCACTGTTGTGGGTCTAATGAAATTAATCTAGATTAACGGTACCTAACAGAATCTTATCACCGGAGACAAATACGAGTACCATCTGTGAAAAAAGTAAGGACAGAAAGCAGTACTGCTTTCGGAATTGAACCCAGACATATCACGGAGATTATCAAAATGGATTTCGTTTTAAAATTTGAGACTTAAGTACAATAGTTTCTTATAATCATATGGCATTTAATTATTATTTCTGTCAGTCGTAGTCGCAGCTACAAAGAATTGCACAAATATTAAATAGGTTCAAGATCAGTGGGTAACGAGATAAAAGCATCCGGCTGTGTCTGACTATCGACAACGGGGTGGTTGACTCTATGACACCTAGTATATTCCGTTTGATAAGACTTATGGTTCTTATTTCGTTAAGACTACTAATTACATACTTTGACTTTAATAGCCAAAGTAATGGACGTATAAAAAAAGTTTTTTAAGTTTTATACGTCCATGGCCAAAGTAAAGTACCTAATTCAACAAGCGAGCATTTAGCATTTAGTGCATAAGTATACACGTGTATGAGCGTTTATTTACAGCTATAAACTTCATTATTAGACTTCCATAGGGTCCATTCCGATGTTATCTCGTTCGCTGCTTAACCGGCGAGGAAGTGACAGGAACCAAATATTTAAATTCAATTCAAGTGTTTATTGCCATTCAAATTATACATCAGTCCTCTTTGTAACTGAATAAATTCAAAATATAGCCTTGTGATATAGATGTGTTATAACACATGGCCTTGTATAGTTTGTGGCCTTCATAAACTATACAAGGCCATCTCCAAGAAAATCATTGAGGTAACAGTTGACCAAAAGGCAGGCATATATCTCGGCCAGAGATTAAGCATTGCCATTCAACGTGGCAATGCTATCAGCCTTTTGGGCACGTTACCTTAACTGACATTTTTGTAAATATATAATATAAAAAATAACTTATATGTTTTCCAGATATCTGAAGAATACAATGTAGCAGTTTTCATTACAAATCAGATGACCTCTGATCCAGGAGCTACTTTGACATTCCAAGCAGATCCTAAAAAACCAGTAGGCGGAAATATTCTTGCGCATGCTTCGACGACTAGAATTTCTCTGAGGAAGGGACGCGGAGAAAATAGAATCGCAAAGATTTACGATTCACCCGACTTGCCTGAAAGTGAGGCAACATTCGCCATAACTAATGGTGGTGTCGCGGATGCTAAAGACTAATAAATAATTATTATGTATTTTATAATAGCGTTTTATTAGTCAATTTATTAATTGAATACTTATACGACTAGCTAGGTCACGTTTTATTACGTACCTATCCCATTAAGAACTGCGTCTATTTATTTAAACTTATCTGCGCAAAGCACGCATGTAAAATATACAGACGACTCGGGCAGATGTAGAGTCCAAAAGTCAATGAAATCGCCTCGCATTCGTCATTCACAATTACTGTGGCGCGGTGGCGTGATACTATAAGCCAATTATGTCTCTCCTTGCACGATTAGATAAACGCTACTCATTCTATTTTGTATCTACTTATGTGAATATAATTATACTGTCCTGATTTAATTATTGTTTACGAATAAATAATATGTAACTAATCTTAAGAGTACCTACTCATCTACCTAGTACCTAAATGAATAATTGTCAACAAACAGGGAAACCTTAAACCACAAAAATAAAATGCGACGATTTGGATGTTCAATAAAATAAACACAGCCTGATTTGACTGTGTGGCGATTTTGATAAAAAATACACACGTTTACCAAACTTAATATTTCAGAGGTTCTGGGTAGAATATTTTACATCTGGTAGAATAATTACAAAATCATAAATATAAATAATCTATACCTAATACTTAAATGTGACATGATCTGTTTTCAGCAAAGATTCTGTAATGTGTAGTCATCGATTTATATTAAATTGTTATAGGGAGTATTACTACACATTTATCCTATCAGAGCACAGCACTGTATACATGTTAGGGTACACAAAAGCGTTGCCGCCTTTTGCTATGTCGATTACAACGTTTCTTTTAGAGTACTTTATTAATCCTATCATTATGTAAGCATTCGTTTGTGAAAATATACAACAAAGTAGCATATTCGAGTACCGAAATATTGGGAAAAATCTTTTTCCATAAGATAAAAAAAATTCGAAAACTATGGGATACGCCTCACGCTTTAACGCTTTTAAAAATTGACGCTTTTTGCTTCCATTAACAATGTTTGTGTACCTTAGTTGTACCAGTAGCGCCATCTGCGCTGAGTTTTATTCATCCACAATATTTTTTTAATAGCAAAAACGCTCGATGTTATAATTTATTAACAACATTAGTATAGGCTGTTCATAGAATTAGTAGACGTACTCCGAGTACCTACCATGGGTCTTTTCCACGCAGATATAGAAAATTCAAGATGACAATCTATCGGAGCCAACAGAGATAGAACAATCCATACAAGAATCCACCGTAATTGATCTGAGGATCCACCTTCAGGATCCACCCATAGATCGACAAAAAGAAAAAGAAATGTGCCAGCATTGTAAAATCGGGCATATGGTGATGGACAAAAGATATTAGCACTCTGTCTGAAGAAGTCTATAGTTTTCTCTATCTATTAGGCGCATGCGCAGTGCGCACGTGAATCATGATGACGCAATATCGGTGTTTTGACACTGACAGACCGATTGATAAAAGTTTGACTGACAGTTGTTTCATTTCGTGCATGGAGGATGGAGGATTTATATTCCTTCTTTGTGGTATAATTTTCTGTTGATTTTTAATTTCATAAAATCGGGGTGGTGTTTATTTGCTGGATTTAAATTTCGAAATTTACTTTTATGATTTTAATTTTATATCAAGTGTAAAATAAAACGGAAACGAAAGTGATACAATTTGCGACAAATAAAAACAATAATCATGAGTGATAAAAAAGAAGAAAAGAAGGAAATTCGCGTTTGGTGTGATGGATGGTGAGAAAAAAACATACAAACTGCATACTATTTATTGTATGACTATAAATTTGGCAGACCATTTTCACGGAAAAACATGATCATGCGTAAAAAATCCGTGAGGGTCAAGGTCTTCTAATTTTTAACCCATTTACAGATTTGATTTTTACCCATATATATTTTATGTAGTAATCACATCATCTAATCTATATTTGTTGCAATATTAATTAATATAAAAATATGACTTTTCAGTTATGACATGGTCCACTTTGGACATGCGAATTCCTTACGGCAGGCCAAAGCTTTGGGTGATGTGCTTATTGTAGGAGTGCACACTGATGAAGAAATAGCCAAGCACAAAGGCCCACCAGTGTTTACACAAGAAGAGCGATACAAGATGGTCAAAGCCATCAAGTGGGTGGACCATGTAGTGGAAGGTGCTCCTTATGTCACCACATTAGATACCCTGGATAAATACCAGTGTGATTTCTGTGTACATGGAGGTATGTTTTCCTTTATGGTATTTGACTAATTTTGTAGATTTTTAGTTGATCGTATTAATACCTATGTTTGGAATTTGAAAGTTTTGTATTTATTTTAGTTTTAATTTTAGAGGCCTCAAGAATTATATTAAAAAAAGGAAATTTAAAGAAATCATCTTCATTTTACATTACTCAACCCAGTTTCAGTGCTAATACAGTAAAATATTTTCAAGTAAGTACATGATTCAAATTGAGGATGTACTTTGAATGAATACTTTATTTCCAGATGATATTACTGTGACAGCAGATGGAATTGACACATACCATTTAGTTAAGAAAGCAGGTAGATACAGGTACATGTCCTTAAACCTACATCTTTTTTGTTTTCTCAAAAATATTCATTTAGAATATGAGGAAAAGAACACACACAATATACTTTATAATTATGAATACCTAATTCATAATTATAAAGGGTATTGTGTGTGTTCTTCTATAATATACATAATATTATAGTAGAACTTAATAAATTAGACCAAAATAAAAAGTATATTACAAAAATGTAAAAACTATGTATCTTTGTTTGTCATACCAAGCATAATTCATCAATCTATGGCAACATACATCTCTATTGTTGTCATCAAAATCCTTTGTAATCTGAAATGTTAATGGTACTAGAAAGTAAAGGCTTTTTAATTGACATTATTAATTTCACATTTGTAATTATAAACTGAAAAACATGATTTGTAATGTTTGTTTTGTTCCAGAGAGGTGTTAAGGACTGCAGGGGTGTCTACAACAGACTTAGTGGGCAGGATGCTGCTTCTTACCAGAGAACATTTCAAGTAATATTTTTGCATGATTGTTTTTGAAAGATGGTTTGTAAAAATAGAGTGGCCGCTAACAACTTAATTAAATTTTTTTTTTGGGATAAAAGGTTGCCTATGTCGCTACTGAAGGTCTATTCTCTCTGTGCCAAATTTCATCAAAATTAGTTTTTAAGTTTATTCATTACAAAAAAAATAAACCAATTTTTTCTTTTTCTTAACGTAAGAAGAAAAACATATAATATGCGTACCTATTTCTTCTTTCTTGCGTAATTATAAATCTCATAAGTATGTAAGTAAAACATGAGATAATAATACACATTATCATTGTGGTTTACACTGTCTTGCTGATTATCTTGGTATATCGATTGATTACATTTTTTATGTCTGACGATACCACTGATATGCTAATACACAACAATAGGCGCATTGTGATATGACTCAGTGGACTAATTCATACAGACGCCAGGGGTGGGTTGATAACAGAAATCTTTTCCTTATCTCTTCAGATGGACCTATTGATTTTATCTGAGTGCTATTATATTCTAATAATATTATAAATGCGAAAGTAAGTTTGTTTGTTACCTCTTTGCACTCTATTTTCTCAATCTTCTTGAAAATTACCATATATGTAGTTTGAAGTAGTAGTGGAGAAGGACAGAGGGTGCCTTTTACCCCGGAAAAATAAAGTGTGTGAAATTAACGCGGGCGAAACCGCGAGTAAAAGCAAATTATTTGATACATTTTGAGCTGAGTTTGTATGATGAAAAGTAATTAACACCCATTTTTATAGTTAGTAGCTATTGACCGTCATGCAGGGTCCACTTTCCTACTTTTTCTTTCTGACGAAGATATATTGTATCAATCATGATAAAAACTGACCTATTTGATTAAAAATGTCACTTTGACATCAATATCATTCTTTATCACTTAGAACTTAAGGCTAACAATTTTCAGGAGGGGTGACAGAGAGTATTCTGTGGCTCTGGAACACTCGTCAAACCTCGGCACAGATTCAACGGCGCGGTCGCCATTTACAGGCTGTTCACAATTCCTCCCCACCACACAGAAAATCATACAGTTCAGCAGTGGGCTATCTCCGAAACCTACAGATAGAGTGAGCAATATTTTAGCACATTGTCTTATATCTCCAAACTGTGTTCGCATTTGTAAACACAGATTTCGAGTAGAACTCGATTTGATTGGTTGCAAATAAGTGGAGTTTTCTCAGATGAGATTGACTTCACTAAGAACTGCTGGTTCTAAGAAAAGCCTGTTTGTAACCTAAACGCGATCGAGATTGTTACATCATGCAAGAAAAATCTTATTACTATTATATTATTCATTATACTGTTTTATCACCTAGGTTGTCTATGTGGCGGGTGCCTTCGATTTATTCCACGTGGGCCATCTAGACTTCTTAGAACAAGCGCACGCTCAAGGGGACTTCCTCATCGTCGGCTTGCACACAGACCTGGAGGTGAACCGATACAAGGACTCAAACTACCCCATCATGAATCTACACGAACGGGTGCTTTCTGTGCTGGCTTGCAAGGTATGTGTCAACAGCAACTTATCAAGGGTTCTGACAGCTCTTAAAAGCTCTCACAATTTTGGTCACTTTAATAGCGAAAACTAAAAAAAATATCACAGGATACACTAGATAAGGACTAGATAGCATAATCTTCTGTAGTGTGTTTTAAATTTAGTTTTCGTTATTAATTAAAATAAATTGATAAAAATGTTATGGTTGTGTGTGGGTCGGTTCAGTCTTAAACGTCCCAAATTTTTTAGTTTGCTGTCATTTTATTTATTTAGTAGCAAGTTATAGTGTTTTATCTCAATTGGTTAAAATATGTAGAGTATATACAATGATTTGTATGTATCATTGTATATACTAAGAGACGAGAGACAAGAGGATGGATTTCACAAAATGACACAGGTAAATCAATATTGTTAAGGTTCTATTTTTTGAAGAACCGAATCAAAGTGTAGTTAGGTACTTGTAGGTTACAAAATACATATATACTCTACGTCACACGCACACATAAGTTGCTATGAAAAATATATGTCCGTTTCTTATTTCGCTTTGAGCAGTTATATCAATTTATGTACATTTCATGGTGCAATTAAATACCATAAAATACACGTAATGCATGCAAATAATGTATACTGCGCGAAATGTAACCCTCGGTTATAATTTGGAGCATGATATAAATTAAAATTAAATAAAAATAAAGACTTTGCGTAGGTTCTTATAATATTTATTATTTTATTATCTCTTATCTACAGTGCCGAAAACCCCCGGGGGTTTTCCTACTTTACTTCTCCATTGGCACGTATTGTTGTCGACATAGCCACCATTTCTTGGGTTTGCAGAGTTTAAAAATGCAAAAAAAATCACGCGATTAATAGACGGCCCCTGACATAGAACATTTTTATACAACTCGCTTATCTCATGCAAAACGGCAAGATAGACGTAAAGGGGTATTCGGGACAAAATATATTAGCGCTCTGTCCTCTTTTTTCTCGTGTATTTCTAATAAGTACATGTTTTTTTTATGACCGATACGAAAGATATAACCATGTCTATATGTAGTTTTCTCTACGTAATTTGCCGGTTTACGCAAAACATGGTCGTACCAGCGTAGACATCTATATAGAGAGATAGATGAACTCTTTTTTGCACCAACAGAGAAAAACAGCATGGGTTTTACTTATTATGTTAATTAACATGTGAACAAATTATTCAATGTTTAGAAATAAATTAATAGCGATTTCTTGACATGCACCGACACCGCACGTCCCGTGCACGTGTCGTGTATTAAAACTATTGTAAATTGTTAGTATGCGTACCATATACGTACTTTTCTCATTGTATTGGGCATACGATAACAAAACAACACGGAAACAATTTAAAATTTTGCAGCTGTAAATCGACGGTATTTTCCAGAAGTTTAACAACCAAAATGGTTGTTATTAAGTATGGTTTCAAACGATAAAATATGCTAGGTTTTATACATTAAAAAATTAATCATAATTAGATTTAATATTCGTATGTTCCGTCTATTTGTATAGCATGTGAAGGTCACCACGATATATTTGAGGTCGGTTAGGATGATATCGTGCTCACTTGTATAACATTATGAATTTGTATTTTGAAAGTCAAATTATATTATTCCTCTACTCCATGTTTCTACTCTATAATTTTGAAAATAAAATAAGTATATATAAACAAAAATAAATTCAAACAAATTAACGAGAGACAAGCTGTTTTTTGAAACTTGTTCAATACAGTTATACTTATACCGTTATATACTTACAAAACCGGGTGTTTCTGAATTGAATTATGTAGAAGAGGCCAAGTCTACTCACTAGTCTCAACTTGCTTAGGCCGATAACTGTGAAATTAATTATTAAAATTATTGATGAACCGCAAAAGAGATTAGTAATTAAATTATAGTTTACAATACGAGGGAAAAAGCTACATTGTTAAATATTATTGTATCTTATGTTTTATATACTATATAAATTGATAATAATACGTAGTCACGAAAACATAAACCACTAATAAATGGTTTATGTTTTCTATTAATATTCTATTAGTAATTAATTTAACCTCACGCTTATAAAAAATGTTAGAAACTTGCCACGAATCAATGCCTTTACAGTTATGTACTGTGCCGGTATATTTATCTCCTATTCTAATGTACAATGAGTCATCTTTATATGTACCTATAGTATCACAAAAACGCAAATGCTTGATTAGCCCACAGCAGACTTATGATAAAAGTATGAAGCAGTGGTGGTCGAGTGGTTGAGACAGCCGCCTCTAAATAGAATGGTCCCAAAGTTCGAATCTTAATCGTTCCGTAAGACTGACTCATATATGATAAAATTGCTCCCAATGAAGGAAAACACTTAGAAAACCTGTTTATGTCACTACTGATATTAATGCTTACGATTACTGTAGTTAGATGGCGGTAGTAGTGAAAGTCATGTCAGATGTTTTTAACCGACTGGAATAAAATTTGACGCAACTAGGGCTTGTAATAACCCTTTATAAGAAAAGAAAATGCGCAAAGAATTTTGTAAAGCAGTGAAAATATTCCGTCGGCCCCATTATCAGTATAAAGCTTTTACATTATCAATATTATTCGTTTTGTGACATTTTATTTGATTGAGTCACAATGTTCAATATTTCGTACCTGTTACTACTTTCTGATTATGTATCATATTGTAATCTAAAATATTTAATAACTGCTAGATAAATCTGCCTGAAGTGATTGGCCTTTCAGCCCTATCCAACACATGTGGAACACATTTTCAACGTTATCTCGATATGTTACATGTAGGCTATCAAATACTTAATCAGCAAGCGGTGAAACAGGCCCTTAGAGCGACAGATAGGTATCTCTTGAACCAATGTCATTGAATGAACAGAAACGAATTTATGTGCAACATCAATTCTGAAAAGTAATTTGTACTGCTTCAATGTCGAAACCACAAATATATATTTGAACTTAGGATACTTAATACTTATTGTGAGCAATGTTTTTATTCAACAACTTACCTTGAACGCGTATTATTATTAGCTTCTCTTTTTTCGAACCTAATACCTACTATTGTTTTTGTGGCACGCTTTGATGGTATAATTTACACAATGTGGAAATATAATTTTTAAAGCATAATATTTTAAGCATAATATAATATTTTGTAGGCATAGTAGACTTGTAGGAAATATACACAATAAAATATATTTTCATCTACTCGACATTTCGCTTACTTACATACGTGTAGTTTCATCGTGTCCTGCCTTTGGCTTTGCCTTAACCTGCGGATGGAAAAGAAGCCTTGTATTCCAATTTTATTTTTATTAGCACTAGTCATACACGTGGCATCATTAGCCCTTCCATCATATAATATAGTACATACGGGCATCGGTATGAATTTTATTGTTGTAATTAATTATATAACAATATTCTTACAGTATGTGCACGAAGTGGTGATTGGCGCGCCGTACAGTGTGACCGCGGATTTGATGGATCATTTCCGTGTGTCGGTGGTCTGCCATGGGATGACGGCCACCGCGCCGGACGCTGACGGCTCAGACCCGTACGCTGTGCCCAAACAGCGGGGCTGTTTCAAAGTATGTATCGAACTACCCTCATCTCCCAAAATAGTGAACGCGGAGTTGATAATATTTTTATTACGAAGTTTCATCGGAAGTGGATCGTCGGAATACAGCTATTTAGTAATAAATTCACCAATAAACTAAGCCCTGTCAAGTCAAGACTTGTGTAGTCAAGAAAGTCCTACCTGTTCAGGTAGTACTTTCTTAACTACACAAGCCCGAGAATTTATTGACAAAATAATTTATTTCAACAGCAGTGCCGATCGATCCCAGTGTGGCGGCGTTAATTGACAAAGTAAAAAAAAAACTGAAAATAAAACTGACCGATAACATAGCAGCTAGACAATAAAACTTATAAATTATAACATTAGATTAAATATTTATTCCCAACAAAAAACTTACGTTATTACATTAAGAATGTTTTGTTTTACTTTTCAGATATTGGATTCAGGTAATACAATGACAACAGACGACATAGTGCAGCGAATCATCCGCCACAGGTTAGAGTTTGAGTTGCGGAACTCGAGAAAGGAGAAGAACGAAATGGAACTAATTAAATCATTAAAGAAGACCCACGTGAGCAAACAGAACGGTGACTGCGAGCATATCAAGAAAAATGGTGACGTCACAGATACGAGCTAAATAGTGTTATGTATTACAGTATATATATAAAACTAACTGCCAGGCTCAGGACTGGTCTCCACTAATAGATACAGAGTAATAAACGGTGCTAGAGCACAGTACGGCTAGCTTCCCGTTTAAAATGGCCATGCTCACCTTTTGTAATCATAATATGCTGATGCGCTGAGCTATCGCCGATTAATGCGCCAACCCTGACGTCTTATCTTACTCACACATGCATGAACACTAAACAAATCTTCATAACAAAATTGTATGTCGCGTTCCGAGCTATGCCATATCGACATAAATGCAATTAAGTAAATTAAAATGTATAAATAAATCACTTAAATTTAACACTTAATGCATTAGTGCATCATTGTCTGCTTGATCTGTCAAAACGTGAAACATCAGAATTAATGACAAATTTTCTGTCTATAGACAATACCCAGATTTTGTAATTTATATTAACTGGCAGTTCGAATAGGGTATCCTCTAATTTTGAATCTTTAAAATTTGTCTCATTCAGGGTTTCATAGCCAAACGTACCTGTACTTCAGCTGTAATAGAAACTGGTTTATGTTTAGTATTTTACACTTATTTATTGAACACTTTATGTTCAGGACCACATTGTATCCAAAAAGTATATGCAATTACTTTTTACGAAGAGGTCATCAATTCTTATTGCATAGAAAATGTTGAGTAGTTTATTACAAACCAAAATGCAAATATTTTATTCACTGGATACTTGAACGTGTATATTGATAGGATTACTAAAATTATATTGTTTTAGAAAATAATAGGTATCCTTGTAAATTGGACATATTGTAAACGTTATATTCGCTAGAATCACATAATTGTGTTATGTACATTTCGAAAAAATGTGCCTGTGGTTAAGAATATTTTTCTATTATAAATCAACACAATTTGCAAAATAATATACTGTATGTCCCTGATGATGTGACGTTATCATCAGGTACATGTGGTACGTGGTCGGTGTTTGATATAGGTACTACATAAATCCAGTTAAAAATCTATCTAAAAAATACATAATGTATGAAATTCTACCTTTTAAAGTTATATGTAAGTAATTATACATTGAATCATTACATAGCTAGATATATTGGATAATGAAATTTAAAAAACCAGAAGCACTTAATTTTTAGAACTCTCCTACATGAGCTGTAGGGTTACGTCAAAGTATATAATATTTAGATATTATACTTTGACGTAACTCTACAGCTATAAGCCATTAATATTTATCTTACTCCAATACGATGTGGGCATTTACATTGTGATATCGTTTAATAAATTTAATATAAAACAATGGATTATTTTTAGATAACTCTGTTTTAGTGTTAATGCTAAGTTTTGTTCCTTTTGTTTTAATTTAATATTAGAAAAGTCAAAGTGAATTTTTACACTTTCGATGCTTTTGCTACTCAGTCGATTTTGAATTTTCCATTCATTTTTAACAAACTAGATAGCAGATATTTTTTCTGTGTTCTCTTTATGTTTATAGAAAATTTTATGACGATTGATTAGGAGGAGGCAAACAAATAACATACTTGTCGTATATAATGTTAGTTCTAATACAATGTTTCATCAAATAAGGTCTTCAAATAAGGAATGTACTGTTTAATATTTCAAAATTATTATTTAATTATTGTCAACGTAAAAAAAAATGGTACATAATAGGTAGTAAACATTTGATTATTATTTTTATCTTATACGTTTCTCCCAATATTTATTTGTTCCCAGTATGTGAATAACATAGTATTTTCGTCTTTAAAAAAATTGAAAAAATTACATTATTATTCTACCAAAGATTCAGATCTCATACTGCATAAAGTGTTTGTGTATGACACAACACATCAACGAGATTAAGCTGTATTTGTTATTTATTTTTGCGTTTTAATAAAATTATATCAGGAAGGCCTTGTGTATAGTATAAAGTAAAAAATATGATGTAACATATCTAAATAAAATTTAATCTCGTTTAGCTTACTGTCAACACGCAACACGCAATTTTATGTATAAAACTTGCGTGACACATAATGTAGATATTGTATATCATCGAACCTAGTGAGAACCAGTGAGTTATATTAAAGTTAATATAATATAAAAGGCTTCAATGCTTTAACAATAGGAAACTTATCCTATGTCGACGACTTAGGATACGTTTCCTATTGTTATTAACAACCAGATATTTATGTCGATTGCTTTAGTAACATTTTCACAACCATTTAAAAAAATATTTTTCGACATTAAAAACAAGTATAATATCAATAAATGAATTATGTTGGATCGTAAAGCATTTCATTAAAATTATATAAATTGTTTAATCATATTTCATTGTAATCTTTTCGTAACGGAATATTCTTCTGTTTGATAGATTTATATGTTTGTTTATGTGTAAAAATAAAAATATATATCCCTAGATTTATTTGTCATATGCATAACAGATAAATTATTTATTAAACTAGTTATAGCTATTAATTAAAAATAAATTAAATGTCTGGAAATTTTAGATTACGTGTTTGCTTTCCAATTGCCAGAACAAATTGATGTAGCTACATAAACTATCCTAATCAGGTTTTCATAAATTACGTAGGTACCTTTAAATTAAATTTACTAAGAAACATTCAAATGACGGACATATAAGATAGACTAATGTCATTTAATTTTCATAACTACGACGCCCCATGGGACTGTACCTATTCGAATTATTAATTTATAAACAAATTAATAAATTATACATAGCTGTAGAAAATAAAACTGTTTTATTGAAGCAATAAGATTTCAATTCAATGTGTGTCAAAATGTGTGGTATAGTTACAGATTTGTTTTTTGGTCATTGGATTTGTGCTATTTTGTACCTTGACGTTGGTAAAATCATCGTTTTGGTGAACGATGGAGACAAAATTTGGCCAAAACACACCGCTCACACGCACACCCTTTCTCAATCTATACCAAAATGTCAGTTCGTTCCAAAACAAGTTTTTTGTGTGCATACCATGGTGCGCATGCGTGTAACCCTTCCCTCCGCAAAAAGGCTTTAATCATATTTGGGTAAATTTCAGGACTGTTTGAACGCGGCGTTTAGCGTTTCATTAGTGTCGCATATTTTAAATCATTTTTTCAAATTAAACATTTATAAAATTAACATTGTACCTTACTGTGTATGGTACAATTAATAAACATTAATGATAGCCCAGGCGGCATTCAAAACGCTCGTGAATATCACCCATTTGAATAAAAAATAATGTCAATATGTACTAGGTATGCCCAATGCCTCGGGTATTTTTTTTATCATGGCTGTATAGGATTAAATCCTTTGCCTTTCCATATGGATAAACTAAACAAAAAATCTTTGGTTTAAAAATTGACATTTGAGTGTGGCGTATTTTGAGAACTACCCCCATCTAATAAACAAAGCAGAAGATTCGGCCTTGTAAAACTGGCACACGGTGAGGTAAAAAAGATATGAGGTGGATCTCACAAATATATTTATTTTGAAGCATTTTTTTTCTTCCATGCTAATTTCTATCTAATGTTAATCTTTTGGCATGCATTATATTGTCTACTTTACTGACAACTTTATACATGTATTTGGACAACTTTATACAGATATTTTTTCTGTGTCCTCTTTATGTTTATAGAAAATTTTATGTTAATGTTAATTTTTATACAAAATAAACAAAATATAGTAATAATCAATACTTCGTTTAATAATTATATTATAGTAATTCGATTTCTTTATCTGATTAATCTTTGCCGTAAATCTTTGTTTACCTGTTTTAGTTTCTTTATAATTTCTCCCTCTTCTTTGCTTCCCTATATTTAATTCTCTTTAATCTTCCTCGCGAAACAACAGTTTTAACTTTTAAGCTTGTATCAGAGGTTAATGGGTCTTTGGAAATATTGTTTGGTATGCTCGATGTGTTAAATCACAACTATGTTTACTGCTTGTTGTTTCTTTTTCTCCTCTGCTATTTTCTGCCTGTATCTTCTAGTATTTTTTCTCCATCGTTTGCGCTTTAAGCGCTGTTCTCTTGGATTCAATTAATCTATGCTAATATTTTTTCTTTTTTTTTAAATAAGTAGCACTATTTTTTGTTTAATTTCTTCGTTTAATACTGGATCATTTTTTATTTGAAGGTTTTGGCGTTTTTTTGCTTCTCGCGGTTGCTTCGAAATTTCTTCCTTTTGTCTTGTTCCAGAATATTTAATAGATTTTTTTTAGAGTTATAACCTAGAATAGCACTTAGAGCACTTTTTATTCTTATTATTTTCCCGAAATGCCTACGGGAGCGAAACCTCGAAACCTGGCGCAGCTATAAACATATTTAATGTGCAGTTTAATGAAACATTTATTTTACTGTTTATTATATGTATTGATGATTTAACAAGTCACTAGACAATAATTTAATACCTCAACACAATGAATTGTCATTACATTCACAATCATGTCAAATTGAACGATGTCGACTCATCACAATGAACAAATTGATGAAATCAAACAAATTGAAAGATGTTAAATTTGGATTAATACTACAAGATAGTTAGATAAGTAAAACTCCACACAAATATCGTTGGGCATTAGGATCTGTGGCGTGCCCACATATAATATCTATACATATAAATACTTTATTTATATATCAACATATATACTTGCTATTTATAATAATATCATTTACCTCGCAGTACGACGAGTCGTGCCGTAGATCTGCAGTCGTGTCGTGATATGTAACGGACCTAGCACAGCATGCGCGCAAGAGGTCGAAAATTGTCCACTTCCGCGCAGACGGCCGCTTTGCACCGTCTCGTGACACACTGATGATGTTTGCTGCACCGTCCGCATGTTGCCTGCTTTGTCGTCGACGCTATCCCTGATGCATGCGCTATTTTACATCCTTACCGCCTAATAATTGTATTGGATAGTGTGAGAGGTGTTCATGTTACTATTGTGAAAGAAGATTAAATAGTACTGTTGGAACTCCACGAGTTTCATTTCATCAACTCGTCCGTGGATTCTACAGATCTAATATATGCATAAATTAGATTTTACTGATTTTACTTGTGCTTGATCCTTTTGCAGTTACACGTAAAAACGAAATGACGTAAATTGGGTAACAAAACACTGCGAACGAAACTTGGTCAAAATATTTTCACTAAAACAAGTCTTTACCCTAGTGATCACGGCTGAGAAATGAACGCCAGCCGGGGGCGGCGTTTTTGATGTATCGGCGTGTAAAAAATGATCAAATAAATGAATTTAACGACTTTCAAAAGTCGAATTGGAGGGAATGAGGGATTCTCAGTAACAAAACTTTGCACTTGATTATTTCCTAACATAATAATCATTTTATATTAATATAACTACACACAGTGTTCTTTTTATTATTTCTTCCTAGTAATAGTTTTATTTTTATTATTAATGCTAATGCTAAATAGATGAGTTGCTTCAAGCATTGTAATTACATTTTGCACAGCTTTATTAGTTTATCTTTTTAAAGAGTAATAAACACGTGTAATTGTTTCTTACCTTGTTAGTATAACCATATTCTCGTACCTTATAGCAAAAAAATATTTAAAATAACTAAACATTAATTAATAATCAACGCTATGTTGTTGCGAACGTATGTTGTGCGATCCACCCATTAGCACTCTGTCCCGTTTCTTCTTAAAGAAAGAAAGAAAGAAATCATTTATTCGGCAAACACATAAAATCCAAACATACAAAAGAGTAACGAATATAGATCGAATACAATATGTAAGCCGAAATGGCGACCAGCTCAGCATGGTGCCATGGTATCGAGCCAAGGCGCTGATTTTCAGCTGGAACCAATTAGAAAGAAAGAAAGAAAGAAAGAAATCATTTATTCGGCAAACACATAAAATCCAAACATACAAAAGAGTAACAAATAAATATCGAATAAAATATGTAAGCCGAAATGGCGACCAGCTCAGCATGGTGCCAAGGTATCAAGCCAAGGCGCTGATTTTCAGCTGGAACCAAGTACAAAAGTAGGTATGGTGGTAGGTAAAATAAACAAGTTAATATGTACGGAAACAGAAACAAACAACAGCAAACAATAGGATTAAACATATACCGACTTAGGAAAAAATGTAAAAAAAGGAATAAAGATAAATTACATGGAAGCTATGGAATATATATATATATATATATATATATATATACTAAACTAAAAATTCTGACTGTGCTTCTGGGAGAATTTGATTGGACTCCAGAAATTCAGTTAATTGTAAATACACTACCTTTTCTAGTATTTTAGAAAGAATTGAAATGATACTTATTGGGCGAAGATCATTTACGGTGAGAGGGTTTGAATTTTTTGGTAGAGGTCTGACAATTGCAGTTTTCCAGGTATCCGGAAAGATAGAAGTAGATATAGATTCATTGATGATGAGGGTAATAGATTCAAGAGAATAGGGTAGGGTTAATAAGATCATGTCTAGGGAAATCTGATCAACTCCTTGAGCATTTGATTTAAGATTATGTACTATTTGAGAGATGATTTCAGAACTAACAGATTTAAGTTTGAAAGTAGCGTCTATTTTAGGTATGTTATTATAAGATGATGGATTCGATGGATGCAAAACAATAGGAGAGGGGTTAAGAAAGTGTTTGTTTATTTCTTCAGGAGAGGAAATGTGATTGGGTAAATCGTTTTCATGTTTGGGTGGCAAGACATTGGATTTAAAGTTTTTCCACAAAAATTTAGGATTATCTAAGTTCTTGTTGATATAAAACTCAAAATATGCTTTTTTTTCCCTTTCAGTAGCAGAAGTCACATAGTTTCTTAGTTTTTTGTAATCTTGTGTACCTCTGTTTCTACGCATTTCTGCTTTTTGTACGAAAATATGTCGAAAACACAGACATTCAATGTAATGTTTCTCTTTATTCGATCATATATATAATCGACCATGTATAGTCGATGTGGAAGTTGGATTGCCTATCACATTTTTCCATGTAGGATAGTGAATAGGTTACTTATAGGTTTTAATTGCTTCTTCTACTTCTAGCCAGCCAGCCCATAGACCGATAACAACCGAAGACAATTCTAGACAGGCTCTGACATGCTGTCATGATGACATGACATCTCATGAACAACAATTCAAAATGGCAGGAAAGTTGACGATAACTCAAAGATACGATGATTTAATTATTTCTTTAACTGTGTTATAAAACAGTGACGTGGATTAACGGAGTTCTGTGATTTAGGATTATTTTGAACCTATTTTTTGGAGATGTAATTTGTGACGTCTGAACGAGTGAATAACTTACTATTTTCAAAGGTAAGTTTTTCGACATAGGCCGCCCACTAACTATTTGCTGTCAATCTGCTTTATTTTCATTGTAACTTTATGTTGTACAATATTTTTTTATGTTTTATGAGATTACAGTAAATAAATGCATATTATAAACAATAGTTTATATAATGACAAAAATCGCAACAATGGAAGTTTTTGTTCCAACATTATTCTAATGTTTGCGAAGTATTTGAGATGTCATGTGCTGTGTGGTAACCAGACACGACGCAATTTAAAGTCCTCTATTATTAACTTTTGGATTAATTATAGATTTGTTAATAGTCTTTAAATCTGGCTAAATATTATTGTATATAATTTCCGTTTACTCCAGTAATTCTATTCTTAGATGGAATTTTGTATAATTTATTGTAAACACTGCCCGCATTGTGATGCGGCAAAAAGGCATTATTTACTAAATTCACTTTAACCTATTTTATTAACTTCTACCTTTATCCAACTTTCATTTAGATATTATTGGCCACATTGAGTTTCTAACATAGAAACTTGTCCTTCAGGAATGTATATTTAATCTAGGGAATGTATCCTTGTTTTTTGTACAGGTACAGGTTTGAGTCAAACTAGGTATTAGTAGTAGTAAAAAATACTGTTTACACTATTTCATATTCATATTCTATCTCAATAATCTTAATATGCTGTGTTTTTAGTTCTGCTAGAGGAACATACCAGATTTCAGCTTCTGATGAAGTGGTAGTGGTGTAATGGTTAAGACCACCTATGGATTGAAAGGTCCCATTTTCAAATCCTACATGTGCCACACCTTTCGTATACCAATCTGACTCATGTATAGTTTTTATAGAACACTATCTGCTTCGGGCAAACATCGTAACAAAACCTTCTTACTGGTTGATTGTTAACTTGTGTATAAATTGGACAAGGAAATGGCAACCCACTTGATTAATAGTGCCAAGAAAACCTTTGTGTGTGTTTCATTCCACATAATGTCCAAGACTCTCAGCCATGAGGAAATACGACACAAATTTTACACATTGTATTTTCTTACCCTGTTATGCATAAAAAAGTTATTTTAGCTAAAAAATATATTTTAGCTTTTAGTATGTTATAATTTTTTTATGAATTAACCTGGTTAGGGTTAGTTTATAGAAAAAATCCCTATCTGAACTTGATATTGATCTAGCTGTTCATTTGATCTTTATTTTGTCTAAAATGCCACAAGAGAGCAGACATACTCTAAAACCATGGGTACATACATCCACTCTGTTGGATGTAAGTAAGTATCCATGTAACTTGTTTTTGAGAGTTGATTTGGATTTGTTTTTAATTCTTTAGCTGTCTATATAAAGTTATTGTAGCTATAGTGAATATTTATAAATGTTTAGTCTGTCAGAGTTGAAGTGAATGAATTGGATTTTTCTTGAACAGGGTTTTTTTCTTCAACAGGGTTTTCCTTGAATCATACAATACATGTCAGGAAAGCTCTCCTTTCAGAAAAACTTACTAACAATGTAAATGGCCATGGAATTCAGAGAAATGTCTCTGCATTCTATAGTCAATTAAATTACCTGTTGAAGCGGAGACACAAATAAATAAATAATAATAATAAATAAATATATTAGGACAAATCACACAGATTGAGCTAGCCCCAAAGTAAGTTCGAGACTTGTGTTATGGGATACTAACTCAACGATACTATATTTTATAACAAATACATATTTAGATAAACATCCAAGACCCGGGCCAATCAGAAAAAGATCATTTTCCATCATGACCCGACCGGGGTTCGTACCTGGGACCTCTCGGTTCAGTGGCTAGAACCTTACCACTGCGCCACCGAGGTCGTCTAGTATTCATGTCTCCGGTTGAACAGGAAGGGGCAGAGATGTCAATCTGCTATCCTATGGACTATCTTGACAAAGCTGTTAAAGATAAAGATATCACTCTGACGACGACAAGTTTGTGGGTTCCTTAGACTGAACCTTTACTTAGGTTACCCTAGTTTCAGCCACATATTTATTAGGTATGCCCTGAGTTGATGAAGTGGTTAGTTTGTATATCCACCTTTTGACTCAAGGTCCATTTCATTTGACAATTCAGTTCTGGTAATGATAATGTTGAAGTCACTAACATGAATTGGGGCAAGGTCATTATTAGCGATCAGAATAAGACAGATACAGTATCACTTTGTTATCCCTTATGGTATTGACAGGGCTGGCCGGCTAATGACAGGTTGCTAACCCGTCGCCTATAAGAAAAATCTGCGAGTTGGCATATCATATAAGTGAAGAACTGTAAAGATATTTTCCTAGGTGAGGTCAGTAAAGGCTTTGGAGCTTTATGATATTATTAACAGAAGCTATCTTATATGTATATATATTAAAAAAATAAAAAATTACGGCAAATCAGTAGTAGAAGATGCATGTAGGCTTGCGCGCTGGAGCAGCCTGTGATGCGCGGGCGCCGGGCGAGCAGTTCGAGCCGTGAGTCACAACCGCCCAAAATAACTTTGAAAATGGGCGCCGCCTACCGGCCGGGGCGGGCGGCGTGTATCAGCTCAGTGGCAGCCGCGACGCCGCCGCCGCTAGAGGAGCGGTCGAGGTGGAGCGCGCGAGCCCCAAGCCCGGAGAGTGGTGGCGGCGCCGGCGCGGGATGCGCCGCCATGCCGGTGCGACATCGCGAACTCGGCGACGAGCTTGCGCAGCCGGAGCCCAAGCGCTGCAGACACTGCGACGGTACGATATTATGTTTGCAACGGAAGACTTGCCTTCACTTGGCTTGTCACAACAACTTGCCGCTATAACTTAGCTTTTATAGCATAAATAGCCGATAACTGCCATATATAAATGGTGAATTAATTCAGAAATTATAAAACAATAAATATTTTTTGTTGCAAAAGAAGACCGTGTCACCTAATTAGAATGATAAGAATCTCTCCCGCTTTGATGATCTACCATTGAATTAGAGCACAGACAACGTGGCTTTGACAGTTGCTCGTCAAAACTTATCACAAATGAATAATTACACTTTCATTACAAGGCGAGCTAATGTTGTTGATGTGTAATTAAAAGACTTCACATAATTTACACTCAATGAGTGTAAATTATTTTCTCTACTTCTGTTTATTTGATAGACATATACATCAAAAACATTGGTTATAATGCTAAATTTAACAGCAACCAAGTTTGTACAGTGTATTCAGTAAATGAATGGAATACAATGTGAAAAAGGAAAAGTAAAAAGTCCCCAGAAAATCTTAACAGATAGCTCGAAATTTAGTTATGGAAAAAATATATTAATTGCTTTACATTTCTTTGTAAAGCTCAATTTCAGTAAAAAAATAAATGTTGTATAAAAATAGCTTAAATTTAACCTTTTCAATCATAATAATTTTATTTAGTAGGAAATACCTACTTTAACGAGAAAATATAGGTAACCTAACTGAGGTAACTGAAACGGCGCGACGCATGAATTTTGTAATTATTGTAGATAATATTAACATGTTTTAAAATTCAAATGTGCGATAATACTGTGTGGCATGTTTTTCACTTAATTGCTCTAGTATTACGGTAGTTTATATAACGGGATGGCGCTGTCTGCTGTAATTTTCAAATATTTCTCAATAGCCTTAATTTGACGTATTTGTTAATCTTGACTTAAGTTAAAGCACCGTCGGGAATTACGGCTTCCAGTTGGGCACGCCCTAACTGGAAGCCGTAATATGTGTCACCGTGGTAGGAATGGAAAGCGCGTATAAATAGTATGCATAAAGTCGGGAATGAGCATTATGTAACTGCGATTCGTAAACACATGCAATTCAGTATTTAGAGTAAGCACGTTTACTCCTGTCATACCAAAAAGGAATTATTTATGTTTCATATAAATGTCGCTTTCGATACGATTACGTTCTCGCAAAATTGTATGCTCTATTTATTATTCTGGTCTTGTTCTCCGATCGTGCCTACAGGTTGCAGTCCATATAATCATGTCATACACGATAAATAACATTTGTCGTATATGGACTAGAATAATATGTAAAAGAAACCTTCACTTTATAGACCGCCTTTAAGAAATACTGTGTTAAAAATTTGTAACTATTGAGACTATTAAATTGAAAAAAAAAATACTCATTCAACAACTTGCACTATTGTATCAAAATCAATTCTATAGTGTCAGTGTATTATAATTGTATTTTAGAATACCTTCCAAATTTAGGAGACTTGCATATCTCGAAATGCAACTGTAAACATAACTTTTAAAAAATTAAACCCACGCTTGGGTAGCCACGCGGAACAGCTAGTAAAGTTACAATATATTTGAAAATATCCCATTTGCGATCAATTTAAGGATATGACTTCTCGAACGAATAATTTACCAGTTAATAAAAAAATGGTCCAGTTTGCGTCCACATGGCTGTATAGGCGTGTGTCACCGTGGAAGCCACCAGCGCTGTTGTGACAGGTGGCGCGTCACTAACACGCCACCGAAACTGTCTGGACGCCAATTAATAAATATGCACGACTGAGACACCCAGCCCTCAATGAAATCATAATCATAAACTAAAATACTATGTAACAAATATGCATTTATTTTTATCAGTATCAGAAGACCGCAGTGATAACTCATGATCTATGTTTTACCAATTCACTGAAATGGCAAAACGGTCAATTTTTAACGAATCGTACTTTTTCATTTATTGTGTTATTAAGTAAATAAGTAAATGTTAATAAAATAACAAGGAAATATAAATGAAGAAAGAAGAATAAATTAAGAGCATATAATTCTATTCTAGTTAGACAGGTGAAGGAAAAAACTTTCTCTCTCATAAGATGACAATATGATAATGATACCTATGACAACGGTAATGAAAATGGTCCAGATGGTTGTTTAGGCCACAGAAGCAGAAAATATTATGATCAACTTGAGAGATGCGTTTGTCTCTGGGCATAAACCATGTCTGATTAACTCACATAGAGAATGAATGAATGTTATGAATAGAAAAACCTTTATCCTCACGATCGGTTTGTCAAACGACGAGAAACTATTTTAATAGCATTAATTTTATTTAAGAAAATTAGTTATTTGTTATACCACCTGCGCTTTTCATTCAAACCGATGTAACTAAGAAAATGTACAATGCTGCCAAGTTGAAATTTACTGTGTTGCCAAATTCAGCCCACCCTTTTAGCCATAAAGTATTATCTCACTGCTAATTTACCCTAGCAACATACTATCTCCTATGAATCATCTTTATTATAAGAAATTAAACATATGTATTTGGTATACACATCTATAATTTAATCCTCAATTAAAATCTATGAACAACATTAAAGTCAACAACAACAAGTCTTAAATATCAGAATATAGCTGATTTTTCAGTCATCTTTTAGTTATGCAAGCAATTGACGAGGAGATTAAGTCAAAGATGATTCAAGGAAATTGATATATTTCCATTACATTTTATATTCTTTATTTTTCATGTCATATAAAATTAGGTTGGCGTGACACGCGCGCATTTTTCTACGATTTCGAAGACCGCCCTAAAATAAAAGTCGTGAATTTCCATCCAAGAAATGTGTCTATTTATGCTTCAGGCGTCGGCGTCTTGGTGTTTGTAGTGTAGGTAGTAATACTGTTCTGTCGCACATGAGAACAGAATGTTTGTTTTGAGGAATCGCAAACAAACTCTTTATTATTTCCCAGAAGCGTAACTCGTACGGATATTCGATGTAGTTAACCGCCCATCGTATCAGATTAAGGAAAATTTGATTTATTTCTGTGTCATAATAGAAGAAAAGCCTTTGGTTGCATTTTCCTCAATCTAAATTATCACCGTTTTATATGTAGAGAACCGGATTATATTTGAACTTTCTTCTTTAGTAGAACGCAGAAGATTCTTTCATCTTTAGAAAATAAAAAAAATGTATCGTCTTTTAGCAAAGTCTGCACGTATTCGGATGCCTCACTGCAAGAGTCATAGTAGTTAGTGGTCTTGGCCAGTTTTAAAGTTTTAAAAGGCGCTTTATAATCTTATTCCGACATTTACCAGCTCATTGTTTACGATTAAAAGTAGAAGCCAAGGCCTATTGCTTTAATCGTTATTGTGTTGTGATTTCGCCGGAGACAGTACCTCATTCGACAGTTTATGGGTGGCAGTTAAATATACCCGTCTCGGTTTGTCGTTACAAATAGAATTTTGGCACTGACTGTCTGTGGTTGTGTAATTCACATATAAACCGCTTGTTGAATTCAAACTATCTGTTCTACCATGTAACCGCCACAATACATAAATTTTAATATCATTTTAGTGGCTTAATTTCGTATATAAATATATTTTAATAAGTTAATTGTAAGCTGTCTTTCCATTCTGGAAATCTGGAAACTAGAATGGCCAACTAAAACATGTCCACTATTTTAATTCCATAAACTATAGTTTAAAATTAATTTTCCCATTTTTACATCCTGCGTATACGAGGGTACGTTTTTATATTCGCGGAATGAGCCCCCTCATTCCCCATCCCCATCAAGGAGAAAGGTGATTATGCTCATTAGGGTCGTAACGTGTTCAGTGACTCATAATTAGTATAAATACGAGGTTTTATTATTGTTAGATAATTAGTCTTTGACCTATCGTCAATCAAGCAACATAATCGAGAGTGAAAAGTGAAGTATGGAAAAAATCGAATATCGTGCCGTGATAAAGTTGATGAGGCATCAAGCAAGGAAAATCAGTTCCTACCATACTGGATGAGATGTCATCGGTTTATGGCGACTCTTACCCAGGAAAAACCATGGTGTACTAGTGGCACAGTTTATTTAAACTGGGAAGGGAATCACTTGCAGACGACCCGAGCGCGGGCTGAAGCATCGAAGTGACCACGCCAAAACTTATCCAGAAAGTCGAAAAAAATGTACTCGAGAATGCTCGATACAAAAGAAACAAATCGCAGAAATGGTTGGAGTATCCGATACAACCATTTTTAAAATCCTGCATGATCATCGTGGCATGACTAAGGTCAGCGCAAGATGGGTGCCGAGAATGCTCACGCCGCCGCAAAAACAACAGCTCGTAGAGTGTTCACGTGCATTTTTGGACCTCTGCAATGAGGACAAGGATGGAGTATTGAGCCGAATTGTTACTGGAGATAAAACTTGGGTTCATCATTATGAGCCTGAGTCGAAACAAGACTCCATGCAGTGGCATAAAAAGGGCACAGCACCTCCCAAGAAGTTTAAGGTGTCACAGTCAGCTGGGAAACTCATGGCAACGGTCTTTTGGGACTCGGAAGGAATATTATTAATCGATTATAAAGAAAAAGATGTTTCTATAACCAGAAAATACTACGCTTTAATATTAGAGCGATTAAAAGAAGCTATTAAAGAGAAAAGACGGGGAAAATTGATGAGAGGTGTGCTGCTTTTGCACGACAACGCACCCGTTCACAAGAGCCGCATTGCGTTGGCTGCCCTGCATAAGGTGGGCTTCGATATTTTGGAACACCCTAGCCCTACAGTCCAGACCTGGCCCCGAGTGATTATTACCTGTTTCCCAAAATAAAAAAAGAGCTGCGGGGTAAGAAATTTACAACCAATGATGAAGTCGAGGAGACAGTTTCGTCGTATTTTGAAGACAGACAAAACATTTTTTTATGAGAGTATAAATAAATTAATTAAAAGATCTGAAAAATGTATCCGTCTTGCTGGTGAATATATTGAAAAGGAAAAATAATTTAGTTTTTTTATTTCCACCTTATAACCCCCTTTCCGCGAATATAAAAACGCTCCCTCGTATGTCACCTCTTTCCTCTCGTTCACACGGGAGCATTGTTCAGTGTTTACCAATAATATTAATAGACTTTTACTAATAATTATGTAATATTTGTTCCACGTGGCATGTAACTATTCCAGTTACAATATCGACATGGTGGGACGGTAATTAGCAGAGTCGACCTCGTTCTAAATCCCTACCTTGACCTCGTTGTTGCGTTATGATCTACTGTCTACGTCAGATTTATTCTTTTTTTCTCAACATTCAAATATCTCATCAACTGACAGGTGGAAGCCTCATGGATCTTCGATAGGAAATTATGAGCGATATTGACATCAGTTATATTCCTTCAGTATTGAGCAGCTGGCTGTTAATCCGCATTCTCAACTGTTATACCATTCCAACTACTCCTATTTACTAGACCATGAAGATGAAGAGGCCATAAAACACAGTTGATTTATCTCTAACAAGTACTATCGTCAAAAAATATTCAACTACTCTTGCGTGTCTCGTGTTTTAATACAGCACGTTTAGCCTTTTCGAATGTTTAGTTATTACAGACTGCTGTTATTGAATAATTGAAATGCCAAGTCGGATTCCTTCGCGTCGGTGTGTACTGCCAAATGCATTACCAATAATGACAGCAACTTGTAATCGTTGTAGTGTAGGGGCATGTAATGTTGGCTCTCGAATGTGCATTAAGATTAGCCGCGGTGTCGTCGGCCGCGATTAGCGCGAGGTGCACCGACCAAATGTACCATATTACCGTTATCTGCAGACAGTATCTTGGAGCGGTGTCAACTGAACGCTGACTGACCACTTTCAATTTCTGATTATGCCTCTCAGTGTTGTGTTAGCTTTTATCATTTGATTTTCACTCTTAAACATTATCAAGTTTAGAAGTCTTAACTAGATTTGAAATTATTTTAGTATCAAATGTTTTCATCATCATCAAAATTTCAGAGTTTGAGGCTCTTGTTAAAGTGTTCCTTCTCTTTTTTTCCAATGTTTCATTCCTTGTTAAAATAAGTATTTCATCCTGTCACTCGCTCTTGGTCTTTTTCTTCCTTTTTTTACTGAATTACACTTCTGAAGAAGACATCGTGTCGTAGCGTGGAATGGCACAACTGGTTGTGCCCGTGTTCCATGAGGAACACGTGGGATCAATTAATGACCTAAAATATTTCTTCGTTTATTTTGATAACTGCGTTTTGGAAATGGAATAGTGAAACCAACACACTTCTATAAAAATACATATAATATAAACTTTATTTGATTTTGTGTCTTGACTTTACTTTCATCGGTGTAAGTGTAAGCTCTAGTATTTTCTGCAATTTGCACTTCAACCCAATTTTAAATTGACAACGTTCAATTACTTCCAATAAATATAACTATTTCTTTCTATTTTTTTAAACAAAACTTTTAATATCTAAAGCGTGTGAATGGGGAATTTCAGAGTTATTGTGACATCCTTTAACCATGCAACATTTAGACGTATTTCGGCCACATTTTAAAATAGTTCCCGGTTCTACTTGCGACATGATACAAATTTCCACTCACTTCTCAAAATAAGTGGAATACTTTCAACTGAAGTGTGTGAAATATATGATTATCATATTTTATTTAATTTTTAGGTGTATTTATTTGCATATTACAGTTGACTACTGAATGCCTTTTTTATTTTTATTGTTTTCGGCATTGCAATACGAAATAACCAATATTAGATCGGTTGGAGATATGTTTATTTTTTGCAAAAAGAAAAATAAATGTTGATATATAACTCGTAAAGGATACAAATTCATGATTTAAAATTAAAATCCATGTTTAGATTGCTGCAGTCTAGATACTACAGTAACAAGCCTCAATTATGTTATTAGAGACAATAATGATAATAAATTCAGCTGCATTTTCATCGACATCGCTCAGGAGTTAATCTTATGACATCTTAGTTAATGTTAGCTCAACGCTAAGTATACCAAATATATTCTGAAATAATGTGTGCTCCGCTGCGCGACATTGGGAGATACTATTTTGATTTGCCTATCCGGTGCGTCGCACGTAGTCCACTGCGTGGATATAAATCTCTACTTCCATAAGCCGAGGCTAAGGATAACTGTCACTTCATCTTAATTATTAATTTGTTGATGGCAAGTCTTGTAGGGCTATGAAGAAATGAAAAAAAAATATTAAAATATCTTCTAAGCACATTACAGAAATCATACTATGCTACGGCTATATAATAGGCTTGTAAATTAGCTATCATATGAATACTGTATTATCTATTTAATTTTATTAAAGCAAAAATAAAATGGATCAAACGTAGTATGTGATATCGAAATCTCAGAAGTTTTTAAATTTAACCCTATATTTCGATATAAGTGTAGTTTAGTTAATTGAATGAATGAAACTCCTAAAGCTCGAAGGAGTTCTTGACGTAATTTATCTAACAGTTTGCACCAATTTGTGATATTTGACGTCAGTGTTTTAAAATGCAAGAGAAGGCGCGAGTGCGCATTTGTCTCATGATTCATTTCATTGGAATCTTCATCACATTTCAGTGTTTTCTTTCTTTGTTTTCTTTAGCGGAAAAGTTGTATTTGAATCAAATAAGGCTTCATAAATGTGAAAATGGAAAGTAACATTCTTTTGTAATCATTGTATTAATTTTAGAACTGGTGCTTCGTTTTATATTGAAAAAATAATAAACACAGCCAGCAATCTACGGTCACCGACGTCAACTATAATGTAGCTCATCTTTTAAATGCTAGTGGAATACCTGTACTTAAATGTAGTTATTATAAGATGTTTAGTTTAACGACCAAGAATATTTTAAATGTGTCTGCAATTGCCGGCATATAATTTCCATCGTGCATAATTAGTGTATCTCGGAAGATAATCATAATAGTAAACATCCTTACAAATGCGCGTGTTGCATTCATTCGCCAAAGTTTCAACGCAGCGGCCCTGGACGCCGACAGAAATAACTTTTTTTACAATATTTACTTTGTTCCTCCGTTATACAGCTAAATGTGAGCGTGCGGTAAAACTGTTCCAAATTATACGATTTAGTCATAGTTTAAAGAATAGCATTGCAAATTATGACGATACATTTAGTAGGTATTCCTTTTATAACAGGATATACTTTCATATATGTCTTATATGTAATTAGTCATAGTAATTGCTAAATCACAACTTACTTACCTAAAATTTGGCGTGATCTAGACCGGACTAATAATCCTGCTTTTGGCAAACGCATAGATACCTCGTCGCGTCGGCTCGGCGTGCCATAACTCATGCAACGGGATAATTTACGTAATTTGCAACTTGGAAATTCTGCCAAACATCATCGAGGACAATCATTTATGTTATGAATGTTATAAATTACTTGCTCATATTGCGCTAATATGATTTCACATTAAAGATAGGTGTTTTCGATTACTTATCATTGTTATTAATAGACTTAACTTTTAGCTAATCTGAAAGACCAGCAATTGTATTCTCTGAATTCTATATTTATTGCCTTAACTATCGAATGCGACATATTACAATCCCGCAAGTATGTACTACAGAAGCACTAAATATTTATTGCATCTAATCTAAAATCTAAAACACTATTTATGATATATGCCATGCAGCTGCGGACGGTCTCCAGTCTCCTTTAGATATATTAATTTAGCGCGAGTGAGTCAGGGGCGGAGGCCAAGCAAACTTACGTAATTTTACGCCCATTCATGGTGCACTACCGCCAAACATATAACAGCTTTGATTTTGCCTGATATTCTTCATGACTGTTGATGTAGCGGCAAATAGTTTCTACGACTACGACATATGCACAACTTGGCTTATATCTTGTTTACCAATTTGATACATTCTGATTCATTGAACAAGATATTTACAAAGATTTATTTCCGTGGTCTGATAATTGTGTTGGATTATATATAGTTTGTTTAGATAAATATTGGTCTGAGGCTTTAAATGTTAGAAGATCCCAATATTGCATTACTGTAGAAAATCAGTAATTAATCTTACTTCTATTGACTTCTTGACGAGATATTAATTATGCCAGCGGAAATGTTGAGTTTGTTTAACCTGCAGACTTATTTCGGACTGTATGGTGTCATCCGAGGGCATCATCCTCTCTTCTGGATCAGAAGTTCTGGCCGATCATCGAATTTGGCTTAGTGTCGCAAATTCGCAACGTGTCTCATATCAATCCAGCGATGGAAACATGGGCCGTAAGTTTGCGAAACTTGTTGTCTTGATACGCACCACCGCCGATCGAGACCGGAATTTTGGCTAGTCCATAAATCAGTCGTGGTGGCTAGAAATGAAATAATATTTGTTATTTTTAAGTATTTAAATGCAATTGAATAGACCACGCACAATTAAGGAAATAATTAAATTATTTTCTCTCTTTCACTAACTGTCCATGAACTTATTGTCTCAGTCAGGAATAGAATGTAATCTACAATAAGGATCATTACGTTTTTGTCAGAGTCAAAGGCAACCGATGATGCGAGATTGGTTGCTCTATGTTTACTTCAATGAAAAAAGTCCTATGATAAGCAGTGGAATGGAACACGCCTAAATTATTAGGACTGGTCGGTCTTACAGTACATGGAAGATATACCTGTTTAAAAGACCAACAGCTCATTTCCAATAGGCAGTTGTAAATTTTAGTGTTATCATGCTACCAGATGTGTCATAAATCTATTTAAATAACAAACAGTATAAATAGATTATTAGCTCGTTTAAAATAACAGTCACGCTACGCACCTGTCCCTCGCACACGTCCAATATCAACACAGCATATATTGCTTACCTCGCTACTGAGTTCCTTACGAATGTATTGGGTTCTTTTTATTTATGTTAGATTGTATTATTTTCCAACCAGCTTTCAAAACATATGTAGGTACATAACCTTAGACTACAATTTATGTTCCTTTTACAATAAGAGTTATGGCAGCACTACATTATCGGTTGGGATCACGTATCGCATTTTAATGTGAGGTCTACATAAGTCTAAAAATTAACATAACGACAATTGGCCACGATGACCTGTTACTAAATGTATACCTAAAAAAGAAGCCATGGGTACCTGCACTAACGATGCTGGGTACTATACTATGAACGCACGCCTATTGCCAGTCTTACCAGCACAGTGGCAATAGCTATTAAGATTTATTTCGAAATCCGACCTATATCAATTTTCATCCGGAAAATAGACCCTAATGAAGCGTAATGCGGTATCAGCCAGTAGGTAATATGTTACCAAACAAAATGCCAACTTGGGTCTCGAAATGCACATTAGTTAGGCCGGTGATCGCGTTCTTTGGTACGCAGCCAGAATGACCGATCCTTTTGGCTTGTTGGTACGTTGGTCGTAGCGCACCGTCGCGAAAATAATGTCAGTTCAGAGATTAACGAACTTCAGCAGGCTGACCTATTAAATAGGCGCAGGTAAATTCATACTTTGATTTATTGAATTGCATCGATTTCAATCCTATTAGTGCTAACTTTGTATAATACAACCAGGAACACACTCAGAAGAGATAGAGAGAAAATCACTAACGTTGTAGTTGCACCAGTTTATGGTGATGAGGATTTGGATAATGTATCTAATTAATTTTAATGATTTTGACGACCTCGATGGCGCAG
Source organism: Plodia interpunctella (assembly GCF_027563975.2). NCBI lineage: Eukaryota > Metazoa > Arthropoda > Insecta > Lepidoptera > Pyralidae > Plodia > Plodia interpunctella. Next base: position 6,449,702 of record NC_071303.1, read on the forward strand.
TGGTAAGATTCTTGCCACTGAACCGAGAGGTCCCGGGTTCGATCCCCGGTCGGGTCATGATGGAAAATGATATTTTTCTGATTGGCCCGGGTCTTGGATGTTCATCTATATATGTATTTATTATAAAATATAGTACCGTTGAGTTAGTATCCCATAACACAAGTCTCGAACTTACTTTGGGGCTAGCTCAATTTGTGTAATTTGTCCTAGTATATTTATTATATAAAAAAATATATGTTTACATGGATTTACCAGATTAATTCTGATGCTTTTGAGCGACTTCAATAAAATCTAACACCAGTGTTAGCAATAACACAATCTGAGAAAGAGAAGACTATATTAATAAAGAAAAAAGATTGCATCAGCAATCTGATAAGCCTTTTATATACGCTACTAATAACGTTCGCAGTAGACGACGATTCTAAAAATACTGAGTTGTTATTTCTTTTATCTCATTTGTCTTCACTGTGTCTACGCTTTCGTTGTAAAAAATCCTCTATTATGTCACTGTAATCTTTAAGTCTGGTTTATGTAGGCACTGGAGCGTGGGTAGACCATATCAGACGGCACTGTCAAACTTGTTTACAAGACTTCCTCTATATGCGTATGTTCAATACTTTTTGTCACTCTTTCTGGCGCCAGCAACGTATTGTTAGTTCGTCAAACGTGATTCATTTAGTGTTACTTTCATTTTTCCAACATCATGCCATACATATTGGTCAAGATATTTGTGTATTGTATTTGCCATGATGTTATTATTGTTACTCGATCTACTTTAGATTTGAAGTTGGATGTACCTTGCCATTTGTGCCAATCTGGGTAAAAAAATAATGATTGCGTGTTTAAATACCATTACATTTCGTCGAAGGAGTACTTACAACAAGTTTTAGTCAGTTACTTAGTTGTGTGTGCCATTACTAATTGTTTGTTTTATATTTTCAGGTAATTAGCCTTCACGTTCCTCTTTTCTGAACGTCCGAAATCTTGGCAAATACGCAATTTCGGTGAGTCCGGGGACAAACATTTGATGCCTAATTAACTGCGACCAACAAATTAAGAATTAATTATAGGTACTTATTTGCATAAAAGTACCAAAACTTGTTTTTCTCAAATCATACTTCCAGTTCCTTTGAAAAATCTATTTTTATTATATATTTTATTGATTAAAGTAACAACTTCTTCAGTTAGTCCATCAATGATTATATTTAAATAGAAATAGCCGGCTCAGTTTATCTAGTTTCTATACGCCTATGTAATGTATCTTTGCTACGGTTTTGGAAGTATCTGAGCAGTTGTTTCATGAGTTACTTAGGAAAATCTAGTTCCTATTTCAAACAACAAAGTTCGGGGAATAAGCTATTTCTTAAAAAATATCTTAATATTGATTTTTAATATTTGGTTTTAGTATTTGGGTGGCACATTTTGTGGTGACTTGTTTTTCACATCACGAAAATAGACTGGTCCACTACTTTGCTAAATAATAAGAAAAAGCTCGAGATTGGCCGTGTACGAAATGACCATCCTCATCAATCAGCTGCTTGGAATGGTTCCAAGATTTTTTCCACGTTTAGGTTTCGTAGTTTAGTTCAATAATTTTACAAGCTCGTGTCGCCCTCGCTGGTCGCTTTGCGGTGCGTCTCGTCATTGGCTAATATTTTTTGTTCTATACGAAATGAATAAATCTAAACCATTTATCTGTCTACATATATTTATCCTTATATATTATAAACAAAGTCCTGTGCTGCTTCTGTCTGTCTGTTTGCGATAAAATCTAAAACTATTTCACCAATAGATACTGAGATTTCTGAGGAAAATTAAGGTGTATAATTTATTATGTTTTAACCGAGCGAGTAGTAATAATATAAATATGAGTACACACAAAATGAGGCTTGTGTCACGATTTTGTCAGATCCCATCAACGGCTGCTGGGATGTTTTCAGCCTCTTAATCTTTACGTACCAGACTGTCTCTTTATGTCGTTTCAGTTATGAAATATTTTGTTCGTCTAGTCTGTGCTACTTTACCGCCTCTACATAATCGAGTGCCGTCACTTATTCCCAAGTCCCGACCTTTATATCATACTGTTCGCATGTCTCTCTTCCACTCTTTCTCTTTTTCTCTTTATGTGTGTGTTTCTAAAGAACTCAACTTTATTTACCTATTGCTACTATTATTTTTACCTTATAACCCTATTTATATTTCACATTTTTTGTCACTTGTACTCATAACATAAACATCGTTATTTACACTTCACAAATTCATGAGTATTATTTGTTTTCATACTATTGTACTCCCATTCTATTAACAATTAAGTTGTTGACGGTATTTTGAATACATGCTATTTCTATCGTTGTTGACGGACGCTAATGGTATTTCAGTACTTTCGTCTTGAAAAGTTTCTCAGAGACAGTTCGAATGAAGTGTTCACGACACCTTTACGCAATTCCTGTCTCACGCCCTAACGCTTGCCAAAGCTATACGTAATACGCGTCAGTATACCGCCGCCGCCAAGGGAAAGTGTTCTTCCCGACTTTTGACATTTTGACTCATTTTCTATGAATCCTAAATATCATAGTTTACAAATATTTCAGTTGGCACAGGTGACGCCAGTAACGGTTCTCGGATAGTGACCTATTTATGATTTTACTTTTCACAATGATGACTTTTTCGTTCTTTTACTACACCTTGATCCTTTAACCCTTTAATACAGGTACTATTGGTAAGTAAAAGTGTGTGGGTAATTAATTTAATCGAAACACTGAAATTTTGCATTATGTAAATTTTGCTATGACTTGATTGCTGATAATGTTTCATTATTATGATATGTTGCAGTACTGGAAGTTTACTAGGAACTCCATATGAAAATAACGCCATGGAATTCTTGTTTGCTATTCATCTAGATTTATATAAATTAGAGCTTGCACCCAAGTACTTTTTGCAAAACCTTCCCATTATATTTTAAGTCCTGTAAACATCGATATTACAAACGTGAAAATTGTTTTTCAGTAATGATTTTTTTTATGCGTTTGTGGTAATTTTTGACCAGTATGACGGGTTGATTGCCCGATGCGTTGTTAAATAAAGAATAATGTCGCCAAGATAAAAAGTGATTAGATTCGTGACAAGAAGCAGCGTGCTGTCTCTGGGTGTTTTCTTCCTAGTCGGCACGGCCGTTGAACTTTTGCTCCTTATTTAGATTATAGGAGTGGAGACGTCGACCGCCTCAATCGGGCCGTCCTCTGCGAAATTCGAATGATTACTTCCGCAATCTATGCCAAATCTTTACGCTTTGAGGATGATTTATCATTATACAAAATGGTTTCCATGTGTAATATCGTGATGTATCGATGTACGCTAGGGATAAATATTTTGTTCTTTTTTTTTAAATTTTTATTGAGATTATAATTCTGGCTTTGGCAAGGACATTCTTTCCATATTGTACCTGCAACAACGTTGCATATGAAACTCGGTATTTTTGTGTACAATAGCATCAACTACTAGTGGTTTAACTCACGTCGCCAAAAGTCGCAGAGCAAACGCAGAACGCAGTCCTCGGCATCGTTTATATGCAATCCAGAAATAGACCACGGAAGCGTCCGACCGACCCGTTTGGTATTTGTTCAGCGTTGACCTAAAACAGCACTCGCTTTGCTCGTTTGTTATTTGGCTGAATTGCTGTAATGTAGGCTGATCGACTTCAGCTTCCATTCTGTGCCATCAGGTTTTATTCCGCTAGTATGTTTATAGCTTATCCTACTAGCGATATCTTCATCATCTATTTAGTTTATTTCTTTCCCCAGCCATGACGACTTCACTTGTTTCCTTTTTGAATTTTATTCATAAAGTCGATGCTATAAAATAATCCACACTTTTAGTGCCTGATTTAACTAGGACTCTAAATTTTGTTGTACCTGGATAGTGTTCTCATTGGCTGTAGACCAAAATTGATTTCATTAGTTATTTCTGTTATGAAATTATTTTCAATGAATGCATTTATAACATGTGTCGATTCATACCGCCGCCAAAATAAGATCATGCGATAATATTAATAATTAGTAATTAAATTTTGAGAATTTGAAACGATAATAACTAACAAATGGTAGAGTTTATAAATTTGAACTGAAACACTTGAGAGAAACGCTAAGAGAATGAGAACTTGTGGTATAAAGCATTCTTATGTTCAAGTCTTATCATAATTAAGAATTATGGTCAACATCAGGTTTTTCTCCTGTGACGGGGTGATTTAAGTAACATCGAACTAGATCATAATCATTAGATATTTTGTTAATACTATCTGTATAGTAAAAATTTAAGTAGAAATTTTTATCGTAATAGTGACGGAGTTCGTGAAGATTTTGATGATTTCCATACATATTGTATCGTAAGTCGTCACGCGGCATCGTGCCAGAGCTTGTTGGGTAGACTCACGTGAAACATGACGAATGAATGGAGGGCAACACGTGTGAACATCATCACAATCGTCGACGGAACCGGCGTCAGCGCCGACAATATTTCTATCCTTACTTACCCCTGAATTTGATTTTCGTAAAAGAATTTTGATTTTCGTGAAAAAAAAAAGCCATATGCTGTTTTTTTCAACTACAATTTTTTTACAGCCATATGCTGTTTTTTTTTCAACTACAATTATTTTACGGATAACACAATTAACGTTTTGCTCTGTACTTTTGGGTCAACAAAGTTTGAATAAATAAATATGGAAGTTAGTTCTCGAATGTACAATCATTAGCGCTCATCACCTAAATTCATTGAAAATTCATCGCTTGTGGTGGTAGTACTTGTGGTGGTCATGCCACATAAATGTCTGTGCAGGGTTACTTGACATCTTGTCGACTGTAGGGAAAAAATATTTCGTTCAATAAAATGTTAATCCAATTATTTAACGAGTAAGAGTGTTAATAATAGATATACGTGGGCATGAAGAAATTAATCCGGCCGAAAGTTGACCACGTTAAATACAAATGTTTCATTTGATGGACGATGTTTAATTTGGCACTTAATTCAGCAGTAGTGAAGCGGCCATATTGTTCAACCAAACATCGTCCAACCAAATGTCAAATGTTGCCAAGGAAATGTTTGTCGAGCAAGAGATAGCTTGGAAAGTTATTTTACAGTGAGTCTGTGAGACAATTTACAAGTGTTTCAGTTAATTGTGTTGTGTTCCGCCCGGCTGCCAATGACTATAAATCCAGATTAATCAGTCGACGTGATTGTTCCTCTCGGGCCGTCGAGCTACGCCAAGGTTGCGGTTGCTACTTCGTGCTGCAGCTATTCTTCAACTTTATCTCTTATATAAAAATCTACTCTTCCACCGAGAAACTCCTTATTTTCGTAAAGCAGTTTACACGCTACCTTTGAATGCAATAACAAAAAAATTACGGCTTTGTGGCCGCTTCAAGGTAACATAATGCACATTTGCGAATCACATAAAGACGTGAAAGTTAAATACAACCATACAAATACATATAATACAGTATACTCGTAATTTGTACCAGTGTAACGTATCTGTTTTATACGATCATTTGACCCTCAGTTGCTGGAAATTACGGACTTATATTTCTTTTGTTTCACACGTGTAAACGAATAAAATCAGCCTTTTGTATGATCAATTTTTCAAATTTATTTCGAATCATTATAAAAATGATTTGTGTATGAAATATATTGCTAGCTTTTCTAATTTATTCGTCATATCTATAGAATATGCGTCACTGTTTTTAATATTAGTTTCAATCCCAATTTTTATTAAGAAGTGTATCTGGATTTTTCTTTTACTGTTGCGTTGATAAATTTGACGAAATAAGTCTCGGCCGGTCATTGTACTTTATGACGCCTATACCACAAAACTATATAGAATCACATAAATTATTGATTTAATTTAGTGGGTGACATATCATACTACTACTAGTAGTCAAAATATGAAGAATGTTGTACTTGTAATGTTGCTATGTTGACTTCTTTCGTTCTTCGCTAGTAGATGTTGCTTGAGACTTCAATGAACCTTTGCTTGCCAGAAAGCAATTAAAATGGATACAGGTATGCGAAAGTCTAATGAATTTTCTATTACTAAATTCAATATTTTTACAGCTTGGCGAGGACTGGGAAATTTTACCCGATATTTTTATACACTCCTTAAATTTATGGTTTAGCCGTCGACGGGACTAACGTATTTTTAAATAATTGGTAGTAGGTACATGAGAACACGAATGCGAGAGTCGTGGGTTTTCGTACGGGAGCAATATTTTGAATGAAAATTATAATCTTCAAGCGTGGAAACATTTATTACAAATGAACGTTTAAAAATAACTCAAATCGCATCATCGCATAATACTACATAAGAATTTTCTCTTACGTAATTGACTTTTATTTAGATTAATTTAATGTCTATCGCGTCGGCAGTTAACAGTTGGCAAATTGACATTCTTTTATAAATTCGCAAACCCTGAAAATTTGCACACTGATAGCCAAGAATAGTGTATTCGGCTGTTATTTATGATATCGCAAAAAATCTATTTTTTGTCAGAAACACATAAATTTGTTACTCACGTTTATCGTGGGTTATAGATTACAATGTGCAAAATACATTTGAAATGTATTTTGGGATATGGGAACAAAGTAAAACGAGCGATCACGTTAGGCCAAAATATTGAATTTATCCCTACTTGAATCTAGCTCAAAAAGCGCCTTTCAACTTGTTTATAATCTTTGTATCGATTTCATTTTGTATTATACATTATTTGTATGATACAAAGTAAAGTAATAAACAAATGTATTACTTTTGTTTATTACTTTACTGTTACGGCTCTACTCCGATTCTCCGTAATTGCAAACTGTGGGCTTTTCTACACACTTGTTTACAACATTACAGTTCCATCACGTGGGCGCGGCCATCACTTGCGTAACGGGTTAAGGATAGCTATCATCGTGGTACACATCCACTTATTGCGACTCGCGAATGGTACAAGTGGTAATTCTGGCTGTTTTTACAGCTGCAGTTCACCATAGGCGAACTCTACAGCGCGCTAACTGTGCTTCGACGATAAACAGACGGCCACGGTTGCCGACTCGCTGAAAACATCCTTTTACGTCATCAGCTCGCTATGGATACAGCCGCGGTATGCGATGGATTGTAAACGAATGAGCTATTCTAACTTTGGCGATATATTTATGCCTAAAGTTTTCTTAATATTCATATTCCCTATTGTCTAGAAGTGCTAAACCGCAGACCTACGCAATTCCGATCTCCGATATTGCGTATATCTCGATAACAATGTACATTTTTATGAGAAAATTCTGTTTACCGACGTCCGTCGTATCGTCCATAAACCCATTTATTAATATTTTGTAGATTGCGGCTTCACCAGGCACACAGTGAGCTGTGCTATTTACTATCTGTTTATTTGGATCCGATTAAATCTCTAATTTCAGCTGGATTGGAGAGCTTTTGCATTAATTATGGGTGTTGACATGTCGAGTCGTATCATCGACGTCGTGTCGTCATAATCATTGATTTCCCGTTCAGTGACTCCAAATTATAGTTTTAATCAACCAATTCATTAAATATTAAAACTTCGTGTATCGCTACCGCGTAGTGGTTTACAATATTTACAAATATATTCGGCATCGTGAGGTGCTGTGCTATCGTCCATCAGCAGATTGCGAAGGAAGCGTGCTAGACGTTTGCCGTTGTTGGCGAATTCATTCATCGACTTACGAAAGTCAATTGAGATCCGAATTTAGCCTAGTGCGATCAGCCAAACTTGTATGTTGTGCAACAGGAGAGCCCGGCGAGGCATCGGCGGCGCCAGGAGCGTCTTTGCCTAATCTTAATGAATTGATAAATCACAGTAATGCTTTTTATTCAGCATATTTTTTATTATACATTCTCAAAAAGATGGCATTATTACTTATTAATAAATCATCTAACTAATATCAATAAGTAAGTAATTAAGTAATTTAAATTTAGCACGATAATTTGTTCTTTGTATGCAACAAAGATAAATCACAGTAACGCTTTTTATTAAGCATATTTTTTATTATACATTCTCAAAAAACATGGCATTTTTACTTATTGATAAATCAACTAACTAATTTTAAATTACTTGTGTGCTACATTTCCATTTTTTAGAAAATATATTATTAGATTTACCGTTATTGGTTGACAGTATATCTGTCATACATTCATCTTTTCAATGAGTCATCTCATGCACGACTTCACTAGCGGAAGACTTATTGTTGTACATCGCTGGTACTGTGTCAAGGATATATGTTATGTCCGAACCGCAGTGAACACTGATTGGGCACGCATGATTCAAACAAAGTTTACGGTCTTAAACTACTACGCTAGTATTTAGAATCAAAACAAATAATCTTATACTGGTATATACATGTCACACATGCTTTTAAAATTCAAAATAGATCTTATTTAGACTGATATGCCTGTGGTCCGCGTAAAAATGACTTTAAAGTTTTGAGATTCGTCTCGGATATTTTGACCGACTCTCTTTGTGAATGCTGTTGTTGCCGAAGATAAGAAGTGGGCCTATTCTAGGGCGGAAACCACACGCCGATGTATGATGAACTATAAATTACAATTAGTCTCAAAACAGGCTAAGTGTGAGGTGTGTCGTTCCGCCATGCCACCGTCACAGGCATATCGGGGTCATTCCCCACACATCTTTGTCGCGTCTGGGAGATCCGTCCTACAAATCATATTTAGCCTAGCGCTAAAGTGGTTTGTGACTATTGCTGTTTGTCTTGGAATATACGCCTTATTGAATGCGATTTGATACACGCCACAACTGGGAGCGACCTACTTAGCCAAAGCACAGATTATGCCAAAAACTTGGCAGACTTCATGTTTTTTATGTACTTTGTAGTTTTTGCGTGACGGAAAACAAACATCAGAATACTAAATTTAGATAATCTTTGTAAGATATTACTAAACCATTTATCGGATGTTGTACCGAGTTACTTCTTTGCAATAGTAGTGTTTTCTTTTTTGTTTTGAAGTTGAAATTTAAGAAGCTTGATAAATTGCAGCTTAAAGCTAGAATTTGAAGTGGATCAACTTTTGTTATACTCTATGATTAGGGTCAAGCAGGTGGTCGTGAGTGGAACAAAAAAGCATCAAACTGAGCTGCAATGGTGAAATAGAATCCTTTATTAATTCTTTGTCAATGAATCCTTTAATTTATTATTGACTTGTCAATGGTTATTCTATATGTATAATAAGTGCGTATGGTCAGTTAAAAACATTGTAATGAAATCGTGGGCGAAGACAGGTGCGCGCACCCACGCGTGGGCCCAGTGCCGTGTGCACAAGTGACGTCAGCGTCACAGCCTCCGGTGTAGTAGACGTTCACGGAACTTGCCATTCACAATGGATAGTACCACAGTTTTATAAGGCAAAAATGTAGGAAAGTGGACGGAAGAAACCGGGAAAAAGCTTAGATGAGACAGTTTTATAAGACATCGTCCAAAGGCGTTCATGTGACCGGAGACGTACAATGCAAGCTACTGCTCTGTTTATTATCTCTCTACGTACGAAAACTTTGAATGTCATTATCTGTTTATTCCCTAATCTCTGTCAATAGTAATCGAGATCCGGATTTTTCGATCTACCTGATTAAAATTTTGAAATTCAATATTGTATACGTCAAATATTATATCTATGGGCATACTACCTTCAATTGCCTCCAAATTCACAATCTAAGGTCAAACGACTGAAGTCCTTGTGAAAGTCAACTAACGACTACGCGTTGATGTCTTTTCTTTAGAAGTATTAATAAACTTCATGGTTATACGAACGAAACGAAATACATACAGAATAAGATTATTATGAGTGTATTTCAATTACATGGAGTGTCTTCCAGGACCGGATTCTATTACATTGGCCAATTTTATTGTAAAAAATTCCAAAAAGATAAAATCAATGATATTATAGAGTACTCGTCAATCAACCTACATTATTTATTTTTTCTCGTGATTAAGTAAGAGTTTTTGACCACAAGCATGTTCGGCTTCGGCTTATTATTTCTCTCGACTCAGCACAATCTATATTTCAGTGAAATGTCACATTCAAAGGAACATAATCTGCCTGCGTTGACAAGATTGACGAACTCTTCTAGTGCGTCGTCGTTTTTATTTTGTCTTAGAGCCTCGCCTTGACCTGCATTCGCTTCGAGAGAAAAGAAAATATATCTCTATACACCATACATAATGTTCATAGTTTTTAAAGTGAGCATATACAGAAAACTATTTTTTTTATCGTTGCACATTAAACAAGCCGTACTATGATGGCACTTCACACGTTTTATCACAGTGTTGTCGTATTTATGTCGAATACGCAAACACGAATAGCAATATGATGTGATGTGCTTGCTTTAATTAAAATATCTGAAGACGTGTCCAAATTCGTGACAGCTCAGCTTGTTATTCGCTAGGAATAGGTAAAGGTTTGCATCTAAAAATGTCGCATATGTCTCATCACATTACGAACACCTAGTATGTTCCATTTGGTACAAAATTCTGATGCAGCGACTGGCGTGGGAGGTGTTGACGCGATACAAATCAGTGCGATGACTACCCCCTACTCACGACGGAGGAAAAACATCCAACGATATTGCTCGATTCGGGAACATTCCCAGCGAATGTCGTGCGATGGATATGCGTGAGTGGAGTGGATTCAATACATCTAAAACTATATTAGGGACATGACTTGTCTTTCTTTGCTTATAGCATCATTACCATCTTTATCATCTGGCCAGTAAAGCCTAATTTCGTACTAATCATATCGTCTGCAGTAATTTATTTTGTGCTTTATATGATTTTATTAATTGGCTTTTATGTATGTTTAGATTAGGCATACAACATAAAACTAAAGTAAACCGATTTCCGCTGTCATAATTTGCATTTGCAGCAAACTGTGTAATGAAATGAGTCAGAAACACGTGAGGGAGATTGTTTACAAAAATGTGTTCGGTAATAGCGACGTAAAAATGCGTAACAGGCGTTTATCTTATTAAATTATCTGTTTTCCACGGATTGTACCAACAACGTAGGTAGGGTGTTGAGAACAAAGTTATCTATAACATACCTAGTCGTCATATAAGGTCTGTAAGTATCATTTTTTTAACCTTTATACAAAAATTTCGAATTAAAAAAAAAAATTAGGTAATAACTATGTTACATGAAAATTAGGATGTAAATATAACCTAGATATTAATTTTCGACATGTAAAACTGCTTGCTTCTGCAATTTTTTTAACAAAATAGATTATTGAATGTTTTTGAAGTCTGCACGTGTTTACCTAACTTTTAGTTTTATATTGCATAACTCACGTAAGCTGACAGATGTTTTATTTATTCCCCCTCGTATTTTCGGCTTTATTGCGAGTTTTAAACATTACGTAACCTTACCATCTTTCATCGCGTACAGATACAGAAAACATTCACGCTTTTACGGAATTCATCGTTTGGAAAAAAATACTGATAGACTGATAGTTAGCTAGAAAACATAATTTACAATCTAGAGTTATAGTTATTTATCTTCATTGATCTAGCTAGACTCTTGATCAATGAATATATAAGGTATTTCTGACGTGAACTAAGATCAATTTGAATTATTTTAGTAACGAATGTACTTGAACTACATAGGCGTGCTCTTACATTACGCCGGTTAGTAATTCAGCTCCTATCCGAGCTATTCCTATTACAGTGCGAGTGTATGGGAATGTTACGCGCTCGTTGGCATTATCGTAAAGTTCGTTGTAAAGCGACGATGCTCTCGGCAATGCATCAAAGAACTGATGCTTCAGCCACAGATAATACATTTAGCTATCGCAAACGCGTTCAAGGACCCAAAACAATCAGTGTTGTAAACAATCACACCGCAATCGCCGCACCCGATTTACTCGGTCCGCACCCAACGTTTACTTTTTAAATGTGGTCTATTGAATTGGGATGTGATGTAGTCCGTTAGTAATTTTTCTAGTTTGAATTAGATTTTTGTCAGTATAGTAATATTATTAAACGTTAATAATTATTGTTTCCTTTAGAATTCTTTGTTAGAATTTCTTGTACAAAGATATGAAAATAGTATATGGAACATACGTTAAAACACGTGTCTAGGACAGAAATAAACTAATTAACTCACGGAAGTAGCAGACGTTACCATTATTTTGCATGCTTCCACAGCTCCCGCTATCGTGCCACAAAATCCTAGATATAACAGTACAAATTAGGTATCTGAACCGCCTGCACAATATGACCTCTGGATGTGGGCCCCGGGAGCATTTTCATTTACCAATAATGTAGAGTTGTAATCCAGTCAAATCTTAATAAGTACTGTTTTCCAAATTTTAATGGTTTATATGAAAGTGAGAACAAATATTGATATCACGTTTATTGAAATACATATTAAGTTATCCTGCATCGTTTTGTCGCAGTGATAGCGCCGAACTTGCAATGAATTTGGGTATCTAGCTGTTGACTATTCTTATATTATCTGTTCTTATTTTTTATATTTTTACAGAAAGCCGATCAGTGTGCGGCGGAGGCAGCGGGTCCGAGGGCTCGGAACAGCGCGCTTCGTGGCGGGTGACGCTGGACCACGACCTGGTTGAGACGCTCAGCGCCATCTACCCTGAGTGGTTCAAGCCTCAGCACAAACGCGAGCGCAGCCGCGCCGCCTCACCGGTCTCGCCGGTCTCCCCGCCGCGCACCCCGGCTTCCCCGCCTTCTGACGATATCTTCAGGTACCAATCACTTTTCATAATAATAATAAAAACTATTTTTTTCCTCTTAATTTAAGATTAACTCTCTTAACTTAAGGTGACATAGGGCTTAAAACTATGCAATGGAATGCAAATAATTCTAAATTTGGCAAGATGAATCAGAATGAGATGTTCACATGGAAATTAGAAAATTTAGGTTGCTTTGTCTATCAAAGTGCACTACGCTGAGTCACATCTAGAATAAGTGTGCAAGTGGTTCTTTTAAATGAATAGAAGTTAATCTTTGTAATCCAACAATATTATAAATGAGAAAGTTTGTTTATTGCCTTTTCACACTTTCTCTACTAAACTAATCATCTCGAAATATTGCATAAGAGTGCGGATATGTATCCTATACCATTCATAAATAAGAGTTGTACCCGCAGGAAACACGTTGTTTACGACAGCTCATAGAAACATTACTTCTGAAATAACTACTATTGACTACAGCTTGACTTTACTATTTGGTATTGCAATGACAAAAATATGTTGTTCGTTAAGTTTCCATTTTCTACTCTTTATAGAAATTTACGTTTTCTTCGTCAACTTATTCTGGCTAAAATTGCAATGGCTCTTGCTTTTCTTTTTTGTAGTTCGGGCGCAGAGGAGATGGCAGGGCGGGAGGCGAGCGGCAGCGGGGCCAGCGAGGCATCGAGCTCGCCTCGCGTATCACCGCCCAAGGTGGTCGTCGACGACAGTCCACTGCAACCGGCCATGGGCAAGCACAAGGAATGTTAGTATCGCCATAAGACACTATTTGTTATTTATATATTTCCAAGAAAAACAATACACTTTTTGAGCCCCAGACGACATTGCAGCTTATCATAAGTGAAATCGATTTTATTCTTTTTTGCAAACATCATTAACGATATAATCTCTCATGCACTAAATTCATGCTTTGTTTCGGTGTTTCATCAAGCTCTGCAAATTAAGATAACAATTTCTATATTATTGAAAAAATCAATATTAACCTACGCGAAAAATCGGTTGTATGGTAAATGTATTTTGTTTGTCGTCTATAAATGTCAATGAGTCAGTTATTTACCTTAAATTTATGTAACACGGAATGCTCGGCAGCCAGCGACGAGCTGCAACAAATCATAATAATGTCAAAATGTTACTGTTCCCTCATATTTATTGCATCTGTAATGGCATGATAAGTAAAACATAACAAGTGGAGCTCATGATGAAAAACACGTGTTGTCTGCCAGTAGGAAAATGGAAATGTCAACGAGGACATGTTTTTTCTGGACATTAGGTACATAGTTTTAGCTTCCAAATATATTTCCAAATATTGTTTAATTATTTCGTTTATTCAAAACTGTAAAACAGATATTGCAAAAGAAAGGGACGTAACATTATAATTTAAGTTATTTTAAACTTTTCTATGTCAATTTAATGAATACCATTCAATAAACCTCTTTCTGACTCCCATGGGAAGTAACACAGTTCTCAGTAATGCGATTGCAAAGTTTTCTCATTTATGGCACTTACTTTCGCTTATAACGATACTAATGTAAGCTCCAGCAATAAAAATATAATTGTGTATATAACTACAACCTACAGACTGCAATTACTCATTGTAACCATCAATGTAGACATAACGCTTATACAATTCGAATTCTCCGTATAATTCAAATGCAGCTTTTGTTCAAATAAATTAAAATTATTTGACTTAACTAGTTAGTGTGTATGCAGCTAATTGTCACTAAATGTCAGTCGTAAAACTCATGTCACAACTTCAAGTTTTCTTAAATATATCAAGCATTTAGACGACTTCAATAAAATCTGACCCCAGTGTTAGCAATAACATACTCAAAGATAGATTACCAATAAATCTAGTCAAATTAAAGCGCTTTACGATAGATCCTTAGATTTATTTACTTTTTCATTTAGAATGCAACAAAAGAAAGGCTCGGGTCTCTGAGGTCGTCGTCGTTTCGTATTAGTATGCTAGCTGCGTGAGCATTTCCGGCCATATCGCACAGGCCAGCGGTTGCTGACAAATAAACTCCCATCCGTTGTTTGCCTCAAGAACAACGCGACGACGGCTGTGTACGTACATAAATAAATACATTAAAGACCCATTCTGTCAATAACGTACACAGAAATCGTTATAAATGTCGCTAAGTTCAAAAAAATACGATGTTTTTTTTTTTCAGGTCACAAATCATTATAATGTATAAAGTATATATAGTGCTTACTTCGCGTAGTTACTTATTTTAACTACTCTCGCACATGGCTTTGATGTTTTCATGTTCCGCCATCACATATAAACGAACAGTTGAACCGTTTCGAACGAATTCGAGTGTTGCGGAGACGCCCAGTAACCCACAATATTCGGCGCAGTGGTAGTGAATGTTTCGTCTGTAATACGGTCGCGGCATAACACTAGTTTCCTTGTGCAGTGTTTATTTATTTTGGCGCTGCGCCAGCGTTGTCCGCCGGTCGCTATGTTCCCCGCTTGTCTACACGCAAACATGAATATAGAGCTCTATTCGCCTACGCCACTCCTGTTGACTTGATCGATATATTCGTGCCTCGATCGATCTCGTCGACCAGCTTACTCGATAATCGACGTCAAAGTCCGTCACCCGCGTCATAATACTGGTGTTTTCCGATGCGACAGCTATTCAATCAGTCCCCATTGTTGCATGCAAAAGGAGAACCCATATACGATCACTTATGAATAGCTATTGAGTCTTCGATGTATGCATTGCACATGCTTTATGATTACCCACGTTAATGAATTACATACAATGACGGATGTATTAATAGCTACAGGAAAACAGTTTCCAATTTCGGCATAATGTATTCTGTTAGTAGAAAAGATACATGTTATTAATTTAATTATTCTTATTTTGACAGCATTGAAAGTAAAGCTGATGATGAGGAGGCCTATCACGCAGCTCGTGGCGCAAGGAATTATGCCTCGTAAGTAATATTCATACCTATACATTGTAGATGTAGGTATTTATTTACTAGCTGATGCCCCTGACTGGGTTCGCGTGGTCTCATGACTCTAGTGAATTATAAATACGAAAGTAAGGATGTTTGTTACTTAGTTATGCCAAACCAGCTGGACAGATTTTATCTAACATTATTTATATGATCCGTTGCCATCGAAAATTAGGCCTAAAATGTTACCGTCATTTATCATAAATTGTAAACGTAAATAAATCCTAAACTATGAAATAAGTAAAATGAAGTCTCTTCGATTCTCGATTTTTATAACTCATCAATGAATGCTCATCAGACTGAATATTTTTTGCTAAGGCGTTATTTCGATATCTATTATTGGTAGTCCGTTAGACTAAGGCATAAACTGTTCCAGTCCCTATATGTTGCACTGGCTTCATAGCATATACAACAAAAGTTTCATTCAAATCCGTCCAGTAGTTCCGGAGATAAGTTAGATTAGTGGAAACATACGTTATTTTTTAAAATTCTTATTCTATTACTGTCTCTTATTCGCCCTAAATATTTTTTATTAAAATATATTAAATGTACAGGCAAACTTATTTTACTGTTTTATTATATGTATTGATTGATTGCTTAACTGTTCTTGAGTATTTAAAAGTTAAGAATGTAATGCCGCATACGGCAGGGCGCCGCAAGGCGTTCGAAGGATTGGAAGAAGGCAGAGTTTATACCTGAACGAGCATCACATGCCTGAGCGTTTCATCTCAATCTCATTAAATACCCAAATAATAAAATTCACAGTTCGTCTATACAAGTTTTACAAAAGTTTCTCAATAAAGAAGTTTTCACATCATAAAATCTTGGTCGCCACTTTGCAATACAAACTATTTGTGCGCTCTGTTTGTTCACAAGAAAGTAATTAAATCATAGTGATTGCTATACTAGCCGGGTAATTAGTTGGGTGCGTCGCAGGCGCCCGCGGCCGCTGCGCGCGCGCAGTCTCCGCGTGGGCGAAACTATTTTATTTACGATCCGAAACCCGCTGCTAATGAGGTTTTAAGACGCTACATGAAAAATACCCTGCGTTTTGCAGCTATGTACCGAGTTGACGACAGAGCATTTGGCATTCTTTCATGAAAAAATGTTTTCGGATTTATTTAAATCAGAGAGGTGCTTGAAAGATTATTATTTTATAATAGAGCAAAAGCTCTTTGTCAGATTTAACCTATTTTGTGATTTTAATTAATTTTACAGCTCAGAAAACCCCACCAGCGTATTTTGAACAATGCAAACAATTACAAAGAGCGAAAACTGGAGATTTACTCAAGGCGAAGATACAACGGCGGCCGGACCGCCAAGAATTAGAACGATTACATATCTTGGAACAGGTGCGTCTTTCTTTTTTATTTTATAGCTAGTTACTAGCCTATGTTCGTATGAACAAAAATACTTATGGAAATTAAGAAAACAGTGAAATATATAACTTAGATACTTTCATGTATCTACCAACTATGCATATAATCTCAGTTATAATAATATAATGTATATATTATCCGATTTTATGCAATTGAATATTGAATTGATACTGGGACAAATTATTTCATTTAATGAGCCATAATGTAAGCTGGCTTCTTGTTTCATTGGATATGAATCTATATTTTATGACATTTATATAATGATATAGATAAACATCCAAGACACCAGGTGCATTTTTTCAGACGACCTCTGTATACTCTAATGGTCAATACAAAATGATTCATGTTTGTAGGAGAGCCACGTAGATCCGAGCCTAGCGGAGAAGCAGCGGATGCTGAAGAAAGCGCGGTTGGCGGACCAGCTCAACGACCAGCTGTCGCATCGACCCGGCCCGCTCGAGCTCATCAAAAAGAACATCCTCCACACCGAGGAGAACATTGAGACTGCCGTGAAGACCGGCATCCTCGCCTTCAAGGCCACCAGCGAAGGCGCCTCCGCCCGCCCCCAACACCCCTCCTCCTATTGCGGACCCCCCGAAGAAGTCTCCCCATCCCCTTCCCCACCTTCGACACTCTCCCCCGCAAGCGTCGCCTCTCCCCCGCAGCACCCTGCTCCTGGCAAGGACAAAAATCGCAAGAAAAATAAACAAAAACAGCAACCGAAAGCTCGCTTCAAGTTCCACGAGTATAAAGGACCTCCGAACGCCCAGAAGTCTACGTCGCCGCCGGGGTCTGTCGAGACTCCTTACGAGCTGTTGCTTCAACAACAGCAGCTGCTACTACAGCTGATGCCGGCGTCGCCCGCCGCGTCTGTGGCGTCTGACTGTTCGGACGTCTACCCCGCGCCTCCCCCGCCCCCACCACCGCCCGCGCCCCTCGCTTCCTTCACCATAGTTTCTCGTTTCGAGGACATGAAAGTCTCAGATTTACGCGCCGAGTGCAAACGCCGCAACTTACCAGTATCGGGGCCCAAGCCACAGTTGATTCAAAGACTGCGATCATTCATGGACAAACAGGTATTTTATTAATAAGAATCAATTCCATTCTCACATTGTAATAATTTTTGACAAGTTACTGACTATAATAAATAAATAATTTAATTAGTTATAATTTATCATGCCGTTACGAAAGTAATAAATAATTTAATTTAAAATGTATTTATTTATTTATTAATGTGAACTACCATCAAGTTCACAGTCTTAATGTAAATCATATTATATAACAAAATAAGACAGTATCACTGTGAACCAAAGCTGGGACATAGTTAAAATTGTAAATTAAGTCCAAATTGTGGACAAAACCTTAGGTAAAGTACCATAGCAGTACAAAAATAAGTCTTTTAAGTTTTATAAATACGATTCGTGAGACATTGAGTACCAAATAATGAAGATAAACAATTTCATGTAATCGAATTTATTTTACACGAGAATATGCATGGTTTACTTTATCGCAAACATGTATCACAGTATCTGTATTTGTATTCGTAAATAAAAATTTTCTTTTAGGAGGAAGCTCCGCGGTCGCCGGCGTCTGTCGCTTCAATAGCTTCAATCGCGTCCGTCGCGTCCGTTGCGTCGGTCGCGTCTCCGGAGTCCAGGCTAGAGGACGCGTCGGAGGACATAGTGCAATCGCAGAGGCGGCAGATCGAGGAGCTGGAGAGGAAGTTGGAGGCCTCCCGCCAGCAAATGGAGGCGGTGAGGCGCGAGGCGGCGGGCGCGGCGGCCAGCGACCAGAGCCGGCGGCTGCTGCAGGCGCACATCTGCATGACGCAGCTGCGCGCGCAGCTCGACGCGCTGCAGCAGCCGCGCCTCGTGCTGGCCGACGCCGCGCCCGACCGCGTCGTGCGCCTCTACACCGTCGCCTCGCCCGCCGACGCCGCCGACGACCGCCACCAGCAGAAGAACCCCGCTTACATTCTCAACGGCGTCAAAGTGGTGCCCATCGCGATTTTGCCCTCGCATTATGATCCGGAGCGCGCGGCGCCCCCTCCTATTCCCCCTCCTCCGCCCCCGCCGCCTCCGCCCCCGCAGCTGCCCTCGCTGCGGGACTGCACGGAGGACAGCCAGATAATGGATGACGTGCTGGAGATCCTCGTCGAGAACGGCGAGCTACCGCCGTCTGCGGTGGACGAGTCGCCGCGCCCCGTTCCTAACAACTATTTGAACAACTCCTCGAATGCGTTTTCTCCGCCGGACGTGCTCACAGATGACGTCCTGAATGACACGCACGTGAGAGACTCCTTGGCGGCCGAGGAGCTGCAGAGAGAACTAGATGACATTCAAAACGAGATCATGAATCACGCTGACATGCAATCCGTCAACAACGTCGACCACCACAACAACGAAATCGACCACGATTTGAGCGTAGATCTCCTCTCGAATGAAGATTTCCACCCGGATTTCGGCGCGCCCGACTCTTCGACCGACCACGACTTCTTCAGTCTGCTATCCGGCGACGGGCTCCCCGGCCGCACTGAAGACAAAACGCAGATTCCGATGGACATAGGCGATGAAAACGAGAGAATCTGTATGAATCCGCTCGCCAACGACATTCTCGATTATACCAGAACCAGTTTCGACTACATGGAGGATCTGTCTCTGCCGTCGTTCCAAAACGAGGGTTCTCGAAGCGCGTTCGAGGAGCGGGGCGAGTTCGACCTGAAGGAGCTGATCGATGCGAACATGAACGTGGACGAGGAGGAGGTCGAGGGCGAGGACGAGGACGAGGGCTACTACCGGGGCGCGGAGCGGGCGCCGAACCTGTTCGGGCGCGGGCCGGCGGCGCAGTGCGACCCGCTGCTGGGCGGCGCGCCGCCGCGTCCGCCGCCGCGACTCGCGCCCGCGCGCTGCTGCTGGGACCGCATCGAGTACGACCTCACCTGACGCTGATCTCCATGCCGCATGGCGCGATTACCGCATGACCGCATGATGAGCTCTTCCACTATGTGACTTATTGTCGACACCCGGTGTCGCAGACGATGGACTAGACCGTTTCCTGGACTAGATAGTTTGTATTATTATTCGGTACTTAATAGTCTGTATGTTTGTGTCGCTAGTTGATAAATAGTCTAATTTTACCATTCGTACACTTAGTGAGTGTTAGCGTCCGTCGCCACCGAACGCAGGGACATACTTGGCTCACGTTTTGTAAATCCATTTTTATTTTCTATTTGTAGGCGTATCTACTTATGTATATATTGAAAATAATACTCAACATAGTTGTGGATTTCTGCATTCCGCCCGATGACTTAAACCTAGGGAAAATTATCATAAGAATCGTTTTTGTTGAAACACGAACATCCGATCGAAGAGACACCTGGTTACGTACACTATTATGTTATTTATGAATGTTTAAAAATGTCGATGTCGTGTCAATAATAGAATCCGGTGCCGCCGGCCGCCGCTCGGTCGCGGTCGTTTCCCAAATAAATAAGTGACATTCCAGTCTTGTGGAAGTGCAAGCGCCATCTAATGCCCGCTGCGCTACTCTCGGCATAACTAAGGGTTGCACGTTCGCAAGCATCGTCATGGGTGGGACCAGCCTGGGAACAATGTTAGATACGAATCGTTTAGGTAAAGTAGGCCTCCTCGCGTCTACAATTATGCAAACATTCTGATGTCACTCGTTGTCTGTTCACTGTCCTTCCATATTTCGAGATTCATAAATTATTCTATTATTGTAGTTTATAACACAATTTCTAGTAATATTGATGATTTTTCACTATGGATTAGATGTTTCGTTTACCTAGAAGAATTATTATAAGGATTGTATCAACATAACATTCTTGAAAATGTATCATTCCAATATATCGTCTAAAGTGTAGGATAGGTGCACTATTATTATCAATAAGTTTGACTGTAGCTCCGTACTTAATACACCGCTAGACTGCTTGCATAATTGTTGAATCGCATTATTTGTAACTTATTTATTTATCGTACCTACAATATTATGCCATTGCTAGGAATGAGTGATCATGAATCTTGCGTTTGCCGTTGCTTTATTGGGATACATATTTTAAAAGCGGAATATATGAATCGAAAACATATTGCCATTATTTGCATTTATATTATATTAAAAGTTTTCATTACCTGAGACTACAACGAATAAAGTGTGCCCTGACTGTGCCAATGTATATTGATGTTTGTGGCATTAAATGGCTTCCTCACATGCAAATACAATTTTGTATAATATTGGCCTGAGTATATAAACGTTGGTGGTAAAATATGTGGCGGTACTTCACGAGGCCTTGATGAAGTACTGCCAAATATGGATTGGTGCTATTTATTTGTGGAAGAATTTTATTAAATAGAGAAATATATTAGCTTTGGATAGAATTTTATTCAGTAACCTCAAATAGATCATATTCTCGCTTCAAATCCACTAATGTGTCTAATGATGTTACTTCCCTTTATTACTATTTATTGAAAACTATGTATAAGCGTAAATCATGTTTAATGTAATTTGAATGAAGACAAGGCATTATTTTCAACTTACTAATATTGTTTACTTTTTAAGTGAACTTTAGTAATATTCCATTAACTAAGTAAATTTTAACGAAACTTACTAGTTTTAAATATTTAAAGAAATCTATTGCTCACTATCGAAATTATACCTATTCTTTTAGCCAATATTCTAGTAGGGAATTTCTTACTTTGTTCATCACAGATGTTGCGCTATGATCATCGATGCACGTCATGATGATGGCTAATCCGCGGCAAAATCGTTGCGCCATAAACGAATTTCTTAATACATCTATGGCAGTTGCCATTGTGACTAATTGTTAGATGTGTATTGTATTGATTTAGTGAGAATGATCTTTATATACGAATATCATGTATATCTGATCGCGGTCATCTGGCGCAAGTCTAGCCACGGGTGGTAGCTTGTCAGGAAAGGAAGCTGGTGCGATTTTTATAAATCCCTCGTGTGTAACTGGCCTAGTGTGTTACATAGCTTTGTATTTATATTTGATACTAGATATATCTATTTAACGAGATACTAAGTGAGATTAATGTTTGAATAGTGTATTATCTGCATATTTGTTATTGTTGTAATTATTTT
Organism: Plodia interpunctella; assembly: GCF_027563975.2. Taxonomy (NCBI): domain Eukaryota; kingdom Metazoa; phylum Arthropoda; class Insecta; order Lepidoptera; family Pyralidae; genus Plodia; species Plodia interpunctella. The sequence continues at coordinate 6,471,950 of NC_071303.1, forward strand.
AGGAGAGTTTTTAATATTTGTTTTCTAGTAGGTTATATTCCGAGTCAGTGAGAAGGTGTGAAATTATGTAACGATACTAAATGATATTATATCTACTTAGCTCTCTGCAATACTGCTGTTGTCAGCATAACATTTGTAGTAATTGGCTTTGTTATCTTTCTATTAACTATTTCTGTGTAATCACTTATTTAACTATATTCATTTAAACAATATATATATATAAACGTGGCTGAAAGCCTGCGATGTGTAACAGAGCCAAGTATATAATATGTAACTGTAATGATGTGATAACTACAGGAGTTGAGCCTGTAGAGTAATTGGATAGTTTTTTACCTTGCCCTGTAATGAGAAGCCTTGTAAATACTTATCAAGCCTTTATTAGCATAAGGAAAGAATGTTAAATTAAAAATTTTGACACAATAATGAATGTTTTATTGTAAAATTCGGAGGCTAAAAGCACAGTTTCATAGAATATCCGAATTTTATTTTTCTCACAAACGGAACTAGAACAAAAATAATCTGGTTACTGTTTAAATGCATGAACAGTAATAAAAGAAATAATACTAAATACAGGCACAGATTAATTATTAAGTAATGTTCCAGGCATTTAGGTTGTTTGATCATCCCATCCCAATCCCAACTAAGATTAGAAATGGAGAGACGGGAGCGGAGCCTCGGGACGCTGCTAGTATAGAATAAAGAAGAATATATTCACATATAATGGAAAAAAAATTCAAAGTTATCAAAATGTTGGGTGGAAAACAGATATTCAAATTCAAATTCAAATCATTTATTCAGAAATTAGACCTTCACAGGCACTTTTTCTCGTCAATCTTTAAATTTATAGTTATTTCTCACAAGCTAGAAACTACTGGCATTTCGGAACGACCACTGCTGAGAAGAAATGCCGAAAGAAACTCATTTGAACAGTGTTGGTCCCTATCATGCCAGATCGGCTTACCATTATTGTTTCTTACAAAAAAAATTTTTTTTCTTTTCTTTCTAATAATATATAAAAGTACATAATGTACATAGTCAAAAGGTATATCAAAACAGGTTATGATTGTGATCCGAGTGCTGATTATAATATATATATATATATATATATATATATATATATATATATATATATATCGATGTGAAACACAATTAACTTACATGAAAATATATGAGAAACGAGATGACCAGTTCCCTCTGGCAGCACCCGTTCACGAGTTGACGCATGGGACAGCCATCGCGTAGCTCAACCATAATAGAGGGAACCTCACGACCCGGCCCACGACGCCACCACCAGATTGACCATTTGAGTGAGCATGACACACTCGATTCCCATGACTTCATAATTACAATTCTTATTCGTCGAAATAGAAGTATAATTCAGACACTTGAAGATCACAAATCACGTACATGTTTTACAAATAAAATTTAAATGCCATACGAATTATTATAACAAAATTCAAAATTGTGAATAAAATAATAAAAAACAGTAAAATAAAAATTAGGAGATCATGTGTGGAGTGGCAAAGTTGTCGGGAGGATCCAAGCGTTTTTATCAGTCAAATAGGCGTTAATTGTGTAATAGCTTTATCCATTAAATTTTTCTTAACATAAATTTTAAAATTTTTCATTGGCAGATTAATAGCCTCTGCAGGGAGTTTATTGAATAATTTTACACTTTGACCCACGAAAGACCGCCGAACCTTTTTAAGCCTGAATCTATTCATACAAAGTTTGTGCTTATTTCTAGTGTTTACACTATTTACTTCGTTTAATTTTTTATATAAATGTAAATTTGATTTGACAAAAATAAGCACATCAAAGATATACTGACATACCACAGTGAGGATGTTAATTGATTTGAAGAGTTCTTGAAGAGAATCTCGAGGTTTTAACCCATAAATAAAACGGATAGCTCTTTTCTGTAATACAAAAATTTTTCCTATGTCAGCTGCATTACCCCAAACTAATAGTCCGTAGGACATAATGCTATGAAAGTAGCTGAAATACACAAGTCTAGCTGTATCTATCAATATTTGTTTATCAATATAACTGTTGCAATTTATGAATATTTATTAGAAGAATATGCAAGTAGCATTAAGAGCAGATCATCAACTCCACTTCCAGATAGACAAGCGAAGAGAGAAATCAGATAATGCCAATTTACGTCAGGATGTTGTTAAAAACAATCTTGGTGATTTGATTTACGGTTTATTGTAATCAATATGTATTTATGCACTACGACAGCGATGAAAGAGAAGGCGTTTCTATAAAAAATAGGTATTAAAACGAATACTCATCTGGTTTTAGTGGTAATCCAACGAATTCCGTAAATTGATTTGAAAATCCGTCGTTGGGAGTTTGCTGCCGGAACGTCACTTTGATGCGAAATATGATTTGCCCAGATTTTGTTGGTTTATGTAGTCACTGATATTTAAAAACACTTATTTTGAGAACAGATATATGATTTACACGTCAATTTCGTCTTAATTTGCAATATTTAACGATATTTTAGATTATTTATTGCACAGCTGATTTTTTGACGTCCAATCTCTAGGGTTGCCCGCGCGAGAATATTGAAAGATATTGAAAGTTATAATACATAGCTAGAGTTCTAGTACTCTAGATAATAAATGCAAAATATTATCTAGATAATAAATGCAATTTTCTCACGTTGAGCACATGATTTAGAGACGAAAGAAAGCATGTTGCATTAAAGTCGCAAATGCCAATTTTCCACCCTTTTTCACTAAATCGCAAATATCTCGGAAACTCTGCTCAGTGGTATTCTTTTGATTGGAACACTTATAATTTCCAGTAATATATAAAGGTGACACAAAAACGTACTAAGCTGACTAAGTGTATACTAGTTAATTACCCTAAAACCCTATACTTTACTCTTTGATGACTCACGAGTGTATATATAATAGTATTAAAAATCCCTGGGAATAACACAGACATCTAAGCATATGTTATGCAGCTGTGTAGAATAGGGCATATTACGCAAAGCTCAGCGTAGATGGCGCTACTGGTACAACTAAGGTACACAAACATTTCCAATGGAGGCGCCAATTTTCAATATTGTTGTAGATTTACGACCAAAATACCTTCTACGCAATCGTGATGCGAGTTTTAAGGAAAAAGGAAGGATTTAGTGGGTTATCCTGAAAATAATAACACTGTTTTAGGTTATGTTCTGCATTATTTGGTCAACTGTGGTCATAAACTGATATAAACTTGATTTTGACTGAAGATCTGACCTGTATGAAGTCCATATTTTAAAAAGCTTCTCGTGTGAAGTGTTCCGAGATTTTTTTCCACCGTTTAGCGTGAGGCGTATCCCATAGTTTTCGAAGTTTTTTTATCTTATGGAAAATGATTTTTCCCAATATTACGGCACCCTAATATGCTACAGTTATGTATATTTTCGCAGACGAATGCTTACATCATGAAAGGATTAATAAAGTACTGTAAAATAAACTTTTGTTTAGTTACCATAAAGTGCTGCACTCTGGCGGGATAAATGCGCACGAATACTCCTGTAGCGATTTCTACAAGCATGAGATGACGACACGGCGTTATAAACAAGATTCTCACGCCTGCGCCAAACGGCCGTCACTGCATTTCTGTGAGCGTTGAGACAGATCGAACATATTTATGCAGTGGACCCCTGGCGGCAATCGGCGTAAAATAATCGCAATTTGTGATTGGTTATCATCATTTCTTATACTATTCAAATGTTAATTTTGGTAATAAAAAGCCGTGTAAATCTGTCAAAATATAGTCTGATTTTCTACTACAGTTCGAGTTTCATTTCTACAGTATGCTCTCCAACACTCCCTATTATATCACAGATATAAAAACATTGTACCTATTACATTTATATAACACGATACCTACCTACGTTTTTCTTGTAATAAAAAAACTTTTTCTAACTAAAGTTATTGTCAATGTCAAGTTAGTCAGCCGTCAATCAAATCAAATAATCACACAGTCTCAAACCATCAAAGAAGCAAACAAGCTAGTTACTTGTTTTTCTGCATTTCTGAAGATTTTGGGTAAAATTAAATATTTTGGTCTAGTGAATATTTCGCGAATCAATAAAAAAAACAATACCTATTATAAGATAACGTTATCAAATTATAGGTATGATATTAGCTGAAACATTATTGTTTTCTCTTTCATTAATCGATAGCGGTGGTATATTGTTTCTTTTGGTGTACTATATTATCACTCTTTCTGACTTGGAGTGTGACTATTTAAATGCACAAGAGTGTTGTGATAAGTTAAACTATTGGTTGCTCCCTAAATACATCGCACACACGTTTGTAACATTTACACTATTGTTACATGGACAAATTGTTCTCTTCATATTGAACTTGCCTATGTTTATATGGTTATCATTCGAATATTTTACTGTACCTCGAGGAAATCTTGGCGCCTATGATCCAGCTGAAATCCACAACCGTGGCCAATTGAAGAAACATCTGCGAGATGTAATGATTTACATTGGTCACTACCTAATTTTCTTTTTTATATATTTGTATTGCTTCATACTTTCACTTTTGAAAGGAGATCCACTACATAGATCTGCAGACGACCAAATTGTGACAGAAATTTAATTACAATGGCAGACAATAGTGAAAGTCAAAGTTCTTCAAGTTCATATGATGAAACCAGTGAAGAAGTAAGTTCAAGTGAAGAAGATATAGTAGAATGTGTCAAGGTACCTTTACAAGAACATATTGCTGCAAACTTAGAAAATAGGGAACTATTGCGAGATGCAGAAGCAATAACTTGCAATACTACTTTAGTAGATAATGTGATCAATAATTATATTATCGCAAAGATGATTTTAAGTAATTTGTCATGGCAGGAGAAAATTATATGCAAGCATGTTTGTTCTACATGGAACTCTGCTATCTTTGCTCTGCAGCGGGAGCAGCTATGCCCTGCTGACTTTGTGGTTGATTTCAAGACTTTTATGCTCAAGAAATCTTATACTTTTGACTCTGAACCTCTTGTAGTGTTCTCATTTGCAAATACAACCGGACTCAGCATATCAAGTAGTTGTTCCCAAGTGTCCTCAGAACAAGTACATCCATGGAACTTCAGAAGCTATCAGGTCCCTCCTGCTTCCTGTAACACTATGATTCCACTTCGATGCTCAAAAGTTTGTGGCCAAAAACATTGTTGTAAGACATTTCAGTTCTATTTTTCAAATTACTTTTAGTTTCATTATACTTGAAATTCTTAATATATTATGGTATAGAACTTAACTATGAATTTGTTTTTCAGGTATTGATTTGGTGCAACATTATGTGTGTGCTCCAAAACACTGTATGTTGACAGTGAGGGCAGGTTACTTGTCATACTTACCCTTGCAGAACTCTCCCACGCACATCCATACAATTTTACGTTCTATGTTTAGAAAGCCATTCCCATTTCTTGGAGGACTCTTTATACCAGTCATCCCTGATGTCAAATTCCATGTCATCAACATAAAATCTAACCGTAATATGCAGCGGGATTTCTACAATGTTGTCAATGAAATTGGCAGCAATAGAATTTTCAAAGGCATACTTGTTTTTGTCACTGAAAACTTCCTCTTGCAGTCTGCTGAAGATTTCTATTACTTAAATCATTTTAGGGAATTGTAAGTATGCTTTATTACAATAATGCTTTTGACATTTTGTATTTCAAATAATATTTTGTTACTTTTTAGTCTACAATTTCTCATACTCACATTTAAGACATTAATAAATTAGGTCCAATAAATTATTATTTTCTTATCAATTATTAAAAATATTTTGACTATATTCAAGTTTCTTACCGAAATATTCAACTGGCAAACTATTATTTTTCAGGCAACCAGACACTCCTTATGCTTTAGGAGGTTGTATAGTTGAAGACACAATGTTTGGACCAACTGATATTGACCATGTGATAGACCGTGTGAATGATGGTACAGATTTTGTGAGTGAGAACTTAATTTCTATTGGAATGTTTACTTTGCCCAAGATCAGCGAGCTGGATCAGTCTGAGAAGAATAACTTTGAGGTGTTTTCTCTAGTTATAGAATCATCAGATTCTACCAAGGCGAAAATACAGAAGACAATAACTGAGGTATGTTAAATATTTTATCACATCTATTTTACGTTTTTAATGATAAACCTCCCAAAGTTTAGGAGCTTTACTTTATCATTAAGTAAGATAATAATAATCCTCTTCTGTGAAAACAAGATAAAAAATTCGCATTACTTGATTGATTTTATCAACTAAAAGTAATTCAATATTTAGTCTTTCAATTGAAAATGTCGCTTGCAATTAAATGTTATCACCTATAATCTATTTTGCTATTAAATAAGGCCCCAATAACGCGCGAGCTCTCGACCATATTCCTGAGGTAGTTGATTTAGGTGTTCTCTGATGAATTCATAAATATTTATTGCAGATTCTAACATGTAACGATAGAATGAGAGATGGGAAATAAATATTTAATTTTACACTTGACAAGATCAATGTTATATTTCAGTTCTCGAATAAAGTACCACGTTTTGAGCACAGCATAGTGTTGAAGCTATCCTGTATCGGGCGCGACCAGAAACACGATGTCGAACAAAACTTCTTCCGAGACGCGTTTCCCAACACCAGGCTTATCGGGTGCTATGGTAATGGGGAGCTGGGGCTGAACCATCCCGAGCGGGCCACAGACGACATGCCTAGCCATAAGAGGTTCTGCCCTGAACAAGGTCCACAAATTGGAATTATTTATTCTTATTCCACTATTTTCTTTTACATCGGCTGGGGCAAAATTACATCTCCCCAAGGCCCTGTGAAGGTCTAACATCGATATCTTGTAATAACTTAGAGCCTGCCTAGCTTGATGTGAAATAGTTGCATTTTAGTTCTTAGTAACCTGAATATTGAGCCAACAAACAGTTAATTACCATCCATTCATGGTTTTCTAAAAACAGACAACCGATTCAAGTCTAAATAAACCCTAGCAGTGTAATTAAGCATATATACCTAAAGGGACAATTTTAGGATTTTATAATTTATACAAATTTACAATTATTTATAGGTTTTCAAAATTATTTTCTTAAGAAATTGTCATTATGGACTCTAACATGTTGCTTGTAATTTTGTACTGTGATACCTTATGTCTCTGGGTTTAATGTTTTATTCCTACGTAGTTTTAGGTAATTAAATTATATTTATTATGTCTACATATCGGATCGTTTGTATTCAATCCGTAATTTCGGGAATGTAAATTTATATAACTAGTTTTTCGCCGCGAACTTAGACCTCGCAAATAATATTTTTTTACAAAATTGTGAATAATTCTTAAACGACTGAACCGATTTTGATACCCCACGAACTTAAAAATTCTATTGGCATACCCTACATACCTTTTAAATTTCATCAAAATCAGACCAACGGTTCGAAAGTTATCGCGTTACAAACATACATACATACAAATATTTTTGCCCCAAGTAGAACGTTCGACTCGCTCGCTTCGCTTGCTCGGCCATTTACAACATTAATTGTAAATACAATGTGTTTATAGCTACACGTTAGTTTTGCTGAGCTAGTTCCGCAAGTTCTACACATATTCTGCGTCTAAGTTATATCGTCGATATTATTGATGTGTAAATGTAATGTGATGTATAAATGTATCGACTCAAACTTGTAATTAAGTAAGTACATAGAGAATAATCTAATTAATCATATTGGAATAAGCGAAAAAATCAATCACTTTCAAGGATCCGCGTCAGGGTCATGTCGGAAATAGATGAAAACATTTCGCCGACCCGATCCGACCCTACTACGATAATTGGGATGTGAATATTGTTTTGGTGGCTTCAACCTATCTACCATGAAATTAGTACTTCCAAGCGAATACATATTATGAGAGCCAACTTATAGTGTATTTTACATGTATTCGTAAACACACTCGAGTTCCAATTCACACTTGTCGCAACTTCATTTGTACACTTTTTACTTTATTTATTTTCGTTACGCTACTTTGATATTGGACAACTTCTGAAGTTGTACGCAGTTTGTCTAATGTCTAAGTACTTTGTTTTAATAAAACATCAGTTTTTGTTATCCCAGTATTTGGAATAAAAGTACCTATATCTTAGAAATTTCGCTATTTTCGGTAAATCCCCATTCTTTGAATTAAGGCGTTGGCTCTATACCTGCATGTATGACTAGAGATAAGATAGCATTATTTATAAACGGACACCAGTGTATGATTGTTTGTTACCGATATAATATTAATCGATTTTTAATCAATGACATTCACTTTGCTAGTCTTTTGTAGGTACAATACATACTTAAAATTCTTATAATGTGATTTTATTTCATATCCTATCTTTTTTATTTCATATCCTGTCTCTTTAGATTAGTTAAGAATATGTGTTAAGTCAATTTTCATTAACTAATCTATTTAATTTACAGCGAGGTTATTCGACCAAATATGAACTGCACCTTACTATACCCATGCGGTCGTGGGTTCGCTTTCCAACGAGTATATATTTTCACAGCGCAGTTAAATTGCTATTATGATTTATCCATTGACAGACGATAAGATTATCCAAATATATTTTTTTAAATATGTGATCTACATAAGTAGGTACCTACCGTAGCGAAATCTAGTTAAAATGGGTAGCTTTGATTAGTATTTCTTGATGTGTGGTGAATTCGATTGAAAGCGTGCAATCACGTTTATATGCGAGCATCTAACGAGAAAATAATAGCAGTTGGGGCTGCGGATGCATGTTTGTCTATATGTCTGTAATTATAATATATCGTTACGTGAATAATGACTTGTTGACCGTTAACTATTCCATTCCAAAAAGTCCATCCATCCGTATAGGTACAGGGAAATTAGATATGTTTTAAAAGTCAAGGATTAGGTCCTAACCTAACCTAATCATAAAAGTCGTGACACCTACAAAGTCGTACATAAATGATAGCTTTATATTTTTACTAGCTTTGGCCCACAACTTCCTATGTGAGAAAAAATTTTCGTGGGAATTTCAGGAAATCCCTTATTACTGCTTCCTTACATTGTCCTAGGAAACCTACACACCAAATTTCAGCTTCCTACGCCCAGTAGTTTCGGCTGTACGTTGTCTGTCAGTCAGTCACTCACTCAGTAATGCAAGAGTTTTATATGTGTGTATAGATTGACTGCCTAATGTATTTAAATTGACTAATGTATTTGTACTAAGTACATTGTGAGTAAAATTTTGGCTATGAGTAGAATGAAATCCTAATGGATCTAAATTACTGGGAAATTTTCGGTCCGTTATCGCTGCATCTTAAATTCTTTAACCTATCTAACCGCAGCACTATCACACACAAACAAGACGTTACTTATCTTTTAGATAGACATGAGATGAGTGACATCATGAAATGAGAATCGATCTCTGAAAGTAACTTTTCCTTCCGCACTACCCCGTCAGCGGTGGATGAGATGGTCCACAGTCAGTGATTGAGCGCTCCGTCGAACGGCTGCGCGCCGCACCCGTGTCTCTTTTCACGCACGATATAGACACGCGCGCGCAAAAGTTTAAAATAATCATATATTGTGAACATTTTGGATTAATTGTCTCATGTGGGAATATATTTCAGGTGATTGTGGTGATTATAATATTTTTTTTGTAGTTTTTAACATAGTTTTTCTGCTATATAAATAACTTTTATTACAAAATGAACTAGTTCGGAATGCAGATGTTATCTTGGGGTATTTTTGTGTGAAACACACACGTTATATATTTATTTTTTGTTAAATTACAACTGAGTACAGTTTTAAATTAATTGTTGTTACTTGGTACTTATAAATATATAAGTACCAAGTAACAACAATTATAGACAATAGTCTATAATATTATTATTGTCATCTGAATTAAACTCGGGTCTGCTGGAAGAGAAGAAATAAGCAGTACCTATGTTCTATTATTCCACTTTTTATTTTGTTTCGTGTACATAAATTGCTAAATAAATAAATAAACTCTTAATGTTTTAAATAAATTTAACCAAGTAAGTACCTATATTCAATTTAACGTTTAAATTCACAATTTACAGATTAATATCTTCATACATTAGGTACAATATTAATTACTTAGGTAATTTATAAAAAAAAAATGTATTTCAATTTAATTACAGAGATATTTAATGTATGTGTAGGTAAAAATCAAAAGACATTACAAGATCTTTATATAACGAAACAAATGGGGTAGGTACCTAAATATAGTTTTAAAATGGCATTTTTGTTAAAATTAATATTTAGTACCTATTCAATAAATAATAAAATTATCTGTGAATTATTACCTCTTCGTTGGTCGTCGCTAGTGCCGTATTTGTAAATAAATAGAAAAATGTTATAAATATACGACTTGTGTAATTTTTGTCTAATTACAAGTAGTTAATTAAACACAAGTTTAAAAAAAATGCGGGCTATCCAGTGAAAAAAACAAATGAAAAAATACGACTGAAATAAGTTAAAGTACTTTTACCATCGACATACCTACACACACACGAGAATTTTGGGACTGTCAAGGTTTCGGGGCAGTGGTGTTTCTTTTTTTTTGCCTCACGTGTTATCTACGAACTTGGACATTTCAACAATAAATTATTAGATGATAACATAATATATGATAACATAATTTATTTCACGAATCTGGAGCGGAACCGCAGCAGCCGCGTTAGTTTGTTGTCCTATCAAATTCTGTGCAGTGCAGTATAAGTTTGTTCTATTTTCGGGTTGCCTTTATATAATATGTAGGTAGTTACCTACATATGTAATCCATTTACATACTTTAAAAACATTAATTTATTAATTTAACATTTGTAAACTGATTAATAATTTATTTGAGTAGCAATAATCGTAATATTACGAGTTTATATTTACTTTCACCTATCTATAAATCAAAACAAGTACTTACATAAAGACCTCGCAAGAGTTATATCGGTTTCCTTCAATAGGCACATAATTATAAAAATTGTAGATCAATTTAATGGGGTATATCTGTGCGGTAGGACACTTTGCTTTAGGGTTGGAACTTAGGTGCAGTGAAACTGGTCTCAGATAAAAATGGCATTTTCCGTCACTGTTTTGTAATTTTCATAAACACTGCTCCAGTGACTAAGTACCGGTATAAATTTAGTCTCACGTACACCGCCAAGGCAATTTTAACATTTAAAACTTTAAAGAAATAAGTTGTGAAATGAAAGCCAACAAGGAAACGTTTATTAGTTTGAATGAGCATAGGGGCAAAGGTGACATATGAATTTGCAGATTAAACAGCAATAATTCCTGAGGCGAGATTGTCTGTCTGTCAGCGCAGAGTATAGCACGCCGGCACTTTCTCCGGATGAGTGTAATCGTTGCCAAAACGAGGGTCACAATTATCATAACCATCTCTGTTATAGCTGCACTGCACAGATGTTACATCATAGTTATGTATTTCTGAACCAATAAGCATTTGATTAAATCATCTTTCAGGTAAAGAATATATACAAACAGCGCTGTTTTTAAAACTTTCTATATAACTTCTCAAGGAGCGTAATATTTTTAGGGTTTATATTTTTGTGTATGAAGTATGTTTATTCTACCATTATTATAAAATGATTGATATTATTTTATAGAAAAGTTGTTAAATTATATATATTTACCTACCAAATTTCAAATTATGTATATTATTTGAGCCAGTAAACAACTTCGTGACACAATTTTACAACGTGACAAAATGCAAATTTAGGGGATAAAACACGATATCGAGGGAAACTTTTACCTATCATCTCGATAATAACCGTAACAAATTGTTTTCAAGTACTAACTGCATGCAACAGTTTCTTGCGATGGCTTTCCCACATGAGATATTAAAATTTTATAGCCGAGTCTAGTATGCTACAACATCGCTTATAGAGACGTTTATGTGGACTACTGTGTGACTGTCAGTGTTGTGCAATCAAAGACATATCTCTGAACTGTGCCAAGCTCGAACACTCAAGATCTAGTGAAAGTCCGTAATTTCCTCTATTTGCGTGGGAGAGTCCGAGCATAGTGGAAAACAAAGAGGATCTCAGAGACAATGGACCACCTGTTCCGGCAGAGGAGGATTAGTGTGCCCAAGCGGTGAGCATATTCAAACTATCTTATCCTAACCTCTTTGTTTCTAGGACGTGTTACAGCGCGGCTTTCTCCGTTATCTCACGTCTATTGATTTCCGTAAACAGAAACAAAGGTTACAGTTAATTGTGGCGCACAAAACATCCCTGCATGGTGTTTGTATAATAGGAAATGTACTACTATTTCTTCGGAGGGATGTTTTTGTTGTTCGTATACGCTAGCTGCATCCGATGAATGCTGATTAGGGGGAAATAAGTACATTTTTCTGTAAATACCAACAGCATAGTAATTAAAAAAGTTTAAATTTCCTATCGCGAGTTGAATGACATCCGCACTTGATGTGACGTGCTTTTTGTCAGCAATATCTCTGTCTGCTGCCGATCAATGAGGAAAATCTGTTGATTCTTTTCCTGACTTGACAATCAATGCTACGTGCCGCATTATAAATTCACTACCTATGTATTTTAGCAACAAACGCCGAATTTCCATCTTAATTGCTGAAAAGCGTAGGTTTTGTCTCATTATTACCCGATATTGGTATTACCTAATATAGAGGTATTTGAATGCGATTAAAACATTTTTGCTTGCCTCTCTATATAACTTAACACCTCTTTTCTATATTGACACATTGTAATTTTAGCAACTAAATAGTAAACTTTATTTTTCTTTATCATAGAGGTTTATTTTTATTTATCATGAATCAAAATAAAAGTATCAATTAATTTAACAAAGATAAAAGTATGCTTGTTTTGTTGTAAATAAAACAAGTATACTTGTAATATTTTAACTACTGTTGCAAAGTAGCCGCATCCTTTACGTGCGAGCCACATGCGCGCTCTATTGATTTAATAGCTATAGTTACTCTAAGGCCGGCGACAACGACCGGCGTGCGCGCAACTGGAGCAGAACAGCAGTTTCTCGAGTACAGATGATTTTTTGCAAAAACATGTTTTCACATTTGGAAATATCTGCTTTGATGAAAGCTTAATTACTGATGCTATCAAAAGCACCGTGTATAATTTGTAACAACTTAAAATGTTTCGCCTTACTTGGGTAAATAAATGGTTTTATTAAAGCATGTTTTGTTGAAATTGAAAAAAAAAAGGAATTTATTTAATTTGATTTCTACTCTATTATTTATATAAATAAATAGTAAAATCTTTAAACTTGGCGTCTTCGTGTTTCGTTCGACAGTTTATCAGCGCACAAGAGGAAAATCAGAATAATTAGCTCGTTTAAATCTGTTTACTTCCTGCTCACTCGGTAAACCTTCTTTTATTTCACTCTGTTCAGCAAATACGTTAATTGGATTAAGTATCTTCATCTAAGTATAAAACAATCGCGGAGTTCTTGAGAACATAGAATTTCTTGGAAAAGAAATGAGGAACCTACAATGATGAATGAAACTTGAAAGAGAGCGGCACGAGTAGGCAAGCTATAGATAATATTTTATCTATGGTATCATATCGGTGTTGTTTAATGTAAGTATTTAAAGGTTAAGATGATTCATGTCGCGTTTAGTTATGTGAATAAATTATTTTTCGAAAAGTGAATATTGTTTACATCTCGACGATCCTGTCAAAGAATAACGATAGGTATGTGTGCCTGTAAATCTTTAGCGAAAGTTTTTTCCTCTACCTACTGGACTATTTTTGCCAAGGAATATGAAATGAAATATGACAAGTTGGATGGTTTCCAGATGGTCGGGTGTGGTTGTGGCATCATCTTATCCATTAGTAAGACCAGTGCCCAGCAGTGTGGATATTAAATTGGCTTGGGGATGGTTGACGGTTTCCTATTCGTTGTAAGTGACGAAGAGTGCAAGGTCTAATTTGCATGGGTGTAGACAGAGTGCCACGCTTCACTTCCTGCCGGATAACTATTACACCTGTTCTGTTACTGTTTCCACCTGGGTGTCAGAGCATTCACTAATTAGTCATCATTAACATCAACATTTGCTTTCAACTGTTTATCCAGCATTTATTTAATTACTTCTGCCCTTGCTTTACCGAACCTATCGTTTAATAAATAGTTCGTTATTGTGTCAGGTGCTGAGAGGTTGTTTCCCTAGCGGCAATTTATAGATTTGACAATATATATTATATAATAATTTGTGGCTTGTACAATACCATTATATATTAATATTGCAAAACTGAGCAATAGAGAGATTCTTTACTGTACGCATTGTAACAGCTTGACAGGATTTCCATTGTCCCTTGCGATGAGCTTGTTCCACTTAGGATCATTCTTTTGTGGCTCGCGCAGCGAAGCGAAACTCGCGAGTTTACGTCCACTCCACAATCATGTTGAGACCATACGTGTCTATTGTACAACGATCAAAGAAAAGCCACTGAAATATGATTTTTTCTCTACAACATGACTTCCGAACAGATTGAGTTGCTTATAAGCGGCTTCTGTAACTGGGTTTAACAACAATAGTTTCATTTTGATTGCTACACTGATCTACTAAAGAAAATAACCAAGCTGCCGATCATGTTTATATCTTATTGGAAATTGAATGCAACCCGTCAGAATGAAGACCTTTGTTGAGATTTTTCGGGTCCAAAATTAAATAACAAACAGTTAGATAATTTATTTGTGGGGTCAGCGCCAGCACCGGCGCATGCGTCGAGTTTTTGTTAAGAGTTACCGTTCGTCATTCGGAGTCTCTACCGTCTCTCTGATGTCTGTTTATAAGTAATTGTGAGATGTAAGTTCAAATCGGCTTGTAGGTCAACAAGAAATGTTATGACTTCCGTTGCCGTGTTAAATTATCTCATATTATGCTAGATTTCACGCGCAGATGGGCAGAAACTATCCAAAAAGTTTAAATATTTTTTAAAGAAAGCGGCTTTATTAAGAAATGGAAAGAAAGTAAGTACAGAATGAATTCCAGTCGGTGCACACAAACTTCTCAAACAGTCATGCGCGTTAATGACCCAATGATGTAGTAAACAGACGTCTCGGTTGAATGTCAAGACCAAAATCACGATGCAGAGCGCGTGGAGTCAATGCGCTGCTCCGAAAGTATGACAACAGGACACAGTTTTCGTTGGAATGTTAACAATAAATGTGGGTAACTAGGTTATTTATGAGGCAATTACTGGAAACCTTAATGTTTCTCATTTAGCTTTGACTTTCAGTTTTAATGAATTTATGTTGTCGTCTAATAGCTTTTACTTCTACACATTAAGTAAAAGCACATTTGTTAAAAGTTTGCTTTAGATTAGGTAGTAAATTATTTAGGCTAGTTTCTCATCACCCAATGACTCCATATATAATGTACCTACCTATTTGTGCAGCTTAAGGTGGTACCCAATGTAATATGTAGGTAGAAGTTAATATGCAGTTTTTCCTGTGCTGTCATAGACATGTAAATTACCAATATATTTAAGCCAAGCTCAAGTGAGACTTAATAAAGGAATAACACCATTTTCTCAATAGTCAATACTAAGATTTATTAGAAACACAGACAATAAAATTGACAGAACTATTTTATACAATTTCGATGCAAAAATAAAAGCCATAATTCTTATAGCATTTATACGTGGTATCAGGGTATACCTAACCTACATTACCTTACGATTCTAAGAATTATCTAGAACGTTATTTACAAGATTATATCTGTTAAGGAGGGTATAATAACGCGGGCGAAACCGCTGGCAAAGGCTTGTGTGGAATAAAATATATACTATAAGTTGCAAGCCTTATTCACGCTCAAATTCATTTCTTAAAGCCGAATTACAAATAGAACGCAACAAATTGATCGGACGAGGTGTAGAAAGAGAGACCTGCGCTTGCGCCTACTTCCCGTGAAAGCTGAAACATCGAGAGCACGGAATCGCGGGTTTACTTAATGCATTGGGAAATTGCAGCTTTGTTTGCCGGCGATTCTAAAGATACCAATATCCATTGTCAGAGAAATTGAAGCCCGATAAATTGACTACCTTTGTATCGCGCAAACTGTGCCGGTAGGTCGATCGATTGTGGAGCAGTGAAGCGCACGTTAAAAGAATGATCTCCGGATAAATCGATATTAATTAGAGCTAACTGGTGTATAAAAACGAAATGATAAGCAATTAAGTAACAATCGACCCGACTTCACCTTCGCCTTGGTCTCATTACGTTTTCCTCTAGTATTTAGACAGTGAATTCCTTTTTATTTATTTACCTAGTGCCTACGTAACATAGTGATGAAATCACCATCAACATCATATTGCTCTACGGTGGCGATTATATATTTAAAATTGAAGCAAATATTAAAATGCATGTGTGTCTTTAACTTTTACTGAATTCATAACTGGAAATAACCTAAGAGCTTCATTCGCTTCATTACAAGCATGAGGTGTAATGATGCATATTACTTATGTAGGTATTCTACTTGCCTCTGATTGGCAGTATAAAGTATACTTATGTGAATAGAATAGATGACCATTGCAATAGTTACCTAAGTTGGATATCTCGAATTAGTCTCGATGTTAGTGATACGATTTAGCACTACATGTCTACTTATTCACTGTACTCTCCATGTTTTATGTCTCAACTACGACAATGATAAACGGACAAACAATACCCATCCGCTGCCATCACCGCGGTGTCGCATTACAACGATCATATTACACTGACAGACTGACATACATCTAAGATAACAGTGCAACAATGGCGCACCGCAAGTTCACCGCTTGGAACGCCCTTCGCGATATTGCTCCATAATTCTAATGCAGCAACGACCAAATTAGCGATTCACGATAAAAATACCTTCGCGACCACAAATCTACATTTACTTTTAAAGCGCTAGATAGACTCGCGGCGCTGCGAATGCTGTGGATTACTTAAGGAACAAATAGGGAACAAATCGTTTCCTGGCCCTGGCCCTAAGGGTCAAACCTAAGAAGTGCTTAACGTCTTCAAGGATGTTATGCGTGCTAATATAGTCTGACAACTAAGCATACCGTGGTAAGTAGAGATGAAAAAGTAGGATTCTGGCTGGGCTATGATACTCAAGTACTCAGGAAGAAATTGGGAAAACGCTCAAGTGAGAGAAAGATTTAATAATGTGTTTTACATTATAAAATCTTTCTCTCACTTGTCTAATCTTTTCGGCTCACGAGGTTTCGTATATGTTCGCTGCGGGAATCTATCTGGCATTCATAAGGTTGGCGCAAATCCTGGAGTTCCAGTATTAAAGTCAGGTGCATTGTTTATTCTAATTGCCACAACGTTTCACATGCAACTGCTCATTAATACAGACTCTGTAACAAATGCAGTTAGGTCGAAAGTCGCTTGCCTCGTGTTAATTAGAGGGTATATTGTGCGTGTTTAGTGCATCAGAAGGTTGCATTAGACTTCATTACGTTAAGTCAACTCATCATTAAGCGATAAAAACTTGGAGACAAATTACTGGTTATCTATCCCACTATTCCAGAAGGTTAGGATGTGACTGTGTATGTAAGGATGTTGGTTACTCAATAACATATCAAATTTAGTTTACAGAATATAACCTGTAATAGCACAGACAAAAGTAACCTAGTTTTTATCTCGAAATTTCAGTGCAGCTATATTTAATCTTTTATATTAAAAAATAATTGAACCGACTTGCATGTCACACAAAATCATGAACGAATAAAGTGCCTTATGTGAAAAAATAAAACTGATAAACCCCCAATCTTCTTATAATTTGCTCTGACGTATAAATAAAAAAATGTAACCACTGACAGTTGACTCGGCCTATATATCGTATCGGACATCATGCAACGGGATCACGAGTTAAAGAATACCCGGCTTTCTCAAAGTCAAGTTAAACTGTCTGCATTGATCGCGATGTGGGTTACCGGGCGATAATCATAGTAATAAGACTTTGACGGCGTTTTCACGTCCGCGTAATGACAATGGAAGCGGACGTTTATATACTTATCACGTTTACGATACAGGTAAAAAATGCAAATTTGTCTATGGTTCCATTTTATACTTGTTACTTGGCCGTTTCGATAAAAGATGGCGCGTGCGTTGCTTTTTTTTTTCAATTTTTGCTGAAATTTAGCTCTGAATGATGAATGAACTGTTCATTACTTAGTAGAAAATTGGACACGTGTGCGTTGATGTCTTTTGTACGGAAGCTAGAAGCAATTTGTTTATTTACATGTTTTAATGATTTCATTGTACTTTATAAATGTAACCTACTTGACTCTATCATATTTGTAAATGTACTCAGTATATAATGAAGGTTGGTTATTAAGAAAAAAATACTTTGTCAGACTAAAATGTATTTTATTGCAATCGTCGTGTCTCTTTTACTTGATAAGAAAGCATCATAACTGAACGTAAAATCAATAAAGCTAACTTCGTCTTTTATTGCACTGTATAGACATTATAGGTCTATAAAACTTGTGTTCCAAACCAATTAACTGACAAGTGAATGGGCGGAGAGTGTAGATAGAACCTTCACTAACACTTGTAATAATTTGTTACTTTTATATCTTCAACCATTTGCTGGACTTTTATCGTATATACTTTTACTATAGTAAACTTTCATAATAGATAATAATTAAACTTATATTGTGAATGCATACAAGTATTGTAGAAGAGTGTGTGATTATCCTTTCATATCAAATCGAAGTTACATACAATTAGTTATATAAAATTTATCCATTCTTGAGACAAAAATAAAAGGTACATATTTCTTGATTATGTAGTAAGTAGGTACATGCAATACTGTACGTGTGTGTAGTTCCAAACGAAAGGATTGTCATTCAGTAGTCTAAGTATTCATGATAGTTAGCCGATAGACAAACAGACAATACCTATACAAATACTGGCAAAACAATTAATGATATTCTAATGGTAAGATTACATTTTTCTCCTTAATAATTCTAGGTAAATATAAAAAATATTTATAAGCAAAAGTAATTATAAAACACTAGGCACACATGGTCTGACAACTAGAGATGCCGACGAACGTGCAAAAAAGTAGGAAAGCGGGCCCTGGGCTCCGACGCTCAACCGCTGGGAAGAAACAGGTAAATGAGATCTCATATGAGAGAGATAGAGAGAGTAATAATAAGAACATTTTGTCAATTTATTTGTACGGAGAGGAAATACGTCAAGCATCATGCTTTGAGGCGAGAGGACGGGGCGCGGCGCTCGGGTGTCGCTGGTGATTTCATGTGGAAAACGTGATAACTTACATCTACGTAATGTTGCGATCATTACATTCTAATGCTGCGATGATTACTTGCGTGTAGCGTCGGCATGTCAGTCTGTCACGCGCAGCGAAAGTAACCCGCAGTCCATACATCATTAAGATGTATTCTAATGCACAAATTTGAACAATTAAATAGCACTTTCTTCAGCTTTCTGCTTTTAATTGTAGCATTAAAAACTGTTCGAATAAAATCATATTTATTTATATTCTGCGAATTTGTAATTATACATTTCGTTTTACAGATTTTTGATATGATTGAACTGACTGATCTTATAACATTTTGCACGCGAAATTTCAACTGCATAACAACAAATGGTTACATATAAATGATTAAAACAAATAAGACCTAAGTATATAATTTGTATATGATTGGCAAATTAATATATTAATATTAACTAGCCAATTAATTAGCGTCCAATATTTATGATATGGTTAATTTTTATCTAAAAAAATATAGATCCCAGGCAAAGTATACTTAGTTAATTAAAACTTGCACGACGTTATGACAGCGTCACCAACTAAATCTAGCAGTTATGAATTAGTCTCCTGGGAATTGGGGTCGTTGTCGACGGACAGTGATCGCCAGTCAAGTCGTCTAATTGCCAATTAAGTTGGTGAGCGTGCGTGCTGATGGCTCGCCGAGATTTCTGAGGAACTGCCATTTGATTCCATTTCATTTATTCCCACTTCCCGAGTTCCTGTAACCAGAAGGAATTCTTATTTACTTTTAATCTTTTCAATATTTGGTTGGAGTAATCTTTGAGAAAAAACAATAGTAATTATTTAAAACTTTAATGCACTAATTACTAAAAATTATGTACAAACGGTGGACTTACTCGTAATGCCATATTTAAAATGTCAGGCAATGTCGAAATAGAATCTATACACTAATAATATTTTACCAGTACTGAGTTAGTGGGTGTAATACTCTGCAATGAAATTCAAACAAGAACATAGCATATGAAGCCGAGGCCCACCCGCGACTTGCTTCAGGCTTTAGAGGCGTAACATACAGAACAATGTGATAATTAAGTAAATAAATAATTTTATAAAACATACATAGCATTTACATGACACAACAATCATCAGCCGCATTGGTTTATTTTCGTATTTCCGTCCACAATTATTCTTTCAACACGGAGATACGAAATAAATTAATTTGAAACTATAATTGTAGCTTCTTAGCTTTAAACAAAAGATACATATCTATTACTAAAAAAAAGCTTCATGTCTTCGTTAATTTGCTAATGCCTCTCCCACTAGCGAGGTGAAATACTGATCATCTTGATAGTTTAATGTTATTTGATTTATGATTCAAAAAAGTAAGAAAATATTACAATAACATTTACATACATCGTAAGAGGCTGTTAAGCATATATAATTATTAAAACCACAGTTTCAAACACCCGCTGCGATATGGAGTGCCTTCAATAGGTACCTACGTTTTATTACAAGAAGAGCCCAGCGGGGTCCATGATGATCTTATTAATAGTTGAAATGTTAGTACAATCACGAAGATTACGATAGAACAATATTGATAGTTCCTAGCTGTTTTTTCAGTCCTTTATTATTAGTGCAAATTATAATAAACTTATTAAAATATTGATTTTTGTTTTGTAATTTTCATAGATATTGATTTTTAAATTGTATTTTATTAATAATTCAACTAAAAGACATGCCAATTTGTATATTTTGGCATAAATTAAATATGTAAAATATGTAAACTATAAAAAAATTGTGTCGAGCAATATGGGGTTTACGATGGTAGTAGATTAGTTAAGGTGATATTATATGAAATAATTAAACTAAACTTCATCGTAAAACATCCACCTGCGGTATTTAATAGTTTAGACTCCGTTTTTAAACTTGTGGCAATACGGCAATACTTGTGGAAATACGTTTATTCTTGTTTAAAAACACTTATGTGTGAAAACAACACGTATATTAATATATATATTATTTATTTACTATATACTCCCACGTTATTACTTTACACGATACAAACTAATCAAAATATATTAACAAAAATGCGAACAACCTTTTACCGATAATCTAATTCGAACCTTTAATCAAATCACACAACGTACTTAAAATAAAATAGATGAGTTTTTATTCGTTAATTTAAATTAAATGATTTAACAATTTTTGATAATTGGGAGTCAAGAGCAAGTCGTCCGTTGCACGGTTAGACCAAAAGTGAGCCCGCGCCGTTTGTTTCGCCACGCCTCACCACCGAGTAGGGGCAACCGCTTACGTCAGCACGATAGATGGCGCTGGATGAACGATGTTGCCAACACGGCCATTCTGCCAGGCGACTGTCCCGGGCGCCCCACGAGTCTAGGCAAAGCACTGAAAAGGAAAAACATCAGACAACATTAAGATTTGTATATGACATTAGAATGTAAGGTGCAATAGACACAGTTCTTCTAGTCAACAGCATATGCAACATCT
The DNA here is from genome assembly GCF_027563975.2 of Plodia interpunctella. NCBI lineage: Eukaryota > Metazoa > Arthropoda > Insecta > Lepidoptera > Pyralidae > Plodia > Plodia interpunctella. The sequence goes on from NC_071303.1 coordinate 6,493,744, forward strand.
TGTATCACCAGGGTCACCTGCACCTAAAGGGACTATGCCACACTTAGGAGACCAGGATGTTCCAAGGATTACTACTGAGGATCACTTGCATTTAAAGAGCATTTCGCTACACTTAAATATACCAAGATGTCTCCTGAATTCACATATTGCACATACTGTTGCGTTCACGAAACTATGTTTACAATTCATAGTAGACATGACAAAATATTAGGGCTTTGCCTAGTCTCGCAGAAAAGTTGTTAGTAAAATGCTTCGTTTGACAAAATAATGCTGCGTGTGACAAAATTATCAGGATTTTAGCCGAACATAATGAAAAAGTAATATTATCACATACCTTCAACCTTTGACTTGCCAACACGGACTTTTCTAATTTATTCCAAATTCCAATCATCAATTTGAATCCATCGTTTCATGTTTTCGGCAGCTGCGACGCCATTATATGGTTTAAAACTTCTTTCTGAACCCCTTAAATCCATCACCTCGTATCTATCGTTTCCCAGGACCCTCTTGACCTTGAATGGACCCTTAAAAACTGGCAAAAGTTTTCTACTTTGACCATCGTTGGTCAAACTCTGTATTTTGACTAAAACCAGATCTCCTTCCTCATATACTTTTGCCTTTGTCCGAGTTTTATCAAACCTTTGTTTTTGGGACACTGCACTGGCCTTAATATTACTATCGACACATGCGCGTAACTTAGTAACGTCCACCAAAGACCCGTTATCAAGCTCAGGCTCTAAACTATCGCTGTCTGTACGTAGACGGTAGCCTAATAGAACCTCACTAGGAATTGCGTTTATTGTCTTATGGATTGTACTATTTAGGCCCTGCTGTACGATTTTGACGTATTGATCCCATCTATTATCTGTTGTATTTGCTCCAATAGTTTTTAATGATTCTAATACTGTCTTGTTAAATCTCTCGACCTGTCCATTTGAACGAGGCATACCCGTTGCCACAATATGCGCTCGAATATTCTTATTTGCACAATATTGCCTATATTCGTTGGAAGTGAAACACGTACCCGAATCCGAAATAATTCTTTTCGGATTACCGAACGTTTTAGTAATATTATCAAGCTGCTCTAAAAGGTCAGATGTTCTGGTAGACTTTACTGCCTCGATAAATACAAATTTTGTGAACGCATCTACTACAACCAACAAATATTTATTTCCGTTTACTGTCTCAACAAATGGGCCTAGATGGTCCGCATGAAGGGTATGAAAAGGTTGGGCGTATTTTGGCAACGGGTACAATTCTCCTTCTTTAGGACCACCCTTGTTTTTATAGTAAATACAGTTCAAACAGTTTTTTATGTATTTTTTTACTATGTGACGCATACGGGAAAACCAATACTTTGATCCTATCCTTTCTAGAGTTTTATCGACAGAGAAGTGGCCAATATCATCGTGGTTGCACTTTATTATTTGCCATATGCACTTCTTTGGTACAACCCAGCGACGACCCTGTTCTGTTCTTTTGTACACTTTACCGCCCAAAAGTTCATAGGAGTCAAAAATGTTTTTATTATCATCTATTTCACCTGTCTCTAAAATTTTTTTTATATTTGCTATATCAAGGTCTTGTACTTGTACCGAAAGTAACCAATCTCCTTCCGTAATCGATAGTATTATTTCTTTTTCCGATCTCTCACCAGAAGGAACCGGGTTCCGACTTAAGGCATCAACATGCTGCATACGTGTACCTTCTCTATGTTTGATTTCGTAAACAAACTCTTGGGTCGAGAGGACCCACCGTGCAACACGGGGAATAATATCCTTTTTAGTCAATGCGTATCTGACTGCGTTACAATCGGTTACAATGGTAAATGGAGATCCTAACAAATAAAGGCGAAATTTTTTAAGGGAAGTTACAATTGCTAGAAGCTCCAGTTCAAAGGAGTGATATTTCTTTTCATCCTCAGTTGTTTGACGACTATAGTAATATACGGGTTTTTCTCCTTCGTCAGTAACTTGAACAAGTATACCCGCAACGCCATCGCGACTGGCGTCTGTATACAAAATGCTTTCCTTGTTGGGGTCAAAGATCGATAAAACACTATTGGAAGTTAATTTAGCTTTAAGAAACTGAAATGCTTGATCGCGTACACTATCCCATAACCAGGGAACATCTTTCTTTAGCAACTTAGTGAGAGGTGCCGAAATGATGGCGCAATTTTTAATGAATTTGCGAAAGTAATTAATAAGTCCTAAGAATTGACGTAACTGATGCACCGTTTTTGGTACCGGAAAATTCTTAACTGCTTCCACCTTGACTTCATTTGGCATAACGCAATTTAGCTTTATTTTGTAACCTAGGAACTCTATCTCGCTCTTAAAGAAATGACATTTCTTAAGGTTCAAAGTTAACCCATTATTTATAAATATTTTTAAAACTTTTTCCAATAAAATAAAGTTTTCCTCGACAGTTTGCGTAACCAGATAAACGTCATCTAAGTAGACTATAACATTTTCGAACCTCAAATTACCTAACACTTTATTCATCATCTGCTGAAAGCAGGATGGTGCATTTGCCAAACCAAAAGGAAGCCTCAAAAATTCGTAATGACCGTCCTCCGTAATAAATGCTGTTTTCTCGATTGACTGTGAACTCATAAGTATTTGGTAATACCCACTTTTTAAATCTAAACTAGTAAAACATTTATAGCCCTGTAATCTGTCAACAAGATCCTCGATTCTAGGCATTGGGTATTTATCCTTAATAGTTATTTTATTTAGAGCTCGGTAATCAATGCAGAGTCTTTTCTCACCATTCTTTTTGTTCACAAGTATAGCCGGGCTCGCGTAAGGAGAATTACTCTGGCGAATTATTTTATTTTCTAATAAATCTGATACCATGTCTCGAATAATTTTTCTGTCTGCGTGAGAGGAGCGAAAAGGTCTGCATTGAACCGGACGAGAATCTGTTACGGTAATAACCATTTCATGGTTGTTAACTTTTCCTAACTCTTTGATATCTGACGCAACACACTTACTGTATAATTTAAATAAACAAATTAATTCTCTTAAGTTAGTGTCAGTATCAATTTTAGTCTCATCGATAGTGTTACAAAACTCAGTAAAAGTGTTTGCATAGTCAAATGTAAAAGATGTGCCGACCCTGGAGTATATTAAGTCATTACGCTCTGTTATGTTGCGGCCAATAAGGATATCACAATTTAAGAGTTCGTCAATTACATAAAGTTCGACATCTGACAATATTACATTGTCTACCTTCAAACTGACAGTAACCTTTTGGCTAACAGATTTCGAATTATCTTTAGAAAATCCTTGTAACAAAACTGGCGAAGGGAGGGTATTCGTTTTTAAGGAATATTTTTCCACCACAGATTCGGAAACTAGAGAACAGCTGCTTCCAGTATCAATAAATGCCTCATGAGCGAAATTATCAATATGGATTAATTTAACAAATTTATTCCGCGAATTATCAGACGAAATAACTTTGGTTTCTTCTACTTCCGGTTTAATCAATCCTATACTTTTTTTACGAAGGCAGACAGATTCAAGGTGTCCCCTTTTTCCACAAAAATTACATTTATTAACATCACACTGATTTCTTTTATGATTTCCGCCACATGAGTAACATTTAATAATTTTCCGAGTCTGTGCCGGGCCGTTTTGGCTAGTTTCAGGTGTACTGTTTGAGTTTACATCCTTATTTGTACTATTTGAGGGTATACTCGTCGAAGGTTGAGAAGAATTGTTCAATAGGTCAGTAGATTTTAGTTGAGTGTCGCGAGTAGTATTAAAATTAGTTTTCGTATTTTTTGATTTGAAAGTGCGGCCATGAAGATAACTAGCTAAATCATGGCAAGATTTAAAATTACTAGCTTCAATAGACGCTCCTATATTACTATCTCCAATACTCCCGACAATAATAGAAATTTTATCCTGCTCCGTAAAGTTTAATGACAGTCTGTCTATTTTACATTTAATATCGAAATAGAACTCGTACAAAGACTGATTTTCTAAAGGTTTTTTATTAACAATTTCTTTTAATAGCTCGAACATATTGCGTCGAATTTGGAAACTATCAGCTAAGCGGCGATGCCATTCGCTCCATTTCCAAGTGGGCCACTGACTATCCGTACGTAACAACGAGTCGTACCAGACTTTACCCGAGCCTTTTAACTTATTCAGTGCTTGATAACGTATCGTCTCATCGGACCAACCGAAAGTCATAGCGTACGTCTGTATAATACTAAGCCATGCATTAATGTCGTCGTTTAAAGGGTCAAACTCGGGAATAATATTATTCAAGGTACTCACAGTTTTAGCTTCTTTTCGACGTGATACCTTAGATTTCTTTCTAGGCGGAGGCGACGGGGTTCGAGAGCTCGAGCACACCGTGCTGTTGCTACTCGACGATGATCGGGCACGTTTACGACGACGTCCGTGACGTCCCATGACGTGGAGAAAAATTCACACTTCTGATGAAAACAACACGTATATTAATATATATATTATTTATTTACTATATACTCCCACGTTATTACTTTACACGATACAAACTAATCAAAATATATTAACAAAAATGCGAACAACCTTTTACCGATAATCTAATTCGAACCTTTAATCAAATCACACAACGTACTTAAAATAAAATAGATGAGTTTTTATTCGTTAATTTAAATTAAATGATTTAACAATTTTTGATAATTGGGAGTCAAGAGCAAGTCGTCCGTTGCACGGTTAGACCAAAAGTGAGCCCGCGCCGTTTGTTTCGCCACGCCTCACCACCGAGTAGGGGCAACCGCTTACGTCAGCACGATAGATGGCGCTGGATGAACGATGTTGCCAACATGTGTATATTTGCTGTTATTTAATTTTAAAGAAATGGCGTAATTTTATGAAATTTAAAAGTCAAAATCTATAAGGGTTCTGTTTTTGCCATTTGGCTACGGAACCCTAATCTCTTTGGTCTAATCGTTTCGTCGACTGTCGAATGTCGACGTGGGTTGTAGATATTTTTACATAGTAATGTAGATATAATAATATACATAACAAATAGAATAGGTATAATAAGTACGAGTATCGTTAATTGAGTTAGTATCCTATAATTAATTTTCAAACTTACTTTGGGACGAACTAAATCTATGTCATTGGTCCTAAATGACACAGTTTGATTTTAATATTTATATGAAAAGAAGTAAATAGATGAATTTATAATAAAATATTTTTATCTTTTATATAAATCATAACCCTCTAAGACTAAATCAAAAATCAAATTTGTTGTTATTTTAATTCAATTATTTGCTATTTGACGCCGCTGTAAAGTCTAAGTCCATTTCGCGTTTATAGCAAAGCCCTACTTAAGTCCAATTGTAAATAGGCATTTTGATTTTTGTCATAATATAACATGGATAAGATGTTTTCCTATCATTTAACGATACCAGTTTAATACAATTTGTGTAAATATTTGTACAAAAAGTCAATTAATTTATCTCAATTCATGATGTCAATATCCTGTACAAATTTTACTACGGAAAAAAGCAAAAAGCAACCGCGTCAAAGGAAATGACTGTAATTTCCTGATGTGAGACTGTCCACTTAGTAGACACATTTTACCAGTACTAATAAAATACAATGTAAAATTTGCGCAAGTAATTAGGTATCCAAAAGTATATAATTTACAACAATTTTAGTATTCGAGTTTACTTTTGGTTCATAAGCAGAACTGTGCTGGTCCCGTGTGTCATATCTAGTGTTATGAAAGTCTTTTCATGATTTTAATACAAACTTTCACCCATCGTTTTTAGGAGGCCTAAATCGTGTTGAAAAGACGATCAAAGACGACTTAATTGGCTATCACATAAAAATATTGGTCCTAGATATTAGTAATCTGGCATGAGTCACATTAATCACAAAAAATATAATTATGCTGTCAGAAGTAACTATTCTACTCTGACGAAGTCACGGGTAAACAACTAGTTGGTATATATTTGGAACTCAATACCAACCAGGCCAAAAAGTGATGTTTTAATAAGTTTGATATATAAATTAATAAAAGGCGCTACGATTTCGCACCCCGTCCACGCTCACCTGTCACTCCAGCTCGCACCTTACGGCGTCATGTTGATCTCAATCTAGCCACGGTGTTGTGACGGTGAGTGTTCAACATCATTTGGCAGCCAGTGCTAGGGTTACCACACGTCAAGAGATTTGCTGATAATGTCAGTTAACCTATGAGATACAAGGTCTATCGAAATATTTATCAGAATCAAATTAGGCCTGTTTGATTCGGAGTAAGTGATAAGAATAAATGAAGATAGCATCTATATGTGCTATGTTTTTCACAAATTAGCTGATGGATCAGGCCCTTATTCATAGGCTCACTTTGTTGCATCTATCGATTATCTATGAATATCTTTATAGGTATATCAATCAAGTACATCACATTCTGGAATCATCGAGCACTGCAGACTACTGCTTATATTATAGTCATTGAGAACAAACATCCTCAAACCCAAATGATATAAATTGCCACGGGGGTGAAGGCGCTAGTATAATCATAAAGGTGTATATTCATTACCATATTCGTTAAAGGCACCACAGCCCTAGGCAGACAGGTACCTGTTCAGTTTCGCGCTTCTGCTTAGCTTCGCCATGTCACTGTCAACGGCAAAAAGCGTGCCTAATGATCACCTAATGGAGTGCGAGAGGCCACTCACATCGATTAATTGCTTTTATGTATGTTTTTTAATGGGCTAGGATCAGATCCTCGGTAATTCTTGTTTTTTTATGTGTTTCTCAAGCGTCAGCTTAAGTCAGTCAGGTAGACGCGCCGTGCCGTGCCGGTAATTCAAGCAAAAGATATAGGTATACAAGTACCCTTGGTACCTACTACGCTCAACCATTTTTGCCCGATTCCCAGGCGTGCGTAGCGCGAGTCTCTTTGGCGCTTAATGTACCTAGTAGTAAAGGGTTTCAAAATCGCAACCTTTTTTATGAATTATTCGTACAAATAAACACATAAGGGCAAGAATTACATAGGATCTGAGAGGATCTTTGCCCATAAAAGTAAGCTAGTTACATAAAAATGTTAATTAAACGGTGTGACCGGCCTCTCAACTAGAGATTTCTAAACAGTCAGTAAGAACTATTTCGTTCTAAGCCAAGTGTAAAACTACAGGGGTAGTTTTACAAAAACAAGACTCTGCAACTGCAACGAAATCATTGCACTTAGCTCGTTGTCACTGTTGCTGATAAGGAAGACTAATTATATGTTTACTTTCTTATCTGATATCAATTATCCATGTTACATCTTACGCCACTTGGGAGATAATAATCATATCGCTATGGCATAGTTGAGCAAGCCATTTTAACACCATTCTTGCAAGTACAAATTTATATCTACAGTTGAATTCAATTTCGGCTACACATCATCGCTGAACTTAACTAGAACTGAAATAGATGCTATTCACTTCGAATGAAATTTGCGTAGTTTCCATTATAGTTTTTATTTACCGCAATTAAAAACCAGTAATCGAATCCGCTAAAGTTTGGCGAAATATTTCGCGATAAAGTATTGATATTATATGCAAATCTAGCCAAGTGTATCCTTGGTTGGTCGACTATTTGACGCGTCTAGTCTAATGTTAAATTAAAATGGCAGTGTTATGGTCCTATCTAGTGATTGTCTGGACATGCTCATCTATCTAGTCCAATCTGAAAACGTTCAGCCTCATTAGGGGTTGTTTGAGCAAATAAACCTATGGACGGGTCCTACTATACAAGAAGTGATACATGTGAAGGCAAACCGTCAGACAAAAAACTAAGCTTAATTTGACAATTGCAAACAAACAACTCACCTCATAGTTGAAGATTACGGCGGAAATTGTTATCAATTAAGATTGCTTTTAATTGTCGCCAATTAACTATTTACTACTATATACAGTCGATCAATGATCTCTTTAATTATTACTGTCGTGCATTTTATTACAATTAATGAGAGCATACGTGTGTTTTAATTAAAATAAATTGAAATGTACACTACACAACCTAGCCATTTTCGTCCACTTTTTTTCATTTAGTGCCGACCGCACCGACAAGTATAATAACTACACTCATGGCATGGCAAGGCAACTTCTTTACTAAGAAAATCAATACTCGTATCCTGATATGCCCCTAATTTGGGATACGCCCACTGGTCCCCCATCAGCAAAAACTCTTTCTTTTAGTTGGTTTCCCCAGCGATGCAGATGACAAACATACTCGTAAATCTTGCGCGAAGGCCTGTGTCAATTTTCCAATTAGCAGTGGTGTAACTATTTAGTACAACTACACCACTGCGGCAAAGACCTCTAAGAAGTTTGATAAGTTAACGGTGTGTTTGGCTCTTTTGTTATCTAATTAATCATCAGAAATGCTGTATCTGAAGCTAAACAGTGAAGATCTACAGGAATAACAGAGATAGGTACAAAAAATTAGAGTAGTAAAAAGTCTGAAACAACTTAATCTACGTTTAGAATGAATCATCATCAGATATTACTTAAGACACGTAATCTTGATTAATGCCGCGTTGCCGTGCACAAACAAACCTAGTGGGAAACTAATAACATACTACCTAGAGGTTATTAAACTAAAGAGAATATTAAAACTAATCGCAACAATTAATTTAAATTGTACTAATGGAATCACTTAGCCGGATTACGTAACAAAACAATGTATTCCGAACTAGGGTAGGTATTTATGCGGTTTCTGTTAAAAATAAATGTAAGTACTCAGTACGTATTGACATATAAGCACTTACTTAATTAGTTAATTTCATTTTTCTGATATTTGAAAAATATTGTTGACTGTAAATGTCCAACGAATACCTAGCCTTATTTTATAACTTAACTACGTAAACGCAACTAAGTAATGACTACTAAATGAAATTTCTAAAAATCCAGTAGGTAATATTCATATACAATATTTGGCCCAAGTAGAACTCAAAATATTTCTTGGAATTAATACTTATACTACTCATGTAAAATTTGTCATTTATGTAACGGGACTAAGACTGGACTGTTAAAAATACAACATTAAACACTGTCTGTTTTATAAACTTTCAAATGATTTGAATATAATTGCCATTTATATTTATTTGTATTAATATATTTGTTTACTTAAATATGTGGCCTTACTTATATCTACCAGTAAAACATTTTTTTAATTTAAAAGTTTTTTCTTCTCAGTCGATCGACATGCACCGGCCTAAAGTTTATGACATTTTTATAAGGCCTCAATCAAAATGACATTATGTATTAATTCAACCGGTGATGAGATAGCAAAATGTCGCATCTACCGAGAAGCTATTTACACATGTATTACATTGTATGAAGCTGTCAAATAAACAGCCGTCAAACCAGAGTTATTTCATTTTTTGTCGACAGCACATCAGCGTTGTGTTGGTGACGTAATATTATGTAGAAATAAAGTAATTGGATCCAGTTGGAGCAACGAAACTACAACGAAGCTACAAGCGCTACAACAACAACGTGGTCATTCTGTTAATGACAGTTCATATGCTGATTTGTCATATGTTCATATGCCGAGATTCTTTTGTGGCGCGGACTTTACCTCATATTCATAAAAAAATTACGTCCTAATTTAAATTATTACCATGATTTGTCACTATCTCAATTGTCAATTTTTGACATGGATAACACGAGCCGAAACATTATTTTAACTAAAGTAGTTTTTAACTACTTTTATGAATAAGATATTTCAAACAGCCGTATCATCCGCGTCGCCGGGTTGGATGTGATTATGTGATGCTATGCGACGTATCTCCGTACTTTATCTTAAATATTAAATTGGCATGTGCTGATTGCTGCCGGCAAAAGATTGCGAGTAGATAAACTGACACATTCGAATGTGTTAAGTTAGACATGTGACAGACGTAATCATTTTTATTATGACCTGAGATCTCGTTACGGCTTTATTTATTATTTTTGAAGTAGGTAACTATACATATTACCAAAATTTCTCTGAAACAGGTGGTGCCTGATTCATTTTATTGTTTGGGCTATGAAAAATGATACTTTTAATATTAGGTCCTTACATATGAAATTGGCGTTTGGTATAGGAGGAACAAGAAGTCGAATATTTTTTAATATAATATGTTTATTTAATCACAATAAGAACCATTATTATCTACACTTTTGCCATCTCATAGGCAGTACATTGATCCCTTTACTAAAAAAAACATTCGGACGGGAATCAATAAAATCTTTGAAGGTGGTTTGGACAAAAATTCAACTCCCTTTTTCCCAACGAATTTTTTCCCTTGGAAGAAATTATCCAAATTTCGAAAAAAATGGTAATCTGTTGGAGCAAAGTCCGGGGAGTACGGTGGATGTCTTAGATATTCCAATTGAAGCTCCTCTAATTTGGTAGCCGTCTGTTGTGCAGTGTGTGGTCTAGCGTTGTCGTGAAGCAGCAGTGGCGTGGAGCGATTGACTAGCCTCGGTTGTTTAGTAGCTAGCTTTTCCATCATAGTTTGCAATTGCTAACAATAGATGTCTGCCGTAATTGTCTGGCCAGATTTGAGAAAACTGTAATGAACGACACCGGCACTAGTCCACCAAACGCTTACAAGTAACTGTTTTTGGGTCAATTTTCGTCAATTTTGGCTGGACCCTGGCCAGCCATTATGATGAGCGTTACCGATTATCGTAGAGAATCCACTTTTCATCACAGGTAATAATTTGATTTGTGTTTTATTTTGCGACACGACATGCCATACACATCATTAACCCTTCGAGCCGTTTCCGCAGCACTGGTGCCACGGTGGAACTCGTACTCGTAAATAACGCGATATTTCAAGTTTTTCATTATGTAAACTGAGTGACGCAAACAGAAAAGTCAGAAAAAAACAAAACAATTGAATGACGGTTATCGAAACATATAACAACTAATACATGTGTAAATAACTGTATAAATTTGAATTTGAAATTCCTAACCAAAGAGGAGAAATTTGTGATTAAAGTGGCCAGTTCAATAAAACGCCAATTTCATATGTAAGGACCTAATACACAGAGAAAATATTTGTCAGATAGGTTTTCTATTTAGATCTTAGTAATTAGGTAGGTACTTGTTATTTTAACAATAATAATATCTGTCATCATAAGTTCATTAATTTGCTAAATTCTTAGATTATGGAGAACCAGTTACATTTGTCGAAATAAAATGTCATAATTATTATGAAATATCCATTGTACCATGGCTAAGGTTGCTAAAACGAGTAAAAATTGTTCTTATTATTATTTGGTCGGACGTTTATCATCAAATCAACATCATAATCGGGTGATGGTAAAGGGATTTACTTAAAATAATAAGTAAATTGTGCTTCTTCTTATCTGTGTATAGACTGACAGTGTTTCTTCGCCAGTCGCCACTGCCACATTCATATTGTTCTATATTTTATCATTTTCTAGACAGAAAAAATACTTATCTATATATATTTTCTCTGCAATAAATGCAATACTGAAGTGGACTTGTGATACCAGATTTACTGATTGAATTCAGCATTCAGTTCTTCTTAGGCCATCAGTAAAATTACTGATCACGAAAAATATGAGACCATAATTTCGACAACCCTACTCACAGCCGAATGTCAATGATTGACCGTGGTTGTGTAATTTGACGTAACCCAACGGTATGCGCAGCGAAATTATATGGGAAGTGCATACAACTATGAGAACCCGGGTATTAAAGATAAGTCTATAGATATGTTCATTGACCATTTGATAACGGAACTTTTATTCTTATTGGCTTTGTTAATTCCATTATGTTTTGTCGTAAACTTTTATTCGTTTGTAATATGAAAAAATTCGACACACGTTAGGAGTATTAGATGCAGATTTAATTTAGTAATGCTAAAATTACTGTGCCACTATATAAGTATTTTTATTTTCTAGATTTATTTAAAAAGAAATAACCCTTCTGAAAATGATTCCGATAATAGTCTCAGTTTATGAGACATTTATGAGCAGCAAACATTTTGCGGAAATAATCCGTCTAATAGTTTTGTAAAGGATGCGTGCACACATGCCGTTGTTAACTAGACTTGCGAAGCGTGCGCATAATCGGTCGGAAATCGCATTTTAACAATCTACATATCGGTGGACCCTCATTATGGTTTTTGTGTGCTTAAATCCAATTACAATTTAGCGATTTTATTAAGAGAACTGTTAGTCGCATGGGAAAGCGAAGATATACCTAGATAGATACCTATAGTTTTGTACATGCTAGGAATCGGTTTTTGTTAATTTTCAGTATTTTGTTTCAAATTCAGTACCTACCTGAGTCGTTAAGTATACCATCAATCGTTAAGTATAGAAGTTCCTATCAAAAGATAAATATAGTCCAAGTCTTGAATCTTTGTTTTCAGTTCAACCTTGCTTTTAAATTTACTTAAACAAAAAGTGTAGCGTGCGATATGTGTGATAATGCACGTCACGTAATCTTACGAGATCTCGAGATTGCTGCGGGATTTCTGTATCTTCTGTAGGTCTAACAAATAAATGTGGCTCAGCCAGCCCTAGGTTCAGACAGGCGGATAATTACCTATGTATGAAACAGTAGCATAGCATTCAAAATGTTGGGCGCCATTATGGGGACCGCACATTACGTCACTTTCATCATTATCACTGTGACATTGCGGCCAACCACCGCGCACCGGCGCGCGTCGGCGCGCGTCGGCGCGGCGTCGACGGCTCTTATTTCTTGTCTCACGGGTGACAAGCGCCACTCGCACGCACGTTGCAGGTTATCGTGCGGTAAATCATTCCGCTGTAGGTTACTGGCACAGGTTCATGTGACTTGCAAAGATTCGACATCATAAAAACGAATCAATTCTCCATGTGAACAATATTCTGTAAACATTGTTTGCTCGATCTTATCGACTAGGGTTTGTGTTGCTATCTAACGCTGGAATGCAGCCGGGGTTTTTGACACTGGCATTTTGAAAACTTTTATATTTAGTTTGTATTGCTTTCTTTTAATTGTAATTAGGTTTTAATATTCAGTCCAGTTTTACCTTTGTTTATTCATCGTAGCCCAGGGTTTCCTTTCCTACTTTTCTTTTTTTTTCTCCACTTTACACGGTCTTCGGCATTCGTTATAGAGTATTACTAGGTACTTTGTAATTTACTCAATATATTTTCAAAGTAAAAACTAGAAAATAACTAAGTAATACTTCTTTCACGCGATCAAGTCTTGCGAAGCGTAACATGCAAAATAATGATTTATGGCAAATTAAACATGCAGCCGAACCATGTTACATAATATCCGCTTTCCATACAATTTTCCTTAACTTTGAACTACTTAAAATGAAAAAGATACAATTGTAAATCAGCTCGCGTAACACATGATGTCACAAATGTTTACCTGCGGAGATGAGAGGTGGAAAGTAAAAGTGGTTAGATTGGGCGTCACGTGGACACTCGATAGAATGTACATCATAAGCTAAAGTCCGAGTGTCCCACGCCAGCTCTCGCCCGCTCGAAAGTGAGAGGATCATCTCAGATTATTCGCATGTATTAAAATACCGTATTTTCAAACACTACCTTTCGATTACGTGTATTCGTGTGTTCGGTACTTGAGCAAGAAATGTTATAACAAGTACAACAGCTATAATATGGTTTTAATTTTAACTTTATGCCAATTGCGTAACTGGTCTTGTGATTTTTATGAATCATCAATCAAAATTCAAAATGTATTATTGGAGTGTTTCTATATTAATAATCTAGTCGCATAAATTTACATATTTTATTCTTTTGACAAATGTGCGAACAATTTAATTATGATGACGAACAGCGTTACAGCAGTTTGATTTGTTTGAATTTTGGCATAAAAGGATAAAAATAAATTTCTGTAATTTACCTTTTCACTGGATTTTTATGTGTTCCCACCGTCATACGACAATTACAATAAATTACATTAGCACGGGCAAAAACTAGTGGGTAGGTATTTTATAAACTGTTTAGCATTAGCAGTAAATAGCAGATAATTAATACAGCAAAATAAACGTAAAATTTATGATATACGATGATGTACAATAATAATCTCTGGCTATTACATTCCGAGCTTCCATGACACATAATTAGAGTATATAATAGTCACCGTAACAGCTATATAGCATCTGCAAGCTATATAGCAGTCATCCGGCTCGCCATAAAGGCCGTCTTACTCCGAATAGCTAACTACAGCTAATTAGTGGCCATTAATTCCCAACTTGGTCTGTCCAAGCTTGAGAACATTCCCAGTCCCTTCTAACGCGGCTGAAATGTCATTTTAATGTTTATAACTAGTGACTATACTTATGTAACTAGCGTGATTTTTTCCTTTTTTCACAGATAAGTTATTAGTTAGATGAAAAAATATGATATTTTAATAAATAAGCGCTCTAAATGAGCAATATCAAGGCGTCACTTTAAGTTGTAAATGAATATCGTGAATGCATTGGTCGATTGCACTGGTTGGTTTAATGTGAAAGTATCTTACAACCTAAGTTTTTACAAATTTCTATGAACATCCCTAATAACTGAAATTAAATTACTCTCTCTCTATTTGACTCTCTCTATTTTTAAACTCCCAGATAATTTGAATCGCGACTAATTTGCGAGCACCAAATGACCAAGATCATGCGTCATTTTCACGATTTCTCGTGATATACTCCCCAATATCTCACAAAAAAATCAATTTAGCTCTTATTGCCATGATGATAGAACTTAATTGAGCGTTAACCTTTGTCGTTGGCTCTGCGAAAGCACTCATCTCTCACACATGGAGATTATTTTATCGGCCATTTGCTGAGCCCAATAAAACGTTTACGGTCATCAAGATTTACTCTGATTTACTTTTACAATTTCAGGCATACCTTTAAGGTATGATAGATTAAAAAAATGTCGTAATTTGAATTTCACCAAGTCTAGGTCTAGATGTTTTTGATTTTGACTGATCACAATGAATTTCCTAATTTACGCAAAATTCAGCAATTTATCATATAAAGCCTCAGTATTTTTTATTTAAGTAGTTAAGAAAGTACCTACTTAGCTATTCAAATACTCAACGAAATATTCCGCTGTATATAATTTTCTCTCAAATTGATTCTAACAACGTGTAATGAATCATAAACTACGTTATTGCATGTAAGTAAGAGTTTACAAATTAGCTGCCACCCAGAGGAGATGATCAGTGTTAGCTGGTCGATCTATTAGGGTGAGCTGGTCCAGCGCATCCAAGCCATTATAGGCACAGAGTATATATATTTATAGCGGTTTTGATATCAGAAAGTGCATCTCGTATGGAAAGCAACCCGTCGTGTAGGCTGCACCTAACTTTCCAATCTCGTCTAGTCTGGCCTTTAGACACATGGATATAAGCTTTCTACATTTTGTACCTATTTTATCGAGAATCCCTTAGGGCGTTATAGTTTATGCTTCATATACCTAAGTGAGTGTTTTAACTTGTTAGATAAGATAACTATTATTTAAAACAGGATTCTATTTACGGCGCGGACGGTGGTGTAATTAAAGGGAGGAGTTCTAGCAAGCGTTTGTAATGTAACTTCGGGCAAGTTTGAACATATTGTTTTTTTTTACGAATAGGTTATGTAAAGTGATATTAGAGTTTGTTTGGAGATCTCTAGATGTAACCTATTTTATCTATTACTAGATGTTGCCCGGGACTTCGCTCCCGTGAGAATTTTGAGCCTATAGCAATCTTTGATAATGGACCTTTCTAATGGTGAAAGAATTTTTGAAATCGGTTCGGTAGTTTCGGAGATTACCCGCCTCAAACATACAAACTCACAAAGTCACAAACGTTTACCTCTTTATAATTATTAATAGTATAGATGTAAATTATTTAAATGAAACGCAATTGGTAGATGTATTTTTGGGGACAATCTAAGTACATCTTATATCTAAAGCTCCAACGTTTATTAAAAAGAATAATCTATAAATAAAATATAATTACTCTTATATAATATAAAGTTAGCTAAGTATGCAACGTAAGAAGAGAAATTACTTTATTAATGAAACGTTTTTGCATACTGCTTGCTTAATGTGCATACACTCAAGTTGTCGGTCATTCGGTCACTTTTTGTCCGAGCAGCGGACAACTTAATGATCACTAATAAAAGCTTCATCGTGCCATCTTCCCCTACTAAATTCATAAATATTTACAACTACTATGAGAATCATTAAAATAAATTTCATCCGCCAGCATCGTCTAGGATTGAAGAAAAAATAACACGAGTTTCTAGAGCTATCTTATGATTTAAAAACGATGTGCTGGAAATATTTAATCCTTCTTATTTATGTGTCATTAAGTGATATATATAAATAAAATAATCCTGATATTACAAAAGGCCATAAGCTAAGTGACTTAAAGCTTTACAGCTAGAGGCTCAGTCCTATGTATCCAAGTTTATACGTGAAAAGCTTAATTCAAGCTATGGATATTTATTTCATAGTTGAGTCACGCTTTTTAGGCATTTATTATTAACGTAAGCATTAAAAATGTTTTACGCCCATAGATGTCGTTTAATACTAGGTAAATTATCCTAAAATGATATTCGTTGTGGTTAAAATCTTTATTTAAATCATTTAAGCGGTGAAAACTTACAAACTCACTTAAAAGTTAAATCTAAAAGTGATTTAATAATTTTTCATTTATTTGAACTACTATTCGGCGGAAACAAAATAAGAAATAATTCTACATACTATATATATATATATATATATATATATATATATATATATATATATATATATATATATATATATATATATATAGTATGTATATATATATGTATATATGTATGTAAATATATATATATATATATATATATATATATATATATACATACAAAAATTCTACATACATAGGCGAATAAAGTTAATTTGACTGATATAATTCTTTAATCGATACTTTAATTGGGTAATGGATTAGTGGTGTCGTGTGCGTTTTTTTTATAATTAGAGTAGGACGTCTCGGCTTATTCAATGTGATAGCGTGTTATATTTACACTTCTGAACACAACAGCCAATGATTTTAATTATGTGTCTGCGCATAATAAAATAAATTGAAAAATCAACTTATATTAGATAATGAGAGAACTCAAACTAAAATGTCTCTTTTATTAGTTAACTTCATAATGCTTAGACATGTACTCGTATTTATTATACCATCATAAAGGTGAGGCATACGTACATATTTAACTAAATCAAGGAATATTTTTAAATTAACTAAACCTATTTTACCGTATGTAATAATTCAACAAATACTATAAGTAGATTTAAGTACTTACGTACAAAGAAAGTGTTCGCATGATGAGATAAAGTGTATGTAAAATGTAGTTTTTCACCGCATGCAATTTGCGCAGTGGTCCACTGACCCGAAGTGCTCGTATGAATTAATTTCACTGTCGTTAACACCGATTGAGATCTCAGCTCAATTATCTTGAGTTTTCACGCGTTTGCGGTTTGGTGTGCATCCACTCGTAAATCTTCACGCAATCCCGTTTTTTCGAAATAGGGATACGCACACTGTATTTTTTGTTATTTCAATGAAATTTTAATGACTAAACTAATTTAAACATTTTTCAATAATTTTAATGCCCTATAATAAAAATATAAGATTTTAGTTTCATACATGTTATCTAATACAATACATACAATACATTATTGATTTCATCCAATACAATGTATACATATTATATTCGGTCTGGACAAAAAAGGATTCAGTAAGGTCGAAAAAGGAAAGCACGTACTTATTTCTTGTTAAAATTATACAGCTCCTTACCCTACCGCGGATATGTAGAATACTAAAATACTTACTTTTGTCCCTTTTATCGAATAATAGCCACACCTTTATAAGGACTACGAAAGTGCTGATTATCCCCATAAACAAACATTTAAAGCGCAAACCCACGTCCGCATATAAGGTTAAAATCCATGTCATTTGTACACTTTCTTTTTTATTAACTTCCAAGTCACACATGACGTTTAGTTATGTTATTGTGAAAATGTAAATGATACGGCATAATATTTGCTTAACATGCGATTAAACACATCTACTTTTTAACTTTTATAACTTCATTTGTTTTGAGAATATCTACATTTTCTCGCTAAGTTGGAAAACAATTTTACTTTGAAGTGAGTGAACGTGCAACAAGATTTCATACAAACATGTTATTATTTATTACCTCGCAGCGATAAGGTGTCCACCGGACAGGAGCCGCGGAAGCCAGAAAACAGGCCCGCCATAAATTGTGTGATTTCGCTCGTGATACGCGACCTCCCCCAACTTCTCGGCTAATAAGATTAATCTTTGCACGCAAAATGCTTGCTTCGTTCATAAATGTATAAGTATGGTCAGGCTGAACATGGATCCATATGCAAGAATTAAATACATTTTACTAGCTTTTCCTGGTTTTCAAATGAATCAAGATTAAAAAAATATGCCTTTTTAATATTTTACAGTATGAAATCCGGAAACATTATATAAATTCCTTGTAATTGTTGTTAGGATTAATTAAACATATACAAACTTATCCTGCATTCATCCTGTCCTGATCCAGAAATTCCATTCTAATATTAATGAAAGAATTTCGAAAATCGGTTGAGAAGTTTACCTCACTAAGCACAAGTCTCTTATAATATTTGTGTAGAAGTGTAGATATAATAGTTATTACTTTTACTTGCCCCAAGTGAGCGTTAATACAGGTTTGAGTGTAGAAAGCCCAAATGTGAAAGGACCTTGTTTCTACTCTAGGAAAGGAGCATTCACTATTAGATTTTATGCCTCCCTATAAGTATAGAGCGATAGATGATAGATGAGACGTGTGATGTAATCTTATTTCTAAACACCCTTACTCGCGGATATTAGCAGCGTGTGTTAGGTTTATTGCTTTCTAGATTTTATGATTGCGGTCGACAACAGCGGCGGATAAACAGCAAAATTTGATAACAAATGTTATACCATCAAACTATAATATATTATATCTACATGTGTTATATATATATATAGTTTATCCCACTAATACTATGTAATAATTAGCTTCTCTCCATATTATAAAATAAATACGAAAGTTTGGATGTGAGTGTGTAAAGGTGTTTGTTACTCAATCGCGTAAAATATACGAACGGATTTCGATAAAATTTGGTAGAATCTACATTATACCTAATGAAATAATATACCTTATGTTATCAAGGTACGTAATCAAAATGTCCATTCTTAATTTTCATAATCATGACCAGAGGAAGGACGGTAACAGCGAGGTATGCCATGAAATATGCTGAACAATGTAGGCAAGCAATTGAATACAAATTCAATGTGTGCTGTATAGCCGGGACATTCTATCGTGAGAGCTGTTCTTCATGGTTTTCTATAGACAATCGTTTGTGATTTGTAAGTAGATAATTTAATTAGGCATATTGACTCGTAAATTATTGTTGTATATAATTGTATGTTAATTGTAATATTTTTGCAATGGATGTTGGCTTTGAATTGGACGCAGAGTCCATTGGGTGAACTACAAGATAATATAATAATCCAATACAGATCCAGTGTACAATATATATATATATATATATATATATATATATATATATATATATATATATATATATAACATTTGAGAGAGAGGCAGTTTCGGCAAATGCGGCACCCGCGTTTTATCATACTTCTTTAGCTACGAGCTACGCATGGCTAATGATCCTTCATATTAATTTCATTGGCAAGGTGGGAGCGTCTACTCGTTGTATCGGATATGAGGTTCGATTTACGATTAATATTTAATAACTGTAATTAGGTGGGTTTTCTAGTAGACGTTAGCTTAACAAACGAAGGAAACGAATCGAAGCGATAATGGCGTTCTAGGAATCTGGACCGTTATTTCTCGCGCTTTATGGAGCAGAGTCAAGGTTCGACTTCGTGCTGGAGCGACACGCGATGCGCCCCAGTGGGAATCAGTCGTGAACTATTTTAATAGCTTTCTTATTGTTTCAATAAAAAATCTGAATAGTACTTAAAGTAACTAAACTAAAAATGGAGGCATATGAATTCAATTCAAAATATACAATTTACAGCACAGGCACAATGTAATAAAAAGTACTTGGCACATATTACTTTGCTACCAATTGACGTGTTGCCAACTTCATTAATTATTCTAGAAGGAAAAACGAATCGAAATTAATAAACTCACATGAATAAAATGTAATTGTTACGCATACTGTGAATGAATGAAATGCGATACTTAGAACGGGTAGGGCTCGGTAGTACTAAACTTATGGTTGAACTTGGCTTGAACTCGCCGATTGCCGACGAAAGGGTCAACGGTTCAAGCATTTGCTTTGAATAGGGCGATGTAATGATATTGAGATAGCGGGAGCCGGGATTTATATAACAGTAACTGTAAAGTAGGACAAATTCTCTGAAGTCAATTTCATTATCTCCCCTTTGTTAATAGATTTTCATTGGCGCATTTCGCACTAACTAATAACATGAGAATATTATAATACAATATATGTTAAGACGCAGAAAGGACACATTAAAGGATAAATATATATTACGTGCTGAATATTATTTTGTAAGCAATTTTCGTGTCAATATCTTAATATCATTCAGTACCTATTCATTTTTTGGCTTTGTTACAACCAATAAATATTTTAAATTTTGATATGTAGAGACTTGTGACGAAATACAAGTACTTAAAATCTAGGTAGGTTGGACATCTTTATTTCTACACCCGAATAAAGCTCAGTCTCATAAGAACTGAGTTTCAATTATATTTAATTTTGTCATTTATTTGCGATTTTTATTTTGTGACAGGACGAGCGAGCTGGTGGCGCTTGTAGCGGTGTCCTGCACGCTTTTCCTGTTCCTGCACACCAGAGACTTGAGCACGCAACTCCGGCGCATGCAGGGTCGCCTCAACGATGACGTCACTGCCTTCAACCACCTCACAGAGAGTGAGTATAATTATGTACCTATATGCATATCGATTATTCCCATAAAAGACGGGTTTGCCATTCGTTCCTAAATTCTACGCTCCAAATATTTAAACCTTTATTTTTGTAACCACTTGGTTAATTTCTGAACCAATAGTAAAAGCATGAAAATTAATTGACACACGAAAGTCTCCAGTTTTAACATGCCGAAAAAAAAAATGCAAGTGTCAGTTTGTTAATATGCATGTCCCATTGTCTGTCCGGTCGCGTGTGAGCTTGACATTACGGCCGGTCCGCGGGAACTCGTCCATAACTTTCACTAACACGAAAACAAACTTTTATGGCTTCAGAACTCCACTCTCATTCACTTACTCCTCATACTCAAGGATTTAGTCTTCTTTCGGAATGTGTTAATTGCTACCACTGGTGTCAGTCAGATGTCTTTAGGCGACTTTAAAGACATCTGACATGACTGAAAACATAATTGAACTTCAAGCGATTGAACCTTCTCGATAGACGTTCTTTCTTTCTTGGGGAATGTGTTGTTTGTTGCTAACAATGATTTTATTTAAATCACCCAAAGTCATCTGACATGATTTTGATGACTAAAGGAAAGGAAAAACGAAAGGAAAAAAGTTGTTTATATTAAACAGTCAACCAGTGCGTTCAGTCAACCAGTATACGCATTATGTTTTCCTGTACCGGAAGCAAGTGCTCGATCGCTTCTAATCCAACTTTAATCATTTACATGCATTCTGCAGTGCAATATCTTAAATTTAAATTATAATAATTAATAAAGTTGAATTTTATATTTTCCAAGTTTACATTTTGAACAGAAATGAACGAACGAGCTCTCCATCTCACTTTAAAGCTTGGCTGGAATATTTCAAAGGGAATAAATAATACTTGTTACGGTTTTGACTTGACCAATTTTATTTTATGGAAATTTGCGGTTACGAATTGATTTGTTCTCAGCGTGCAAACCGCTTTTCAGTCTATTTGTCTGTTCTGAACCAACGGGCGACGAAATGGTCGAATTAAATTGTCAGTAAACTGCGTTTATTTGCTTTATTTAGGAGAATAGCTGTGTCTACGGTAAAATACCGCAAACTAATGGTCTGGCAGTGTTGGCATGTCAGCGGTAACCGCAACTAGCATTAGGATGGTCAGGCATTACCACGAAGGCTTTGAATAACTTTTTAATATAGAGCATGCATCTGCAAGCTATGGAAAAACCTTAAAGTGCATCTCATTAGAAAAATGTTGAACGTTTAAATGTATCTTGAAAATATGTTGATGTTGCCCATAAAATCTAATGGTCGTCATGGACCTCAAGTGAAGTTTCATCAAAGAAAGTTTGACCTCGCGATCGATGAAGGTATGATAAAAATATAGCACGATGATAATGATGACAAAAATTACGCACTTAACCTAATCTTGTTAGTTTTTGCATTAGGCAGGTACCTATATGAAATATTATTGGCAGAACTGTTTATTTTTCCGTTTTACTTAGAAAAGAATATTCACAAAATCGTCGAAATTAAATTTTAAAACTAAATCTAAATTATGGCTTAGCTATTTATTTTACTATAATAACTCGCCGCTTTATTTTGATCAAGCTCTATAAAGATAAATAAAGTTTTTCTAAGAGCTTGCGCATGCGCAGGGCGCGTCTGTTCACGTGCACATTTCCTTATTGAGCGATCTCGATGGATATCGATTACCTATGACTATCATCCCGACAGATCTGCCTCGAACCAGCTAAATGGGGACTGATAGGATGTTCTTATGTACCATCTCATCTATAATCTTGCAATATCATTATCGTATCAATTCAATGCTTGCATAAATTGAAAGGTACTTGGTAGTTCGTGTACGAAAGCATAGAGATTTATAATGAAATGTTGCACACACGATACCCCTGAAGAGGGATGTAAATACAGGGAAGTTATTCGATTGAACGTTACCTTAGATCGAACCTGAACCTCTGAGGACCGCTCCCGGACTATAACTAGATATGAGATTCGCCAAATCTATTGCCATTTTATTGATTAGATGACATAGCACTGAACTTAGATTTATCTATCAAATATGATTCTGTTTTCATTTTAGCTATGAACAAACCTTTGGTCGGCTAATCACGGTACCGCACGATTTAAATAAATAGATTATATTTTTAGCTTTTATAATCGCTACGCATCGTATGCACCTTTGTGGCAATTAATTTTTATAATGAATAGTTGGTTGGCTAAGACGGAAGGAGGGAGGCCTATGCCCAGCAGTGGGTCCTGGAGGGCTGCAGTTGACGATAATAATTATAAATAAATTTAATTTTCAGTTACACCTTAGCCTTTTAACTGATAATAACATGTATTTTTCACATTATTAGCGCAATGAAACTGCTAAAAAACAATCAAGTTGTCGCTCTAGTTAATAGGAAAGAAGAAGCCGTTTGAATGTCGAGTGATTTGACCTGATTGACCGAGATCTTATCTGGCTGCAGACTGCAATCTGCATCTCTCAAATGAAATCTAGAATTTGATCTTCCTATTGTAGTACGCATTCCTCATGTTATACGCATTCCTCATGTACGCATTCCTATGTCATTATATGTGAAATGAAATGCACGACTTTCTTGGCAAGTTCTCACCTTAAATATAAAGATAATATCTAGAATTATCGGTTATAGAAAAATATTTAATTCAATGCGATAATTCTGGAAATTATCTTTAAATCCACGTAATTAAGGTTCGTTTTAGTTTATTATACTTATTTGGGTAACCCAAAAATCACTGACAGCCTCAAAATTTAGCAAACCATATAATAATATAATATAACACGATACAGACAAGATAACAATATGCTAAGTGAAATAATAAAGTCCATCTAACAGTAATCAAATTATTTTATACCTGACGGTTATCACGTTAAATATACCAATTATCTACATGTTGTGGGCGGCTCTCCGCGTCGAGCTGTGTGGTGTAAATTGTGCCTTTTGTACTCCAACCCTGTCATTGCATTACATAACGTTGATCATTATGCTAATAAATGTAGTTATGTTATGGATAATTTCCTAAACCAAGCGAGTTCATAGACCGCTCTGCACGTTGCGGACGCGAGATAGGTTGCCAGTTGATAGAAAAAAACCTCAATCCCTGGACACAAGCAGAAGAAGATGAGTAATGATAAAAAAATAAAATTAAATTAAAATGAATTGTCAATTAATTTCATAAAAAAATATTCATTTGCTTAAATAATTAATTTTTATTCCATAGTGGAAGTGAAATTGTATTATAATATTAAATATAAAATTATAACCCTAACTTGTATCTATGTGTCATTACTACTTCGAATTTTTTTTTAAATATAAATAATTAAATATTATATTTATTTATTTAAATAAATATAAATAAATAAATATTATATTTATTTATTTATATTTAATAAATATTTTATACCACCAAAATATTTGTAGTAAGCTAAGGTCTAACAAGTATCTATTAAGAGTACCGCTAAATTACGTTATTATTTTATGTAGAATAATAAATATTATAGTACTAAAATTATTTTGTCATTGAAAAACAAAATAAGTTACATATTTTCTATTAGGTAGATATCCAATATTTCTCATCATTAATTCCTCAGAAAAAAAATTATAAGTAACAAAAGAAAACGATTACAGGATTAAACGCATTTATAAGTTTTCATTACTACAGTTATATACGTACCTACGTTACGTAGGCTTTAGTGTAGTAAGTCTCTATATAAATATAAGTAGATAGGCTGAAGTATATTTTTTACCAATTTCATATATATATCTATCTATATAAGTACTTTGTAAACTTGAATACCCTGCCGCCTGTAGAAAGCTCTCAAATGGGACGACTTTCTAGCCCAGACCATCATCGCCAGCACCAATAAGGCTCTTCATTGACTTTAGCAGAATTGCTATGATTCAATAAATCGTGTTCTATAACTCTGCCTTGATTGTATTTGCAACCACAGGCCATTTGCTAAATTCAATTTCAGTATTTCTAAATCGCTGTTAGACTTCTATACATACGATTACATAAATAATCATTAGGGTATGGGTAATTATTACATAGACGAAAAACGGTTATGAATAAGGATATAATAGTCCTTTTTGATAACTAGTTACGAAATAATGAAAGAAATTTCCTTTTTTGTAGCCTGTTAAAAAACAGTTATGAAAATAGACCAAAGGAGCTTTTCAATAAACACTTTACTTACGTTACTATGTTTGTATGTTATATAAATGCGTGTGTTATTTTACACGCCATAATAATGAGAATGGAAATCTTAAACATTAGATAAATTTAAAAAAAATCTCTCCATTCTTGTGTCAGTCGAAAAGAGTAATATATGAATCAATTGACCATGAATCAATTGGTCGACTAGAGATAGATAAGATTAATCATCAACTAATTAATTAATCATTACAGATTATAATCTGGCCCTTGATTTCTATAGACATGAACAAAGATACTATCTGATTGGTAGAACTCGCACTGAACTATTACTTATGCAAGTTTAGTTTGTAATTATTGATTTCAAATCGAAAACATTTTCCATACAGTCGATGACGACCGCACTTGACTATGAGACTTCCGTCAAAAGACTTTTAAGATTTTTTTGTATAGTTTTTGTATTCTAAACAATGGAAAACGTAATTGGATAGCCACCGCCGATACGTAAGAATTAAAGTTCTCAGGGCACAAGCCATAATAAAACGAGATATAGACGTTTACATTCTTTTTCAGGTGAACTTTGTGTTGAGATTATTTAACAGAATTACTAATTTTAAAGCAAAATGTCTGTTCTAATCATAAATAATATTAGTACGTAATATAATACAAAAATTATCGATCCAGTCCACATTAGTCTCAATTTGTGATGTAAGAAAGACTAGCGAATAGACGATATGTTATACAATATCCTGTGATCCATATGCATAAATTAGGTATAATAACAAGATAGTTATGTTACGTGTAAACGGATGGGATGCGAAACGTCAAATAAATCGCTGTTATAAGAGCGAAAGTTGAGATATCTGTAGCATATTCCATTCATTACATTAGTGAACATGCAAACTTGAAAAATACGACATCAATAATAATAAATAAGCACCTATGAAAAGAGAAAATAAAACTAAATGACTTATTTAAAAGTATCTATATCTCTATCTACACTTTCTATATATACTTGATATTTAGAAAGTGTAGATAGAGTGTTTAATGATTTAGAAAACATTTCCGACAATAAGAAAGATAATGAATTTTCTTTGTTAATTATGTTAATCCCATAAAGCCTAGACTTTAATGTCCAATATTATATGGGATCATAATGATAACATTCTGAGAATTGATTTTCATAATGTATCACTAACATAACAGGATGTGTTTTATAATAAGACAATATTAGAATTAATGTGATACCTACATACTATGCTATTGTAGAGAAGGAAATATAGAAAAAAGTAAATATAATTATTTCTCATCAAAACAATTATAGTATAAGTGCCATGCGAAGATATCGCAAATACTAATAGGTGATATTTATATCAAAAACTTTTGTCTGGCTGTGGCATAAAATTTAAAATTGAACTGAACAATATTCCCAGAGATAAATGGATGTTTGTTCAAGACACGCTCATCAAGATGAGCTGACAATTGAACGGAGCAGATCAGGACGGGCAGCGGCCAGCGCAGCTTGTCGTGACTCCTTTATCGACGCCCGTCCAGGACCATTGTGTAGCGACACTAATAGTACAGAATATGGAAACCACACAGCAGAGACTTGATCGATCAGCCAAAATATTTGAAATAGGCAGTAAACGGATTTTATAAAAGTTTGCTAAGATTAACCACGCTAAACTTTATTCCGCACGTATATAGTACGTGCGGAAACGATTACTTAAAATCAGAAAAGTAAAATAAAATAAATAAATAAATCCTATAAAAACCAGATTTCGTGGTTGTGTTTACCCAATTTTAACTAGTATAGTAAAAAATTGAGATCGCTTTCGTAAAAACGCGTCGTTAAAATCGTGGAATATCCATCCGTATCTTGAAGAGAAAATGGTAATGGACTTAAAAAAAATAAATTCCAGATAAACATCCAGGAGGTATAGCTAGATAGATAGAGATCAGCCGTAAAACTCGACGACAAAAAATCATAGATTTATTATACACAGATTATAAATTTGCACAATTAACTTTGATGTTGATTTTAACGTGTGCTGACATTTAGCCAAAATGGCGTACGTTGCGTTTTTCTGTGCACGTTAACGTTGACAGTGCAACCCACCCAAATAACCCACCCTTAGAAGATTGTAGAAAATAGTGTATGGTATATATAGCGAAATATTCTTCTGTGCCCTCCCTGTTTTGTGGTCACAGTCCAGCACTCCTTATACAGACCCGATTTGCGTAGGAACATGCGGAAAGCTGTCGAGCTGTTTGATTTATTTCAACTTCCTAGTCCACTAGCTGGATCTCTGAACCACGGCTAATGCTCAAATAGCTGACATTTATCACAAAATTATAACACACGATATTGCGAAGATATAGTACTCACATAATATTTTGAAAACTGTTATTTATTGCTCTAACCACTAAGTTTCTTTTCTTACACAAATTGAATTATATTTTAACAAGTATCAATAGATTACTGAAGATTGATTGAAAAATACTGCAATCAAATGATTGCAGTATTATCAAAAATAAAAATAGCATCATAAATATGATGCTATTTTTCTCCTCGAAATCTCCTGTCATGTCTACATCATCTCCCCTACGTGTCGGTGTAGTGCAACCAGTCGGTGGTACATCGATGGGCACTATCTAGACCACTTCATCTATTTTTTGCGTATTTATAATCAAACGATAGCACTTTAGTAAATTGCGTATTAAGGCAACAATTTTATCTCGATATACGAGATACTCGAATCTTCAGCTGAGTGGTTTCTTCGGTATATTAATATACTAGCTGCGCTCTTTGCTCCCGTAGCAATTTAGGAATAGCTTATTCATTTATCTTCATAAAAAGTATTTATCAAATATCGGTACATTATGTATTTATACAGATTTTGGATAAATCTTCTTCTTTTACATTTTAAATATGTTATAAGATTTTGAATACTTTGCATAAAAATAAGGATTATAGCTTTCCCAATTCGGTAAGAAGTTCTAAAGCTTCCAAAGCTTTAATATAACTGCGTCAAAATGAGCACATAATAAATTAGCAAATGGTCAGAAGCTGAAGCTGACATCTGTCTCATCAATAATGTGAAGTGTAGAAATGAGATGAGGTGAGAGGGTATGTACTCTGCGTAACTCGGTCGTTTAGCCATTGGATAACATTATGCAACACCACTGGGTGCCGATTCTGTTAACATTAAGTGATAATCGTTCTTTGAATAGTAGTTCCTATTCGTGCGCAATAACCACTACTATTGAAAAACCATTGACACTCGTTTATGTCTTCACGTTAGCAAAATCGACAAATATTCCACCACATCAGGAGCATTTCTTAAATAATTACTCTATAAATTAACGCTTCTAAATGATTACATAGCTATTATTATATCCGTGTAATTGCATAATTGCAAGTAAAAACATATTACAAGTAAATAGATACTTGTTTGTCGGGAGTCCGAGCTAGTGTGGCCTGAGTCGGCTTTTACAAGGAGTGTTTACGTAAGTGAAATATTTGATCAGGCTGGAGCGCACGAGGTATTTGTCGACATTCCAACACGATAGCTCTGCTGTAGCCACTCTCCTTCTAGGAGAGGAAATACTCTCATCGTGTAAACATTAATCTTCACTGAGTGTTGTAATACGAGATTTGATTTTGACAAATGATTTTATTGTTGATATAGAGCAGTAAATATATAAAGATTGTACTCGCATCCAACTCGTCAATCACAAGGGAAGTTACGATTTATCTTCCGTTAAAGTTTTCGTTCTGATTTTTTGATCTATTGATAAGCAAATAATCATTATTTATATTGAATAACCTAAATTTTCTGTAAAAAAGGATATTCATCGGACAATCTTGGACCTATCGCACTTATTTTTAAATTGATTGTCCTGACTCAGAAATAAAACGTCATTATGTATATTACGAGCATTAAACATAAAATTTCACAGGTTGTCGACTGTTTCTGTGAATGCGACAGTACAAATTCGAAGTGCGCTGTGCGGTACCGCTACCGTGGTGAACTGGTCACGCCTCTAAATGTCATTACGGTGAATTTCCTGTGAAACTTAGGACAAGTAGCAAGTTCAGACGTTGTTTACTGGAAGGAGAATAGCTAGTCAGTTTAATGCAAATTTTATGTCCATATTTATGGCGATGTTTCAAATTAACTAGGCTTAGGGTTACGGTATCGACTTGGTCACGTCTAAAATAAAAATCTCTTTTGCGGTAAAAACTTAATTTAATTTGTTTCATTACTTATATTTGCATAGGAACAAAATTTTTGCTTGGGTTTTTTAAGTAGGTAGGTGACCCAGCTGCATAGAAATAACAACTTATGTAGCAACAAAATCAGTATCGTTGTTGGAGCAGGGAAGTCGGACATGTTATATATCAATTAAAATAGTTTACAATAACGATATTCAGAGATGAGGAAAATCGGCGACGGAAATTGTATTGCTGACATGGTTGTAGCATATTTTATCAACAAACTTGATTCCATGGTGGACATTTACTAATGAAAACTTACTAACACTACTACCTACCTAGTTATTTCCCTTACCTTATACTTACCTAGAATAATTATATGTTTACTTAGCAGTTCATGGCGATTAAGTTAATAATAATATTATGATTGCGAAGTGAAAAGATACAAAGAAATGAAAAGATCTTTCAACAGTCACTTAACACATCTTTCCCGTGCTAAATTAATGTACTTTATTATTATATTATGGAGGCATATCGGTACTTTTCTAATTATGACTTTAGTTACTTTCACTAATATGCCGTTCCAGGAAAACTTCGCAGGGTAAACCCCTTGGAGGTTTGTTTGCTGTCTCTTTTCTTTAGAAACCTTTCTTTAAAATAGGTCAGTCGGACAATAGAAATCTTTATTCTTCTTATATTCTTCTAAGGTATAATTTAGTGTTAAAGTCACACATTCCTAATTTCGATGGCATTGTGAGTGTGAGATCATTGTTGACAATGTTCTGATTGTAAAAGTAATACAGAACACCAAGACATTTTACACAATATATTTATAAAGAATATAGATGTTTATTCATGATGTTTTCTGTCAATTTTTAAACTGTTTATTTATCTAGTCGTGTTAGTAAAACATCTGTTTTGAAACTAATGAAGGTTCTGTTGGTGAGTCTTTTTATTATTGTATGCGAGATAAATCCAGCCCAATTGTACATAAACCCATTTCTGATAAATAAGTAACTATATAAAAATTGCTACTATGTAATCAACCTGAAATTGCGAATGCGAAATTTTACAATTATTTATTGAATACATATTTTTTTTGTCATACGCCAGTATAAAATGAGAGTATAATGCCCCGACCCTTCAAAATTATTTGCTGGGCGTTTCCTATGTTGTTGAATTAGCGAGCGCCTGGAATTCCAGCTCTGCCCAGCTTGTAGCTCGTTAGCAGCCATGTTTCGTTAACCCCTGGCTGCTTGCCGGGATCAGGGACCAGGATCGCATGAGGAATCCTACAAATTGAAAATTACATGTCAAAAAAAGGATTCCTTTATTATAAGAGTGACCTAAGTTTGCAGTTTATTTCACTCGATTGAAAGTGAATTACCTTACCATGCATGGAATAAGTAGTAGTATTAACTTATGTAAATTATTTTGACCAGCAATAAGAGTAAGATATATACATAGAATTGTAAGTTATTAAAACAATATATTAACCTCGACTTTAAAAAGCTTAGTTATATTTATTTTCTGTTTTAGTTATCCCATTATGCTTTTTAAATGCTTGAGATTATCTAGTTTTCAATTTTTACATCATATTATATCATACGAGACTTACGTGTTGTTTTCTATAACATGCATGACGTAATTTTTCAAGTTAGCCACGCATTCGTTTGTCATTTTTGAATCGTTGTATTCATTAAAATGTCGTTACTTCCCTCTCTGTGTAGTTACGCTTTTTACAATCTTGTTACAAAAAATGGTTTCTAATATGCGATAAAATAGAATGATTCGTTTTTATACATTATTATTATTTCGGCTAGATCCAAAATTTGAGGAAACAAAAATTATATAATTGAGGAATCTGGCGACAAGGGCATGTGAGCAAATTATATAGAATCTTATAGACAACTTGATTATCCTTGACTGTTGACCTAGCATTGTCTAGCAAAGGTACTCACATACCCGTCGCATTCAGTTATCTGAGGGGTTAACTTATTTAATTGACTTGAAATATTATACTTACTGTATTTATACTTACATATATTATACTTACTGTAACTATAAAACATTATTTGAAAATAAGTAATTTACTGTCTTTCCAAATACATTGAGAAGTGGATCAACATTTTTAATTTGTGATTTCGAAAGTTGTTCTTTCTATTATGTACTTATTATTACTTTCATCATTTCTTCATAAGTATTTTTTTTACAAAAATGTCATTTTTGACACAAGATTTTATTGTTGGCAGATATCTGATTGCATTCAATGTGTGACAAAAAATCGTGTCCGTGCAGTAAACCGTTAAGGAGTTCCCACTTCTGGAGCATTACCTGGGTCATCTGTTCATGCTTATCATAATAATGCATTGTCATCCAAACTACTGAAAGTATTATATAATCTGTGTCCAAACACCAAATCAGCGTAATCGGTTGAAGATATCTTTAAAATTGCGTCGACTAGTACGATCCGAGTAAATTCTTCACAACAGTTTTTATCTCCATGGTCATCAATTCATATCGGAGTTTCATCTATCTCAAGTTAATAACAATGGATGTTTAATTGTTTCCCACGAGGATCTTTCCTACTGCGGAAGGTTTCAATGCCTTGTCAGAAACGTTGAAAAGTTAAGGTGGATAGAGATAACAACATATTATGAGACAGCGCTGTTAACAATGCACCTCACAACATCTAAAGATAATTTTTACAAGTTTTATTAAATGAAAAATTCTTTATTCAAGTGGCGAGGACTCTTATATTAGCAGACTTTACCCTATGTTAGTAGAAAATAATTATTTAATTAAAAACCAGTTATTCTGAAGTCCATCCTGCACCATCCCGGGCCGTAGCGCATCAATAGTACATTCACGCAATCCAGCCAGCCTGCGATCATGCGCAGGACGCTGTCGCTGCTGTCTTGCCCGTATTTATTTATTTTATGATTTTCCAGCAATATATAAATAGAGGTGTAAAATATTACTTTCATGGTTAATAAATGTTTTACATTACCTACCTTAATATTTGACAATATAATATTTTCAATATAATATAATATTCGGTATATTTGACAATATAATATAATATTCTTACTAGCGTATAATGTAATGGACACTGTTTTTATACGATCTGTGAACGGACACAATGTTATTATGCAAAACAATTTGAAAACTCAACAAAAAGAATTGAAGATTCAATCCATGGATTCAATCATCAATTTATTTAAAATTTATTTGTAGTATACCTACTTTCATGACGATTTCTAAATGTTGTTTAAAAAATACAATATTTTACATAAGCTACAGATCCGATACGAATTCCATTATTCCCAATACTTACATTGCTTATTCTACAATAAATTGTATCCGGGAGCATGCCTTACATACGGTACGGTTACACAGACCAGTGTAAGTTACATTAATTTCCCAGTAAAACATTGCTACGTTCGATTCCTACATCCTGGCCCGGGGCCGGCGCCGGCGCGTCGTCCCACAAACGAATGTCTAAGCAGGACGCTTGCAGGCGAATGCATAAACAATATGATTGTTCTCGGATACAGCCACGATGCATCCCCTCGAGCTTGCAATGCAATGAATTCTCTAGCTTGGTCAAATGGATTTGAATTCATATTATATATCGTAGTTTGTTTGTATCTTTATTATTCCATTTTATTACACAAAAAATTTTCATTATTATAAATGCGGCAGTTGTTTTATGCTCTGTTTTACGGTCTAATTTTTATGAATTCTCGCATAGAGGTAGATAGACTTTAGAGACGGATTAAGACTACCTCTTACAAAAACAGAACATAAAAGGATAAAAATTAGAGCCAATAACAAACATTTACAATAGAAATCCGAAATAAGCAATGAATTTTCAGAAAGTTTCAATAATAGTTACTTAGGTACATAGATTTCTAGCTATACAAATTTAATGGTCAAAAAGTCGTTTCTCGAAAATATAATCAAAGACATATTTTATAGTATACTCAGCGGTGTACAATAAAAATCTACTTTTCTAAACGCAATTTTCATATTCGAAGTCAGTAGCTGCTATAAAATAAACTGAAAACTTAGAATTCAACAACCACGTAGGCTTTATTATTGTCAATAAAGACCCCCGACAGAGGTCGATCAGAACCCAGTATAATCATTGTCCTCATGACGGAATGGATGGAATTGACCCAGGGCATATTTATTTAATCAACTGGAAAGTTAAATATTGTGTGTTTCATAGTTTTAATAAAAAAGATATTATTATCTTGATATCGAAGTAGGTCTTCAATATCAAGATAATAATATCTTCTTTCGTGAATAACAAGCAAAACGTTACGATCACTTACTCATTTACGCACATAATTATCTTTCTCGCAAGAGAAAATCTCCGAGGTTTATTTTATAAGCTCAAAATAGGCCTGTTACGGCCTGGACTATTTATTATCTGATCGCAATCAAGTTACAGTGTACGATGCACTTATGTATTCAACTAGACAAATTATTTGTACCTACCTCATAATTATATATCAACAACAACTCGTTAACCCATGTCTAACCAGAGCTTTGCAAGGTGTGCTTACTAATTAATGGCTTTTACTAAAATATTATTTTTATATCTTTCTTTTTGAGTGCAGGTCTTATTTGTAAGTCGTGTCTTTACAAATATTGTATTTGATACAAATTAATAGTCTAGAATTATTTATATATGTATTTTAAATAACGTTTTCCTTTATAGGAGCAGAACCTCCGCATCAAAACCTCCGAATTGCTTAGGCACTACAACTTGTTTTATGGGTATTTAATCTAAGCTGATCTAATCACATTAGTTCGAATATATGAATATATTAAATTATGAGCACAAAGTTCTGCAAATATGGCTTAACATACTAAGTAATAAAAGTAACAAGTAGCACATGACATGAACAGGCTTTCAATTAAAATGAGAAAAACTGGGAATGCATCCTGTATGTGGCAACGCTGGTGGCCATGTTGCTTTCCGCCAGAAAAACAAGTACAACGGTGAGAGATAATTGGTTTAACTAGGATCTTCACATGTTAGACCAGCTCAGGTGCCCACCTGAGCTGGTCCTTCTATCCTTTTTTCGTCACACTGCTCATCTAATCTAAAAAATA
The DNA here is from genome assembly GCF_027563975.2 of Plodia interpunctella. Lineage (NCBI taxonomy): Eukaryota > Metazoa > Arthropoda > Insecta > Lepidoptera > Pyralidae > Plodia > Plodia interpunctella. The sequence continues at coordinate 6,528,269 of NC_071303.1, forward strand.
TTCTTTAAGCTTTATGCAGTTATCCAATCGTTTTAAATTCATGTGAGATGCCTTTAGTTGACTTGAATAAAACTTAACACAACTGTAGTAATAAAATACTCTAAAAGGAAGAAAGAAAAAATGGAAATTAAGAAACTTAGTAACAATGGAGATATCCTGCAATATTTTCCAGGAACTTAGATAACCGACCCCATGGAACGTAACTACATTGTTATAAAATCAGAACCTAGGTAAACAGTCCTTTGGATGTCCAACAATTGACTTGAGTTCCAGAAATTGACAATGATTGAGTATCATTACTATTCTGAAAGAAACTTTAAATTGTAAAAAAATGTCATTAAAAGCTACCTTCATATTCACATTCTAAAAAAATATCTACCTCTCGCTTATTTAATGTAAATTCTATTATTCATTAGGTTAAGTTATATTTACTACTCCCATACATATGTTAGGTTTTAGATTATATCTGAACTCGCTATAATTATCACATTTAATCTGCGTTTAAAAAGCAAAAAAAAAATGTTAGCTCCATTTGCGGTCAAGTTTCGTTAAATTAGGTATCGTTATAATTACACGTGAGCCAAGCTTTAATAGCAGTTTACTATCATTATGAGCAATTAAATACCTAATTTACACTGTACCTTTCTATTATAGGGACAATTTTCTTTAATATAACCACATTTTTTTATATTATTTTTTTTTTTCATTTCCAGGTTCTTAGAACCATAAAGAATTAATCCTGAAACAAGTTCTAACTATCTTAGTATCTTAGTGTGTTAATTTGAAATAAGTAATCTTGATAAGATCTTGGACGTTTATTGCATATATAATTTTAAATTGTTAGTGTGTTAATTTGATCATAGAGTGAAAATTATGTTCATGCATTAACTCTGTCATCAAATAAACGCACAGCGAAACACAACTTTAGCTTCCAGGTTATTGACTTTACTAAGAACTGCTTTAAATTTAATAATACGTGTTTTAAGTCTGTGAATCCGTTAAAATGATGACTTTTGTGATTTCATTACTGTCGTGAGCGCAGGAGCTCACCTGCGGCTTGGAATTAAGCCATTTGTGGCGCACGCGCACAAATTGTGATCATTACGCACAGATCAACACTAATAGTGTGATCACGTGATTTTCTGCTATATTTATTTTACTTAGCTTCATTATCCTTTTTTAAAACACCTAATAATGCAAATTATGGAGAATTTGTAACATTTAACCAAATTCATTTACCCAAAACATCTACTTAATTTTTCTTTTTAATTTATATCAACTATTGCTTTTTGTCTGGTTTGAGGATACACTCAAAAATACTTGAAACTACATTATCTAGGTACCTTCATACAAAGTCAAAACCAACGAAGAACATGAATTTTTGGAAATCAACTATTTACATGAAAAGTAAGCTTATTTCGGTTAAAAATAATATATTGTAATCTGTCTGAAAGATTTCACGGTAATCTGATATATATTAGAAATCACGCTAAAAAGTGGAATTAAAATTATCATACAATAGCTGTCGAAACAAAAAAAGAAACCGTAATTATTTCCATGTTGGTTTCAATTTAATTGAAGCAGATTCCCAGCGGCGCAGTGCAGGAAACTGAAAGTGGAACCGGTTGCATTGAACGATATTTTTGGCGGGATTGTCAACATGAAAGTTGTGGACTGAGAAAACACGGCTTTCGCCGGAACAAAGCGATGATCTCTTTCGATAACCTTCAAGATTTAACGGCCTTTGTATTCCGACTTCTACGATAATGTACGGTATGTGGAGCATACGTTAACTTTGAAGATCTAAAGAGTCATTCCTAGGAGCGCACACTATAGTAGATAAACGATGTCAGAAGATAATCTAAATTAACGTTTTACCTACATCTGGATAAGATTTTGCATGTTCATTGTTCTTATAAAAGGTACTGCTAACTATATATTTGTTTACTTATATAGTTTATGTATATATTTGTTATTTGCATCTGTAATTCGGTAACTTTAGCCAATTGTCGATACAAGTTGCAAGCCAAATATTTGCATTGATTTCAAAAATCCTATTTGAATCTGTGTAAGTACAATATCACGTTAGTGTGAAATAACATTAGATGCCAAATTAGCCAGGTTAAAAAATAGTAAGTATAACGCTTTGTCATATAGATTAATCAAATGATGATAAGCAGGATGTTCATAACTTTAGTCAAACACCACAGAGTTAATGCCAAACACACAATTCGTTTCTTATTTTATATATCACAAAATGGTAACAATGTAAATTTTAGTTACTTTAAATATACTCTGCATACTTTTAGTACGTTCGCGAAGAGTCATAGCTTGTAAGAAAGAAATTAGGTATTTGGTGAGCATTATTCAACAAAATCATTAAAATAGATGACCGGGACTAGTATCTATAATTATTATTAGTGCCGGGCCAGCACTATGCACGAGAATAACTTACGAAGCTAATAATACATAATGTCATGCTTATAGCACTTCCACGATCATTACGAATCGGCCGATCGAATTGTGGCAAGAAACGCAACAAAAACCTGCTTACCATTAGAGCATGAACTGCTACTAAACAGCTCTCAAAGACTCAAAAACTACATCTTCATTTCGAATAATAACGGCGACTAAGAAAGTAAATAAGTCTGCGAGTTTGATATATGTTACAATAATGATGGTTGTAAAAAAAGGACTGAATCAGCCGCACTTTGTAGCGGATCATATCCGGCCCCAGCTTCCATTGTGACATAAGGTGCCAATCCGTTGCTGCGTATTAAGAACGAACACAGTATGATTAATATGATTTTGCTAAAAAGGTCACAACCACAATAATAGAAGCCATAACCGCGATAGCGCTGAGTTAAGTATAAACGAGGCCAGTCCTAGAACTACTACTATTACTACTAAGTTAAAGCATTTAATTCAAACTAGCTGCGCCCCGGGACTTCGCTCCCTTGGGAATTTCGGGATAAAAAGTATCCTATGTGTTATTCCAGGTTATAGTCTACCCGTGTACTAAATTTCATATATAAAAAGTAACAAACATACACACATTCACAAACTTTCGTATTTATAATATTAATAGGAATGTCGGTGTCAAACCGCGTAATTGTTTTTTTTAAATTAACGTCTTTATTTATATTATAAATCTACTTTACAAAACAACATTGACTATCAGACTTTTTGACCAAACCCTACGAGAATCTCGGACTTTCGTTATAAAAGTACCCTGTGTTAATCCAAGTTATCAGCTACCTCAAAAAATTGGGGCCGGCGTTTGAACGTGAAGAACTAACAAACTTTGCCTGTATAATATTTGAATTCGGAAGAAACCAAGGTTACACCATTACTGCCACTTCTTTACGTAAAATAATATTTCAATTCTTGTCAAAAACTGCTAGCATTTCGGAACGACTACTGCTAAGAGAAATTAAATTAATAAACATTGTTAAGTTATCCAAAACAAAACAAATACTTAATAGGCTAAAATCTATTACTTAGACTCAATTAAGTATGTTCTGCTAGAAGGCTTTGTAAACTGCATTCTTCTACACACTAAGTACCTAATACTTCAAATAGCATAAGCACAGGCATCTCGTATATCCTCAGCTGTGGATTTGTGGTTTAAACCACGCGTGCGTGTGCCTTTCTCATCTCATCGTTGATGATCGATGCCCTATCGAGTGGTAAATCGATATTGAGTTGATAGCGAACTAAATTATTGCAATAGGTACCTGCTGGCAATCATTTCGCTGATCGACACCGATCACTTTCCAATCTCATTACAACTTTGTTTCTTTTTGTAGAAAATTCTGTATGAACCAATAATACGAGTACAACTTAAAATTTGTCCCGAATCATAATGAAAGCTCAGGAAAGGCAGTATTATGTAAACTGCACTGTTACCCATTCGAGAAAGGCAATTTCCATAATAGTGCATTAGTAAACCATAAACATAATTTAGACGTGATTTATGTGCGAACGAAATTTATAAGTATGAGGATTCTGAGCTATATTCCTTTATGGTTCCCAAGGTTGCTAAGTAAAATAAGAGTAAATAGGTATTTTCTCGAAAAAACTATTTTTCCAAAACATTTAGGTACTTTTTATCAAACAGTATAGAAAATTTATCAAACAGTAATGAAAATCTACATGCGCCCTTTATTCGTATTTTATTTACATGAATCATTAACTTGCTAACTAATACGCACGATACTAGTGCTTTCAATATAATGCTAGATAAATTTATTCCATATTAGTCAATCGCAAATAAATTCTACTTATATCAGTACAATGCTGTTGTAGTTCCCATTAACTTACTTATGTTTTCCGTTAAAACAACAAAGCTACCGTTAACGAAGTCACCGACTATCGTATCGCTTCGGTAATCAAATTAACATTTTTTATTTGGCTATTAACTGTTAATACTTCATTCGCTAAGGTAGGTATTGCAGAATTAAATTCCCGAGATTGCGCGCTAATATTTTGCCCGATTAGTTCCGGAGTGGAGGCGTCAACCACAGCAAGAGTTTTTTTGTGATAGCATGAAATACTTTTGAATTGATTATTAAAACAGCATATTCTATGTGGATTAATTTTTTTTTTGCAATATTATCAGATTTAATTATAACATTTTAAACTATTTGTCACTGACCATCAATTTTTTTTTAAATATAGTGTACTCATAATAGTTTCCATAGGTCCCATAATAAAATATGAAAAATCATATAAGGAAGACAAACCCTTAACCTAAAAGCCTCATTTATCTATTAGTGATACTAAATAGAAATTCAATTAATTGTTCTTTCTTCCAGGACAAACAGACCGCACAGAACACGGATTTGCAACAGCACAAGAATACAAAGAAGCTCTCGAGGCGATACGAAGGAATACTGGTGTTGTAAGTAAAATTTAAAATTACATATTAGATAGACTTACTAGCGAAATGGAGAAAGCGGACCCGGGGCTCCGACGCTCAACGGCTGGGGAAAAAACCGGGAAAACTAATTTACTTGGGGTGCGACCGGTAAAATAAATTATCTATCTTACCTGATTTTATTGAAATTCTGTCGGTCAATATATAGATCAATAGATAGACTAAACTAAATATAAACTCTAAACCTTACCCCGCTAAAGACAGCTTTTAAATTTCGCGACTCTTGTCTCAGTCTACTCCGTAAAAAATAAAGACGTTTATCAGTATGAAACTATGAACAAGCACTGATTTGACCTGACCGGGTTCGATCGCAAGTCACAAGTCTAGAACTTACTTTGAGGCTAACATAGGGCTAACTCAATCCGTGTGACTTGTCCATATAATTATATTGATTTATCTCTCAAAGTTCTACAAAACTGTAATGAATAGGCTATTACACACTCTTACTGTCTTGTAGTGACTTATCACACCTTGATGAGGAAGCGAGGAAGCCATTTACATCGCACGTTTACCCGTTGAATTAATAGCCTATTACCGCGCTATTGTCAACTATACGCACTACGCTCGCATGCTACAAAGAGGTGTTAAATCACAAATCGACTGTTATATTATCTAGACGGAATTACTACTGTAAATCATTTCCAATTTAAATATCTAAGAATCATTATTATTATTTACAGCTTCCTTTAAATTTAACAGTTACGCTATACTCTCCCGAACACGAGTTCTACTGAGAACTGACGTTTCGTTACTATCACATAAATTTAGTATTATAATTACTAGCGTAACTTTACCAATAATGCTCGAATTGCAGAAAAGAGTTATAAAACATCAATATTTAGTTACTTAAAAAAAGAAGTCGGAAAAATCTTTTGACAATAATAATCAAAGAGAAAAAATAAACAACTCCTTTTTTTTTATCAGGAGCGCAGTAAACCACAGCGAACTCTAGAAGCCGAACCAGAAGATTCGCAGCAAGACATAGTGGATGAGTATGTGGATGAGCTTCTAGTTCCTGAACCTTGGGAGCTGAACAACACGGCAAGGGCTGGAATTGATCTACTGTTCTTCAACCGAGTGCCCAAAGTCGGCAGCCAGACCTTCATGGAATTATTACGGCGACTGGCGTTGCGTAATCAATTTGGTAAGACAATCTTTCATTGAGCGTTGTCCCAATTTCTTCCTTTGTCGTTATGCTGAAGTTGGAGCCCAGGGTCCAATAACCTACTTTTTCTTCCCACTTCGCGCGATAAAACTTAATAACTTACAATCTTTTAATGATAATCTTATGTGAGCTCAGGCCCTTAGGAATCGAAGTTATATAACTGTGAAGACAGTCATAGAAAGTTAAACTGACATTTATTTTACATTCAAACGCCTATACCCTGTGCCTACATCATACCTACAGGCATACGTAATTTTTAAGTTTGTATTCTTCTTAAGTGATACAAAATATTACACTGACGACAATAAATCTGGTAAAATAATTTCACTAGGATTCAGTTCTGGAAGTAGAAACATTTTTTGTATGGAAAGCATTTAGTGGTAATAAAGTAATTACCTAGTAACTAGCAATTCAGCAGCCTTTCACTGTCCTAAACTAAACTATATAAGTACTTAACTAAAAATTCTCACTGCACAAATATTGTAAGTTTTGCCACACCTATTCCAGGGTTCCACCGCGACGCTGTGCAACGAGTGGAGACCATTCGCCTGGCCCCTCCAGACCAACAGATTCTCGCTAACTTGGTCACCGCATACACGCCACCCGCCTCGTACATCAAACACGTCTGCCACCTCAACTTCACCAGGTAATACGGAACACAATCGCTGTGGACAACAGCCGCCTGACTCATATACTTAGACCAATATGTTACTGCACAAACGTTTACTAGATAGACAGAAAATACTACTGCAGTTTATGAATTCTTTCTGTTAGATTGATGTAGAATGGTCCTCGAAAATAGATGATAATGTAGTTTTAAAAGTCAAATTGGTAATTTCACTTTGGACATACATAGGTACTTATCTAAAACTAATGTGCTCTCCGAATCACGGCAAGTTTTATGGAACGGAACTTTACGGAAGACTGATTCAGTGGTCAAGTATTTCTTTCATTAAATATGTAAGTAGTCTTAGGAACTTCATTAAATGTTTCACAATTTTCTTCACCTCCATAACTCGGTTATAAGAACTATATAATTTACGAGCCCTGGTCTGTGGTCTAGCTAACCACACAAGCGTCGTTCGCTTAACTAGATAGAGTAATTATGTGATTAGTAGATCAGCATGATTGACTTGTCAATCATCATATGTGTGTTTCTGTCTAAATTATGAAGAAAACTTTGATGTATAGTATGAGTTAGAAGGAAAGATCGAAATAAATTGTATTTTATTGAGTACGATGATACTAGAAATAGTTATATAGGTATGTAGGTATGTAGGACTTAGTAGCATCACGATTTGTTCTGAAATGACAATAATCTGTGCGCATCTTTTTATTGTAAGTCGTACTAGTTATTATTGAATACTGGGAATAAACAGTAAACGAGTGTGTAGTAAATACGTTTTCCAACTGTCATAACAGAACCTGTCTCCACGTATCGGTATCAGACGGCAAAAAGTAACCTAGTTAGTGTTGCATATATTAAACTTAATCAATTCATTCAAGAAAACCATTACATATTCTTTGAAATTTAAAAAATTATAACTCTACGGTACTTAATTAGATAAAAACGGTAGTGGATCTTTAACTAGTTTTTGTACTTTCATTCTTAATTCCCAATCAATTTATTTTAATGATCAAGATCTAAATAGTTAAGTAAAAGTTCAAAATATGACCTTATTATAATATATCACCATGGTCTATGCGGAGTACCTACTAATTCCATGGGTCTATGACGCACTCTTTACTGCCATGTCTTACATCAATCATGAGTATTGATTTGCGGCTCATGTGATGCATCAAGTACATTAATTGTGCGGATGATTAGCCCGCTCTTGTTAACATTGATTGTGGCGCGGGCACGTGTAAAACTCGTTCAAACAGTCTATTGTTTAAGTTCTGTTTTCTGACGCGCAAATAACGGGCGGATAACTAAGCTCTATTACATCGCGTAAGTTTTCCACACTGTTTTATATCTGTGGTTTTCCAACATTTTTTCATGATAAAAATTGTCATTTTATTTTTAAAGGATCTTGTCAAATATTAGACAGGTTTGACCGCCCACTTTTTGAAATCTTACGAAATTATGACAGAGATTAATGAATCGAAATAGCGGGCATCCTTGAAATACCTACAAAATTTAAGTTGAAGCATTCTGAAGCAAGCTCTGTCTGTACTCTATCTAATTGTATTATTCTCAAATCAAACTGTATTATTCTATTATTTAGATTCTAAGACTTTTGCGTTTCCGAGTATTGTCTTATTTGTCTGAAATTTGAGTTTGTGATAGAAATGTATATTAATGCTTCTAGATACGGGCTTCCCTCTCCAATCTATGTGAATGTAGTGCGGGACCCTGTGGAGCGCGTAATCTCGTGGTACTACTACGTGAGGGCGCCCTGGTACTACGTCGAGAGGAAGAGGGCCTTCCCGGACCTCCCGCTACCCGACCCCGCCTGGTTGAAAAAGGTAGGATGATCTCTAGTGATGCTACTGATCTGAGATGTTTCGTTGTAGCGTAGTCTGATGAGTTTAAAGTCCGAAGAAGAAACTCGGAAAACATTCAAAAGATTCTCTATAATACAATACACCACAGGAGGACTACTTCAGAAAAAGCTAACAGGTAATATAGAAAGCGTTGCTTAGGTGACTAGCAGAGTTTAGATGAAGATTGCATTTCAAATTTCTTAAACGAGCCCACCTGGTCAGAAATATATATTAAGTGAGTATCTCAAAAAATTAATCATAATCATTGTCAGAAGGCAGTAGACTAAGCAGAGGTAACCTTTTACTTACAATGGATTTGTATTGATTTTTCATGATTTATGATTGTTCTTGTGCAATTCATCGATTAGGTTGTAAAGGCCCTCAGCCGGTGTCCTCAATCTCCGAATTAATTTGCCGATGTGATCGTGATCATTGATTTTTTTGAGTTAATCGCCGCTGTGCATCGAGATTTCGTCGTGACCAATCGATCTGAACTTTTGACTGTAGATCTAACGGCATTATTTGACATCACGCTCTAAATAGGAATAGTATATACCAAATACAAAGAAAAAACCAGGTGACAAAACAAGTCCATCTTGTTAATTTGTTCTATTTGGTGAAAAAAGTGTAAATACTTTGCAACTTAGCTTCTAGTTATAGATTTCTATAAAAAAGCGAATAAAAAACACTTCGTGCATGAAACACAATGCTTGTTTTTCAGCTAAGTAGGTAGGTGTCCACTTGGTAACTCCGATAAAAACGTCCTATCCAACCCTGCCAATTACAAGTGATTCACGATCGCGAAATTTTACGCTTTTTATTTTAGATCTGTAGGGCTCCTATGACATAGCAAATCGGATGATAAAAAGACTTTTTTTTCGTTGGCTGTATAAAGACGGCCATTAACCGACAGAGAGTCTTCACTGTACGTTTACTGATACTCGACTTACTATACTTTTTTATAAGTTTGATTTCGATAAATGCAACCTATGATAGTCATAATTAATGGGGGGCAAAGTCTTTTATCAGAAACTAATGGGCTTGAAAAATGCACTTTTTATATAAAAGTGCAATCTAGGCAATGCTCAAGTGGTGCACTTGACCTCTCAGTGAATTGATTGCAAATCGAGTTTCTATACTTAGGATCGATCCTAGATAATAAACAGTTCAGGGAACCATCGCAACACGACTAAGCGTTTGGTGGGTAGCGCTACAAAATAAAGAGAGGTTAGAAGAAGAGCAGTAATATAAAAAAATAAAAATATGATATAAAAGATCTGGTATATAAAAATACATAGGTAGTTAAAAACTATACAGTCTAATTCTTAATATTTACTACCGAATTTGTAACATGAGAAACTCTAGGATCTGACATTTGGCATTTTGTAAAATTCTCTTATTATATACACCGTGAAGCCCGGGATCAGCGTAAGAAATAAACCTTAAGAAGTTGATAATTCAGCTGTGAATTCTTCTTATGATAACCATAAATAAGATTACAAATGCGACGTGATTTGTAATCATCTTTATTTATGGTAGCACAGACAGACACATCTATCAGCTTCATTTTTATGCCCAGATCGCGGGAAGAATGCTTCACTTCTTATTACTGCATACAAAGCAATGAATAATGCGTTGGTCGGAACGAATACATTATTTATTAGCAACAACAATTTTAAAATAGCTTTTTGTTTGTTTTCTTACATACCGTTAGATATTAGATAGTAACTGGTATAATAATGAAGAAGTTAAGGTCGTTAAGTTAGACGCTTTTATTACCATCAAGTAATCAATCAAAACAGATAGAAACATATCTAAGACTTACTACAGAGTATATTTCTATAGATCAGACAACGTGTTTATGCAAAATTCTGATGATCGTGAAAGTAACTAAAAATAATATAGTTACTTGACGAAATTGCTGTAAAAGTAATACAAACAAGTAAGTAGGGAATACAAACAATAATTAAGAAATTGCATTTCGCCAATTAATCAAAATGAATATCGTTCTTTTAGGTATGTTAAGTACGATCGTGTCAACCATTCATTCATTACGTACGATAACCAAATTTTACAGTTAAAGTTTAATTATAAGTGCTTCTTCAAATTCATAAACTTGGAATGTTTAAGTTTGTGAACTAGAAGAAGCACTTATTAAGTAGCAGGAAGTAGGATAGTAGCATTTACATTGCAGATTTTTCTAGTCAATTGTTCGCCTATTGTTATTGGCATTGTGCAAGAGCTGGACAACAATAGGTAGATAGGCGTAGTTTATATGCTTAAGTAAGTAGGTACTACTTGTAACTCGTGTGTCGTTCGGTTAGTGGCCGCAAAAAATAAATTAGTTTTATGCACACAAAAAGTTTGACGTTTTAATTAGGGTTTCGAATAACGATCAGTAATAGGCAGATATACTTGTAGGTGATTTGTCCGTAGCATTGTCTATCGATACTACCGCTATCTTTTTGGCAGGACTCTCTAATGACGATATATCTGTATATTTACAAACAGGCTGATAGATATTGATGGGAATTGATTCAAATACTGACAGATAAGTTACCATTAAGTATAAAGAGGTTATCAATAAGTTTTTATAAAAGTGGTGGTTGACCTGCTATTTACTAGATGTGGTTTTCTTTGTCTGTATGGTCCTGTTGTAACTTCTTCTTAGTGTGCCTCTCCAAAAAAGGCTAGCGATTCGATGTTCAGGTCTGTCTTAGCTTGAGATTTTTATAATAAGTACCTACTTGTTTGGCAGAACAGCTCATCCGAGCTACGCTCTCTTATCATCCGGGCTCAGCTCAGCTCACCGGGCTTTTCTCGAATGTTCCATATCCTGTCTCTTTTTAGTAATTTCAGCCATCAATACAACATGTGGTGTAATGTATTTCAGGATTTCGAGACGTGCGTATTGAGCGGCGACCGCGAGTGCCGTTACATCGAGGGCGAGACACATGAGGGCATCGGCGACCATCGCAGGCAAACACTCTTCTTCTGCGGACACGAGCCACAGTGCACGTAAGTCTTTTACTCTTATACTCGTAGTAAAACCACTTGCTCGGTTGATGAGGCACTCCTGCCAGGTAATTAGAGTATGTTCGCTCTTCGAAAATTACATTCACTTTGACACAAACAGTTGCCGATATGTTCAAGAACAAAAACGTGAAATACGTTCTTGTTAAACAAAAGGCAAAGATTACATGGCGGGACCGTTGAAATATTAAAAATGTAGGGTGAGTTGCACGTTGGTGCTTATAGTGATGTGATGCTGAGACAAAATGACGCACTTTACGTTACATGTCTTAATGTATACAGTTCTTTCATTTACTTGTCTTCATAAGTCTTTTTTGTCTATGGTCTCTTCGAGCTGGGTAATCCTTTTCGTCCCCAGGCCATTCAACACAGAAGAGGCGCTCCAGCGTGCGAAACGCGTGGTGGAGCAGGACTACGCGGTGGTGGGCGTGCTGGAGGACATGAATGCGACGCTACTGGCGCTCGAGAAGTACATCCCGAGGTTCTTCAGGGGCGCCACGCAACTTTACTGGGGTAAGTTTTGCATAACAATACTTAAGTATTTATAGACTCAAACTCTTTCTCTTTTTTTTTCTAATGACAGCTAAAAATCAGCGTTATGGCTTATAAGCTGCGATCCATTTCAGCATGATCTCAATGAAATGTGTATATTTTGCCGAATCAATATTTCTTTCTTATTTTGTTTATTTCTTTCTTTATTGTCAGACCATCGGCACGCATATCATCCTTCACGATTTCAAACTAGCCACTTCTTTCACTACTATTACTTTCATTACATCATTCATACATTACATTTTTTCTTCACTCGGTATTTTCCAGCAGACATCAATCTAATCTATACCTTCATCGTTCTATTGTGACATCTATGTTCCGGGAGATATAATAATGAAAATCAAAATAATTATTTTACTAGACAGCCTTTAACGCGATTTACTTTCGGTTGGACTAGGATCTTTCCAAATATTATTTACTTACTCAATTTAACCTCACGAGACGTTTCTTTCACTGAGTATGAGCGCCTACCTCAGTATGCAAAGCAATATTATTTTCTGTGATTTCTCTGCGTTTCTACATTTCCCACGATTGTATTACCGGTCTCATGTCTTTTCAATTTTTTGTGTGCTTTGTATCACAAATAGTAATATTATCGTATATTTCCCGTATAGAACAGTAGTAAACTAGTTTCGAAGCAATGGCATTGAAAATAAGTGAAATTTCATCTGTAGGTACCATATTAATGAGATTAACTTTTACTTACTTTCAACTTCCTGAGATAAAATTAACAGGACTTTTATTTTACTGGTAAGTCTAATGGGAAGAAAGACTTTTTGTGAACATGTTTGCAAATTATTTAAACGAAGCTATTTAGACGAATTTGGTACATGAGTGGAATAAAAACTGGAGTTACACCTAATGTCTTAACGAATTCACGAATAAATGTAATGATGAAGGCAAACTTAAGCAGCTACTTGTGCCAAAAATGTACTCAAAAACAAAATTATCGCTTATGGCTATCATTTCTTTTATTAAAAGCCACAAAGTAAACAGAGTTTCTGGTTAGAATTATATTATTGGTCGTCACGTCTTAATGTCAGTTCATAGTTTATCACATGTCACATATACATTGGTATGGTTAAATTGTGGGTCAATCATAATCAATCCCTTATTTTTCTATTGACCACGTTACAAAACACGTGATCATTATTTATAGGTACATTTTGTTAATCAACTAACAGATGCCCGCGTCTTCGTTCGCGTGAACTCTATGACTCCAGTGAATTATAAATGCATAAATACGAAAGTACGGATGTTTTTATACTTAGTTATGACAAACCGGCTGGACGGATTTTATCAAAGATTATAAATATGATCCGTAGTCAAGTCGTCATCGAAATTTAGGTCTAAAATGTTAGGTAAGTATATCATAAATCATAATCCTAAACTATTAAATATGTAAGTAGGTACCAAGTCAAAATCTGCCTTACTGTTATGTTAGAAGAACCAATTCATTTTGGATTATAGTTATTGTAGTTTTCATATTTTATATGAAAATCAAAAAGAACGAAAATCCGTCTAACAGTTTTAGCGTGCAAGATTCTCATCTTTTAATCAATTTGTTTCATGCTCCAACTACTCGTATATGCAAAATTTCATTAAGAAGCTAATCACGCTTTATCTATTCGATTAATCGTAATATTGATATTTTAGTTAAACGTATAGTTAAAAATGTAGTAACGTACCCATGGAAAATTGAGGTGAAGTCGCAAACAAAAGCTACAATTGTAGAAATAAGTACAACAAAAATTACACAGTCGCCATATTCCATTCCCAGAAGAGTTGTCGACGTTCAACCGCATCAACCGCAACGCCTTCAAGCCGCCCGTGTCGGAGGCGGTGAAGCAGCTGGTGCGCGCGAACTTCACGCGCGAGATCGAGTTCTACGAGTTCTGCAAGCAGCGGCTGCACCTGCAGCTGCGCGCGCTTCGCGACCCTGCCAGCGCGCCCGCCAGGAAGCGGCGGACGCTGCACGCGCCATCTAATAGACTTTAAACTTTAATCATGATAAATAGGGCTGTCAATACCTCTTGTAAATTCCCAGTAGACAAGACAAAGAAAACTAAAGACGGGCTAATGTACCCGAATGTGATGGAAGATTTTCCGGCAGATTTAGCGGCAGATTGGGCTTTGTAAACAGGGCACACGGTGAGGGACAAAAGATGTTAGCACTCTTTCTCTTCTCGTGTATTTGTATCTTGTATGAGCGAAACGAAAGATATGAGGAAGTGTATACTTTTCTCTGCCTATGGTATATATTTCGCGCGAATTTATGCGCGTAATAGTAATGAGCTGTGTAACTACGCTGCGCGTACTGCGCGACCTGCCATACTGTTACTAATGACAGAAAACCAAGGACACTGCATTGGCCATCAGAATGATTTTTGACTTTAATTTATTAAACCTTCAAGCAGAAATAGTAATAAATATATATAAGGAACCTCTGGTGACCTAAACTATTAAGTTCTATTATGTCAAATCAAGTGTTAGGTGAGCAAAAAATCAAATATTCTAAGAATTAAAATGTATGCCTCCTTAGTTACTTAGCGTCTCCTTGTATATTGCCAAGAAGACTAACCATGGATACTAACGTTTAATTAAATTATTTAATGTATTTCCTATGTACGTAAGGATCTTAACATGAGTGGTTAGTGCAATATTAACAACAAAGTGTATTAATACTAGTCCAACAGACTGGACTCTAGAATTAAGTTGTTTTCTCTGATATGCCGTGTACAAGGTGGAATTTTTTAACTTCGCTGAAGAAAAAATGTACAGACGTCCACTTATCGAAATCTCTTGTTTCGGATTAAGTAGTTTAAAATGGTTCGACAAATTATAATTTAAGTAATTTAAATAAAATTATATGTAATAGCAGCTTCCCTAAGTCCGCCAAATATCGGCGAATTGAAAGTTTTAATAGCATTTTTACATTTTATTAAAAAAATGTAACAACTTAATTCCAGTGTTAAGAGCACATTCTCTTGAAGTAAGGTTATAAAATTCTATCCTCTGTTTGTAAATATGCTAGGTTACTTATACAGAACATTTTTATTATGTGGTTATAATTTAGCCATGAATTAGTTGAGGCTATAAATTAAATAAACTTTATACTTATTTTAATTCGTAGGATTAAAGGAACATATACTTACATCACATTGTACTCTTCTATGTAACCATAGTTACTCTTCCGATACATATATAAATAATTACGTTCTCTCACCATTATTAATCCTGTCCTGTTACCTATTTTTATTTTTTATACCCTACCAAATATTTGTGAATTTAAAAATCATACTATTTAATATTTTTATTGGGTTTAAAATTAAATATCTGATAATTATTTTTTTAAATAATTATCAGATAATTATAAAGGTAGATTACCTTGAATATTTAATATCTTCCATGTTAGTTCATATGCGTCGAGGCAAATCAATGTATATTGTTATTAAAATTAGTATTAAGGATATTGTTTTATTTAAAGAGTCATTGTGTTTTGTGCACATTTCATATCGATCTTGTATTAGATTAGGAAAAAACAAAAACACAAAATAGATATTCTACTTATGTTGTGAATTTCTTTAAATTAAAACGCCAACAAAATTTTGTGAAATTGAATATTCTGATTTGAAGAAGAATAAAATGTTGTGATGTAATTTTTATTATTTTTTTTTATGTGTATAAAAGCTATTTGATTTCCCAGAAATAATCTTGCTATACCTAATCATGAAATCTGTTTACAACTTGTAAAGAAATATTTTTAAGTTAACAAAATATATTTAATTTTAGATATACCCAAGTGTTAAACGGAGTAAACAGATTATGACGTATGATATAAACGTTTATATACAAGTGAGTAATACCTATTGTTCTTTGTTAAAAATCAGTCTACAAGCACAAGATTATGTCTTGTTTATGTTTAAGATAAATTTATCTGACTGCGGAGGTGAGACCTCCTCCTCCTATCTCATTTTCTATTTTTAAATGTCATCCCAGAAATTGTGATATAAGTAAATTCGCCTTTAGGTATTTAAATAAAGCGTTTATGATATTAACAAGTTGTTTGTAATTTTCAATTCCGAATTATGTTTATAGCCTTTTTATCATAATATGCATTAAGATATCTACCTACTTTTAATATAATATTACAATAGAGGCCTTTTCACTAGGAAACGGATTTCTTACCGATTACATTTTCTTAGTATTGATTATAATTATATCTAACTGATAGTTTTTTTGTATTTTATGATGATAATATTGATTATATTGTCAGATTTACCAAGTCAAGATAGTGACCGTCGTTATTTCTATCCTTAACTGCCGCTGCATCATCTAGCCCTCGCCAGCTAGCCCACAAACATTTGGAGGTGCTCGATCAGCATGTCTGTTCATAAAATGTGTATGCTACAGAACTGAAATATACTTCGATTAAATATATATAAAGATTGGAAGTGAAACTACATGGTATAAAAATTTATGCACATTAATTTATTATTATGTAAGAAATTAAAATTAAAACAGGTGTCAAATATTGAACAAAGTTTAATAGGAGAGGCAGCGATGTCGCAATTCATCACGTAGTATAAAATTAATATGGCCACAATTCAAAAATTCAGGTACATAAAATATATAATAATATAACGGCCTAACAAATATTTCAATTTATTGCTTAAAAATAACAATAATTTAAATTAATATAATTTCAAAATAGTCTTCTATATAAAAAAATCTCAAACCGAATATCAACAATTCTATTTATCAGTTCTTGGATAGAAAATTGTGTCATGAGTTTGTGTTGTTAATATAAAAATAGGTTCTAAATGTATTCAGTTCATAACATTCATATAGTAATAGTAATATAAAACATTTATAATTGTAATCTTTAACTGTTACACCTTTAACGTCATTCAGCTACCTACATTATGAAAATAACTGACTATAAAGGCTTGCTTCAATAAAAATTCAAAGGACGTTGACGTTGTAAAGATTTAACAAAGGTTGATATATTTTTAATAATTTTATCTCAACATGATTAAAACTATGAATGATTGTCTACATTTCATTAAGACATCGTGTTTACCTAGATGATGCTTAGCTGCATTGATATCGACGATAGACCTAGATATAATTTAATACATAAGGCTAGTAGTTTTGTATAAAATCGTATTAAAATAATGTAAATACAATTCGAATCTCATTCGCACTAAATTATTTACAGTAACAGAAGAGTGAGGGCTCGCTCCGCGCCCGCCGCCAGACCACTCCTGAGTTGAAGGTTTTATGCCTTCGGGGACAATATTCTACAGTCTAATAGTTCACAAATACTAAACGAAAAATATAGTTAACTCCAAATATCTATATTGCTGATGGCACTCTGAACGAGATGCTAGTTCGTTGATTTAAATTTCTTATCTAACTCCTAGTCTACTTCATATCACAAAAATAGTTTACAACTTTTAAGCCTCATTAAACTCCACGCTCACTCTCGCCTTACAAACTGACAACAGTTAATATAGGCACAGGAATGTGACTAGCAACGGGTGACTCTCACGGGGCTCCGCCGGCCCGCTCGGCCCGTTCTCGTTCGCTCGCCATCGACCTCCCGATGCTGGCTTGTTCATCTCTTCGGACAATGCTCACAGTGTCAGTAGAATGATGGATGCCAGTCGACGATCGGGTGCAGAGGCCCCGGAGGCGACTGCTGTATAACTGTGTTCATACCTAATGCTAAACAGTCGAAGCAGTAGTTAGCGCCGCTGTTATTATCCCAAAACTGCTGTCCTTTGCATTGGAATCGCACAGCGATTTCTAATCTCTGCCCAGATGTTATAGCAGGTGCATATAAGACATATTGGAAGCGATCCGAGTAACCATCACAAGAACCTTGCACATATGTAGCCTGTAAGTCCGTGTAGGTTTTCCATCGGTTCATAGTGTATCGAATATGTACAGTTTTGTGGAAGTCCAAGTTGCGCACCCGCACGGAGCCGCACACGGTCACGTGCACGCCGTCGCACACTCGCGCACTCTCAAGGCACACATTTTGCAATTCTAGTTTTTCCGTAACATCACGAGGTAGCTGAAATAGAGGAACCAGCGTAAGCGAGCCGAGTCTAGGCTGTGGCCGCACTGGAGGAGAACTTGCCACGTCGCACCCAGTGAGATCATCGTATGCAGACGTAGGTATAACAGGAATTTCATCCATAAAAGTTTTGACATCTGCTAAGTCTAGACCCAGTACATCAGCAAACCTCACAATTTTTTTCCTTCCTGGTGTTCCAGGAGGCGTTTTGCCTGTTTTAAGTGAGGAACAACGTCGAACTCGTTGAGGTCTATAATCTTCAATGTCTTCATTGTCTTCAATGTTGATTTCTGCAGACAATAAAGATGGTTCAATTTCTGGAACAGGAGATGTTTCTTTCTCGTTAAGCACTTCACTGGTTATAATTTCTAAACCGTTCGTTTCTTTATTATCTTCTGTACAATTTTCATCATTATTATTCGTTACTATTAAATTTTCTTCATTAGTGACTTCCGCTTCCGCAAATGACAAATTTTCAATGCAGTCCGTAAGATCATTTTCCAATCTATCATTTTGAAAGACTTCATCGACAATATCTGAGGGTTCACTTTTTGCAGATTCAAATTCTGAATCACTGTCTAAGGTAACACTCGTAAGATTAGGTAAACTGAGACGATCCATATCCATCACCGGAGACATTGTAGCATTATCGACTTCATCCAGGCTATTTTGTCGCGCACAACCCTCAAAAGTAATAGCTGAGAACAGCCGCTTATCAGCATGTCCATTTTCACGAGGAGCTGGTTGATGTTTTATTGGTGATTCAGTATAAAAAGCAGTGGAGAATGTGAATCCATTTTTTATTTGATCTGTTTGCATAGTTTTCGTTTGTCCCTTGATATCTGGATCGGAATCAATATCGTAGAAAGGTGGTTCATCATCATTAGTATTTCGTTCGGGAAATGGGGCGTCAAATTCATCCACGGGGCTGGACGGACTCTCGCATTCGATTTCAAAATCGTAGAAGGTGTCGTGGTCACATTGGGCGGATGTGGCGGGACGATGAGCAGCGGCATTTTCTTTGGTGAGCCAGCTGCTCTCGCCGTCGTCGTCCTGTGGCGCGCCGAGGTTGCGTAGACGCGAGTGTAGGTCGCGCGCGAAGGCGGCGGCACGCCCGCGACACGACATCGGCAGGAGCGACGTGAGACCGCACTGTGAGCCCGCACGATCACCGTTCATCTGCGTCTGAAATTAACAAAGAAACCATGTTACTACTACATGCATAATATATAATGTACTTAATTTTAGTCACGAAAGGTATATGTATTACTAATATATAAGCTATATGTATTACTAATATGATAAATGATTTTTAACAGTCTACATAGTGGGGATCATGGCCTTTGTAAGTCCCATAATGATATTCAAGAGCGAAAAAAGTCTTAAAATCCGCTCAGCCGTTGAGGCTGAATCGTAATTGAAGAAATCTCGGATTCAAATTCAGATTAATTTAGATGCAAATTTTTAGTAACAAATTTAAGCATTCCTTAAAATATTTCATTTAGTGGGGGTGTTTATTTATCATTTTAATTTATCAAGACTAAGTTAAATGTCAAGTGTGAATGAACTTGATAAGATATCGAAATAAAACGAGCTAAAACCGTGTGGTTTTAGCTATGTCCACTCATACCAAGATAAAATGTAGCTACGTAATTTGCATGAATATCTATTGATAAAAACATCATGAAAAAACAGCTACTTACAGCGATTTAAAAATAAATAAGTAATTAATATCATGTAAATAAATGAATCATCGCAATGTTATCAAAGTAGTCACTGAAATTATGAGGCTTGACCTCATAGTAGATATAATACCTGGTAGATATAATACCAAATACTTAGGTATAATACGGGTATTAATAATATAAAAAATATAATTGTTCTTGCTTGCACATTTCTATTGGATATTGAACATGATGATATATATCATAAAAATCTACATCCGTTGCCCGTTTCAATCAAAACATTTATGTGCAAATTCGTCCAACGTTACAGCTTTTAAGAGTTGGCACATACTCATGATCCCATGCTGTGCCAGGCTAAAATTGTACAAACTAAAATAAAATATTTAAATTTTTCGCATCTGTTTCGAGAAAGAGAAAATCTCTCTGCCTTAGTTGTGGCAGCTCGAAGGTCACCGGATGATCTATTTATGTGGTAATGACACTACGAACTAGAGCGTAGCCATGACCCCACCGACTCAGTGACGTTATGCTCTAGGGATACCCGAGTATCGATAAAAACCGAAATAGAAATCCAAAAAATACCTATATTATTATTTTTTTATATTCAATGGTGATTAACTAATTTTAAGGTTACATAAAGTTAAATACCCATTTTCAGACTCGCCATGGACAAACATATATTATTGACCCAAAAGTTTTATGGTTCCTCCTGAAATTGCTCTTAATTAACTAGCACAAACGGCGAAAATAAATTGATTCACGTGACAGTAACAGCTGGTTGACGCACTTCACCAGACTTTGCCTAAGTGGAGATGATAACATCGAACAAAAACAATCCGATTCAATCAGTGTCGAGCGTCGTCGGTGCACCAGCAACAATAGCAGTTTAATTTAGGATATGATATCAAGTGATACCACGATTGAATTTCATAAGCAACATGTTCGCGGGGATCATACAAACAAGACAATTGTAACTAAGAACACGTTCACTTACTTTTATTTATAAAAATCTAAATGTACCTACTGTACAATAGATAACCTAACAACAAATTATTCTCAACTTCACGGAGTGGAGTTAACAAAACATATAACTCACATCTCGCTGGATTGGTGAGATCAAAAAGGCACATCCTCATAGCTAAGTAAGCTATGAGTCGAGATCCTAAAAGTCTTACAGTGACCTCATCATCACCACTCAGCTAACACTTTGTGACGATGCTCTCCAGTCTGCGATGTACAGTATATTAATACTCAACAATTTTAAAATTCAGTAAATATTAATTTACTGAACCTGTGATTTTAAAATTGTTGAGATGTCTAAGTACCAAGGTTTTTAAATATTGAATATAAACGTAACTTTAATGTTCTCTGTGAAAATGAGCCGCTGCTGATTCAATTAATTGTAATTAATTGTACTGGAGAATGCGACGCTACATCTCGTATTTCATATATGCATTCCTCATCAACATATCCCGTCGTTCATGTTCCCCAAGGAAGGGATGGCATGTATGACGAATCACGGACTACGCCGTTATTCACGTTACGTGATTAGAACTAACGCCAAAAACAAAGCGTCACAAAACGTGGGCGCTGCTCCCGAAAATATATCTGGCTCCTATAAAGAATGGGCGCGACGCTCAGACGGTCTTTGATTATATAAATATTGTGACATTGAACCCTTCTTTAAAATTCACCATAATTGACAAAACTCCATCAATATCGACACTCACCTATAGAAAAAAGTTTAATGATTGTGAAACAGTTTATCCTGAATATTTCCACCATAATAGCGCTTCAAATATCTAGTTACCCAATGTAGTTACGACCTCATCTACAATAGTGTGTAAACTATACAAGTAGTCCTTGCCAAGACGACAAAAGGGCGTGATATAGGGCTTTTGGTAGGACCTAATGATAAATATAGTTCTTTGAGATGAGTTTCTCTATTATTCAATCAGTCCCCTCCACGCTTCATGGCTACTTCACTTATTGTCCATAAACAATATCGACCGGCCACTTGTACTGTTAATGTGGTTCATATGCAGCATGTGATCTGACAAAGTTTCTAGTCATGCGATAAAAAGTAACTTTTAATATAAAATTGTATCTTTTTTATTACTGATGTAGTGCCAAAAATATGTGATCAATCTCTCTCGCTACAAAGAAATATCGACATAGTTCACATGCCTTTGGACAAAATATAAGTTTCATATACTCGTATTTTTGTGGGTGAATCACTTACACACGCATATATAATAGAGCACAGTATCGGCGCCAAGCTGGTAAAACTGAATTCAAATAGATAATGCAATGTCACCTTCCAAAAATATAGCGCGATTTTCCAAAAATAAATATTCAATTAAAATCAAAGAATAAACGTCAAAAACAACATGAAAAACATTCATTATCACTAGGATTTCAATTAAGTATATCATTGCTGCACCCGAAAGTAAACAATATGCCTTTCACGAATGGATAGCATGATGACGAAGTCAAAACAATCGGAGAAAGTACTTACACCTACCTACTTTTGTAGCTACTTGTAAAATATTAATAAGACGCATAATAATGATAATAGACATAAACAAATTGATAATATAGATAAATTTTGTGGAAATCAAGAAATGAACACATGTCTGTAAAGGTATGTAAAATATATCGACCAATTGATAATATTTAGTGATATTTCGTGATAAAATCATATAAACACAAACGTTACCTGCACAAATATTGTGAAAACAAAAATACGCTATGCAATGCATACCAACGTGTCTTCATCATTCATATGGAAGGCATAGACGAGGTGGATTAGCGTATATACGGATTATTATATATTACGATACTCTTCAATTCCATTTACTTATATCATCCCAATTCTTAGATTGAATCTCATCAATAATATTCAGATTGTAATTTGGAAGAGACTGAATGACTGTATCTCCGAAAGTACTGGACGGATTCGAATGAAACTTTTTTGTTATATAGCTGTTTAGCCCGGGCAACATATAGGGTATAAACTATTTTGAAAAGTGGAATACCTGATGCAAACCCATAATGGTCCAGCTAAACTATAGGAAATATAGAAATGACGCCCTAACAAAAGTTGTTTAGTGTGATGAGCATTTTCTGTTTAGGAATAAAAATCAAAGATCTAGAACACCTTATTCATGATGCCTGATTCATGATAGCTAAACTATAGGAAATAAAGAAATAACGCTTTAACAAAAGTTTTTCAGGCTAATGAGCATTTCCTGTTGAAGTATAAATTACGACTTTATGTGGCTTTCTCCAGGATGAGCAACTCTTCAGAAACCCGAACAAATTCGTTCGTCGCCAAAAGGCGTTCGGCCACGCGAACGAAGACGTGGGCATCAGCTAGTATAAAATAATAACAACAACGCATCCAAACAATTATTTTATTAATGCGAAAGTTTGTGTATCTTTCTGTCTGTCACGCTTTCACGCGTATCGCTGGGCCGATTTTGATTGAAATAGATATTAATGACCAAAGGTCAAACATAGTCTACCGCAGGCGGAACTGCGAGCTGATTAGGATTATTCCCATTATATAAATTTTAAATAGGAATTATTTAACTGCATAAAAAAGAAAGTATTTTTAACAGTGTTTACAATAAAAGTACATATTTTTATCTAACATGCTTATGGATAACATTTACAGACGCCATGTTATCTTTGGGATATCAATGTCTATGTTATCTAAACGTAAATATTATAAGGTATAAGAATGTCAATCTATAATCCCACTATCTGAAATATTAGGTGTTTGTCATCCAAGCATTGACTGAAAGAAGCAAAGTTAGGGAATTTTATATCCCAAAATTCTTGGCGAGTTTGATAGTCAGACGACTAGTACAAAATATTATCATAAATATATTCATGAAGTATGCATTATGCAAACGTACGGTAATACTGTTAGCAATTTCACAGTTGATATCGCATACCATGAACAAAATGACGTACTTACGTACTTAGGTAATTTAGATAATATTATATCTGCTACTGTCATACAATAGAGTTAGAGGCACGTTACAGTCCTCAATGAAGAATAGTGATAAGGCTCGGTCATCGAACTCATCGATAAAGACTTCTAATGATTGTGAAGAGATATGGTCAATCGGACCATTGTGAGGATGCCGAGTAAATGACCTGGTTATTGCAATGTCCTTGCAATCTGTAGTCATATTTTCAATATAATCATAAAAATACATTAGGTGTGTGATGACTCGGTAAACTGGAGAACGATGCTATTTTCGGTTTCAAATACAAACAAGATAATTTACAATAACAACGAAAAATGTACAATAACAAAAAAAAAATACTATCTTATTGAGTCAGAAAATTTGATTTCTGTTGATCAAATACTTATATTTTTTTATATTGTAACTAACGTTCAATACACACCTTGCAATTTGCTTGATGGTTCGCATCGAATATTCACCAAAACATTTATAAAAAAAAGGTTAAATAATCGTGAATTGAACAAAATATTAATTCACTGTAAATTTAAAATTATGTAATTGTACCTATATTACATGTAATAATATTGTCGGTTACAATTTGCACTTCAGATTTACGTTATTTAAATGTTCAATATATGACATACACTGACAACCATTTCTGAGATGGTATTATTTTACAAAATAATGGACTAGAATATCCAAATAATTCATATGATAAGTCTTAATCTTGCAAATATAATCCGTTATCGTTTTAATATTCAAGTCGAGGAATTCTGTCCTAATGGTATTTAATTTGGCATGTCTAGTTCTTGACCAAAACAAGAGTTGATTTGCTCAACGTCCTAGAGGGCACGTAGCGGTCATCCGCTTATGTGGATTATGGCAGTTGGTACTGCTACTCACGCCAACACTCACACATCGCTATTCATACTTACATATACAACTACATACATTACCAACTACTCGTATTCTAATATCCTAATAATAATTAAGAATCCTGTCGTTCGGTAATTGTTTTTATAATTTATTATCTTAACCAAGTAGTTGCTCTCTTTTCATTCAGCCAACACTGAAAAACGGAATAAATGAGTATAGTAGCATTGTATACTAATTAACATAATACAACACTGTTTTTTTCTAAAATGCTGCTGAATCATTACAATAATACAAACGCAACTTTATTAGTTGCGTTTCAATCGGTCGCTAGCTAGAGAGAGAATAGATTCTATTTCATAACTGTTTGAACGCGGTGTGTAACGTTCCATTAGTGTCGCATTTATTTAATAATCTTTTTTTTTTATCATTTATAAAATTAACATTGTACCCGAAATTTACTTATTTATAAAATAGGATAAGTAAATTGATTACTGCGTATGGTACAATTTAATACACACTAATGATAGCCCACGGCGCCGTTCGAAACGCTCGTGAAATTCACCCACGGGTTCAGAACAGTGAGGCAGAACAGTTTGGAAGGATAGTATCGTTTAAATATAGGATTATAGAATAGTTCGGACAGTCAAAGTGAGTGATGTAGCGTTGACAACGATAACAGTGATAAGTATTTACGCCGTTTACTAAAAATTGCACAAATATCTCTGGATGAGCTTATTGAGTGTGTAAATAATGAAATACATAAAAAAGAAAATCTTTGGAACTTGGAAATAGGTTTATTCTAGATCTACCTTTTAGGAGCTATGGCTCCTATAGAGCATGGTGCTTTCTTATGGAGTATGGTGCTTTCTTATGGAACATTAAAGGTGGTCGGTCTTTGGTTTTCTGTCATAGTCAGGAATTTAACAAGTTAAGACAGAGTCTAGGAGTCCTTTATCTATGCAAAAAAAAGTTGGAATTAGACATTATTTATATTTCAGAATCGTATCTAAATAATACAGCATCGTATAATAGAATTGTCAACCCATAATATTTCCCGTCAGAGTTAGATAATATTTGGGAGCAAATTATTTTCGTTGCCTCATTGAAAATTCTAGCTGGTAGCTGGTGCCAACCATGTGTCAAACATTATTTGTGGAACAGCTCTCTTCCGGCAATATAATACTGCTGTTATACTTACATCATTTTCTAAACGTTTCGGTTCCAGCATGTTTTATTTCTTACTACTACTTATTTGAATAGACACGTGTTGACGCGCAGTTGTTACTTTTTGTCCTTCAAATAACTTTGGAAAATTTTAGATTTGCTTTCACACATAATAAACACAACCTGTCACCAAATAGTTTTAATAGGTCGATTGAAAGCTAATCTAAAGATAAAAATGCGGGAATTTAACGCATTTGGATCATCGATATAAAAACATGGTAAAAGTAAACAAAGTAAAAATAGCCAGGAATATCCTCGTGCTATTTGCACGATGTCATGACTTTCACTTTGTGTTCCAAAATAGTCCCATCTCAGCGTCAGCTATGCAAATAGATATCACGCGCCATCAGTATTACATCGCTTATAGAATAATATATTGGATCTATATAATAGAATATAGATCCAATCCAACTAGTCCTGGCAAAGAGATAAACCAAGAAGCTTGATGTCATTAAGACGCGTGTCATTGGTCTGACATTCAAGTAGCCGAAGACCTTAGAAAGAGGAGAAGATAATATTGGTAAACAGAAGCAACCGGGAGAGCGCTCACTTGAGATAGATAAATAAAATATAGATTTAGAGGCTTCTGGAAATCTTAAAAGTTACCTCGACGTCATTTATTTTCAGCTACATAAAATATTAATCAAGTGGCAACGATAGGAATCTGTTTCGATGATATTCCGATAACTTTAAATATAAACCCATTCATTGTTTCTGCTATTTCTTGCAACTTATACTAATCAACTGGTCTGGTTGTAGTCTTTATTTAGTAATTTAGTGATTGACAGATTAGGAAGGAGTGGCGGAGATATTTTTTGGAGATAATTTGGGTTTGTGTGTGTATATCAGCGTTTAATATCAAAGTAGTTACGGTAATTTCAAGATAGGGTAAAGTCAAAGTTAAAGCAACCTTACGTGTTTCTAGAAATTTTATGGAGATATCGAACTTTCCGTTACATCAATCGTAATCGCTCGATACGGAAGACGTAGTGGAAATACTTAGATGAGCAGACACCTAGTACACAACGACGCTCCGCCCCTCATGATAAACCTGCACTTTAACCTCTTCCAATATTATTATTGTGAGTGACATTGTACACTTAATTAGCGAACATCGGAATGTTTTATTTGACCTCTTGCACATACAGTAACAACGTAGGTACATATGGAAATTGACAAAACCAAGAGTTTTAAAAAGGCTAGTGCTTGTTCACCCGTAAAATATACTTAGATACAATTTAGGTTAGCACTAATATATTTTTAAAGTGCCCACTAGTTCAAACTGGTTACTTTCTCAAACAGACTAAACGAGATTACTTATTGGTTTATAAATATGGAATACTGAAGTTGATTGTAAGCCATTAACCGGTTAAGAAAACTTAGTGCGCTTTCACATCGCACAATTTATTTGGAAACTTTTCCCCTGAGTTGATCATCATTACATAAAAATAGATTATTTTTAAAGTGAAAAAATATGCCGAGTGATGCTAGTTCCTACCAAAAACACGATATTACGCACGATAAAATAATGTCTCAAATAGATAATACAATCAGTGTTAGAATTTATTATTTATTTAGATCACTAAACAATACTAATAAATCAATCACACACGTCGCCCTCATCTATGTATTTCTGGCTACGCTGTACCTTCTACTTATTCAATTCTGACAAATGAAAGCTGATTGAAATAATTGACTCGGAGACGCGCACGTCGAACTTTATTTGGTTGTTGCGACCACCATTGAAATAGCTACTTAAATATTTGTGCATCACTCGGAAGCCCATAGCGTGCTTATTGCCCAGTCGTCGCCTTTCTATTGTGTTTGTAAACACAGAAAGAAAACGTTGGTAACGTGACCAACACTTAAAAATTCACATACTCAAACGGCAAATGCAATCAATATGCGTAAACTACACGGCGTGAACAAAAAAGGTGATAGGTGCTATTGTAATGTTGAAACAAAGAAGTCATACTTCCTATCAGATACTTTCTACCTATTACTTGGTAATGTAAACACTTTTATGTTTAACTTTCTTGTTCGTGTTTTACACCCTATTAATAAATATTGAATCCTATGATACTTAAGGCTTGTTTCACTGCTAAATGATAAAATAGGTACCTATTTGATATTTATGTAATATATCGAATGTTAAAAATGGACTAGTTAGTTGGACTAGAATAGTTCACTAACTGGAAAATTACTTCTTATATTTTATCGGAAAACTGCAGATAAAACTGCAGACGTATGTTGCAGATGCTGTTAATATTGGTTTTATGTCCGATTTCCGGAGAATATACGCAGATCCGGCTGCGATGTACAAGACCATGTCAAAAATGTAGCTGATGTAATGCGTTCGGATCTCCTTGTGATATGCGAAATTGAGTTACGTACCCAAACCTACAACCATAACTCTTTTGTGTTTATGTGTGTGTGTGTGTAACTTTTTTGTCACCCATGCTACGTTTACGCTAGGAGGAAGAGTTCCTAATGGATGGTTTCATAAGGAATGGTTCCTAGGAAATATCCCTTTGCTGTCAAATTTGACAGCCAACGGAAATAAAAAAAAGAAATAATGACGAAATAAACGAACGTGCCGAAGCTTCTTATCTATTTCCGAACATTCTACAACCGCCCGGGCTATCTACAATATTTCGGTACTGGTACTGTGTCGTCACTTAGTTCCAGAGTTCCACCGGCTATAAAGATGCATGTTTTGTTTGTCACATCGGCACCTCAAGATCATCCGCCGCCAGCGTGGCTATCTGGCCTTATGATCCCCGTGGCCGTGTGATAATAAACTGGGTTATATATATATATATATATATATATATATATATAAGCTGACATATGTACATGTAACCCACATTACGGTGAAATCACTGAAATTCGATGGCGCTAATTGATAAATTCTAAATTATCTAAATCAATTATAAAATATTCCCTCTTTGTTGACTTGTTATAACAAAAAATATCTGCTACGTAACAAATACATACTACGGTTGAAGTGTCTACAGGGTATTCTGCTTAATAGATAAGGAAAATAATATTTATCACGCCATTGTCTTAGTTTCAAAAGTTCAATGACCAAAGAAAATTTAATATTTTTGCTAGCAACTAGCTCCTTTACGTCTTTATTTTTATTTTTTTATTTTTGCGTATACATAAGTATTAGTTTTTGGATACATGATAAGGATAAAGATTTATTACATGAAGATAGAAATAGTACTACCAGTAGACTCATTTACTTTTGTTATATTCGTCAAAAAGACAAATGACGGTAACTGTATTCTTACATTTTATTATTACATGTCGCTGACATAACAAAAGATTTTTTACGTGTCTTTCGGGCTGCTTTGGGATTTACTGCCTCAAACGGGCAAAAAATACACACCTAAGAAGGGCAGTTATCTACGTAAGAGTAGTTAAGTGAGTATAATTCCCTTCCCTTCTGTCACAAGGTTTGGTATTACTAAAATGGAAAAAAGTAAAAATGTTATCAGAACTACTCGATGTAAACATTTTTTTTTACAGAAAACTAATACGTTAATTATATATATTTCTAGCTAATTCACATACTTACTATGTAAATTAAATTCCAGATTAATGGCAAATGGCAATTTATTATCGTAACTGGGGTTGTAAACCTTCCATCCGGATATTCCATAAGAGGTAAGTGAAGCATAAACATAAAACAGGAAGTCACAGAAGAATAACTGGGTTGGCTTTAGATAAAAGGAAGTACTATCTAATCAAATTCTACAAAGGCTAGCGTATATCTCGCCCAGAGAATAAGCATTTCCATTCATCGCAGTAACGCTGTCAGCCTTCCTTACGCTACCTCAAGGCAATGAACTACATGGACTGGCATTTTATAGATATAGACCATATAATTCTTATTCCTTTATTTTTAAATAGTTTGTTATTTTTAATTTGTTGTAGTTCAATGTAGTTATTGTAGGTAACGTATAAGATAAAAAAGGAATAAATACATTCTACAAATAAATATATTTTAATTTAAAAGTATCCCCGAATCATAACGCACAAATTAAGATAGGTTTTAAATTTCTATGCTAATAATAAACTACACTTTTCATATTGCAACATGCCACTTTGTTATTTTTAATTACTGAATTCTGCCTCGATCCGGTTTTGGGATTTCTGTTATACTTTGGAAGTTCTATTTCCAGGTTGTTGGTTGATTGACGTCGTGACCACACTCACGATAAAAAATAATAAAATAACTAAAATACATCAAAAATATATGACCGAAACTTCATAAAATTTTCTAATGGGTTTAGTTTTTTATTTGTTACGTGTCGACCACGACGTGAACTCATTGCAGAGAGCTCTTGTGTAATGTTTATATTTTGTGCTGGCAGATTGCCTTGCAATTTCCAGTAAAACACATCACTGTATTTTTCTTGAATGCAATCGAGCCTAAAAAGGATGTCATTGAATTAATACATTTTAGATTGACCAGTGAGCGGGGTAAACAATCAAACAAAAGCAATCTTGTCAGATTGCTTTTTACTCTAGAATTATGCAGCTTATTTGAACGTTTACCATGAAAGTGCATGGGTAACTAATCAATCGAGCACTTGATAAGTCATTGACAAATTAACATATTATTATTTACAAATTATAATGCTCAAACAATGTTTATATTATGATCATCACGGTACAGTGACAATGATGTAGCAAAATAATACAAATTCGATTTTTTTTTAAAGTGGAATGAATGCGATTACAAAACCGATAACAACTGGTAAGTGCATTTTGTTATGCATTGCGGTTGTTGGTAGGGAAAAACAATTACTCGTGCTTATCACTGGCACTAGGTAAGGTCATCTAACAGATGGATCATAAATATTTGATAAGCTTATCTATGACCGCGTTAGATATTTCAGGGGCAATCTTCAATGTTAAAAATGTTTTTTAGATTGAAACCAAGTCAACACGATGCAAGTATGAAGCTTATTAACATATAATATCTATAAAATGCCGGCTATAAATAAAATTACCTTTTTCATCAACACAGGAATCTCATGTTCCAATGACATCTCAAGCTTTGGGGAGGTCATGTATGTATATCGCACACGATATGGTCACACCACACAACGGTCCATCAACACACCCCGCCTGGTTGCGTCCCACTTAAGTACTAAAGTGTCTAATGTTTATTTATTTTCCGATATCATTAAATAACGAACACTAATACGATAACTGTCACTCGGTTCCGGCGTGTTCACAATTTTTAAAAACTAAAATTCTATTGTTTTATTTTTAAAATGAAATGTATAATTGAGGGTAGATAATAAAGTAAAATGAATGTGGTGAAAGGCGCGGAGCGGCCTCCCGACGCCGGCCCAGCGTACAAATGAGCCGATGCGCAAGCGCCAGGGCGCGCAGCGCGCGACGGGGCGCCAAGTCACATAACACCAATTTCAGATATATTGCACTCGAATGATCTACATAATCATTAAATTTGTTCACAGTAAAATATAGTTAGTTAATCCGTCTATACGACTAATAAAATAGAATTACTAAGATACAATTCTGTGTATAAATAAAAACTCACGCAGAGAGAGCGTGATGCGCACGCGGCAGCCGGGTGATGTCTTGGCGCCCTCGGCGGCGCGGCCGGCGGCGTCCCAAGAACGAGAATCGATTCGAGACGTAACATAAATTCTGACAATATAAAATCTGTGGCACTGCATTGCAACAACCAAAAACAAGATACAAGAACTTGTTTTAAGTATTTATTGGCACTGCATTGCTTTTGGATTGGGAATGAAAATAGGTAGGTAATGGTATCACACTCACAATCCAGCCCGAGGTTGTCTGCGAGCAAAGAATCAAAATTCTTGAAACGTACGAAGCTGCTTCTGCAATCTTTCTTCAATGATCTTTAAGTTTCTCTAGTCTGTATCTGCCGTGAACGAACTAAGAATTTAGTACTGAGTACAACAAAATATGCCCCTATTATGCCTTGCGACGCTTTCGGACCTTCATCACAAAAAGTTGACATTCCTCAACAATATTTGATGCAACGAAAAAATATTTTTATGTTGCTTTGAGATTATGGAGACTGATAAAAACAAAAATAAGCATTTCCCATTTCCTGGGTGCTTATTGTAACGGATATGGTATACCTACTTATAACAGTTTTTGTGTTACTTTTAAAAACTTGTTATTTTTCAAGCAAATAATATAGGTACCTAAACACTTTTAATTAGTTACCTAATTGTTTTGGTTTTCATTAAAAATTATAATACTTCCAATTGTAATGTTGAAGAGTAACATTTCTGACACAAGTACACCTAACATTGTGGCTTTGACAATTTTTTTAGAAAGAAATAGAACATCTTGTTATCATTGCCGTTTAGGGTATTTTGCACAATTTTAGCTAAAAAGAGTCATTCGAGCTGTTCATTTTGGCAGTTTAATTTTACATTCTATTAGTAACCATAGAAGTAAAATATTGCATAAATACATATTATTTTGTTAGTTATGTTTAAATGTTTAACTTCAGATACAATATTTTTTTAAAAGGAAGGTTTTCAGTTCAAGGAAGGTTGTTACGAGTAGTGTGCATCAGAATCAGATTCCTACGTATTTTTATTATAATATGTGGGCATTTAATGTAATCAAAGATGAAGAATTTAGGAATGTATCATAGGATATGATTTTCGTTTTGATATCCATAGGTACACTACAATTTAATAGGTATACAGGACCCAGGGTAGATAAGCCGGTTGGTATGCGGCAAGGCGGTGGTGCGTAGGAGTTGCAACGGTGTATGCAGCGGACAGACTGGTCCTTATCCCATCGAACTGTAATATATTCATAGAATTTTAAATAACAGATCGCACCTCGTAAGATTTGTTAGCAAGTCCCGTTTGACTACAATGAGAGAATATGTATACCAGTCCGAGCACAGTCTGGAGAAAACGGCTTTAAGTAAGAAGATAAGATTCGATATATATTTAGGGTGTATGTGTACCTACTTCTAAAATAAGTAATTCTAATTTGTAGTAAGGGTGGAAAGTAGTATGTATGTATATTTGGGCCTACTAATATATCTTAAAAAGGTTGAAGAAATAAACAAATAATTTTCTATTAAGAAACTGGACATTTTCATCAATTTTAATTAACTATAAGAGGCATTGCCTTTTTATAAGGCCTCTCTTTATTTAGCTTACCAGTTATAAATTGTGATTTGTTGCGCGATCAATTTCAATTCAATATCGATATCGTTCGTACAGACCTACAACACATTGCCCTTATTTATTGCTAATCAGCTACTTGTTAAAATAACGAAGAGCAACTGCCAGGATTGGAAAGTTAGGATGGGTTGCACAGTCAACTTTGACATTGACTTTATAACGTGCGCAGAAAAACGCAAACTACGCCATTTTGTCTTAACTTTGATGGTCCAACTTACCCTTACTGTTCATTCATTATTGATCGTATTCTTCATTGCTGAGGGTCGTGATCATTCACAAAACGGCTTTCTAGGCTTACTTAATTATGTGGTTTACTATTGCCTTCTCGATTTCGTATACTTACTGGATGATAAAATTATCAACCAGAGTACTCGTAATTTTTGTGTAAGTATATGTTAAACCAGCAATAGTTAAATGTTTTAACTTCATAGTTACTACAATCTCCCTCAATACGAGATTTAGGCAAACCAATTAGAACTAACTACAGATTGCGAATTAAACGATTTATGTAAGTATAATATTCAAAAGAATTACAGCAAGATCGATCGTGAAACCTTCGTTAGTAAGGTAGTAGTATAAAAATATCTATAAGTAGTATAAATGATGAATTAAACATTTTGAACAAATTGGTTCATAAGTACGAGTATAACTAATAGTTATGTCATTGCTAAACAGAACTTGCAATCGCCTATGCACACCGCGAGACATCGGAATCTATCACAAGCTCGGGTTTTGGACCCGATATAAATACCAAGTAGGTTATTCGCCCTGAGTCTAACTACAAGTTGGTGTCCAATCTCCAGCTTCCAGACTCCAGTTATCTCATTGAGTTTAGTCGTCATAGCTGCCGACAAAGCAGCCCACGCACCCGCAAGCCCTGCACTGAATTATAAACGGGAGAAGTGATAAATAAGGAATAGATAAACTTAGATTGCTTTTGAAATTGCAAACATGTTACGCTTATCTTGATTACTACCAAGTTTTACAGTTTTAGCATACATTCAAGGTTTTATTATGTTTTTAAATGGACACAAAAGGTGTTAAGATGTCAGCGAAAAAATCAGAAAAAGTGTATGACTTTCTACCACATAAAATGTTACAGTTGTCTGGAATTTATGTGATCCCAAACATTACATGGATATACCGAATATAAATAATTTTTATGATATTTGAACGTCAAATCATCTGATTTGAAATAATTGCACTAACAACTTCGGTCTTTCTTAGAAAACAAGTACTTAGGTAAGTTGACGTATCAAACAAATACATAAATGCGCTCATTTTTAATCACGATCTTATGTTTTATTGTGTAGGTTTTAAGATATGCCTATATGCATCTATTTGATAATTTAGCCTATTTTTATATAGTGATGGCCGATATAGTGAAAAAATGAATTTAAAATATACAATGCGTAGTATGCATGCATTTATCACAAGCTGTTTATTTAGTTTCAGGGAAAACTTATTTAAAATAATACGGTAAGATAATTGTAGGTGATATTTTTTATCATCTGCTTCATTTGATCATTCAACTTGAAATGCAAGTACTTATAAAGCGTATGTAAACTTTCCCTAGTTCGAAATAGTTTTCATAATTTCTTCACAAAACAAGTCGTTCGAAGCAGTTAGGAAGTTTAGTTTAGGTTAGCAAGTTGCAGGAATGCACCTCGAACCGGTCGGCCGGCGCATATGCATTACTGAAACACGGCCATAGATAGATTTAAGCCCGGACATAAATAGGGCGTAAACCTTTTTGTCCGGCGTAATTCCATCTTTACGGCCAGCATGTTCCGTATTAGAACAATTAGAAAATTCACTATATAACTATTTCACTCTTGCTGAATATTTGTTATCCCGAACATTCTTATTATCAAATAAGGTTAAAAATTATTATTTTATGTTAATAGTTATTATTAAATATAGCCTGAAATAAATTTCTTCTCAGTTTTGGTCGTTCGAAAATTCTAAAGGACGTACTTAGACAACTTCCAATCGGTCAATAAATGATGACAACGATTGTGACAAAATAATACCTAGTCTATGTCAAACAGATATTGAATACAATGCAAGAAAACTAGCAGCCAGATGGTTGCTGTTTCAGTTATTTGCAAGTAAAATAAAGTATGACGTGATGTTTCAGTGCCTTCAGATTCGATTCGTAACATCGCGAAGTACTTTTGAGCGTGTGTTTTGGCTGGGGCGAACCACGTTGTTGGCTGTGAGGATTACTTTTGCGTGACATTGAAGTGCAATATTTAAAAAAATATGGTAATATGCAGACTTTTGTCATAATATATCTACATATTTATCAAATTACGTTACGCATTATATGTCTGTGTCTGACACTTAATGTGCC
Organism: Plodia interpunctella; assembly: GCF_027563975.2. Lineage (NCBI taxonomy): Eukaryota > Metazoa > Arthropoda > Insecta > Lepidoptera > Pyralidae > Plodia > Plodia interpunctella. The sequence continues at coordinate 6,563,880 of NC_071303.1, forward strand.
CTTCGTAATTGCGCACTTCGCAAAATGCGATCTTATTCCAAAAAGGCGATTATTTTACTATTGCTCATTAAAATATATCCGATATAAATGGTAAAGAGTCCGGCAGGTCATCGACCCTGTAACGGGTTTGTTTTTCAGTGGGCGGCCGACGACGTCCTTCAGCGACACGCGCCAAATAGAAATAGATTGGTTTGACGGCTCTGGGAACTATGTAGCTCCTGCTTTATTCTTAGCGAGAGATGCACTTTCTGTGCTGAGGTTTTAGTATTCGGTAGGGTTTGATAGAGAAGAGAACTGTTTTATTATTGGACTCAAACGCAACAGGCATAATAATCAGAGTAGGTACGCTGTGAATTTATATTCTAAAGACGGCTCAAGAAAAGAAGCATAAGAAAATATTTACCCCTAGCTGTTACACACAGCTCCGCCCGCTGTAACTTCGGTTTGTTAATATTTCATTTCGGATATGAAAATATGTTGAAAATTTACATTTTGAAACTACATTTACTGACTTCGCTACATTTACTGATTTACTCGCTCTCGTGGAAATATTAAGATAGGTAAGAAAAAACCTTATGTCCCTCAGAAATAGTGTAATTTCCTACAGGTGAAAAAATGTGGACATTGGTTCTATAGTCTTGAAGATTACACCCCTTCGCACTAACTTACTAAGGGTAAGTTGCACCAGTCAACTTGTCGTTGCCGTCGCCGTGCCGTTGTCTTTAAAACAAAATGGCGTAATTTGTATTTTTCTGCGTAGGTTAAAGATAACTAGTGAAACCGAGCCCTATACTTCCTCTTTAAATATTAGTGTAGATTTAGATTACTAACGTATAGAATATGAATGTTTATCTATACGTCAGAATTTGAAGTAATATTTAAGAACCGATAAAAATATGGATGAGTCCGATCGTTTCGAATGATAGGTATTTTTAGAAGTTGAAGTACAACCGTGCATTACGGTGCGCGGTGTCGGACGTCTGTTTCATGGATCGGACAATTTAGATTTTTTTCGAGGCATATGGCAGTTGCACCATAAAATATAGCATAAAGTAGATAGCATAGCATAATAATGGGATAAGAATTTCATAATATTATTTATAAATCATTTACAACATTACCAGTAACAAATAGATGACATTGTTAAATCATTATAATATTACGTATCTGTATGGAATGTTAGGATGTCATCGCACGCGCAGCGTGACGGCCACGCAGCGTGACAACGGCGTCACTGTACGCTTGCACTTGCAAACGACTCTATTTTTATACAGATACAGTGTAGACAGAGCCTGAGCAAATTTCAAAGGACATGTTTACCTGCAGAAATTATAAAAAAAATAGTGACATTTTATATAGGTATGTCTTTGAAAAAAATCTAAAATGTATACCCATTACTCTTACGATCTTTTCAGTCTCATATTACTTAGGGTTTCCGTATGCTAACCTCCAAACTTCAATTCGAAGATGACACCCCATGATTACTTAGTTCTTATATATCCAATTTATTGTATGTTTTATGCGTTTGCGGTTGAGATTTGAATGTCTCTTGTTCTGCTGGTGTTTTGAAAAAGGTAACGACGCCCGAAACTTGAATTTATACAACAAATTATTACGGGTGTATTAACTGCAAGAATACCTAATCTGGCCTGCAGTCTATCTAAATTTAGCCTGAAACAGGACATTTAAAGCAGGCTTCGGAGCGCCCGCTATCTTGTAATACCTTTTATGGTTGGCGCCTGCTTTTTAGAAAACTGGTGATTCTGCTTATGCAATTGCCGTGAACAAGTGTTCCTTTATCCGTAATTAGATATGGTAATTTTCATTTAGGTAAGTAGTACAACACAATTTTTTTACAAAAACAGATGCAAAAGAAAGAAAAAAATCTGTACTATCCAGTTGTTTCTCATACCGCGTAAGATAAAATAAATTTAAATTAATTGGAAATGCGAATTCTTTTCATAAAATCTGTCACCTCACTTCCGCCAACAAAACTGGCATGTGCGGCTCTCTCTGTCAATTAAGGGAAGAAGTAATACTTGGTATATATTTTTTTAAAGATATATAATTCACTAATGGAGTAGAATTGTCGACTGTCCATTTACCACCTAAAGCATAATCTATTCTTTGTTAAATAGAGTATTCCTGTTCACTTAATGAGGCCATTACTAATAGTTGTTCCCGTAGTTCTAAACAAATCAAAACAATACGACAGTCATTATAAATAGCCCTTGTTTGCAATGGTAGTCGTGAGCCATAAACATGACTAAAGGTCCCATATAAGTAGCCCAGATAGTGTCGACGTCGTACTTCGTACTTTCTTATAGACAAAGATAACTTGTGGTTGGAAATAGTGAGTTGAAATCTTTACTGAAATCGGTGAGGGTCAGGCAATACTTGTATAAAACCGATACAAGTTTCCATAGTTACCTATAATATGGATAACTTCTGCTATGATTGCCGCCCTGTACTATGTGTTATATAATAACGTAGGGAGAGACTAAATAAGTTGTTGGGAGCAGATTAACCTAACCCCCTGCCTAACTAACTTATTATCACAGGCAATAAGGGAATCACCCTAGATTTATCTGCCCTCGACTCTTTTGTATAGAGAAGAAATATACTTACTATACTTATTGACGTCAGTTTATGAAATATAAAAATGTTATATGCATTTAGTAATTGCTATTTTGTTTGTGCGAATTTCATAATAAATTTAGTATATCTATAGCATGTAGTATATAAAATACAAAACGAAAAAGAAACAGCATATTGAGAAACTAGTTCAAAATATGACGTTATCGTTATGACTATAATGAATGTTAACGATTTATGACGTATAAAAAAACTACTTATGATATCTCGTTTAAACCAATTTTCGGTTGAAGTTTACATAGTAATGTACATCTTTTTTTTTAAGTTTCATCATTCTCTTATTTTAGAAGTTACAGGGGTGGGACACATTTTACCACTTTAGAAGACACTTCCAAACTCGCGCAAACTACATTCAGTTTAGAAAAAAATTATATTAAAAACCTCAATATCATTTTTGAAGACCTATTTATAGATACTAGGGTTTAATAAAAACATTTTTTTAGTTTCATTTCTAAGTATGGAGGACCCCCAAAATTTATTGATTTTTTTTTTCTATTTTTGTGTAAAATCTTAATGCGGTTCACAGAATACTTACCAAGTTTCAACTAATTTTCGGAAAAAAGTGGCTGTGACATACGGACGGACAGACAGACATGACGAATTTATAAGGGTTTTTGCCATTTCGCTACGGAACCCTAAAAATATACCCTATTTTTTAGATAAGGACATACTTAAATATAAACATTATTATATAATTTCAATTAATTAGCGATTAAAAGTTCATTTACACTGACGATGAGATAAAATGAGAACATTCGTAAGCACTGTACGTTGACAATAATAATAAAAGTTATTTTATTCAACGTTGTTTTGCAAGCGAAGTAGGACCAGTTAACAAATATATAAGCTTAGGTTTTTGTTTTTTTTTAATGTTGCAGATTTCTGGATTTCGTAACGGCATCTCCATCATTATACAGATGTACCCAAATACCTTACGCACGAAGCGGTAAGATACCTTGGGAAGATCCTTTATGAGAAGTTTAATAACACTTCTATAAAGGGTGCTCGTAAGGTTTTCGATTTCGTTACAGTAGATGAGTGAATACTTCGTATGTACTTAAAGTACCAACCAACCACCAACATGTATCTCATTCAAGAGCTATGCTTCTTTCTTTGGTATTATTACGCGGCTGTGATCAAATGTAACAACTTTTTGGGGGGCTTTTGCCATTTATCTCAGGTATTCATAATTAGATGAAAATAATTAATCTTACCCGCAAATCCATTAAAAATGACACACACAAACACAGGACACTAGGGCGAGCACAAGACAGGACAGAGATGCTTCGCTTCACGCTTCGTCGCGCGCACGATTGCACTGTGGTGTGGTGTAGCTCTGTGGATGTAGGTACACGACAGGATGCGTCCACTACTGTGACTGCGCACAATGCGCGCGCGCAGGACTTGAAGGAAGCACCCCAGTTATAAACGGCATAGATATGATACTCATTGACGTAGCTGCGTAAACGAGCTCTATCCTATATGGCTTGATGAAAACTTTAGAACTACTTCAGTTGAGCACAGTCTCACCAAATCGTTGTTTACATTCCACGTGATCTTGGCTATGGTGTGATGTGTCAATAAATGTACATAATCTCATCATCAAAATTTATTTGGATGGTTTTGTGGAAAGCCCTCGATCGCGATCGTTGATTTTATCTTAAAAAAAGACATTATTCCTCAGGCATGTGACTTCATGGGGCCTGTATATTTTAGTTATTATATTAAATAATTAATATAATAACTAAAATATTTCTAGTTATTATATTAATTAATTAATATAATAACTACTTGATTTGTAATTTTAAATTTCGAATGTATTTCTAAAACGAGGTTAATTGATTGTAAAGTTCCCACGATCAGTAACGTATCTTTTTTAAATAAATAATTATTTAATTAAGTCATACAAAAATATATTTTGTTTAGTTTTAAGTCCAGTGACATAGAAACATTTTGATAATGATGTTGATAAATGAATCTTGACTTGACACATTAGCTCTGTTTGAACGAGGAGCCGCGGGCGAGCGGGACCGCAACACTCTCTCCTCTTATCGTGTGGGGTTAATGATTTTCGCATGGAAAATTACCACTAAGACGTACACTCGCGCTGGTGACAAACTGCTGAAAATACAGAAAAATAAGCTTAATATTGACTTAATTTCACTGCGCTGGTTTAAGTTTGGAACTGTAATATAAATTGTTTAAATACCTACATAATTGGACCAATCCAATCTCCAAAGATTTAAATACATATTTTATGTTGATACTGTATTAGGTTAATAATTAATAATGAATGATAGAAGAGGTTTTCTAACGCAAGCATATTTTTGCTTAAAAGAAAATATCAATGTATTATAGATAACGATGTAATGTTTTGAGAAATAAATAATTTTAATCTTTTTTAAAATTCAAATACATACTATTTTAAAATCTTTATTATCACGAATCTTAAAAGTTTATTATATCTATTAAGGTATAATATGAAAATCGGGAAATGAATGGAAATCGTGATGGGTGATTGTTAAAGAGCTCGGACGGTTTCTTGACTCCACTATAAAACACAATAGAAGTAAAAATATTTGTAACGTTGATTGAAATTATTCTCTTTCAGACGATTTCACCTCTTACAAACGCGATCTAGTTGTTTTGAACCATAGAGCTGGTAGATGAACTAATGTTTATGTAGGACGACTGACGACTCAGTGCCAATTTTTTATTAGGCTGTAAACATTGTGATGCATGAGATGATATACGATATCGTTATTCGAAGAAGCAGTAACTCTGTACTCGCCTTAGTTTGTGTTTGTTGGAAATAAAACAATGATTTTATTAATAAAGGAAGACGGTCACTGGGAGACGGCGAGCGCGTGCATCTCTTTGGCAAAGACGCAAACTTCTACTTGCATCTAAATTGAGCACGTCCATCGATTGATCTCTGCATTATCAAGACGACAAAAATCATTTATTAAATTTGCATTATTTATTAGAGCACTCGACTTTGTTTAAGAAAAACAGTCAGCAACGTATTGTTGATTTGAAGTATTCCTATGAATTATTTTTTTTATACCTATATCTTTTGTATTATGTATTAAAAAAGCTAAGCTTTCATGAAAATTATTTAATACCTACTAATAAACATCAATTAATAATGTTGTTTACATGATTTTATTTAAATATGGATACTTGAAAAAGCTATTAACTACTATACTATAGATACTTTTAAATTGTTTACCCTACTTCAGCGTTTGTGTTTCATAAACTGTACCATGTGAGTGTTTAACGGCACGACCACCGTGCATATATTGTCTTAAGATTTACATCATCAGAATTCTTGGTATACCGAGCTTACGTGAACATTTTATATGCGCAGTGCTAATACTAAAGTTTGCTGAAAAAACGCAGTGTATTCGTAAATGCTCTCAGCAAACGTGCCTGTTACAACACGCATTTTTTAACAACTTTTTGCAGAATCAATCTTTTTTGCATAAGGCTATAACTACACAACTTAACACAGAACTAGCAGAAGTAAAAGCAAAATAAAAAATGATGATTTATATATCTCTTTCCACTTTACTATAATGCAAATTAAGTTATACCTGGTTAGTCAATATAAACACAGGTTCATATAGACGTAAGCATAATAACTCTATGTAACGTAAGTTTACATTTTAGTCAAACCAACAAGAAATATAGATGACTAGCTTAGCTGTTGCCCGCATCTTCGCCCGGCGTAGCCAATGTGTGCCAATATCGGCCTAGCGGTTTAGCCATAAATGCATGACATGACAGACCAAGGAGAATATAACCAGTGACAGACAGTCTATCGCAATTATAATATTAGTATGGAAGTATCGATGTACTACCTGGATATACTACATACTTAGAAAACATTTTGAATACAAAAAATAATAAATTCTAATAGATAAATATTCAATGCTAATTTGAACAACTTCTAGTGCAAATTCTAATAAGTTGAACTTGTCCAGACGCACGCTAGGTTTGCAATGTTTGAGGAGACTGCAAATACGAATTGCGAGCAACTTGACACAGGCTCCAGAGACTTCGTAATCAAGTATTTATTCAAAATCACGATACTGAGTTTCGGTCCCACGTTCGATGTAATTAACGATTGCTAATATTTGAGCAATTAAACGTTTTTCTTTTCTATCATAAAGTGCATGAGAAGATTTAATTTTTAAATAAATCCAGACTTTGTCTTTGAGACGGAGACAATACAATTTCTAACAAAGATATACAAATGAAACGCAGAAAGCCACAGCAACAAAATATGAGGACTGCGAGGCACCGGAGCCCGCTGCGGTCAGGCCGCGACCGCAGACTGCAGCTGCACACATACGTGCATCACTACGTTCAGTCCTTGCAAAGCTGGCTGCAGCATTATATTAATTGTAGCAAATATTTATAAGTGCACTGGGGCTCGATTCTCACGCAATCGGAGTTCACTTCATAGGTTTTCTTCATTTTTTTCTGAAGATTTGATTGTTTCTGCATTCACAAAAAATCACCGAATATCATAATAGAGTATGTATAATATTTGCTTCCGGTGAAGGAAAAATCGTGAGAATATGAAGAAATCAATGGCAAACCATTCCACATATCATGGCCCAGGAAGTCAACCCTCAGTTATGAGAAATAACTGAGGGTTGAGGAGAATATAAGAAGAAAAAGGGAGTCTTGTACAATCTAAAAATAGTTTATTCTAAAATTTACTGCAGTCTTGTCTTATGTATAAGGGGGCGTCGCGCCGGGTAAGCCTGGCGCCCCTTTTGTATCCTAAACCCTGGATGGTAGTGATCCATCCTCACCGTTAGGCCTTTACTGACTTAGTTAACTTCCACGCGTATTTAATATCAGAGATCCATACGTAAAATAAAAATAAATACCTATTTTCAAGTTTAATATTTTTTTTAGTAGAGAAAAAGACATCAACGCGTTAAAATAAAAATACTTATAACTATTAAAAATTAAAACAAAACTCAAATCAAATTTTCGAACAAATAAAATACATTATGACTTTTTGTCTTTCATCGACACATAAATTATTTTATGCCACTGTTGAATTAAAATATATATTTCAGATTTTTTTAACACCTGTAGCAGTCAGTGAGTGAATTCAACAAAAAGGAACAATCTACTTAGATGGAATAGTTTGTTTGTAATCCAATATTATTTACGGCAATTAAGATAAACAAATAATTAAACTGATAATTAATTGCGTACGTTTGAAACAATGTTATTCCAATTAACTAAGATCTGCAAGTTATTTATTATTTATGTAATTATTGAGGTTACGTAGGTACATATATATTTAAAGGATGTATAAATATATTTGTTGTCAACCGTCAATACTTAACTACTTGTATCCTACCTATTGCTAATAATAGATTTAAAGAAGAAGAAGAAAGTAAAAAGTAGAAGGTATTCTTCAGCTACTAATAACAATATAAATAAATCACGTTTAGCCATTAGATTAGTCTAAGCACGCCTTCAGCCATAATATTGCTCACTCGTCCTCCGTTGAACTCCTTAGTGCTCCGTTGTTTTCTATACGGTTTGATACTGACATGTGTTGACGTATGTCGAAAGTTCATATAATTTCAACGTTGTTGTTTGTTCTCGACGAATGTCAAAATGACTGAAGACGCCGCAGCGCAACTGAGCATTGGGACATGGCTCGAATTGTGGTAATTTAATGAATAACCCAAACAAAGTGTCACTTGTACAATCAAGTCCACGTTAGTTACCTAATTTTTATGTTATCAAAGCTATTGTCGGCGAGTGTTATCTGGAGTGTCGTAGCACGGTGGTACTCTGGACTGTGTGCTGAGCACACTCCATCGTATCATGACATGACCTCCGACAACGCAGCCGACGGCCAGGGGTCTAATCTTACTTGGTACTTTTCCTACAAAACTCAACGTAGTATACCTACGTTGAATTTATTTCGTGATATAACTGAGTTGATTCAAATTGGGTCGCGAATTGTGAGTGTAACATGGACGTCAATCAATAAGATGATGGCCATAGACAAACTCGAAACTCTTAAAAGAAAATAACAAAAAATAATATTAACTTTAACTCATTTACATAATTTTATTTCACATAACAAATGTAAAATTTGTTTTATTTTTAAAATTCATCAAAACCTTTTCCACTGTTGGACATAGTTTCATCATAGACTTCCATTTAGACCGATTGAAAGCAAATAATCGCTTTATCTACAATGATTTGAATGAACTTTTAGTCTTTAAAACACAATTAAAAATCACCACTAACAAATACGACAAACCACTGCGTCCAAAAGTTGTGCCAAATTCAATTCGATATGTTGTAGCCTGAAATAACCGTGGTCACATGACTGCGGCCAATCCACGACGACCGCGAAAGGACTCATTTGTTACTTCAAGAAATGCCGTTATTCTATTTTTTCTTTTGGCAGCGACAAACTACTCAAAAATAAACCTTTATATGCAAACCATAATTGAAAACCTCGAAATGGCCTTTGTAGATCGGATCAGGCGTCTACTCATCTTTATCTGAATAAAAAAAAAGTGTATGTGTGTTGTATGTACGTTGTATAGAGTTGACAATTTTTTTTAAAATAATAAGTGTACTTGAAGCCAAAAATGTCTGGCAAACACTAGAAGTGCAGGCTTGAAAACGTCAACGGGAGGAACGGGGGGGATGCCGAAGACCAAAATGGAAGAGAAAATTGTAGGAAAGCGGACCCTAGTCTCCGACGCTCTAGCTGAACTGAAAAAACGCTCGAACGCCGAACGCTCAGGTGACAGAGAGATTTTAGTAGACAAAATTACTTTCTTTGAATTGAAACAATATAAGTAGGTACATTGTGCAAATTATCACAACACCATATCATTATCAAGTTCACAATGCTCATAACAAATGTTCGGTATGTTGAGTTTAATTAACCTACTTAGAGATATCGTTGTGCCTACTTTGTGACAGTTTCTAAATATACATTTATCTGAGCCTGTGTAATTTATGTAACGATAATATCCGGGGATATTCCATTCGAAACATACGTACTCATATAACAAAATGGCAAGTTTTCAAGTACGGCCACATAGGGACATAAAAACCAACTCAACATGTAGTTGATGTTTCATTAGGCCAGTGATTTTCATAAGAAGAAATCATTGCGTAATCGCATGAATTCGCGTGATTAGATACGCGGGTGAACGCATGCTAATTTGTAAATAGCTCTTTATGATTTACGTACGATGTTCTGATAAGAACGGTAATTAATGACAAGACGAGATGAAATTATAAATACTTAAATGGAAGTTTCAGTCTAAAAATATAATAGATAACATACGTAGAGATAACAATTTATATTCTTTTTAAGGTTCTGTGCCTCAAAAGTAAAAAAACAGAACCCTTTTAGGATCACTTTGTTGTCCGTCTGTCTATCTGTCAAGGCCCTGGTCACGTATCCGGGTTGGTGATCCCTTGAAGCTGTGAAAAAACAAACTTGTAAGCAACGCGTTCAAAATATATGACCATTTATGCAATTTCGCAGGAAAATCAAAACCTATACTCGTTACTTCCCGTTGACCTAGAATCATGAAATTTGATAAGAAGTTAGAATTCGTTTAAAAAAATTACCATTTAATTGCTAAGCACAAATTTATACGGAACCCTCGACGCGCGAGTACAACTCGCACTTGATGGTTTATTTTCACTGCGAAATGCATTCCGTAAGTATGTATTATGTGATACCAAAGTTTTGCTTTTTACTTCACTTAATTTCACCCGCATTCAAATTTGTTTATTTATATGGATGTTGATAGAGCTATTTTGTTCGTAATAATAGTTGTGTGCTTGTATAAGGACTACATCTACCAAAACGTGCCTAATCCGGACACCACACCCCCGCGAGGACGTTCGAATCAGGCGACTTAGTTGGCAGGCCACCACGTCTCTACTGCCAAGGTACGCACTTCCTAACCTGCAAAGTAATATACATTTCGTTGGCACGGACCTAATTTTATCACCACTTCTATAAGTGTTACTATGTAGTAACGCTTAAAACAAAAGAGATCATCTTTTTGATGTCAACAAAACCAAAGTTGTCCGATGTTGTTAATATCAATGTGTGGTGTTTTATGGATCTAACTTCAATCCTGGATTGTCCTGGTTATTGCCCGTTGGTATGTCCAATATGTTTACTGTTTGCTCTAAAAAGACTGAAGATCTGTAACTTTGTAGGAATCCAAAAAAATATGTTGTATGTATTGTATATATTACTGCCCATAGACGATAGTTTTTACTTCCAAGTTTTATTAATGATTTTTCTTCGAAATTAATGAAGCATGTTGCTAATTATATACCTACCTTCATCTTATTTTGAAAGAAAATACAATTCCCTTAAAAATATATAGCCGGACGATAAAAATAATGGTGGGTAAGTACTTTAATAGTTAATTTTTAGATGTTATTTATTTCTACATAATTTTATATCATTTCATTAATACATTATTTCGCATGAGACCTTCGTGTTTGTTAGTAGTTCTACTAAATCATAGCTTTAGTTCTAAACCTTGCCTCGAATGCTTTAGTAGGTATCAAGATCTTCTAAATACATAAAGCTTTTCGTAAATTTTGCCAGTCCAGTAATAACAAACACCAAAAATACAGACTATAAAAATCCTGCCAGACGCAAACGAATGCGACACGAAATGCCTGATGATCGCACACGCATGCTAACGTCCTTTGGAATCGTTCCAAGTCGAAAAATACACAAACAAATCGGAAACGCCGATTAATACCAAAAGCGAATGTTCATAACTAGCTTTTGACCGCGGCTTCGCTCGCGTTAATTTTTCCGGATGAGAGGTACTCTATGTCCTTCTCCATACTTCAAACTACATGTCTGCAAAATTTCAAGAAGATTGGTTATGTAGCGTAGAGAGGTAACAAACAAACTTATTTCGCATTCATAACATTAGTTAGAATACCAACCTACCATTGATTTGTTTCTCTAATATCTACAAACTACTACTATATTGTGTCATTTTATCACATATTTTGAACGAAATTTTATAATAGCTTCTGTGGCCATTTCAATTTCGTGGAAAAATCGTATTTTAACAGAAGTTGACAAAGAATAAACAATTTCAATGTTTTCATTAATTTCCTTTTACAAACTAAAAGTGGGTAAAAACAGTCTACATAATTCTAGTACCAAGTAATCGTTTTTAACTAGACCGCGGACAAACCGTAAAAACCCTAAAAAGTAAGCTGCTAAAACTGAAATTACCTAAGTAAACAAGTAGCTAGGTAATTAGTATACCTAAATCTCATGATGAGGTAACTTTACATATACCTACCTACGAAAAACAAAATAAATCTTATGTATAGATAAGTAGGAAAGAATGAATCATAAATTTAAAGTTGAGTGATATTTAAATATAATGAATTCAAGACAGCAGTCGGATAAAAGCATTGGAAAGCGAGTTGGGCTGGACCGCACATAAACCAAATGGCCGTGCTCTTGAAACACATAAATTGATTCTGGCGATATCTATCATAAATAACATTGCTTTGCAGACCGCCATCTTTGCCTGCTTGGTCGTCGGGCCGGTTGTGGTATGTGTAGTATACATAGTTCAGAGGATTTTAAACTGGGCGATAACGTTCTCCTATATACTAATAGTCTAGAGTAAAAATTAGAGATTTGAAAAAGATAGTTTATGATTGAACTCGAATCTTAATTCGGTAAGATATATGCTTACCTTTCACGAAAATGGGTTCAGAGGTTTAACTGTGACAACGTAACAGATAGATATATAGACATATTATTTATAATATTAGAAGTATATGTACAACAGGGTTCGAGTCACAATCGACCCACGCGTGTCCCATTCATCTTGATCCTGTGCACTTAGGAAGTGCCCATAAAGACTATACAGTCCATGATTAAGTACATTGAGTTAATACGAGCATAAAAATAGGGCCTTGATTTTTTATTAAAATAGGGCCGCAACCCGCAACAGAAAATGGCTCCTAAATCTGTTTGTGCAGATCTATGTTGCCGCTGCCCCTATTTTGGCCCAACTGGGAGAGAAGGGCGTTGTAAAACAAATTTGCAACGGCCCCAAGGTTGTAGTTACGTCGCCATTGACATTCTTACAAATAATAACACGATTCTGAGCAAAACACATTGAAACAATGACTAAGACTTAAAACACAATGCATTCACAGACATCGGTATGACAGTAGTCTGCGCATTTACCTTAGTGGGTTCGAATCCTATAATTCGAAATTTACCTGATTTATTATTAAATGTATAGCTAAAAAAATAACCTTTATATTACCCTTTATCTCCACACTAAAAATCAACTTAACCTAATGCTCAATTTTGACGTGAAAGAAGGAAAATCATCATCACTACACAGTATAAAACAAAGTCGCTTCTCGCTGTCTGTCTGAGCTTAGATTTTTAAAACTACGCAACGGATTTTGATGTATTTTTAATAGATAGTTTTATTCCTGAGGAAGGTTTAGATGTATATTTAGTATGGTTTACCCGAACGTAGCCGGGACGGGCCGTATATTATAGTAAATATTTTGAAAGACCAGAGGGTAATGACCTACATGAGGGGGTCAAGGTCATACAGATAAAAAATGGATCGTGCGCAATAATAAATGTAAAGGAAGGCAATTTAAGCACATCTTAGAGTAAGGTACTAATAACAATTTTAGATTACATTATATATAGGTAGGTACCTATTATTGAATCATCTATTTTATCTATGAGATAAGGCAGCAAGTAGGTACACCAACCTTTAAATATGCCGGTCGTTTGAAAGTCGCACCATAGATTATCTATAATCTATATATAATCACTTCACTATAAAATATCGCGAAATATTGACAATGAAATGGAAAGTGAGTCTTGGGCGGGCGTAGGGTTGTTTACATGTGCGATGCGGCGAGCAGCAGCGCGGACTGAGTTGAGGACGCGGTAAGGTCGACGCCGGCACGCATGCGTCGCGATGCCCACAGTACCTAAATAATACACTTCGATGACCTTTGAAAAACTTTCGGTACCTAGTAGGTAGTTCCCGAACAAATCAAATCCAACAGTTAATAAGGTTGCCTCGACACGAATATACCTGCTTTAAAAAATGTTTAAGTACATTTTGTTAGCTTAACACATAAGTGGGTATACACATAACTTACAGTTAAATGTGGCACGACCATTCTAACTATCCCACTAATAATTTTCGCCGAATTAAGCAATTAGGTTTAATTAGTGATGCGCCGAATAGTAGTCTCACCAAATAACTCAATGCCGAATACTATTCGGTTTAGCGTCTACCCGAGCCGGATATTCTCGGCCGAATTATTCGGCTAAATATTTCATTGTTTTGCCGCGTAAACAGGTTGTAAGGTTCTAAATACTTTGCTTAAAAACATCGCACGATTACCGTTACAAATAAAATAGCGAATATGCATAATATTTTTAAAATATTGATAATAATAACATTATTGTGTTTGGAATATGAGTGGGTGTAAAAGATCACGTGCTTGTGACTTTTTTGACGAAATAGGAGATAAAACGAAGAACGAGTAGCCAAGAAAATAGAAATACTAGAATCGAATATATTCGGCACCAAACCAAATAATTCGATAAATAGTGGAAAAGATGCCGAATACTAAACGAATATCCGACGCATCTTTAGTAGTCCTATATACTTAATAATAATACGGTTTGAAGTATTATAGGTCCTTCATGGGTACAAATAGGTATAAGTATGTACCTAGTTATAGAATTAGCAGGTACTTACTCCACTATATATCTGCAGTCTAATTTTCCTTCTTATTTAAAAAAAAAATAAAACCTATTTTGGTTTACATATGTTTGGCCAACGATAATAACAGTAATTATTTAACTACAATGAGTCACTCAAAATTTTCGGTCATTTACGTTCATCACCGAAACGAAATACAATAGTAAAAATAAAACTACCACAACACATAGTTTAGCGAAAATTATATTTATTAGTCCAAATTGAATTTGAAATTGAATATATCTAAATACTGTTACTAAAATATTTGATGCATTATTCTGCAGTGCGTACCTATATAGAGATTGCATTGTCTATAACTCTAGAACCAATCATCCATTGTAGTAAGTACAGGATATTCTTTTATAGGTCGCTATCCTAGAGATATCATAGAGAGATCGATCTGCGCCTGCTAGAACTAAATCTATCTACTTTTTACACTGAAACGAGTATACTTACTACACACACAGAGCATTTACACTAAAAGAGCATGATTTTCAAATAATATACACCATATTTTTTTATTATGCCAAAAAAATTAAAGGCTTAATATTGAAGACCCTATTAATACATGTGAGTGATCAAATTTAATTAAATTAAAATTAAAACCAAAGTTATTGAGGTTTGCGATTATACCAATATATCAATGAATTTATGAACGTAGTTTGAAACTCCAATTATTCCGATTCATAGTTTATTGTGTTCTCTCACACTCTCGAGCAAAGAACCTGACGTAGGAAAAAAATAAATAAACAAAAAGAATTGCCAGAATTTATAAATGAAAATCGACTTTGTGTGAACCGCTGCACTGAACCTTTACTTTGAAGTGTAGTAGTCAGGTGGTAAACCAAAATTTTGGATTTAGATTTTTTATTTTTTGTCTATGCACATATTTATCAGTAATAGGTACTGATAGTCCCATTTTATTTTTTTGCATAATTAAAATTTTATGGTGTATAACTGAAGTACTTTTTACATAATAATACGTTTAACGTCAAAAACGTACGGAAATTACGATCATTAGGAACGATGACAGACTAGATGTAAGGCAGGAGCTACGGCAGCGGAGCCGCGTACTCAACTCTTCTGCCCCGAGTATCGAACTTAGCGCTAAAATAAAGAGATAATATTAATGTAATTTATCACATCAATATTATTACGAGTTCAGCACCATATTTTTAACAAAGCTTAGTATAACTTATAACTTATAATCTAATTTACATACTAAGTATAGTATTAGGTATTTAATTGACTAGAATGATTAAGGCATTTACTAATAAAAAAAATTAACCAATCCTAATAAAGTTTAAGATTGCTTAACAGATCGTAAAGTCTTTTCCTTATCTCTTTTGTTGCAGATGCCCTAGGGGTACCTGGTGCCCGTTCAGGGTTTGCACACAAATCTAACAACTCTATAAGTACTTTTGGTGAACGAGGACCTAACAGTAAGCCGGGCACCATTACTCTTCCAGATATAACCCACCCCAAAAAAATCCTCTCGCATACTATTTGCAAATTATTATTGACAACCCCATGATCACATTTCTGACTTATCAAATTACAAAACGACCGACAGTCTAAATAATCACAGTCACTATGCTGTTTGCATTCAGACTTGCTTCCAGTGATCCTATTGACCACTGAGCGAGGATGGACAGCATCAATATGCTGATATATGATTTTCTTTGAATCTGATTTAAATCCAAAATGGCCCATTTTGACTCCACACATATGCATAGGTTCAGGCAACCTCTCCTCCAGTAATATTAAATATTCAAGTATCATCAAAGCAGTCTTGATCCTTCTGTCCCATTCCTCTGCACTATCATACAATGTCATCAAGTGCCAGTATCCTGATATTGATTCCATTTTCTGTATAGCATACATTTCACCACATGTACCCAGGAGTTTTGGGAATACGTCATATTTCTCATACAACAAAAGGGCAAGGTATTCATTGTCTTGCAAAAGTGACCAAACATTTTTCATTTCAATTTTTCTCAAAACTTTTCCTTGTGTCTTTTGTAAATGAGATATTTTTAGTGCATCTGTGTCATCAATGGAAATATTAAACTTAAATTTTACAGTGTTTTTGACCATCTGAGAAAACACTTCTTCAGAGGGGAATATAGTTCTTCCAGTAGCATCAAACTGTGTTAAATCGTCTACTACAGGAACTTTCTTAAATACAACACTCTGATTGAGCCAGTTGCCTGAAAATGCAGATCCTGTTTCCTGGTAAAATGTATGGCAAGAAATTATTGATGGCTCATCAGCTTTACAAATATCCTGGCAAAGACTTCCTGCAGATATGCCAACGGAATAGCTGTTGCACTGAAATAATCAGAAAAACCAATGAGAGCATGTTCATTACTTTAGTATTAGTTAATTACATCTACACAAATCTGAAATATCATTTATGTTGACATACTGAAACAACCTTATATTCATTTGACAGCTTCACAAGGGAAAGATAAATATTTAAATTAAAATAAGTAATCTGCCTCCCAGAATTCCTATAATGAAGTCAGATTTTAAATTTTTTTATTATGATTATATTCACATATACAATACAGATGAACACAGATGAGATGACATTAACTTACAATATTTTGTATGCGGATCTGAGAATGAATATCAATACACATTAACTTCCATCTTATTATGACATAGAGAATAGAAAGTGTGGATAAGACAACTAAAACTCTTTTCTTCACAGATTTCACAATATGTACTAAAGCCCATGAACAAAGTTGCTTTATCTTCATTGCTGAAGTCCAATTTCTGAAACATATTAGTTTGATATAGGTTTGATATTGTTATTGACATAGTCTATAATTCTTACAAAGTAAGTAATTTAACAGCAATGTATGGTCTCGCTTTATAATAAAACCACTCTATATCCTCTTGTGGATGTCATACAGGGCAGCTCAGGGAAACCTAGCCTTGAGAGCTGAAAGGCAATAATGTCTCACCTAATGTTTTATTAACACACAGATCTCTTTCTTATGTGAGCAAAATGGATTATGGAATCTATAGCTGTCTCTGTCTACTAGTTAATGTAAGTACATTAACTCTCAACTCTGGCCATCCATCATGTTTTATTAAATAGACATCATTTAGTAGATAACATCTATATCTATATACCTATACTTAATGTAAGATAACATACTTAATGCAAAAGTTTGTAATTTCTGCATTGACAGTTAAGCCACTGAACTGATTTTGATGGAATTTGGAATGCAAAATAAATATTTTAAATTTGTGAGACCAGAAATTGGGGGTGAAAATTTTAACGAGAAACTTACCACGGGCAGATTTGCATGTAACAGTAAATATGCATTATTTGAATTAAGCATTTCTTTGTGTCTTATTCGTATATTATGAACACAAAATACACTTCATAATTTTCTCATTAGTTAAATTTATTTTCTTTCACGTTTGATTGGTACTTAAGTACCTTCTAGGTACCTATTAGATTATATGACATTGACATACTTGACATATAGACAGTGACAATATGTTTTTTATTATTATTATTTACAAACGGACAATGCGTGTAGAACTATAAAGCAATCAAACTGAGATATTGTTGAGGACCGTAGATAAACTATCATAAAATATGCACAGGGTATGGAGATAAAACATCACAAATGATTTCTTTCTTTCTATCACTTGTTTATTTATATTATAATAAATACATTAAATCATTACAACAATTGTACCATCTCAGAAAAAACAACCAACTGTCATGACAACATTTTTCTCTTTTTAGTTGTCATGTTCTAGAGATTTCTCTACTCTAATACCCCTCCTTAATCTCGTAAACATAAACAATAAACACAATATTAACAACTCAACTTATACTCTCACACATCCCCTCATTCAGGATAGCTTTCATTCTCACTCACGTCTCAAACACACAAACCCATTTCTCTCATACACTACTCAAATTTTCCTCTAGGTAGAGATTTTGTTAAGGCATCTGCGACCATTTTCTCAGTTTCACAGTACTTTAAATTAATAATATCTGCCTCAACTGCATCTCGCACAAAATGATAACGTACATCCACATGTTTTGTACGTTGATGGTGTACTGGATTGTTAGCGATACGTTTTGCATCTCCTTTTTGTTATTCCAGAAAATAAGAATGTCGTCAACATAAATGGCTAAAATGATAACATTCCCCTTCTGAGACCTCGTGTAGACGCATGGTTCGTTCTCAGATCTCTTAAATTTTAGCTTCATCAATTCTGAGTGAAGTTTTGCGTTTCACGCTCTTGATGCTTACTTGAGCCCATACAGAGATTTATGCAATTGACAAACAAGGTTTTCATTGCCCTTTGCAACAAAGCCCTCTGGCTGTTTCATGTAAACGGTCTCTTTTAAATCTCCATTCAGAAAAGCCGTTTTCACGTGCATATGATCTATGCTCAAACCTATCTTTGCTGCTAGAGCTATCAATGCTCTCAAAGAACTATGCCTTATTACAGAAGAAAATGTATCAAAATAATCGATACCATTTCGCTGACTGAGCCCTCTCGCTACCAGTCGTGCCTTACATCGAGTCTTTCCCCCCGCCTCTTCTTTGACTCTAAATAACCATTTTGAGTCAACGATGTTACACGACTTGGGTGGTTCTACAAGCGTCCAGGTATTGTTTTTTTAACGCTTCTAGCTCCTCCTCAATTGCTACTTTCCATTTTTTACTGTCAGGTCTAGATAATGCATCCTGTACATTTACTGTACTATACGTAGCTTTATATGTTACATAATCAGGAAATTCTCTATGCTTTCTACTTCGTAACGGATACCTCCTATCCGATATTGTCTCACTATCTGATTTATCACCTTCCTGTTCATCAGATGTCACCCAATTTTCTTCTTCACCTTCATTATCAGACGTAGCCTCTCTAGGTACACGATCACTCTGACATCTATCGTCGTCAAAATTATCAGGAACAACCTCTCTTGGTTCAGCATCTCTCTGACCTTGTTCCTCTTGGTGAACTGTTTCGTTTTGTACATTTAATGGAGGTCCATCCAACATTATAATAGCTTCTCTATCTGGAATAGCCTGCTCTAAAGATGAGGATAATTGATTCTTATACTCATACATTTGATCCTCGAAGAATATAACATCTCGGCCTTCAGAAACTTCTTTTGAAATGGGTTCAAATAAGCGGTAGCCTTTGGTATCCTCACAATAACCAACGTGAACTAATGCTTTTGATTTTGGATCCCATTTCTTCCGTTTTTGATTTGGCTGGTGAAGATATGCCACGCATCCAAAAACTTTAATAAAGCTTAGATTTACCTTTCTTCCTGTCCAGACTTCTTCCGGCGTTTTATTTTTTAGTGCTATAGTAGCCGAGCGGTTCTTAAGATAAACAGCTGTATTAACTGCTTCTGCCCATAATTTAACTCCTAGACCCGCTTCCATCATCATGGATCTTGCCTTCTCAGTAATTGTTCTGTTGGCTCTCTCTGCGACTCCATTTTGTTCAGGTGTGTACTCAACAGTCAACTGATGACGAATGCCTTTTGCTGAACAAAATTCATTCATTCTTTTATTCACAAACTCTGTTCTATTATCGGATCGCAAAACCTTCATTGACTTTCCTATCTGTCGTTCTACAAGGCGTACGAACTGTGTAAATTTATCAAAAACCTCCGCTTTTGACTTTAAAAAGTAAACAAATGTCTTCCTTGTGAAGTCATATATGAATGTGAGAAAATATTTGTATCCACTGTACGAATCCTCACTCATTGGACCACATACATCAGTATGAATCAGCCCCAGGACTTCTTTAGCTCGACTAGCACCCGATTTCTTGAATTGCTTTGTTTGCTTTCCCATTACACACGCTTCGCATTCTAATTTGTAAGTTGAGTTAGGAAAACTTACCCCTTGCGCTAACTTATTCTTCAATATTAATAATCAAACTTATACTCCAAGGTGACCCATTCGCCTATGCCACAGAACCATCTCATTAGAGTCAGCAGCTGATGCTAACGCCACATTCTGTGAAGAATATCGTATTTTATAAACACCATTATCTACAGTGCCTTCATGCGATGCTTCACCCATTACTTTACATACATCCGCTTTCATAATTTTAAAGCCAAATTTCTCAAATAGTACTAAAAGATTTTTACTTACAATTTTGCTTACACTAAGCAAATTTGATGATAGCTTTGGAACATACAATACATCACTGATTGACCCATTCCCATTCTCATGAACTACCTTACCAATTCCTTCAGCATATACTACCTCGTCATTCGCACAAGATATCTTTATCTTGTTCTCCAGTGTCTTATAGTTATGTAACCAATCGCGTTTATTGGTCATATGATTTGAAGCACTGGAATCTAAAATCCACACTCCTAAGCCTCTGTCTTCACTAGTCGCCATTGCTAGTGACGTCATTACAGCTTCCATCTTAAGTTTTGAATTTTTTGGACAGCTTCTCGCTTTATGAGGACCATCACAAATAAAGCACTTTATAGAACGCGGTTGGTTCTTTCCTGCACTTTCTTTGCTTTCTCTCTCTTTGCTTGTGTGTAATGGTCATTTTGAAAAAAGGTATATAGTAAAGGTATAGCTATAGTAGCCATTTGACACCAAAAATTGTTTGGAGACATTTTAATTATATGCGAAGTTTAAATACGAATGAACCATGAAATTAGTAGGTAGGTAAGTACTCCGTGAAGTACCTACAACTTAATTCCATGGAATGAACATTTTTGAAAGTCTAAAAAGAGTCAGCTGTTAGCTTGTTGGTAGTTGTTGTCAGCGTCGTTAGTACACAATACACAAATGATACTTATTTAATTTTACTATGTAGCCTAACTACTTTTGTCAAATGCTTCAAATCTTTCCAAGAAAATTTACGAAGCACTGCTATAGCCCATAGATTTAGAAGGGCCCCGTGCGCGGCTCTGCTGTAGCTTATTATTATTCTGGAATGTAGAGTTTATCATATAATACATACTTGCAACAACTCTTATTGATTGATACATACATTATATGGATACCTAAAAGTTTGTAACTTAGGTAAACATTATTTAATTTAGAATATGACGTGAAAAAGTGCCTGTGAAGGCCTAATTTCTGAATAAATGATTTGATTTTGATTTGATTTGACCTACTACCTAATTTAGATATCCTTCTAAAACTTGATCGAAAATTATGGTCTAAAATTTAAAATGTAGATTTTGTGGGTATTTAGTTCAAGAAAAATGTCTATATCTGTGATAATAGATCCACCTACGTATATTTTATACAAAACAAACTAAGTAGGTACCTAGATCTATTCAACACACTGACTGCTATGTGCACGTTACCGTAACGTAACGACCGCTGAATCTCATGTAACAGCAGCACAATGTTTTCTCTAACAATACTGCCTGTGCCAACGCAACGGTTCCTTTATACAATAATGTTTCCGGTCTCCACTCCAGTCAACCTCAGACCAATAATATTACAACGCAAACGCGACACACTTACCACAGACACATATATAACAAGATTACTTATATCGATAGGTACTTGTTCATTGTAGGTAGATCTAGATAGAAGAATAAGGGCGTACGCGTACGCTACGCTCTGTCGTACGCCATATTTAGGGCATTTTGGAGAAGTGCTCAGGCCTCCGAGTAAAAGAGGGCCACCAAACACCCGCTATGCATGGCCTCATGATGGGCACTATTAATCAACAAAAAAATCCAGCAGTACTTAATGACACCGACAGATATAGGTGATTCTTTAGTGGTTTAGGTATGTTCCAACCTCCTAACCATTTTTTTTATTCGAATGTTTCCTAGGATTCCGTAGGTACCTCTAACTCTTACGAAACTTCGTAACTTTTACGAAATCCTGTAACACGAGTTTCATTATTTTTGTTGCATAGCATTTATGCCAATTTTCAAGATCCAGTAAAGATTTTCGTTATTTGTTATACAAACATTACCCCCAATTTTTACCCTTTTGGGGGTCGATTTTTTAAAATTCCTTTCTTATCTGAGCACTACGTAATAACCTAAAGCTACTGCCCAAATTTCGCGTTTATAGCTTCTATGGTTTAGGCTGGACGTTGATTAGTAAAAAAACGCTTGTTCTTTTATATATATATATAAGGGGATTGATATATTAACAATTTAAAATAAAAAACATAGTAACAAGCTCGTTTTGACATTTTATTCATGTAAATTTGCAGATATAATTAATACAAATGGTCATGTAAATTGGGATCTATGATAAATAATATAACTATCAGCTGGTTGAGGACACTGTATATAAACTGCCTCCAATGACAGTGGACTCCAGCCATTGTTAAATTTAGATGACTCATTGATTATAAAAAGGCAGTCTCGGAGGTGTGGCATTACAAATACTGTCTTATTCCTAAAGTTTACATTATGAGATTTTTATTGTGATAGTGATAAAACACAAACTTAAACTATGTGAAAATACTACCCAAATGGCTACAGTTTACATGCATGACTTTACATATTAGGTTCTCACTTCTAGATGGTTTATGTGCCAAGCTATGTCAACTAATAAATTCCTAAAAGATTTATGTGACAAAACCTATATTGTCTACATGTCATACATCACAATTTTTCCTAAAGCTATCTGTACAATCGGATAATTTATGATGTCTTATGTTTATGCCAATTTCTAGTGTTTGACCAATAAGAAGTTATGAACTTATGAGCAGCAAGTGTATCTTATACTCTGCCACTACTTTTTGTTACTTGTGTATTGACATTATCCCAGTAGTTGCACACAATTTATTTTCCAATCAAAGATTGCTAACAAAACAATCTAGATACAAATTAAATTATTCACAAACAAATCCATAAATAAACTTTGATTAAAATGTAAACACTGAAATTCTTTGTATGTGGACACTACTAATTTTTATGAATGAATGAACATTCACTCAGAAAGAGAGCATGTACATTATTCCTCAGATTCCTTTTCTTCAGGCTTCACTATTTTCAACCACGGGTGCTGAAGGCACTCGTATGCAGTGGCACGGCGATTAGGATCAAAATCAAGCATGGGTTTCAGGAAGTCAGCAAATTCTTCTGCATCTTTCTGACTCCACTCATATTTTTCAGTGAGTACTGAAACTAAGTCCCAAGGTTTTAAACCTGTTATATTCCTCAGTTCACCTTTCTTGTTGAAAAATACTTTGGAATACTTCCCAGATGCTGCAATTCTCTTGGGAATGTCTCCAAGCAATTCTATAATATGTGCTAAATGATCTTCATCTCTACTGTAGCCATCACCAGAATGAGGCTCGAATAGGTAATCTCCAGTGGCCAGCTCAAATGCCATACAAGCTGTACTCCATATGTCAGCAGAGGTCCCATATCCAGCACTCAGTAAAACCTCAAGAGATCGATACTGCCTTGTTTGGATGTCTTCAGTGAAGTGTCGATGAACCCAGCATGCGTTGCCAAGGTCTGCTATCTTAACTTCCAAATCACACACCTCAAATGCAGGATCAGGTTTTTTCTCCATTGTTTTACCTTTAGTAGATTGAGAGTTAAAAGAGGGAGGTGTGTCAGTCATTTCTCCTTCAGACATTGGAGTGCCAGCATCATCACCACAACCATATTGTTTATTCCTCACCTGCACCGCCTCAGCATCAGTATCAAATGCCTCATCATCTGGTCTCTGCAGACCACTGCATCCATTTATTGTGGTGTCATTCTCAGAGCGAGTGGTCTCAATCACACTGGCCTCCTCAGGGGTCTGTGGAGAGTCATCAATGTCTTGAGACATAGGAGCAGATTCACTATTAGGCTCCACCTTCTTCTGTTCCTCCATCTCCTCAATTTGCTCCATCTGTTTCTTCAATAGCATAGATTGACGCTTAGCCTTTTTCTTGAGTTTCTTCTTTTTGTTTCTGCTCATTTTAGCAGTCACCACTTGTTCTTGAAACTCTTTAGGAGCAGTACTAATCAAAGAATGGGGCAATCTTAAGCCCAGGGAATGTAGTTCTGTAGCTTCAGCTGCCAATTTTCGAATATAAGTCTCATCAACACAAACCAAGACATTTTCAGGTTTAATGTCAGTATGAATAATCTTACATTTAGTGTGAAGGTAATCCAGTGCCTCCAATACTTGATGTATAATATTTTTCACATTTTCCCGAGGAATTCCTCTATAGTTGGACTTGAGTATGAGCTTCAAAAGGTGGTGGCCTAACACTTCAAACACCATGCATACATGAGTGCCATTCACTCCAGTTATTTTAAAATCGTTCAACAACTGAACTGTTTTATTCCGTTTGGGATCTGTAGGATCACTGTCACGAACTGCTTTCAGTATTTTGATTTCGTCTAGAGCTGTTTCTGTAAAGTGGGGCGCCGACTTCACCACTTTCAATGCGACAAATCGTTTGTCAACTAGATCCCAACATAACCATACTGTTGAAAAGTGACCCCATCCCAACTTCCTAGTGACGTGGTAGCGATTCAGGAACAAGTCTCCAATTTTGACAGGATGGTATCCACCCTTACAATAGTCAGCACTGTCCTCTTGTTCCTCATCGTCACTAGCGTACTGTTCATCTTCATCTTCTTCAATCGTCTCATTGGAAGAGCTATGTGTAGGTTCTAAACGATTCTGGGTCTGGTTACGCAGCCCGTTTCCTTGTCCACCACCGCCGTGATCCTCCTCACGATTCTTCTTCTTACCTAGTTTATGACGCTTCTTTTTCGCCTGAATGGCGAGTACTCTTCTATTTACATCTGATTTAGAACTCATTTAGTAAATTAAAACACTTCAACAACTTGCAATAAATATAAAATTTATCTTTTCATCGCAATCTTTTTGTTTGAGTATGGCGGCCGGTCGCAGAACAAAATGCGCTCGAACATGAATTGTCAATTTGTTGCCACATAGAAAAACTGCTCAAAACCCATAGACAAAAACATTCGGAGTTCACTGAGCGGGCAAGTCGCTTATCCCCACAGGATATTAAAAGTTTAACCTAATGTTTTTATATCTGTGCTTGCCAGGGTGTATTACTGCACATTTATCCCGCCAGAGTACAAAAGCTACACAAAAGCTTTGCCGCCTTTTACTATGTCGATTAAAATGTTTATTTTACAGTACTTTATTAATCCTTTCATGATGTAAGCATTCGTTTGTGAAAATATACAACACTGTAGCATATGCGTGTGCCGAAATATTGGGAAAAATCGTTTTCCATAAGATAAAAAAAATCGAAAGCTATGGGATACGTCTCACGCTGTAAAATTTTCGAGCCAGTAAACGGTCGAAAAAAGCTCGGAACACTTCCACACACGGAAATATAGTTTATATCAGTTTATGACCATAGTTAACCAAACAATGCAGAACATAACCTGAAATAGTGTTATTTTTTCAGGATAATTCACTAAATCTTTCCTTTCCTTTATACTCGCACCACGATTGCGTAGAAGGTATTTTTGATCGTAAATTTGCAACAATATTGAAAATTGGCGCTTTTTGCCTCCATTGGCATACTTAGTGTACCAGTAGCGCCATCTGCGCGGAGCTTTGCCTAATATGCCCTATTAGCTGATGCTATGCTGCGATGATTAAGCCTTGTCTTAACAAAGGTTCTTAAAATATAATTATATCCGTTACTAAATTTCATCAAAATCCGTCTTGCAACATTTGTGTGATTGAGTAACAAACAATAATAAGCTAATATAACGATCTGTTCATTTTTTCAATCCCCGCTTAAGGCACTATGTATGTATGGCACTTAACACCTAGTGCTACAATCACAATTATAAAGTTTCATTTATTTCATAGAGAAAAATAGAAAAATATTTTAACAAATTATGCCATACTAGCTAGATAAAGAATTTTAGTAAAAAAATTAAAATTAAATAAAATATGTTTACAAACATAATTTTTAGGACTGCCTAATAATGTTTGCAAATAATGTTTGTGGCACACAGCCCAGATATGTGATCGTTAAAAAAAAACTTAATAGTAATCGCAATATATATTCAGCGTATAAAAAAAATTAGAACAACAATTTATTCACTCTTTTTTTCCAAACGGTACTGGTGTCTTTTTGTCTTCAGGCAATGTACCTTTTTTCGCATTTTGTTCTTGCACAATTTCTTTGTTTGCTAATATTTTTATAAAACACCCCATTATACCACCAAGCAATATGGCTGTCCCAGCTACATAGAACGAAATATCGTAGTTAAAATTTTCTTTCAACATTCCTGCCATGGGGGTGCTTATTAAACTTCCGCAGCCTTGGAATAATAGCAATATACCAGTAGCATTTGTTAATTTATCTAACCCATATAGAGAAACGATAACTATACTTCTAAGACTGGCAAAGCTAGATATGAAGAAACCGAAAATAGTACAATAACCATATTGGTAATAAACATC
Source organism: Plodia interpunctella (assembly GCF_027563975.2). Classification (NCBI taxonomy): domain Eukaryota; kingdom Metazoa; phylum Arthropoda; class Insecta; order Lepidoptera; family Pyralidae; genus Plodia; species Plodia interpunctella. Next base: position 6,590,797 of record NC_071303.1, read on the forward strand.
GTAAGATAAACTAGATAATATAGTTGCCAATCCAGATATAACGCATGCCATTATATATAATTTTAGGGGATCATACTTAGTAGCTAATGCACCCATTACTAATCTGCCAATTGCATTTGCAGTTCCAATTACAGTCAAAAATAAGTTACTATGACGAAATTCTATGCCCGCGGTTATACTCCGATCTAACATAAATACATAGGGTACTAGGTAACCCAAATATACCACAAAACCACTAGTGCTTAAAAGTAAGAATGATTTTTTCTTTAATAGATTAGGGTCCATCATTGTTGCTAAAACTCGCCGAGCAGCAGTAGTAAAAACACCACGTTTTTCCTTTAAATCAACAGCAGTTACTGCTCTAGATACTGCCATTTGATATTCTAAACCCGTTTTGCCATCGGCTGGTGTATCCATCATACTCTTTTGATATTCGGGTAATTTTTCGATGTTTCCAGCATAAAATGCATCATCTCGGTACATAGGCCGCGATTCTTGAACGTGTTCTTCCCAATGAAAAAGTCTCTGCCACCACTTTCTTTTCTTGGGTTCATCAACATGGACAGTAACCTCTACATTCTTTTTCGTTTTATCTTGAACACTTGATTTTGATATTATAGATTGCACTTGCTTTAACTGACGCTTACTTATACCTCCATGAGGACTGTGAGCCCTTAATGTAATTTTAGATACGGCAGGGCCTGTTGATGGGCCAGGCTGTGTTGGAGTTGTTGATAACCCTTCTACTACGACCGATGCCGCTGTAGGAAAATTGGCATTGGAGACAGCACTAAATAATCGCTCTGTTGCAGTTGGCATTAATACACCTCCAACATTTGTACCAGTACGGCTAGCAGAAGCTAAATTAGGCAAATATGTAACAGTTCGAGTTGGATCATCTGTGGTTGTGATAACTGTCAAGGACAGTAAAGGTCTATAGGTCATTCCAAGGAAATACGTTATGCCAAATAAACCTGTGTGGAACATAGTTACAACCCTCCAACCTGCTATACCAATTATATATGTATTTATAGGTGCCATTACAGCAATCCCAACGCTTGATCCCGTAGCAGCTATTGCTAATGTAAGCGCACGTAATTTCTCGAAATAAAAGCCTACTACGAGGGCACTTGATAAATTTATCAAGCAATATCCTAAACCTGCAAACGCTCCATAGAAAACACAAAGAGATACGTAATTCGTACTAAAGTACGTACATAGAAATGAACAAGTAACAATAACTGATCCAGTCATACAACATAATCTAAAGCCAAAACGATTGATACATGCAGAGGCTAATGGTCCCAAGAGAAAATAAAATGACACTGCTAAAGAATTAACAAAAGCAATATTGGAATCTGTCGTTTGGAATTCCTGCTTCAAATCTTGAATCAAGCATCCAAAAGTAAAACAAATTCCATCCAGTATCATGATACAGGAAAAGGCTGCTACCAACACAACCCATCCCCAGCCTCCTTCTTCTGGAACGGATATTTGAGCTGCGATTTCAGTTTCTTCTCCACCTTCAAGTTCATCTGGTCTACTAATTACTCTGCTAGGTACAACTAATATACTTTTCTTCTGTTCTGTTTCATTCTTCTGTTTAGCAGGCATATTTGATCATAACTTTTAATTATGTACTATAATATTATCTCTTAATCATTTCTTTATTACTACCATTCACTTTTATTTACAAATATTTCAGACATGAGATGACTCGACATGGTGATAATTCTATTCATCTAGCTAGACAAAGAAATAGCTGGAAATAGCCAAAAAAAAAGCTGTCAGGATTAACCATAGGGTTTACCTATAGTATTTTAAATCGTAGAGTGAAAAACCTTTTATTTTGTAGACAAGTCATATTTTTCGTTTAGCTCATATAAGAAAGAGAAAGCGTATTAAAATTGCAAGAGAAGAAACGGACAGATACCTAAACTACACCTGTGAAAAACAAAGACCAAGAAACTATATAGACGACGGAATAAAATGAGATAAAAAAATCAATTCAATTTTGTAGTCCATTCGGGGTATCTCATCTCTCATCTGTAAGGTGGTAGATTAGGCTAGGCGGGCACGTGATGAGGGATAACACATGTCAGCGCTCTGTCTCGTTTCTTCTCATTTATATTTACACGCAATCTTTCTCTGTCTACAATGAAAACATTTGAGAATAAAAAATATGTTAACAACATCCCGATGGAAATTTCAATCCTCACTTTTTCAGTCTCAACTCAACTCAAGTGTATTCTGGAATATTTGACATACCTAGTATCATTAATATTGCATGAAAACTATGAAAAGTACCAACGTAATTATTTTATAATTTCATTTAATATGTATTGATTTATTAATATACCTACCTACACTAACGAATAAACACGTTATTCATAAAAAAATAAAGCGTAAATTAAGCTAAAGTATATATTTGAAATGAAAAGAAAAAGGCAAAACGCACTTTACCACAGATAATGTTATTATTGATCATGTTATATTATATCTGTGTATAGGTATAACTTATAGGGCATATTACGTAGCGTAGCGTAGCACCCTATTGTGCCCGCTTTTCTTTCGCAGTCAGACCGTCAATGTCATAACTGGCTGTCAGTTACGTCTTATTACCTACCTACTGACTGAACGTACAAATTCAATCAACGCCGTTTTTGGAGGGAAAATTAGCAATAAATGTGGCTTCTTTTCTTCTATACTTTAAAGTACTTAGTTATTTTCGGTAATTATTAACTTGTGAAATGTCTCAAACAACCATCACTTCATTTTTTAACAGTAGGAAACGACCGGCCGTTGATGATATTGTCAGTTCCAAAAGTAAACTTCCCCATTTAGAAAAAACTTCACAAGCCATTTCAAAGAGCAAAGGACGAATAAATTTAATTGGCAAATGTGAAAGTTACAAAAATGTGAGACAAGACAAAACTCCCAGTACACAAGTAGTGCAAGAAAATGATTCAAATCATCTTAGTCCCACGAAAGCAACACATCGACTTAACAATGTAGACGCATTTTTGAACAAATCAAGTGTATCTAATATAGCAAAAAATGTGGGTGCGACAAAATCATCAGTTGTAAATGCAGCCAGAAAGGAGTTGAGCTTAGGTGATATTAGAAAGAAATTAGCTGGAAGCTCTCGTCTAGCTGAATTGAAGGCGTCAGCAGATCGCATCAGTAAGGGTATTCATGATTTGAAAGAAGCGAATGAGCAACGTAATCTTATTGGATTCCAAACAATTGATGTGGAGGTCCCTTCAAGGTTAGTATATCACAAGTACTTAGGTTTCTTACTTAAAATCGTATAAACCAAATAGTCAATCCTCTGGTAGTACAAAATTCTACCCTTACTATGTTGCATTTTTATGAGTGATAATTATTTAGAACATTTTGAAGATTTATTTTAGATTCAAATATCGTAGCATGTATAATTAATATGTATCATTAATAATATTGTTTTAGTCCTGGCAAAAGAGCATTGTTAGGACAAAAAGATCTTTTGTCTCCGAAAAGTGAAGAAACTCCAGTTATTACACCACAGCGTCCGTTGATTTCTCCTCGAAAAGTAGTTGTCAGTCCTGTTAAAAGCCCTAGTAAGGTGAGAATATTATTATTTTTACTTTTAAGCTTTTAAATATTATTTTCAATACAACATTAAAAGGAAATTTATAAAACAGAATTGTCGAGAACTTTGACATGCAAAGAATAATAAAATACTAAAAACATTCACATAATTTTTTATTCACATATTAATTCATATGTAAAACCCTTGACTATAGCACTTAAACATTAAATGAAAAAGTATGAATGAGAGTGATATGTATCCAAAATAATAATTAGTATTTTTTTATAAATAACTTATTCATTTTAGGTACCTGCATACATCAAGCATGCTTCTTTGGCAACATCTTCAACAAGCCTACCTCTACCACATCAATACAGGTTTTTGGCAGAATTGTTCCGAGGGATGGAAACTGTTGTGGCTCTGCTTTACAACAGAAATGAAAAAATAACATTTGCCAAACTCAAGCCCTCCATTCAAGAAATGCTTAAAAGGAACTTTACAGAGAAGCATCTCGCTCAAATCAAGCACTTAGTACCAGATTTCTATAACTATGAAGTACAAAAGATAAAAAACTTCAGTACATCGACTCACAAAGAAGCCTATGAATTAATCATAACTCCAAACTTCCCAAATGATATCAAAGTTATGAACCCAAGTGTACTGCTTGAGAGACGCAGATATTTCTATGACACCTTACTGCAATTAGTAAAGAAACATCATGCACAGTTTCTATCCACTTTAGATCCTCCCATGGTCATCCCAGACAATAAACTGGTACGATGGCATCCAGAATTTGAACTAGAAAAGGTGACAGAAGTTGATTGCTCAAAATTACCAGAGATGCCAAATAATGAAAAATATTCTTCAGCTCAAGATGTTTTAGCAAAGGCTCGTGAATTATTTAAATGCAACACTAAGATGGAGAAAGCACTTGAGAAGCTAGCCCAAGCTAAGGCGAGAGGGCTGACGGAGGAAGAGAAAAAAGTCACTGGTATTACTGAAAATAATAAGTTGCAAGTAAATCAACCTTCAACTAGCAGAGTAGCTATTTTGAACCCTGCTCTACGCAACCTTCCAGCATCATTACTTGAGAAAGTTAAAGCTAAACAAGCAGCTAAAGCTCTTGAGGCTATGACTAGGAGCTCCGACCATGAGCAGAAATATCTCATTTATAGCCGGTTGCCAGACCTGGCTAGGACTTTGCGTAATATATTTGTGACAGAGAGAAAAAATGTACTTGCTCTTAACATTATTCTGTCTAAATTAGAGAGCAGCTTCAAATCAAATGTTTCTGCCAATGATCTTCAAAAAGATATAAAGGTCTTGACAGAAGAGGCCCCAGAATGGATTAAACTACATGATGTACGAAACATGACCTACCTAAAATTGGATAAAAATGCTGATTTGAATCAAATTGTTTCCAAATTAGAGGCATTAGCAGATAAGTATAGAAATGACTAAAATAATATTATACTTCATTAGTTGTTAATTTGACATGAATTGCAAATTAAGACTGAAAACATTAATAAGTAATGTCCAAAGAAAGCAACATGTTCACATTTTTGTATATTGATACAAAATTAAGGAACTACGCTCGTTAGGTCAGTAATGTATTTATTTACATTATAAATATGCAACTTCTGACATGATCAAATTAATATTTTGACATACAGTTACTTATTGCATTACTTACTTAAATTTACACATTGACATAAGTATTTTATTTTATAAGTTTAATTATATTTTTTTTGCCTTATAATCCTAATTCAGTTTACAGTAACTTGGAAACATTGAAATCGTATATCTAAAATATGAAATCTCTTTTAAATATTAAATGTCTAAATAAGAACTTTGGCTAAACCCTGATTTTTTACTTCTTTTCTTTTATTTAGATAATTGTGCTAATTTTCTTTTTGTTTTCTTTATTGTGTTTGACTTGAATAAAGTGAACTAAATGACATATGACCTGATGTTTCTGTTTATCGGTTTATCGTTTTAAAATCTAGAATAGAAAATTAAGAAAACCACGATGCGCGTGACATTTTAAAATAAAAAAGGGAAATACAGTATAACATTTATTATCAGTGGGTATGAAATAAAGCATCGTACATTTTGCATCTGCAGTATCTGTAAATACATATTTGTGTATGTGTGACTAGGGTTCTCCCGACTTATTCTTCAATCATTATATCGTAGTTTATATTTGCGAAATCTCCACTTCTGTATGGTATGATGAATTGGCTCATAATCTCCTTAGGTACAATGTACTGGCTTACTACCGGGTCTTGAAGCATGTGGTTGATGTACTCGGACTGTAAATAAAGTAAAATTATATATAATTATATATACGGAGTAACGACTTCGTATAAATCTTTATTTTAATACTAACTGCGCCCCGGGGCTTCGCTCCCGTGGGAATTTTGGGATAAAAAGCACCCTATGTGTTATTCCAGGTTATTTTCTACCCGTGTACCAAACTTCATAACAATCGGTCCAGTAAATAATGTGTGAAGAGGTAATAAACTTTCGCATTTATAATATTAGTTGGGTTTGAGATAGCTGACGTTTTAACGAGTGCATCACCAACACTGGCTGCAACTTCGGTGACTGCAAGCATACTGTAGTCCAGTCGTTGAAACGTGAGCTAGGTAGGTACCTATATGAAATATATTTTATTTTCGAGTCGTCGACTTTTTTGAACACCCATCCCGCGAACACGTTGCTAAATTATTTATATTGAGTTATTATGCCGCAGGGCCCGACCCGACTTCGTTTGGGTAAAACCATAATAAAAAGCAGCCTATGTTACTCCCGAAGGTTTCGTCTATCTCTGTACTTATCAAATTTCATCAAAATCGAACCAGTAGTTTGTGAGTTTATTCATTGCAAAAAAGCAACACAATTTTTTTTAACAATTTTTTTTCTTCATAAAGAGAAAAAAAAATTATAGTATGGATTAATTTGATTTTGTTTTTTTAATTTCATTTACAAACTGTTCCCGCATTTTCGTCTGCAGTTAAAAGTACCCAAGTAAACTTTCTTTTACCTACTTTTCTTGTATGTAAAAGCCCTAAACAATCTTCAATTTAATAAAGTAGAAGAGTTTATTTAAAATATTAGTTATTATTTTAAAGAATACAAACCAAAACTTTAAATTTCTGTCCGTCAATCTTGAGCCTACCATCGAGGTCTGAGTTTATGATCCTCTCAAACCAGGGCCAGACCATGTAGTCTGCGTATCCGGGTTTCGATCCACCCAAGAACTTGTTTCCACGCGCCTTAATTTGGTCTTCAATGAACTTTAAAGCTTTGTGGTACGCCTCTACGTGTTCATTCGTAACAGACTCCGGCGTTCTTAATATTCTGTAGAATAAACCATGAATCTGTAATATTAAAAACCCAATCATGAAAAATACCATCCAAAAAGTTACTGTCTATGGGTACTACCGTGTTAAATGGTTTTGTGCTAGATTGCCTCGTTATGAACTCAAATGATTTTTTTTAATCAAAATCAAATCATTTATTCAGAAATTAGGCCTTCACAGGCACTTTTTCACGTCATAATCTAAATTAAATGATGTTTACCAAAGCTACAAACTACTAGCATTTCGGAACGACCACTGCTGAGAAGAAATGCCGAAAGAAACTCATTCAAACAGTGTTGGTCCCTATTATGCCAGAAGGGCTTACCATTTTTTAAATATAAATTTATGTATAATTTTTTATCAGTAATATAACATGTAAGTACACAATAAAGTACATGGTCAAAAGGTATACTGAAACATATTATGATTGTGATCAAGTGCTGATGAAAGGAAAATATATATACTTAAGTATATATATATATATATATATATATATATATATATATATATATATATATATATGTGTATAATTAACCAAACAAAAAAACTTTTAATAAAAGATCGAGCTGACCAGTTCCCCCGGCAGCACCCGTTCACGAGTTGACGCGTGAGTCAGCCATCGCGAAGCTCAACCACAATAGAGGGAACCTCCCGACCCGATCCAAGACGCCGCTACCGGTTTGACCATTTGAATATGCATGACATACTCGATCTCCATAATTTAACATAATAGATACCTATGTTACTTTCAGACACTTGAAGATCACAAATCACGTATATGTTTTACAAGTAAATGTCAAAATATATGTAATAAACATGTCAAGAAAATATATAAATAATAATAAAAAAATTAAAATGAAAAAGTGTGAGAGGTGGAAGTTTTAGGAAGGGTCCAAGGTTTTTTTATCATTTAAATAGTCGCTAATCGTGTAATAAGCATTAGCCATTAAAGCATTTTAAATATATGATTTAAATTTTGGCATTGGCAAGTTAAATAGCCTCTACAGGAAGTTTATTGAACAATTTTACACTTTGACCTACGAAAGACCGCCTAATCTTTTTAAGTCGGAATCTGTTCATACAAAGTTTATGCCTATTACGAGTGACTACACTGTTAACATCGCTCAATGTTTTATTTAATTTAACAAAAATAAGTACGTCGAAGATGTACTGAGATGCAACAGTCATAATATTTATCGATTTGAATAATTCTCGCAAGGAATCCCGTGGCTTAAGCCCATAAATAAAACGAATTGCTCGTTTCTGTAAAACAAATTTTTTTTCCTATGTCAGCTGCATTACACCATAACAATAATCCGTAAGACATTATGCTATGAAAGTAGCTGTAATACACGAGCCTAGCTGTTTCGATGTTTGTACACTGTCTGATCCTTCTCACTGCAAAAGCTGCCGAACTAAGTTTTTTGGCCGTGATTTCAATATGTCTATCCCACTTAAACTTACTATCCACAGTAATGCCCAAGAACTTGGCACTGTGTACCCATTCTAATACTTTACCATTAACTACTAAAGGAATATCAAGTTTGAAAGAGAGAACTTAATACACTTGGTCTTGTCTGTGTTTAAAGCCAGGTTATTAGTTGTAAACCATTCAAGCACAAGTGACATAATGTTGCTTACATTGTTATAATTTCTACTTTTTCTATCAACTTTAAACAGTAGTGACGTGTCGTCAGCAAATAAAATTACATCACACAATTGTTGGGCAAGACAAGGAAGATCATTTATATAAACTAGAAATAGAAAAGGACCAATAATGGAACCTTGAGGCAAGCCCATGTGCACAGGAGCGCTGTTAGAGGCTGCTCTATTAATTTCTATTTTCTGAGTTCTATTGTCTAAGTAAGAAGATAGTACATCAAGGGCCGCTCCAGTAACACCATAGAATTTAAGCTTATTTTTCAGTATATTGTGGTCGACACAGTCAAAAGCTTTTGAAAGGTTACAAAATACACCTATAACATCCTGTCCGGCTTCCCAAGCATCATTGATAATTCCAACTAGAGTGGCTGCTGCATCAGTAGTGGAACGACCTTTAGTGAAACCGAATTGACTATTGTGTAATATTTTGTTAAAATAAGAAGCTAATTGAGTTAAAATTAGCTTTTCAAAAATTTTACTTAATGCAGGTACAATAGAAATGGGTCTGTAATTAGTGGGATCGTTTTTAGCGCCCTGTTTGAAAAGAGGTATAATTTTGCTGATTTTCATGAGGTCAGGGAAAATTCCAACAAAAAAACAAGATCTAAAAGCTAACAATCCAAAACGAATAAAATAAAGTAGAGTAAATAATATGGAGACGTACAGGACCCGTAGCTTCAATAATGATCTTGTCGTAGGCCTTCGTGACTGGATCCTTAGGCAACAGGGGTCGCTGTGGATACGCATCATCTAAGTATTCAACCGTCACCAGGCTTTCATAGATAGTCACTCCATCCGCTACCTCTAGTGCTGGGACCTTTCCTAAAAATAAATGCGTTATTATTCCTGTGACCCCTTATCAGCAATTTCAGGATTTACTACCTATTATTTGTTTATCATGTAACCACATTTTTTTCCTGTATTTTATGTGTGTGTTTGTAGCATTTTGAATAAACCTATTCCTATTCTTCTATTATATTATTCACAGAAATATTTCAGTTTGGACCGGCAGTTCTGGAGAGCATTGAATTTATCAAACTTTTCTGCTTTAATAGGTAAACCGGTTCTTAATAAATCTATTATATTACATTATATTATATAAATATTTGCGTTCTTACCAAAAGCACTTCTAGCTAGGAACCACTCTGGTTTGTCCATCAGATGAATATTGACGACTTCGAAATCGATATCCTTGGCGATGAGAGCAAGCAAGGTGCGCTGTGCGTAGGGGCAGTAGCGCATGTTGTACACACGCAACTTGCCCGTGTACGGTGGCATGGGGTCGCCTGCAAATATTGAAATTAACCATACATCAAGCTAAAAACTTAAGGCACTGAATGTTTTGAACAAATGTAAGAACAGTAAAATCCCACGATTTGTTTTAATAACATTTTTCTCTTATTTTTGTATTTTCCGTATAATAGCAGTAAGTTGGTAAGTACATACTTACCTATGTAAAACTCAGAAAATGCTTGTTGCCATTGAAATCTGAAATGTATATTGAAGGACTCAAGATTATTCCCAGAGGAACACCGGTAATTGTATTCTCGACTAGCTTTTGCCCGCGGCTTCGCCCGCGTGAATATCATAGCAAAATCTCAGTAATTAGTAATTTTTTATCGCGTCCTCTGTAAGACTGACAAACATATATTATTCAAATTCGCATTTTTTCTCATCTTTAGTTCAATTTTCTGTTTCCTGCTGCGTGTCTCGTCCCACAAACTTGTCCAATCCCGCGTCCTGCTATGTAATGTAAAGTAGTTATCCCGTACCGTTTCCTACATATTGTGCCATTATGTTTTTTGCAATGTGTCCCGTCCTGTTTCCCACTACCTAGCTAGCTCCTACTCCCACTCCCGCTTTCTGCAACGCGTGCCGTCCTATTTTCCATGACGTTTTCCGTCCCGGTATTTTATTAACCACAAACGTAAATTAAACATTTTTTTTTTTTATTTACTATTACTGTTATTTACTACAAAAAGTAAGTGTGCCAATTTTCAGCTTTTTATCTTGAAAATTGTATTAAGTCCCATACAATCTTTCACCCCCCTTATGAACGGGTTGAGGGTTAGTTTGAAGAAAAATCTGAAATATTCATCATTTTCCGGGATGAAATGTCTATAGGATGTTAACCCGGGATTCCGAAGAATTTTTGGTTCATTATTAGCTTTTCAAATATCCTACGGGAACTTGACCATTTACCGGGATGAAATGTATCTAATTTTCCTACAGGACCCTCCTCATTTTTCGGGATGAAATGTCTATAAGATGTTAACCCGGGATTCTAAAGCATTTTTGATTCCTAATTAGTTTTTCAATTATCCTACGGGAACCTGACTATTTACCGGGATGAAATATATCTAAGATGTTAACCCGGTATATAAGGTACCTACATAACAAATTTCTGCAAAAAAGCTTCAGACAGACAGACAGACAAAAATTTCCAAAACTATATTTTCGTCACCTATATCAGGAACTAAGTATATTCCATGAAGAATTAAAAAAAATATCCAATGTACAAATTTGGCCTTTGCCCAATTTTATTACATGTATTGATGATGATGATGATTTATCAAAAAGCCTTTACAGTTTGTAGTAACCCACGAAATAAATATGTGCTTTTTAAAAAAATAAGCCGCTTTGCCGTAATTGCCGATAAAAGCAACACGACACGGCGTGGCGGCGGCGGCGTAGGCAATTCTATCAATGTTAAACATTAACTAAGGTAGTGAGGTTACTTTTCTTAACGAAATATATAGATATAATAGCCAGTTTTTTTTTAAACTTTAATAAGATGAATTTGAACGTTTGTAAATGGTAGGTGACCTTGATATTTTGGAATCCAAAATATTTTAATATTTCTGTATCATTTGATTGTAAGTGCACGTCTAGATAACATAGGTATTAGGTGAAAAAAGAAAACAAATCATACTACTAACCTCTTCGCAAATGCTTAGAGTTGAAATTAACTTTTCCTTTTACTGCTTTGGAGGCCATGTTTCGAACTGGAAATGCGTTCTCCAGCAAACGAGCGACTGGCGCAAGAACTCGGAACGACGACATTATAACGTGCACAGCAAAAGTTAATGTAGAGGTTATCATTTCTTTTTCACTGATGATAATGCCCGCGATAGGGAATTATGACCGATTATGTAAAGTCAGGTAAATAAACATATACACGAATACACTGTTTATGTAGATACGGTCGGTCATACTTAACTAGTAAGTACCTTATTTATAGAAGGAAGGTCGAACTATGTCAATGACATCAACTAATCCACTATCATACTTTTTTGTAAGAATTAATTTATGTAATTCATTACACTAAGATTATTTTAAAGACATAATGAATCCTGTTATATTATTTAAAAATCTGCAAGTCATTACGTGAGTAAAATTAACGTGAGTACTTATAAATTATTGGTGATATCACTCAGTTACTCAATGTTGTGCAATAATAAATCATTAATGTATTTATTTGCAATGTATACATTGGATTAAGAGAGTACTTATTTTTTAGATATTTATTTTAAGTTTGTAACGAATATCTAAAAATCGACGACACGCTTCGTACGTAACAAACACCTCTCCTGAGGTCCCATACAGTCATTGTAACACAAATAAAATAGGTAACTACTTAGTGGAGCGGACAGTTTATATTACTGCATATTTAATATCTAGCGGCCCGGCTTTGCTAGGTTAAAGCCATTATTAAAAAAGTAGCTGTAGTATGTTACTCCAGAACCTTTCGTCTATGTGCCAAATTTAATCAAAATCGGTCCAGTAATATTTGAGTTTATTACAAACAAAAATACAAATCTTTTCTCTTTATTACCTAAGGATATGGATAGTATGGATTTTGCTGAACATTAAAATTTTGCATGTGTGTGTACCATATTTGGGTAGTACGGCGCGTAAATTCAACTTAGAAGTTTTAATTATGTTTTCCATTAGTATTCCATATTAGTTTGAGACAAATATTTTCTAAACTTATAAAATGTAATTTAAATTAAAAATAATCCCATCTAAATTGTACTTTCGTTTATTAGAATTTATGGGCTCAATTTCATCGAGACAACGGAAATAGAAATCATAGTATAATAGTTTATTCCTTCTTCTTTCTTGGACGCATGCAGCAGACAGTGTCGCTGGAATCCAGCATGTTGTAGTCGGGGTCTCCTTTGGCGCGGGATTCGGTGAATTTTGCGTGCGTCTCCGGCGCCAGGCGGTAGGCCTGCACGGCCGGAGCGCTCTTCATCACGTTCATGTAGGCAATCTGTATACCAATGTTTGGGTTAAACCAATCCTTCTTACAATAAAACAAAGTCCTGTGTCGCATCTCTCTGTCCGTTCGCGATAATCTTATAAACTACCGCACAGATTTTCATCAACAGATAATGTGATTCCTGAGGAAGGTTTATGTGAGCTAAGCCGAGATGTGCCACTAGTGGTAATACAAAAAATAATCCTCTTTTTCGTAGTAATATCATGTGATACATACCTATGCACTGTGTTCCACCATTTTGTTCTTTGGTTCGCCGGTTTGATAGCGCATATAAAATCAAATATTATACTCAATTATTCTTACTGGAATGGAATCCACAGGTTGAACCTACCCAGGTGCTATTTTAAATATTTATTTATCATTAATTCAACAAACAGGAAAACCTGATTAAAATTATTTATTACAATTTTGAAATTTGTAATATATGTGGGAATACGTGTAGCTAAGTAATCATGTCAAACCTTACCAATGCTGCATATTTGTCCTTGTCAAATGCAAATTCTGATTTCCCAAGGAGCGGCAGGGCTTCAAAACGTTCCAAGAACGGCCACAGAGTATAGTCCACCAATCCTGGCTCATCTCCATTCAGGAACTTAGTTCCACGTGTTTCTATCTCTTTTTGCAGGAGCTCTAAACCTTTGTGATAGTTCTCTACATTACTAGGCTGAAGAGCTTGTGAATTGAAAGCTGCTGTGTAATATGCAGACTGAGCCTAAGAAAAATAAAACATATTTCTATAAACTTGTCATGATGAACATAATTATTAATTTTAAAAAATTATGCTTATAACATGTCCCACATTGTAAGATAAAAAGTGCTTTTCAGTACTTTCAGCATTATCACTGCTTGAAGTTACTATCATTATTTACTACATAGTAGATACATTATTTACTATGTAGTATTTAGTACATACATTGTAGTTATTTATACATGTTCCCAGTCGCATACACAGCTTTGAAGCCTGGAAATCAGGGGTAGGCTTCAAAATGAACCTTAAAATTCTTCTAACTTATTTAAGACTGATTCATTTTTTGTACCAATCAATGCCAAATCAATTTACTGCAAAAATAATACTTACAGAAGCAAAGTTTTCCACAAGCATTTTATCTTGAGCTCTGCGGAGAGGATCTGCAGACTGCAGGGATATGTCAGGGTACTTCTCATCCAAATATACATTTATGATGTTGCTGTCAAATATGGCTTTGCCCTCTTCATATTCAAGTGCTGGCACGGTACCTGCCAAATATATATTTTCACTATGAATCCTAGAAACTTTGACCCTTGTCAAGATCTACTGAAGTGTTAAAGGGAGTAAACTGTGAAACTAAAAACAGCTTTAGTGGAAACTATGTATCCATCCCTGTATTTCAGAGAATAGATAGTTTTTACATTATTCTTTTAAAAGTAATAATACCTTAAGAATAGAAATAAAGTAGTGTGGTTATTCAGTTTGAGATAAGACTATCTTTAAAAACATACATTATAATTAAATACATCTTATCTATAAAATACTATTCACATCATAAGGACGAAGATAATATGAGACTGATAAGTGAAAGTTACTCAATCTGTAAAATCTACAGGTCTAACAGATTATATTATTATAACTTGATATTATTCCAAAATTGCAGGAAAGTTAAAATTGAATTGTGAAACGCCCTGGGGCAAAATAAATAAAAATTATTCAAGATCAATGTTCTTGCAAGATCGAAATTTATTATTAGCTTACCCTTTGGGCTGTATTTAAAGATCCATTCTGGTTTGTGGTCCAAGTTGATGAACACAAGTTCATACGGCAGTTTCTTAGCATTAAGGACAAGGACAGATCGTTCTGCATAAGGGCAGAACCTCATGGCAAATAGTCGCAGTTTACCAGGATAAGTCGGCAACGCATCACCTAAAAAACATTTCGAATACTTTATGGAGGTTATTTTATTATACTTATGGAAAGATAAGTCATGGCAGAAAAGATTTAATCTTAATACATACTTAAATATGAATATAGGTACCTAGGTACCCTGTAAAATATACTAATAGTACGAACTACAAAGAATGAATGTTCTTGTTAGAACCTCGGAAACTTACCGGTTTGCAAATGTTTCTCAGACATAGTGTTCGGCCGTACACTTTTACTCACTATTGAAAAAAAAATTACACCGTGATACGAATATTATAATTCTTAATGACAACCTCTGCTTTCATAAATTAGCAGAAAACTTGTCTTGAAATTAAAAAGGTTGTAGGTATGTAACAATAATTTCGTGCTAGCCTACGACCTTTTCGTAGCATTTACCTAGCGTATGAAGGAAGACTGACACTGACACTAGCTAGTGTTGCTACTCGATAGTCAACTATTGTTGCGTTTTGATTATCTTTCGATAGTTTGAGGAAAAGCATTAGTATCGATACTATTGCTTTGCCTGCCGCGTAAGGTGCTATTGATAGAACAATATTATCGATAGTATCGAACTGACAAGAAAACTAACGATACTATCAATAGTATTCCCTGAAATATTATATTTGCAATCGATATTACCGAAAGTATAGCAGAGTAATGTTATCGATAGTATGTCCTTATTCGATTAAATCAGTCGATTGAAAAACAATCAATTGTTCGGCAATAGTAATTGACACGAAAAATGTTTTTATAAGGGGCCGAACGCGGCGGGGCCCTTCTAAATCTAATTCGTTATCAGTTGACATTGAGAGTCGATTGGTGTTGGAAATACCTGGGCATACAGTGCTGCCAACAACGATGATGGGTACCTTGTGGGTACGTAGGTGGATGAATTTCACGACCGTTTGAACGCGGCGTGTAGCGTTTCATTAGTGTCGCACATGTTATTTTAATAAAGTTTTTTTTTTTCAAATTAAACATAAAATTAGTATTGTACCAGTACTTTACATATTAAAAAAATTGGATAATTACATTGATTACTGTGTATGGTCCAATTTAATAAACACTAATTAGAGCTCGCGCCGGCGTTTAAAATGTTCGTGAAATTCACCCAGGTACCTAACGTAAGCGTAAACAAAAACCAATGAAAGACTAAATAAAAATAAAATTTATATTTCATAATTATTGACACAACTAAAATATTAACAAGTAGTCAGGTCAGTGTTCAATGGTCCAACATAAAAAGAACGTATAGGTACTGCCAGGAAATATTCAAAGAATTTGAAGACATCAGGTAAGGACATACTAGATCGCAAATTAACTTCTTCAATACTATGTATAGAATTTAGAAACTTTTCAATAATAAAAATAGTAATTTTATTAATTGATATTCGCCTTTTCGCTTTTGTCGAGACAACATAAGTGAAAATATTGCACATTGTGCTCTCTCTGTATTGGTATGATGGACTCAGAATATGTTTAAATTTCATACATTATGTTAATGATGGGTAAACTCATCTGAATAAAGCTTACAGGTATAATAATAACCGATAATAATATCTGAGATTCTATAACAAAATTGACAACTATTACAATATTACTACATGTAAAATTATAGATACAATTCAAAACGAAACAAGAATTACAAAATATGAAGGACATATTCTTAAAATAATACTATGCAACAGATATTAAAACTATAGACTTAATAAATGAAGAGCAAAATGTGAGAAAGGAAGCACCAAATTTAGTAACCACATATCATCTAATAGCGGGATTATATTTTGATGTAAAATAAACAGGAGTATTAGTTTATCACAAAATTCTTGTACACAAAACAAAAAAATTAGTACATTTCATAATATGCTATGTTTAAATTATATAAAATGATGTCGTATATTGCAGAATAAACTACTGCGTTGATACATTTACTAAATACAAAAAAGATAATACACATGTAACTAGCAAACACAGCTGTAAACAAAGAGATTATTTAAATATACATATTACAATATGTATATTTAAATAATCTTAATATTATATTTATTTTTTATTCAGAACAGTATTATGACTTGCACTAAGTTAAGTTTGTACTACACATTTACTTAAACTAAAAATAACATTTTAAAAGTTAATTAAGTACATAAAGACAAAAATTGGAATGTTACGTTAAAAAGTTTATGACAGTGTCATTGAGTACATACATTTTAAAATGGTATTTAACCAAAGAAAAAATATGAGTACCTTTATTATCTAGTGCTTATGACAAATGTGATGGTCAGAAAAATGTAAATATTATGTGTGCTTTATACAAAATAGATAGATTTACATTTAAGATCATTGTGATAATTCATAAACTCTAACAATGCCGCTGAATCATTATACGAAGGTAAAAAGATGGTTGGAAAGTTCATTTAAAAAAAAATAAATAAATACGCAACCACCATAAAAATCTAAAATTTTTAAACAACTTTTATAAAGAAGTCATCGCTATAAACGCAATAATTGAGGCAGCTATCGAACAAACATAGCTTTTATCGCTAAGTTATACTCAGTCGTGACGTGATATCTTTGAAATCATTGTCATTATCACTGTATGTTTTTCACTTAAGGTTTCTAAATAATATAAGGGCCTTCGGGTAGTCACCGAAATAAAAATTAGTCAACTATCCTATTCCGGCTAATAGGACGTCTGTGAAATATGGATATTTTAAAGATGATGACATTTAGTTATTTTTTTATTACATCCAATTACGTTGTGCGCCAAATGAAGCCGTATGAAAACATAAAACTGTATTTGTCGTAATACATACATATAGGTAATAATAGTCTAGTTGACAAAGTTTTCGTATTTGATAACTTTACTAGAAACTTGTAAGAAATAATCACGTTGTAAAGGAAAGTTATGACAAAATTACACACAGTAATTAATATCTATAACTATGTTTGTTCGATATCGGTAAATATTGCTCTTATGTAAAAGTCTCTCTAATGACAAAAGACGACGTAGTTTGAGTCGAGTCGAGGGACGTCAACGCAACGGAAGACAAAGGTGCGCACCGGAGCAAAAAGGGACGGACCCTAATTAAGGACCCTATTAGCATGTGATGTGTACAGATGTAGATGTAGTGCACAAATTTGTTTGATGTGTGCGTTTGGCGACACCTGTACATGCTGTAGTAAATTTGTCTTATGACACAGTTCGGCAAGAAAGTGGAGAAAACGGATTTACATACATTTTTTGCCATTGCAATACCAAATATAATGTTAAAGATTGTAAATGAACACGGAACAGAAAAAAAATTTGTTTATCAACCAAAACTAACACTGGGTTTGGGCGTTTATCAACCAAAACTCCCAGTGTTGCCAGCCAATAGAAGAAAGCGCTATTTAATTTCTTCACTTTCTTGAAAGACTACTTCCATTTTTTTTCCTATTCCGCGTCCGCACATGCCAGTTACAATATGTTTTTAAATAATAATTAAGTCTTCTTCTTGAAGATGTTAGGCAGGTTGATATTAGTTTTGGATGTGTGGAACATCTGCGTGACGCGGCGGCCCACCTCCTGCTGCAGCGAGGCCCGCGCGGGCTCGGGGCTGAGCTCCGCGCTGCTGTGGATCAGCAACTCTATGGTTGGTTTGAACTGGGACAGCGGCGGACTTTGTACGGCTTCTTCTAACTTTCTGTTAGAGTGAAACGCCACGTTAGTGCTGATATAGTTAGTGATTAGTGATATAGTTACTGATATAGATAGTGGGCGTGTAGTGTAATTTAGGCACGTGGCCCTAGAATAGGATCAATATGCGCCATCGTACGAGATGACTAAGGCAGGTGGTCGGTTGTAAAACTATAATCGAAATTTTAAGGGTTAAGCAAAAATGAGAGAGTGTATATTCTAAAAAATATAATAAGTCTAGAATAAATAAGTTTGAGAGAGAGTATATAGCTACCGCAGAGCGGGCGCCAGCGCGGGATGCGGCGGCGCGAGGAGCGCAGCGCGCTGCAGCGCGGCCGCGAGCGCGGGCACGCAGGCGGGGGCCACGCCGCGGTGGCACAGCTGGCACAGCAGCGACACCGCTGAAGTTAAGACAAAAGGGGGAATAACGTGATTAATTTTTTTGCCATTTTAACGTGCCACTTCTACGCCTACTTCACATTTCCATCGTTTTTTGTATTCCGTGGTTACATTACGACTATGTTTTAGCTCCCAATTATGCTATATGTGTCGCTCCTCCTTGCACCTAGGGAAATCGTGGGTAGCCTCCCACGATTTCCCCGCGTCTTTTGAACAACAAATTTACATCATATACTACGAAATATTTATATTGTTATCCACCGCCCGAAACATTAAATGCTTACCTCTTTCCGATACAGGATTGCTATCAGGCGTAGGTAGTATCAAATTAGAGATAACTTCCGCAGCCCTCCCCGCCTCCTTGCTGGACAGACTGGAGCTCAGCAACTCCTCCATGGGCGGCCAGCAGAGCGCTGCACAATCTAAATTGCGGACTACACAGGTGCGGGCCACACTGCCCCACGTGGTTATTGCCACTTCGCGCACCGACCTGGATAATAAATAATTAAAATACAATTTAATTTAATTTTTTATGGAAAGATAATGAGGCTTTTTTAGTGGAACACATGAATGATTTTTGTAAGAAATCATATTTTAATTTAAATTATTTTTTTACTACTACTACGACCTCAACAAGCGCATCCCACTGCCACGAGAACTATAGCAACAGTTGGTGTTTCATACTGCATAACTCACACTTGGTCTGTGTGTAGTAAAGACACGACAGCAGGGATGAGCTGCTTCTCTATGGAGCCCTCGTGCAAGTCGGCCACACTCAGCAGCTCAGTGATGAGCTGTGCGATGTATGAGCGGATCTCACTGCCGCGGGAACTGGAGCAGCTGCTGGCTGATACTGGAACCGTTGACATATTTATTTAGAATTAGAACTTCTCATGCACTTCTTATCATTTATTTTCAGAATAGTTAATAAATATCGCCTTTGATCAGTCGCCGTGACGAACGACGAATCGATCAACAAAACATTATTTAAATCACTTATCTAGTGTAGCATATAAATTAGAAGAAATGTATAACAAGTGATGGTGGCGTTATTGTGATGTGGGTGTTGACCCTGAGTCTTAATCAAAAATTCCATCCCAAAAGAAACAACTTACAATCCCTTAGATGTTGCAGATATCCATCGATCGAGTCGGGCCGATGAAGCGTCACCCACTTCAGTGGCACTGAGAATATCTTCACAGGCAGTCCGCGTAAGCTACTGTACATTATCCATCTGAAAACCATAAAACATTAGTAAAGTTGTGAGGAAATAACTTTTTAACACACTTGCACACAATTGTGGGTGTTATAACTCGATTTAGTTCAATTTAGTATTGGTGATACGTGCTGTGATTTGAGACTAAAACATAACTTACTTCTGCAAAAACTCGCCGTTTTTCGCCTTGTTTTCAATAGCAGGTAACAGAGCAACGAGGTAAACACCAACACCAATTGTACTATCAACGTTAATCGCGTGTAACTTCTCCATTTTCTGCTCCAAGTCTCCGATGATTTCCGTGAAAATCGGCTTCAGAATGTGTCTCGTGAAATACGCACCGAAATTTTCCACGTAACTACTGAATAGAGATATTAGGTGCTCGTATACTGTAGGGCGATTTAATGTTTTACTGTTTGTTGTCACTTCTAATATTTGCTTAACTCTGAAACAAAGAAATTGTCTAATATAGTTTTTACTCATGAATCGTACACCGAAATCTTCCTTGTGATCAGTTCGAATGCAGATAAAATTGTCAAAACTTACAATTGAATAAACCAGGTCAACTGACTCCATCTAACTTCAGGCTTCTCTTTGATTAAACTGTTCATCGCCACAACCAACGACTTAGCACTCACTCCATCCACATAACACTGCAACTCTAGAAAGCTCTCTTGTCCTTCCAACGGGACTTCTTGTAAATGTATCATCATATCACAGTCGCTCTTGGTATCCTTAACTATTTGTACATTGACTACGTAGGCCAGCTTAGCTAACACTAACATTCGTAACACTTCTAAATATAACACGGTCTGTTTCCAGTCCTCTTCGGTCGTGGATTTGGCTAAATTCGTCATGACTCGTCTACACAGATCTGATGATAATTTTCCTGAAAAAAAAAAAATATTTTAACAAATTTTTGAACTCTGGCAACTAATATCTATCTGGACCCTTGAATGGAACCTTGAGAAAGTTGATAAACATAACATGTAATAATAACGCTGATAGAAGCGTTATGTTTTGTCTTTTGTATGAACATTTTCACTCACTAAAAATCACCAATGACATGCACACTGCACAGGATACATATAGCAACAAAACTTAAGAGTACATATTCAATTGTGAAAAGTTGGTGAAATAACGATTGCACTCACCTGCAATTAAAGAACTTCTCGCTAACACAGGCACAAAAATATTCACCGCATCTTTAACATTCTTCTCGGCCGGGTCCTTCAAGAAATTGAACATGAGATTCTCCAACTGGTCATACTTATGATCGGCCACGGGACATATAAGGCAGGCCGCTTTGAGTCCCAAACTCCTGATTTCCACTTCGTTCGATTCACACATGAGTAATACTAGACTAAGTAGGAGAGACGTGCAAAGCTCTATTGGGACGTATGGAGCTATAGCTACGCATATTTGGCTAGCTAATACGCGTCGTTCCGGCGATCTCGACGATAGCAGTTCGGCTATTGAGGATAACACTTCGCCGCTGCCGCCCCATTTCACTACGAGACATGTCGCTGTAAATAAATATTACATATTCCAAGTCATATTGGTATCAAATTTTTAGCTATTGGACAAAAATTCCTCACGTTTATAACTATTGTTTCCTTTTTTTAGTTCTAAATTATATGTGACTTTTTGGACGACGCTCAAGCTTTCATTTAGACAAGAATATTTGAATGACAAGACATGAATATTTAGTTCTATAGGAGTGTTGTTTGTTGAAATTGATTGCTGTTAGTATTGCGAATAGATAAAATAATGTGGCGAGTAAAACATGTATCATTTTATGCACCTTTTTTAACGTGTGCAAAGACCTGCGTCTGTCCGCCCAGTAACAGGTATCAAATGACAAACCGCAGTTGATGTTTTTTATTATTATATTATGGCATTGGGGCGAACCAACTATTGTAACTCTAGTAAATATTGATTCTAGCTTTGTCAGAAAAACGGACAACGGCTCGTGCTCTGGAATACTATCCTCTTTTAGCCTGGATAATAAAAGTATAAAAAAATTTCAAGACTTATTTTTCTAGTCTGTCCCCAAATAATAAATGTTAACTTTTCACGCTGACCACAGGCGAAAAGCGGATGTTATCTACTTAATCAATTTTCTTGAAACTTTGCAAACACAATACGGTTTGGAGTAAGGGAGGGCATAGGGTAGGGTAGATTTAAGAGATTCTATTCCGGGAAATAGATAGTTTTGTATAAAGACAAGGAGAAAGGACGGAAATAAATCTGAAATGTTCATACGCCAGAACACAGTACAACACTATTATGGTTATAATCGATTCATACCTTATTACTTTACCTCATTAGCTGGCTCCTTTGATAACCATAGTCTATATTGATTTACTTTTTGAAATTGTTGGTCTTTTAAAATAAAGTACCTTCGCAAATAGCCCTAGCATCGGCCGGCTCAGGTTTCTTGACCAGCGTGAGCAGAGTGTGGAGCAGACGCGCCCTCCGCGGCTCACTGTGCGGCAGCAGCGCCGCGCCCGCCGCGCACAGCGCCGCCGCCTCCGCGCGTCGGGACACCAGCGTGTGGGGCATCAACTGCAAATATCCATGCTATATCCATACTGATATTATAAATACGAAAGCCTGTCTGCCTGTCCCGCTTTTACGGCTAAACTGCTGGACTGATTTTGATGAAATTTTGTATGCGTATAGTTAAAGACCCCCGTAAAAAATATAGGCTACTATTTACGTTAAGACCGTCAATCTCACTAATGTATAGCAGTTTTTATAGACCATCATTTACTTCCAGTGATGGAAAACATGGTGAGGAAACATGAAACATTGACAGTTTAAGTTCACTAGAGTATTATGCGATGACTTATTGCTACTACAAACGGTTTACTTACTCTAGGCAGTGTATCAGCTAGCAATGTAAGGAGGCTGGGGAGTGTCATAGGCTTGTCACTGTTCACCAGCTCAGCCAGCAGCTCGTTGGCGAGAGGCTGGTTCAGATTCAGAGACTCACAACACCAGTTCAATATCGACACCTTCAGACTGTGCGGAAGACAACTGCAACAAATAAATTGACAAAAAACTTAGTTTTTATTCAGAGTAGCGATATTAACTTTATAAAGCGCTATTGACTATCAGACTTTTTGATCATATCCTACGGGAGTCGTGAACTTTCGAGCTTAAAGGTAACCTATTTGTTAGTCTAAGGTATCAGCTACCTCTATACCAAATCTCATAATAATTGGCCCAGCCCAGAGCGTGAAAAAGTAACAACCATACAAAGTTTCGCCTTTATAATATTAGTGAGATTTATATGCTTGGCGGCGTGACCGCGTGAAGATCTAGACATTCACAGATTGCCGACTGCGCTATATGTATAATAGGTACTTAGTTACTTAGGGAACAATGTTTAGTAATGTAGGTACAGTTCAGACGAGGCAAAACCTTGCAAGAGGGAGAAACCGGGGAATACTATTAGAGAGAGACAAACAAAAAATAAACGCATAATTTACCATTTAGCAAAAGTGGTGCTAATAGTGGAGAATTGAGTTCGGGATCCTTACGTGCGTGACTTCTTAATATGATTGTTAGCACGTTGTATTGTTATAAAACGTAATTTTAAATTCTCTGATTCTATGATTTATTTTCATCAATACCGACTTCAACAAATTTCTTCCAGTAAATTTTGCGTGAAAAAGTAACATACCTACCTACATCCTTACAAACTTTACATGTATGTTAAGCTTTTGTTCTTTGATGTATACTAACATTAGCATAAATCATTTTGTTCATATTTTTTTAGTCTCACCTGTCCCCATGTTTGTCTGTAATCAAATCATGCAAGTTAAATATCTCTTACACCACTACTTGTCCTTCTGAAAGCATGCCTACGGATCAGCCTTCGGCAATTTCCCTGTAAGTAAAAAATCTTGTATCACAGCGATTTAAAATTGTTTCATACCTATCAATCCACATCTCTTTATTAGTGGTGTCGGCGGGGTTGTACTCGTAGTGCACTCGGGTCCACTCGGCGTCATTGATGCTGAGCGTGTCGTCGAGGGTGGCCACACTGCCGCGGCGCGGGGAGTCGCGGACGCTGCCCGCCGGCGGCGAGAATGAACTAGTATTCGAGCCGCTTTTGCGAATTCTGAGAACATTTTAGTTATTTCTATGGTTAGATGTAAAAATTTGATACAAAAGTTTAGGTGGGCAGGTTTTTTATCTATTACATATGCACTTTATCACACCACATGCTATCTCTGTTAGGTCTTATTGGATTAGTAAAGAATGCCATATGCCCTTAAGTACACCATTTGTACAGATTTTTCTGTAATTTTGTGCAATTTAGTTTTTAAATAATAAAGAAATAAAAATCTTGTCGTGCGATTTATTTGTGAATGCATTACAGACTTCCACTTTTAATACATAAGAAAATAGTAGTTTATGCTACTGTTTTAAATAGGCCCACGGTTTAATATTTTTTAGGTATGTAGATCAGTACTGAACATCCAGTCCTTATAGATTTTCTAATTATAACACACTAACATGTATTTTATCTTTATAGGGTCTTTCTTATTGAGTGACTATTTCTAACACTGGTGACAGATTTTATTCAAGTCGCCTAAAAGCATCTGACATGACATGCATATTTTTTATAGAATTAATAAGAAGTCTGTCTATGAATTCTAAAAACAACTTACTTATTATTTTAAAAAAGTGCTATTTTAACTAGATATGAGCTTTATGCTATAGATAAGATATACAAGAAAATTTTAAGTGAATACAAATTTATTGTCATTATATATTGTTTTTACACATAAAGGATTACTTACGTGACACTATTTTTCTCGCTATCGATAATTTCAAACTGTTCCGGAGTGGCACTGTGTGTTGAGTTCCCACTACCATAGTGGTTTTCCGTCGCAGTACACGTCAAGGGCCTCTGCTCTGATGCCTCAGTCCTCATCTGAACGGACAAGAGTTTCTCCTCAGGTATACTCAACTCAACATCCTTGCTATCCATCGAAGGGCTTGTCAATGAATTAAGGCTCACAATAGCTGCATCATACAGTTTCTGGAAGTTCAATTTTTCTGTCTCTAACGCTATTACTTTCTGCTTGAGGAGCTCAATCTCCTCGGCCTGAATTAAGAGCTGTAATAGGGAATGTCTATTAATTTGCCAATGCAAATGCATATGGGATCTAACTACTTTCTAGCTACATAAACTAGCTACTAAAGTGCCTAAATATAATTTAACATCAGAATAAAAGTAGATAATTGTTTAAATGTTTGCAATTGTCTTTATACATAATTTGTGTTATTTTTTCAAAAAGGTTTCCATTAATAATAACGGTTTAATAAAAATAAAATAACATACCTCATGATTCCAGTCAGCATCACAATCCATGGATGTCTGACAGCTGACACACACATTTCCCTCATCAAGATCTGTCTGACATTCGGAATCCATAAACTCCTTGCCCATTTCAGTGCTTGCATCAACTTTAGTCACATTTAGTGATGCAGAGTTTCCCCAAAACAAAGAGACCAGACCAGCAGGTCTTGGGGTATTTAAACCTACATCATCCCAGTCCTCGAAATCCTGAAATCAATATTTATAAAATCATTTGGATGCTGATCGATTATAATACACATAGAAACCTAAACTTTTAGTACATAGGTTGGGTAACTTTTAGTATGTGTCCAGAATGGGTAAAAAAAAAGAACTTTTATCTTTAAAATATAATTGTAGGTTCAATAATGATTAATCAAAATGTCGAAAATATGCATAACAAAAGCAAGTGCTCTAGAATAGACAATATTTTAAAATTTAAGATAGGGAGACAAATTTTTGTTTACCTGGTCAGGATTTTCATCAGAAAAAGTGATGGAAGTGAGTTTGTAGTCTTCTATTAAGAGGTATTCATTAATAAGGAAGTTGAGTGCTCTCTTCTCATGAGGTTTCAGAGAGCGCTGGTTATATTTATCTTTAGTAGTTTTATCTAAAGCAGAATCCCCATCTGTAAACATGATTTACATTAAATAATCTGTTTGATATATAATTTATAAAAATATATCCATAATAACAATAAAAAAGAAGTTTAGTATTTTTTAAGAGAATTGAGAAATATTTGTAGGAGCAGTATTATGTATTATAATTATTTATCCTGTCTTTCTTATTAAGTGTGTGTTAACAACATGCACCAGATGTTATTCAAGTCTCCTGAAAGCATCTCTTTCCCCATCAAGCAACATCTTACCAGCAAATTGTGTCAAGTTAGCTCTCAGTGCATTTATAGTTTCCCTTGCTTTCCGAAGTTCAAATTCTAAAACAGCGACATCCCCACCACTCCCTCCACGGTCTCCACCTCCGTCTTCTGAATATCGTGCTGTATCCAAAGAATCTAGAGTAGCTTGACTTGGTGTTCGATCTAAAATATATTTTTACTAATTATAGGTATTCCAGAATAATTATGAGATAAGTAAAAGTATCCTATTTTTAACAATTGGAAAAATAATAAATATTTGCTATTTATTTTTTAATGATTTATTAACTTATATAAAATTAACTTCATTTTATAAAACATTCGACACTTACGCATAGAATTGAAATCAGAAGCTCTTGATACATGTTGTTCGAAATTTCCAGGATTTGAGAAAAATTCTCTCAATTGTGGCAGTTCTCTTCCACTTTCCACCAGCTCTGTATGGAGCTCCAATGCAGTCAGAAAATAATGATCTTTTAGCAGTTTCGTAGCTATATCCTCATAGTTCAAGTGAGGAGGAGCAGTAAAAGAATTTTCCTCTACCTCTCTGTATGGATTCATTTTTGCTTAAAACTACCTATACACCCATAGTAAAACTTTAGTTTCAGAACAATAAAAAGGATTTAATTCAAATCTATTACAAATATCCATAAAAGGGAATCAACATTTTAGTGAAAATATAACGAATAGAAATTCATACACGAATCATTAGACTTTGAATATTTTAGAAGTCCTGCGGAATAAATAAGATACAAAATTTTGAGATGAAAAATTATGATGTCAACACAAGTAATGTCATTGTCAGTTTGACAATAGGCAGATATAAAAAAGAAAAGGTAAAAGGATTGATGGTGCCTTTGTGCCTCCGAATATTTTGATGGAACGGTAGAAAATACATGGAATAGGGCATATTACGCAAAGCTCAGCGCAGATGGCGCTACTGATACAACTAAGGTACACAAACATTCAGCGCTAATTTTTAATATTGTTGCAGATTTACAACCAAAAATACCTTCTATGGAATCGTGGTGCGAGTTTAAAGGAAAAAGGAAGGATTTAGTGGATTATCCTGAAAATAATAACACTATTTTAGGTTATATTCTGCATTATTTGGTCAACTGTGGTCATAAACTGTTTTGCATTATTTGGCCAACTGTGGTCATAAACTGATATAAACTTGATTTTGACTGAAGATCTTACCTGTATGAAGTCCATATTTTAATAAGTCTTCACGTGTGAAGTATTCCGCTTCTTTTCGACCGTTTACAGGCTCGAAAATTTTACAGCATATCAAATTTAAATTTTACAGTGTATCCATAGTTTTCGAAGTTTTTTTATCTTATGGAAAACGATTTTTCCCAATATTTCGGCACCCGAAAATGCTACAGTGTTGTATGTTTTCACAAACGAATGCTTATATAATGAAATTGTAGCGGGAGCTAGGTGATTATGCTCGACCGCCACAAAGGGAAGATCTTCCCGCCAGGCTAGGTGTTGCGCCTGGGGAACTGCACGGCTCCGACGGTGTCATGTCGGTTGTATTTATGCTTCCAATCGAAAACGCACTGTCTGCGCGGTCTAGGCTTGTTAGCTGTCCCATAGTGAGTCGACCGTCGTGCCATCTGTCCGTAGTGTTCTGGATCACTTGCGTGGCTTGTTATTAGTTGCGTTTGGTCGGCTTTTTACATCTGCGCCATTGTGCATGTGGCGTGGTAGATGTCGCCACAAAATAATTAATAAAGTACTCTAAAATAAACGTTTTAAAAATCCATGATAAAATATGATTACCGATGCCGTGTTAGAGATTTCGTACGCGTAGATAGGTAAATCATATTTAATATATAATAAGAGCAATGTATTCGCAATAATTCGTTTTATTGAGTGCTAGACATTGACGTAATATACTGCCACTACGAAATTATAATTATTGTTATTATTTTATTATCACAACAGATCTCTGAAATTTTCTCATTTTTTAGGAAAATATCTATAAATCAAGGGAACGACTCGAGAGTATTTCCTTACCGTGTAGTCTCGCTCGAGTAGGTACGGCTCATCGCCTTGCTTGTCTAATTTAAAAATATATAACTGTCATAGCATGTCATGCAGTTGTCATCTGTCGTGTTATTATTTAAAAATTTAAATAAAAAAATTGTTTTGTATACAAAATTAAAATATATAAAGAATTATAAATATCGTAATAAATTGATAAATATTATGAGTTTAAAAATAACCTGATTTGAAATTGAATCTAAAATCATGGGAGAGGCGTATTTCAGTTTAAAACGGAAACTAGAGGAGTTGGGCTATAATAACACTCTTCCAATTGATGCAGTTCCGCTAGTAGAATGTATTCTTGCAGATTTATTACAAACCACGCGAAGTTTACAACATTATATGGATTTATCCAGGGAGGCTCTCCAGCAACGGGACTCTTTGATGTTAGAAGCTGAACCATATAAATGTGACAATGCTAAACTCATACAGGAAAATAATCAGCTAAATAAAGAAATTATACATTTGAAAGAAGAGAACATGAAAATGAGTAAGGAATCCAAGAGAAAAATTAAGGCATTGTCAGAAGAACTCATGAAGAAAGACACTACAATCAGTAAGTTACAGCATGACCTTCGAGATTTGAGTCTAAGAGGCATCTGTGCTGAAACCCTGAGTAGTCGTAATAAAAGTAAACGAAAAGAGGCTGGAGACACTTATTCTAAAGTTTGTGTGTGCAATGATAGGAAATTTTATAATGTTGAAACAGATGTTTCTGAAGTGCAAAAGAAAATTAATGTATTGGAAGAGAAAAATGAAGAATATATTGATGAAATTGCATTGTTAAAAAATCAGATCGAGCACAGAGATAATGAAATAGTCAGATTAAATATATTGTTAGAAGGTGGTCGACCTTTGAATGCCATGAGCAAGGATTGCTGCAATGTAAATTCAGATAGCCGTGTACAAAATCTGATGAAACAAATACATGAATTAGAAAATGCTAATGACATATTAAAGAAAGAAATAAGCAGTGGCCTAGAAAAGCAACATGAAGCAATGTTGAGAGCTCTTGGACTTGCTGATAAGAATAAAGCATTACAGGAAGAAGTACAAAAAGTAGACACTTTGGCATTAAAAGTTGAAGAAGATTGCAACAAAAGGTTGGCAAGCATGATGAATGAAGTTAACTTTTTACAAACAAGAATTGAAGGTTTAATCATGAAAAATTCACAATTAGAGAAAGAATTGACTCAAAACAACTCAAAAGAATCATTAAATTCACCTAAACATTACCAATGCAATGAATTACTTAAAGTGGCATTAAAAGAAAAAGATACATTACAACAGGAAATTAAAGATCTTGTAGATCTTAATAAAGGTTTACAGGATAAAATTCTAGCATTGTCCCAGCTCAGCAAGACCTGTGGCCAAGTTAGTTCTGAATGTGAACATAGCAAAGTCTATAAAAAATGTCCTACAAAGCATGAATTGCAGCTACTACTGGAAAGTGAAAGAAAAAAATATGAAAGGCATATGGTAGAAATACAGGATAAATTGTCTGAAACAATTAATTTGTTCAATAAACATTTACATAAGTGTAAGGATAAGGACAGTTCAAGATTTAATTTCTCTTCATTTTCCACACATGGATCAATATTTGTTAGAGATTTACAAAATAAATTATGTGAGAAAGAACAAAAACTTCTAATGCTATTAAAAGAAAATGAAGACCTCAGGCTAAAAATGACTCAGAATGAAGAAGGCAATAAACAGAACTATAAAGATGTAATTAGTCAACTTAATGCCGAAAATTCAGAGTTGTCAAAAGAAAATATAATGCTTAGTCAGCAATTAAGTCAGTGCAGAGATATAAATTCAGCAAAATTGAATGCAAATAGTGAATTCGGCAAAAGAGATGCTCAAAAATTGAAAGAAAAGATTGAAGAATTGACACATGAAGCACAGCTTTTGAAAAAGGACAAACATGAATATAACTTAAAATATAAAGAAGCAATGGATATGGTTGATAAACTGAAAAGAGATTTGGCATACAAACAGAAAGACATGGAGTTGTTACAAGAGGAAAATTCTTCTTATAAAATGTCTCATAGAACTGGAAAAGCATCAGCAGATCATTTGAAAGATGAATGTAATTTTTTGAGAGAACAAATGAAGAAAATGCAAAGTGATGTTATTAAGGAGAAAACTTTAGCTAACCAGATTAAAAACATTCAGTTAGAAACAGAGAGAAGTAGTAATGAAATACAAAATGAACTTTTAGTAGTTCAGAAGAAGCTAAGCTTATCTAATGATAATATTGATTCCTTAGAGAGAAAATGCAAAGAGTTACAATCTGAAATTGGAAGCTTACAAAATGACAAGTCAAAACTTGTAGATAACATCAAAAAGCTGGATCAAGATAGAGACAAATTAGTATTAGAGTTAGATAATAAAGCTGAAACAATTAGTGTTCTGGAACAGAAATTAAAGTCTCAAACATATGAAATGGGTAAGTTAGATCACGAAATTTCAGATCTTAAGAGAAGATTAAATGTTAATAAATTTTCAGAACATAAACTGGTAGACAATGAAACTCAAATTGCTTTCTTAAATGGAGAAATATTGAGATTAACCCAGCAACTGGATAATGCTATTGTAGAAAATAAACATTTGCAAAATAATTTAGCAGATGTCAATGGGACAATGAAGCTTACTAAAATTGAATATGAGAAGTCAAGAAAAGAAGTAGATGGTTTAAAACAACAGCTTCAGCATTATGTAGCAGAAATAAGAAGGATTGAAGAGTTATTGTCCCAAAAAGAAGCTGAAAGATCTGACATGTTGGAACAATTTGCTAGTCTTTCTGTTGAAGCCAATATATTAGAGAACACAAATCATTCTTTGGAAAGTGAATCAGCTTCAAAGTCACTTCAATTACAGTCTTATGTTAGTAAAATTCAAAGCCTTGAAGAAAAAATCCTTGATAAAGAAAATATAATTGATAGTCAATCAGCACGATTAGCAACAATGACGTGCAGGGTTACTGCCCTGGAAAATGAAGTAAAATTATTAACTGATGAGAAAGCTATACTAGAGCAGAACATAACATGTTTAAAACAAATGTGTAGTAATATACAATCTGAACATACAAATATGACAAGAAGCATGGGTGATACCGATTCTGAGCTCAAGTTATATGAAAATAAAATAAAATCATTAACAAATAATAAAACAAAATTACAAGTGGAGAAAGAGGAGTTGAATGAAAAGTTGCTGATAACTGAGAAATTGTTGTCAAATGCACGGAAGGAAATAGTAGAGCTTAAGTTGGCACTACAGGATGCAACTTCAGAAACAAAATCTTTGCAACAACGTGTATCCCGATTGAGTACTCAGCACGCGGATGACCATGAGGTAGCTATTTAATTTATTTTTATCTTTATTAGAGCGAAATTTGGCGCGAATGCGCGAGTCCGAATAGTATTCACCGACTAATAGCAAATTCAGTCAGATGACTGCAACATACACACAATCACAATTTATCAACTAGTATACTAAATTGCACATAAAAGTATAGGAGTATAATGGCATTTATTGTTGCACCACATTCACAATTTAATTGATGATAGTGGGTTGATAACAGTGGTTAATAAGCTTTTGACTATTTTCTGCGTTATATAGCTAGGTTATTATGATAGACCTGTGACATATGTATTGGATTCAAAGAATTAGTTAAGAATTTTGATGAGTCAAAAGCGCGAATTTCACTAATAAGCTCTCGAATTATAAGTTTGCTGGCATACATGGCTGATGCGAATACTGTATGTTAATACAGTTTTCAAGTTGTACTATGCGTAGACAGGTACTTACTTTAATTTTTTTTTAAGGCCACATTAACTAAGGAACTTGAGCTACAACTACCACTGATGTTAGAAGAAACAATACATGAAGTAAGTCATGAAGAGGATGAAGATAGTTCTCGTTTTCGTGAGATACATAAAAGATATTCTAAGTATTCTCATAGTAGTACTTTATGAATATTATCTTATACAATAATATTAAATTGACAAATAATCTAGTTAAGAACTTGTGTCTTTAAAATATGGACACCTTGTCTGTTTGATATTTGATAGTTGAATTGAAATAAATGTAGGTACTTATTTGTAGTTCTATAATGAACCTATGAATTTTGTGTTATTCATACTCTGTTGTTAGTTGAAATTTGTTATTTAAATTATGTAACTTTAATCACGTATGTAGTATGTATCACAGACCATTTTATGTATGTATAACATATTGGTGCCTTACTAATGTATACGAAAATTCTAAGACATTGGTCTTGGTAAGTAGGTACCTGCCTGCATAGTCTATGTAGTAATACGTATGACCTTTACCACACTAGTGCCACCATCACAATTTTATTAATCAATCTTTTGATTTTATCAATTTTTTGATGTGATGGTTACACAAAGTAGGTAAGTACTTACTTTAAAAAAACATGCTACCCCGGGTAAATAATTGAAATATAAAGTTTTATTCCATTAAAAAAATGTAGTCAGAGTTTACTACGCGGATTTTGGTAGCGACGATTTTCGAATTAGTTATACTGTGGGAGTCACCTATGATTATTTCTAATGAAATCTTTTATCTACTGTAGCATAATTTGTTAAAATTCTTATTTTCCTTTTTGCTAATAAATAAAAGAAATTGATAAATGTGACAGTGGCGCTAGTGTGCTCATATTTAGTCCTGTTAACTGTAATGGACATATTTCAATACAATAAGAATGGCCTTATATTTGGTATGAACTATGAATTTTATTCTGTTAATTTACCAAAATAAAATATTTTTAATATACTATTCTGTATTTTATTTTTCCAATATTTAATAAATTGAAAAGCTTTGTTTATAAAATCCAAATAGTTTATTAGCTTTGGATACAATATGGGATTCACTTCACCTTTATAATTTAGTAGACTGTATTACAATTATTGTATTTACAAGTATATCTCTATAATTTTACTGTTGAAAACCTAATTCATACTTCCAATAAGCCATATTATAATAAAAATTAAAAACATTTACAGAAAATTATTAAAATAATAAAAAATCCACAACAATATAATGTATTTGTGTAATACAAAATAATGTATTTGTTTTGTAAATTAATTTATTGAATTACATGCATTAATTCATAGGGACTTGATACCTTGTCCAAAAATAACTTTTAATTAGTAATGTGTCTATAAATTATAGATACTTTGAGTATGAAAAATTCTTGTTATTATTATGGTAATTGTATTTGAATATGTACAAGTACCATAATATATCCTGGCGGATTTCTGAGATTATTAGTCACCAACTCAGAAAATAACGAAAGTAAACACCAGCATTAAGTTTATCAAAATTAGATTCATTTTCAATTCAAATCCTGAGCAAATATAGATAGAAAGTCATTATGTAATTAGTAATTTCCCTGTGGAATTGTGTCACTTAAAAATTAATGTCATTCAAATAAACAGGCAGGATTTTATCTTCACTTTTTTATGAGACCAGACCTGGAATAATTCTAAGCATAATCAAATACCATAAGAATAACAACAGGCTTCGTTC
Organism: Plodia interpunctella; assembly: GCF_027563975.2. Lineage (NCBI taxonomy): Eukaryota > Metazoa > Arthropoda > Insecta > Lepidoptera > Pyralidae > Plodia > Plodia interpunctella. The sequence continues at coordinate 6,624,730 of NC_071303.1, forward strand.
TAGGGGTATGGCTATGCTGGGCGATGCCCCAACCATCATGCCCGTGGCCAACATGAAGCGGGCAAGTAGTAACTAGGTAGGTATTTTGTTAAACAAATATTTATATACAATATTGATTTGTTAAAAATAAGGAGATAAGTACAAAATAATGTCTATGGCCTATTGTGCATTGAATATAACAAATGGCAATCCGATAACATTTTTTAAACAATCTAAACTGCAGATCACTTGGTTAGTTATTAGAATATACTCCTCGACGACCTCGGTGGCGCAGTGGTAAAGTGCTTGCCTCTGAACCGAGAGGTCCCGGGTTCGAACCCCGGTCGGGTCATGATGGAAAATGATCTTTTTCTGATTGGCCCGGGTCTTGGATGTTTATCTATATATGTATTTGTTATAAAATATAGTATCGTTGAGTTAGTATCCCATAACACAAGTCTCGAACTTACTTTGGGGCTAGCTCAATCTGTGTGATTTGTCCTAATATATTTATTTATTTATTTATTTATTTATTTACTACACTCGTAAATAGTCATAAGAGGAACATCAGTGGAAATTAAATTGGGTAACAACTTTAAAATATGTTATTGTAATGCCCATGTCATAACAGAGTTATAATTAAACTATTATTAGAATATTACATTATTGCATACTTCATTAATATTTCAAAAAATATTACATATTTATATGTGCCCATTTCCCATAGGTAGAGGCAGAGAGCCTATAAAAATAATCTACAACTACAATTTTGAATTTTTGATCAATTTTCAGGCAGTATATAATAATATATTTTATTAACTGCTTTTTATATAAGAATTTTATAAATGGAATGCTTATGATAATATTTGTATATTCAGAAAATGTTGAAATATCAGTCATACAAATTAACTTATTTACAATTATTTATAATACGATTGATTCAGGCAATAACTTTAGATTTTACATCCTGCCGATCTAGGCCACTTCATCACAGTGCCATGATTAACTTGTCATGATTAATATAGCAAAGGAAGTAAATTTAACTTCCATAATATCAACTAATAGAGCACTTCAGCAATAATTTTATTTTGTAGGAAAGGTATGTATATTTTTGGGAATGGTTGATTGTGAGGTCAAGACCACAATAGACAAGACTGTTAAGTAACTACAATTATTATATTTACATAATTATAGGCAAGGATATCGAATATATATTCTTAGAATTATTACTATACATGAGTATTTGCCATGTGATAATACCATTTACATACTAAATGGGTACATACATCAAGAGAAAATAATGTATTGAACAAGAGCACCACCTATATTTTTACATTATTCTAAGTTAATTGACTTTTGATTTATTTGAACTATAATAACATTGTGGTATGCATCTATCATTCGTCTAAACAATAACTCTATTACAGTGTGGCTAAAATCCTTGTAAATCCTATACCTGCACCTAAAACAGTTTGACCTATACCCCAGATCATAGCATGTATTGGAGGCATTTCTTGATTCGCTGCGCGATATATAAAAGCAACGGCCGCGCTACTGGCGACTCCAGAAGTCACTGGGCTGACGACACCCATTACTATTAACAGGACCGGGAAAAACTTTCCATATTTGTGTTTTCGTAGAGTTCCAAATGCGACCAGCGCAGCACAAGTATGCACAAATACAGACGAACACAATGACCACAAAAATACTGGATACCACATTTCGCCAAAAGTATTCAAAGGGTCACCAGGAGTCAATCTTAATATGTTCACAAAGGAATCGAATTCTGATACCCGAAATTCCGACAACATGTCATACATGTTGTCCTTGCTTGAAGGCAGCTCACAGTCATCGGGACAATTTTTGGCGTCATGAAATTCCCTTTGAATCTAAATATGAATTCCTATTACATTTTACATGCCATAGTAGAAGAATAATGAATCACAGTTCTGCGCGTCACATTTTTACGTCTTGTTAGATATTTATAAACTGCACTTAAAATTACAATTGTACTTCGTAACTGATTAGCGACAATTACCTAGGAGCATCTAACAAAATAAAATTATTACGAAAAACAATTTAACGTGTTATTCTTGTTCTGTTCTGTTCTGCCTGTTTGATTGACTTGACAGCTGCTATTGTTAAGTAGGTATGCCACCTACTACTGCCTACTTGACAATTGTTTCAATATGACAGAAGTACGACATTGACAAAACCATAAACGTTCCCGATGTGCATGACATGAAATTATAAACGGTGATCCACCTACGGATAAAGACAATCCAATAGTTTTTGTTGTGGTTAATCAGACAGACAAAGCTAACGAGTAAGGATATCACTGCCTATCCATCGTATTATTCATAATATTAAACTTATTTTAAATATAAGTTAAATATGCTTATGCTTATTATAGGTATATGTAATGTTAAAACTATTTTTTGTTTATTTATCCTTCCCAACGTTTAGCTACAGTTTCGCACAAATTCTGGTCGCATCTGAAAACCACATAATATATGTAATGAAATATGCCTTGTATTGCTCCGACACGGACACTTACCTCTTTAACGTGTGCCCTTTTTGTTTTTTGGTGTTTGGATGTGTTGTGTTGTCTTTACAAATAAATATTTAATATATCTAGTTTAATATTATGCTTCAATGTATTTTTTTTATATCTGTGTTACGAATAGGGTAAAATGGCTTTTAGTTCTTCGGTTATTTTATTACTCGTATCGTATTTCACAGTTTCAACTATGAAGATTATGGAATTAGTCCGCTAAATTCATGATGAATCAAGCAGTCGAAGGACATTGTGTTGCTGGCTTGCTGCCAAATCATGCATTTTACTCTCTGCTAAACCCATGCGCCAACCATAGGCAAAAACAAAACTAGCGCCCACCATACCATTGAAATGTCTGTGGAGCTTTTATTGCTGTGGAGCCGTGAATAGATATTTTACGTTTGTAAAAAAATAAATTGAACCATAGTAATTGAACTATCTGAAGTTAGGCATACTTTGCAAATTCTTGACTCTTTGTTTAGTGCTGCTAATTGTTGGTGTTTTTCTGTTGAGTTTTGTGTACTTGCATGTAATATATGAAAAAAAGCGAAGCATCTCCGTTTTCATAATTTAAATAGGTTATATTAAGGACGTCAAGGTAAGGGCTGATGAGAAATATTCAAAATAAATATCGATTTTAAAGCGTGAAGTTCGTACGTTTTACTTGCCAATAGCAGTCAGTCATGTGTCATGTCATTTAATAATTTGTAGGTTATGTTTCTTGCTATTTCCGCGTGAGATTTTTTTACTATTTTGTATATTTTGTTGTTTATCAAAGTATCAATATTTGTTACTTTAAAAATATGGGTAAAGTGAGATCAGCACCGGGTGCTCCCCGGAAACAGGGATTCAATAAATCTGGACATTCTATGAACCCGGACCGCCCTACTGAAGGATTGAAGGGTGTCGGAAATCCCAGAACCAAAGGAACAATCAAAAGGCTGCAGATGTACCGTAATTTTAAGGCCAAACGAGACAAGACTGGCAAAATCTTAACCCCCGCCCCTTTTCAAGGATGGCTCCCATCTGGAACTCGGGCTCGAGTAGAACCTAACCAAAAGTGGTTTGGAAATTCTAGAGTTATATCTCAGAACGCTCTCCAGAAATTTCAAGAAGAATTTGGCGCTGCTGTCAAAAACCCTTATCAGGTTGTTATGAAACCTACCAATTTACCTATAACGTTACTGAATGAAAAAGCTAAGAATGCTCGTGTCCATTTACTAGATACTGAAGGATTTGACAAAATATTTGGACCAAAGAAACAGAGAAAACGAGTAAATTTAAAATTTAATGACATCACAGAACTGTCTAAGGCCGTGGAGGAAAGTGCTGAAAAATATGATGAATCAAAAGACATAGATAGAGTACGTGAAGATTCTGGAGTCAAGGAGGGGCAGCGAGACTGGGTTTTTGGGGCTGGAATGAGCAAAAGAATTTGGAATGAACTATATAAAGTTATTGACTCATCTGATGTGTTATTACAAATATTAGATGCTCGTGATCCAATGGGGACCAGAAGCCCCTATGTGGAGAAATTTCTTAAAGATGAGAAACCACATAAACATCTTATTTTTATTTTAAATAAAGTTGATTTAGTCCCTAATTGGGTAACTCAAAGATGGGTTGCAATCTTAAGTGCAGAATATCCAACAGTAGCATTTCATGCTTCACTGACACATCCATTTGGAAAGGGTTCACTCATCAATTTATTGCGTCAGTTTGCCAAGTTACATATAGATAAGAAACAAATAAGTGTTGGTTTGATTGGATATCCTAATGTAGGTAAATCGTCGGTTATTAATACTCTAAGGTCAAAAAAAGTTTGCAAAGTGGCACCCATTGCTGGAGAGACAAAAGTTTGGCAGTACATTACCTTGATGAAGAGAATATTTTTGATAGATTGTCCTGGTATTGTATACCCGTCAGCTGAAACAGATACTGAAAAAGTCCTCAAGGGTGTTGTAAGAGTTGAATTAGTGCAAAACCCAGATGATTACATTGAAGAAGTTATCAAAAGAGTCAGGAGAGAGTACCTCATTAAAACCTACAAAGTTGATAGATGGGAGACTGCTACAGAATTTCTAGAGAAATTGGCAGCTCGGACTGGTAAGTTATTAAAGAAAGGAGAACCTGATGTAAATCAAGTTGCAAGAATGGTGCTTAATGATTGGCAAAGAGGCAAACTTCCTTTTTATGTGGCCCCTGAAGGGTTTGAGATTCCTTTAACTAAACAACAGCCAGATACAGTAATTAAAATACCCGCAACAGAAGTTAACCAAGAGCCAGTCTCTCAAGAAATTTCAAAAACAGATACTGACAATGATGCTGCAGAAAAACCAGTTCTAAATATTAATAAACTAATAATTGCGCAAGATTTTGCTAAAATTAGAGTTGGTTTACAATTTGATAGTAATGATGATGTTAAACCTCTAGAAAAAAATAGCATTCCTGAAGAACAGGGTATTGATGATGACGATATTGATGCTGATGAATCACAAAGTGGTGAAATAGACAGGACTATAGACAATGGTGATGACTCCTCTGACATAAGTGACGTTTATAGCAATGATGAAAATGTATGCAGTGATTTAGAAGATTACTTGACAAATGATCCAGAAACTGTGAATGAATTGAGACGTAAGAAACTTGAGGCAGCAAGTGGCGAATTTATAGTTGATGAAGTTCCACAAAAGGGTAAGAAGAGAAAGGCAAACTCAAATGAAGCCGCTCCAAAGAAAGTTACAGCAAAGCAACGAAGAGCTATTGATAGAGCCCAACGTCGTACTAAGACAGGAAGCAACTTTTATGAAGTGTCTAATGTCAAAAATAAAAATAGGAATAAAAAGAAATTTGTGTAAACATAATTTAATATACAGTAATAAAATACTAGTTTAAATTTTTTGTTTTAATTTTTTAAGTCAAACCATGTGAAATAGAAAGAAGAATAATAGAGGTACCTATTCAAAAATTCTATATCTGAATTAATGAATGTATAGGCATACTGTTACTAAGTAATTTTTATGATTTCAGATGTCATCTGGAAGTGACAGTGATGAAGATTTTGTGCCTGGTGAACCAGAACAGTTATCTGAAGAAGGGTCTGCTGATGAAGAGACTGAGTCGCAATATGAACAAGAGTTAGAACATAAAAGTAAGAAACGGAAAGCAACACAAACAAGTAAAGGTAAAAAGAAGTTAATGAAAAAAAATGGTGTGAAAGAAACTGTATCTGAGCCAGAAGAAACACCTAAGCTAGATGAAGAGGTAGATCCAGAAGAAGAAAAAAAGAGAGAGGAAGATCTGTGGGCTAAGTTTCTGGAAGGAACAGACTCGAAACCGAAATCTGCAACAAAAGAATCAGCTGCAGTAAATACTAAAGTTACACAGCCTAATGTAGATTCTAATAAAAATAAAGCAGTCATAAAAGATAAAGAAAAGATTGTTGAAGATAATGGATCAAGGGAGAGACGCATTTTTGAGTTTGCAGGCGAAACTATAGTAGTAGAGAATAATGTGATAAAAGAGAAGATGAAGACTGCTGAAAATGCTGGAGCAGGTAATTGGGCTATATTGTTTTTTTTGTGAAGACATTACATTTATTATTATTTACTAGGATGATTGTGTTGCACAACTTGCTTCTTTGTATGATCTATTACCGGCCCGTCCCGTCTTTTCTTGAGTAAAACCATAAAAAAAACTAGCCTATGTTATTGAACATTTCATCTATCTCTTTGCCAAAATTTCATCAAAATCAGTCCAGAGTTTTGTGAGTTAATTACCAACGAAAACAAATACTTTCTATTTATATTATTAGTAACTAGCCTTTGCCCGCGGTTTCGCTCGTTTTAATTTTCCGGGATGAAAGGTGGTGGGAGGATAATATCCTCCATACTTCAAACTAGATGTGTGCAAAATTTCAAGAAGATTGGTTCAGTAGATAGAGCGTGAAGGGTGTTCCCTAACAAACAAACAAATAAATTTACTTTCGCATTTATTTTATTTATTTCGCTGTTTTTTTAAGTCGTGTGTTAGTTATTTGAATATGAATTACGAAATGTTAGGAAGTATATTTTAAATTTACTTAAATTAAAAATAAATTAAATTCAATTAACTGTTAATTTCTCAAGGGCCTGCCATTTCGGAAGGGTCGTCAGCTAGAAAGAGCACGGGTGGTATATCAAGTGTCCTGGATACTCTCAATAAGAAGAACAAACTGTCAACACTTGAAAAATCCAAACTGGACTGGATGACGTATAAGAAAGAGGAAGGCATTGAAGAGGAAATTGAAAGTCACAATAAAGGAAAATCGGGGTATGTATTTGGTTAGTTCTAGATTTATCTTTTTACACTAGATTTTGACCGCGGCATCGCCCGCGTAAATTGAAAAATAATGAAGTTCTATACAAACTTGTAACCTCAATTTCACCCTCTTTGGAATAAAATTTCCGAAAATCTTTTCTCAGGGGATGTTTTCTAGTCATACCTTCCTGCTTAATTTCACATTTTTAGCCACAGTCGTTCTTGAGCCGTATCAAGATACGTGGTCTTCGGGCAATACCTGTGTAAGCAAAAAACAGTATGTTGTCCACAATCACTTTTAAAACAACACAGTTTAAAAGGTCTCTCTCGTTATCGCGTTTTGTCGTATCATTCACTTCTGTGACGCCTCGAAGCCCAGAGTTCGCGTAAAAATAACTTTAACTTAAGATCGGCACTTGTCTGACGTCAACGTAATAGTCACGGTAGTTTTTATTATAATACGACATCCTTGGCGCAATAATAAGAATTTAAATATGAATAGCCCATTTATTTATTAATTATATTTTCAGCTACCTTGATCGAAGAGATTTCTTGGAGCGCGCCGACTACCGCCAGTATGAGATAGAACGTGACTTGAGAATGTCTCGACGAAGCAACCGATAGACATCACATTGCCATATTTATTATACATTAGAGTATTACCCGATTTAATTGTAACCTCTAAATAATTGATACCAAGGTACATTCTTTCTTTTCTAAAAAGTATATAGTAAGTTAAAATCTTCCATACTTTTCGAGATAATTAGTAGTGAATAGTGTAGTAAACTAGTAGACTACATTGTAGTAGAAATGGGACGACATTGGATGACATAGTTCCTATCCAAATATAAGCTAACAGCGTCAAGCTAGCTACTTGATTTAGTACCCAATTGATAATTTTCAACCTTAGAACCCTGGTTATTCACTCTTTCAGTTAGACACGAGTAGCTGTTATTTTTCCCAATTTCGTATGTTATCGTCTTGGATCCGGCCAATTATAGATACTGATAATAAAAAATAATAATAATTCAATTCAATTCAATTCTTTATTCAATTGTTACAGGATAATAAATTACCAGCAATAAGCATATAAATTAAAGGATCACAAATTAATAAGGTGCCTGAACTAGGATGTAAATAAATCACCCTGTGTTTCAGGTGTTAAAAGCTACAATAATCACAAATTAACAATCAATTACATACATTACAGGAAAAGTAAATAAAATAAATAATAATTACATTTAAAATAAATAAAATAAAAAATAAAAGAAATTATTAATTGCTTATCCAATCATTTAAGTCAGAAGTCATAATACAGGGTGTCTTATAGGGCTTATGTTGGTGATGTGGGGCGGTGTCTTCTAAGTGGCTCATTCCCATTTTCCATCGTTTGAAACCCCATTTATGTAGATGGATATCCTATGATCCGTCCACATTTGGTTAAAATTTTTTTCGTGTTTGTAAAATTATAAATTATCGTTTAGTTTGAAAAACTAACAAACTTCAAACTTGTTTCAAAAAAACAATGTAATCGTATATAATACACATAAAACCATTTAAAAATTCACAAATCACAAGTTGCATAACAAGATTGCGCAAAACGCATTGTATATGAAATTGCATGTTCAATACATAAATATCGTATGCATATGAGCTAGAGGCATTCTCACAGTAATTCGTTTGTCACTCCAAGGCCGTAAAATCGATGTGCATCGTCGACAAACGCAGTAAACAAGGCATGGGTATCATTCTCTTCAATAACTTCAATGAGCTGCGAGCAATACTGGCAATCAGTTTCAATCTGGACGTGGCCCGTCGAATGATTTGCACACGCGGCGCTAATCAAGCTAAATAGTGTATTTGCTGAGGTCGCGTCGCCTAGCAGTACTCAATTCGCCGGTACAGTGGCATGACGCTATTTTTGCAAACTGTGATTTGGTTTTGTGCTTGAAATGACTACTTATGGTCGCTGGACACTGTATGATGGCGGGTTGCAAGGAGTACAGGTGAGTATTTTTGAAAATTGGGCATTAATTGATGTTCCATAAAGTTCGCGTGGATTTATGGTTGGCATGGCACCCATTGCTTATTTTAAAGTTGAACTAAGCGCGAGGGTAGTCATCAGAATCATCAGGACATGAGATACATCTATGGCACAATAGGAAAGCATGTAAAGGGCATTCTAAGATTGTATGTAGATCAACTTGCTTAGCACATTCCAGGTGATTTTCAGAATAGAAATCTGAAACTTAAATATAAACTTAGCTACTGTAATCGTGATATTAATAGATCGTGTATAGGCATAGCAATAGGGGTTGCGGAGCACCCGGGCGCCGTGTTTTAGGGGGCAGCTGAGAACAGCTGAATCTTGAACACTCGTACATGTTGTAAGTAGAAAATAGTTATTCCACATTTTGGTCGAACATTTTGATACAGGAGTGCGCAAGAGTACTTATTCTTCTTCTTTGTTGTCAATCTATTTGCAACTATAATAAATAATTATATTTTGGAAAAACTGACGACACACATGTAGAGCCCTACATGGGCTAGAGTACCACCGCTACAGGTTCCTATTAATTTTATAGATATGTAAATAATCGACTTGAATTATTTGTGTTCCACATTGCTCTAATTAATTTGATATAGGAACAATAATAAAGCTGTGCTCTACATTGCATCACCTTTGTGTAATTTAATACGATCTTTATTTTAATTTTGTAATACGATCTTTATTGTAATTTTGAGTAAGTACTATTTTTTTCTAGCTATAAATAGGCATTAGCAAACATAGCTTAGGTATGTATTTTATTACGAAATTTTTACTTTGATCGCAAAAATAGTGGATTTCATTTACGTTAAAAAAATCAAACATTAAATATATTTAAACAATTCAATTTTATTTGGTGGCTTGAAGATCTTCGTATGCAAAACTTATGTTGGTTTGACTAACCACAAACAAACGAGTCAAGTTATTATAACCCTATTTACTACCATTTCTGATCAGAAAGTTTTGAAAGCTGGATGTTCTTCGGTGTAAATCGACCTCCAGGTAAATATGGTTTATAATCACACATAAGGTTATTCGTAAGCGTGGAGTTTAGGCGTTAGGTAATCGCACTCCTTAGGCCCATTCACTAAAGGGAATTACGTTATTATGTTAGTGAATGAAGGGCCAACCAATTCTTGTCTGCTGACGTAATCTGGAAGTGGTGAACGCAGCTGAAAGGAAAAGTGGGCGATTGAGCGCAACCTCGAAGTCGCCTACACAACAGCCTGCTGCGCCCTCCTGTCTAAGCCACTAAAACACCTTTCCGAACCTCAATGTCGAAAACTCGCCAATCCAGTATTTTATGGCTGTTCATGCAAGTATTGGCATACCTGTCCCTTTTATTTAGATTTCTAGTGCATACTACTATTAGGTACATCTACTGAACAACCTACAGATATTTTCTATCAACAACTCATGATGTGCTGTCTTTAGCAAACTTATACCACAGTTTAGTAGATAATTATCCCTCCTGTTTGGGAATGCAGCTATATCACTTGTCGAGGCTTTTAACCCTCATTCATATCCCCGGGAGCATGGTTCATGGTTAAATAGTCTTTGAACATTTTTTGTATAAAATATGGTGAATATTTCGTATTCAAACTGAATGTTACAAATAACTTTTTGGTAATCAACAAATTATTTATCATTTTTATTTAATTTACTTTTAAAACGGTTTTATTTTTATTTTCTGAAAGGACTTTGTATACTTTTTGTGAGATGAATTAAGTTCGGACAAACAAACAAGTTTATTGTAACTCTTCTTTGTGCTCGGAACAAAATTTTCCCATTGCCAAAGAAAATTTCTGTTAAAAAGTGTTGAAATCGTTATTCTAAATAACGTTTCCCTGATGGCTATTTACGACATTACAAAATCCATGCTCTTTGGTAGGATTTCTTTGGTAGCGATTTTGCATTTTTTAAAGTATTTTATTCTAAAGACCAACAGACATTATTAGAGTATATTGTATATACATTATTAATTAAAAATTTGTAAACAATGGTCCTCCCAGACAGGTAACATTAAAAATTAAAATAAGTAATGATTTTATGGGAAACTGTCAAAAAAAAATTGGCCACGTTTTGTTGTCAGGGTGTCAGCGACTGTAGTGCCGCAGACGCGGGTGGTGCAGACTTTACATACTTGAAAATATTTTGTTTTTCACGTTTCTCTAGTGTGACTGATTATGATGGTAACAAGATAGTAACGGTCGACGTTCTCTACAACATTGATTATAGTTAACCGAATTTAATGTTTTTTAATGTTTTTCGACTGATTCATACTTTGGATTGTTTGGAAAAGTCGTAATTCGCAGACGCTTCTAAACCCGTTTTACGTATTCAATGATCTCGGATCGTATGAACAAGTATGAACATAACGTAAGAAAGGATTTTTTATTCCAACATGGTCTCGCTCGTTTACATTTTGCGGTCGTAATTGGCAATCTGTAATTCAGTTACTTATTGTCCAATACTGCATGTGGGAGTACTAGACCAAGCTTATCATTTTAACTGGAAACTTCGCTGGCCTATAAAATAATTATACCTAGTGAGGGAAGTTGTTAACTTTTATGGGTTTTCTTCCAGCATTTGAATTAGATATTCCGCTAGCTCTTGTATTGATTTAATTTCAGCTCTTTGGATTGATGTGAAATACACTAAGTGTAGTAGAGTACGAACAGAAAGAGTGACTGACGAAGAAGATAAAGTCATAACTAAGTAATGACGCTTTAGAACCCTGCGGAGTATTTTATTGTAAAACAAAAATAACATGCCCCTGAAATGACATTAATCTGTAGAGTTCATTGAATGTAACACCATACAATTAATGTGAGCAAGAGCTGTTATGTCTTGGTTGGTCGGTAATTGTTGTTCCGTCACAACGCGCCCATTGTCGACCTGTGCCATAATATTTGGTCAGGTGTGTTATTGGTAGCAAACGCACAAATGAATGAGCTACGGCGATAGTGCGGCGCAGTGCGCATGTGTACGCGCGCTCGATAACCGCACTACGGCCGTGTGGCGGTGGCGGCACGTGTCCGAGGGCCTAGTGCTCCGAGAGGAGACAGATGAAGGAGGCTGCTGCCGACCCCGTGCCGACCCGACCGCGACTCGACGCGAAGGCGCGGGGTGAGATGCGCGACGGCCGGTGGCGCGCCAGTCGCACGCTCGTGCCTATCGGAACTGCCAGTCCGCTGTCTCGCTCCTATACACGCTCCTCACGTCGCCGTATTTTCGTTTCAACTGAACTGAGATTGTTTTTTTAATCAGTGCTTTTGTAACACAGATTGTGCTATAGCGGAGTTGTAGCAGTGTTGAAAGATATAAGGTGGAAAATTGATTTTCGGGGAAAGTGTTTTTCTTGTATGTGGTCGAGGCGCCTCGGAAGCCGGCACCGGGCGGGTTCCCGCTCGTAGTGGCAAGTCGGTGGATGGTGCGGCGCGGGCGGGCGCCGGGGCGCGGCCGGCGCCGCTAGCAAAATGTCGATACCCCTGGGCCGGGAGACGGTGCTCCCCACGCAGGTGAGCCTCGCTTTTCCGACCGACTTGTGGTGCGTGTGCCAGCCGCACGCTAATCTAATAATTGGCTGTCTGTAGCACTCTTACACGACTGCTCCCATGTGGGAGTTTTAAAGTTTTGCTTTACCGTGTCATTTTGCAATTTGTGTACGTATGTTTATTTTTAATTTAACAACTTTATTGTTACTCGGTTACTTTATTATTGTTTGTTGATTAATTTTCATTGCTTAGTCCTTTCTTAGAAGTCACGTACGTAATATTTAGCGCAAAGCCTAATATTACTGCCACTAGGTACGTGACTTACTTTGATTTGAATTGAAACACGCCATGATTATTATTCATGGTCTGATAAACATATCTTTCAGATAGTGATATCTAATACGCTTCTTATTTTTCCACCCATGTCATCGATAAAACAAAGCCTAGTTACCGAGATAGTTTACTTAATTATAGTAATAAATAGCTGGCAATCTTATCACGTGTCTCTATTGGGTAGAGCTACTATTAGATAGGCGTTTAATTCGAATTCACCACCATAATGAGGGAATGTCGATTAAGTTAAAAATTCAGCAATTTGTGTGAAAGACTATTTGTTAATGTTTTATGAATACAGATAAGTCTATTGATTAATGTTCTAATTACAACAGTTAATATAGCAATAGCTAGGAATTGACGTAATATATAAACTGAACCTGGAAAATAGCTTGACGAACAAAAATTTAGAGTTTGGCTGTCCGTTTTTGATCCTATTAAAATTAGGTAGAGTGCGTAGATAAACAGGAGTCTTCACAATTTGGCAATGTTTTTAAATGGACTTCACGCGAATTAAATCTCTACAAGAAGAGGAAACTCTATATTTTAATTTTATTTAGACTATATAAGTACGCAATTTTTAACACTACCTTTTTACTTTCACTTTGAACTTAAATTTGATGGTCCTTATGGCGGTGGTTGTGGATGGTTTTTGTTCTGTCTCTGCTGACTGCTGAGAAACGGTTTGTTCCATTCGATGCGGTTTAGTCTGCGAGAAACTGTGCCGAAGCCAGGGGTCAACGTAAGAAATAAACTTTACAATTTTGAAGATTCGGCTCCTTGGTTTGTTGTCCATCAGCTGCTAAGTTTAGTCGCCTCGTACGATATCCAGAGCAGGACATAGGGTGGTCATATCCTAGGGCGGGATCACCACCTTCTGCTATACTTAGGTATCTCTTTCACGACTTATCAGTCATCTCTCATCATAATGTTTTTATTTACACTTAATACTCCAAACCCTACATGTGTAAAATATGGGACATCGCAGAAAACAAAATCATTAACAGACAGACATGACGAATCTATAAGGGTTCCGTTTTTGCCATTTGTCTACGGAATCCTAAAAATGATCATGTAAACTGCGCATTTCCATTGGAATAACATTCACTTACACACCACTATCGGTTGTCACCTTATCGATACCTCAGAATAAACGGAACCGTATCGTATCTGTATTTTCAGAGATATCGATTCCGATAATGCAAGTAAAGCATTCAATCTATCATTCCACACGTATTTCCAGTGTGTGTAGTAAATACCTACCTCTATATATTTCAAGGTACAAGTTTTTGATGAAACTACACGAAAAACACGCGTGTTTTTCGTGTCGTGCTTTGAATACGTTTTTGTAGTCGATAGGGGCTTGTATTTACTTATATGTACTGTAGAGAACTTTGAATAGGTTAGTTAGCACTACCCCTCCACATGAATAATTATTTATGAATAACATTGTTGAAAATACACTCATTGATAAATAATAAGATATATCTTTATATCTTCCTATATGTGAAGGTGCAGATTGCACATGTACAAACAACTAGTGTTTACACTTAAATAAAATTATTTCTCAGAAAGGAAAACGATTGATTTCCATATTTAGACTGAATTAAACCTGGCGAAGGTTCGGTCGAGCTGCCGCTTTTGGCCTAAGTTCAAGGGCCTATTGATCCACGCTGAAGGTTGGTGGACTGTTTCCGCCACTATTTTCAGATGCTTACTCACGGCTTTGAAACAACATGCTGTAACAATATTATGCTGTTTAGTTTGTTTTCTAGTTAGCTCGTTGTTTGTGCTCTTATTTTATTATTATTTTCTCTTTGGGGACAATAAAGCAACGGCCCCTTCGCCATTCTGGAACGTTCTTGCAGTAGCTTCTTATTTTATATCACCTCAGGATGATAACTACTGTAAGCGTATTTTCGCATGAATTTTTTAACTTCCGAAATATCATTACTACTTCGGGAAGTGAATAAAGTTTTTATTAGTCTGTCTTTATGCATTAAATATCTATAAGTAAATGGAAATAAAAATATACGTGGTTCTGTCCCAAATTCGTAATTTCTAAAGAAAAAGAACGAACGACTTCAAAACTCTGAAATTGCTAGACCGCGAAAGAAGTTCGTGTGATTGCTGTTTGTTATGCGTATTTTATTTTTAAGAAAGAACGACCTTTCTCCAAACGACTTAATAACATTTTTTATCTAAATGAGTCGCGACTGTCGCGAGATGTATGGAACAGTTAACCCATAAATGCGTCATCTAGGTGGTTCAGCCGGATTTGCTGCCGCGGTCGCAAAGACCGTACGAGTTGCAACGATACCTTCAATGCTATGTGACTCAGCACCCATTTCTAAGAATTGCTTATCTTTTAAGGCAAGTCGGCTCAGATACGGTTGTTACTTAAATGGTTAGATAAACGTTGGTGTGAAGGCGATGGAATATAGAAAATTATTTGCAATGGTGTCAGTTGACCGTGGGTCAGCGCACTTGGAATCTTTCTATTGTCTGTTTAGATAAATTTTATTGTTTAGATAGTTCCGGTAAAGGTATTATTTTTTGATTTCTACTGGATCTGTTTCGGATTTAATATGCTACATTACCATATGTTTCTGCATTCATCATTGCCACATTGTGACTTTGGGCGCCACTGTGGTCATCTTACCACTTGTTGAATTTACTCGATATCTAAAAGAGTTTTCGGAAAGTGTTGATAAAGTGACTTAAAATTTCTTCCAGCAGCTTCTAAAAACGTTTACGAAAGTTACATTTCAGGAAGCTTTGTAAAAATCTTTGCTCTGACATTTTGCAGACCATTAATTGATCCATTGTAGCGCAGACAATTTATCCTGGAAATGACGTTTTAAGCCTCGTAGGCTATAATCATGTCAGTTTATCGGATAATCGAATAACACCCCAGTTGTGTATAATGGGGTCATAGGACGGACACTTCACACACGTGAAGTGACCTGGCTTGGTCGATTTGCTTCCATACTGCCTCAGATGGGTTATGGTTAATGAAATGTGACATAGTTTCGACTGGTTAATGGAGTGTACTATATTTCCGACTTGTTAGTAGATAAGAATGTACATGTCTAAATAATAAAGGTAGAATATAGTTAATTTGAAATTGATGACAAATTTGAAGCGAATGAATCATTTGATGCAGTAAAATCTACGAATTGTCACAATAACGATAAGTTAAATCGTATTGCGATGGTACTTTCAAGCCAGCCGTATATTCCAGGAGTACACACAGAAACTAGGTTACGTGGAGCTATAACCTTTATCGAGGAACACTGTCGGCGTCTTAGCCTTATACGATAATGGGTTGGGGCTTATCAGGACCTGGTGTATGTTTTATGGTGGTTTTCTTTTGTACTAGGTATATGCTGAATTAGGTGAGAAACTTGGTTATTTTTATCTGGATACCTTTTTATTATCGATGGGACGTAGTTAAAAGTGAGACCAGTCAGTTATAGATACATATAGTTGCAAAACGGTCCATGTTTTGCAACTATATCTGAAACTGATAATTTGATTTACTTGTCTGTGGGATGTTTTTATGGTTTTTAAACTGAAAATAGTTTCCAGTCATAATAGTTTATACTGCACAGTTTTATTGAACTAGCATAGTACGTAAGAATTTAAAACGAAACAGGATAAAGATTTTCAAAGTTGAACTCAGATTTCAGAGAATCTTCTCATCAAGATTCAATTGACTTTTAAACTCGAATTGATAATGAACGCTTTCAACGTTAAAGACATAATAATTGTCTGCTTTCACGATTTGTTATGTTAGGAAAGACAAAAGACTTACTGGCTGATTGATTGTATAGATATAATAAACTTAATAATCAAGACCTATCAGAATCGTCAAATTTTTTTTGTGCGTAGAAATCAATCAATAACAGTACCTATACGTTTCTTACGACGTATTTGATTGATTTTATTGTTTCATTTTCATATTTTAACAAATAAATTAGGTTTAAAAAATTAATAATAATAATTAAAGCAAAATATAAACAATCCCATGGGTCTTAAACTAAAAAACTTAAAGACCGAGAACGAGTTTTGAATAATTTGGACAAAAACCAAGACGCGACCCAACCACGCTTACTATAAAATACGTGCGTGTTTTCGCAGAAATTCCTTCTAAAATAACCCGACCAGTCGCAAATCGTTTCTTGTCCATGGCAAGGTCTTCGGCGGCGTCTTTTGCACATTCGGGGAATGCTCCCGAGGCCCTTATTGGGCTACATAATCGATCGCTGCCTCTCGACGTTCGATTGTTCGCCCCAGTTTGGTAATCTTCGACATTTTTATTTAAAAGTTCAATTCTGACTTTTATTATGCCTCATTTTTCTCTTTTATAGATCAGATCAGAGCTCGCGACTCGTCCTTACGATTAAGGCTCTAATATCTGTAATTAAATGAGAATTGCGTCTGTTTGATTAATCCTGTCTACTGACTTAGTATGAGGAGAGTGCAGAAGGATAGTTTGGTTTACAACGTGCATATTTTTTAACATTACTTAGGTATTTTGTTTGAATGAAGGGTGGGAGTATAACCAGAATAGGGAGCATATCATTGCGTGTTTGTCCTGAGGCTGGTATTACGAATGTCTTTGCGTGCGTTGTGCAGATCCTGATATGTTTGTGTAAAGCTGCATATCTGTACGCTTCATACTATGTGCTGGCGCCAAACGCTCGAGGCAAGGCGATCAGCCACGTAATTCGCTGCTGCTTAATCATACTAATACTGGATTATACTCCAGTTGGTCTTTGCGCTGCTTCTGTCTGATAAATTTATTAACGTGGAATCTAAATTGTAGCTGATTACGTCAAGCTGAATAGATAATAATGCAACTAAAGTTTAACATAGGACAAGCTGTATAGTGACCAAGTATAGTGATTAAATAGGTAAAACTCTTGGTATAGCTTTAAATATTGACTGAAGCAACATTTCGGTTTCATTATTATTTGCGTGACTCAACTTTTTTGTAAAGTCACGCAATTAAGTCGTATAGGTTATTTTTTACAAACATATTTGGAATGTTGGTTATCCTCTGAACTAAATATACAAAAAGTTAACACAATTGATGTCTTTACTAGCTTACTTAATATGTAAAGTTCATGAGAAACATGGACTAAGTCTAAGCAAATCACAACCTAGAAAAACACAAACATTAATTCTCATTATGCTTGTAATACCCACTTATAACACTAATTTTGATGCAGTATTACCGCAGTAATACCATGACATTTAAATGTGGTAATTGCACATGCGTGTAAACAATTTAGGGCTTGCTGCAAGCGTGTGCGCCTAAAATACCTGCGCTTGCGCCGGCCGCCCGCTTCTGTCGCAAGTGCCGTCTTGGACAGACCATATATGGTCAGCTGGCTCCACGATGCTGAAGCCCGGGGCCAGTCACATATAAAAACGGTCGAGTATCAGAAGACATTTATAGTCCATTTTAATGCAGGACTAATGTCGCTAATACGTTAACTAGTAGACTATGTGCTTTGAAAAAATTAAGACAAGCAGAGTATAGAAAACCAAAAAAGATCTAATGTAATATATATATAACACTCTTACGTTACTGAGTGACTGACATGTAGGTTCCCAATGATTTTTCGGTCAGTCTGGGGAGTGTAGGTGAACACTTAGAGACTTAGTGCTGACTTACATTCACCATTTTTGGAAATTCTACACCGAAGTGGGTGAAAGTGGTAAAAACTTTTATATGAAAGTTCTACACCGTTAAAGTTAGTTACTTGAAAATTTGGATTTTAGTTGTTTACAAAAAATTAATGTATACGTGTTTCAGCCTCTCCATAAGGGGGGTGAAAGATTGGATGGGAATTAATAGAATTTTCAAGATAAAAAGTTGAAAATTGGTAAACATACTCTTTGTAAATTAAAAATAAAATTTTCAAGATTTTTTTCCAAAGTACACCTCTATTCCTAAAAAAATGTGGTGAAAGTTTATATGGGATTTTTGTTAGTTTCCAAGTGAATGACTCGAAAATTGATGTCGTCTTATATTTTCAAAATTTCGACTAAACTTTTAAAAAATAGACGTAGACGTGGACGACGTAACTTTACGAGGGCGAAGCCTCGGGCAAAAGCTAATCTGGTATATAATACAATTTCTATATTTCTTTACCATTATAGGTAGTACTTAGATATAAATATTTAGTACATAGAGTATTTTGAAGTTTAATTAAATACCTACTTTGCAATTTCAATTTTAAGTGATTGATTTCCAAATTTTGAGGTTACTCGCTTAAAATATAAACGAAAACAGTGTCATATCGATCGGCAGGAGAGATATCAAGTATCAATTGCCTCAGATGATCTCAGGGCGACTCGTTGAGATAAGACACGTGTAGGAAACTAGTGGACATAGTATTCGTCACATGATGCGATGCACGGTCACAATGACAAAATATTGACAATGCGGATAACTTACCTTGAATTTTTCGGCCAGTCGGTGGCTGATATTTGTGATAAAATTCCGCCCAGACCGATTTCAATTTGTGATAATGTATGTAATTTGAATGTTAATTGAGCGTTGCTTAGTTTTCACCTAAGAGAATGCTTCGTAGTAAAGTAATAATAGTTAGTATTATTGTGTAATCTTATCTTATCTATCTATTCATACTTCTTTCTGTAGTCTATTTAATTTTAGCTCTTCGTCCCACGACACATGCTGGTCTAATGTGAACCTAACCGCGGGCTCTCAGAAGCTAATAAGCTCGCAGACTCCGGCAAATATAAGTGGCTGCACACGAGTTCATAAATTGAAGATCGCAAGTTATTTCTCAAGCGCTCAAGTTTAGCTCTTGTATGGTCAGGGCGACAGATTGTTATCGCAAAAGTTTGTGGGTTTGCTTGTACGTCTTTTTGTAAGAAGCGTGACGGAATGAGTCGTGTAGAGACGATTGCTTCTGTATTCTGTTGGACACGGATGCGGGTAATGGAATTCGTCAACAATGTACTTCAAAAAATTTATTAATTTGCTAGATTAAATCCGAAAATGGTGTGGAGAAGAAAAGCAGAAAAGTGGCCCTGGATTTCGACCCTTACCTGGCTAGGGAACAATCGGGATTGCGATCAAATGAGAGAGAGACAGTGTTTTTATTGGTCGCATTTTAATCGTTTAAGCTTAAAATAATGTAAATTACACATAAAATGAAACCTCGAATCTGTCTGTGCTTAGTCGCTAACTGTAAACTCACCTGATACCTCAAGACCGTTCTAAATAATTTGAAGTTTCGCTTGATTGAATTAGGAATGCATCTCTGCAGCCTAATTTACCTCTGGATTACAATACAAATTGAGTCACACTCACTTTATATGTAAAACTATTCATGAAATAAGTAAACGATGGGTTTTGGTTTAATTAAATCGGATCCACTCGGGTGAGAATAGCCTTCGGGTTATACCCGTACTAATGGCTTTCGGTAGTTCGGTTTTGTTTATGATTGATACAGATGACTTCAATTTATTTTCGATATGAGGTGGTGTTTGTTTCGGCGTATAAATAACGGCTATTTTTTTATTTATTTGCACGAAGAATATTTTATGTGCTTACGACTAGCGGTTTGATGTATTTTTTCTAAGGCTGTAACAAGTACTTTGGTAAAAACTATTAGAATGAAACGTCGCGACTTCCCACGAGCCACGTTTGATCAGAAATAATAAAACTACCGTTAATTCCTCAAGTGCAATTCAGATCTGTATCTGCATCATTTTGTCTGGGACCTAGTCTGGCGCATATCTAGTAACTAGTCTAGTCTAGGTCTGGCAGAGGCTTGGTCACGCGCAGATATGCACAATAAATCGGCTAAATGTAGACATTTTCAAATTGCTTACTTAGTTGAGCTTTTTTAACTGTGTCTATTGCTACTATGAAGAACATAACATAAGCGAAAATTGTTGGTATGAACTAATTGATAAATCATTCTCTACAATGACGTTGTCGATTGCGATCTTTTTCTTCACTAGGAGGTCCGTGAAAACCTTACATTTACCCATTGGACTGAATCAATTGAGTTCTAGACTCAATTGATTCAGTCTGAAAGGTGGAGTTTTAGCCAGACCATAGCCCATTTTTGCACGCGTGACTCTGGCGCTGTTGGTCAAGAATCTAGGTTAGACATAGGCAGCATCAGCACTAACTCAGGGAAAGTACACTCATCAATCGAGTGGATTTATCGCTGTGGAAAATTAAGTGAAGAAGTATGTATTTGTTTTTTTTTGAAAGTGAAATAAATTGTTTTGCTACTAGAGATCTCTTACTCTTCGTTAATAAGATTGAAGTAATTTTAGTAGCCTGTTTATATGTCCCACTGCTGGGCAAAAGCCTTGAAGATTTAATGATAAAAATTAAAAAAAAATACTTATTTTGATTTCGTATCTTTTGTTTGTTTGCGTGTTAAAACATATTGCTGTCATTACCAGTTCTATGGTCCTTTCTGCGAAGCCTTCTTAAAGCACACCTGAATAAAAATGCGTTGTATTATTTATTTGGATTTTTTCTCGTCTTAAACCTAAAAATTAACACCTGGGTTACCTGGCGCATTCTTTATCCTGCACACCGCACATTCTTGCAGTGAATCATTGACGTGTATGTATGAGTAATCACATATTCCCCTAGGTGTCTCGGCTATTGATCATTATCAAATATTATTCTTTAGCTATTGAAGTCTCCATTCTTTGAGTTTCTTTGTTTTTCAGTCCTCATTTCAAGGCCTGGCTATTTAGTCAATTTCACGTTACTATTTAGTAAAATTTAGTCATTTAGGAAGATCCTAATTTAGTTAGTGCGCACTACTCAAGGTTAGTGGTAGTTTCCTGGTGCATTGGCACTGCAGTAATGGTGTTTAGCTGATGTCAATGACCCTGAGTGCAATATAAAAAGTTGACTCGGCGCTTTCTGCAAATTGAGCCCATATCTGCTAAGCTGACGGCTTCTGTCACCGGTCGACGATTTTATCATGGGAACCAAATGCATGCGGATTGCAGACATATTGAGTATAAGTTTATTTAATTTAAATTATAAGTTTAGAACTCTTTTATATTTATCATTCTATAAGATTGATTTGCTAGTAAAGTATCAAGAACATTTACAATAACGTCATTTAGTATGTTGATACGAAAAGTTATTTTAATGAAGGTTATGGTAGACCATCTTTATGCCTGACCTGATATTATACATGACCATATAGTTGCAATGCAATTTCTCAGAAATAAGATGATCTCCGAAATAGAGAACCATTCCTTGCAAGGATTTATTATTAATTTCTATGACTGAGATATTGAGAAGACATGAATAAGTCCCGTTGCAGAAGAAATGGCCAGAGGTGTACAAATAAAAATTCTAACTATATTTATAGATATGTACTTAAAACTGAGAATCAAAGAAATGTTATTCTGGTATTTATTCTACTTAAGTGGAAAGAAAATTATCTATTCATTCCATTAGCAAATAAATAAATTAAGGCACATTTCGTGGTCATTCCTCGTTTCAAGGATTTCTTACAATATTTAACCGGCGCTATGACAGGCAGATGAAATACGTTGTCTAATTCATTATCACCAGGACCTCAGCAATTAGCGAATCATTTATCATAATCGCAGATTCACGAGGAGACACCGTAATGAACGGAACTTTCACATGCATTAGCGTGCGAATTGTTTTTGCTAGGTGTCATAATTCATCGAGCGGTCCCTTAGGTTGTCCATATCACTTGAATCACTCTTGACTTTCACTGATCAAATTTTTGTTAAAAGCCGGTCCGTGTTTCGCGAAAGTGGTCGGTCTGCCGTGTAAAGTTACTATACGAACTATAGTTAGACAATATCTTGGTCTAGTCTTTATACACGTACTCATTTATTTTTATCCTTGATAATTTATCTCTCTTTATCTGATTATCTGAGAATTTTTCCGGTTTCTCCCGGCGTTAAGCATCTAAGCTTAATATCTTTCGTATTTTTTCTTCATCATTTATCCTCTTTTTGACAACATCAAACCATAAATCCTGGACAACTTGTCTAATTATTCGCATCATTAAAAAAAAGAAATACTGCTATTTAATTACAATACTTATTTGAAATGCAATAACGGCTCTCCTTTGTAAACGATGTGACGGTTGTAGAGGAATTTTGGTGACAATAAATTGGCATGGAAAGTTCCATAGTAACGTATGTTACAATGCATCCCTCGCAACAGGGAGGTCTCCCTAAAAGGGCACTAAGGGAGCCGGCGCTCACGCCCACTCGGGCACACATTCTAGGCACGTACAGGCAAATTGATACCGCCGCACGATTTTAAGAAACTACATGTATAGAAACGCATTTTAACACATTAAGATTAAAATAATACCTGGGTGGCCTGAGTTAAATTTATATATACAAAACTAGCTTTTGCCCGCGATTTTGCACTTCAATCAAATCTTCCGCTATACGGCTGTGAAAACCGCATACAATTCCGTCCAGTAGATTTTGCGTGATACGCGAACAAACATTCAGACAGACAAAGAATAATAGTTTCTAAAATAATTTTTAGAAACTTATTATTCTATTATATTTAGAATTATTGTTCCGTAATCTATAACTATTTTTCTTTTATATCTCCTTTGCACAGCGACATAGCCCACTTAGCCGTTTTATTAAATGTATAGCTTATAATGAATATATGATCTAATTAAAATCAACGTCGTAGATGCAATTACAGTAGAAATGGTAATGAACCTGGATTCGCACGTACATATAATTATTGAATACCTGTGTGATAATTAAATTACTGTGCACCAGCAGATGATTTTAATTAGCTATAGTCTTACCTCACTTTTTTATGTGGAAGTACATATACGTAGTTAGGTAGTGCTTTTTATATACGTCAATTTAGGTTAGGCATTCGTGTTAAGGAACCACGAGTGTGCGAGTGAACAAGGTGTTTTTTAGTTAGATTTGTGATGTTTCTGTCTTCCCATACTTTCTTCAGTTCGTTCATTGCTGTCCCAGCCACGTTGATCCGTCTTTTAATCTCTGGCTCGCTGTTACCTTTATTGGTAATTATCCGAAGGTTTTATACATGCATAAATTACATCGTGCGAAGCCTGATCAAGTCGCTAGTTATAAATAAGTTTTATTTATTTATAACTTACATCTGTCATTACAGGCTAACCTAATTCTTTACAGAAAAAAGTATACAATCTATAAGAAATTAAAATTAATGTAAACGTGTGAATTCACTCTATGTCATTTGCCAGAGCTTTGAGTGTACGCAAATTAAAAAGAAATACTCAACAGACCCGTTGAAGTATTTCTCGCCATAATAAAAAACTTGACAAATAACGCAAGATAAAGTCCCCCCCAAAACTGGGTGTTTGTTATGGGCTTCGTGTCAAGATACCATCGGAAACAGATGACATCGTGACTTTGGTCTGCTACCATTACTACTGGAAATTGTCCAGTGGTTGGACGACATTGCGCAACGATATGTTTTCCTCTTTGGGCACTGATTTAAATGTCACCGGAGAGAATGGCCTCCGAAGTATTCTATAAACGACGGCACCTATATTTTATAAGCTGAAAATATTTATTCTACAAAAAATATATTGACAGATTGATAGATGATAGATGACATTTAATAGTTGTCTAAAGTGGAATATGTCCATAACGCACAGTGGAATGTACCCGGAATTTTTATAGATATTCATCACTAATAAGTTAATAACTTTTCTTTTCATTTCTTAAACAAATTATGCCCAGATTTTTATGGCTAGAGTTCAGATACCATAGGCTCGTAGATAAATCCGACCATGAGCACCTAATTTATGCAACAAAAAGCTTAAAGTGAAAGATTATACAGGGTGTTACTTTGCATTCTTGCCATATTCACAGAGGTTGTTATATTACTGATTCTGAACACAAATCAATTAAAAAAACATGATCAAAAGTTAGGTATTTTTTTTAAGAATATTTTATTTAATCGACATTATGTTATGAACAACACTTATTATCGAAACATATGCACATCACTAGTCCGTCGGCAAACTTGAGTACATAAGTCGGCAAAAAAAGCTCCGCCCCTTTTCTTTGTGCGGCGTAAACGCCGACCGACGGCCAGCCATCCCCGCAACCCCGCAACGCACCACCACCCCGCCCCAGTCTATTCGCGACGCCGACGCACGGCGGATGTCAAGATTTCGCTCGCTCCGCTCGCTCCGCTCGCTCTGCCCGGTCCGTGTTGTTTAAGTTGCGTATCACAATCAAATCAAGAAAATGACTGAAGCGTATACCAACCACGAGTTGGTGGAAATGGTGCGCTTGTATGCCATATGTGGTGACAGTTTGCGGCAAGCCGTGAATATGTTTGCGGAAATGTTTCCACATCAAAGGAGGCCGACCCGCCAGGTTATGCTTGCGGCCACACAGCGATTGAGAGACTTTCGTCAGTTTGACGTCCCAAGACACGCGCAAGCTCGAGGCAGTGTAGGGCTTACTGTAGAGTTGCAGGAATTAATTCTAGACTACTTCGAAGTAGAGCCCCGTGCCAGTACCCGTGAGGCAGGACGACACTTCCATGTGAGCCACGTGACAGTGTGGAGACTATTGAAAAGTGAACAGAAACACCCGTTTCACTTTAGAAAAGTACAAGATCTGCTCCCACAGGATAATAATGCACGAATCACATTTTGTCGCTGGCTGCTAGACAACCGAAACGCCAACATTTTGTGGACAGACGAAAGTTTGTTCACAAGAGTTGGTGTATTCAATATCCATAATGAGCACTGGTGGAGTTATCGGGACGAAAACCCCAGAAAGATAAAAAGACACTCTTTTCAACACCGATTTGGTTTAAATGTCTGGGCTGGCATAATAGACGGACATTAACTCGGACCTTATTTTATTGAGGGCCGTCTTACCGGCTCAACGTACCTGGAGTTGCTGGATCACGTTATAAACGAGATGCTGGATGACGTTCCTCTCGCTTCCCTGCAAAACTTTTATTACCAACAGGATGGTGCTCCTCCACATTTTGCAATCCAAGTGCGTGAATACTTGACCCGCAAGTTCGGTAATAACTGGATCGGGCGTGAAGGTCCAGTAAACTGGCCAGCATGGTCCCCAGACCTAACTCCATTAGATTATTATTTGTGGGGTGATGTTAAACGTTTGGTGTACACTGAAGAAATCAACAGTGTTGAAGTGTTACGCGAACGAATCGTTTCAGCATTCGATAAACTGAAACAGGATTTGTACGTTTTACGAAAACTAAAACGAAATTCTTTACGCCGTGCAAGACTGTGCATTCGTGAAAATGGTGAGCACTTCGAACAATTACTTAGAAAGACTTAGATTTTTTTTACTTAGATTAATTTAGTGTTGTAAATAGACGAATTAATTGTAAATAGGATGATTTCAGCTTTTTAACTACGCCAAAAATACCTAATTTATAAAAACAAAAATAAGTTTTAACTTTTTGATCTCTGAAGAAATGAGGGATAATGTAATAAAAAAATAAAACTAATTAATTAAAAATAGGTATTTCTGTCGGTCCTAAGCCCGTAAAGTAGGAAGGGAAATCTGAAATTATTCATTTACATGCGCTGTTTCGGGTGATTTCGGCCGTGCCAGACGGCCACGCCCACTAGATTTATTCCTATTGCGACTTATGAATGCACTCGAAAAAATTGGTTTATTCCTCAGTGTCCTGTAAATTTAAGTTTATTGATTACTCAGCCTGCGTTATTCTAGGATGTCTCAAATTAAACTAAACTGATTGGTATTGGTTAGTACTATTAGCTGTGTGAATATGGCAAGAATGCAAATTAACACCCTGTATATTACATTTTAATTATTTGAAAATTATTAAAAAAATATATTTATCCTGAAAGGATTATTAGAAGCAAGGCATTACGAGGAATCTATAAAAGGCTATTTTTTACATTCATTGGCACACCCACTTTATGTAAGTCTATTATTAAAAATTAAATATTGAAATATATAAAATTTTAAAACGTCTGTATCCAATCTGTAAAGTGTAAAGTTTAATTAGCTTGCAAGTATAACACATAAGTACAAGCGGATTGTGGAAAACGCATTGCTTTTGATTGCATATATTCTTTAGAGAATATATGCAATCAAAAGCACTTAGACTTATTTTATTCCATCCAACTATGCAGCTAGATTTAAATGTTTGTGTTATATGTTTTAACCATAGGGACCGGATTATGTA
Source organism: Plodia interpunctella (assembly GCF_027563975.2). Taxonomy (NCBI): domain Eukaryota; kingdom Metazoa; phylum Arthropoda; class Insecta; order Lepidoptera; family Pyralidae; genus Plodia; species Plodia interpunctella. Next base: position 6,651,693 of record NC_071303.1, read on the forward strand.
TATATGAAATAATATGATAAAATATGTACTTATTTTTTACTCATCAGTTCTTGCCCACAAAATGTGAATCGTTTTTACAAGATTTTATTTAAGTTTATTATTATTATTTAGTTTTATTTAGCTGTATCGGGTGGAATCTTGCAACTCAATTTTGAAGTATCTTTTCAACCGAATGAAATTTTGTACAATTGTTTTGTTTGGATGACAATGCATTATTATGACAAGGGTCATGCACCCTCACACCCACCTAGGACACCTAGGAACGGCTCCAGACGCGGGAACTCATCATCGGTTTACTGAACGGACATGATATTTTTGTCACACATTGAATGCAATAACATTTCTCTGACAACAATAAAAGTTTGTGTCAAAAATGACATTTTAGAAAAATCTTATTTGTTATATCATGGGAAATGCTTGACTTATTATTATTTATATAATTCTATTATTGTGAGGTGCATCAAAGTGGCATCAAATTTAAAAGTCTGGTTGCCTATTGACAATAGAGCCACTTTTCTATTTTATCAGAAATGAGAGACTAATAAACTATGATTGATTTTGTGACGAAACGCATTCGGGTTCCGGTATCCTTTCACACACTTTCTACGTAGTCGGCAAGACACATTTTAATCAAGCAATAGAGACTATAGACGTATTTATTTAAAGTGGTTTATGTTTTCTGGGCATCTTATTGTTATCTGGGTATGTTGCCTATCAGCTGCCTAAGCTGTGTCCCTTAGTCGCCTCGTACGACATCCACGGGAGGATATGGAGTGGTCCTATGAGGACTCGCAATCAAAACACGCAAATTAAATATTTTTATCTGAGCTTTATTCATCTGCCCATAAGATAATATTTATACATAGATGATCTCATGATCTGTTATTCGAAACTGTTTAATTATTACGCAAGAAATAGCAAATACTATATATTGTATGTTATAGTTACATTAGTATAACTTAACATTACTTTTGATCGACAACAACAAGTTGAGACAGCGACGGTCGGGCCGTTCGGTTTAATGTTGCGCTCGTAAGATATATGTTAATATAACATGTCTGATGTGTTGTCGATACCAATACAAGCCTTAATTCGGCCAGTGTTATAAACTAATGAATTATTCAAATACATCTTGACGGACAAATTTGAACGCATTGAAATCGTTCGTTGTGAACGAGCTTGATGCAATATGATAATAAAACCTTCGGACACTTCAAAGATTTTTATTAAATCGTGAAACTAAAGGGTTTTTATTTGACGTATTTTGACTATTTATAGTTAAAAAAATATTAATAAAAAATATTGTATGCGCATCATGACATGTGTAAGTCAACATCATGCCAACCTATCCAAATTCATTGCAAATTAGCTGTTATTACCACCATATCCTCTATACGGTGGTACTTCAATGCTACCTAACTTGATATGCAGTTGGCTGTACATGTGTACATAAATAATGTCATGTTGTTAATTAAATTGCTGTATATGACCGAGGGCAACTACAATATACTAAAACGACACGAGACATATTGAATACGTCCCGTATTTTGTTCTTGGTAATTAAATAAATGTTATGGTAACAAAGCAACCAATTGCAAGCATTTGACAACACGTATGCGGTAAAGATTAGTATATATGCTACCTACCTGGCCTGGCAGAAGGGGAAAAACCAAGAAGTGCTGGACTGGATGGAGTGGAGAAGGATAAAAATTAAAGAGCGGGCCCTTGGGTTTCGAAGCTTTGTACTGGGAAAGAGATCGGTAATGCGCTCAGACGAGAGAGAAACGTTTAAAAATACAAAATATTACATTCGATTTTAAATACCTACATATTGTTTTAGAAGATACGTACAAAACTAAATAAACTGTTGGGACATTGTAACTGTAATACTTATAAGAAATAACTAAGTAATTTTTGTGTAAGCACATATGCGGCCTCCTACCTCACTAATAGTAAGCGTTTGCCTGGGGCCGCTGCAAGGGTGGCAGCTAAACTTAAAATGGCCAAGTATTCTGTTTTATCCAATCAGTACGAGTTTGTTCCAGTTGCCGTGGAAACGGCTGGCCCATGGTGTTCGGAGGCGAAGCGCTTTGTTGGTGAGATAGGACGGCGTTTAAGGTGTCGTGGATATGACTACCGCTCCGGATGGTACTTGGTTCAAAGGCTATCAATTGCTATCCATCGAGGAAACGCAGCTAGCGTTATGGGTACTTTTGAACCGGGTACAATTGGGGGTGGCATTTTTGATTGACTTCGCAATTATTTATGTTTTATTTTGTTTTATTATTTGTATTTTTAATAAATGTATAATAAATAATTATACAATATGTATGTAATAGGTGTGTTGTTTAGGGTTGTTTGCAGTGAGGAGTTCTCTTTGGAATTAATATGTGTTTGGTATTTGAAATTAAGGACGATTTACCCAATTTAATTAAGCTGTTAACCTCTACAATCAGCACAAGCATTAACAGTTATATTTCCGACTATAACATTTTGCATTTAAATGGAGATTTAATGACGCCGTCTGGTCGCGTCGTCGTCTTGCTAGATCAACTATGGATCAGCTATTGATATATCTTTTTTAAATCCTAATTAAACTGCAGTCAATATAAAAGCTGTGTTTTTTGGATCACACCAATAATTGTTACGGTTCAGCAGGATGTCGTATCAGGTAACAACATTTTCTAATTTCATGTCGAAACAATGACAGTCGCTAGTATTCCAAGCTTGTTAACGATTGACTATTCGGGCTCGTTAACAGTGCAGTTGTTGCTCAACTCCGTGCATTGGCGACACAATAAAACATGGAGTTTACAGCAGAAATGCATTTCGAGTTGTCCAACGACAAATACTGGCTTCAAGCTGAAGGAGGCTAGCAATTACATTTTAAAAGCCGGAGTCAGCCCGCCCAAGTAGCCAACTACCTCGTGATTCCCGTTTAGCCAGAAAGAAATCGTGGCAAATAAATATAAACATGGGCCTATTGGCGCCAAAGGCAAGATATAAAGTAGACTTTAAGCGCCTTTTAAAATTCATCGCAGTATTGAAAGCCGTTTTATGTAAAGGTTAACGTAGAGCGAATTACATTTGTACGATCTCAATTTCACAATTTATCTTCAAAAGAGACTTTATTTTTGTCAATTTGTTTTCGTTTTCCTTGAATATTTTGAGCATTGTAAGTTTGATCTTTTTTGTAAGTACATAATTCTCTTTTTCCACGGTGTATTTTAAGCAACCATAACATATATTTAGATAAGCCGATCTGATTGCATCAGAGGATCGGATTGAAAACCCGTAATCTGATGAAGCTGCGATTGAACGAAAGATACTAACATATTATTCTTATGATTGTAAGTGTAATTAAGATATCGGCAAGTTTTCCGGTTTATCTCCGCGACGATGTGAGGAGCGGCTTCTCTTAAATCGTGCGCCCACTCTAATTCATCCTGAGGGATTCTCAATTAATTATCCTACAATCAAGCCTCTGGGGAAGGAGATTAATAGTTGTCAGCGGCTACTATCAAGATTACGTTGGTTTAGATGTACCTATTAATCTCTTCGATTTTTATATCTGAGAAAAAATATTACTTTTAGTTCATTATGTTCGATATGTATTTTATCTTTACCGTCTCGTATCTTTACTTCTCGAGTGTTAATTGAAAAGGATGTTTGTAATAATTTATTCGCTGATAAATTATGTGCTCTTTCTCATCCTGAGCGTCTTCCCGGTTACTTCCACGGTTATCTTATGACTGGATAAATTAAAATTTTGTTCAGAATAATATTGAAAATAAATAAAATAAAATTTCACCTATTTCCGGAATTTTGTTTATATTCGAGTGATTTTACATATTCGGTGCGAACGTCTCCGTGTGAGGTCATGCATTATGTCTTATGAGTTTTACGGAAAGCGGCCGCGACTCAGTTTTTACGACCTCTCGTATTCGACCGTATCCTTGAAGACATATTGCTGTATGCAAATTTAATGACACGTTGTTTATATCCTGTAATTATAACCGCGACCTACTAAACACGTAGCGGGTTTACAACTGCACCAAATTAATTTCTGTGAAACTGATTATCTTCCGCAATAATCCTCTGGCTCTGACAAATTACATCTACTGTACGAGTAGTTACCAGAACAATTACGTCACACATTTCCTTAAACGAGGAGCGATTAACGAATGGCCCAAAAAGGTGGGAAGATATGCATCAGGGAACAAACGATCTCACGGCGGGTTATCTCGACCCACAGGAATCAGTAGCGAGGTCGGTGACCTTTGGAAGTCACGTTTCACAACAAAAAGGGCTGGCGCAATAAAGCATTAAAATACCGCTCATCTGTCATCTAATAGCCACCCTATATCCTGATGCTTATGGCACATAACTTAAGACTTACTGTCAAAAAAGAGAAGGCTGTTTATTGAGGCTTTATATTATACCTTCGCTCACCGCCCAACACCCTTTGTGTAAGATACATGAACAGAGTAGACCTGTACAATACAATACAATACAAGTCGAATTCTGACTGTAAATGTGTGAACGAAATGTGACTTCTGTTTTTTATGTCATTCCGTTGTCGTTTGTAACGTTAGTTTTTCTTTGTTACAGGTATGTATTCATGCTTTGACTCTTCGGTGTTTCTGAAAATTGGCGAGGTCAGCTTCCACGGAAAATTATTATAACTACACAGGATGTAGGTAATTTGTCAATACACGTAGTTCTGGATGCCTTTGCAGTTAGAATATCAAAATCAAACACTCGTATCTAAATCGTAACATATACTATACATTCGCAGATATATGATGCTGGAGTGCGAGATGCTGTGGTTTTTTTTTAGTAATTCTTTACCAACTTTTTCTTTTATATAAAAAACGTTTCAATGCCGGATAAACTTATCACAAGTTTCTTGACGATGCGCACCCTAATATAGGATGCATTATGGCCACATAAAACTACCCTCATAAATATCTTTCCCTCCAAGTAGCCATCAACACGAGAAATAATATTTCGCCCTGTCCTATATACTTTTCTCTACCGCACTGTACTACGTTTTCATTCGAAACTAGTGATCTTCCGAAGATAATATTTATGAAATAAAAATGTAACCACTAAAGCTAAATCGATCAAAAGAAATGATAAATTCAAAAAGTATCACTTTTTCATTACATTTTCATGTCATTTTGATATGTAAATGTAACAATGTTACTTTATGGCTCTATCGCACTTGATTACATTGCGGACACAGACGTGTCATACACACTATATCTAAGAGAATGGAGAAGATTAGCTCAAGAATGTATTTCCTATGGAATAAGCTATTACCTTTTCAGTACTATGCGTTTATGTGAGTTCTGTCGATAAACTCGACAACGTTCTATGATATTTGCAATAGTAAAGTAGGCCTGAACTTATCATATCTCCGGAGCTATTCATGTCTGATTTAATAACGTGTACTAACTACCTTAAATTTTTTCATATAAAAGCTTGGCCTGATTATATCTTAACGATTTTAGTATGAAGTTAAGCACATTATGTCGTGGTTGTTCTGTGTTCCTTATTTTTCTTACCCGAACTTTGAGATTTTGCGCTCGAAATCGTTGATGACTGCGCTAGTGTTCACTTAGTTTTTAATATAATATAAGACCAACATTTGTTAATTGACGTCTTTAGCGAAAAGGCTGCGGTGAAGTTTGTTGCATCGCTTCTTTTTCACCTGCGCTTTAGAAGTCGGCAATAGACAGTCATTAGGTAATTTTATAACAGTAGTTTTTTTTACATCAATAAGTCATTATCATGCAAAATTGAATTAAGATATTAGAATTTGTGAATCAACTCATTTATAAAACAACTATTTTTTAATTTAAAATTGTCAATTCTGCTCCTTAATCATTTTGAAAAGTGCTGTCCGCCACTCAAAGTACGCGACAAGCCGGACAATTGAATCAGTCTCGAGTCGCGACTATCTCCGCCATGGCTTTATGTACAAACAAGAGCACTTCAACCTATACAACTTCACCTTTATTACCATCGAACTAAGGCAGCTACTTGACATGTTGGCTGTATGTTACCTTTGTTGTCGTGGTAAATGCGCTCCACGCCTCTATGAACAACCGGACTATTACATTTGTAAAGCTATCTCCGTCATCCCCAGGACAAAAGACGTGTACTGTTTTCTTATTATCACACCTTCAAATGACCATTCTAAAGGCTGTTGAACACATTTCTCAATTCGTGCGTGCATTGATGGTGGATGAATGGCTTGGAGAAAAATATGTTATGGAGAAAGGTTCACGGTTAATTAAAGAAACGTAACATTTTTACTTCCTATTTTTTACGTGGACATAGTTTCAAATTGCAATTATTCCAAAATATTATTTTGCTTCTAGTTCTAACTCTTATCTGTTATTAGAACTTCATGCACATGGCGGCGTCGTTTAAATAAATTGCTGTACAACACAACACCATATGGCGATGCATAAGTTTGTTTGAACGTCACTTGAGATACTAGGTCATTTCCACATGATATTATGCCACATTGGTTTGCAGAGGTCATTCAATGCTATCGGCCACAGCGCGGTCTGATCAATAATCGAGTTGGGTCGGTTATGCATATTTGTGCAGCCCTTATCTCGGTTATAAAAAGCAGGTAGTCGTATTCCCAGAACTATAAAAGCCACTAGAGAACCAATCAATGATTGCACCACTTTAACTGTATCTAATGGTATAAGGGCGGTGTTTTTGTGCAAATACATTTTTAAACACATGGCTTCCTGAAGGACCAGACTATTTGTTTTTACTACATCGTCGTGTCGGTTCTTTCTCAACTAATTTTCGTTCCATTCATCAAAATTCCACAGGATTAGCACTTGCTTCATCCATTCATATTTTTTACGAGCTTCGATCCTCATGTGGACCATAAAACAAAAGCGGCAGCATGCGGTTTCTATTGAAACCTGAGTCTCATGTGGATTTTTGGAATTTCTAAGTCGGTGGTCACGATGTCGAAGGCATTACAATCTTCGTGAATTTATTTATTGGACCCACCCACGGTCTCGCGATATTATTTTACGCCTGCGCCTGTGTTTATTTTGACGTAGGTGGATATTAGGTTATTATGAACAAAGGTATTAGTACTAATTACTACGTTGAGATCATAAATATTTTAGTTATGATAGAAAAATGTAATTTGTAATGGTTGACGACGGAACGCCTCGATGTACTTCAGGTCATTATGAGCCATTAGCGTCAGCAAAAAAAGTGATATTTATGACTCTGAATAAATGTTTAAATTGAAGCTCAGTTTCTTAGATTATATAAACAGTTTGTCTATTATTATTTTTAAATTAAATATAGTGGTATACGTATCTATCTGTGATGTTATTCACACTTTATTGATATGCCCGTAAGCTCACTGGATCTCTCCAAAAAAGTCATCGTAATATGTTATTCTTACGTCAGATTACGATTGGTAAGGTGACCCAGCGTGAGTCAGCCAACCAGCGGGTCCCTACGGCAAGGCTGTAGAAAGTGCTAGGGCTCCCAACCTTGTCAAACGAAAGGTCAGTCGCCATTTAAGTTGTTTCCAACTTCGCCTACGTTGGCCGTTTTCATAAATAAATTAATATAATTTGCATGGACAGATAGATACATTTCTGCGAATAATCTACAAAGTTTATTGTGGCCTTTTGAACAAAGTATAAGCTGAACAAATAACTTGTCGTTATTTGAATAAAATATTCCACCCGACACGGAGTTTTAAGACACCCACTTTTTCTACAGGAAAAGGTTGCTCCAAGTTTGGAGTAAACGATTCTCCTCAAACTTATAAAAGGTTTAAACGGAAATGCTAAAAATCTTCAACAAAGGAAGTTTTAATTTCTTGAAATTTTATGTAGACTTTGTGACTAAATAAACCAATAAGTTTTTAATGAGTCTCCTTTTCGTCTCCTTGGAGTTCGAAGAGCATTGTGCTCTCACAGAAATTGCGTGGGACTGAGATGAAGCCTAGTGGTATCAGGTTTAGTATTTACGTAATAGTGACAGTTCCTCAGTCAATCAATGTGCATAACTTTTTAAAGTAAATCAAAGAATGAAATGCGTATGCGCTCGCTTTTATTGCTATTGTATGGAATTGTAATGCGTAGATCACGCGTCTACGCAACCAGCCACTATATGTATAACAATACAATAATCGTGCTTAGGTACATACGCTTTCCGTATGCATCGGACTGTAGGGTCAACATCATGCTGCTGTTGTCTTTAAACTTTTACTTTAAACTTACTATTAGCACAAACAAGCCGGGAAGTGGATTTATCACAACATCCTTCGTTAGCTGCAGGCGTTCCGTATGCAGACACACCGCAAGACATGCACGTTGTATATGCACACATATCTGAGATCCGCCAAAGTGAACCGTGGTATGAAGCGATTCGACTCGCGCGCGCGGCTCAAATTCGTTCCGTGTTTGATTACGACTTTCTTTATTTTATATTCATTATTATTCACTAAATATTGATAAATATTTTGTTTTTTTTGTGCCTTATTGTTATCGTTATACCTATTTGGAAGAATTATAAATAATTTTGATCGTAATCTACTAAATATCTAATCAAAAGCACAAATCTGTCACTTCATGGTTGAAGTTGTTTTTAATAGCACCATGTGTGGAATCCGGCCCTGATCCATTAATATACTTGTATATTAAAAGCCAAGACTTCCTATGACGTCTGTTAGTCTATGGACTAACAGATACACACCACATGTGGTGTGGCGCCTGATGCACATGTAAAAATATTTCTAGGTCTGAACTAGCTCGTTATATTTTCCAGATTGATCCGCAAATAATATCTATAATAATGAAATGCATTACAGGCTAACGCTGTAGTTTACGATTTACATCATGTAAATGTAGTATTTTGGCTACGGACGAAATTAATTTTCTAATTTTAGTTCAACTTTCAACCATTTCAATCGTATAAACCACTCGCTCAATATATATGTATCTGTAATGTATCGTTCGTGGGTAAGTTGGAATTGAGCCCGCTTTGCATCGGTCAAGCGAGCGTTGCGTTTGCGCATACCAAGTGTAACGTAAACAAATAAAGCTCGACTGGAGGATTCTTGTAACTTGTCTGTTTGGATGCCACTCTGTGTATTCACAGGCTGAGTGCGCTTCATTTGAACTACACTCCTTCTATTTTGTTTCTCTTATTAGAAGTCAATTAGTTCAAAACTTATCTTTATTATAGTCTGTTCTTCTTGCTCTTTTACACGCATAATTAGGATAAAGTTGTTACTTTTCACATCATTGTGACCAGTATTTGACTATACTAAATTATTACTAAATTCTTCATTAGATGTCGTTTGATTTGCGTATGTAGGATTAATAACACTAAGTACTATTTATTAAACTACAACATTGAAATATTTTAAAATAATCATGATTTAGCGAAGTGCTTTACCGTCAGCATAAATGACTTACGATGTCTATTTTTGCGCTTACACGATCATTTATATTGTCAAGAGCACTACAGCGAGTAAAATGCTCAGCTCAATGAGATCGGGCCCCTGTCAATACCACTGATTGGAAACTCACCGCGCTGTCACGTTTTATTACTTTTATTTATATGCCTCGTAAGCCCAGCTTCAGCACTATGCCAATAATATACTTACTATCAGTGCAGTCCGTACAGTTTAATAAAGACTACTAACTAAGTAAAGATATGCCTAGGTACGCATGTTTAGCTTATGTACGTATGTAGCTATGTACCTTTTAAATGGAAACTTCGCATAAAATAAGCTATCCAAGGTATACTATACCTATGTTACTAATTCGCATATTTATGTAGGTATTTTGTAACATCCTGTTGAGGAGCTATTAAATGACCTTTTTGGAACACGATTTAGTATTTTAGCCACAATAAAAAAACTTTTAATTAATTTTCTTGATAAGTAGGCAAGGCACCTATTCGCAGAGTAATCCATCAAAGTGCCTTTTTTTATCCCCCTTTCTATCTAATACTGGTTTACAACTTCAAAAGAACTTTACAAAGGTGTTTTTATTGGGGCTTGCTTTTATCATCTTTTATGCTATGTTCAGTGAAAACAAACATCAAAGATATTATTATTTGAAACATTTCCTGTTAAATAAGAATAAATAATACAGACCACGCGTTCGCGAAGTGCTTTGAAAAACAATTATTGAAATTTTAATTACAGTGATTAGTTGACATTAGTCACTAGTAATCATTTATTGTCTGAGGATAGATTAAATATAGTATTGATATTATTGATTTATTGTGCAACTTGCGATAGGAACATTATTATGTGCTAATCGTCTGCCCACACTACGGCATTACCTACACGTTATAAGTGCTGTAGTGCGAATAACTGAGAAATTAGTACTAGGTAATTAGTAGTAATTTCCTCATTAACTCACAGGACACCATTGTAAATAAACACCCGATTTAATGAGTATGCAAAGCAATAGAAAGTGTTGCCGTCGGTTTTCCGGACATCATGTGGACGCAATCACACATTCGCGCTATCTGCAGGCGCCAGCCGCGCGTGACCGCTCATCTCGTTACCCCTGCCTAACCCCGCGTCCTCGTTGAAACAAAGCTATGCGATGCGATGCGAATATATCAAACGTATGGATGTCAATGGCTGTTACATTGATACATTTGATATTTTCGCATCGCGCCGTGTTGTCTCAATTAGGACACCCTTTAAATCTGTGTCTTCACCAGAGATGTAGAGAGCTTTAAAAGGGTATTGACGTCTCCAGCAGAAATATGAACCGTTCGTGATAGCAGTTTTTCACTTACCTACATATACGTTTTACAAAAATCCCTCCCTTCTATCTAATAAAATTTCTCAGCTAGGCAAATTATCTTTAATTTGCCTAGCATTATGGACGACCCCTCATTCAATAACCACGGAAATTTTTGCACGTCTCTGGTGGAAACGTAGCTTAATTCCGACCCTGTTAATGGATCCACGCCACATTATAAATTAACTTAATTAAACAACACTTGTACTTCACATCTCGTTCCTTTTTACGAGTGGGATTGTCCGAAATAATTTTGATAATTAAACGTTTAAGTTAAGATTGACATTTGGCGTTAAGATTTATTAAAGTGTTAATCGTGCAATAGAATTATTTCTGAAAGATTTAACATTAATAAAGATAATTATTGATACTAGTTAATAATTAAACGTTAGTTATGTATATTAGTATATCTCAAATTTTATCTTTGAAATTTTTCACTAAATATTGTACAGCTAGTAGGTTTGTAGAATTAATAAAAAAGATTTATGACTAATGCGTGACTGGACAGAAATACCGTGAAATTATTAATCTACCGGCTTTGTTATTTTTCTCTGTGTATTGTTTGTTTGGGCTGTTAGAAAACACAAAAGTATGAAGCGTAGATTTATTGCTAAATGCTTGCATACATACATAATGCTAGCGCAATAATTACTTTTCTTGGATATCCACTTAGTAGTCAAGCAAGATGGTGGATCAAAGGAGAATACATACATTATATAAATGTATCTTTAAACAGTTATTTGTTGCAATCATGTGACTAACGTCCACCAAATATTTCGAATGAGTCGTGTCGTGCGTGATGCTATTTTCATCTTAGACTCAGTGAACCTTTTGATTGACTGCACCTGGGTATGAAAGCTAGGGCAGGGCTGCAAAATTAGCTTTGGAGGGTCGCAGAGGAAACCACTCACATAAACATCACAGGCAACCTAATTTTACAACCCTAGCTATTTTCATGTGTACACGCATGGTTTCTCGACTCAATTAAGAGCAATAAAAAATATGGATTTCTGAATACGCCCCTGTGTTTGCAATTTTGTTACAATTGATGAAAAATACTGACGCGTGATCTAGCTTTGCTCTGAATTTCCTAGAGAACATTTTCCCATAGATTTGATACATCACATATATGGGAAAATGCAAAGTCTATGGGGGATTTCGTAAACACATGTATTTAGTAAGTACTTCATACGGAGTACTCACTAATTCCATGCGTAAACATAACAACAAGTTTTTAGTGTCTGTGGGGGATCTAGCTACCTACAGGTAGCTAGATCCCCCACAGACACTAAAAACTGTCTTTTACTAAACGAGATTCTCGTTCAGTTGTTTTTTATATTACTATTGCTTATAATGGTAACGTTTATAAAAATCGCACCAGTATCGCACCGTCCATAGCACCAGTAACTACTGATGTATAGCGCTTTGTATATAGCAAAGTCTGAAATTACGCAGAGATAGGAACCAGCATGAGTTTGCAAGGCGCGAAGTGTCTGGCTTTTGAAGTAGGAGCAAGTTTCAGTACTTGAAGGCATTAAGTTTTCACACGAGCAGACGAGGGTCGCACTCACGATCCCCATATAAATCTTACGACTTCTGGATTGTAAGGAGGTTCCGTGCGACACTCCGTCAGCACTTTTAAAGCTCGGAATTAAAATGCAGTTGTAATTGACTGGAAAATTTTACGCATTTGATGAGACTAACGCGTTGTTATTATTTGGTGGAATTTTATCCTTCAATGTGCGAAAAATCGGATAAATTTAAAAGTTTACCAAAATTGAAGTTTTGCCAGATTGTCGCATCATTTACGCCGTGACTTGTTTATTTCGGAATTTGGGTGGTTCATAAATTAAAATATAAGGGTGCATGACAGTGCGTTTTATATAAAGGGGTGCTGGTTGATGAGAATTATAACATTGCAGTTATAAGTTGCAAACCAGTTTGAAAATCACGAAAACAGATGAGTAATTTGTGGTTAGAATGTATTGTATAAACTACTTAACCTTTTCTTTCTTTTGTAATAAAATAGTATCTAATTTTGCGAATTCTTAGATAAACACATTGTCATCTATAGGTATTATAGGCTATGTGTGCAAAAATAAGTGCCTTAATTTTATACTTATTTTGTTTATGAACGGATTTTAATTCTGAAGCAGAAATTACTTCAATTACAGGCGCCACTCTCAGCATTAATTTACTGAGATGGTCGGCTTTAAGACGAGTAATTAAATGGGAGATGAAAGCATAATACTGATCCTTCGTTATAGCGCAAAATAAGGAGAAATTGCGTTCAGAGACGTAAGCGTTTAAGAAAGTTTTGAAAGTTTAACTAATGCCGTGGCATACACTGTGAAACTAATTAAAACTATTTGTAAACTAAGGCAATGCTCACGACATGTCAGATCGATGCGGCAAGTAGGTCTAGGTACCCATGAATGATGAAACCAACTACGACTAGAAAGCCTAATAGTACGTGTATCAACAGCCCCTGCCCTCTATGGGTAAGCTTGTGCCATTCAATAAATTAAAGAGTAATCAATCATTTGCCTATTTAAAGTCCTTTACTCATATATAGGGCTTTAGACTCTGCTCCACGCCTTTATACTTTGAAAAAATAATGTAAATAACACAATGTACCTGCATGGTCCTTAGTGAGATCTTATTTAGCCTACCTTCTAGAGGTTGTATGATAAATCAGCCTAGATCCATATATCGTTTAATCTAGAATATGCGATCTTGTATTTACTAAGGACCCTTCAAGGAGGTTTAAAAATAATCCTGTATTACTTCGCCTCCGAGGTATCTCCTGTTTTCAGATTTTGTGGCGAGGGCGTAGAAAATTGATCTGTATCTAAAGGTAACAGGGGTTAGTATTGCTCGCTCGATTTTAATGTGAAATCGATTAGACTTCTTTGTTTACGGAGCGGATTTGTATCGGAGTGTAATCTGCTCCTTAAGCCGTGTCGTGTCACATGGGCCATCTGCGTATCGGTAAACGATCTTGTGTAAAAAAGTCACCTCCATATTTAAAGGGTGTGACGCTAGCGACGATTAACAGGGTAGCTGATAAATTTCCACCGCCTACAATATGCTTACCATTGAAATGTTATTTTTATCTATCCATATAAGTATTAGATAACCCTAAAACTCAGCCCTTACGTAAGTACATGTTTGGTAGATACATATAGTTCATGGCATAGTAGGTACTCCGTACAACCGAAGTACTTACTAAATCCATGACATAGGTTCATACTTCATGATCTCGAGAATACATAGAGTTACCTGTAAATGTAAGTTTATATCAAACCAATCTTATTTATGGCGTGCTCACAGTAGACAAATAGCAAATGTTTGGTTCCATAGTCTGTTTTATATTTCATGTTAACTAGCCAACTTCCGAGGACTTTCACATTGTCTGTGCAACTAACGAAGGTTCTCTTGTGGCGTATTCTGGGTTACATCCGGCACTAAAAAGTGTAATTTATGTACGGAGAGTTAACCTCTACAATTAAGGAAGGACAAAGGATGATTTAAGAGTCGCCCTGGCAATAAGTCAACGTAGGATCTGCGTCGAATAAAATTGACCATTTATGTGTTGTGTTGGGCCGTTGTTTGCGTGTTTGGCATACAATGGCAGGGTTACATGCTTGTACGGGCCACGACTGGCGCCGGCATCGGCGCTGCGGTATGCGCGTGCTCATCCGCAGGTCTGTGAGCGTTGCGTTTTTGTTAATTAGCTATGCGTTCAAAAATTGATAACTGTCGTAGATTCGTAATATATATAGATGCGATAGTTTTTACACGATCAATGAAGCCATATGCCTTTAAAACACAATTATTCTAGACGTTTTATACTATGTAAACTATAATAATCTGTAACACGTGTTTTAGATATTTAGGGGTCTATATGGCATGTAGTTGTTTCTTCAGTTACTGTATTTCAAAGGCAATAATTCGTCCAAAAAAGTTGAGGTATATCAGCAAAGCTAGTATAGTTCGTGTAGCACGCGATATCTTCCGAGATGAGACATCGACGCGCGCGCAAGGTCACTAAGTGCACGGCTGTTACGCGATATCGCTGACAATGACAACCACCACTTACTCTAGCGCATGCAGTTTGCAGCGGTACATGGTGTTGTCATCTAAATTGCAAATATTTGTTATATGGAAATGAGTTTGTGAGGCAATCATTCAACATTCGCAACTTTCCTTAAAATTGAGTTTTCCCCAGGTGATGTGTGTACCTAAGTTGGCAGAATAATTCGTATTCGCAAAAATATGAAATTCTTAATGTCTGATTACTTAATATTACATACAAATAGTAATAGAACATTATGGTTTAGTTAATAGATCGATAGTAGTTTTATGGTTATAGATACAACTATTTAAATATGCAAAATTGAAGACCCTTTGTTTATTCAAGGGACTGGGTACTTACTATCTCCGGCATCGTGCGTCAGCTGACGTTCCATTTTAGGACTCCACACAAAATATATAGACTATAGAGTTTTAGTTTCATTTCCATCGTGTGCCAAAAATAATCATGGTGAATGAATTTCTTTCGTTTCACGTGTAAGCAACACTACGCAAGTAAATGAAGTCGAGTAGTATGTCAAATCACAGAAAATGCCTACATTTCAGCATATTGATTGATCAGATTCATTTACCAATAGTGTGTTTTTCAGATCCTTCCTCTAACACGATTTTCACTAAAACTATTTACTGTTAGATTCTTCCAGCCTACCACATCTACATGTAATAAATTAAGCCATATTAGATTATTGCACAGCCTTGCTAAGGAATTATCACTCTCACATCCTATTGTTTTCCCAGTTGCTTTCTCAGGTGTCGGAGCCCTGTCCGCTTTCCTACTTTATTTTCTCCATTTCCCACGGTCTTCGGCATCCTTAATAGTCGACCATTTTGAAAATAATAATTATAAATGAGTTCTAGAATCGAACCCCAGCCTTACTGGGACAGTTCTCTTTGACCAGACCATTGGCACGCATATCCTTTGGGTAAGGAAATAAGGAAACATGTATACTTTCCTTATTTGATCCTCGGGTGGTATCAATGGCAACAACGCGACGACGACGACTGTGTTATCTAGTGCGTCACAAGGCAGGCTAGACGGTTATTTTAGTCGCAAACTATCAATAATATGTCACTGATAAATATTTACACGTTTAGGTAATAAGACGCTATTGAGATCAATGCAATTATAAGGATTGTTAAGTATAACTAAACCATAATGTTCTATTACTTGGAGAACTTTCAATTTGAGCGTTTTCTAACTTTTTCCTTCAGTCTTTAAATGTTAGGGCCTAGTCTGCTGAAACAATAATGATTAAATAAAACTTATAATTATCATCTTCCGCAATCATCCGATATCTCAAAAATAGTATGGAATCTTATAAGAAATCACTGTCGCCTCGTTTCGCAGAAATGCGGAAAGAGTGCAGTTAAAATTGAATTCTTATGGATCACCATATCCATTTCAACTTTGTACTCTTCACGTATTATCTTCTTATCAGGACGTATATGATACATATACGACTACTAAGTTCTTACAATCTTAACGTACGTAAATACCAATTTACTTACGTCAGTACGTGCTAGCACAGCGAGATTTAGGAAAGAGTATATCTGCCTCACAATAGTAAAAACTGACGGTAATTCTGTTTTATTCCGAAAATAAGGGCTATTTTGAGCCTCCGCTGTTCTTCATTACTTCAGATCTTAAAGTCCGGCAACGAGGTGTATCCTAATCCTTGTACGCAGGGCCATATACTTTTGAAGATTCGGCTATGATTTTACAACCGGCCTCACATCAACCTTCCTTAGTAATAAATAAGTACTTAAAATAACAGTACAAATAATGCACAAAACTGCAAGCAAAGATAAGGTTAAAAACGACCGTTGTATCTTATTGCTGGGCGTCGCTCACATTCCCGCGTGTTGCGGTACACAGATAACAATTATCATGTAATGTAATGCTAGCTGCAATTCCATGTTTTACAGTATATTATATTGGCAACATTGTAAAGAAATATCAACATAATATCTTAATTATAAATTAGGAGATTGCTCTCGTTGCTCGAGCTTATCAACTGGTATCAGCGATTCATATTTTTTTATAATAATAAGTTATGTAATATTTAAAAATTAGAAAAATGAAATAAGATAAGTTTAACAATTATTTATATTGTGTAAAAGGCCATTTTGTTTAGTTAGTAAATTTGGTTGCTTGAATTAAAGTAATTCAACCTACTAAATTACCTGTTGTATGATTCGATTTCTAGAGAGTATTGTGTTCTAGTTAACAATAAAGAAGGTAGGTACTGGTAACTATTCCATGAAACTTGCTCTCAAGAAACTCAAGATAAGTACTTCTAGGTACTTTATATTTCTAGACACTGGTGGATTTTATATATTATTTTCACCTGCCTCAAAGTCTGTCTGTCAAATCTTGCCAGTCAGTGTGACCCACTTCCCTGTTTCCATGTCCTGTAATAAAACTCAACCCCAATACCTTCGAGTGTGGGCTCATTTCATTTGACTCTGACAAGGAGTCTTGTCCCATATAAATATATCCTGTCAATAACAGGAAAGAACGAGGAATGTCTATAAAAATTGTTCTACTTGATTTACAGATATAAAAACAAGTATAGTTAGTATAAGTATAGTTAATGTAAAATTGAAAAGTGATTTCAAATAGCTTTCTATTTTATTTGTCTTATAGTTGCTATTTCTAGCTAATATCAGATTTAGGTGAATACCCAGAAAATAAAATCACGTATTTTCAGTGTCTTATCAAAATAATGATGTCTAATGAAAAAGCCCATAATTGTTACATTATTCTGAAACAATGTTCATTCATGTCAATATTATTGTGGTTAATTAGTATTACACAAATAAGGTGACGCAACGCCTATGTCATCACAGGTTCCCCTTGCGTTTCTTGATTAAAAATATTTACTCCCAAAATTACAGGCCGTTAATTTGCCATAAAAGGGTGTAGGGCGTAGAACTAAGGTAAACAATGTCAGTAAAGCTGAGGTTACGGGAAGCTATAAAGCGAAAATGAAGGATATCGCTGTTTACTGTAATGTAGTTTTGTAACCTTTCTTTTCTCATAACTACTTATTATAAATACGCCTCCTATGTGTTACAAAAATCCATGTTGACTTTTTGTTTTATTTCGAGAGATAAATCAATTCCTACAAAAGCCTCAAAATAGAAATTTTTTCACTTACAACAACACATTGTAGAAGGAGGCTAACACGTGTATGCGTATATGTGTAGGCTAATAAAGTTTGTAGGTAATTCGTTTTTAAAATATACGTAAATACTTAACTATATGCAACAAACAACAAAATCATCATCGTATTACAAGTTCCCAAATTAAAAATTAACAAGTAGAGTCATCTGATTATATCTTTGAGTCTCAAAATAAACAGAAAAATGTATTATATCAATCGTAACTAACAGCCGGCGTAATCGATTACGGCCGAGAACTCGATAACTCTTCCAATAACCTGTTTCTTTTGAGAAGGGTAAGGCAGCTTGACATTGCACCCTCGAGTATCATTTCGTAGTTTTGTTGTGAATCGATAAAATCTGTTATCAATCGGGATCGGGACTCGCGCGTGGTCGGACTTCGCTTGCGCGGATTATTCTCCCGAATGAATGAACCATTTGGGTTCCCCTAGAAGGGAACCTGCCCCTGCCTTACAATCCAGTTTATTGCATTATTTAGGCTATTACTGATGGCTTTTTATAAACTTTGTAGGGGAAACTGTCCGGTCATTCTGGATAAAAGACAGCGCAAATTGAGTCGGGTAACTTTTGTGGAATTTTGGGGTGATGTGTTAGTATTTACTATGTCTAATATGCCTCAAAGCACCCTGGTATTAAGTTTATAAATGAATTACCCTAGTTCTCAATAATACCTATGAATTACGATATAAATGTTATTCAATTTCCAATGTCATAATATTGATAAGGCGCGCTGGCGCGCTACATAATAACTGCATTTGTATCAAGTGCGGAACAAAGAATAGTGCACCTGATTGCATATTTGTTGCACAATAGTCGAGCGGCGGTGGCGGGTGGCCAGTCAATCAGTCCAATTAATAGGTTTACGCGATCCTGGGGGGTCTTAACCGATATTATGTTTAGTCCGATCGTAACCCACCGTTTCAAGTCTGGAAAGTGTGTTTATGACCGAAGTCTTCGGCTCGTAAACTTGTTTTATTTGTAGAAACTCAGATTTAGGAACGTAAAATAATATTGTAAAATAATATTTCTGATTATTCTCTATCACATACTTACGTATACTTACGTATTTACTGCTGCTTTTAGGATGTTACTAAATTTTGAAAAATATAGACACCTCACACATTATCATCATTAGGTTGAGGTACTTACTACTTATGTAGATGTAGTCGGAGTTCACTAACGAAAATAGCGAAATCAGGAAAAACTAAAACGACTTAAATAAATAGCAGACTTAAAAGTTTTGTGCATAGTTTCAGCAACTGACGCTAAGCTCCTGCGAGCGGGCTTCGTGCCACATGCTAGAACAAAGGCGACCACAAATCGCCTATCCCTGACAAAATGCAACATTTCAGATAAATCCATTTAAAACGGCGTCGACGATTCTAGACAACATTAAGTATAAACTTTTTATTAAGTACACGAAAATGAAATGAAAGTAGTAGAATTACATTATTAGTTACTTTATTTTCCGGTCCACCCTTCCTTCACATGCAAGCTAAGGACTCAAAGAGAGCTTGAAGAGGCCGACGAAGTGGTTTGCACCCGAATAAATGTCGATACTCGACCTTTAGCTTCTCAAGAGTTCTACAGCGTTTGAGAAAAAATATCCTGCCCTGCCATTGATACATGGCTACGATCCGCCTCTATCACGTCGATCACATTTTTAAGTCTAATTTTTTCCCGACTGCAAAGGAAGGGTATTGTTTGCTGTTTTCTTCGTGACAACATGTACTTAGTTATACTTTTTAGGAATCGTAATTTTTCTGAAAACAGATTAACTTCAAAATTTTGTGCCACTGAGAAGGAATTCATTCTCGTAAAATATTTCAGCGTGTGCAACTTGGACCAAAGTAAGTCTGCAATAAAATTACCACATAATCTGTCACATAAAGCGACATGATCGCGAATGGGGATATTTTCCTGCGTGTCGCGTGGGAGGGCGGCTCTCGAGAGTGCAGGGTTTGAGAGGCTTCGCTGTCATGCCAGGGATTGACGTTCAACGCACCCTCTTCATGTCCCACTTGAATACAACCGTTATATCTATACAGCTGTTAGGATTCACAATGAAATCTTATGATCAAATTCAAAGTTGATTTCATAAAAAAAATACTTTCGCTGATGTTATTTATTATATGTTTTTCCATTTCCATTACTAGCTGCGCCCCAGGGCTTCGCTCCATGGGAATTTTGGGATAAAAAGTATCCTATGTGTTATTCCAGGTTATATTCTACCCGTGAACCAAATTTCATAACAAGTAGATTACATATACACATCCTCACAAACTTTTGCATTTGTAATATTACACTAGGCACGTGTATTTATAATGGAATAGACTGGACATAGGTTGCAATTTTAAAGCTGTAATGTATATGTAATCCAGTAGAATAATGTTGATTTTTCCCAGCCTGTAATCAATTTAGGTCTGCAAAATCAACTACACAAAAACGCAATGCGTCAAATTTACATTGCAAGTTGCTAACGTAATTGTAATGTAAAAACTCGCGGCTATAACTTGTTCTGAACAAAATATAATCGAGTAAGGATAAGCAAGAAATTGTCGACTTGAGCTCTAACAAGCGACAAATACCGACCCGTATCTCCAAGTGGCCCTATTTCATTTTACAGAACAGCTCAATAGGAAATCGAGATGCTGTAATAAGCTATATTGCCGTAATATTGCTCTAAAGACGTTTCCGATGTGGGATATTGGCGTATAGTAATAATAGAGTACTTATTTACGACGTAATAGTGCATCGTTATTGGATATTTCGGGTAGTAATAATAGCAATGATATTAGGTTACTTGCATTTGAATAAAAGTATACAAAATTACAGATAACTTTATGGTACTACGTACGCCTACTTGTCATTCTTTGCTTTAAATAAACGACATTTTCGCAGTTTACTTTTGCAAATGTGGTAAATGCCAGTTCTACTAACAAACACGTGTGTACTTGCCTGCTTATATTGAAACGATTTCCTGCGTCGCCGCTTTATAACAAAGGGAAATGTCTCCAATCCGAAGTTATTCGGGCGGCACGCAATCGTCATTTAGCTTCTACAAGCAAACTGAATGCCACAATTATTATAAATTAAACTTACGGTGGTTAATTTGTTTCCATAGCTGAGTCATCATTATTCAAAATCAAAGGTGATTAGCTCCCTATACACGCAGTATTCTCGGTAGCTAAAGTCGGCGAGAATAAACGATAATCGGTACCTTATTTGGGTTCAGGGCTAACAACTTATCAGCTTATAATGGATCTTTGGAAGGATAAGAAGGATAGATAGATCATTCAATGATTTGACTTGACCAATGTAGAAAATAGTACATAGTAGGTAAGTAATAAATCCGCAAACTATTATTCAACGAAGGGAAGCTTCCTTTCGATGAATAATAATTTGCGGATTTAGAAAGGAAGAGAAGAAGAAAACGTATAAAATAAAAGGAAAAATATTAATTATCCAATGCGAAAAGAGAGGCAAGGGAATTAGCCCTTGCCAAAAACAAACCTTACATGACAGTAAACCAAACAGAAAATCTGATGTTTGTACGCAAATCTCGGCACCATTTTGTATAAGTATAATGAATAATAAATCTGCAAATAAGCAATTTGCAACCCTACCATTCTATAGCTAACTAGATGGTCGTACAGAAGCGCTACGTGGACAGGTTATTCATCAAAACGTCACTCGTCTTTAACGATTTGCCTCGGGATACGAAACTCAACTGTCAACGTGCGTTATCGGGGCATCGATTGATCTCGCTAAGTAGCACTGTTCCCACACCAATCAACTGCTCGATATTCATTGGGCAACGTGTAAACATGTTCACTTGCTTGTTAATATACAACAAGTAACAAATTACAAGGTGTTGACTGTTCGACGTATCAGTTGGGACCTTTCTCGTTCTGGATGTCTCCATTAGATGCCATGAGCCAGCAGTGAGGTAATTGCGCTTTCCTTTCCGGGAGCGGTGATTACAAAGACTCGTAAGTAGGTAGCGCTGTTAAGAACAAAGGAAGAAAGTAATTTTGTGCACGAGCGTGATGGATAGGGAATGATCTGACCTAAGGGTGATATTCCGCAACATACTACTATTTTATAGTATTGTTTCTATTAGGGGAGAAAAATGGTGCCGTAATGAGAGTGTAGCTAGGTATGTGTAGAACGACGAAAAAACGGAGGGTGGAGTTATCCCGCGGAGAGACGTCGCCAGGGGGATGCCGACTGTCGAGATCAGGAACAAAAAACATTCGGCTCTGAGGATCGCAGGATTAATCGAGGATTTTTAAATGTTTTCTCTAATCTGGATGTTTTATTTTTATGTGAGATAATAAATGTTCAAAACGGATGAGATATTCGTATCACATTTATGTTCAGTGAGTATTGTGGTTCTTCTGCGTTCCAAAATAGCAATTACTACATTCACAAATTTATTATTACTATAGTAATAATACCTTATTATCTCAATATATTACCCTGGTTATCATTTATAAAAAATATTAACCCTACTAGGATATCAAAATTTGTATATATAGACTGGATATACCTACGGTGTTATTAGTTTGCATGAAATTCAATTATATATAAATGAAGTAAAGTAATGGAGCGGCTCCGGGTAGGGGTGGCCATGGTGCGCCTAATGCAAGTTCGTGTTTCGTTTCCAGAGGGCCATTGACTCGTCTGCCAGCACCGGCACCCAAACTTTGCTAGTGTTTGTCTTGCTCGTATCGACAAGAGATCTGTTTGCCGAGTTCTGATGAGGACATCAGAAATCGGCAAACAGTTGATCATGTTTGAACGCTTTTGTATTAAGATATCTTGACCACTAATGTGTGTTCATAAGTATCGATACATACCTATGTATTCGACAAAGACAATAAAAAGAGATTTTGATGTCTCTTAGTTACGAAATATTGTTGTCCATAAAACAATCCCATAATGTTTTCCAAGCATAAAAGAAAACACCTTTAACATGTTATCATAACAATCGTTGTTACATAAAATGGAATAAGAATTTCATTTCTTATCTGAAACTTGCTTGTATATTGCAACAAAGGAATCGGCAGCACCTAGTCAGTATTCATGCATTCAAGTGTATTGTTTGAGGAGCACTGGCTGCGCCTTCGCCGATATAATGCATAATCCAGTGCCGTCTGGCTGCCGTTGTAATGTCAAATTTATGTCCGCTCCACATTAATCTAAATGAAGTTTGTAAGAACCGCGTTCCTACCAGTTGCATAATAGCTATTAGAATTAGAAGTCGCGAGCCGATACCCCAGTTTTCTATTCCAGTCCGTCTCCATTGTCACGTTTATTCTTCGGTTTGGTAAACATTGAAGATTTAAAAAATTTTTGGTCTCAGCATCTGTTAATTAATTGAACCAGTTTTAAGTAAAATTTTGACGTCAGAAGTGATGTAAGTAAGAATAAAGATTGAAATTTGAGTTTTTTTTTCTGCAACGGTATTCTGCTTGTGTTGTTTATATAAAAAATAATAATCAGAGTTGCTGCTGTTTGCAGAACGGCATCTCATTTAAATATGCATGTTTATTAGGTTTGGTTAATTTTAAAATTCTCATTAAAAATGGGAGAAAGGAGTACATCTGAATTTCGGATGAGTGCAGTATTGCCGGGGACAAATAAAGCAAACCAAAGCGAAGCGAAGCGAGGCGCGGCTGAGTTTAATCAGAGGCAGTGCTCTTCAGTTTCGAGTGAAATGTTGTGCTTCAGACGAAATAGTTTGAAGTTTCTCTGTTCTGTAGACATCACTGTTGAAATATTATTACTTATAGTGATTTATATTTTATTGTTGTAGATAAAATAGATGTAAACAATATTTTGTTGCATGAGTATTGATTTCTCAAGGGTCATTACTAGCATCACCATTGATTTATTGATGGTCATCAATTCATATAAATATGAAACTTAGTTCCGAATCTTCAACAGAATTTTGAGGGCAAGTGGACCTCGTCATTCTCGGAAGGAGCAATAACACTGGCCACGTGTCCCACGGTAAGCAAAGCTAATGAATGTTTCATCACCAGCACTATTAGCACCCAGTGCGCACGCGCACGACGCAGCGTGCCTTATCATGCGCGCATTGTTGTGCTTTTCAATAGGTTACCTCTTGTCACATTCCCTTGGTCACGCCTCCGAGTGTGACATAATTTATTGTAACATTCACAATACATTTTGTCATCCTCGTATCATTTGTAATGAGTAAAAATTGTGTTAGCATTGCAAGTCAGTCAATGACATCTTTGCTGTTAGGTTAAGCAACAAATATTAATTGAAGATTGACCTGGTAGTTTCTACAACAGTTATTAATAAACTGCAAGTAGGTAAGACATCAAAGTTTTACAGGGTAAATAGAGTCTAGACTTACATTTATGAACAAAAATCTAATCTTCATCGTATAGGAGAAACTGTGTCTAAGTATAGGTAGGAAAAGGTAGACAAGCTTGCTCCGGCGTAAAATCACAAATTTAAACAAGTTAGGGGGAAAAGTTCTGTAATAGCTCTGTCAGGAGTGGGATGTTAAATTAATTTTAGTGTACTTATTTCGATGTAAATGCAGTTTTATGAGTGATCTATACACGTTGTTTAAAGTTTATTCTAATTTGAATATTTACTTAATATTTATTTTTGACGACCTCGGTGGCGCAGTGGTACAGTCTGGTTACTGGTTCTTGCCACTGAACCGAGAGGTCCCGGGTTCGATCCCCAGTCGGGTCATGATGGAAAATGATCTTTTTCTGATTGGCCCGGGTCTTGGATGTTTATCGTTGAGTTAGTATCATAACACAAGTCTCGAACTTACTTTGGGGCTAACTCAATCTGTGTGATTTGTCCTAATATATTTATATTTATTTAATATATGGAGAAATAATTGGATTACTGATGGCGCATCTTATGTACGATATTTCCTAATACCATAATTTTAAGATTGTAGAACCACTAACCACATCACCAGTTACAAAACAGCTAAATAACAGAAATAGTATAAAGTTATTGATGTTTGATTGTGATTATATTTTAGTGCTCTACCTACCTATCTTGAATTTATGTACTTATAAAAATAAAATCAGCCTGACGAATATTCGTCTTCAATTATGTTACAAATATTTGGTTTAAATCTGGACTAGATCTAATTGTAAATGAGATATATTAGAATTAAGCTGAAATAAAGCTGTTTAGGTAATAGATTGGCAATTAATTTTGCAGATTTTCCATCATCCACACAATTTCACTTCCAAAGATATTTTTCTCATGCTCTGTCATGAGCTTAGAATTTTGTGTTCGGTGTACCCATTTGTAAATTATTTATTTAATTTGGTTCCAATAACCGGCGTTGTATTGTGTCGCAGCTCAGACGCCGGTTGGCATCCGGCCAGTAGCTACAAGTGTCAGAGCTGAGTTGGCACAGTCCTGGGGCAGACATGTAATTGGGTAACAGAAACGGGGACGGGGCGTTAATTATTTCGCTTTTACAACAGAATATAACTGGAACCAAGAGTTGTCTTATTTTTACATTGGCTTTTTAGTATTAAATTTGAAATAGATTTGCTACAATGTACTTATGTAATGTACTTAGCGACCTAAAAATAATCTTGGCCTCCGTTACTAGCGTTATCCTTTTTTCTGTTCCTCTGTGCTATTTCTTTTCAGTCGGTTCATTCGAAGCCCTCCGGCTTCCAGGTCATTCAGTACGTTCTTCATCTTTCCAGTGGTACCGGGGCCACAAGTCAAGCTGTTTTGACTATTCGTACCTCTTTGCCTTCGATACTTTTAAATTTCAACGCAAATTATCGAGCTTAAAAAACGATAGAATTCTCATCGCACAGAATAACCCACATCGAGCGCTACCAAGAAATTCAAAAGAATTGTAATTGTCCCTAAAAAGATTAAAAAGTAAAATCTTTTCACTGCGACTGCAGATCTTTAGAATGCTGTTGAAAATTGCATCTCTACCCCTCCTTGCCTCACCCTCTGACGGAAGGGAGTCTTTTCAATCGTCCCCTTATCACCCAACTGTGCTCGTATCTGTGGTGATGTTTTTATTCAATTCCATGATAAATTTACATTTTTAATTTAACATCGCTGGGGTAAGCGACATGCTATGGGCGTCAACGAGAATTTAAAATTCAAACCATATTGATAAACAGCTAATAAACATCTGTATCGATCGTAACATAAGCCTAATTACCATATTAATACAGACGCGTTGTAAATATTGAGTGGACTATTATAATCGTCGTCTCAGGAATTTCTATGTCTGTGTGATAGCCTGTCGATTCATTTACGAATTCCATTATGAAATTAATAGACTTGAGGTGTTTATTTAAATTTCGTTAAGTGCGTAGAGTGGTGTTAATGGGATTAATTATTATTAATCCTATCTATTGATAGGGAGATTAGAGCATATAACAGATAAATAATTACCTATCTACCTGTAACCGAGAGATATTTATCAACGTGCAGCCATTCACGTTCACCAAGTCTAGAAAGCTGGTGATTTTAAGCAACTCATCAGGCAAGACCATACATATACATTAGTACAAATACAAAGCAAAATTTAGATTTTCTTCTAACGCCGTTTCACCAAGCTGGTTCCAGGATGCATAAAATATGAAACTTTAATGCTTGTAAATCATTTAAGCCCAAAGTTGAATTCAAGCTAGCTTTAATGGCCCTATTCAGCGGCCAAGAACCTATTGATGATGATTACCAATTCATCAACCGACTCTGAAACTAATTATGGTGTACTACCGTGAACACAATATAACTATCCTGTTTCCTATTAATATTATAAATACTAAAGTTGGAAGGTTTGTGTGTGAGAATGGTTGTTACTCACTATCGTATGATATTTTGTACACTGATCGGATATTACATTCATATGACCTTCATAGTGGAGTTGTTATTCCGAAATGACCACAATATAACACTTCTCTTTTACGTCGAGGCTATAGTACAATATTAATTTCCATCAGCCCAGCCATAAACAGACGGCAACATTATCATTCGCTTCACAACAATTTTGTTTGTAGCTTGTTCAGAGTCCAGACAATGTTTACCTTGTTGGACAAGCATTATCACATTTCATGTCAGGCCCACCGCTGGGAACCGGGAGCGATGTGCCCAGTTCCCACGAAATGTGCTTTTGTAATAATCAGCTTGTTTTGAGGAGATACACATTATCAGGAATCTCACACTGTAAAAGAAAGTACTTAATTTAATAGGTACTGATTTAGTATTATTACCAAATAATGTCTGTTTGTTAAAAATATTTTCAATTTAGGAATTACGTATTTACTTGCCTATTTGTTTTGCGGTTGGCGACAATAAAATTTAAAACAATTTATTTTGCGGTTAACACAATATGGACATGTCTATGTTATATCCTAATAAGTAGCGCTTTTTCTCAATACCCCTCCCGATTCTCCTACTTACCTAAAAATTGTAGATATATTTACTTCGAAAAAATATCACAATAAATCAGGAATACGCCACATAATTTAAAACTTCATATGGAGAGTCTTCTTGGCAAGTGCGAAATGTTAACTCTAGTTTCCACCTATCTTCGTTATAAATAGAATGAACCATATCTAGATGTAGGGTCGTTTCGCTTACACGCCATAAATATTAACATATTGTGGACTTACGCACACATTAATTAGTGAACAGATACTTAGTAAAAACAAGTAAGTACTATCTTATTTTACCTGTTCTAGCTTTAGAGGGAGGCCAATTTGTAATCTTTTTTCCGAATACATAAAATAGAAAATTAAATAAATAAAATTGGGCTCTATAGAACCCGTGACTTATTCGTGTTGGTCAACAAATTATATCCAGTAGTTTTTACGTGATGAGCGAACATACATAACCCATTTACAGTTTCATTATATACTAGCGGCCCGGGTAAAACATAAGAAATTAACCTAAACACCACAGGAATCATACTATCTATTGGTGAAAACTGCATGAAAATCTGAGCAGTAGTTTTTGAGTATATCGCGAACAGACAGACAGATACGGCAGAGGACTGTTTTATAAATGTCAAGGGTGTTGAGTAGGCACGCCTTATTTTTATTGAAATAACCGTTTCTGTAATAACCTTGTTTTGTATTTTGTTCGTGGGTTGTGCGAGGGTGGCTTTATCTATTCTATCGGGATGGGTCGTTGACTGAACTCGGTAGGCTCGAATATTGAATTTTAGGATACATTAGGCGCGACTGTACCGAAATATCGGCGATTACAAGTAGATGATAAAGGATAATGGACGTAGTTTAAATCGAAAGTTTCAGAATCAATTATAACTCTGTTGGAACACGAATACCTCTGTTGCTGCTAGTGTTTGAGTAAGTTCTGTGTTTCCACTTGAAAATTACTTACGTGCTTAATTTGAATTAACATTGAAATTATCATAAAGTTATCATTACATTATCGTATTAATTCATAAGCTCTTGTCTCTCTCGGCTTTACTTTTAAGGTCTCGATACGACACGATGTCTTCTTTCCTTCTCTTTCAGTTGGCTGATAGGTACTTTTCCTTGATCTCCCTGGACATCTCCTTTCATATTTCCTTAATTACTCATTATCATATTTTAAATTTATTATCCATTACTTAGCTATCTACTAGAAATGAAATTCAAAAAAATGCAAAAATAAAATCCTGATAATTAAATAACACATAAATTCACGCATTTTAAGTACTTTACCGCTGTGACCACTTTACAAGTCTATAACTTGAAAAAGGTTGACTGTAGCCATTTATTAATTATCTATTTTTATTTTATATACTTAGTGCTAAAATAGGATGCTTTCATTGCGACATTTAAATAAAGTAACGAGTTCACGCATTACTTCTCCGCTTTATCATAATGGTACGACCACTTTACAAGTATATTTACCTGCAAAAAGGTTGATGTAGCCGTCCTGCATACAAGTGTGGAGATTATATTATCAGGTCAATAATCGCGGACGGATTCCAAGTGGTTGATGCGTCGCGTTAGCGAAACACGTGTGCTCTCATAAACTGATAGGGTTGTCGATGAGTAAATTGATTCTTCTGCGAATCAGGTGAGAATATGTAGGAGAAGAACCAACGCGACCCCTTTTATTAATTTCATTTATGTTCGTTCATTCACAATCGCTTACACGTACAGTACATTATATGATTACATTGTGTAGGTACTATAGTTAACTTATGACGGTCTATAAACTTCTTGCCATTATTTATTCATATTTTATTACGCAAAATTACATGTCAGAGGTTCTTCTAGTGAGGATTTTGGCGTCACCCTAATAAATTTATAGCTTACCGTTATATAGGTAAGTGTAAAACACTAAAATTAAATAAACATAACAATAAATAGTAACAAACGAAAACTAAATAAATATAACAATAAATAGTATTTATATAAAATGTGACGATTGCTGTGATATATTCAAATGTTGTAACATTTATTCCTTACAGATTTACTTCCAACCGAGAATCGAAATCCTACATACACACGCACACTCACACTGTAACCATTTATTAAAATTGAATCGAAACCTGTATTAAGGTTGTTTTACCTAAATTCAATTCCGCACTCCGTGTTTTCTCCAAAAAAGTGTGTCCGTTATAGTAGAACCGCCTAAATGAGTCCTCGCCCGCGGAGTACAAGGGGCGCGGGGGTACGACGACAAAGGGGACCGAGAGAGGTGCGGGCGGCGGGCGCATTCTTGTAAAAACTCAGTTCGCTCGCTACGCGGTTAGCGATCACACGTGTTGACAGTTGCGGACGCCTTGTGAAAGTTATACATGAGATTACATTCTCAAGATGAGTCGAAATGTTTTCGGACATAGAATTAATAGTCAGTGCAAACAAATGGCGTTTAACGTATATGAATATTTTAGAAAAAAGAAACTCGACCCAAATTCTGATGAATATAAACAAGATATACCTTTAAATAAAACTGTAGCAGAAGTTACTGGATTATCAGAAAAGACTGTATCTAGAATTGTACAACAAGGGAAAGCATTAAATGACAACGAGAGATTTAAATCACCAAGAAAACCAAAACAGGTTCGTAGAAAAAGAGTGGAAATAGACGATTTCACAAAAGGAGTGGTAAGAAGAAAAGTCACTCAGTTTTACACAATTTTCAAAAAAATACCTACTCTGAAAACTTTGAACGCTGTACTTAGAGAAGAGAATATATTACACTGCGGCAGGGAATATTTAAGGCTATTATTACATGATCTAGGTTTTAAATTTAAGAAATGCGGATCTAAAAGGAAACTCCTTATCGAACAGCCAAATATCACATCGTGGAGGTGGAAATACCTAAATACTATTAAAAAATATCGTAGAGAAAGAAGACATATTTTATACCTTGACGAAACTTATGTAAACGCGTCTCATAACGTTTCAAAATGTTGGCAATCAAAGGATGAACTTGGCGTTCTATCTCATATTGGTAAAGGGGACCGTTTGATCATCGTACATTGTGGAGGTCAAATTGGATTTGTAGACGGAGCCCTTGTGATATTCAAATCCAAATGTAAAACAGGTGATTATCACGATTCTATGAATTTCGCAAATTTCAGTAAATGGATAAATGAAAAGCTCATGCCTAATATACCGCAAAATTCTGTCATAGTAATGGACAACGCAGCTTATCATTCGGTTCGAGAAGAGAAAAAGCCAACTATGGCTTCTACCAAGCCAACTATGCAAGAATGGCTACGACGACATAACGTGCCTTTTGATGAAAAACTTAGAAAAGATGACTTATATAAATTAATTAAAAGCCATTTCACAGAAGATATTTACAAAATTGACGAGGTATTGAAAAGAAACGGACACGAAGTATTGCGTTTGCCTCCATATCACCCAGACCTGAACCCCATTGAGTTGGTCTGGGGTGATATCAAAGGACAATTAGCACAAAAAAGTATCGACTCTAATTTGGACCAGAAAAAAGAAATATTAGAGAGATTATTTGCTGAATATCCCAAAGAGAAATGGGAGAATTGTGTTAAACACGTGATTAAAATCGAAGACGAATATTGCAAACATGATGGAGCACTAGATGAAGTTGTTGATTTTATTATTAATGTGCAAGACGATTCTGATGATTCTGATGATGGCTGTTTCGAAAGTGAAGAATCAAGTTCCAGTGATACTGATATTATGGACATAAGTGATTGATTTATAATTTTGATAAATTTTGCATAAATAAATATTACATACATAACTTTATTACCTTTTTTTTACCTACATATCATACCTATATATCATAAAATCACATTTTTATCGAATTGTTTTGTATGAAAAATAAAAATTTGAAAATAACAATAATCGAAAAATGCTTATGCTATTTAATTCATGTACGTGGTCTCGTTGATACCATGGAGATATGGGATAACAAAAGGAACACGTTGTATAGTTTACAGTTGTTTCATTCAAATTTTGTATAGCCATTATTAATTTTTTAATAAAAATCTTCACCTGTTTGCCGCTAACCACTATGACTTCACATATCTCAAGAAATGTCCAGTAACATTTCGCCTCTTGTATTACACGCTACGCTCGACCGCCGCCCGCACCTCTTTCGTTCCCCTTCGTCGTCGTACCCCCGCGCCCCTTGTACTCCGCGGGCGAGGACTCATTTAGGCGGTTCTACTATAGAAAACAGATTTACGCCAGCCCTGGCTTTGCGGCTTTTAGAAATGTTCTCTATCTGCGACACTGATTGCAATCTACTGTTTCTTGCTCGTTTCCAAATGCAAACAGTGCGGTGGTTTGAAGCAGCGGGCCTGATGTTTTTGCCACTTGAAAACTCCTTAGCGTGGAGGGCCCAATCTAGTAGGCGATTATTGTGCTTTGATTTTGCTGCTTTTACAGTTATATAATAGTTAGTCTTTATATTTACATTAAAAGAAAAATATAGGGTAGAGTCATTTCTTCACTTCACTTCACCTAACATGTCAGGGCGGTAGATGAATAAAAACTCCCAGTACGGTAGCGTTTAGTTCAGCTGTATACATGTAACTCTTTTGTACAGTGTGCCACGCACAATTTTTCTTAGTTTATTTTGGTGTCTTAATAAACTACTGGACAAATAAATAATTTATCTTATCTACCTAAATAGGTATTTAAACAAAATAATTTCCCTATAATTTCTATTTAATTACATTGTATACAGATAGAAGTTGTGTGCCCACTTGTGCTTTGCGGAGTTCATGTTAATTTGTAATCATTGATCATATTCAAGTCATGACATTAATTGCTTGCTGTAAAGTATGTGGCCAATTATCCAGGCATTTAAGAGGAAAAAATCGTTTTGTCTAGACGCGCTGTCCGTGGCGCCAGTCGCACCAATTTTACTGTCGCTGCATAAACTGCATTCAGTAGGTGAGACTATTTTAAACAAGCGTGTGTTCATTTCCTGGGCTTTTTATCTTTTCTGCATGATAGCCTGTCTTGCTGACTTGAGATAGGTAATTTTGTTGTTTCACTCACACCTTAATTAACTTCATAGGGAAGGTAAGAACTTCATAGGGACTTTAAAATACTATCAGTGCCAAATAAGAATGAACTTCTCTGGACTGAAGAAAAATGTAATATTACTTTTTTCTATTACAGTCAACTTCAGTCCAGAGAAGTTCATTTTTATTTGGCACTGATAGTATGAATTATATACGCCTAATTCATATGACATTGAACTGAAAGTTGTTGCATTCTAGCTAGTTAGATATAAGTTTCAGAGATAAATTAATACCTCATCCCAAATCAAGATGAATTGTCTTGTATAGACAGAAATTATTATGATTGTAATTGTAACTATATTAACACTATAATTCCTATAACTGAGTGGGATTGTCTCACCAAGTAGTTATCGGACATCGACATCCCATAATAAAGGCGTTTCAGTGTCCCACGAGCGGAAACGAATGTAACAAGATTCTGGGGCGAGGAGAGCGCAGGCGCGGTTACCCTTCGCGTAGTACGGGAGAAGCGACCTTCGTAGGTCGCCACCGCGCCATTCAAGTCCTACAAGCCGGTGAGCTTGTACGGCTTGAATGATAGCCCATTGATTTTTCAACTATTCATATGACAGACATAAAAATAAACTCAGGCGTCTTCTGCTAGATCCGCGTAGGAAAATATGATTTGAACCTCGTAGGTGGGAAATCGAACTACACGTTGAAAGTGTGAGTATTTATCACACAGTTATTTGTCCGTTTAAAATAAAATATTAAAAAAAAATTAAGTTAATACTATATTTTTCCCTCGCTCATGTTTATTCGGGATCTAATTTGCACTTGTTATAAATTCAGTGCAGGGAAACTTAGGTCACTTTTATTTGTAGAAATTTAAATAACAAACCGCACTAACCACAAATACTATACCTACATATTCCTGTTTAGGTATAACCCCCAGCGAAGTTATTTTATTAAACTGAATAATCGTCCTAATATTTTATTTATTTAACAATGTAGTTACGTGTAAATGTAGACTTTATTTTCTTTAGGTAGGTACCTATCTACCTACATATTAACTGCTTCCGGCAAGAAATTTATGGGATATGTATCTAGCCTTTAGATATTAATCAAAATCTATATTTTATATTTATTTATATATCAAACTTATATAGATCTATTTGTATTTTTATATTATTTATAATAACTAAGCGAAAGTTTACATGTGTGAGGATGTTTGTTACTCAATAATGCCTAATATACTAAACTGATTTCGAGGAAATTTGGTACACAGATAGAATATAACTTGGAATAGCACAATAATACTATTTAAATCCTCACGGGAGTAAAGACCCGGGCGCGGCTGGTAAAAATAAATGTTATTGTATAAAACTTTACTCATTTATTTTTACCTTATAACCAATGAATGAAAAGGTCAAGAAATGACCTCATCAGTGCCTTCAAGACGAGACACTGCCACACGCTGCGCTGGCGCATCACAATCCGTGATTCCGCGAATCAGAGGTGACTCAGAATGATCCGGCGTGTCCTCATCTACTTTGTCTTACAAAGCTCTAGTCTAAACCGAACATAAACCACGAAGTAGACCCAAACGGGACCTCACACTTTTTTTACCTTGAGTTACCCTGAGACAGTTATTCCAATTATCTCATGAAGTTGGTTCTTATTATAAAACAAGATAGAATTTTGTAGTAAACTTGGTGACTTTGCTTAAAACTAACAAAAAAAAATTGCAAATAGGTAACTAAGTACTTAGTGAATCAACATTTTATCGAAATGTTCCTCAAACCATTAATTTTCATCAATATCACATTTGTATAAAAAAAAACTAGTTGTTGCCCGTAACTCCACTTATTAACTAAGTACAAGTTAATATGTTCTACATTTCATAGAAACCGGCTCAGTTTAGGCATGAAAGTGACACGGACAGGCGTTAAGATTTACGTAGGTACTGTACGAAGTATGGCAATAAACGATTTGAATTTGAATTAGTATGGATGGACGAATAAGGATGGATGTCATAAGGATAAACCTGTATTACCGACGTATATTAACATAGGAAAATCAATTTAGTCAAAGTAAATAAATTGTATTGCTTACAAATTAATGACGAGGGATTGGTCATCCTCCAACCAAACTAAAATATTTAATTATGCATTACGATAAATTTGAGTGGAGATGAATGAACAGTCAGTTCGCAATTAGGTTTAGAAAAGAGCAATCGTGTTGTAAGAATTCTATTTAATTTACTGAGTTTAATGTTTTTTACGCTAATGGAGAGAGTGAAGTGTAGTGTTTTAATAAAAGTGACTAGAGTAAATATGTGTCCGTGTCATTTGAGAAAAGGAAAGGAGATAACAAAAAATTGGGTATAAATTTTAATTATGCTTTAAATTATAATGAAAAAATGTATGAATCAGGTTGATGGGTGTTATTTTAAACTTTTACTAATCGAAATAGTAAATCTTTTTAGGACAGTTATTATAGTAAATTGTTGTTGCTTTTATTTAAAAAAAAAATAAAAATAATTATATTATTAAAAATATATTGTTTTTTTTTATAATATTTTTTTTTACATAGAAAAATAATAACAAAAAAACATGGTAATATTTGTTTCTTATTATTTTTCTATGTAAAAAAAATATTATGAATTATAAAATTATCTAAAATGTATGTGGCATGTTGCCACATAAATCTTATTCATAGACATACATTTCAAATTAAGATTGTGATAAGTATTATTAATTAATTATTAGGTAAATTAAATATGAACCTTTGAACTGAACGGTTAAATGATTCATTCATTTATTATAGACACAAAATAATGCAACACTTTTACGTATAAAGAATTATGTTTAAAGAATGAAAAGTCTGTGATCTTTATAACATATGTGGGTGTAAAAGAAAAGAGTTCATTAAAAAGTTTCCGCCTCTACCTTTTCTAATCTCAACAGTTATAGGTACGTACTTATATTTCTAAGACATACATTTAGTATTTGACGTTTTTGGGGAAAAGGGTGCGGTGAAGTTTGTTGCGCCACTCCATCTTCATCTGCGCTTTGGAAGTCGACAATAAATATTTTTTTGACGTCATAAGTGATTAGGTATTATCATCCTGAGTTGAAAAAATAATTTTTAATTTGAACAGATACATTGTGCAATGCAACAAAGACAGTGTACCTAATAAACATTGCAATTTGAGCCCTAACTGATTAAATGACGTACATTCAAAATCGCGTCGGAAGCGGACATGGCCTGCCTCAAGCGATCGCCCACTGCAGTTGCACAATACAGTCCGTCATTATCGGCCGATTTGGGTTGCATTTAGTAGCGTAGCTACCGGAGGGCTCGACGGTGCATTACACCAGGGCCGCCATACTCAGGGGCAATCGGACCCATACCCACAATCGAGTTGTGGCAGCACCAACGATTTTACTTTTCCATGCCGCTACCAAAATCCAAATTTTCTTTTTCATGACACTACCAGTTGTGAACTTGTGACATTGGTACAACAGCATTTCCCTACATTAAATTTAGCGACTTTTTTCTCGTCAAACAAAGCACGTATTCAGAAATTAAATCTAAACAAGGACTAATATGTAATCGTATGTATAATATTTAATTTAGTCAAAGTTACAACCCACTGACATTTTGAACACTAGAAAACACAGGCTACAAGAAATTTCGAAACAAACTTATTTAAACAGTTAATTTTTAGAGCTATTATTTTCACTACAACAATATTATTATTAGCCCTTTAGTTGCATAGCTACGCCACTGATTGCATACGGCGCAGCTGCACACATGGCAAATGTGGGCGCTAGGGTGTCGAATGCAAACGAGCGCATTAATAACACGGTTACGATATCAATCACGCACGGCACATCTCATTATGCGTCTAAATAAGGTCGTGTTTGAACCCTCATTAATACCAACTACCTACACATACATAGGTTAAAATGAGTCTATTCGGAAAACTTTATTTAGTGATTTTTTTGTTGTAGTGTATGGCGCGTGCATTATACGACAACATTGCGGAGTCGCCCGACGAGCTGGCCTTCCGTCGCGGCGACCTTTTGACCGTGCTGGAGCAGAACACGGGCGGCAGCGAGGGCTGGTGGCTGTGCTCATTACGAGGAAGACAGGTAGACTCTTCACTCTTATCTGCAAGCGAGCACGAGCTACCTTCTGACGAGGGAGATAGAAAACTACTTCTAAACTTTTTATCAATGAATTTCTCTTCTAAAGTGGAATAACAACCATAGGTCAAGATTGGTTTGATGTGACGCTTGTTATTTCGTACTGCTGCACTTCGCCATGTGTTATTATTGACGTCTTTCGATTTATGCTTTGAACGTCGAAATCAAAATGTACCTACGTCGATCATATGTGTAGAGGACCCATTAGATTATGGGGGACTTGAAGATCTTCCGTGTCTTCGGTACAAGATTGTTTGCTTATTGTTTGACTTATTTTAGTTGACTGACGTATTTTAGACATTAACTATTTCGTAGTAAATTAATTTCAGAATATATGTAGTAAGTATATACTGTTTATAAATATATTTAAAAGTGATAACAACACGACCTTATACGTAATAACAAATATGACGTCACATAAAATGTGATACTAAAACAATTTTTCACTGTATTCCAGGGAATATGTCCTGGCAACCGTCTGCGAGTGGTGGCTGGGGTGTTCGACGCGAGCGCAGCCATGCAGAGGAGACGGGCGCGGGCGCCGGCGCCAGTCGCGCATCAGCCAATGCCGGCGCAGCAGTCACCGGCTTTCACTAAAGTAAGTTTTTAAACGCCTTGATATATGCATTTTTCAAATAACTGGTAGTACCCACTAACTAGATACTAGAACTGGAAACTAGGTACTGGTTTACAATTAACCTATTTGCAATTTTTATGAGTGAGTAAAGGAACGAGAATAGAGACAATCCCCGTTACGGTTCTCGTTAGTTTTTATTTATTGCATTGGTTTAATTCATAATTGCTGATTACGAGAATCTTGACACCTATATATTAGCCGCTGACAACGTTGCGCAATAATTAATAACCTGCTTACAAATAGACTGCATGTCTAATATAGGAAAATAGCAATGAAAATTCCATTCAATTTCAGATAGAAGAATGTTCACTATACGACGTGCCTCGGGCTCCAATGCCGGTGCAACGCATCGCGAACTATGACAGTCCTCGGCCGCTGCCGGCGGCGGACTGGTATGACGCGCCCCGGGCCCCGCGCCCTGCTAGCGCAGACTCCGCTTGCAGCGGGACCGGCTCACTAACCTCGGCTACGTCCAGTGCGTCAGCCAACTCTGGCAGTTCTGCTCATTCAGCCGCTTCTGCCTCGAGCACCTATGATGTGCCGAGGACGAGAGCACTACCCTTGCCGTGTGATGCAGCTTTAGAGGCCTTGGAAAGACTACAGGTAACTGACTGCGAAAATGTTAACTTTAGATTGCTCCTCATTTACGTGATACATGAGCATTTAATTTGATTTAAGTATTTATTTATTTGGGAAACTACGCCGCCAACATAGAGGAACCAGTTAAACCGCTCCCCATAAAAGAGATCTAAAAGAGATCTGGAATGAAATAATAATAAGCCACTAACAAGTTTTCACACGTCTTGTGTAGACCGGTAAATTACGTAGGGTATACATGTCTGGCTATGTCGCTCCCGCCGTGCCAATAAATGGTAACTTGACGTCGTCGAGGATGATATGCATGCCAATGGTCTGAAATCTAGGGATGTCGACGACCGCGCGAAGTGGAGACAAAAAAGTATGAATGCAGACTATGGACTCCGACGCTCAGCGGCTGAGGAAATAACCGGAAAAACGCTCAGATAGGAGAAAGAACACAATTAGAAACAGAATAAGTAGATCATCTAAGTCGTAGGACACGCAAAATTCAGAATCTTTGAAACTAACTTATTTGCAGGAGGAAGCGTCAGCAGCGGTGTCCCGGCTGCTGTCGTACGTGACGCCGGGCTGGCGGCGGCGCGGCGCGCTGCGGCCGCGCGTGCTGGACGTGCGCGTGGCGGGCGCCCGGCTGCGCGCCGCGCTGCACGACCTCGCCGTCTTCGCTGACGCTACGCTCGCCAACGCTCACGATGCGCAAGACAAAGGTATGTGTGATATGGAGATCTGTAAGGCAATTGAAGGCAGGATTTGTCGAAAAGAATGCTATAAAATCTGAATATGTCCCGCCATAATAAATACAATTTTGATTAATAAGTCTCATTAGTAACGCTTGGGATCTTATATACCGTGCTCTTCTCAACCTTGACGAACGTTTAGCGAACGATGGAGCCATAACCTAAAAAAAATGTAATAATTATCGGGTACCTAAATATTATAAATAAATAAGTACTTATATGTATATAAAAAATTAAATAATTGCAAGTAGTTAGAAAGTACCAGATAGTTCCAAACCAAAGTTAAAAACTATTGCTAAACTATTGCCATAATCCTCATAGGTATCGCAGTAAAATTAAGGCCACTTGTGAAGGCATTGAAAGACGCAGAGCGGATAACGCACGAGGCAACGAGCGCGCTGGACGCCGGCGACTGGGCGCCTGACAGACTGGAGCGGGACCGGGAGCCCACAGACGGGACTCTGGACGCGTTGGACCAGCTGGTCGCTTGTGCTAGGTCTCTTACCGAAGACGTCAGGAGAGCAGCATCGTTTATCAATGGAAATGCGTCTTTACTCTTCAGGTTGGTGAAGATTTTTGTTCTGTTAGATTTGATGTATGAATAAGACTTGTTGTTCGACATCATCTAGAGATATGGATTTTTTTGAGCAATGTACCTAACCCTTGAATGGTAGTAATGGTATCCTTTAAGAACATTATCTATTTAAATAATCTGCATCAAAATCCGTTGGTAAGTTTTAAAGATCTACTACACACAAACACAAGGACAAACAAAGTCTCTTCTCTCTACCTGTCCCCACAGACAAAGAGAAGCGACTTTGTTTTATACATATGTAATAATTATGAGTTTGGATGTTTATAGGCGGTCAGCACCAGTCCCGGAGCACGAATGGACGGAAGAGTACGACTACGTGCGGCTAGAGTCTCGCACGGCAGTGGGCAGAAGAAACGCGGAGATTCGCGCTGCACTACCAGATAAACTAAGAGCTTCCTTTGACGCGCTTGTGCGGGATGCAGATCATGCCGGAGAGGTGAATATAACAACTCACTTATTTACTTTGAGTTAGAATTATTGTTATCCATTGAAGAGCAGTCTGTTTCTTCTCATCGTGTACTTTATGTACCTACTACTAGAATACAAAATTTATAAAGAACAATATGTAGTGCAATGGTAAGGGGCCAATACTTGAGAGTTTATTTTCGTATTTCTTCTCAGCAGTGTTGAACCTGTGTTCTTCCTTATATAATGCAAGTAAATGATTGTCAGGTGAGCGCAGTAGCGGCGGCGGCGCGGCTCCCGGCCGACGACCGTCAGCTGGCCGCGTTCTACGCCGCGCAGACGGCCACGTACGGCGCGCACCTCGCCACGGCCGTGGACGCGTTCCTGCGCACCATCGACATGGGGCAGCCGCCCGACGTCTTCCTCGCGCACGGCAAGTTTGTCGTGCTCAGCGCGCACCGCATCGTGCACGTGGGCGACACCGTGCATAGGTGGGATAGCTGCTTTACTTTTTATAAACATCTACTTTTATATGGCAGTCGCTTACGACGTGTTATGCGCAACTGTAATATTTTTTCATATAAACATAAATATGTCCATATAGGAAAACCTTTGAACTTTTGCATGAAAATGAATTAAGACATCATGATGTCTTAATTCATTTTCATGCAAAGAGTTTGAAACCCAGGAGCCACCATGTTGTGTATGTATTTAACTAATAAAACTCATTTTGTTAACAGAAGCGCCCACCACGCAGGCCTAAAAGCAAGAGCGCTAAGATGTTCCGATGCGCTCTCAGACGCATTAGCCACAACCGTGGCGAAGACCAAATCCGCCGCGCAACAGTTCCCTTGCGCAAGCGCCGTCGCGGAAATGGCCGACGCTGCCCGAACGCTGGCTGCCCGAGCGCAGGAGCTACGGCGGGTGTTAGTGCGGGCGGCCGACCCTCCCCCCGCGCCCGTCGCCTCACCCCTTCTCACACCCGCCACCACAGTCCCACCTTCAACAGCCACCACTCCATTGACGCCTCTTACACCACATAACAACACCAGTATCCCGTCATTGGCAACCCTGCAAATATAACTAAATAGCGTAAGATAAACGCGGTTGAGTCCGTTAAACGGTGCGAGTGAAGCTCAAAGATGGTAAATACTTAAAGATGGTCAGAATATTTCGATAGTCGAAAATGATATCAAAGGACCTTTTAAAAATGAAATTAAGAGAAGTAACCTAGATCTTTAAAATTATTGAGTTGTAAACTCTGGCTAGAGAAATTTATCGCTAGGGATAACCTGTGTATTTAAGATTAAGATATTGCGTAAAAGCATATCTAAATTAACGCTGAATATTAATTCGGCATGATTGAGAGCAGAGTAACTTAAGATGATTCGACGTAGGTGCAGTAGAAAAATATTCGATCGATAGAATGCGTTCGGTTAAAAAACTTGCAAACAATAGGAAAGCCCGTTTTGGTCAACCCTGCTGGAACAGGGTCCAAAATTGCAGGTCTTTTGACACCATACATCGTGGTTGTGCTCTCCGCACTATATTACCAAAGATATCTTTATATGACTGCCGAATAAAGACGATTAACCAAGTTTCTATTAGACTTTAATACTAACAAAGGCTGCCGTTATTTTTCTTTTAATTAAACGAGGTTTGCATACTAGTAACGTGAGATTTGATTGCTGGATGCTCATTTGCTGTAGTGAGTTGAGTTGTCCGTCCAGTTTTATACAATTTTGCAATTTGCAACAGTGTGTTTATATTGTAGAGAAAGTCGATTTTGCTCGACTTTTAGACGTTTTACAACGATATACGAGAACCACTAGTAAGAACTATTAGGGTAAGTTCACATTACAGGATGGCAATCCAGTACTCCACTGCACAAATACACATTCTGTGACGATCATAAATTTTACTATAGTTCAGGATTTGTGTGGCCATGTGAGCTTAGCCTAAAGTTTCATCGCTTATGTACCTAACAGTTTTATATTATATTTAGAGTGAATAAACGAGTTTGTACAACATTCAGTACTGTGTGACGATGCCTAAAATATTCTTAGATATAATCACTCGAAGTGTTAGGCACTACGTAGATGTACAAAATCAATGTCTTCTTTTATAAGTAGGTAGGTAGGAGCCATAGAGAAAAAACATACGCAAAAAGTGATTTGTTGTATATTTGCTACCCAAGTTTTTACAAAAACTTAGAACAAAAATGCGTACCTACTATAAATCATTATCGTTTTTGTTACACCTATGGATTT
Source organism: Plodia interpunctella (assembly GCF_027563975.2). Taxonomy (NCBI): domain Eukaryota; kingdom Metazoa; phylum Arthropoda; class Insecta; order Lepidoptera; family Pyralidae; genus Plodia; species Plodia interpunctella. The sequence goes on from NC_071303.1 coordinate 6,693,752, forward strand.
ATGACAACATTTTATACTATACAATTCACCACGTAGTTTTATAATTTGATAAAGATATTATGTCATCGTAAACAAGTGTACAAAAATATTAATTGTTAACCGTCATAAGGCAGTAGCATTTATCAATACTGCCTCATTGAACCTTATTACGCAAACATAAGATTCAAAATCGCATTATAAACAGATCAATGCAAAAATTACCTCAGCTCGATGTGATTTTATTGTAAAAGATGTGACTTAATTCATCGAATAAAGGTACCAGTGCGTTCCCAGACATTGCCCATGGAATTAACTGATATTATTTTTAATATATAGGTAAACCAAAAAACATTAAAAGTGGGTTGCACCAGTCAAATTGGACGTTAACTTTATCCCGCGTCGTTCAGATAAAATGGCGTACTTTGTGTTATTCTGCGCAGATTAAAGTCAACGTCAAAGTTGACTGATGCTACACACACTAAAAGTTTTTGTAACAAATCTTTAAAACGACTGACTGGACAAATAGCAATGTGTGCTCAATTACCACTATACTTATGTGACGCTCATCATTATGTACTTGTGGCTTGTCATTACTTACATATTGTATGTATGTACGTATCTATTTTTTACTTTAAGTAGATAGATGTAGGGTATGATATCAATGTAAAAAGCATGTTGTACAATAGCGATGTGTAATATAATATATTCATAGATGTTGTAGTCTAGTTAGGTTTAGATGAATTGTACAAATGCATAAAAATAATAATTTTAATATTGAACTGTAATTTAATCATCTTGTAAAAGCGCAATCAATTAAAATATACAAATTTTCGTATCTAATCATATGTTTCATTTCATATTTTATGACCTCTGCGTTGTGTGCATAGCACGCACGCAAACGTCAAAATTTTCTTTGAAAACTAACCTTGAACAACACTAGCGCCTCTAGAGGAAAATTTACTCATGTTAGCTCCCATCAAAAGCGTATAATGTTAAAATTAATACAATATTTATAAATAGGGTAATTGCCGTCAAGTTAGATTATTTTCTACGTGTAAAAGAAATATGGGCTTGTATGACAGTAGAAACAAGTGACGTCACAAATACTGGAGTCAAAAGAATTTCAATAGTATATTTATGAAAGTCAAAAGTATATTTATGAGATAATAAATAAAATTTATCAATTATAGTGAAGTTTAATTATTGTGTTTCATTATGTGAATGCATTTTATTTTATACACAGGTACACTATTTGTACACAAATACCCTATTGCGGTCTCAAGGTCTGTGAGAAAAATAAAGCAACCGTCGAAATATATTAAAGCAGTTTAAACTGCGTATTTTGTACGCCCCATTGTAAAAGGGAAATTAGAACGATTTCACGAAATTATTTAAATAAATTAACGAATTAAAAAAATATATATAAATAATAATTAGTCGCGAATGCCTACCTCCTGCCTATCTCAGTAAAGGCAATAACAAAGACACAAACTAATGACCAATTTTTATTCATAGCATAAAAAATCGCAATTGGAATTATTTCTTTTCAGAAGATTGATTAAATTACCTTATTTTAACTTAACACTCTAGTTCGTGAATATCCTGTCGATATCTACACTCACATACTAATTTATCTTCACTTAAAACCAAAATACATGACAAATCTCTACTCCTCATGTCTGGTACTGTTTGAGGTAGGATTCTGCGGCGGCTTCCGCCGTAGTGTACACTAGAGTAGGGTGGGAGGAAGGCAACTTCAGCTCGGCCGCGGCGACTTCCAATCTCGCAGCTCGTAAACGCAATGCCCTCTCTATTGCATTCACCTCTATGGCTTGCGCATCTTCTCGTAATGCATTCTCTATTCTTGTCCTTTTCAACTGAAAATAATGTTTCATTCCATCAAAATAATATACGTAATAGCTTTTATTTTTTTTATCACATTAAATAAAAAATAAATGGACAACACTCAACGGTCCACACTAAGCACTAAGCACCGATCCCCAGAACTGCTGACAAATATTTGTGATCACGGGTACAAATATTTGCATAGAACTTAGATTATTTAATTGGAAAAGAACTCGGGACCTCCAGCTAGCGGCTAGGCGTGGTGAGCACGGTCGTGGGAAGGGCATAGGACTTGTACTTATACTTATATAGACTTGTCTCAATTGTTGAAGTCAAAAAGCGTAAAATTTTAATTAGGACAAAAAATATTGAATCGTAACATTTCATATAAATAAAATTGACATGTTTAATTATGTGAATGCACTTATAAATTTTATTTAACACATAGGCAACTAACCTATTGAAGTTCCCTGTGCGCGCTATTCCAGGTTATATCCTGCTCGCCTAATAGTTAAGGTCTATTATGGTATGTCTCATTCCCATAAAGTCATCCAAATCCGTCCATTAGAATTTGCGTGATTTTATGCGTAGGTTTGGTTGTCACACTAACACCTAAGCATTTTTAATATTAGTGGACTTTGAACAAGCACATACCTTGGCATTTTCGATTTTGTATTTCAACAGTTCCATTTTTAACTTGGCCACGTCATTGTTCTCAAAGGGATTAAATGTGCCAATATTCATTGACGAACCTGGAATTAATGAGCATTTTGAATAAAAGATAAACTACATTTTATTTGCAAAACACATGTAATTTGATACATAAAATCTGAAAGCACTTAACATGCCTTACTATAGAATGGTGTGCAAATATAGTCGCTGCTATACCTACATACATGAGGGAAAATAATTCAAATAAGATAAACACGAATGCTTCTTTTCTCTGATTATATTATTATAAAAATTTAGATTGTCCACAAAACAATAAATGAGTTCATCAGACGATTTCACTATTGCCATATTACTTTAACTATTTATGATGTTCTCAGAGTTTATCTACTTTCCTTAGTGTGTTTGCGTTTCACTTTTCAAAACTGCCAAAATTTGGCAAACAGTTTGTCGGTAGTGTGGAGCCGGCATTGTAATGTAAAAAAAAATCATATTACCTAGACCAGAATCGCTATTGAGCACAGTACACAATGGGTCTGGACCTTCAACCTTGACGTTTCTCCTCACGTTTATATGGTAATTATCATCACTGTCACTTTTATCATTCATTTCTTCATCTTCAGGTTCAAATAATGGCTCATTTTTAATTTTCTGCAAAAAAGAAAACAAATTAATAACAATGAAGAATTGCCTGGTTTTGCACTCGAGAGTGGGACACCGCTTGCCTGACGTCTACCGTCTACGTTTTCAAAACGGGTAAGTTTAGGTTAGGTTTAATGTTGCCGCTTGATAGTCAACTATTGATAATTTGAGATAAAACAATAAGTAGTATAGAACCGTGATGACAATTAGACTATCGATAGTTACTATCTTATTATTACGTAATAAATAAATGTGTTAATATCAATAGCTCCGAAACACTACTTAGTTTATTATCATGATAATACAGTAAACAATAAATAGATGTGTACTTACTCGCTCTGCACTAAAATTTTCATGAATCAATTTAACATGTTTTTCTTCATTGCTTTTTACAAATCTCTTACGACCTCCTCTCTTACTCTCTCGCTTCATATTTGAAAATTTTCCCTGTAATACCTTCATGCTCCTTTTTTCCGGACTCGTCTTATTAAATTCTACAGTTATCTAAAATTAAAAAACAAATTAATCACACTTATTTATACAATTACTTACTATTTTAAAGAAATTTAATATTATATGATTAGCCGTTGCCCTGTATATGTAGGAAATGGTACGGGATTCCTAACATTGCAGGAAGCAGAATAGGACAAGTTTCGGGCCGAGACTTGAAACGGAAATCGTAGCGGGAAACGGGAGATTTAACTAAAGATATGAAAAAATACAAATTTGAATCACATAAATTCGCCGCGGCCAAATGCTAGTACATTATAAAATACAATAAGGGTTCCTTGTTTACTTCGAAACCCTAAAAAAGGTGACAAAAAGAAGCTGTTTGGTAGGATAATAAGTAGTACTAATTTTCTTTGCTAACAATCATAATTTATTTATGCAATGCATTGCAAATAAATAAATGTTGAGCGTCAAATGTTCCCTAATGTTTTTGTGGCTCTCTCACCCTTGCCCACGCAGCATTTTTCATACGACGGGCTTTTGACGATAGGTCTCTGGACAAAATATATTTCTTTTCAGCTTGCACACATTTCAGTAGAAGTCTGCTCTCTTCAGGTGAGAAGTTCATTGATCTATTTCTGTGGAAGAAAAAATCTTTCTAAAAGGTATATTTCTAGGGGGTTATAGAATAGAATTTATGTAGTTGCCCCAAGCACGACATTTATCCTTACATACGATAAAAAGAAATACCTTGTTGCATCAAATTAACTCAAAAACTAAGAAGGGATTTTTGTATGGTTTTCACCAATATACAGGATGATTTTGTATTCATTGGCAATGTTTTATCTACATACTCAGTCCATAATACTGAACAACTTTTCATATGGGAACAACCACAAAATCACGAAAAAATACAGCTGATCTATTCCATAAATTCATATATTTGATTTTGTTTGTTCTCACTGATGCCAATAAATACAAAATCCTGAGGAAGGTTTAGGTGTGATATATTTTATTATGGTTTTACCTGAAAGAACTGTTAGTAATTTATATATTTACCTCATGACCATTACATCGTCAACTGTAAAAATAAACATTAAGCATTATTAAATCAATTCAATTATAACATTTATATAAAGTTTCACTGACAACTGTATAATTTCAATTATACCAAAGATATGCATTTTTGACTAACTTTGTAGTGATTTTAATTGAAAAAGAAAAAAAAAGAATTTTTAAAGAAATATAGCTCAAAAACCTACCGCAAGAAGCATCATCTTTACAAGCATCTCCATTCCAATATTCTTTTTTTTTTATAGCTTCATTATTATGCTGCTCTATTTCTGAAAACAAATGAAATATATTCTTTGATAAATTGTTTATGGTATAATGACTCTATGCTCTCAATAGGCTCCATAACCCTTTGCCTTTTCTCATATATAAATCATTACACATGTATGGTGCATAAAAAAAATTAAACTAAAGATGGTGAAATAGCATTTGCAAGATATAGAACATTTCCATAGAATTTTCTGGTTCTTATTAGTGGTGGTAAAAAATTTAAAATTATATAATATTACCACAAAATTTACCTTTAAAAACTTCTTCAAAGTCAGGAGGTAATTCAATTTCATTATTATAATTGTCTTCATCATGCATGAGGCTCAACACTTGACTGGAAAACTCATCACACTCTGCCTGATTCACATCCGTTAAGTTTTTTGAGTGTTTCTTTACATCCTTGACAAGATTTTTCCATTTACATTTCAGTGCATCAATAGTTCGAACATTTTTAAAGCCATGGCTATTAAACTTGTTAGCTATTTTCACCCAAGCAACTTCCTTAGCATGAGTGGCAGAGGAAGTAGTGGATTTATTTAAAATATACTCTTTGAATTCATTGATAATATCAAGAAGCACTTTAACCTCTTCTTTGGCAAACACAGGGCTTCTTTGTCGTCTGCAAATTAAAAAAATAAAAATATATAAGTACAAATTACTCTAACACCATTTGTTTATGTTTATTATCATACAGCTGGGTTGTTCGTGGTCTCACCTCGAACCTTGTCTTTTTGTATCAAACACCTTGTTTATATCCCACTGTGGTGGTGGCAAGGGCAAGTGGCAAGGTGGTTGCTTTCTGAAGAATTTTTAACCAAATGTTTTTGATTAAAGAAATATTGTTTACCTTTTGCTCTACCTAATACCTAACTATTAAAATTATAATTTATGTAAAAAATACACATTTGTTTGGGTTTTGAAAGGTCTTTTTCAATTTATTTAACTTGGACTGTAACTGCAGTAGAAAAAAAAAACTTACGGAACGTTTGCGCTAGTGCTTTCGTCTTGACTTTCATCCATTGCCTTAATGTTTATTTCGGTGACTGCTCAATTTAATACTTCCTTGGAATTATTTATTTGTTTTATTTCAGTTAGTACCTAGGCACTGTAGGTATTGATTAAAGCTTCAAGCTTTTTGTTTATTTTGACTTGACATAGTTGACATAAATGCATGCGTGAGTGTCAATAAAATTACTTTTGAAAGTATTCACTCACTATCCTGCATGCAAACCAATCCTGTCATCCTGCACATCTTGCTTTTCTAGTGTAGATCTAAGGTGTATTTCTTAGATCTACACTAGTGTACAATCTTAAACCCCTCCGGGTAGGCATCGTCATGGATTTAGTAAATACTTTGTACAGTACCTACTAATAGGGCATATTACGCAAACCTCAGCGCACCTGTGAAGTGTTCCGAGCTTCTTTTCGACTGTTTACTGGTTCGAAAATTTTACAGCGTGAGAGTTTTCGAAGTTTATTTTTTATCTTATAGAAAACGATTTTTTCCCAATATTTCGTTACCCGAATGTGCTACATTGTTGTATATTTTCACAAACGAATGCTTACATAATGAAAGGATTAATAAAGTACTCTAAAATAAACGTTTTAATCGACATATCAAAAGGCGGCAAAGCTTTTGTGTACCTAACATACAGTGTTGTACTCTGTCGGGATAAATGTGCAGTAATACTCCTTATTCCATGGGCATCGTAGATGCTTATGACATTTAAAAAAGTCAATACGTCAATTAAATAAAAACTTCAAAAAAGTAAGGTTATAATTTTTTCTTCGTAGTTTAAATTACGAATTACCAATGAAGATTTGTCTTAATTTGACTCAAATGTACGTAACATTCCAATAGAATTGATCATTGTGTAATCCAAGCCATTGGATGTGTAATACTATTCTAGATTGCTATTGTGATTAAAATTGAAATACCTTTCAATCAAAATGGCGCTGTAGTTATCATGCGTTGTAAACATTTGTATAACATTTTTAACAAATTGTGACTTGTATGTATTGACCGATAGTTACTAGGCATATTTGTTAGGTCTTAGTTCTAATAACGTGTATGAATTGATTTTGTGTTTGTATGAGTACTTTATTAACATACGTGCCTAGTGAGACATGAAGGAAGCAATATTAGCTTTTGTTACAGGAATTTGTAGTGTATTTTTAGTTGTTGTATTTGTGTTGTTTTGTAAGTAGTTCAGTTTCGCTAGTAATTTCATTAACAAATCAAGCTTGTTTGAAATTTTACATTCCAGTTTTTATTCTACTATGCCAAATTTATAGAAATACTTATTTAAATTATTTTTCTTTGTTCTAGGGTGGTACATATTCTGGAAGTGTTGTTTATCTAAATTCCGATTTGTGCGTGAACTCTTGGGTGGAATGTCAGATACGCCCCCGGCGTCAGAAACAAGACAGCCAAGTAAGATTAAGAAAGCAAGAAAAGATTAAATACATCTTCTGCACTTGAGTTCTTAAACTTAGTAAGTTGGTACCTAGTTTGTGTTTAATTTGTTATCATTTTACCCAAAAATTATAACTATCAGGATTTCCTCCATTGTAGTTTTGTATTTTAGACTTGGAAATCACATAAACAAATGGCTAGACAATAAGTTTAAAATTATTGTAGGCATTTGATTGACAAGTTCAATAAGGTTTTCTCAAAGGTGGCAATAAATATGATTTTAACATTTCATCAAATAATATTGTTTTCTTTAGGCTTTTTAGGTCATTTGAATATATTAAGAGCACATAGCCTGCTTCAATCCCAATATAAATTTATTATAGTTGTCATTGTAAATACTTATTGTTAGTAGTATTGCATACATTACTTATCTTTCATATAACTTGTACCTGCCACTTTTGTTGATAACTTGTGGCAATGATATGTAATGGAAACTTGTTCTTCTCAGGCAAAATGAATATAAGGTGTGCACGGCCTAGTGACTTGATGAACATGCAGCATTGCAACTTGCTTTGCTTGCCAGAGAACTACCAAATGAAATACTACTTTTACCATGGACTTTCATGGCCACAACTCAGCTATGTGGCTGAAGATGAGAAAGGTCATATTGTAGGTATGTAATTAAGAATCCATATTAATAACATAAGTAGTACAAATATATTAATTGCCTGATGAGTGATGTTTTTTGTCTGCTTGCTGTGTGCTTACAAATAAACAATGTATAGTTAAAAATTAATATAATTTTTCAGGTTATGTTTTGGCCAAGATGGAGGAAGATGGAGAAGACAACCGCCATGGTCACATTACATCTCTAGCAGTCAAGCGTTCGCATCGCCGTCTCGGGCTTGCCCAAAAACTAATGAACCAAGCCTCTCTGGCTATGGTGGAGTGCTTCCAGGTAATGTTCATGATCTTAGATATGTTTAATTATATTCCACATGGACGTTTTAGTAGTTGCTCTGTGAATCCTATTTTTTATTCTGGTTAGAATTTAGAATGTTTTATGAATATTAAGTAAAAAATTATGTTACCTACTCCATTCATCACTGGATTGCAAAATTTGTTATTTATTACATTCCATACTGGGCTATTTTATTACATTAATATTTTTAATTTCACAGGCTAAATATGTTTCACTCCATGTGAGAAAGAGCAATAGAGCTGCACTCAATCTTTACACGAATTCCCTTGGATTCAAAATTCTAGAGATTGAACCAAAGTACTATGCTGATGGAGAAGATGCATACTCCATGATGCGAGACCTCAGTGCATTCACTGCTGAATCCAAGCCAGATAGCCAACCGACAGAGAATTTAGAAATAAAAACTGAATCTGCTATAATATCGCAGTGTTAATATAAGTATATATGCTATACATTTATAAAATCTGAATAAAAGATTTCGAAAATGAACTTATAATTCTTTTATTTAGCCTTTTGCAGACCTGTCAAACTAGTGTTTCAAAACTACAACAAAATTTGTGTTACAGAGCAATAAAATTTAATACCTTGCATATCAACAGCATGTCAGAACTCAGAATACTGGACTTAGGGTTACTGTATTAGTATAGTAGTACAGCTAGTTTACTCTTGTATGTATGTTTTTGCTTTATTGATACATGGGAATTAAGATGTAGGATATTAAAGTGCTGTAATGGTCCTGGTGCTGGTTGGTACTATGGCCGAAATGATACTGTATACATTAGGTTACTATGGACCTTATGCACTGGGTTAAAGCAGATGTAGCTAGTGATATTATTAAAAAGAGCTGCTACAGCATGTACATCAAAATGGGTTGATATATTATTGTCTGGGTTGATATGTGTCAGGAATGCTGACTGAATATTTAAATGATTTTTATTTTGTTTCTAAATAACTGTTGCCCACATAAAAAAAAATCTTCATTTACAATATTTATTAATATAAGTATAACCTAAGTTTCTTCATCATCATCATCATAAAGATGATTCAGCTTCAGTTGTGCTTTTGTTTCAGTGCATTCTTGAGATGTCCTTCTAATAGCTTTGTCTTTCTTCTCTTTCTTTTGAGAAACTCCTACAATATATTCAGGCATAATAATTTTATTGTTTTTCAATATAGTCCTTGCATCTTGTGTAGGGAGTTCTTTCTTTACAGCTGAAGAAACACGAAATGTAGGCTTTTTGAAAACTGTGTCATCATCATCATCCATTTTAGATTTTTCTGCTTCTTGGTCTTCCATCTGTCGAATCAAGGCTAGAGCTGTTGCAGTGTTTGTCGCATCCGACAACTGATCAGGTGTTACATCTGATAATGAATAATAGACATATTTCTTGGGATTTTTGACATGATCTGGGATAGTTCGAGCCCGAAGGCATTCGCGTATGTTAGCATCTTGTTTTTTCTTAAATATACTTTCTTTTCCTCTGAATTGTTTCATTTCACTCTTAAGTCTTTTGTATGTTCTCCTGTCAATCACACCATAGTCGGGCGCGTCTGTGATCTTATTCGTTTTGGAAAACCCATACTGATCTTCAGCATCTTTCAGAAGGTTGAAAAGATTCTTTTGTCTTTCATGAAAAGACGACATAGCTGTCGCTGTCTGTTATTGCGTGCGATATACGTACTTATTGTAATTTGGAGAATAATATTGTTTTCACACAAACTAGAATAAATTAAGTGCCTAGGTTCTATTTCTTATTTACAAAACAAAAGTTGTTTTTTTAAGTACTTGATAGGTAAAGCAAATTACCAAATCAAAGGTACCTAAGTAAGGTACTAATACTCCCCTCCCCTCACTTCGCTTTTTGTAATTTTGACATTGACATGCCATGACACAGATGCATGACAGTTCAATTCGGTTGACATTGACTGCAAAAAAAATCGAATAAATATTCGATTCATAGTGTTATTCTAGAAATTTTCGAGAATGCACATTGGTACTATATACCTATACTATACTATACCTATATTGTTATGGAAAATTTTTTGAAAACCTGTTTTGGATGCGTAGATAACTTTATAGAACGTAAAATTAACAAATTATAGTATCGCTTCATTAATTAGTTTTTAAATTAAATTATACACAACTTATTATTTTGTTTGGTAATAGATCGATTGATTGATACGTAGGTCAATCGATTGATACATACAACCAATTTTTCGGTAGGTTCTAGAGTGATATTTTGACCGGAAATCGGAAACCAACTGACGGTCATGTTAGTTAGACAGATAGATATAGAAAGGGCGCGCGCGCGGGCTAGACCAAAATAGTTCAAATTAGGTACCTACTTACTACGTCGTAGTACTACTAAATACGTGAGTTCAAAATAATTTTCGTATTAATCACGGAACAATTTTGAACCATTTTGCTCCTAATAAATGGATAGGTAGGTGAGTACCTAGGTGTATAGAAATAGGTAGACTATCTAGACTACCCATTTCTATATATCTAATGTAAAATAGGTAGTATCGTACCTACCTATGCCATTGCTGTAAGTTATATATATTATATATATTAGGACAAATCACACAGATTGAGCTAGCCCCAAAGTAAGTTCGAGACTTGTGTTATGGGATGCTGACTCAACGATACTATATTTTATAACATATACATATATAGATAAACATCCAAGACCCGGGCCAATCAGAAAAAGATCATTTTCCATCATGACCCGACCGGGGATCGAACCCAGGACCTCTCGGTTCAGTGGCAAGAACCTTACCACTGCGCCACCGAGGTCGTAAGTAGTTATTACTTATTCTGATTTATTTTACGGATTGCTTTTTTACTTGTTCGCACTCGAAATGTGATATACATCTCCATTTGGAAACTGACTCTTAATTTTGATTTCGTAAACTCTCTTAAACTTTACATTTTAACTATTGTAGGTACGATCGAAATTCAAAACTTTTGCTCTACAATATCATAAAATCGACTACAACTTAAAACACAGGTATTTTTGTGGTTGACTTCATTTTTTACTCAAAGAGACACTTTGTTATGTAATGGAGATTGATATTAGTTAATACTTTTCTTTGTAATTTCGACCAACACAATGAGCTACAATGTGGGTACGTAATTAGCTCAAATGCATGAATTATTGTTTGTCTTTAACAGAACTATAAGTATTGGTAGGTATTTATTTGACTTTGTTAAATTAAACTCATTACATTAAAATAACGGAAGAAGGATTAATAATATTTATGATAAATACTTAGTTTACATGATCATACGTCAGGTACTTACCTAAGTTTTTAGATTACTTGAATGAATACTGGTACGATAATACCTACATTCGTTAAGAAATATTTCATTTGAGGGAAATGTACCTAGATAAAAATCTATTCATATATAAAGTATCAATTAAACAGTAGTATATAGTATATAGTAGATAAAAATCTATTCATATATAAAGTATCAATTAAACAGTAGTATATAGTAGATAAAAATCTATTCATATATAAAGTATCTATTAAACAGTAGTAATATACGCCAGGATCGTGGCGAATCGTAGCTCGAATGAAAACACATCGAGTTGATACGACTACCTCGGTGGCGCAGTGGTAAAGTTCTTGCCACTGAACCGAGAGGTCCCGGATTCGATCCCCAGTCGGATCATGATAAAAAATGATCTTTTTCTGATTGCTACTGATTCTGGATGTTTGTCTATTTGTTATAAAATATGGTATCGTTGAGTTAATATCCCATAACACAAGTCTCGAACTTACTTTGGGGCTAGCTCAATCTGTGTGATTTGTCCTCATATATTTATTTATTACCTAAAACTAAGGACATTTCTTTCTATTCGGCACGCTCACGCTCACGGCCGCTGGTTTCTCAAATTATACTATGGACAACTGCATGAGACATCATAAATTAAGTAAAAATGCGAAAGTTTGTGAGGATTTATGTATATGTTTGTTCCTCTTTTACGCAAAATCTGCTGGACCGATTGTTACGAAATTTGGTAGGTACACGGGTAGAATATAAACTCGAATAACACATAGGGTGTACTTTTTATCCCGGAATTCCCACGAGAACGAAGTCCCGGGGCGCAACTAGTACTGATTAAATAAGTAACTCAAGTCACTCATTTAATATTTTGAAATGAATATTTTCATTTTAAAATAATGTCATTTGTATGTGTTAAAGATAGTTTGATTCTGGAGTAACGTACATAATATAATATAATGAACATAAGCTACCTAACGATTGATATGCTAATGGTGACGGTGTACATATAACTTACTTTTTAGAAAACTTTGTCATTGATGAATTTCGCCTCTGTCTCGCTATGAAGAGAACCAACGAAATTACATGGATACTTATCCATTACGCATGCTACGGATCGATGGTGGTGGCTGGTTGTATTTTTATATTTATTATTATTCACATTCAAAGTCAGTTATTTATCAAGAGTATTATGTGGCTGAGAGCCTATAATGTTCAGTACATTTTTAAGGACGTTTGTAAGTAGTTTTACAGCTAAACTAAAGTAGGTATGATATTGCCTTTTAATGCAGAGAACAATAGGTGAAATATGAAGTTATACTTTATGGGATGTAGGTCAAACCTATAAGCTTTCTATAAATAACCTGAAAGCAGGAGCTGTATTGATTTGAGTCCCAGGAAATATTTATTACATGCGTACTAGGATGCAATAGTGCATCAGTCAGGTATATGCCCAGTTCCATGTAGGTCATCCGCATACATAAACGTGTTTAAATATGGCGTGGAGATCAGCTTTCTTTGAAGAAGACTTAAGGTATTGTATATAGAATTAAGATTAGGCATATGTGTTAGGTGGAAAAGAGGTTTAGTCAATAGTGAACACAGTGGCTACTTGAAAATTTCCTTAGATACTGATGGTTATTGTTTGTTTTGGAATGTAGTGAGCATGCGCGGCCGCGACGGCTGCGGCCGGCAGCGGCTCGAGGCAGAGGCAGTTACTTATCACGCGAGGCTCGGTGTGACGCCCGCTTTCAGTGAACGCGGGAAAATAATATTAGCTTCGGGAAAATATGGCTCCCGCGCGCCGCTGAGCGAAGTGCGGGAAGGGCGGGCGGCGCGCGCCGGTCGCGCCCAGACACCCTGTATTTTTCAATATAATGTCTACCATTTAGACAACAGGACGTTAGCTTATTAATTTTATAGACTGTGAAGTGAGTGTGCTATCAGCTGAGCGTGCACCTGAGATGTGAGTGCTGTACTGACAGAATCCGAACAACAGGTAATAGCCCGGCTGTATACACAACAATATCATAATATTGCAATGTTGATGTGTCAACGCCTTATTAAGATACCGTTACAGATGATAATTTTTTATTGGATTAAATTATTTCATTTGTTTAATAGTTAGTTAAGTTTTATAGTTACTTCATTCGATTCTCAACAATTAGGAACTGTATTAATCCTAACGATAGGATTTGCATTAAAAATACCTAGATTTATCTGTGCGTAATCTTATAGCTACCTATACGTTTAGTACCAAATAGGTAACTGCTTCGGATAAATATAATACTTATATGTACATTTAAAATAAATAAATAAAATAAAATACGTTTATTTCTGGTTACAGGACCCATATTGGCACAAAAATATTTAAGATGTATTTGCTATAAAACTAAGTCCTTAAGAAGATTCCTAATTATCACTGAACACCTGTTTTCATTGAAGTATTATTATGTTAATTTGATCAGTGACCCAATTGAATTATACTTACCTACATGAAACACCGATTGGCGAAATTAAAACATTATCGTTCACTTTTTACATTCGATATTTCGATTGTTTCGTAAATATTCGCACAATTCTGGTTTTAATTTATATTTAAGTATATTCATTTATTTTGTCAATATTACTTTCGAAATTATAGTAGTCCGAAAAAAAATCTCTTTCAAAATTATTGTAGGTACTATTTTAATAAGTTATTATTATACCAAGTGACGCGCGATTTACTTACAAATAATACCTACAAGTGCTCACATGTGTTTCCAACAAGCCAATACTTATTTTACCTACTTAGAATAACAAACACACACTCACTCACACATAACTGAATGAATTTGAATGAATGAATGATTTCTTTATTGGACAATAAATCTTTACAGCTTGTTCATACAGTTGGCTCCCCACGCTTGGCTAGAAGCCTGTCATGTGGTACCTAGCCAAAATTGGAATCATAAATTTTATGAGGTACAAATAATTCAATAACAATTTCCTTTCATTATAGTATTTTATATTATTACAGTATTACATTACAGTAATTAGTGACAAATAAACACGAGATACTTATTATTAGACATCGTAGTGGTCAAATAATACCTAATACATAAGTACATCAACAGCAAGAAAATTTCAGGTCTTAAAATCAAGATGATTAGTCAAAGGCATATTTTCGCCCGTTTGTTCACATTGGCATCTCGCCAAAGTGTATCATTCCTTTGATTCATAACATTTCTGAGAAGCAGTACTGATTTTAAGCCTATTTCGATGTTTGCATGCTTCTGATAAAGTTTACCCATTTGTTTCATAGATTGGGTATTAATTACTTGTTAGTATACGTCTATTACTATTAACAATATATTGAATCCATTGACTTTTCATTTCTTATACGATATCTACTTGGAAAGGAGATAGGTACTGTTAGTGTATCAAGACAAAAAGTGCGATTAAAAAAAGCAAATGCATTCTGCAAGTAATTCCGCTAAATAAATTTATTTAAAAAAAAACCGCTCCTGTGTCGCTGTGATTCCTTTAAAATAATAAAAAGACTATTTTGGTCTTATATGGATCCCATAATACGATAATGATTGAGATTTAAATTCATCAAATAATAATAATAATATTAAAAAAAAAACTAAGTACTATTTTATTTTTTAGAGTAATCTATACAATTTATATGGAAATTGTATAGACTACTCTAAGTAGGTACCTCGTATTTAAATATTCCTTTCGATTCGAATCTTTAATTTATTTTTCATGCGATATATTAACGTTCGATTTGAGTTAGTCATTCGTCGGTATCAGAATCCCTTATCAAATTAATTAAGTACGCGGTGGCTTGTATCTATATCGGACATGGAAGCCTCGTATCAACACTGCCGTGGGCCTGAAATGTTTTACGTTTTCTCTTTATTATAAGGTTATATTTTTCTTGGCTTTACGTACCTTTTCAGAAGAAAAGCTGTTCTGCCCTTATTTAAGAAACTATAATAAATTGCCTATCATTCATAGTAGAGCATAATTAGTGCATTACAAAAATGAGGTTATATCATGATTATTTGCATCAGGAACATGCATTAGCACCTCTTTTTTGTTATCAATACGCAGATAAAATATAATTGGCCCGGCTAAGTAAATACACAGGACCTATCTGAAAATAAATAATGTCCGTTGAATCATCATTAGCCATAATATTCTGCGGTTTGCATCACAATTACAGTTCAGTTATCGTATACTTACAATACAGTTATTAATAAATATATAATCATTTTGAAAATGGTATAATTTGTTCAATAAATAATTATTATCTTTTATGACTGGAATTTCAGTTTTTACTTAATTAATTTCTTAAGCTATGGCAACAGATTATTGCCTATTTAATGTTATGAAATCGAATTAATAAAATAATATCGAGGAAGTAATTTGAGGAAAATCATTTATTATATATAAATAAATATAAATAAATAAACATACAAATAATAACTTTCCTCTTGACACCCTCGACTACCTTATTTGGTTCTTTTATGATTAGAAAATTGTCTCAAGTTTCTATATATAGTACCTACATGTATATAGTATAGTATATACACATGAATATATATGAATATGCTGATAATCGGCGGTATTTATACATATATATACAGAAACTTACGCTTCAGTTTAAATTTCTGGAATTTGATTGAACAAATAAGTAGGTACCTAGTAAAAATAACAAAGTATTAATCTAAAATGTTGCAAATACATTTTAATTTTCAGTTTCAGTTTATATTTTGATTTAGCTTTGAAATGTCATCTTCATTATTCATGATAAATGTCTCAAGTATGCTAAAGTAGAACTTCCACTAATCCACGTTCGTATTTCAAACCTTGGGTTAATTCTGTTTACATCCTAAGGAATTTTCTACGTCACTTCGATGGACTTTAATGACGAACTATGAATCATCGAGTCACAGCTAAGTAATGAACGCTGTAAGTAACTTTAGGTATCCTGTTAATAGGTATGGCATTATAGGTACGTCATATTAATATGAATTGGACCAATGAAAGGCTGCGGAAATTTTCAATGGGATATTTGCAAGTTCTATAAAAGTTTCCATAATGGCGTTATCGGTGAATAATTGAACAGGCACAGGACTATATTAATTTGACTTATTTCTATGACTTTTGTAGTATGGCTTGGACTTGTGACGAGGAAGCTCTGAGCGGTCTATTCAAGTAAGTACTTTATAAAATAAATGTCATAGTAATGTGTAAAATGCAATGCAGTGCAGTGTGTTTGAAGCAATATCGGAAGATTCTACACCTTATGTTAGGACAGCTTAGTGACTGTGAGTTAGACGTATGGATGTGAACATATCCTGAAGCTATTATTTAATAAATCCTATATATTGTTTGTATACTTATCACCCCTACAGGGATCTCTTTCAGTCCAGTTAAAGCTACCAACACTCGTTGTAAAGCTTCAATTTCGAAACAAAGATAAATATTTACAAAGATAATGTATATAAAAAGTAAATTCTTAAAAAGTATACGTGTCTACATATGGATTAATTTCTACAATATAGAAACAAGTAAACTATTTACCAATATATTGAATATTTTTCCCTACTTATCATGTTATCGTTTGAGCAATATTTTCTCCACAACATTACTTCCATAAGAATAAATTGAATTATGATCCGAGTTGCCGAGCGGTGCCAGGCAAAAATAGACCCAATCGGAAAGTCGAGAACACGAAAAATTGGATCTCGAGGCGGTTTTCCGATAATTTGTTTTTCACGAGTACTTTAATATATTATGTATTAGCGAAAATATTTACCCTTAACCTTTACCCTATAACATATTTACAAAACATAATATAAACTTATTTATTTAAAAGCAATTAGAACCTTATTGAAAAAGTATTTTTATTTGAATAACTAAATAAAAATATCGAGTAATAAAATGTAACGACTATTGATCTAACATAAAATATTAAAACATTTACATTAGGAAAAGGTTGTTAGATATTATTCGTATTTGCGACGTTTTTATTTCATTGAAATAAATAACTGATTTCAATTGAAAATAATCATTTAAACACATATTATAGCACAATTGATACTGCAAACAAAGAATGTGAATAGAAAATAAGTACAAAGGTGCTTTTGATTACGTTCGCGTCGCCCACCGGCGCCGCCCGCCCAGGCACCGGCGCGCGGTGGACTGACCTCACACGATTTCATTTAGTCACTGTATTCATACATAGGGGTACATAAGAGTCGATGGAGACTAATTAAGAGTCTTGCAGTGCGGTTGAAAAACGAAGATATTTTTTGCCCAGTTGTGTGACACAAAATGGGCTAAATTATTTTATCAAAACTTTAATTTGGAATATATTCTATAAAATATAACGTGTTCATTCAAATTACTATAAAGTCATATATTTGTTAGTTTAGGTATAAATAAATAAATATAAATATATTAGGACAAATCACACAGATTGAGCTAGCCCCAAAGTAAGTTCGAGACTTGTGTTATGAGATACTAACTCAACGATACTATATTTTATAACAAATACATACATACATAAACATCCAAGACTGAGGCCAATCAGAAAAAGATCATTTTCCGTCATGACCCGACCGGGGATCGAACCCTTCGATAGCTTTACCACTGCGCCACCGAGATCGTCAAAGGTATTTGATAAAACCATTAATGTTTTGATATATTTTCACGTCATTTTTTGTTTTCACTTAGTTTAACAGAATTTATCAAAGTTACGTTGATATAAATTGATACAATTTAAAATTGTAGCAACAAAACATACTGACATTATTTTGGAATTTTTATCGCCAACGCCAACACATTAGTATGTATCTGAACGCGATCTTTATAGGCGTTACATATATGCGAATATGTATCAAGTTAGTACATACGTGCTTCGACGTGTGATTCACTCCTACCTATAATGAATGATGGGTATGAGTGTGAATAACTACCTACAGTTCATAAAATTGGCATGTTACGCATCAGGAAGGATCTTGACCTTCCATTTTATGGTCATTACGACGTGTGGCTGGTGATCAGTCAAAAATCGGCTGTAAAATGTTTTTACGAGGCTCGCCAGGGCATGGCGTCCTCGCTGAGCGACGTAATTCTGTAAGAGGCGTTGTAATGCTATATGATACATACAATACACCGTAACATATACCTATAGTTAGCTTAGTATTTTCCCAGTTTATTCTCAGAAAGTTAGGACAAACCATTTATTCGTTGAGTTGGTGTCCTACTTTTTGGAATGAATTGGTAAAATACTGGGCGGTAAACCCACGTCCTAAATTAAATTTGATATTATCGTATCGCGCCGCGCGCTGCTTAATCGTATCTGTTGCTCAACTAGGACGCCGGGTCAACCCTGAATCAGCTTCAGCTCAATTTCAATTTTCTACAAATCTATTGGTTTTATAATTTTAGGGTTCATGTTCATAAACATATGACCGATTTAATTGAGTAAGGTGGAACAGTATTTATCTTACGTTATCCGTACAACATAAGTAAAACTGTAAAAACAGGTTTTTTAATTATTGTCAAGTTAGTTAAATCTTTAAAGTTATCCTTTGATAGAGTAATCTGATATTTAATTTCGCGATATTAGCTTAATGTTTATAAGTAACAGATTCTTGAAAGGTTTTAGTCAAAATTCTGAGTTTAATTAACCTTATCCTTCAGGTAAATTAGACGTCTAATTAATTCATGGAAAGTGGTGGCAACTGGGGTAGGGAGGTGGGGTCAAAGACTTCAGACATGTAAAGTCTTTCTAAGTAGATGTATGATTCCCTTGATTACTTCTTCGGGCTCTAGGCACTTGGCATAATTATGATGAGTAGTAAATTAGTAATAACTTCAAATGTTTTAAATGTTACATTTAATTTTAATGTCGCACATCTAAGGAACAAACCAAGAATGTATTTGTGATTTACTTTTATTAGAGAGTTGGACAATTAGATGGACCGCATACCTTTTTTTGCTCAGTGGTATATACAAAGACGTGTTTGTTTGATTCTTTAGAAGATCTGAGGGCGAAGTGCGGGTTAGCATTTCACTTCTAACCATCGAATCGATTCACTGAGACACAGCGAACCAATCACATTGCGTCATTGTGACGCAACGACAACCACACTGCAATGTCATTGGTTCGCTGCGTCTCACTTCGATAGATTTGATAGTGAAAACTTCGCATTTCGCCCTCAGATAACACTTTGACACTGTGGGCCGGTGGTAACATTTTACATGAAAATGTTTTTGGTAAGATTGTGATTGACCTGGAATAGTTTCTATTTCAAAAGTTGGTCGGCTATCAAAAGAGCAGTCGATGCAGATCCCATGAGCTTCACGCGCAGGGTACTCTTGACCCAGATACGGTATTTAGGGCGGGACGGGGTCGCCCGCCATGCCATGCCGCCCAGGACTGATATGTAGTGAAACACTCTTGTAAATATTTATGTCGAAATTCCGCTAATATACAAATATTCCAGAAAGTAGTATTTATGTGGATGTTGGATTTTAAAAGATCTTTGTGTTTGATGGACAAGAAACTTAGATGTTTTTATTTGTCAGTTTTATGCAACATTTACAACTCTTACAAGTTTTGCCGAACTGCGTGGTGAATGCTGTGTGCACTTTTTGATTTTTCTATTAGACAATGAATTTTTGATATACATATGTATTATCTAAATCATGTTATGTTGTATGCCAATAAAATATATATATTTATCAAAATAAAAGACCTGCTTATAATTGTTAATTGGTATGAAATTACTACCTACTATTTACGAGTGGCATAATATTATTTGTAAATATTTATTTACCATTTACTACGTACCAGTAAGACAATAGGTAGACATTTTTTCATCTATATATCGCTGCAATTCCAACCAATGAAGCGCAAGTAAAATTTATTTCCTAGGAGAACTTTTCTGGTTCCCGTAATGTCCCATCTGCAGAGATGAGATTAGATTTCGCAACGGTCGTCGCGGATCGCGTCGGAAATAGCCGCGACACGCGGAAACCGAACGAGCGTCGCACTCCATTTTGCATTTCCTTTATCTGTGGTATAGAAGATGGTAGTAAAATTAGATTTTCCTTTGATGTTTACTGCAAAAACAAATCAATCCAGCCGACTCTTTAAAAATGTTCCATTATTTACGTCACAAGCAATTAATTGCTTGTGACGTAAAAAGTGGAACAATTTTCAGGAAAAATCGACCTATCAAAATAACTAAAGATTTGACCGGTTAATTTCAAAAGGAAATAAAGATTGAAGTTTGGAATATGTATTTTATTCTTGCGGATGAAGTACAAGAAGAAGAAAACAGATTATTATCTGTTAATAAAATTTGCCAATCATACAGGCTTTTACAACTCCATCTAGATCTTGTTCAAATTTTCACAGCACTAGAGATATAAAATTTAAAATTCGAACAACTATTAAATTTGTTTCAATTAATTTAAACGCCTGAAACACTTCGTGTATATACACAGATATTGGTAGATGCCTAAACAACTGAAGAGCACTGATCAACTTGGAGCCATGACTCACGCGGCTACACATTGCTGTAAGGTTAGTATAATAATCCGCGGATAAACACAGTTTACAAATCCCAAGCAAACAATCTTTTCAGGCCCCACTAATGTTTTAACAAATATTATTCCGTCACGAGGCCTTTTGAAGAATCCTGACATTGAAACCAAAGTAATACAGACAACAGAACATTGTAATATTATTTATATATTTATTATGCGACCTCCTAATTTGATCCTGAATGGGGCAGTACACACAGCTGTACAATAAATCTGTTATTAGCTTTTACATATATTTATTTTAAAGTTTGTATTTTAGATATGTGTTAAGTACGATAATTTGTAAAGTAAATATACTTAAATGCAAACTTTATCCTATTTATCTAAAATAATACTAGTTGGAACATATAAAACTAGGAAATTGTTTAAATAAGTAAGTGAGGGTTTAAACGACATGGTCGGAGTTTCTCAAATTGGATTTCATAGAACTTCCATTTAAACTTTTGATGCAATAACATTTCTCAAAAACAGTAAGGTTTCTTTGTTGCAACTTTTCACCCCTGTATGTGTAATATTTAGTTATTTTCATTCGGAAATTGTAATGGAATCAGATCGACTAAATGTTTTTGCATATTTCATTAGCCAATATAATAATACAGATACAATATAACGATAGACAGAGCCATGAGTTGTAAAATGCGTTTAATTTAATCATATTACAGTAGGCATTCAAAAATTTTCTTATTACGGTCTAATTTCCCGACAGGAAATACGTTACAGGTCGCGTTAGAGTGATTTAATCAGGAACGCTCCACAAAACGCTTGCTAATCGACAGAACAGAATATCACGTAATAAAATAATTAATATCGCCTTGATTTGGTGCAAGGTTGCCACTCACTGCCGTTATACACTAAACTTATGCAATTTAGGAATTATGCCTCAGTACCCGGGCCTTCGTCTAGATTTATTTGATTATACATAGTTGTATGTTAAGTATTTATATAAGTTTAATCAAGTTAATTTCTACCTATTTGCTGTGACTAGAACTTATTGACTGCGATAGTAATTGAATAATCCTATTACGTGCGACCGACTTATAATAAAATTATAATAAAGATACAAAAGATGTAAACTATACCTTAATTTGTATTCTAGGCCTTAATAGTTCCATTTTATATCTGAGATAAGACGTTTAACTAATTGTAGTAACTGTAACTGGTACTGAAACTAATTCATAACATGCTATTTAATAATAATTCTTACAATCTATGTTTTGCCACAAAAATGTAATATGAAGCGCGACCTAATTCATATAATTCTACCACAACAGTAATATAAACATGGCACGTTGATAGGGTAACTAGAGTTAGGAAGTCTACATTCCTGAACGTAATGGTGTGCAGGGCAAAGTAATGCATATGCTGTCGTAACTTGCAGCTAAATATAGGACAACACGAGGCAATCCGGGCAACGTAAAGCTATGCGAATGTTCGATGTAGGTCACCAGTGCCATCACAAATAACCGGCAATCGTAAATGTCCCTGTCGTTTCGACATTACATTATGCATTTCTCGGATAATATAAAAATAGGCGCGGATTTCTTATTGCGCAACGTAACCAACTTCCCAGTGGACAGCTGTTAAGAAAATATTTATTTTAATGGTCTCTTTCATTAATAAATAATAGAATACGGAAACGTAAATTGATTTGAGGCAGTTAAGTAGGACAGTTCTAATTTTTAACGGCTTGAAACAAAAGTTTTCTTGTTTCGTGATACATCAGATTCAGATACATTTGCACCTTTGACAATGTTCATAGCCATGATTGTATACAATATTTAGAGAAAAATTAACCCGGATAATTTCAAAAGGAAATAAACATAAGGCATTATATTAAAAGTATCCATTCAAGGAAAATCATTTCCCTAAACCAATGCCGAATTAGCGATTACTTCCCATTCGATGTCTCATTATTGACTGTTCCCAAAAGGTTATTTCTCTTAAATAGAAGTATCAATTTGATTTGTTTATCAATGTCGACGTGGCGCGTGCCTTGGCAGCGGGCGCCTTTCCATTGATTAAACGATATGATTGAAGGCAAGATTTTTTTCATGTGGAAATTCGGTAATTATTTTTTTATTCATTTTAATAAGCAATCCTATTGAAATTATTCAGTAACAGAGTTAGAAGAATTTAGTTCCAAATAAAAATAGCCAATTACATCATACACTGTAACACTGAATTTAATTTTTCAACTGCACGATGTATCTTGCACACGAAAAAACATTTATTTGCAAATTTTGGTTCAACTCAAAACTAATTGTTTATAGACTCCTGATAGTCCTTCCAGGTGACCAATCTAAGCACCGTCTCGTCTCGAATCAGCGTTCGAGGTTAAAAATATGAGTGTCTAATTTTGATAATTAACCGTGTGTCAATGGAAATGAAAGGTATGAATTATAAGTGAGCAGTCTGTTTGCCTCAACCTCTGGAATTGCAAGTGACGCACCGCTCCGCGCCGCGTCTTGTTGACGCACACGATTCGGGAAACCACTTTGTGCAACACTGTCTTCTGAAATACAGTAATTGTATTCAGTTATGTAGAAAAAAGAATTGTGCTTCACTAAATGACCTGTTCTGTTAGCTCAACCAAGATTATCGGATTTGCACGATAACGTTGAGAAGACGACCGAACATGATCACTACGCACGCATATAGAATACAGGGATTAAGCGTAGAAAATTGACAAAATCTCGAAAATCATTAGGTATTGCAAGGAGTTGTAACATGCATTTTTGTCGACTTTCATACATACAGATTATTTTTTTATTCACATGAGCAAAGAATGATAAAATTAAATTGGTTTATTTGTTTCAAAAAAATCTAAGTATATCAAAATTGAAATATTTTTTTGTTCTTATACAAATGGCTGACAATTAGCTGATCTGACTTAGTAAGGAAAGATAAAAAATAAATATGATAATACAATCTTGATGTCCTGACCTGACCAAAATGAGCAAGTTAAGTGAAGGGAAAAAATTGGGTCAACGGACCCTGAGTTTTGACGCAAGGAGCTGGAAAAACGCTCAGATGAGAAAAAAGAGCAAAAGAAACTGCGTAACAACAAATTCTGTAGAAAGGTTTTCTGTGAAATTTTCACTCGGATTTTACTACAGATTCTTTCAAAATTAAAGAAAGCTCATTTAGGGCTGTTCTTTGTGAAAAACATGCAGTCTAGACAGAGAAAAATAAACAAGTTGCTTAATGGAATAGCCCGTTAACATGTTTCAGGGTTATTTACAAAGATTTTGTGGTTTACGTGTTAATTTTATGTGCACCTTCCGGCTTCCTCAGTTGGACCTTTAGACTGCATAGTAGTACAATACTCGCCGAAGACACTCATCTAAAAGTTACCCATACTGACATTATGACTCGTTTTCACGTCTAAATTTTTGGGCCGACTTTCATGAAATTTTGAATTGATATAGACAATGACTGGAGAGGTCAAACATAGGTGGACAGAACTGCGGGCAACAGTACCATCAGTGATATATTATGTACTAGCTGATGCCCGCGACTTCGTTCCCGTAGCCGGACCATTTTTGGTAAGGAATAAAAAACAATGTGTTAGCTATGACATATTGTACTAACGGATTAGACATTTTTTCATGTTTATAAGCATATAAGCAACATTATCTTACTATATGCGTTTATGACTAATTTCGTATTTCTGTTACCGCATTTGTTAAACAATGTGTCCAACCGCAAATGGAAATAACTACAGTTCCCGTTTTGTTATTTACAAAATGGTAGGTAACTGATCGCCCTTGGCTATCATTTACACCCAGGATGATTAGTAACTCAGTCAAGGCAATAATGATTCTTTATATGGTGTTTACATGCACAGGTATAACAGGGATGCTAAGTGACTTTTTAGCGTCTAGTTCACACACGGCAAATAAGAATAGAGTACTAAAATTATACAGTTTTTTTTCAATCCTGTGTTAATAATTATTAAGTCAAAATGCATTCCCTTGCTGGATGCAGACCTTCACGAGCGATCTTCTATTTTGCGATTAACACTCTTATCTATCTTTTCAGATATCCAGAACAGCTGATCGCAATGACGGTGGTAACGAATCCAGCGCGCACAGACTCAGACGAGGACATCGAGTCGGGGCGAGAGAGTGTGGCCGGCGGGGACGGCTACGGCCTCGAGCTCGACGAGAACGCTCGCCTCTACGACAACGAAAAGCAAAGCGACATTATCTTCGTTGCCGGCATCAACGGCGATACCTGGCGGTACCCCGGCCATCGCAGGGTCCTCGCCGCCACCAGCCCAGTCTTTGCAGCTCTCCTATCCACCAAAACAGAGGTCATAATTGTCGATTATGTCGACCGCCGCGGTTTTGAACAGCTGCTCCGATACCACTACTGTGAACCCACACAACTAAACTCTGTGGGTACAGCACGATGCGCTCTTGATGCAGCTTACAAGTTCCTCTGTCCCCCACTTGCGGAGCGATGCGCACGACGCCTGGACGAGATGTTGGATGCGGGCGTTGCGCTTGAAATATTGCGGGACCTGCGATTCCTTTGCGCTAGACTTCCGGGAGCCGCTTCAGCTCCACCACTTCCAGCGCTTTCTGATGATGCTGCTGCACGATTACTGGCACAATGTTCGCGCTGGTGCGATTCTTTAGCTCACAATGCTCTCCTAGTTTTGGATGATAATGCAGATGCTGCTCTCACCGATGAACGTCTGGAAGAGCTTACATACGAAGATCTCGCTCTGATTGTAAAACGAGATACACTGCGAGTATCTAGTGAATTGGTATTAGCAGAGGCTCTTTCACGATGGGCCACCGCTGTTTGTAAGCGAAGCAAGAGAGAGCTCACATCTAGCAATAAGAGAGTGGCACTCGGGGAGCTAGCATATTGTCCTCGATATTTGCTACTATCCGGGGAAGATTTGGATAAAGCTTTAGGGTTGGAGTTATTGGAGCCAATGGAGCGGGCTTTAGTAACGGCACGAGCTCGAAAACTATCCGCGCCTGTGCCGGTAGGAGCGGAACAAGAGGCGCTGCTGCGGCGTTGGGCCCGCCCTCGGCCCACCGAGCCCGCGGCGCTGCCGGTGCACCTCAGCCCGCGCTCCGAGCCGCAGCCCGAGGAGCCGCAACCCAGCAAGTTGTGCGCGCGTCGACCCAAACGACCAAAGCAACCCAGCTTCGCCCCCGAAGAGAAGAACAAGAAGAAAGGTTGCTGTGCCTGCTTCGGCGAGGGCCTTCTCCGGGCTTTTATTTGTTTATTCGACTGAGAAGAAGAGTGCACATGCACTTGTCAAGTGTAATGTGTGAAATGAATGACTTCTAAATCTCCTTTGTGTATGTCAGACTACTTAAATAAAAAAGACTTTGTCTCTTTGTGTGTATCGAGAAGGCTCAAGGCTGTTTAACAGTTAAAATTGACAATATTTCTTTGAAGTACACACTTGCAGTTTGAATGTCAGCTCAGATTACATACATGATATATATTTATTCATCTAATAAGTGGACTGTGAAAATCTATACTTATAAATTAGTGTACCAACTATAGAACGAATTTGATAGATAAATGAGTGATCGACTTTGGAAAGACATTTTGTATTTAGAAAGAAAAGAAAGTCCCTTTTGTATTTTTTTACAAATACTTTACAACTTTCTTCTAGCTAAGTAATAGTTTTATTAAAATGTCTTTTCAACCTTTCTCGTAATCAGTATTTGAATACTTATACTCTTCGTAACGCAAATTTACATTTAATGTATTTAAAATTTATACTACCTAAGTATACTTAGATTGTTTTGAGCTTTTTATTATGAAATTTGTTGAAAGGAATTTTCATTTTCAAAATCAGTGACTGTGAAATTGTAATAAAGAATTCTCTTGTTTGATGAGCATGCATATGACAACAGAATGGATTTATCAAATTTATCAAACGTAGTTTCAGTACATTTTTGAATTTTTCGAAGTTGTGGCTAAGCTGCATCTATAGATAATTATGTGTGAATCTACATGTATCAGTAGACTTTTGCGTATATTAATGTTGTGATATGTATATTTAATCAATTATATAAATTTATGTTAGATATATGTTGTTTTGTTGTACATATCAAATTGTATGACAATTTGCATTTAAAAATGACCGGGTCGGTGCACAAATTTACCAACTTTCTTTAGAATATTTTTAAAGTAATTTTGTTGCATTTGCAAGTAGCTTAATGTTAGTTGATATTCTTGTTTGCTTAGGCAAAATAGTGGAATTACCCTGTAGGAATCTTCCGATCCTTATTAACTACGGATGTGCTATCTAGTCGTATGTTAAGTACATAAAATTGTTAAGATAATTCTTTCTGCCTTTTCGTGTTCTCAATCTCAGCTAATTTAAGTGTCTATATACCATAATTATCATCATCTTTGGTGCCATATAAAATATATACTGATACGTATACCAGAGTAGCTTAAAGTAGCTTACATATTTCATTTCTAAATCTTAAAAGAATTTTCGTGAAATGTTTTTTTTATCACTTAGATCATTATTAAAAGTTTGCAGTGTAATAAGTTGAACGTATTTTCCTTAAAAAGTTTTAAACGAACTAAATTTTATAATTATGAATGTAATTGTATTGAATTAAAAATGAATTGCTTAGATATCTTTTAATTTGGCTGATGATAGAATATAAAGTCAATGTTAAATAAATCAATGTGTTCAGCTCAGAGCTGTAATTTAGTGTAACTCCTTAAAAATATATGATGTTAAAAATTAAGGAATTTTATTTCACTCTGAACCGACAAATTTTAAAAGAATTATCAGACGTGTGTAACTATAGAATCATTTTCATTGATGTCCTCCATAGGTATTTTTGAATGGAGAAAGCTCCTCCTAGAGTTTAGGCTGTATTCCTCGTCACAGGTGGCAGCGTCCAATTTTTCAACTCTAAGGCATAAATTCGAAAGATTATTCTCAGCCTCGCGCAAGTCTTTCCTCAAGCTTACCATGACTTCCTTTAATTCTATCATGCTATCGATTTTATTTTGTATTATTAGAAATTTCTCGTCTATATGATCGCGGGCCTCTTGAGTGAGATCTAGTTCGTCGTCTATTTTTGTTATAATTTCATTTTTGAGTTCCCGGAATTTTTTATCGAATGTGGTTTCATCCTTACTGTCTCTTTTCCTGCGTCTCCCGGTATTTGTGGACAATGTGCGGTACTTGTACCCGGTGCTTCGAGACGTGTAGCAGATCTTGTGAAACACTTCCGACATGATTTTGATAAATTTCAATTTATTTATTTAGAATTGTAGCAGCGGCATCATACAGTTTTTTAATACTACCAAGAATTTGGTAATCGAAATTAAATTTCACTGCATTTTAATATTTTTTATTTATGGAGGTTTAAAGTGGCACCTCAGTCACTTCACTTTTTAATTTTATGGCTCCATCGTTTGGCTAAACGATGATTTTGCTAATATCTAAGTTGAGAAACATTGTCAACATAGTGAAAAAATATTATATTAATAAAAAATCATGGAATTAGTAGGTACTCCGCTTGTACAAAGTACTTATTAAATCTATGTAAAAATATAATTTATTATGCTTGTCTGTGGACCAGCCAAGTGGTTTCGAGGTAAGCTAGAAATAGCAGTGATAAATGAGTATAAAATGGGTATATTACAAACAAAAAAGACTTGCATTTCGTACGAACAAACTCAAAACCTACTGGACCGATTTTGATGATATTTGGTACAGAGACATTAAACCTTCTAAGACCTTTTATTGCGAAAAACTCGAGAGTGGTCGCTAATGACGAATAAAAGAGAAAATAATATATAACTTCCACCCTACTCCTCTAATAAAGTGGTTCATACTCAAGATGTTGTAGCTAGTTAGTTAATAGTTAGATAAGAGACTTAAAAAATGAAAAATATGAGTTAAGTTCTATAGTAAACAGAATATCGTAAAATAACATCAACATATATGCTCTTAATATATCTGTAGATTAGACCATGCCATCTAGATGTCTGGTGTCCACTTTTTTATTTCTGTATGATGACAGATATTATTTTGTTTTACTCCATCTAAACGGATTGTCCCTAAATATGCAGATACTGCTTCTGCTTAAATCACGTGGAGAATTGGCGTCAACCAATGGCAACACTATCGCCGAACTCAGACAGATGCCGACGCGAATGCACAGACATTGCGTAGTTTGTATGAGAGGTTTTATGTACCGCATGGAAAAACCAGAAATGTACGTAGATTCCGCCAAAGTTTGGGGATAGTGTATAGTTGGCATTGCCATTCGCTAGATGGTGCGAGTAAACCTTTGGATCCATTTGATATCGTTTCATAGATGTCGCTACTTGTTTTGTCACTACCCAGAAAGGTACAGTCAAGAACCGGTGTATAAACAACAAAACTTTAGATATTTTTTAAATTTTTTATAAATAACGTTTACTAGAGATGATATACCTACTAATAATTTATGTAATTTTTATTTTTAGTTTTATTAATTATCACTTACATTAAGGATGTCAATTAAGTATCGAGAATTGAGTATCATTATAAATAAAACTATATTATAAAGCCTTTCTTTTGGCAAAATATTATTTAAACGATTTTAACAAGTTTAATCCAATTGTGTCCAGGATTTATGTTTTACTGGCCACCGATAAAAAAGAAAAACATTGTTTTATTCTTGATTTAAATATTTTCAATGATAGAGACAAATATTACCGCCGATTTGCTTGTATGTGATTTTTGATAAATTCATTGTTAATTTGAAAAAGTTATTATAATTTCATGTAATTACCACTATATAGTTTTATTTATTGCTGACCAAAGATTTTGGCCATTTGGTCCTTTGAGTTGGATAAATATTAGCGGCAAAAATTACTTGGTGAAAGTGTAGTGGTACACTATTGTAACGCATCAATATTTTGTGGCAACATACATTGTTGTCGGGCTTCGGACCGCTTGTGTACAAGGATAGCAAAGGAAAGAACGGTCAAGAAGAGGATTGAGCGTTACAGAGTGAGGAATACGGCGGCCGGGAGTTCGATTCCCGGAGGAAATAATTTGCGTTCTGCGCAAAAAGGCCAAGCTGTTTGGATTAAAGTTTGGTTGTGAGCTGAGCTTGCAACGAGCTAAATATTAGTGAGTGAATGCAAGTGAAATATTGTAAGTCGATTTTACTTAATATAGTTACAAAGGAAGTCCAAGAAGTGTTAATCATTGTGGTGTGTCGGATTCGAGCAGTGATTCTTAGTAAATAAACTTTTGGACGTATACTATTACTTGTATAGTATAATTTAACTTTAACTTTTGTATAATTTTGTAGTTTTCTACTTACTTGTTATTTGTACGCAATATATGAACTTAGTGAATAGGTGTACTGTGTGTATATTGATTGTGTGATTGACTGCTTTTGCGAATTTTAATTTATTCTTTAAGTAAAGATGGAGTCTTTATTAGCTATTCAAAATGATGTTAAACAAAAAATCTGCAGAGGCAGGATTAATTACAAAAAGAGCCCTAAGGACCGTGTAACAGTTCCATACTTAGAGATTAGGTTGGAACAATTAGAGCAGCAGTGGGCACAGTTCCACAGCACACACACTAATTTAATATCTACAGTTAAGGAGTCTGAATTGCAAAATTCCGATTATTATAGAAATAGTATTTATGACGAGGTTGAGGACGTGTATATGGAGTACAAAACTGATTTAAAACAGGTATTATTTGAATTAACTAGATCTAGGGATACCAAGGTCCAGCCTGAATATAGCAGTGATAGCGACTCAACTAGTAAGGTAAGGCTTAAATTACCAGAAATAAAAATACCTGTTTTTACAGGAAAGTACACTGAGTGGCAGACTTTCCGTGACCTATTTCTGGGCCTAGTGCACAATAATAAGTCGTTAGATAATGTACAGAAGTTTTATTATTTAAAAGGCCATTTGAAAGGAGAAGCGGAACAGCTGTTACGCAATGTACAGGTTACTTCCGATAGCTACGCCTGTAGTTGGAGAAAATTGGAAAATATGTACAATCATAAAAAATATATAGCTTCTGGTATATTAAATCGTTTATTGAATCAAAAGACGTTGACTAACGAATCGGCTTCTGATATTAAGAGGTTAGTCAGTACAACATCTGATTGTTTGGATTCAATGAAAACTTTAGGTATAGATGTCTCTAGTTGGGATATACTAATTGTACATATTATTAGTTCTAAACTGGATAAAGAAACCCGGAAGGCTTGGGAATTAATGGTATCCTCAGATTCTTCAGATAAGTTTCCTACCTATGAACAATTTACTGAATTTTTAACTAGTCGTTTTCGAGGTTTAGAATCATTAGAGTTTAAATCTAAACAGCAAAATGTTCATAGAGTGACATCTCTCCATGTAAGAGAGGTGAAGGAGTTTGTGTGTCCATATTGTACAGAAAATCATAGATTAAGTTTATGTACAAAGTTTCGTAAACAGCCCAACGACTCACGTCGTAACTTTGCCAAAGAGAAGGGCTTGTGTTATATGTGTTTAAGCTCAAACCATACAGCTCGCTTATGTAAATATATGTCTAAGTGTGTAATTTGTAAAAGACGACACCATATTTTACTTCACCCTAGTGGTGGATTTGGGTCTAATGGTAAAGACCGAATTGGAGGTATGGGAGATGATTCGTCGTCAAAAAATAATACAGTCCATAAAGAAGATGTGGTTATTAAACCTTTTAATAGAAATGCTGGAACAGTTCAGCCTACAATATCTTGCCTTTCGACAGGGGACTGTAACAAAACAGTTCTATTAAGCACAGCTGTTGTAAACGCTGTGTCGAAGGCAGGTACACAAAGGTCAGTTAGGTGCCTAGTGGATCAAGGATCCCAGGGATCATTCTTAACGGAAAGAATGGTACAATTGCTAGGTTTAAAGAAAACTTATTCAAAACATCTTATCACAGGTGTAGGTGGGGACAGTAAAGTCCAGTCAAATTGTACGGTGTCACTTAGGTTACAGTCTAGGATCGATCCTAGTTATGATTTGGCGGTCAAAGCTCATGTGCTTAGGTCGATCACAACAATTATCCCGACAACGACGGTAGCCAAAGTTGAGTGGGAAAATGTCAATCTGGCCGACCCCTTTTATTACAGCCCTAATGAAGTGGATATGTTATTAGGCGCTGAGGTGTACAGTAAAATACTAAATTTAGGAATGAAGAGAGATTCTACAGGATCACTAATTGCTCAAAACACATCGTTTGGATGGATTGTTTCGGGAATTGCCGATATAGTTTATCCACACGTGCACTCACATGCATCAGTTCGGCAATCTAAAAGCTGGAGGAAAACGAATCCTTCTGTGAGTAAGAAATTGTATTCGAATACGTCAGTTCGTTCGTGTAATTGGTCATCCAATTTCCTAGGTGTTGAGAGTGATCCAGTGTTCCCTATGCCTTACAAGCACACTAGCCAAGTTAGTGGATTTAATAGATTCTGTAGAATTCCTCCAAATGTTATAAATAGTATTAATATGGAAGCGAACTGTACAAATAAATATGTCAATTGTTTTAGTTAGAAATACAGAAATAATAGTTACATAGATAAATAAGAATTGTTTAATTATATAAGAAATATTGGTGATTTATTTTAATTTGTAACTCACATTGCATATTTGAGAGCTATCAGCTCAACCAATATATAGTTTTTAGTTTATATAGAATACATTGTAGTTATATAGTCCTAGTAGGTGCAATTGGTGCTGTTCACTAGATAGATTGTTTTGTTAATTTCCATCTTGCATATTTGTGTATGTCCCTGCATGGTGGGCGGTAGAGAAGGACATTCCTTCAGGATGTCCTTGGTGGGCGGTATGTCCAGGATTTATGTTTTACTGGCCACCGATAAAAAAGAAAAACATTGTTTTATTCTTGATTTAAATATTTTCAATGATAGAGACAAATATTACCGCCGATATTGCTTGTATGTGATTTTTGTTAAATTCGTTGTTAATTTGAAAAAGTTATTATAATTTCATTTAATTACCACTATATAGTTTTATTTATTGCTGACCAAAGATTTTGGCCAAATTGTTTAAATAATAAATCACAGAGTTATGATTCTCTACTACACCCATAGTAGAGAATCATAACCCTGTGATTTATTATATATATTTATTATATATATAAATGTTCTATATCAAAATACATAACACTAGAATACAGACGTGATAGAGTCCCAATGTGGACGTGGTACATAGCTCTATGTACCATAGAAGTTCTAGGATATAGGTTTTCAATCTGTAGCTCAGATTGAAAACCTATATCCTAGAACCATCTATAACACATTATGTAATTTACTAAAAATATTTCGATACGGTCATTCACAATATACAATGTTTATGAATGCGATGAATATTAAAATATTATTGTTATATTATGTGAGATTATTACACATAATATGAAATTATGCTTTAACTAACCCTATTTTAATTTAAAATTAAATACCATTACTTACCAAATGTTGGAATGTATGCGATTTGATATACATATATTATATTAAATTAGCATAACAAATGTAGCAAATCCTACTATGAGTATAATTATAAATGCGAAAGGTTTTGAGGATGTATGTGCGATGCATGTGTCTGTTGTTCTTTTACGCAAAATCTACTAGACAGATTGTTATGAAATTTGGTACACAGGTAGAATATAACCTGGAATAACATATAGGATACTTTTTATCACAAAATTCCCACGGAAGCGAAGTCCCGGCGCGAAGCTAGTACAAAATATATATTTGATCCATGGTGAACACGAAGCATAGGAAATTTATTTGCCTTCAAAATGCATTGTGCATTTTGCATTGCAATACATTAACAATACAATGGTCATTTTGAACCTGCCCTATTCATAAACCACTCGAAAATATCGTAGAAAAAAATAGTTAAAAACAATATCAGGCGGTTCTTGTCTATTGTCAGTAGAAAAGGGCCGTATTTTTTCTAGCATTTAAGGGAACAACAGGTTGCTTCGGGAAGGGTACCTATTATTCAGAAATAAATTTATTTTTGATGAAGTGCAAAAGTCGAGCCAGTCTTTTGACAGTTTTTCGGTAAATTTCTGATTTAGGCACAAAGACAGACAATCGTCCGTGAAGGGTTTTGCACACATGGGCCCAATATGACTATTGTGTGCGAGATCGAGGGCCTAATGGTGGTGTGAGAATTCTTTTACAAGTGTTCGACTTTTTGTTGTTGTTTTTTTTATTTATAAGGCGACATTTTAGGAATAATATGTTAAAAGTTTCTCACGATCCCGTAACATGTGTTAAATGACTAAGAGTATGTAAAATAAATTATAAACATATACACTAAAGAATTCATTATTTTATGGGCATATAGCAACACATAGACGCAACCCCAATATTGCATCTGTCTGCCTGTCTGTACTTCTTTCTATAATATTAAAAGGATAAGGTTATTACAATGAAATTCACTTAGTTGAAATATTAGTGTTTTTTTCAGACAGTACGATCTTGTCGCTAGCACTGTCAAATGTTCTAAGCTTCTACTGAAATAAACAAATG
Source organism: Plodia interpunctella (assembly GCF_027563975.2). Classification (NCBI taxonomy): domain Eukaryota; kingdom Metazoa; phylum Arthropoda; class Insecta; order Lepidoptera; family Pyralidae; genus Plodia; species Plodia interpunctella. The sequence continues at coordinate 6,728,545 of NC_071303.1, forward strand.
AGTTAATATAACGACAATGTCGTATGTGATATAGGCATTATAAACGGCCTATTCTACGCGTCACACTCCACTTACCACACGAATTCCAAAGCGCTCCCGTATCAAACAGATCGTAGTGACAGTTATAAACCGTTTCATACTAATTATGCGTATGAATTTGTATTAGGGCACTCCCACATCGTTCATTGTTACATGAAACCAATACTGAGAACCCCGCAGGTATCCAGTGGCGTAGATACCGGAAAGCTGGACGGTTTCGTGCTCTGGGGACTTCCAGCTAAAGGGGCTCTCTGAACCAGGAAAATCATCCATACTTTACTAATATTATAATTATTGGCTATGGAATACATATATAGTTAAAGACTTGAGTTCGAACATATCACTTATTTTTTAAATTATCTACACCCAAAGATTAAAAATGGCATGTAAAAGTTTATATGTACGACAAACGCAGCCGATACATTTCACCGCAGGCGGAGCTGCGGGAAACAGCAAGTCTTATGATATCGTACAGCTTATATAGCTTTTAATTGAGCTGGGGCAAAAGATCTGAACCCGAGGCATTGCATAGCATTATGACCTCGAAAGAAAGAGGCCCTAAAACTTGTTTATACCAGAGGCTACGTTTACCTAGCTACGTCACTGCTAGCACGCAGGTAATCTTACATTTGACTGACAATGGACACTCGAGTTTGGCTGCGATTCCATTTACGGCATTCAATACAGCCTTTAAACCTAAGCGCCACCTCCCAATAATTGTCTTTTTTTACTACAACGTAACATCGTAGTAGGATATTCAAAGGTTTGTAAACTCAGCATGAAGTCGCAGCCCCACAGGTAACATTTTTTTCGGTTCAACACAAAAATCGGTCTTCCCCAAATACAGTTTTGTATGGCCAGTTTTTTTGTTTTAACAATTTAATAGGTATAAATGGCAAACGTGTCTACTCACTTCACTTTCGTGAAGATTTTTTAATACAACAATGAAATAAATGATGATTTTTCACGTGTACTTAATGGAGCTAAATACAACAATACTAGGTTTTTGTCAAGATATGAAAATGTTAAATATGAAAGTTTATGCAGTCCTTATGTTCCTTAGATTGTATACGTTATTGCAATAATAATATTTGGCTGTGAGTCTGTAATTTCAAGGTGAATTAAAATTCTTTGAAAATCTCAGTGTTTGAAATCTTCTAAGCTTGCGAAATATCTGATTCAACAAGTTGGTCTAAGAGTAAGTGTGGGCGTTTTACGTTCACTATTTACTAGGTACTATAAAATCGTCTGAAAACACGTCTCAACAGGTCCTCCATTAAAATTCTCCATCACTAACTTGATAAAGCTCTACGACGCGTCTGAATCATCGAGCATGAGTAAGCACACCGCACGCACGGAATAAATTTATTATGTCATCTTTGTTTCGTTAAAATTACGGATGTTGCGCAAAGAAAACCACGATAAATAAATGACGCAATATACGAAATGATAAAGTATGCAATATGCTTTTTAGAATTTAGAGAAACTTGGAAAAAAGGAAATAATAATGAGAAGAAAGGAAAGAAGTATGTATTTTACTAACAAATTGTTGGTGGTGGAACGGATGGAATATAAAAATGCATGGCGAATAAATCCTTTTTCTAAGTTGACCCTCAGTTCACGCTCGGCCCTAGCGGGCTGCTAACTAATAAGTTATAAGAAATAACGCGACGTTACAACAATGTAAATTTATAATTTAAAATTTATACTAGCAACTGGAAACATGTTAAGATTACTACCCTAATCCTGGCACCACTTTAAACTTGAGTAAGTCAAGCGTGAGTAGAATTTATGTAGGAAGTTTTCTGTGGAAGTCTCCGATGTAACGACAGTTATTTGTCTGTGTACTTAATTACAGATAATCTAGTCAACCATTTTTAGATCAGTTTTTGAGTTCTTTGTATGATTTAGAATATATATTTCTTAGTCTTACTTAATTTGTGTTCGTTAATAAAGTTTCTCTTTTGATCTCTCTGTCTTGAGCTGAGTTTGGAAAAGGGCAGAGACTACTTGAAGCTCTAATTGAATTACAATATGTCGAGACCGAGACTGTAATAAGTTAATAAGTTAGTACGAGTAAGGAAGGCCACCAGGTAAACAGATAAAGGTTCTATATTATACATTGAGGTCCGAAACCCTAAAAAGTAAATTAAAATTTCACGTTTCCCGCATACAGCCTACCAAACATTCCAAGATAAGTAATTTGACACCACTTCGTCGTGGAATAAAAAATGTAAATAATGTATGCTTGTGGTGCTCTCCAGAAGTTGACTTTTTTAGCTCGCTAGTGATCGGGTATTGGCCGGCGTCAGCTCAGCCACGTACTACTATAAAAAGGCACCATTTCATTTTTTATTGCTCCTACATTGTCCAACATAGGCCTCGAGATTAGACGAGTCGATGCTACTACTCTACTCATAAAAGGAAACCAAAATCTAATTTCGTCGTGTTATTTTTTCACCCTGTCTGTCTACACAGTATAGGAGAGTTGTGGTGACCGGTTTGGACGTTTAGACAGGCACGAGTTATTTCTGTTTTAATTTTACACACCATTTTGTTTTTGTAACATTATTTTATGTATGTGTTACAGCTAAACGACGAAGTGCAGTCCTAGGTCGCTAGTTGCGATATCAGATAGTTACACCACGTGTTACCTTCCTACCGTATAAGTCATATGAGGGTAGATAGAATAGACAAATAGTGATGATGATAAATGCAATATTCAACATTGTATTGAATGTAATAATTGGATTTTTATTTTATTTTAAATGAGCTTTTTTATCATGATCAACTAAGTAAGTTACACGACACTATACTTATTTAATATTAAACTAATTATAAAAACTAATATTGATAAAAAATGTAAAAAAGTAAATAATTAAAATCAACCCTTGGGATCAGCCGTCAAAGGCACTCTGTTCACAATAGCGTTTGACAGCGAAGTATTCTTTTCTCATTCTATGCAATGTTCGAGGGTAAGGTGTAAGAAGTTTCACTCTATTGACTACCGTTGGAAGCGTCGTTTCTACGTTCCGTCTGAGAGTAAACAATGGCGTAGGATCGTCTCTCCGGCGCCAACACTATAACCTCACATCACTCAGGAATGTCTCCGAGGATAAAGGAACATGGATTGTGCATAATTTACAGCTCTCGTATCTGTTTTTCTGAGAGCTTCCAAGGAGCAAGATTGTCGCGGAATGAATTCCATGATAAAACTCCAAGGTTTGGTATGCGAGATGGACCGCAGGAAGATATTAGAGTGGACAATGCTCGACTTTAATTCCCGCCGTAAAAGTTCTAATTGGTCGTTTTTGTTTGGCGATGAGGACGGCGGCGACAAGCCGAGCAAAAAGTGGAGCCGGCGCGGAATGCGCCCGGTTGAATAACCAGCCGAGCTACTAACTATAAACAAAGAGCCTGTTGCGTAAAAATACGTTATCCCGTGCCATATCGCTGAGATTTATTCTCCCGGCCACCGTGCACTCCGCCCAGAGTGTGTCAGAGCAGTCTTATTTACGTTGCTCGTTTATTTTTTCTCGGATTATCGGAACCTCGCCAAGAATGTCGAAATCATTCAGGCCGGTAAGTGGTGAGGAATTCGCCATTCATATATTGGAAGCCAAATCTAAATGTTGCGCATTTTAAGATGATTTTTCCGAGTTTTCATAGAATAAATTATTCTTCGTAACAAATTCTTAATTTATTTTATAGTATAGTAGACAAACAACAAACGACCATGCGGGTAGCCTGATGGTAAGCAAACACATTTCCTATATGGGTCGTACTTATTCGTAGGTGTGTATTTCAGAAACTATTAAATTAAAATCAAGAAACAAGTCAGTTGATGTGGTTTTAACTTATGCACCTTCACGTTTAATATTGAACGTGATGACGCATAAGTTACATTTTGAACGTCCATATTCAATATTAAATGTGTTGCTAAAGAGAAAAGATGAAAACTTGTAACCATATTTCTGTGATAAACAGCTATCAGACACCAAGAACGACTTAATTAAAACAAATTGTAATCGATAAATGAATGATTAAAATCAAACAGCTAAGGCACGTGAAGGAACGTCGATGACATTAGCATTCAGACGACCATCACATACAATTACTTTTACCTATCAACAATCTTATACATATTTACGACTCTGGAAAAGCCTGATACAAAATGGTGGGGATCATCTAACACCTAGAAACAATGCAATTTAACACAACAATAACTGTTTTTTTTCTGATATACTTTATTAGAAAATGATGGTAAAATATTTTTTTGTCCACCCCTCCTTGTATTTTATCAGTGGTCGGTCTCCTCAAAATGATAAAAATACACACTGTTTTATTCTTATTAAATAATAATCAAATAGTTGCTTTGTCCTTAAATCTTCGTCAAGAAAAATTTTCAATGAAATGAGTGAAAGTAAGGATTTTATTTAGTTGAAGTCCTATAGCTTCAGATGAGAAACATGTTATAATTTAAGAATTCGAAAAGTTCCATGTTTCTGTGTACTTGAAGGATAAAAACTGTTCAGATTAACTTTTATCGTCATTTTCTGAGCTAAATTTCACTTACGTATGCAGGTAATAGTAGCGATAAGATCTATGAATGGATGGAGGATAGGTACAATGAATTTTAGTTTCAAGTCATTTTTTGACGTTAATGACAGTTAAAATGGAATAATTTGTATACGTGTAAAATTAGCCTGTTGATTGATTCTATAGCAGTTTACAGTGCCTTCGCCATCGAGTCAATGTTGTTTATAGTTAAAGCCAAGTAAGTGTGACAAGAAATACTTCAGTGTTATGTTTATTCAGTGGTCAGTATAGATCCGTGAAATCCATAAAACATCGGCGAGGGCGACCACCGTATAAAGTAAACACCGCCTGCGCCTTATTTATCTTGACGATGTTCTGCCCACGAGCGTACAATCACATAACAATGTCAAGTAGGTGTGTGTACTTACAGGCTTGTAGTACGCATCGCCATTATATCATGTGCAAGGAGTGTAGAAACCAATAGAGTATTGAGAAGTTTGGACGGATTATGGGAAAATATTAAGTTGCTATCTTACGATCAAATACATGTTAGCTTCCACGAGCTCAATCCACAGGTTCTGTTGTATAGTTTGTAGTCGCATGCCCGTTCCACAAACTAATCCTTATATTTAGGGACCATATATATGTATAGAAGCAGTAAAGGGATTACATTTTTAGGGTTACCTTTACATCAACATATTTTCGGGAGACTTATATTTTACAATTAATTAATATTATTAACTAGGTAATACAACTATATTTTCAAACAATAACTGTTATCATAATATTGAATGTATAGGTACCTATGTAAATGTATCTATAGCTATAGGAATTTAATTATCATTAACTAGTATATTTTATATATCCTGTACCTAGAATTAAAAAAACAACATGTTTAACGTGTTACTACTTCATTATTATACCTATGTGATTTTGTATTTTACGATCATTTCGCAAACTCGATTTGGTTAACGATCTTTAATCACGAACCACGAGAGTCGTAGTAGGTGCGCATACGCAGCGCAGCACAGGTCATTATCCTGCCTTTCTTGACGATGTGTTCACATTGGACCCACATCTGACAGTAAACCAGAAACCAAGCCAGAATATTGCGACATGGTTTACTGCGCCCGAGCTGAAAATATTAATCTTAATTAGGGAATTATTATTTTTAGGTTGGTAATCTACATTTTCTTCTAAATTGCTTTAATAATAAAATAAAGATTTTATAAATATGTGAATGATTCCTCTAAAGTAAATGCACTTATTTATCATCTGCACAAAAATGTCTTCATTTCGGGCGCCTCTATTCCATAGATGTCCATGTTTTATCATCATTATTTGTAATGGCTTTAAATTTAAGAGCCAATTGGGAATACACTCGTCTCGTAGTAAAATTGTAGTAAGTAGGTAGTTAAATGAGATGGTCTATTGTCAGAATATTCGATTAACTTTCTTGTATGTCTTCCAAAAGCGAAGTCACTAGATGGTCAATCGATTATGGCGAATCAATGCGGAATTACAGACAGACAGAGCGATTACGTCTACTTTTACATTCGTAATATTATATTGTCTCTTTTTTACATTTCAAGAAATGACTGCATTCGACCAAATAAAAAGCTTTGATTATTCACGGTGGTAAGCCATATACCAATTAAGCAATTAAAAGGAAGAAGAAGCACAACTAAACGACATCCGAACAGGTTAAAGTAATTTGCCATGAATAGAAATGATCACACAGATTAAATGTTCATCCTATGAACGCAAAGCTACTTTGGACATCGCAAAAAAATTACATCTGATAATCCACAAGCGGCATACACCTATCAATATTTTTTTAATAAGTACATACATTTTATTGTAGTGCGATTTTTTTCGGTATACATAGACCTACATCTTGATTTTTAACTTTTTTCATGCAATTATATTTAACGCACACCGTTATTTTTATGCAAATACACCACTCAGATATCTGTCGAGTGTTAAATAATTAAGATTTAAAATATTAATAATAGAATCGTGGACGGAGATATCCAGGCTTTAAAATAGTCTGAATAGGCTATAAAAAGAGAACAGCCGCTTAATTGCCCAATTAAGTGTTATTTATTTTAGGTAATCTGCCTACTAAAATCTCTTGAAATGGGACCGGATTATAAATTTTAATGACATAGTAGTGAGTGAGTAAGAGACAAAAACATTGTGGAAATTAATTGCCGGAGCCAAGGCTGGAGGTCGACGTCCTTGCGTGCGCCCGCGCAAGTTGCTCGCTGCCATTGGCGCACCGCACGGTATAACCTCACGGTTCCACCGGCTAATGTACCTGAAAAGTATACTATAGTGTAGTAAGTATACTATATGTTAGTTTGTAGTGTGTTAACATGGATAAACTGAGAATGTAAATTTACATAGACCTATGTGGTTGAAAACGGTTGTTGACGCTCTCAGCATACCTTAGTTAGATTAGACTCTGAATGAAATGGTGCTTTACTGCTACGTCTAGTTATTTCAACTTAGTTGCAAATTTTATTGTACGTAAACATAACTCTAGAGTATATTGCGTGGCTTCTTTTTCACTAACAATTTGGATGTTGACAGTCAATGAGTGATGTATCAATACGAATGATATTCAAATTTTCAATCTGTAATTGCCACAACGTGATGCTTACATCCTTTGCTGTTATTATCAAATTTTGTTTTCCAGTGTAGTCCTAATCCTTATTTGCCAGAAAAAATTGATTGATTTAATGGATAGGTAATAACGTACCCACCTGTTGGAGTCACATAATCAATATGTTTGACGGAATATTGCAGTATTTCTTCTCAAACCACTTACTTCGTATAAAAAGAAAAAAACCTAGTAACTAAGAAACCCTATCTATACTCAGTTACTCTTATTAGATGATTTTCTGTTAGCATATTTTATGCATAAAATCCTGTCTGTACAGTCGCCGTTTGTAATTATCAGCAATCTTTAGTTTATTGGCGCACATGCTTCGTTTCGCACTACACTCATTAACACGCTATTTTAAGAAGGCTGGCCTACATTGATCAATTGATGCAGAGATAACTTCCAACCCAACGAACCGATATCATAACTCCGCTGACAATTTTTAGGATTAGGTACGTACCTCAAAAGGTAAAAACGACAGTAGTATAAGATTATTTCGTTGTCCAATCGTCTGTCTGTCTGTCTGTCTATCAAGACACTTTTTCTTAGGAACGCTGAAAGGTATCAAGTTAAAATTTAAACTGGCATGTCAACGCGTTCAAGATACGATCATTTATTTGGCATATTACACAGACGGAGGGATCAAAACCTACAGGGGAAGTATCTCGCTGATCTGAGATCATGAAATGTTCTTACAGCACATGAAATAAATCTGAAAACCCTCGGGACCCTCGGTGCACGAGTCCGACTTACAATTGACCAGTTTTTTTGTAAGATATCTAGTAAAAATAATTTTCAGCATGACTCAGCAAGTTTTAATTGAATGGGTGATCACGATGCTTCTTAAGACCGTCAGCCTGGCGTGGCTACTATGTTACATATCCAATAGAGCAGCTACATACGTGAGTATATTTCTGACGCCTAGTTCCGGGTTCGGTCACCTTACGATGATACGCGTTCAACAAAATTATTAAAACATCAGTTAAAAAATGGCTATGCTAAGGATTGTTTTGATAGCCTAGTTTGGTATTATTAATAATATGGAAAGTGAACACTTGAAGTAGTAGGCAAGTTACGAGTAGTTTCGACTTTACCCGGAACTTTCAAAAGTCTTTCTCAGGGAACACGCTGATGCATTTCTTTGAAAGACATGACAATAGGTAAAGTACTTACTTTCTCATTTACTGTAAAACATGGAAAATAAATAATCCTTTTGTAAAAGATACGCAGTTTCAGTGATTATCTCTCTAAGACTATCTCAGTTCATAATAATGAAAAAACCATTGACTGACTTGCATAACACAGTTTCTAAAACTGACGTAATGCTATCACTTGCTCCTCGGTGATGAGAACCTACTTATTTACCTAGGCCGGAGATTCTCAAACTTATTTCATCTAACGCCTACTTCGATAAATCAGCATAAGTATAATTATTCAGCAACCTTATTTTTTTACAAAACCTTTATTGTTCTTAAATCACTAATAACTTTAATCGCACACTGGCTGCCAACACTTAACCCAGTGTTGCCAACCAAGTTGACATAACGCCCTCATTTATTTCCTACTCTTCATAGATAGACTGTAGTACTGTAGTAGACGAGAAATAAAGAGATAAGCTGCCATCGCACAAATTCTTTACTCCCTATTTTTTTGTAATATCTAGAGTCACAGAGGGGTTGCCGTAGTGCTCACAAAGACACTATCAAACACTTTGAGAAACACTGACCTAGGCTGTTAGGCATGCTAACAATCCATTCGTTACCGAGTGATAACCAAAAAACTAGCGGACAATCTTACCTGGAAACCTACTGAGCATTTCACAATCACTCTTCACAAATGAACAACAAAGTGACATCATCGATCACTTATTGATTCCTCACTATAAAATATAATAAAAAGTCGATTTACGGTTATAATCGTCTATCGTTTTTTTATGTTTATGTAATCTATTTAAAAAATAATCAATTGACTTAATTCATATGTTCCAAGATCTAAAATAATTTCATTTTGAAAAGTTCATTCCTAAAATTGTTTTTTTTTTAAACAAAATTAATGACGTTTGTTGTAATGAACGTAAATAATAGAAATTTGGTATGTAGGTTTCTTGGGGAGCCTAGAGATAATTTTACCAACATTCTGAAGGGAACGTTATTTAAAATTTTTGCAAAAAATATAGCTTCTTTTCGCTGCATTTGAACTAAGTATCAGTCCATCGACATTATTCAAGACGAGTAGCAAACAGGATCAAAACGCGAAAGGTTTTGAGAAAGTCACGCGAAGAGGTTTCCTTTTTCATACTTTTTTCTAATTTAAGAAGTTATTTGAGTTACTTATAATACACTACCGTCGAACTAGGAACATACCTGTATCTCAATTGGAAGGACATTTTTATACTATAAACAGTTTTATCATGTCACCGAGTGTTATTAATAGGTTAATATTTTAACATTTATACTATCTGAATGTTACGTATTTTTGTATATGTATCGCATTAAACAGTAGTTCTTAGGGTGATTTCTTTCTAAAGGTGTCTGATAAAAAATATTTGTAGTTTAAAAAAAAAAGTAAGAGTGCGTTTTCTTAACATAAATCACAGTCTTGTAAACCTAATGTCGTCAAATCAAAATTACAAACACAAATAAATCAAAACGATGTCCATGAGTTGTTGAAAGTCTAATGATTTGCTTTATTATAATCTTTTAAATTGGTTCTTGTGTTATCTAGGAATACGCTACAGATATCTATCTATCTCTATTTATATAAATAAACAAATTCGCTTCTAGTATTTTATTTCATAGATTTGATTTCATGTGTTTATTGTTAACACAGGTGTTAGATGTTCATTCAAGACGTCTAAAGACATCTGACATGACTTTTACGATAAATTGTGTAGCAAGAATGTTAACGACGGTTCCCGAAGGTTCTCACGGAGATGAAGCTCGCGTGATCAACGCGGGGCTTCGCATGGGAAAATGCTGTCTTTATTGATAATCGACATACTTTATAATTAGGTTTTCAATTTTAATCACAAAATTTGATATGTTTAATATTTATATATATTTATTAACTGAAATTGAAATGGGTAGGTCAAAACGTGCCACAGGCAACTGATGGACTAAAAAGTTAGTCATTGGATTCCGTCAGACAGGTAGGAAGGTACCTATAAGAAGCTTTATAAAAGCGGGAAGAGAAGACGAGAAGCATTGACGAGTGGAGAAAGGCTTTTGCTTCTACGTAAAAATCCCGTAGGATTTTCTAAGAAAAAACCGTATATGCCTCCATTTATACCTAAATCAAGGGCTCGGCCCAATCTTTTTTCGAGGTTTTCAAGCAACGAAAAAGTTCGATCGATCGATACTTTCAATTTTTTATTTTTTTATTTAACTTTTTCATTTGTTTTTCTGTGAATGCAAAATCTGTGTTCGTCAATTAAATCATATGTTTAATTTGGAATTACATTTCAAAACATTTTAAATTTCATGATTTTCTTAATACTGTGAAACTAGTACTATATTTTAATGAAAATAAAAATGACAAACTGTTTCGTTGTTATGTGCAATGCTATCAGATTAAAATAATAACAACATCAAGGGATTCCGACAAAAATGGCCAGCACTTACATACATTGTCTTTTAAAAAAATCAATGAAAAATCATAGCCGCTTGCACTGTCTGGCTGAGCCTGTAAAAACTGGCATTCCTTCCCGCTATTAAGGCGGCATGTTCCCAGAATATGAGCGTCAGGAATGCTACCACCTCATTAAGCGTCCGCAGGAGGACGTCGAAAACGCAAATATTGAAATTTGTTGAACCATCTGATTGTTATAAAGTTTACTATGCCACTGAGATTTATTTAATTATATTGTTGAGATCCTTACATATTATAAAACAAAGTCCTCTACCGCGTCTGTCTTTCGCGATAAACTCAATAACTACTGCGCAGATTTTCAAGCGGACCTTAATAGAGCATCACATTGATTCCTGAGGAAGGTTTCCTAAGAATTTATTATGTTTTTACCCGAGCGAAGCCGAGACGGGCCGTTAGTTATATTATTAATATAGAGATAAATACTATTTTTTCCTTTGGCTTCGCTGGTATGAATTTATCGCGGGATCAGTTATTGTTCCAGGACTAAAGATACCCTATGCCCTTTTCCGTACTCTTAACTCTATATATGTGAAATGTCAAGAAGATTATTTATAATGTTTATTGAGACGACACCGCTGAACACGCTACGATTTAGGAAAAATTTAATTCTCTTGGGCGAAGCAGATGTCAATACATAGTAAAATTATATAGATATATGCCAAAATAGGCGTGGCGTTTGTTCGAAAGAAAACTATTGAAAGCTGAATATTCTACATTTAGCTATAGATATTCTAAGTTGTTCGTTAATAAATCTATGACTATTTGTCATAGATTTATTAATGAACCTATTGCTTTTATTAAAAATATTTTCTATTATACTGATCACGATTCATGTTATAAAGAATGCACCCCATGACTGGTCACTGCTAAGCGCTCCCACCAAAACCGAGCTGCTACACGATTATTTTTAATATCTTTTTTACACTATCAGAAGATCTCATCGTTGGGTTCAGAGGTTGAATGAGCCGATCAGCTCGCTTACAACTTGTTAAAAATAGTAAAAAAATCTCGTTAGTAATGCATCACGCTGTAGATTCAATGGGGGTGGCACTCTGGCGCATAATGATTATAAAAAGTAATTGTTGCGAATAAATCATGCTGTATATAGAGCTTTTATATTGAATGCCTTCCGATTGCAAAACAATCGAGTGTACGCATTGCATTCCATTTTCGAATATTTCTTTTTCTCATTTCGCCGTTTCCTTTAGTGGCTTAGTGCCACATGTTTTATTGATGGCCAGTTCATTGATATTACTGACTCGTTCAGCGGTGGGTGAGTGGCCACTTATGTGTGCCATAAAAGGCATAGCCTTGGCCATATGGGGAAGCCGCACTGCGAATGCATTCATGCGCGCCCGCATATCAGATCGACGACGGGTTACAAAACAAAGTGATGGCTGAATTTGTTATACGAGATTAAATGTTGGTACGTCTGACTGCATCGCAGTAGTGCAGTTTTTAGTCGTACGAATATGACTATAAGTATTATTGCATCCTCGAAAGAAAAGTCCAATTCTTGTTTTTCAGTTGGCAAATATCGTCCAAAGAGCTGTCGTATATTTACTCAATAGGCAACTCTTTGGCTTGGCTATTTATTTAGACCTCAATCGACCCCTCGAACCTTGATTCCCGGGATGTCGAACTACAGGATAGTTTACCCTTACTGGGCCAAATAAAAAGCGTTTAAACATATATACCTAAAAATTATACTTTCGTACCATTATTGGATGTATCATTTGCGTAGCCCGCATATGGTCAGTCGCCATTTTCCGCCCACAATACATTGTTCTGTGCATACATATTGCGAATGTGACCTTTTGTCCAGAGGATAGTCAATACTGACTGCAATTGGGCAGTTTTGTGATTCGCAGTATTATGAATGATTATTTCATGTTTGGACACTTCATATTTAAATCAAAGTTTTAGGCTTGGTCATTTAAAAAGTGACATACGGTAATTTAGCAAAACGTAAAAATGCAGTTTCTAAAAGAAGAAAACATAGACAAGTTTATGATCTTTTTTTACATTTGAAAAAGATCTTTGTCCAAACCAAAGACAAATTCTTAAAGCTTTTATTTTCAGAGTATTAGTTTAAAAGAAAAACATACTCTTTTTGGGTTAGAATAAATTATGTCGTTGCTGCTTACATGTGGTTTGTTTTTATATACAGTGCGATGTAATATAATGGTTCTTATGAATATGGATTTTTTTTAGTTTCGGGTCTGGTGCAAGTTGAAATGTTTCAAAAGATTTTTTGCTACGGTGCCTCCCGCGTGCGATAGGGTCTTCGTCTGCTTGTCAGGTGGATAAACACCATAGTTTTTTGTCCCTTTATGGTTTTATAATTAGTTATTTTTTGATCACTGAGTCTACTAGTTATGGGTCATGCGAACGGCCATAATTTTAACGTAGAAGTCCACCATCGAACGACGACGACATAACGAAGTTCTATCAAGCAAAAATTAGGTTATTCCAGTCTGAAACCGGCCTTCCGAACTGATGATGGTTTCCAATTTGAAGAAAAATGTATATTCTGAAATCATCTCCAATATTCATCCCTCTAATCCTTCCGTGGATGTTGTAAGGTGATTGATATCAGAGGGAGAGGGATTGACGCCAGGCAGGCGGGTGGCCTTAAAATCACAACCGAACTTTTAAAATATATAAGTAGAGTATCTTCTTTCCTAGACATTTTCGAATGAATGCCGCCGTTTGCAAGATAATGAGACTTAATAGTACTTGTAGTATGTCCATCTAGTGATATGTGGTTTATAGTACCCCTTAGATGGGTACCTACTCAAAGTTTCCCGGATTTACATAGAAACTCAAAACATATCATAATAAGAGCCAGCTATTTCGCAGCATAACCTTTCTCGTACCGGGAATCTGGTGTTGTGTGAAAGTTTGGAATCCTCTCAAGACTGCATGTGTGAAGCACACAATGGCTTGTCTTCACTAGACGTAGACGAAATAGTATATGTGCACGTGTCGGTCAGCTGATGTCAGGGGGAGGGGGGGCGCCCGCCACCCGCTAAGCTAAGGGAAGGGACTAGCTGGAAATGAGTAAATAATATCGATAAATATGTAATTTGCAATTATATATTATGTTGCGATAGAATAATTACCAGGTTCGTAGTTTTGGCTATGTGTTCAGGTACCTCGTGTTCGTCATGGTCCTGCATGGTACTAACAGACCATGCAGGACAAAAAACGCTTAAACGAGAGATAGAGAATCATGATATAAATACATACCATAAGTTTTATGGTCTAGTGGTTGATAAATTAGTTAAGTACTGGACTAAATAATTCTTATAAAAATAAATAATTAGTAAAATCATCGTAAATAACCTCTTCTGGTCACTTGAATCAAGATCGGGCTGATCTGAGCATAGCCAAGGTTCACAACATATTCAAACATCTACTAAAGTTAATTCCTTCGAGGACTGTTTTGTTGTGTACCGCATATAGGCCTCGCTTGTTTGGGCCTTTCTAATAACGCAATACAATTAGATGTTATTTAGCAGCTGAAACAATGCATTTGTATGTTGTTTATCATATACAAAATCGACTGAGATATGTCTATCGATAACCCTTAGGGCGGCGCGGCCCTAGTGACGCACGTGTCCCGCGGCCAAGGCTGCCCGTGAAAGCTCTCTGTGTACGTAACGCCCACGCTTCGCAGGCTGCACACAACCACAACTACACACAAATCACACTGGCTTCGTGTATGTGTGCAGCAGCTTTCGTGTAACTTCGCTAACTCTATGTGTGCCTGTGCGTGTATGCGCTGATGCGCGGTACGCTCCACTCATTCCACAACCTTTATAACTTGGCTTGTGAACAAATTCTCAGAATCACGAACGCTTGAGTTTATCTGTACAAACTAAGTATTTCTTTGACCAAACACCGGGTCACTAATTGGATTAAATGGACATTGCATCTTAAATTAACCCGAGTTAGACTTCTTGACATTTTTCATGCCATTTTAGATGTCGACACGTTCATAAAATTATGTACAAATATGGATACCATAAAATGTTTTATTATTTAGGCTAACTCATTTATAGATTTGTTAAAACTTTAGTCAGCCGACTAACAGTTAGGTAATACAACCGATACATTACATACAGGCACAGTACCTTTGTTGGTGGACCCGTCTGTTTCACATGATGAATGATGTAAATAGCTCTTTAGGTAGGTGTTGTTACTATGTAGTGTTTATACTATGCATACACTCGTATTGGATCATGTACACCGTACATGCCAGTCATATATACATTTCCAGTTGGCAATGCTTCATAATATTTTCTATTTTCCCTCATTGTACTTCCACAGAAAACGATCAAGGCTATATCTAGAAATGAACATTCCAAACCGACATGGATTTTGCACACAAATTAAATTAGTTGAATTAGCTGTAGATCTTTTAATTTTTTAATTTTTGTAGTTTGTATACTAATTTCCTAGACAATGCCTGCGAAGTCTGCACGTCTGCCTAAACAATGCACTTCGCTCTAACTTGCGCACATTACACGCTGGTCCTGGCTGAACTCAAAAGTTATGCTACAAATATTTACACTGTTGAATTAACATTACGTGTAATTATTTACGTTAGAATTCTCCAATTATTTTTACTGGATCCTAGTTTTAGATCCAATTCTTGAGATATTCTTACTTATTTTATACCTCGGACTGTCAATGTTGTCATCAACAATTGCAATGTGAGTTCCAAAAGTTCAAGTTCCAGTGTTATGGATCTCTTGGTCGTTAGATAACTCACTCTCATTTCTTTTAACGGAAGGTTAGAAGTTATAATTTTCTCCGTAAAGGTTCAGGGTTGGTGGTGGTTGTGGTCCGAGGGGTGCGGGGTGCGGAGGGTATCTGGGTTAATAGGTCGGCGCTGCATCCAGCTCCGAGATTCCGCGACCTGACCTATATTTTCACGAAGTATGTAAATAAGCCCTTGTTTATCTCTCGAAGTCTTAGAGCCTCTGTAAAGTATATTTATTCATATTTAATTTAAAATTTCGCTTTTTATTTTAATTACCTAGAGAAACAGGAATGTTTTAACAAGTTCGTGTATGTTTTTGTGAATAAACATCGTTTTCTTATAAGGAAATTAAATGTAATAAGAAATGTTAAATTTATTTTTACTACATAGTTCATATATTACATAATTATACGCCGTTACTAACCAATATTGATTTTCCTCTGTCTTTTGTTTGACACTAGTGGTATAACTGTACTAATTGGCGACACACAACACCAAGGTACAGTAGCAGAGAAATTCCCATGTTATGTTATGACATACATCTAAAGTATGCATAGTGGAATGTCTTACCATGAAATTACTAGGTAATTACTCCGTTGTACGGAGTAGATATTTAATAAATCCATGTGTCTCATTTATGCATTTTAATTTGATATGAAATAATCGTATACCAACAAAAAGGATATAACAAGTGGTCTGCAAGTACACACTATCTATATCTGCGGCCAAACATGCTTTGCTTGCTATGTTGTATTCCGGTTTTGAAGGGTGAAGGAGACAGTCTAAATACAGGGACCACTTTGGCAAAAGATCCTGGGCCACAACGTAGGTACTTAACGCGCGTTTGCCTGCTTGAGAAAATTAATTCAGTAGGAAAATCAATGGAGAAATAACAAATACATATTTGCATTTATAAAAAAAAATACTACGAAAAAAAATATTTCTTATTTATTAAGAAAAAAATGTTTTCGTATGATTAAAAAAATACCTACATGTACCTAATATATTTACTTAATGCCATGAATATAAATAAATACGTTTACCGAAATAATTCGATTTAATGTTACAACAATTTAGGTATTATACTATACTTACCCCGTTACCACCTACCTAATTTGTACTAGAATTTAATAGGTCAGGCTTAACTCACTTACTGGGCCTGCTACAGATATTATGTTTTACTTTCATAATACAATCATCTTTTCCCAATCGTTCTAATGACCTAATTTTAGTCTTAGTATGAATGATACTCTGTGTGTTCTGGGAAAATCCCCTCTCCCCCTCCAGCGTGGGTGGAATTCGCCCGTTTGTATACAATATAAATCATATAGGTAAACATTTATATAACTGACATTGCTTTCGACATTCACACTAATTGCAATAAATAAGCGGAAAAATGTCGGAAAAGTTACTATATATCATCGTTTATTATTACGGTTTTCATATTGTTTGGCGATCGAACGAATATCATTATATTACTAACTGTATATAACTATATTATACATATGTAGATAGTCCAATTTGAGATACATCTCTATACTCTACCTTAAACTATGTTTTTTGTGTAACAAAAATATATTTTTTGGTATTATTAATAATAATATATATCATTAATATAATCAGGTTGAAAACAAGAAACATCCTTGTTTCAACTGGTGAACCCTAAATATCTTCACGACCACATTTAAGAATGAAGTCTTCTGCCAACGCTTTTTGGCACACATAATAATATTTCTTAGATCATTCAAACAATTTGATTCATAAATTCTTTAGCTTACTTCAAAAAACAATGTTTTAACTTGAATGGTTGAAGCTGTTTTGATACAAATATTTTTTGGTAAAATTTTTGATGTGTATTTAAAATTTCATACCCTTGAAAAAAATGTTCTAATTGAAAACTGGCTGGGCCGATTTGACATGTTGGAGTAAAATTATATACTATTTATTTTATGGAGATACGCGTCATTGCCCTGATTTCGCTGTATTTAGATCCGTTGTTGGTAAATAAGTTTACTAGCATTACCTTACAATATTATAAAACAAAGTCCTCTGCGGCTTATGTCTGCCGTTTCGCGATAAACTCAAAAACGATTGCACGAATTTTCATGTGGATTTCACCATAGACAGTGTGATTCCTGAGGAAGGTTTAGGTATATAATTTATTATGTTTTTATTCGAGCGAAGGGAATGTTTCACGGATACAGTTATTTATTCAAGCATTTCTCTAAAGCCTTCAAATACATGTATTCAAAGCTTCAAGAAGATTGATTGAGTTGATAAAACTTAAATAGGAAACAAACAAACGAAAAAATACTTTCGTATTTATAATATTACCTAGTTAGGATTTTTAAGTTAGTATCATCATTAGTTTTATCCGCCAAAATGCAGGGGGAGGCCTATGTCAAAGAATAACCAAACCAACAACTGGAGGCTGAAAAAAAACTGCTTTAAGTGTTTTTTCTCGCATTATTCTATATAAAATATTGCGGTCAGTGATTAAAGGCTTGTTATCATCCGCCAATAAAATGTATAAATAAGTACCTATGTACGCTAGACAATCAGATGTTCTAATTAATCATTAAAGACTACAAGCTGTAGGTGTGTTGGCACGGCAGTCGTTGCTTTGTGTCTGCACCAGTGGCCGACGCGACAAAGCACTATTAATTGAACGTCGACTTGTGGCATTTACAAATACAGAAGCAGTTTATCTATTCTTGTCTAGAATAATTTCAAATACATAACTGAAATTCACAAAAAAATGCCTTGCCTATGGTAGAATCTTTCCCATTGTAGGTACTAAACGGCTCGATCCGTAAGGTATGTAATATTATTATACAGACACCAAAGCTGAAGGTGCTAAGTATAAACTTTGAAAAATAACTATGAATTTATTAGTCAATAATTACTTAGTAAATATTACGAGCTGCCTATTTCGCAGAATGTACTTGAATCGTATCTATAAGCAGACAGCTCAATTAGTTTAATTTACTCTTTCGAGATAAGAAATCCGAGCCGACAGATGCGAAACATGTCACCGACACCGAGAATCAATTAAATTAATGTGTTATTTAACCTAATTAAAATGACTAGTAATGAGTGTCGCATTCTTCGCTGTGGTCACCACGCCTGATTTATCGTCTGTGGTTACAGCCAAGACTTGTAAGCTTAGCTGAAATCGAAAATAAGTATCTAATACGCTACTTGTATTTGTTTTATTAGAGAGATTAGAATCCAGAGGCAATTTAGCATGAGCACGGTAACGAATCTCGCTCTATAGAATAGCTAATGATTTAGTCAAAGCGAGGGCCCATAGTCCCTCTCAAAACCGAGGTAAACGACCGTGCTATTTGTCTATCCAAAAAAATCTTTATCATTAACTAGAAGATATCTCCAAAACTTTTGAAATATTTGATACCTCTCCGTTTCATTCATATTTGCCCTATTTTGACCCGTTGGTGGAAGCGGAAAGTAGCTTCATATATCTAACAAACATTATGAGCATATTACATTATGATACATTCTCATTCATCATTATACGTTCAATAACCTCCCCTTTTTGGATGTCGGTTAAAAAAGTTTCTATTTATTTTATAATTTTGCATCATTACCTTCACCAAAATCAATCATGCTATTGCGTATTTTGTATATTAGGTAAGTAATTAAGTACACAAAATATTTTTTTACAGCCGAAGTTGTCTTAAAACCAAATACCTAGTTATTAGCTAGCGAATATACAATTATTGCGCTGCAGACAGAGGAAGCACAGTTAAATGCGTAAACAAGCTCGCTCCTAATGAGCTGACACCTCTTTGAACTATTTCAGCGAAACAATGTATATCTGTGGTTCTGGGAAAGTCTAAATCTTCACACGAACAGACTGTTTACTACACGCCTCGTATTTCCTTCACTCTTTCGACTTGATTTAAGTAAGCAATACTTGTTTCCAATACGGCTCCCCTTACTTTCATAAACTTAAAACAAACGACCTAAGTTTTTACACGCTATGTTTCAAAATACCTGCCATCACTCGCGTCATGGTAAAGGAATTTTCTTCGATTGATAGACTATCGAAGTAGGTGAGTGCCTACTATAATGACGACAAAATTATATTCGGAATAAGATTTTGATATCAATTTCATTGATTTATATTCCTATCACACACAGCAACTTTCTGAGTACCTGCCAAATGTTCATACTTTGTTCATGAAATACAACAACTTTCAAAGAACAATGATGAAATACGAGAAATAATTGACTTCCCGAATAATTTATTACAGTGGACTGCAGCATGCATATATACGTAATAATAGGTTGCAACCCACTCTGTAAAAAATAATACTTACCTACTGGATTGTATTACTAAAATACAGTTTGAAATAATGTGTACAAGAATAATCATGGATATAACAAACACAAAACGTCAGTAGCTTGTACAAAATCCTTCAGCGCTGTTCAATTCAGATTTGTTTACGGCAAGTTAAAAATATTCGCAGACAGCAGTATAAATATAATGACAGCAATTTATTCTACAAACAAATAGAAACGAGCCTTGGATGCGTAGGTTTTGGTCGAAAATAAACATCAGTCCAGCCAGTCTGGTCGCGGCGATCAAATAAGACAAGCGGCATGCCGACGACCCGGCGCTGCGCTGCCGTTTGACAACATTTATCATAGTCAGCTAATTATAATTACTGCATGTTTGTGTTGCTGTAGCTCGCAAAATCTAAAGAGGGTCAAAGAATTCCACTTCAGAGATTCTCCTACAATCATTACCCATTTTCATAACGATTTATTGGTTAATTGGCTGGGCTTCTTTAAGAGAATATAAAATGTTTTTTCTCTTTTCGTAACTAAACTGAATGGACTGAATTTTCTGCCAATGTATAGAGTGTGTGAGCCGAAAACTTGAATCCATTTAATGCCCTTTTAAACAACAGATAGTATAGTAGTACCTATACAATTCTGATAGTATTTCCACACGGCAGGAAATAGTATCAAAATAAGTACACCTATATGTTGCTCACAAAACTGGAAGTCTGTCTAGGTATAGGCGACGTCTAAATGGCAAGCAATAATAACCACGGCACATTCGGTTCCACGTTTAGTTACAGTCGTCTCGTTGCTGTATTAACTCTGTGACTCCAGACGATGCGCTAATTCCTCAGAAATAGGTTATTTTGTGTATGTGCATTTATTTTATGGAAGTACCTATATAACTCCTGTAATAATGTTATATTCAACAGTGTAAAATGCATCAAAACCATAGATAAAAGAAATATATATCAAAACCCATAGCGTGGATTACTAAGAGTCAAAAGTATAACAGCCACAGAGAATGACAGATGCGGAGCGTGACTCAATTTGTAGTGATATTAAATTTGCTAGCAATGCATTGTTATGATAATCATAAGATAATCATTAGGAGAATGATGGACCAGAAATTAGATGAGGAAACTCCTAAACGGTTTACTGCACGGACATTTTTTTTTGTCAAAATCTTTCTGGCAACAATAAAAGCTTGTATCAAAAATGGAAAGCTTGTGTCAAAAATGGCATTTTAGTAAATCTTATTTTTAATAATACTCGATCTAACCAAGGGTTCTACTTAGATATACATAATATACTTATTAAATAGTTACCTACAATAGATACACAGAGTTAGCCTTGTACTTGTTCCTACACATTTTTATAAAGTATAAAGTATCATCATATATACCTAATTACCGAAAAATTACTTTTCTCACAATGTTTAGGGACGAAAATAAAAGGTCTGATATTTTACCGCTCCCTTACCTATTTCAACTTTAACCTTTATGAAGGGGTCTGGGCATGTAATCAAATAATATGTTCTGTAGGTAGGAGTGAGCTTTATGCTGCATTCGCCTAAGAGTTTCGCCTCTTATTACAAGAA
The DNA here is from genome assembly GCF_027563975.2 of Plodia interpunctella. Taxonomy (NCBI): domain Eukaryota; kingdom Metazoa; phylum Arthropoda; class Insecta; order Lepidoptera; family Pyralidae; genus Plodia; species Plodia interpunctella. Next base: position 6,750,121 of record NC_071303.1, read on the forward strand.
AAAATATTTGTCATTCCTACTCTTGAAGTGTTTTTATTTTAAATACTGCATCCAAAGAAGTATTTAACTAATTTCCACATAAGAAAACTGCATGCAAGATATACCTAAATTAAACTGTCATGGAGAGAATAAAGCTCGTTACTAAACTTTAAGAATAAAATTTGAGGACCAAAAATAAAAAATGAGATCTAAAATTCAAGAGCGCCAATGTAGTCTAAATCTGAACTTTACGTCAGTGTTCGCTAAACCTTAAACAACCCTCCCACAAAATGCTAAAAATAGCACTCCGATTATATCATAATATTCAAACTTCTATGTTTCAGGAGATAAATTTTCATCCTCATGTAATTTTGAATTCATAAAGCGCTGTAATACTTAAGTATGCATAAAGTGAAGAGATTAATTTTCTTTTTTATCCGTTTGTTTCTATACGAATATTAAAAAAATAATAGATTGTTGCTTTGCATGGGGCGCAGCAAGTTATATTGGTAAATCAGATTAAAGGTTTTCATTAAACAAGGATTTACGAACAGTATGAAGAAAACGCAGCCGGAGCCGCAGGCTAGGCAACAGGCTATGCTATACTAACCGTTGAAGCACTTTTCTTTTCCTTTTTATTTTTCTTTGCTACCGAAATAAAATCTTCACGGTCACATAATTCGAAGGCATAGCGTGGGCAGACAGACGTCTGTGATGCCATTCTAGGTCTAGATATATTTTCTGCCTGTCTAGCTAGATTTGTTAGGTCACTTAACACAAACACCAACAAAACCCCAATATTGGAAATTGGAATATGTACTTATTACTGTTCAATACTGTTATAGTAGTTTCAATTATGCTGCCTACAGTAATGAAACGAATGGTCATTGTTTTAGCTTTACGGAAGAAGAACCCACACAGAGACACCCTAAATAATATTTGTAAATAGACAAATAAATTTTTAATTATTTCAAACTGCACGAAAAATATATTTTTGACACATGTTTTTATTCTTATCATAATAATGCATTGTCATCCAAATTATTCGTGTGTACAAAATTTCAGCTCAGTCGGTTGAAGATATTTGCTTCAAAAAATAGTTGTCTTGCAACTCCCTTCCACCCGAGACATAGTCACATTGCAAGAAAAATAAACTCTTGTAAAATAATAACTGATGTAGCACCTAGTTAAATATTGTATGTTGTTGTTGATCAGCAGTCAGTGAAGCGTCGTGGTGCGTCGCGTCCCACACCGTCGCACACCTGTCCCGTCGTCACGCACTGATGCGAGGCAGGAGGCCGCTACATACTCCAAAACTGTCCTAGATAATGATATGGTCCATTTATGTAATTAAAATCTGATTGAATAAGATCCATTATGTCTGCATATCATTAAATAATACAAAAAAGCTTATCGTTGTCTGAAAATAGAGACATTGATATATGTATTTGATGGATTTTTATAGTTAGCCTGTGAATGTTGTGTCCCACTGCTGGTCAAAAGCCTTCCCCTTTTTCGTCCAATCATCCCTTTGTATTGTACATTTGATAATTGATTATAAAGCCAAAGTTGTGTCAATCACTCAATAGAATCCTGCCTAAGCCTGATCTTCCACATAATTTACTTGCGTTATAATTCGAATTCAATAATTTATTGTGTGGCTCTTATTGGTTATCATACAGATTTCATAATTTTTGTCTAAGAATAAGAGACAGCATACACAACAGACATTAAGTGTGCAGTAGTTAGGTTATAATTTATCACTGTTATACGACTGTGCTTAGACGTTTACCTTTATTTCTTTTTATTTAAGAGCCAAAATATACTTAGTAGATAGAATTAAAAAAAACACCTTTATCAACGGATCACATAAATAATGCATATTACATTACAAGAGTAGAAATTCCGTCGTGATAATAAAAAACAAGTTTGTTTTTCCGTTCGCGAGCGTGGCTAATCGAGCGACGGCCCTTGAGTAGAGTTCAACACGGTCGGACCTTTACTATCTGTGGTTCTTATTTCAAATCCAAGTACATAGGAACGAACTTATCTGGCAACCTTAGGGCGTTGCTGCTGTTGAATTAATTGAACGAGAAAAACACTTTCCTACAATTTTCCTGTTTTTTTAGGCATTATGTATCTTGGTCATTCTGTGGTCTTGGGGAGGAAAGTATCAATTTATTATTACTATGGTATTTGCCAACGGCGTGAATTTGGTATTTCACCCATTAATATCAATAGAAATAAAAATTTCAGAATTCCTTTCACTAAGAAATGTAGATCCTATGGATTTATATTATACCAATTTCAATCGAATTCACAATTCTGTACAAAGGTTACAAATAACTGCGATTATTATTTTATGACATTTAAAGATTATTTTTGACTACATTTATTTATTATGTAGAATAATAATTGTTATTACTATTCTGAGGAAGAGTCTAGTTATATCCAAGGACAGCTCCGACCTATTTCTGTGACTAGTCTCTTCACAAATATTACAACTATGTGCATGTAGTATATACGTATACTAATTGAAGAATATTAAGAATTTCTTGTGTAGAGAAAATAGACGTAAGTATTTATTTAATTTTTTTTGTGTTGAGCAAATGCAGTAATTAAATGGAGACTCATCATCGAAATGTACTCTATATATTTCTACAAGCAATATTCTATATCCTATTTTTACTAAAACCAAAGCGACACCAAAGTAAATGCCGTAACCATGAAAGGGGCCAAAACAGTAAATAAAGATTAAATGAAACATATTTTCTGAATAAAGGGCCTTGCCGGGATACTTGTCGTGAAGGACCGGCCATTTCTATAAAGGCTTATCTTAGGGACCGCTTCTGAACACAATGTAACTGGCAGGATTACATCTCGCACTTGCGGCTACCGACAAATAATGCTTGAGTTTCTATGAGGTAATCGTCACTTATCTACAAATGTAATTCCTTTTTCTAACAATGACTCTCAATGAACTAAACCGTTACACGGAGAAAGCAACGTGACGCCAGATACAGAAATATTTAAGAGGTGCATCATACTTTTCATAAGATAGTACTAATAGTCAGCTGGCAAGAACAGCGTCGTTCAATATCTGTAAGTCGTTTAACGTATCATAAAGAAGCCATCGTCAACGGTGCAGTCTGGTCTAACCGGTTTGAGAACCTTTCCTCTGTACATGTGTTGGGAAATCCCTGTGTAGAGATTGTTTTCTGAAAGTAGTTATAGCACGTAAACATCAAGAGGACTATGAAGTTGTGACGTGGAGAAGTAAGTTGGCAGCTCTACATTGTTGAATGTAGATACGCTGCATTATGGCGTACATCAGGGAAAATGGAAATATAGCTGACAAAACATTTTACTAGAGATTGCATCACGTGGCGTCGCCAAGTCGCCGCGACGAGCCCGTCGGGACACGCGGCCAAGATTCGATGGCAACGCTCACGCAGGAATTCATTTCGCCTCGAGAAGTGTCCGGTTTCGGTCTGGCCTGGTACGACGAGCGCTCATATTGCATTTTAGTATTTATTTATGTATCGGTCGGGCGCAGGTTCTATCGGCGGCGCCGCGGGCGGAGCGCGGCCCAGGGGGGCATACTTACTACGTGATTAATCCTCCTCCCCCCGCGGGTCGGCCGCGGCTGGGCGCTCCGTAGCCCGTACTCGCGCCGGCTTTCCTCGTCCCCGCTCCTCACGGCCACTCACTACGCACGGGGCTCCGCGTAGTGCCGCCGTCAGTCGCGCTGCGACCTGCGCCGACATCGCATCGTGTTTATGTCGGCCCTCCCGCGATATTCATCCGTGATATCATTCATGCTAATCTCCGGCCGTTGATTTTCCTGCCGAGTGACCGCGGTGTGACGCGAGATACCACGAGTGCCGAATGTTCGTGGACATAACGTCCGTGTACTTTTCCATTGGATTCCGAGCGAAGCAAACCAGTTCCGTGTGGCGGAGGGCGCCTTTCTTTGGATGAGATCTCCCAGCGGTGATCGAAGCTGTGACCCGCGGCCTGCGATGCTGCGTCCGTGACCGTCTTACGACAGTGCCACGAAACGTAAGGATCTGTTCGTTCATTCGGCGGTTTGCGTGCATGGGTCGCCTATTTGCATGGCGCATACGAGTGGATTTTATTTTCGTCTGGCTGGGTTTGTGTGCGTGCGGCTCGCTCGTGTGGGTGCTGGTCGGGAGTGTGTGCGTCGCGTTCGTGTCCGCGAGACGGCAACTCCCTGCTGGCTGTAGCTGGCCTGCTTTATTTAGGTTGTTTCCGAGCGTGTCGGGCCGGGCCAGCGCCACCCGCCGGCGATGTCTTCACCTGTGCCCCCGCCACAACTCCATTTTTGACAGTTCCTTCATAACCGGACTGAATATTTTTCTGCCCAAGGTCTTTATTCATGTAAATAGGAATCACGTCTCTACTAAATCGTAAATAAATGACGTTTGGGGTAATAGGTAGAAAGTTAAGATAAATAGGACCCAATTAAGTTTTGATAAAAGTACACGGTCACCACACCAGCCCGACGACATAGCGTACCTACAATGGAATCAGTACAGAAAATCAACAACTTATATAATTCAATCATAAACATTTGACATAGGTAAGTATATGACTACTATCTACGACAGCTGGTCGGGTTTCATTTCATGTCAGACTAAGTACCTAGATCTAAAAACTCGTTATTTCAAATCCTATGCCGCTCCCTGGTTGCGCCTAGTTATAAAAAGAAGAAATAAGAGCTGAAGCATAGTAATATGTTATACCTTTTCGAGGATTTTTATAACCCGGTGAGCATGCCATAACCTCCAAGAGGAAACCGTGCAACTTGATGATGGCTTAGGTACCTACCTAGGTATGTATTACCTAGGCACTTATGGAAAGACAATGAAATAGTTTTTTTTCTTATCGATGGTTAGTAAATACTTTTGTAAACAAAAAAACCGTTTACTCTACGAAATTATTTTTGTTTATATTTCGTCTAATAGGTATATAACTGAAATATTGGATAAGCTTCTAAACTTTTTAATAATGAATCTCACATCTATTTACGTACTAATGCATAATTATCTTTATAATCAGGTAAACATGTCAATGATAAGTATAGAGCTAGCGTTACATGGTCTCATAATAAAAATATATACCCAGTAAATCCTAATTTATTTAGGGATATCAGGAAAATATTTTTATATATCATATAATATATGTTTTACTTATGAAAATAGTTTAAGTATTATTGAAATATTGATTTGGCATTCTTGTATTATGTGTACTTTTTTAGAAGGTCTCTTAACCAAAAAAACTACATAAATAAATTATATTAATCTACTAGTGCCTTACAAAAAACACACAAACAATACTCACGTGAATTGATCGTGTTAATATGGGTACATCATTAATTTCACATAGGTATTTAAAAAAAACAACCTTTACTATCGCCCATTAATTAATCCACACACAATAATTATAATTAAAATTATGTTACATAAAGCGATTCATTATTATCTATACATATTTCAAAAGAACAGCTTATTATATTTAGTAACAATTTATGGTTTTGATAAGAAATTGGTTTTTCCTATTTCCAATATATTAATTACACTATATTTTTGCATATTTATATAGGTAGGTACATATGTGATAAGCGAAGACCTTTAGAACTAGTTGATCATATTTTTTGCGTACATAATATTTGAAACGGATATTTTTCAACTTGATAAGAACATTGAATAACCTATGTTGGGTTTAAATAGGGTTGCCATTACGTCCCGTACATGTGGAACTGTCGTGGCGTTCGACGATCGCGTCACGTAGCTAGAACTATTTTTACCGTATACCGTACAAATTTCGCTAAAAAAAAAAAGAAAAAGCTATTCGCAAAAACTAAGTATGCCAGCTTAGCTTTGAAGTCTGATGTATGCTGTGACCTTAAAAGATCATTCGAAATAACTTAGCCCTTGATGAAAACGTCCCAGATTGTTTATTTCAAGTTATGGCAACCCTGGTGTTAAATGAACCTACGCAAAAGATAATACATAGTGGCCGCCGCTTATCGGTTATGCTACTTATTGCATTGCTGTAAGTGTAATTAATTATTTAAAATTAGAACAAATAGGAAAAGTACGCCAAGTAATCGCCTCTGATAAACTCCGACCTATGTCTGGAGTACGTTTATACAAATATAACCCTTATTTAGTACTATTAACGATGTATTTAATATGAAGGGCGCCTGCAAGTAGAGCGTGAAAAAAGGAATTAACGCGTATATTGAGTACTGCATTGTAATACATTGTAAACAATGTCCATTGAACTTGTTTTGATATTTAAATTTGATAGTGAGTCATTTGATCGCCGCGCCACGTCCAAAGAAAATAAATAAAAAAATACCAAATAACGTCGACAGCATAGTTAAATACCATCTCGATTAAAAAAAAACTAGATCAAATTCGGTTTAGTTTGAAGGACCTAAATTTAAAACACCCTCAGATCGCGTTTGGGTATAAGAATTAAAGAAGTGACTGATCACTGACATCGGGTTTTTTTATATTAAATTTAATCAGTAGATTAGAATCATAATTATAAAATAGATAATATAATAATTATAACCGCAAAAGTATGTAATATGATTCAAATACAAAACAACAAGTAGGATGTACTATGTACTGTTTATCTGTAATGTACGGTTAAAGGATAAATAACCTATTAATTGTCTGGGTGAGCTGTAAACAAAAAATAAACAGACCTACCCGTCGAGACTAATTGGTAGACGCATTATGTAGAGTAATTTGTCTGTAGATAAATAATGTAATAAAAATATGCGTAGATACTTTAATTTAATGGCCGTAAGACTGAAGGCAGTAGTGCAGTGCCCGCTTTTAACGTAGAGTCAACATATAAAAGAGCAACAATTTTTGTAATTTTCTGAACGAAAAATAATGCACATTATTTGTGAAATCCAAAGAACTCTGAATAATATGATACAATCCGCCAAAATCGAGTAATTTATTAGTTTATATTTCTCACATAAAGATACAAAACTATTCCGAAGGTAGAAGAACCCTTATTTTCTTTATCATGAAAATTTAAACTGTGTTCCTTTTTAAAGTAATTATAGTGTAACATAAGCTTAATTAACTTAGTTAATTACGTAATTCATTCATAATAATATTCGAAACTTACTTAATTTATAAATTATATAGGATAATATTTACGTTTGGTATTGGAATCTGATCTAGCTACGTCTGAGATAGGTAGATTTCCAAGTAATGATAAAAACAGAATATGAGACGTCTTTTATTCCCAGAATTTGTGTTACAATATTTCTGCAAGTGGAATGTATATATATCACTGACACCTACTAGGAGATCAAAGTAAACAAAGAGATACGTTGGTCGATTTAGATATACCTACATATGGTAAGAGTAACACGCCTACGACAGTGGGCTAAGTGTGTGTTATCACTACCACTGACGACGTGTGTCGCTATCAGCTCTATTACCGCCGATAAACTCGCATACCTGCATATACTTTTTAATTCCCCGTAGTATACGAGTATGTATACTTTGCAACAGATATAATAGTTATTACATAGGGATTTTAGGAATAGGAAATTCAAAATATTTTAATTTTCAGATTTTTCTGCTCCGACCCTAACGATCTCCACATTGAACACTTATTACAGTTTATAGTGTATACTCCTGTAATAATGTTGATTTAAATGTACTTACTTTAAAAAATACTGAATTATTTCTAGATGATAATATTCTATTTTATTCCGTCTGCGGTTTTCCTCCTCATGCCAAATACATGACATGTGTTAGAGGATATTAAATCCTCTTAAATAATTAAATAAATATATTATTTAACGGATAATTTATTCTATTAAATGGCTGATTTTCTATAAATAAATAGTGAATTCATTAAAGTGAATTATGATTTCATTTACCGGAATATTTGCGCTACAGGAAACGTTAAAATTGTATCTTGAAAATTTATACTTATAAATGTGAAGTGCGTTTGTTTGTACTTCTTTCACGACAAAACGGAGTATAGGACTGAGGCAAATTTTGGTGTGGAGATAATTGGAGAGGAGGGGGGGGACATAGTAATACTTTTTGTACCATGGGCCATGTAACCTTATTCTCATAAGGTCACATGAAAATCTACGTACTAGTAGTTGCCCATGGATCCACCCTGTCGTGAGAACTTATGTCGTCCTGTCACTTAGCATTCACTTAAAAATTTCTACACATATTTTCTCTGACGCAGTCTTTTCTTTGATTTTCCCACTCATCCTCAAACTTTTAATTTACTAACAATATTTAGTACTAGTCGTTAAAGGTCCTGCCCTATGAAACTCCGTAAGTTAAAGAAATAAGGGCGTGATGGAAGTTGATATTAAATTTGACCGCCACAAAATCATCCTATATTTATTAAAAGAGCGAGCATATTTACAAATACTGCCCTTTAGATGTTGTTTGTTTGTATGGGAGTGCATCCGTATCGTCTCTCTATGTAAACAAACTGAAACAACCAAACTAATTTGTTGCAGGCCGAAATGGTCGATGGAAACTGACGTCATTTCGTACAAAATCAATACATATAATAAAATTGAAGAAAGGCCAAATTTGTATATTGGATATTTTTTAAAAAATCTTCATGGAATATACTTAGTTACTGATATAGATTACGAAAATATAGTTTTGGAATTTTTTGTCTGTCTGTCTGTCTGTCTGTCTAAACGCGCATCACACGAAATCTACTGGATCGATTTGCTTGAAATTTGGTATGTAGGTACCTTATATACCGGGTTAACATCTTAGATACATTTCATCCCGGTAAATGATCAGGTTCCTGTAGGATCCCGTAGGATAATTGAAAAACTAATTATGAATCAAAAATGCCTCAGAATCCCGGGTTAACATTTTATAGATATTTCATCCCAGAAAATGAGGAGGGTCTCCTGTAGGAAAATTAAAATAACAATCCACGTAGCCGATTTACTTTAAAATTTTGTAGAAAGGTGTATACAGAATATAAACAAATTGTTTTTATCGATTAGTCTGATATAGATATAATGGGCGCAGTATGTATATATCAGTATAAAACTCTTTCGAGTGACTGACTGGCTGACTGACTGACTGACTGACTGACTGACTGACTGACTGACTGACTGACTGACTGACTGACTGACTGACAGACAACATATACCCGAAACTTCTGGGCGGGAAGCTGAAATTTGGCATGTAGGTGAGTGACTGTAAATATGAAAGTTCTACACCGTTGAAGTTAGTGACTTGAAAATTTGGATTCTGGTTGTTTACTACAAAGTAATGAATACGTGTTTCAGATTTTTCGGATAATACAATTTTCAAGATAAAATCCTAAAAATTGGCACACTTACTTTTTGTAGCAAATAACAGTAATAGTAAATACAAAATATGTTTAATTTACGTTTGTGGTTAATAAAAAACCGGGACGTAAAACGTCATGGAAAATGGGACGGCACGCGTAGCAGGAAGCAGGAGTGGGAGTAGGAGTGGGAAATGGAAAGGAGACACGTAGTGGGAAACAGGACGGGACACATTGCAAAAAACATGATGGCACAATATGTAGGAAACGGTACGGGATATCTACTTTACATTATGAGTATGTACGCGATAAAATTACTGATATTTTGCTATGAAATTCAGCGGGCGAAGCCGCGGGCAAAAGCTAGTTTATAAATATATTTTCTTCTTTTGCTCATCTTAGCGTATGCGGTTCTTTCTCAGCCGTTTTAATCGTGAAAAATGGAAAGATCTAAAGTAGAAAAGGGAAGAAAGAAATGTATATATAGATAATTTGTAGGGCACATTAATGTTTCAATAATTTTATTTAGACGCAACAACTGTACAGTTTATCAGTTGGTAACTATAAAACAAAATATAGGTAAGTATGTTGTCCATAAAAACTGCTATTGATTTTTGTGATAGCCTTCATAGGATTCAAGGTTACACTAAATATATGAGTTACCTTTCAAACAAGTATTCTTAGAAACATAGCTATGTTGCGTAGTTACAAGATGTACCTATTTATTTTTTCTTTGACTTGTGTTCGCTTGTTTCATTGAAAGTACCTATTTGCCAGTTGAAATTTTAAATATGTAGTCTATCTCCATAGTTTACTAGAGTAATTTGGCCCGTTATTTAAAGAGTTATATATACTTAGTGTAATTATTAATTTATTTATCAAGAGAACCAAAAAAAGAGTTAGTTTTCTTTGTTAACTTACGTGATGTGCTAATAACAATAAAATTTATTTTTGTTGTCTAAACTTGTGAATGATTAGTAAAATTATTAATTTATTCAATCATGCAAATTTTACTAAAATAATACTGACCACGATAACACTCTGTTATAGTATATATCTTGCATGTTATGTGTAAGTACTCGTACAGGTAAGTGTAAGCGAAGCCAGAAGCTATTCAATTATTAGACGATGTTTCATATTAATTATAGCACTGTTTTTACTAAAGACAGGATTAAGTAACGAGCTACATTCACGAGGTTTATCAATGGAGTTGCACTAGAGGTTACATCACGGCTTTCAACCGCCAGCATGTTGCGAAATACTACACTTATGCAAGACATACGATGGGCGAATATGCCAACGAATATTGCATACAAATATTGCTAATGTAATGCATTTCTGTGGATAATAACTTAAGTAGATAGATGTTTTCAATTCAGTATTTTTTTTACTTGAAAAAAGTAATTTAATATTCTACCAAAATATTTTATGTCATATCAAACCATGAACAAAAATTATAAAGTTAAATAAGTATACATGATTGATTGCAAAATTTAGACTGTCTGAGCAACATTGGTATACTTATTAATATGTTAATGTTTTACAAGAAAAACGCTAATTTAATGAGGAAAAAATAAATATTTTCTTAGTACATATGTAACGAGTAATGGTCATGAAAAAAATAGTTACGTCAAATTTTAACAAATAGAGTGGCTTTGTAATTTTATAGTTGTATTGCAAGAATTTTACATACCTACATACATATTATCACACCTGTTAGCAAAGTAGTCAGGCAGATTTACAGGTATATTTTGTATATAAATTGCGTATGAAATTAACTTGTTCTGCAACTATGTATATATTTATTTCTGAAAATTTTCTTGCACAAAACAAAATACAATATTGTAATGTTAACGTAATATCTAACACTCAACCGTTGAATCATACAGATGAGATTATTTGCTAAGTTTTAAAGTATTTTATCAGCAAACATCAAATCTAATCTACGCCGACACTAGATATTTTACAGTATGCAGATAATATATTTTATTCTACAGCCTTTTGAAATACAACCATTCATTTCTTTCAATTTTTTGAGTTACATTATAATAGCCATGATAAAGATAACACTATCTCTGCATAATCTTTAAGTTACATTCAATGTTGGGGAATTAATTTTATTGTGTTTTTTTCGATTGAATGGTTCATTGAAGCGTGGTAGATTAATATAAAGTGTGATGAAGTAAAAGTCTATTATCAAAGTTGTCTTACAGTCTACGGGTTTGAAGTGCATACTAGCAGGGTTAGTATAGTCATATCTGTCACTTATAAAGGCAAGGTCATTGCATAAAAAATTACGTCACTAGATTACATTTAGTATAGGAGCACGAACGTCTAAAAGCTGATAAAAATTCAAGACTTCATTTTTAATTCAGCAGAACTTGATACTTACATATTTTATATTTAGGCAAAAAATATCATAATTGTGAGGGATTCGCTTTATTGGTGCTTTGTGTCTATGTAGATTTACAATTAACGTCGTGTATTTAAGATTAGGTAATCTTAAATACACGACGTTAATTGTAAATCTAACCTTAAATCAAATAATACTTATATCAAGAAATCGATTATGACGTACAAATAAATTATATTAATCGTTTTATCTTAATATTGTTTTGTTTTTGTCAATTTTGTTATGTAGCATATGTATCTGCAAGCTATATAAATTGTTCTTATCTCTATTGAGATATTGATCTTTTATGTATTTAATTAATTTGGTCAGTACAAAGTTTAGTGCTAATTCAGTGCAATATTGAAATTTGAAAATTCACCTCCAAAGAGGCATCTGATGACTCTCAACTATAATAGGACTTATTAATAGGCTTCGGTTTATTGGAAGTTACTTAATTTTTGTCAATAGTTCCGTAAGTATGTTTTTAAATTTTATCAATTTATATCATCGCATTAAAACATGACAAAGTAAAGCACTGGCTAGCTATAACTTAATTTTATTTTTAAATTAAGTATTTATTTTAAGATCCAAACAAAAAATGAGCCCTGTCCGGTTTTTGTTAGGTACTCGATCGTCACGGGTGTTACCCAGGCCATTTGCTGTGGCGATCATAAATCTGTGAATTCGTCAAACAGTCGTTGTGAAATAAGTTTCCATGAAAGATTCTTAATAATACATGGCGAATTGACGGTGGCAAACTGAAATCCAACGTAAATTCATGCGAAAGGTTTGATAAAAAAATTATAAAACTAGTGATGTAGTTAGACGGCCTTGCGCCCGCGAGCGGCGCACGTGTGGTGACGTCACGCCACGCACCTCGCCGCTCGTTCAAGTTCAATGCTGCCTATTAATTTTACCGTGCCTCAACACCAACTAGCACAAAACTATTCGATTCTATACAATATAAGTAAAATTTAAACTTAAATATGGTCTCCGACACAATTCTCTTAAGGTTCGGTCGCATCAGTTTATGTTGCTGCGCAGAAAAACGTAAAGTACGCCATTTTATCTAAACGACAGTGATGCGCAGGTTAAAGTCAAAGTTGACTGGCGCAAAACACCCTAAGTGTGTAGTTTACTGAAGCAACATAATCAAATAAACTAATCTCAATTTTAGTAAAGTAACATTACTCGAGTAATGAGAATTATAATTGATTTACGAGTAAATTGACACATTGACTTGATATGTAAGAAATTTCTGACGCAATGTCTATGTATTTCTTGAATCAATAATGAACTTCAGCAAGATGAGATTTAAACAAAATATTTTGTTAGACATAACGCTGCACTATCACTATGTCATTTGAATCACTCGCAACGAAGTTTGTATAGGTGAGTAAGAAGTACAAACGAAATGAGGAATGTGCTGTGTAAAAACCAACATTGATTATAATGCAATGAGGTAAGATTCTCAGCAATGTTTTCATGGAAAACGGTATTTCTCCTTGATAAAATCAGTGACTTTTTCTCATTGTTTTTACGTTGTCGTTATTCATGGCGAGTTATCGGCAACAACAATTAATGCACACTAATTAAACTTGACCTTACGTGGTGTAAATAAAGTATTGGTGGCCACAACACTATTTCACTGGCTGATGATGAGCAATTATCTGGTTTTAATGGTGTTGCATTCATTCAGTGAGTAGCAAGCATTGGTTGCACTTCAATTTTGCTGACAAATTTTATATTAGTTTAAAAGTGACACACCCATGCTTGTTTTGTTTTACTCATTAACCTATTCCACTCGAAATTGTGGTTCAAAATGGAGTCCAAAACCATTAAAGAAATAAAATTCTATATAGTCCCTTTACTTATAATGGTGGATAGGAAGGATCGTAAACGAAGCCTTCATACTGGATGTATGAAGGATTCTCTAGGTGTTAAACTAGTAAATCACTAAGGCTGATTTACACCAAACGAGTAAATGCTCACTCATTATATGCCCATTCTGGTGTGAATGCACCTTTAAATGTCAACTCTAACCATTGATACTTGAAAGCCTGTTGCTATATTACGTTGTTACTTTCTTTGAATCAGTAGTTTTGAAAACAGGCCCGTGTCTTCCTTTAACGACTGCCATTGGTTCCATGAACCGCGCGTGCGCAAGATTCAACAATCGCGGACTATTGTGATGAGTGACGTCACTCATATCCGTGAGCGTCGCTCTCACTGCCAAATATTTATTGTTTACGCTTTCGATTGTCACAACTACCTATGTAGTTGCAACATACATAAAACAAACTACCCATATGGGGCTGCTTCTACCCTATATTATTTGATGACAAATTACCTAAATGAAGTTAGTAAACCTGAAAAACAGACTGACGCAGCACCCAGCTATTTTGTTATAGATTCCAACCTATAACCTAGACATACAGAAAATTCAAATTAAATTGTTTCTCTAAAATTCAAATTCGTATGAGGTGGACTCTCGGGTCGCGAGCATATTAGGTCAGATATATTCGGATGCGGTCAATAATGTCCACCCAGTAACAGCAGATGTTGATCAACCATGTTTATCTTATCCATAAAATGAAACGCAAAGTGAAATTGATTCAGCTCTAGCTGCCGTAAAACCAGGACACGTATGTGTCTGATAACAAAATTAAACAGTACTATCAGTATTATTTCACAAATTAGATTAATCGTAGGTATTGGAATTTATGATTATAAATAATTCCCTTGTTATCGCAGTTTACATTTTGATATTTTTCAATGTGTAAAGATAAAGAATGCCTTTGCAAAAAACAGCAAGCAGATGTCTATAGATATGATAAGGATGGCAGGATTTTGATGTCAAGGTTCTTTAGCGTGAAGATAATACATTCATGTGTGTTCGCGATGAGGACATTTGGTCGTGTACTCGTGTATCAGTAGGTAGTAGATACTACAATTTTATAATTGTCTATCGCGTTTACGATAATTGTTAGTTTATAGTTTTTCTATTAACCTCTCTGCATGTATTTAGCGATTTATGACAACTTCTGTGTTAAACAAATTGAATTCACATAGCATATGCCATTCTGAAAAAATTGGTCGTTTCCGTTACTTATTTGTCATAAAATCGGTGATAAATATAATAACAGGTCAACAGCCGAGCAATAACATCTTTTGCCCTCTGTTTTCGCAATTCCCCAGTTTGCACGTGGCAAATTAGGTACCTTAAAATACCGATAACAATGTTTGCTTCCATTTAAAGTTGGAACTTTGTGGATAAAGCTGTTGTCAAAACAACGGGGTCGACATGTGACTCTTACATCACAGCACACTCACATGATTATTTATAAACTTTAACTTCTGATAGTGATACTTACTAAAAAAACATGGAATGGGAACTTATTAGTTTGAATTATACACGTGTGCAGTAACTTTCATTTGACATTCAACTACCTAATATTTTACTGTTTGTACAGATGCTTTACACCAGAGTTCGTTTTATATGTCACTTAACCACCATCCTGTTAACATAACAACTTCAAATGTGGGATTTTTATTCTTATAAAATGCGTATAAGAATGTAATCAATAAAACATTCTAGAAACGGAGCGAGTTTGATATTATCAATTGATGTTATGTTCGAGTGGCAGATCGAGTATCGATGGTAGCAATACTCGAGCTGACAGTGTCGGCATGTCAGCACTCTGCATTCAGGCAGCTGTTTAGCATACAATTGCTACAATCTCGGTAATTCCTACTGTTAGTCACGCGGCCGATCAGCTCCGCACTTAGTATGCCGTAGGCACCGTTCGCCTACGCTGGCAGCGCCACGCGCAAATCGACGCCGAATCGATAGGCAATAACTGTTCATACGAGGCCAGTATCGATATGTTTACAAATTCGAAATAGGACACGCACAACGTGTTTCCTCTGTAAGGCAAGCAAGGACCGCCGCGAACCTTGGCTTGCGATATTGACTCGACAAACTACACTTTCTTTCGCAAAGTATGTTGATTCAGTGATAAACAAAGTAAAACATGAGAGAGAATAATGCCGTTATGAACTGTACAGTGCATTGTGCTGTGATCCCACCAGTCTGGGTTTTGCAAGTAGATGTTAAATCTGGGAACGCAAAATGTACAAGAATTGGTGTTGGTTGATGGTTGTTGGCACCGCGCTGTAGGAAGCTCTTGGCACTTCATTAATGTATTGACGTGGTCGATTGATGGATCACTCACCATTTCAGATGCTAATATTACTCGGCTACTAGTGACTGATAGTTTTCCTAACAGATTAGTATATATTAAGTTCTCTATCATATCTATCTAAATTTTCGAACTTGTTATTATTTTGAATAATATGTTCATAATATTGTATGACTGACCATTCTTTAAGTAAATAATAGATATAATATTTTAGTGTACCTACCTACATATAAGGATAAAACTTTCAGAAATTTTAACCGCGACTCTTTATAATGCTACTCCATCCTTTGAACGAAACTTGCAAAAATATAATCATACATACGTGTCCACGCGTTTTTATTGTGTGTGTGTGTGTGTTTTTTCAGGAAAATGACTAAGTCAATGATCAAGGTTATGTATAAATTAACTAATAAATCGCTTTATGAATATAAATTTATAAACGTAGTTGAGTTAATATGAGTTGATAGATATTTTTGTATCCATAATCTAAATTTTATTTGATGCCCATATTATCAAACAGGTAGTGCAACAGACCGAAATTATTGTTTTCTAAAAATAACTAATGTAGCAGCCGCGGTGGCGTATTAAAATGTTTCAAGTATAAATATTACCTAACAACAGAAGAGGAATATTTTAAAAATGTAACGACCTGCTTTCGACTTTCCGCTAAATGTAGACCCAGGGACAGAAGCCGAAATAACATCGGCATTTATTTATCTTTATTTTATTTTTCTTATTTACGTAACTTTGATAGCACCACTCTTTTTGCCATTTGCCGTTTAATCCGAAGGTTTGACCAGGAATCCGGAATCCCTTTTTATTTTTAGCTTTCTAAGTTCTTCAATTAAGTTTAATAATAAAGTAGATTATATAGATTTTTAAACGGAATATTCATTTAAGACTATTCGAAACAATTTTAGTAAATTAATAAATTTTAGTAAATTAATTAATACGTTGATGTAGGTAGGATAATACAAGTAATTTTAATCATAAATTGTTGTGCTAAAAACAACCTTTAAAAAAAAACTTTCATCAAACGAAGACAAGAAAATATTTGATATTTATTTAAATAATAAGCGTTTACTTAAATGTTAGTTAAAAGTATATAGGTATATTGCAGCTCGACTACGATGCAGTAAAAAGTTGTTAGCGACGTAGGCGGCTTGACACCGGCTACATCCGCACATATCCTTTTTGTTTATTACATTTCTAGTAAGTACTTAATTCTTCAGCACCAGTTAACGGATAACATTTCCTAGAAATCCTAAGAAAGATATCGTCTTTGAAAATAATACTGACTTTAACAGCTGGATTGCGGATAGATAGGTGTTCAAATTTTAATAACATGTTAGTATGTAGTCATTGAATTCATAATCATTCATTCGCCGATTTGAGTGATTGAATCTTACTAACGAACATGCCTGAACAACGTGTAATGATTTTACACTTTACCCATTCGCGTCACATACTAGAAATTTTCAACCACCTAAACAAAAAATTATGACGACACGTGTAGAACGATTACAAATTGACATATTAATTGAAAAACGCCCATCACGCATTACAGTGTCGGCTCAATGCAATTAAGTGCATCAAATATTAGCTAATAATTACTCGGTCAACGGTCACTGAACCCTTAAATTAATGTTAATGTAGCACTACAATTGTTATCGCCACCCAATAGTTCCTTAGAATTTCTAATAAGCCGTGAAATTTTGCTCCAAACAACTTTCTTTTGCACAAATTGTATTGTGTTAAATAAATCGATGATTTTGTATGGTTTCAGTCGTGAAACGCCGTATTTTCTGTAACTATTACTTCGATCCAAATGGTCAATGACTGGAAATTCTATGGTTATTTTGACTACATACGATTACGTTATTAAACATTTAAATTTTGATGTAGCCATCCGCTAGCGCTAAGAATCACAGTCGAGAAGTTTACTCACACACAAAAAACTAGCTAAATTTTATTTTGCAAACTAGGCAATTCTATGGTATGTTTTACTAGCTCGCCACTAACAATGGACTCCGTCCAGTAAACTTTGAGCTAAACCAACCAACTGGAAACAAACAAAGGCTAATGCGGCCAACTAACCAAACAGTCACTACTGCTCGAACGAAATCATCAACTAGACCTATATATTTATTTTTCTGGAAAAATATCGCAATTGTATAGTTTGTCACCACAAAGAAAAGACTCATATATTAGGAAACAAGGCGAATATTACACAATTTGGAAAAATACCAGATACCCACGTTTACTTTTCGTATGGACTGCCATACGAAAATAAGTTCTGTATTTTATAGAAATAACTTGCTAATATTCATACAAATACACAGTCTCCTGTCTCTACTACACCACATAGAACTTACACCTGAAGCCTTAAACCGCCTGTAAATCTCCATGTAAACCTTAGTGCCTAGACTACGACTTTGCTTATGATTATGTTTCGACACAATAATAACATGAGATCTTCAAAGTTTGTTCAATATATCACCTTACTTTGTAAAACATATTTGTAGGATCTTACCAAAATTAATTTCAAGGAATTCAAGGTACATAAATTTATCGATTAATTAATTTTGGTGAGATTTATCCTAGAAATGTTGTCAGAAAGCATTTAATGAAACAATTAATTTATGTACTTAAATAAACCGTACAGATATCCCCTGCCAGCACACGAAAACGATAGTTGGAAAAATTCATTTCTAGGATTTTTGGAATAGGCCAAAACAATAATAGCATAACCACTTTAAATGACAACATTTGAACAATCTCGTGTATTAGCTAAACTGCAAGAGTCACTCACAACACAACACATCCGTTTTGCATAATTTGATACGGAAAAACCCGATAGTAGTTAGTAGATATGATACCATCTTTGTGAAAATACTAGGTTTTATTGCTAGGTTAATATTCGTAACGACTATTCCTCAAATCTTTGTAAAAACGAATTTGTTACTCGCTTTCATATTTTCTTTAACGTTTGGTTTATAAAGGCTAAGGTAGGATTTTTAAAACATAATAAACACTTTATCTATCGTTAAAACATATTAGTTCATACCTATATGTTACATCGCCGTATGTGTAGTTATTCAAGATCGTGTCCACGCCATCATAGCCGTGTAGGCGGTTGTTTGCCTCGGCCATTGCGTGATCCGCTCAATAAAACTGTTGTCGGACTCCAAATTGATCGATTAAACGCGGTTTTAATGATCCTAGGATTTAACCTCAAAACTAACCAATTAAACGCAGTTTCATTGGCTGAAATCAATAATGTAGACAAAATGGCTAAGAATAGCTCAATGACAACTTTAATTTGTCTCCTTCGTAACATATCTATATCTTAAGATTCTTTGGAAGTTGTTTATATTTTTATAGAGTACTTAGTAGAGATAACATTTAAAGAAAACTGTTAAGGATAAATATAAAAATTATGAAAATTTTAGCCAGACTACCTTTAATGTTTATAAGAAAAACAGTGTCAAAGATGACATAATGATTTGAAGACGTTCCTAATCTACCTTAAATTTTAACTACGTACCTAGGTTTTAATATATTTTACCTATATACAATTGTTAGCGTGTTATCAAAACGAACATGTTTAGTGTCTTTTAAATAATAAATAACTGGTTTCTCGATATTGAAGCAAGTTAATATTATAATTAGCTTCACTGCAATGCAAATAATGTAATTACCGCGTCAGTAGTTTTTACTGCAGACAAGTAGGCTGGTGGAAACTGGGCTTTACGTAACTAGCGTGACTGCGACCGTTCATTCAAGACATGAGTCGCAACCGCCTTCAACATTGTAGTTGGATAATTGTGTATAACGTACAATGGAAGTTTATATTCTATTTTTGTGTTGATAAATTGAGTGTTGTGATGATTCGTTCTTGGTGACATGACATCTAATGAATCAAATGTACCAATAGCTTGGAAGTATCTTTACATAAATTAAATAAGTTTATTTTCTCTATGATTAAAGTAAGTAATATCCTGCAAAAAGCTTATACTTGTTAATTGAAAGAAGTAAATTAGAAATTAAGAATAGAATTATGTTTTCAGGATGTTCTTAATTTATGACTTCTTTTGAACTTATTTAGAAATTATATAATCCTAGAGCAAATTATTTAAACGATACTACACTAAACGTAAATAGATAGCGGAAAATACGCTTCAGTACTTAATATAAGTGACGTCACTCACGCTTATCCAATTTGAACGATGGTGGTAATGGTATTATGTCCTGTATTAGGTTCCATATAATCTGAATCTCACAAACCATGGTCAGGTAATTTGCGAGTTCTGATGCTAACTACACACAATGTGGTGTAATGGAGTTGGTTTATGAGGTCGTTGCACCCGCAGGGCGTTAAACCAAGCCTATTGACCTGCAGATTAGGTACCAACCGCACAATAACAGCTTCCATTTATGAATATTATCGGCAAATCTCATGCAGTTTCGAAAATCATTAATGAGGAAAGAAAAATACGCCCTTTGTTTAACTTTAAATTAATATTACTAATAGATGTCATAATAATCAAGTATCCGAGTAATAGGTATAGTACTAACAATATACGTTAAGATTAAATTATTTATGCATGACCGTATAACTGAATATAAGTACATATTTGTAACCTGATGATATTTCATATGACAAATAAACTGAATTTATGAAATGATGATGATGACAGTGTTACTTTAATTTTAAGCCAAATAATAAAAAAGTATTGAGTATACCCATTATCAAACAACGGATATCCGTTAGGTACATATACTTTACTGAATTACTGACAATATATACATAAATATTTACAATTACCAGGAGCGCTTAAACGTGGAAGACCGTCATCCATAATTAGACCTAACTATGCACTGCCCGACATCTGGAGTGGACAGGTGTGATCTTTGCGCAAGGAAATATATCCAAAGCACTGCAAATACAATTTGTATTTATTTATATTATTATTATTTATTCGATGATTTAAAAGATAAATTTGATAGACATGCATTCTTCAAAAACTTAATACACAAAATCATCCACCATTTATAAGAAACAACATTTGACACAAGTTAATTTTATTTGTCCACACATAAAGTGTGTAATGTATTATGACAGTCATTGCATTGGTAGTTATACTCTACATATACTACCTACAATTCATTTAATTACCGCTAATGTTGACATGAAACCCATCGGGAACACTCAACACGATATTATTCATGAAATAAGTTATATAAACTTACATTTGTTACACAAAAACATGCAATAATGAATACTAAATATAATATTGTAATATTTTTACTAAGCTGGGTTACTAGGTTTCTGATGCAAAAATATAAAAAATATGGAATATTAAAAGATTAGCCCCCATATTGGATATTGCCGGTAAATACCACAAACTAACTCATTTGTATAAGTACTTTTGATTTATTTATTTCTGCTTTTTTGTGAATATGGCATTTGCTTTTTGGTTTGAATAAATTGATTTGTATATTTAGTCAAAATGATAAACAATGTTCAATTAATTCATATAAGTTATATAGAATGCATTCGGTAAGTTATTTTATCTAAGTAGCGTGCTTTCCGTGTGAAAGTATTCACAATATCACGCATTACCACGCTATTTAACTATTAACAAATATTTGAGGCAGAAAATTACATATATTTCAGCTAAATAATAATAGGGAGGTAAGTAGGAAGATAAATAAACAATAATATATTTATTTCTTAACCATGGGAAATATTATGAATAAATCACTGAAGTAATTTCAACAAAGAAACCTAAATACACATCAGCGCCTGATGTAATACATAATTAATTTTAAATGTGCTGATAGACAACTGAATTATTTATTATTTATTTATACATCTTTGCACAAATCGAAATAGAAAGTCAAAGTCAATTGTAATGCTTTAAAAGTTGTGTTCCACGTAGGTACTGAGCATATTCATCATCATCATCATCATGCAATTAAAGAGCGAGGCTCATGTCGGTGGAGTTCCTTCCATTGTTCTCTGTCCAAAGCCAACTCCTTCACTTCTTGATACGACACGATACCCACTTCTACTTTAATTTGTTTGGTGTTCCTGGGCCCCTTGTTCCTTCCACCTTTCCTTTTATAATAATTCTGAAGAAGACATCGTGTCGTATCAAGTGTCCTAGCATTTTCCCTCTTCTATTTTCAATATGTTTCTTTTTTTCCCAATTCGGAGCAATAATACCCTACGCCCTATATGGATACAATAACAGCTGCCTAAATAAGCAAATTCATCAATTTAAAGGTCATTTCTGTTGTTAGCCAAACTCCATAAAACAACTCCCACACTCTCTAGTACTATGCATAAATTTACAAGCTGGTTTCGACTCCCCAAACATAACGTTTGATGTTTTAGTGAGTTGAGATGATAAATGTTTAATTTTTTTTTGTACATGGTTTTGCGTTTTCAATTTTAATTATCTCAATGTAATGCAACGAACTTGTATAACATTTATAATACTTCGTTGATGTAATGCTAAGAAAAAAATTATATCATTGTCTACTAAACCACTCAATCATACATTACCAGTGTTGGCGTAAAGAACAACAATTTACATATTATTACAATAATTATCGAATTTATCACGGCAACTTGAGGAAATATCTATGGCATTTACATCATCGACATTGCTAAATAGGATTAGGAACTACAAATTTATTTTGATCCTTGTGTGAAGCAAATTGTTAGGTCTTTTTATTTATTTTGAACATTAGATTACCAGATATTTTTTATTTTTAGCGCCTACGTACGCAAATGTTTATAATCGATACCTACTTACAAGTAATGTTAACTACACCGTAATAACCATTCAAATTCTATATTGCATTGCGTAGATAGGCAACATCCATTTTCGAACTTTGGTCATGCGAACACAATGAAACAAATCCTGGCACTTTTAAATGATGTTTACTGTGTAAAAGTATGTGGTATTTCAAGAACTGAACAATTTATGATTCATACGATTTTTTAAATGAAGTAATTGTTAAAATGCTCTTTTAATTCGGAAATAGCGACATCTACTACATCATTATGGTACAAGTTTTGTTTCTGACATTTAGGGAAAAGTATCTGATTTGAGTTGTGATTAAACTGTGCTGGTTGGCATGGGCGAGCAAGGGGCGTGGGGGGTCGCTGGGCGGCAGAAGGGGGGTTATGGCGATGGCTGTAAGACGCAGCGTGAATGGCGGCGGCAAGGTCACGGGCGCCGGAAGTGGGTTACGGGCGGGCGGCGGTCGATAGGGCGGCGCCCGCCCGCCACGCTCTGCTCAGCTGTATTATCGTAATGGAATATACTGGCCCGTTTTGTTTTACGCAATTATGTGTACAAAGTTTTGAATTAACTTTACTCCCGATCATATTTAGATGTCTTCAATGAGCTCTGCATTATACTATGTAAATATGGATGGACGGACTCTTCTAAAAGACATAATATAGTGATTTTTAAAAATACAAATATATAACTACTTTTTCCTAACCAATCAAGTGACATTTTATGTCTGTGCATTTTCCGTCTAACTTTATCCCTCTATCTATCTTTTGGCACCAAAAAATAAGTCTGAATTTAAATTGGCAGCTTACAAAAATACGCGTATCTGGCCTATACCGAGGCTGGAAGCATGCACACGAGTGCGAAGTTATAAACAAGTAATTAGCGACGGCATAGTTTAGGTTCAACGTTACTCGGCGGCCATTTTTGTCAGTAATGGCAGCGCAGACGCAGTGTCAAGGAACAACGAAGATTATGGAAGTCAAACGTATTTAGAATTCTATTTTTGTACTATTTCATATGTCGGTAAAGCACGTTTACATGTTTCATCAGATATGAATATTATTATATATTATAATAAAGCATTAGCAGAGTTGTGAGATGAAGTGTAATTTGTTGTCAGTTGAAAGCTTCATATCTATGTATTCATCACTCCGCAGCCTCGTGATGTAACCACGACTTCCGCAGATTCGCTAGCGAATTTAGTTTAGCATTCTCTATTTCGACGGTCGGTATGTCTGCCATTCATTGCGATGTTTTTTTACGCCGCGGCCGGCGAACTTGCGGCCTTGCAGCTTGCGCCTACGCTCGTACGACCGGCAGACAGTTCTCAGCATACTGCTTTCAAAATTAGAACGCTATGTATTTAAATGAATGTCTTTATCTTTACGCATTTGTTTTAAGACTTTTTCGCGTCAGTTTCAGTGAGTTATATATAACATTTACTTTCAAATTTTACGTTAACAATAATAACTGTAGTGTATTTTCAACTACTATTATCAGGTGGAGACACATAAATTACATGGTATCCATCTAAGATTAAACAAAGGTAAATTAGTTTCACGAAATTTAGCGAGTCATTATCGTAACAAGGGAACACGGTCCCTCTAATAGAATTTTCAATCATATACATACATTATATTATATCTCTAATTCAAATCGTGTGGTTTTAAATTGGTTTTTGTGCAATACCTACATGTAGGATAGCCGGGAACATGGCAAATAAATTTAAAGGTTCATTAGGCATATTTGAAATTGTCAACTATTCCCGCGTTACAGAAGTGAAATATACATTTACTTGAATTTTCTAATATCGAGTGTATAATGAATAACTGATGATAAACAATTATTCATTATAATAGAGATAAATTAAATAATAAAACGTACTTACATTTCAACAGCGTTTATTCTCCTCTCTTTTTTAAACCATCGAGGACTGATCGCTCACAAAACTCGCGGCAAATGTATCACCAGTCATAACAACTACTTTAAAATATAATTACACAATGCGATCAGTCCGAATTAATGACATTACAATTAATATATTATTAATTTATGTATTATTACAATATTTATTTATTGTTTCTAACATACACGAGTTTTAGTAAAAATAAAACCTGTAAATAGGACGTTCAGAGGACTGGCTAATTGGTTTGCATTTTTAAAGGCTTAGTCATTAAACACCATCTTTTTCTATTTGTTATGGAGTGAGGGTGAGTCACAGTCTTTAGGCACATCAAAATACAATGCACAAAATTTTGATTTACTAAAATAAATGACCACAATTTTATAACAATATCATTTGCATTTCATAAATCTTGAGCAATACAACACAAAATGATATAAAGACAAAATTGATAAAATAGGTTACTGAAACATCACGTGGTAAAGTTTTCTACTTCTATAGCAAGCCTTATTGTGATTCTACACGAAATCGTAGAGAAATCAATGTATTTTTCTTCATAAAAACGTTAAAGCGATGGCATGGCAAGGCCAGGCAGGTCGTGAGTTGTCGTCGAGAAAGCTTACTCTTGTGTAATACTGATACCAGTTTCACTAAACGGTCTTTTTACTAACTTTATTAGCTGCCTATTCATTTTAAAGGCTAGCTAGAGTTATAATAACTAGTGGTAATCGAGACGTAAATACTCTATTTATTCAGCTTTATAAAAAAAGTAATATAGGATTTCTCGTTGAATACAATAGTTCGTAAGAAATAGAAGACTTATGACAAGAAAGTGGAAAGAAATCCCAACTTGATAGCAAAGCAATAGCAACAATAAGTGTGGTAAACTTTATTATATTGTGGAGACTACAGAGGCATGTAAACCGGGCGTTCATCCCTTCGCTAACTCGACAAAAGCGTATTGTTTGCGCAGGTGCGGCCCTTCCATTCTTTGTTCTACCAATTACCGTCGAGACGCAGGAATCTCGACGCATACGACTTTTTCTTCGTGTCAAAAATAAGCAATCTTTTAAAATGAAGTAATTAAAGAATCACGTCTCGCAAGTCGTGTAAATAAGATAATATAGTTATATATAAAAACCAACCAAGTATTTTGATAGATAACCTTCTTAATGTGCTAGACAGACTTGGACCAAAGATGGCTGAAACGTTGATTCGATTTGGAAAATAATTATTAAGAGAACTAAGTAAGTAGTAGATCTTGTTAGGCGCCGTAATGGAAAAAATGTACATTTTTATTCTTATTGAATAATTAAGTTATATAGAACTATATTACGCTAGCTTTCCTCTCTAAGTGTCTAAAACGATACATGAACACGACACAAAACAACTTGTGAAACTATAAACTGAATTACTAAACTATTATGTCTTAGAATAAAACCTATTTATAACGTTGACGTTCTCTGTTCTACATCCTTATCTCTGTGTGCTAAACTGTGAGCAATTTAATACAGATGTGGGATCACATGAACAAGAGCTACTGTATATCGATGTATGGCATATCAATGGTTTGGTCAATGAGTAGGGTATTTAGTAGAGAATATCACTATCCGACCAAGCGATCTAGAAACAGATGAATCTATTCTATTTATACGTAGCGTTCACACTTACACCCTGTAGTTATTTATGGACGATTCGCCGAATATAACTTTGTCGATAACGATAGACTATCGAGGCCTGACATTAGTTATGATATGCCGTCATTTAGAGTAACATACATACGAGTAAACGAGGCAAGATAATTTGAGTCTCGTTAATTATATTAATTAGTTAATAGTTATATCGTATCGCCTACATAAGTATAATTAGACACAGTGATACAAAGTATTTAATCCCATATTTTATTGTTTTCTATTTTTAATGTAAACGTTTCCCTTGTTACAGCGCGTCCGATGATCTCGGCGAGCCTGCCCGGCGAGGCGCTGCCCCAACTGGGGCAGCTTGGGCTCAGTCACCTGTACCCGCCCCAGCCACCAACGGGCATGGCGCCCGAGTTCCTCGCGCCGCCGCCGCGGCCCTATGCCCGTTACGCGCCGCGCCGGCCGCGAGACGCAATGCCCGCGCCGCCGAGCCCCGCGCCTTCGTTCGCAGCGGTCCCCGGGGCATACGCGTCATTCCTGTCGCACCCGGCGCCGTACGCGTCATACCTGTATCCTCGGAGCCGCGTGCCGCCGCAGCCGCCGCCGACATCCATCAACTACCCGATCCGGCCGCGGCCTACATCAGGCTTTGTCCCACCGGCGCCGGCGCCGCATTCGCCGCCGGTGACGGCACCAACGCCCATACCTCCTCCCCGAGAGGTAATTATTATATTTATAGTTTATTAGCGATTGTGTTTATCAGAATCATTTAGCGAACACAAGCAGGCAAAGCACCATAACCACCAGCTTAATAAGCATAAATATGCAACCAAGATAAACTAATATACAACTACCTAAGCAGATACAGACAAGCTGAGCATATATAGATTAATAAAACAACAATAGGAAAACTAATTTGAATAAATCGATACATTCCAGGCTTCTCCCCTGTCGCCGGAGCGAGGTGCCCCCGCGCCGTACTTCTGCCGCGGAGCTCTGATCAGACTAGAAGACGGCTCGCTGCGGCGCGTCGAGGAGATGCGCATAGAAGACTTTGTGTCCAGTGCGGAGAGGAACGGAGACTTGGCGCTCACTCAATGCACGCTCTTGAGGATCGACGAGCGGGGCGAAAAACTTGCTTTGACGCTCACTTATGATAGAAATCGGTCACAGGTAAATTGATTTAGTTCTTACAATAAAGTATAGTAGACAACTTCATGTTCAGTGTATATTTATGTCCAG
This sequence comes from Plodia interpunctella, assembly GCF_027563975.2. Lineage (NCBI taxonomy): Eukaryota > Metazoa > Arthropoda > Insecta > Lepidoptera > Pyralidae > Plodia > Plodia interpunctella. The sequence continues at coordinate 6,777,648 of NC_071303.1, forward strand.
TACTTTCCCAGGATACCAAATGAAAGCTTTATAATGAATACGCTATTTGGGAAGAAATTGGCGTAATCCCATCTCTGTCTGTCTCACCAACTATTGCATCTCCGCACTGGAGTCCGGTGCGCAATAGATGATTGACGGCATAGAAATAATGCTTCTAGTTCAATATGAGAAACTAATAAATCCAAGCGAGAGACGTCTGAGAAATACACCAACACGTCATGAGTAAAATGTACGTTATATAAGAATTAAAAAATTTCAGGTTGAACTAGAGTCGACTGTAGAGCATCCGTTCTTCGTGTACGGTCGAGGTTGGGCGTCGTGCAAGCCGGAGCGCACGCTGGCGCGGTACGGCCTGCGCGTGCAGCGGCTGCAGGTGGGGGACGTGTGCGTGTCGCTGGTGCCGCGCAAGCACGCGCCCGCGCCGCATCCCGCTACCGCACCCCCGCAGACACATCCAGAGAACCTCAGCGTCAAAGAAGACGCCCGCAAGCGACGGTGGTCAGCCTCCGACGTCTGCCAAGACGACCATCCGCCCCAAAAGAAACGCTGAATATAAAACCATCGTCGTCGTGCTTGGAAAACTCTTGAATGTGTTGTGATCGTCTTCGTTGCAAAGACTCTTTTCAGACTCTTTTTAGTTACGATCTTTGAGAAACGTATGTGACCAGCCAGCCGATACTGCGTAATACTTAAGCGTTGATTACCTATTACAGATGCAACATGCCCAGTGAGTGAAGCGTGCAGTCACGCGATATGCACGGCTTCAGCAGTGATCGGCAGTCCAATCGTACGCTTATGATATTCTATTCGGGAACTCTAGGTGCTTTTTAATGTCGGGTGCTTCTGTACGCGTTCGTGTACGATGTTTGTAAATATGTATGTAACTTAGTTCAAGTTAAACGTTACACTCCATGACTAAATTGTGTGTCACAAAACTGTAGTTATTATCGTGCTTACGTAGCTCTAGGAGCGAGCGTAGTCGTTATCATTGACACTTGGTTAATCAGAGGGATATCTAAAAGTGCAGGCAAGCACTGTATGGAAACTAACGTACATTCTGAACATGGAGTAAAACTTCAAATATGCACAAAATAACAATGTGTAAATTTGTAACAGATCTTATAATAGGTTAGGTATTGTGATAACCACTGAGATTTAAATTGCCAGATACGTGGCGATGAATATTAGACAAAATGTTAAAGGTACAATGAATGTTAGATGTAGATAGTAGCAGTGGGTACGTGTGCGCAAGTCTCGACTGATTCCGTTCGCGTTGTCTGGTCAGGGGTCTTGCGAGCTAAATTGGGCGCTATTAATTTAATACTGTAACGTTCGGCTGCTAGATCCCAGTTTTCCGAGCAGTCCTGTCATGGCACTCTACCCGATGGTTGTGACTGCAGACATATCCCCGTATCGACCGCCATTGGCAACCGTCACGCGATTATCGTAATCAAATCATCAAAGTCCTCCAAATAGTTATGACAAGTGATAATTCGCTGAATTAAAGTGGCAAATTCTTCTGACAAATAACTTAATCTTGTAATATAAATGTTGATAATTAACATATAAATATATATTGTAAAATGAAATATGTATAATGATCATACTTAATAGATGTCATCTCTATTGGTTCTTGACGTCCATGTGTGATACACATAAATTTTCTATGAGAAGATGTATACATAATAAACACACAGTCTGTGATATTTTGTAGTTATTGGTCAGAGTAGGTATGAGGTACTGCTTGAATAAAGGAAATATATATGTTTTAGAATAAGTGCGTATTGCTAAGAAATGTTGTATACTCAGAAATATTTCGCTGGCTGGAACCGAAACTTGAAACAAATATAAACAAGTAGCGTCTGTGATTAATATACATATATCGTTATTTAACGGAAAGCATGGCCATATCAGAAATCAAATTAATTTTGTATACCATAAATAAGTAACTATGTTTATAATTTGTTCTACGTTTGGTATTTAATCAAATTTCTCTTATGTATAATCATCTGGACTAAAAATGTTATAAATCCTACATCAGTTTAAAATTATTGTTGTTTGTCTACTTCTCTATGTTGTGTAATCGAAGGTAGCATAATGTGGATTTTTGTCACATGTTTGTGATGAGCTGCTATTTCAGTCAAATTGTATTGTATTTTTGTATCTCATCGGTTTTTTGTGAACTTTACATTGCACTCCAATGGCGTAGTGCGTCAAAATAAATTGCCTTTACGCAGCCACACACAGCTAACCAATTACAGTGTTGCACTGTGACGTGAAACACCGCAATGTGATTGGTTGGCTGCTTCCTGCTGCGAAAATTAAACGCGGTAGAAAGCACTCATCCCGTTACGCCACCTTCGAAATGAGTTTTAATAGGAAAATGCCATAATTCGTAGCGACTAGTAGAGTAGTGAACTTGCCAAATATCGGCGCTAGCGCGATACATACAGCAACAAACCAAGGGAAACGCACCGTTGGGTTTGCAGTTAATTTCATTGTACCGTATTCTATTATATTTTACTGACCACTGGAACACGAACACCTCAACGACGGCGGATGGTGTTGTACAAAAGTTTAATAATTTGTTGTATAATGTATATGTAATTAGTTTTATCGTCTTATATTATTTGTAATTATAATGAAAGATCTCATTTTATTAATCGGTATTTTCTAACAAGGCGCTTTCATTAGATCATGACTAAGCCTACCTCACAAACTTTAAGACTAGGGGCCCGCGCGGGCCGGTCGCAATCAAGTCTAATCAAGATCTCAATTTGATGAAAATAAACTTTTAAAAAGACTGGGACGCTTTACTGAATGTTGTGGGATAGTAGTTTCTTTGAAGATATTATTATGAGATAGGAGCATTTATATTGTAACGCTCGTTTCGTGACATATCCTGCAAGGCTCCGCTGAAACGTTGCTGGACATCGTTTAGTACAAAATTTGTAAAAAAAAGTATTATTTCCCAAATTCAAAAACAGAAAGTATTAATTTAATTCCGATGACAGGTGCTAGATCTTTATGGGGGAGTTCATACATACCCGAGATCGATTTATCGAGAACAGATTATCTAGACAATACCATGTATATGCATTTTCATATTTACCAATTCTGACATTGGTACAAATCGTCGTTCTTCCGCGTCTCGCATACAATGCCAGTCAATTACCTATTTTAACTAAACGTAAATACAATGGTATTATCATAAACATTTATAAATTCATTAACATACAGAGTTTTTAAAGCTCACGATTTCCATAACTATGGTTTTTATAGAAAACATTATACATAAAAACATTTTAACACAAAAGACTGGCATAATATTTCCGATTTCTTTTATTGTTGAGTAAATTTTCCATTCTATACAATGCAATGTTATGAGTGTCTGACGATTGTATTTCCAGTCATAACGATTACTTTATGCAATAGATTTTAAAGATATCGTCATTTACAGTTTTACTATAAAAGTGTAAGGTTATTATTTTCTTAATCTGTCAAAATTTTGCAGTGTTTGACGAATTAGCAGTAATCAAAAATATTGTGTGCATGAATGCAAATGCAAATACAAATATAAATGTTGTTAAATATATTGTTCACTATTACATGTCAACTGCCAAATAATTTGTTAGTAACGAAAACTAATCTGTATCTGTCTAGAATGTAGTATGACAAGTATTGACTATAAAATTTTAAAATACTTTGCTAATTTGAGTTGCCAAAGAAAAAGAAGTAATAAAGCTGTTGGCGATTTCTTGGCAAATTAGAATATTGTTGAATTTCAATTCACCAATAGATATTTTTATTTTTTAAAACATACATGCTTTCATACGCAGTCACTAACTAGATTTATGCTGCATATGACAGGGACCGGAAAACACAGATTTAAAACTGTAGACAGAGAAAACTACAGACATCGTTTTATTCATTTTATTTATATCTTTCGTTTCGATCAAACAAAAAAATACAAGAAACGAGACAGAGGGCCAATGTCTTTTGTCCCTCATTGTGTAGGTACCCGATTTTACAACGTCTATTCTGCCTCTTTGATAGGCCGGGAAGTTGTATGGAAACGTATCTATTTTATTTGGCTGCGCTGGCTCATCGTCTTTAGTTTTCTATGTCTTTTTAAAAACTGCCATTGCACGTTATCTGGCAGCTGGCAATTATTTTTTGATGTTGCCAACTCACTGGCCATTAATGGTTTTGTAGACAGTACCATGTTCTTACTAGAAATACTAAGGTGACAACTAAGACACAAACACATTGTGCCATTGACATCAACACATAGATCCCTAATAATTCAACGTTTATGATAATATATTTTTTTAGTACGTACATCTGATAATATCAATCTAATTGATTAAGATATTATAGCAAACACATATTCCTAAAAACATGTTGGAAACAGTGAAATGAAATAAAATTAATTTTAAATAATTGCGTGTATAAATATGAAATATTTTCACACTTCCAAAATACTGTTTTCAAAATGTAGAATTGGTTAAGTAGATAACAGGAAATATTGTGTCATTTAATTCATAGATAAATATAAAATTGTTATATAATTATATGACAAATATGGCAAATATATATTGTATATTTTATTGTATAGCGGAATGAGTACTATTTCAGATTTAATGTAAATGGAAAATGTTATAGATCGAGATATGTTAAAATAAGTTAACTGTTTGTAAAAAGAAGATGAAATATGTATAATGAATATTTGCTATCAGTTTGTTTTATTTTACGACCCATTCTTTACCATTATCAATACTAGTTTTCGCCCGCATTTATTATGTGCGTCGCTTTTAAATTATTTTTGTCAATATCTCTGGTTCCAAGCAATGTATCGAGAAGACTACCAGATTTTAAATTAGACCATCTCCTATACAATGATAAAAACCACATAAAATCCATCCAGATTTGCGTGTTGTGCTTATGCACATACAAAAAAAAATCTAAAAAAATTGTTTTGGCTTCTATTACTCCCATATTTTTTCTGTAATATCTCCTATGTACACAGACATAGCTCAAATACAATTTTATTATACGTGGTCATAAATTCGAATATTAAAGTCTTAATTTCAAAATATCGAAAGATAAATTTTATTTTCTATATGACTGAGTACTTATTTGTTTACCAGTTTATTGAGCTGATCGAAGTCGAATCGAAGTTACTATTTCATTGGCTACGAAAGTATTTCAGTGATAGTTTAGCACTCGAGTTTTTGCGCGAGTACGTAATCGCAACAAAATTGGGAAAATAAATAGCGCATCTATCTTACGTAAAAGGAACTATTAATTTTCCACACAGATTTTTACTTTGCCGATACGTTCTCGTTTTCGCAAAAACCCGTGCTAACCCCCGTTATTACTGCAGGGAATATTTTGCCATGATGGAATATTAAAACAGATACTAAAAAGAAAATTACAACCATTTATTTGCAAAAGCAATCACATGGCGGAATACCATTACAAAAGTAATAAAATAAAGCTATTTACTAACATCTATATGTCCGATTTGAGGTCCAGCATCACTTTCTCCCCGGGTTTGAAGGCCGGCATCCCGAGGTACGGGCACGTCGCACACCGGAACGCGTCACCCAAATAACACTGGAAAATATAATCATGTTATATTCTTTGAAGATTGGGAATCTAATCTATAATGTCTGCCCAAGTTGAGATCGCTATTTCATTTAGATATTAGATAACTGTAATCCATTTTATATGTACCTATGTTAGTATCTTAAATTAGATTTATCGTCGGTCGATTTGCCATTGCAGCGGGACAGGCTCGACTGTGAAAAGTAAGGTCCCAGGTTCGACAGCTACTCTCATGAATTCCAATTCAAACTCATGTGCCACACCAATTGAGTTTAAACACCAATTGAGTTAGATTGGTATACAAATACGTGTAGTTTTAATAGACCACATTGATTTCTGGTAAAAAACAAAACTGTAGTAGCTAGTGTATGAAACATTATTATATTGCCCAGGATGTCGTTATGTGATACATTCCACTTCATATACGTGAAAACGACTATAACACGAAGCCAATCATCAGCCGCCAGTTTTCAAAAAGTTATTTGATAAATAAGAATTTAAAAAAAAAAATCCATATTTTAACACACAAAATCGTGAAATAATAAAGTAAGTATAAAATATAAGTAATAAAGTAAGGGATAGTACCAACTGCTTGAGTGAAAATCGGTCCTAAGTTAATGGCAATAGTTAATTGCGACATCAGTTAGTAAATATCTACACTTTCCATCGTATATACGTATGGCGAAAACTACTAATATTAGTTAAGAATATTAATTTTGTTTGTTCACAGAAATACACCGCGCATGCTACGTCCCAATTTAGTCTTAGTTTTTACAACACATTGCGTTGCGTGCGCGTTTTCAGGATGTGCAGTCGTCCTCGAGCTTATTGTTACTGGGACTGTATAATTTCATTCAGTTGCCTAAAGGCTTCTATTAATACAACAATCTAGTGGCAGTATTATGAACTAAACAGCCGGCCAAGCATAGTACCAGCAAACTTATTATTCGGCGAAAGGTTCCCGCACTAGAATACGGCCAACCCATATTACGAGAACACTAAAGCATAAAAAGCCTAGAGTTTACGTTGGGCAGGCAGTTGGTAGTTAATTCACAGCTGAATCTTCAAAGTTAAGGTTTATTTTTCAAGCGGACTCTGGGCATAGTGGCATCACAGCCGAATGGTAATGACAGCAATGCTTACACTGCCACAGGAGGACTTCGGTGTGTCCTTGGTTTCCCCTCGGAGTTCCTCGGCGAGGCCACACGAACAATCAGCGCACGCCTTTCTTTTGCCCGTCGTGGCGCACACTGGAAAATATGTGTTCACGCGATTAGCACAGCCAAATTCAAATTTCTTTAATTTAATGACGTCAAAAATTTAATTAAAATGCAGGTGATTCTTTCGTCGTTGTTCGTCGTCATTTCCCGCTGTCTGTCTGTCCCTACCCTATGTATGCTTAGAAAAGACTAAGATCATACAGTCATATATCGAACACTACATAACTTTATATGATATACCTATCTACATCCTACATGTGTGGTGCGGGTGGTTGCTCCCAACCTTTCAGTGCCAGCCTATATCAAGAGTTTGATAATAGTATCACTTATTAAACTGTAGTGATGCGAGAGACATTACACTATGGAACTGAAAAAGACCTTCAAGCTCAGTTTTGTGTACTCCATGAGGAATGAAGATGAAACACTGTAAATCAGTAAGATAATGAAAGTTCCAAAGAAACATTCGAAAAGTTCGACACAACATTCCTATATCAATATATAAAAGATGCAACAAAAGCAGTGAAAATATTCTCTATTTCTGTTTAACATAATAAATAACAAATCAAAATATGACAAAAAAACCTATTTATTTAGTAAACAGCTGCTAACTAAAAAGACAAGTTCAACTTGAACTTGTTAAAATTAACTTAACCTTGTTGGAACACAAAACCACAACACATTGATCCAAAGCCAACTTGGAACACAAAACCTCATTTTTTTTTTATCAAGATGACAAAGCGAATTGTGTTATCAGCTGATAAAGGTGATTTTTTTGTAATCAAAGTAGACTAATTTAATTTTAATATATTAAGTTGTTTAAGTTTGGTGGTTGGTCCTACACATATTGCAAACTAATATGCATGCTGTAATTAGCCTCAAATGGCCATGCTTTTACCTCTGAGAGAAGCTTGGTCAGGTTTCTTCAGATCATCATCATCCAGCAACAGGTTGTCATCAATGGTGTCATCATCATTGCCTGCAGTCCAAGCAGATTCCACAGTGTCATCCAGTTTCCACACAGCAGGCTTGATACCCAGCTTTAGAGGTGCTTTGGAGCCAACCTGAAATTATTAAAGTTATGAATTAGTTTTAATGTTGCTGTTAAAGTATTATTAGTATAAAGTTTTGGTTACACTTTATTTTGTAAACTTTGATAGTCAGGCAGTAAATAAATACAATGTTCATTATTAACTGGCAAAATAACTTAAAATAGCTACTGTCCCAGTCTAAGGTTCATATAAATTTAATAAACTGTCAAGAATATTAGAAACAATTTGATCCATCTAGTACTCACCTCAAACTTAGGTTTTTCTGCGACAAAAACATCACCATCCTGTATGACATTTATGAAGCCATTCAATTTGAGACTACTGCTGATATCAGACGAAGATTTAACAATAAATTTACCACTGGGCTTCAGATATTTAACTATTATTCCAAGTAGGGAATCAGTGTGGACAATACTGTGTGGTGTCAACCAATTTGAAATAACTACATTGATAGATGATGATGGCCGGGATGCTAAAAGAATATTATTAATGTTATTACCTCTATAATGTCCAATTTCACTCTGGACCCGTTTCAGTTCTATAGCATGTTAGCAGATTCATTGTTAATACATGTAAGTTGAGATATTTTTGTTGCTTGTTTTGCATGCCATACCAAAGTAGCTGCAACTACATTGACACCAGGTCCAGAGATGATTAGACCAAGTAATAGTAGCTATACACTAGGCCCTAATGTGTAACTGTCACCATTCTATGATTTTAATTTACTTTATTACTATTACATACCATATTAATAATTTCACAATGACATTTTCATACTATATCCAAAAATCAAGGATTTTTATACTTACTTTCTGTGAGGACATCGGCGTTTTCCAAGAATACAGATCCATTATTTGAAGCAGTTTTTATTTCATTGGACAAATTAATAAGGTCATTCTGTTCATTGCCTTTCCAAATTATTAGAACACTATCCTTTGCTTTGATATTATTCATTTTGTAATTGTTAGAATGACGAATACACAAAACTTTGCGTGCGTTTAGGCTTGCAAAGCAGGAGAAACCAAAGAAATAATCCGCGGCACCTAACCTTTTTGTAGGTAAATAGAATATTTTGTTCACTCAGAAAAATATGTAAGTGCGTGCACTTTCTAGATAACAAAAAAAAACACAAAATTCCAAAACACCAAATTGAAATTTCAAGTAGGTAATTGATGGAATGAAGTGAGTGAAACCTCTTTATATTACTTTAGCTGAGTGAATATATGAATGAATGGTGCAATTTATTGTTACGTCACTTTATTGTTGCCAACTATTTAAAATATTATCTATTTGCACTAAATTCATGTACATTTAATTTACTGTCGAAAATGCGTGCTTCACACATTTGGGCACACACATCAGCCAAATAGTTTAATCAGAATTCTTTACTAAACTTAGAGTGTTAGATTTAACCATTGATTGACGTCAAAAATTTACTCAAACAAATTCAATGCGTAGTTGTATGTATATCTGTCTGTATGTATCTAAGTACACACCTTTACAAATACTAAGAAAGTATGTAAGTAATAATAATTTCATCCTTTAATGCATGCAATTGGCTTTCGATTTTTAGGGTTTCACTGTAGTTTATTATTCCGTGGTTTGATACAAGAGATGGAAACCCAAAAACTACGACGGCTTTGCCAATGCCAGTGACAGTGACACATAATATCTTGGATTTTTTTGAGTTGTTCATTTCATTCATTTCACCGGTTCTTCTTCATTTTTGTCAGTGTCGAGCCAGCCAGTGTCATTCAGTTTTGACTTTTGTCAAGTAAGTTTTGTCATCGGTTCACGTCATTTGCATCGCATCGCATTCATATTAGTTGATAATAAAAACAATCTAAAAATGTTTTATGAAGCCTTTCAGGCTGGTATTTGGGCTTCGGTTGGAAGTGCGTTAGGAAAATTATCAGGGAACGAAATAATAGTTGTAAGTACCTACATACATACATTTTATGTGTATAGATTGTAAAAAAAACTAATTGTACCTACATGTATCATCGATTGAAACGATAGGTGGTGGGTTTGTGGCGCGATCTTCAAAACAAGTACAAGTTCGTTAGGAAACCGGCGTTTGGAAACTACCTAGTTTCCTATGCTATAAGGCATTTTTTATGCTTCTATGTAAATATTTTATTTGTAATATTATCCTTATGGACAGTCCTTATGTTATTTCAGCCATTATTAAATGAATAACCGGATTTGAGTAGAAATAAATGTTTATTGGCATTGAGTATTTAATTAAAATCTTTGATATTTAATTAAAATCTTTGATTTTAATTAAAATTTTCGGGCATAGGGACATCACCAATTTCTGAATTCATTCACGGTTTGACCATCAAACATTAGAGATGCTTGAAAATTTTTGCGTGCTACCTTGTACGACTAGAAGACCAAGTCACTAAAAGTAGTATGAGTACCTATGTAAAAAACTCCAAACATAAACTTTAACCCAACCAATATACCTACTAGTTCGTTGATTTGTCTCCAGTACTCGCATATTTGTTTAAGGGCGACAGTTATCTGATCTGGGGTGCTCTGCTGGTGCTAATGGTGGTGGTGAACACGTGGGGTTGCAGACACTACCTGCGCTCTCTGGATGCTGCCACCAACTCCGTCGCCCCCACTGTCATATCAGCTGCCTCCAGCTACGTGCTGTCGGTAAGCTGGATCGGATTACAACCCTAAGATAACCTAACAATTTTGAAGGTTCGGCCTTAACAAACTTACCTGACGTCAACCCTCTTCAAGAATGCTATTGTTGTATATCAATTGCAAATGCAAAAAGGACAACCATCTTTTTTGATTTACAAACGTGGTGCCGTGACTAATACTTATTTAAAATACTTAGTTATCTAGGTACTGAACGCGTCATATCATTGTTATGTCAGCGCTCTAATCCATATTTAAACCACTTGCCATTCGGCTCACAAGTGGCAGTGGGAGGTAGTGGAACATAGGTATTACAAAGTTTTTTTGTTACATTTACTCATGGAATTAGTACGTACTATAACCTACTAATTCTATGCATTTACTTTCTAGTATTTTTTTTATAACAGACTTACCTCAGACGTTTTAATTTTCTCAGTCATTTGACCATTCATCAACGTTGAAAAAGCGGCCGTGCGCACGAAGGGTAAACTCAAAAATATGCTCTTGTACGTAAATAGCGGTAATCTAATACTATAGGTATTGAAAAAAAAAAAAATAAATGCTTGGCCTTTGACATCGACAACCTTTTTTAAACCATTTTTAAATTCAACTCGCAGGGGGTGGTCGGAATTACCATATTCGAAGAAGAAGCCTCAGTGCGATGGTGGATGGGTGCCGTGCTGATACTTTTGGGATTAGGTCTAGTGGCCCGGCCGAGAAGTAAGCAAAAGAGTCATTGACACACATAGCTATGTCGCTATAAAGTCACATGCAAGTATGTAGTTAGCAAAAATAGCACGTTTCGCGTACCTATGTAAGCGTAGTTGTGAATTGCAAAATCGATAACAATATGGAATCCTATTGCCATAAAACTGCTGTTGTATTTAATAAGATTACACATTACATAGTACCTATTTTGGACAACACTCAACGGCCCACACTAAGCATTAAGCTTGCACCATTTGCAATATTGAAGGAAGTTTCTTGAATGACGAGCTCAGTATGTCCAGCTGTGATTTCTGTTGATTGTTACTTGTAATTTAAATTCATAAATAATACTACTGTATCCTGAAGTTTATGTAGCTATATTAATAGGTACTTTATTAGATTTAAATACTTAGGTATCTACTTTTATTATCTGCACAGATTCTGTATGTTCATGTATCAGTAAGTATTATGTTAATTTATTTACCACTGAACTTAATATTATTTTGTTACTTCATTTTTAATGTATTACCACGTTTTTTATTCTTATAAGAAGTAAAGTACTTAGAAAGTAGTTAATTTCGTTTTTATTTCCTATTTTTTCCCCACCCTTATCTTTTGCTAAATATTATAATTATGTACATATATACATATATATTATGTATACCTACCCGTGATAGCTATCGTCAATCACACTTATACATACATTAAAAAATTCAGCTAACAATACTATACTGATTGATTTCCTTCACATTCTAATAAGTTCTCTTTCTGCAACACTAGTAGCTTGTGTAAAATTAAATAGTTATTTTAGTATTATAGTCTTGTCGCTTCAGGAGTGTTTGAAACTGGTCTAATTTAATAATAAAAGTCGCTTTTCTAAATTGGCAGAGTCATAAAATTTTACTTAGGTCCCTCCATTTGCGGCCATTAATGTTACTTAGGTCACAACTGCGAACCGTCGAAACGCAAGAATATCCTCCTCTGCAACTGATTTTATCGATATCGATAAGGGTATAACATTAATTTGCTAGAAAATAAATGAAGTATATGTCGTAGCCATAGCAATAATATGCCATAGACATATTATATTTCAATTTTTTAAATAAGTTTATAATCTACTATACAATATCATTCCTTTCCAATGATTGATTTAATTTTCAGGCTTGACAATGAGCAAGGTAAGTATGTATTTCAGGTACATATATAAAGGGGCCAGACCACCAATACTTCGTTTTAACGTCAACAAACAAACACACTTTCACATTTCTTTGGTCCATTTGCTTCATAATATTAGTTAGGTACTGTGGTAAGTTAGTAACAAAAATTTGTCCCAACTAGTTTTTATAATACACTCCATACATTTATCACAAATTAGCTTGACCTGTAAGTTTGAATACTGTAGTTATTCATAAGGTAAAATTCAAAACAATTATCGACAAATCGATATGACGACATCACTAGTTGGTTTTATAGACGCAATGACGCCGGCAGTGGCGCGCCGCGGGCCGAGCTCGCTCCACGCTTGTCAGTCTGCTGGCGACCGCAATACAGACCACACATCTCTTGAAAGAAATTCGATCGATAAACAGATAACACGTCCAATCCACACAACCTCTGCCCCATAACTACACTTGCCGACTTGCTAATGATAAATAACAGCCAAGTGTTACAAATCGACATCGATAAAATCGCGTGGCATAGCCGTGTCAACAATGTAGCCATAGTGACATGATCGTGTTGACAGTCTGACAGTTATTGTGGTCAAAAATGCTGTTTTTACTAAAGATGTATGATAAAAAGTGTTGTTGTTGTTAAAAATTGTTTTTGTCGACAATAATTCGTTTCGTTAAAGTTTTGTATAAGTAAGCTGTCATTATGGGGAATGGAATGAATAAGGTAACGTATGCATTAAAAATTAATGGAAAAGTTTTGTTGAACACAGTTGTGGAAGTACAGGCCACGCTACAGCAATATTACGTAATGGCTCGTAGCTCCGTAGCTCGCTCGTAGCGCGCTCGTAGAGGATTTGAATTTTGTGTCACACACGTTATATTGTTAGGAAACTACTAAAATAATCTTTACATTACTTTTGAATTTTAAAAATTAAGTTTTTAGATACTAATGTTTAATTCATAAATAGGTATCTATTTATTTATTTTTTTCTTTAAAAAAATAATTTTAAGAGTAACTAAAAATTTTAGAATAGAATCATCTTTTATTTTAGGAATTTACACGTAGTTGTATCAGTAAATATATGTAATGGTTTAGTATTTTCCGTAATATAAAAATGAAAAGTACCTACTTAATATAGTTATGATTTACACTGCTCTGCGGGTAATATTAGGGATAGTAAGATACCAACCATATAATATAAAATAAAATAATTCTATACATAAGGCTGCAATCGCATAATATGCGACATGAATATATAGTTAAAGTTTTTGACCGCGTTAATTTATTGTTCGTCTCTGTATAATTTACAGTGTAGACAAAGAATTAAGTGTTAACCTTTTCGAGGTATGGGACCCCAAAAAGAAGTCTCAAATAGCAAGAAACTAAAAACTGTACTCCAAAATAGTTCTCCAATCCATGAAACGAGTTGAGCGTATCTAAAATTAATATCGCTTTCGGATCGCGACTCGAGATAAGTGTCCCCTGGACACTGTTCCGGGGACACCGGATAGCCCGGATAATAGTTGTTAGCCCCTAGAGGCCCTCGAACTATATAAAGTGAAGCGATGTAACTAGAGTTGTATGTTTCACGTTATAGTAACAGCTTTCAGACTTTATACTTTCCAATTGTTGATAATTCATCCATATCACCTAGATATCTATCTATAATTATTTATAGAGATCATCAATTCGAAGCTTTGAGCTAAAAGTTCAAGAACTTTTAGCTGCCCGCGGGCAGTGCCGTGGACAACGGCTAGTAATCATATATACCTACTTAATCATATATAGTAATTATATACGTAATACTGTACTCGGAAAATATTTTGATATTGTTCAATAAGTTAATTACTTGTATTGAACAATCTAGTTGCGCAATTTATTACCTATAGATAAATAAATAAAAGACAAATCACACAGATTGAGCTAGCCCCAAAGCAATTTCGAGACTTGTGTTATGGGATACTAATTCAACGATACTATATTTTATAACAAATACATATATAAATAAACATTCAAGACCCGGGCCAATCAAAAAAAGACTCCATCATGACCCGACCGGGGATCGAGAACCCGGGACCTCTGGGTTCACTGCCATGAACCTTACCACTGCGCCACCGAGGTCGTCTAAATAATAAAGATAATATCTATCAACATAATGCTAAAGATAATCAATATGTACTTCACCCATAATGTTAATGTTCGGTTTTCATATTCGATACAGCCGTAATTTGGGAATGTACTTCTAAAAAACTCGTAACTTGCCTTAGAACTCATAAAGCCAAACTAAAACCCTATACTAAAATGTGCTTATTGCCTACCAATAAATATGTTAATGTTTGATATTGCGTAATTGAATATTTAAGCGTATTTTTGCAAAAAATTGTTAGCTGTTGCACGCAGCCCCGCCAACGATAGTCTACGTTTGACCTAGAGTCTAGATATATCTATTCTAAATTTCATCAAAATCGGCAAAAGTTGCGAAACTCATTTAACAGTGATATAGTTATACATACTTTTTTTATTACAGTACATGCTTTTTTATTTATTCGAAAGACCAACAACTTTAATAAGCTACAATTTTGAAAATGCCATAGCAACATGTAGATGGTGAGTCCATAGGAATTTGGTTGCGTGACTGTGGTGGCCCGAGCCCTTGTTCGACACCATTATGTCATTACATCGCCTCATCAGAACGATTCGGATCGAAATGCCGCATAGTTACATTTGCTGGTTGCTTTGATGCATACATTTGCATGTTAAAAAAAGCTGAGTCACTTAAAGTACTAAATTAAATTATAATAAAAGAGTAACTTCAAGGATTTTTACTGGAAAAGAAAAGGCTTCATAATGTAAGGCTATGTACCCTGAAGCTTCAATGCTTAACGTTCGAAGTAACCGAGCTTGGATAGCTAAGTTCTGAAAATTGTGTAAATATGTTTCTATGCTTTATGTAGGTATTCCACCAGGTAAATTACATCGAATGTTTTCAAATAACTATTTATGTCACAGATACGAAAAGTTCATATTTATCTGTTTTCGCCAAAAGTGGCCTTGATAATGGCACAAATATCGCGAACAAACAGTTTGATTAATGGGTATGTTTATTGCTTTCTGTGCCAGATATATTTTTTGTACATGAATAATCACAAACAAGTTGAAAAGGATTATTTTTTGAGCTCGAGGCACTTCCAACGTCAAGTGATAGTAAGCTCTAAATTTTACATATTTGGTTTTTCAGCTCTCCAAACAATACACAAATACGCCTTCTCTGGTGCTTAGGATTTTCGACTACTTACTACTTACGTGTGAGAACCAATTAAGATATAAATATAATTTATATCTCAATCGGCACGATTTCAGCCAGTGTTAGGATTCGTAAGTAAAATTTTCAATAAGTTTATTAGATTAGAGGCAATCCGTGAAAAAAAGCTAATGCTTTTTTTCACGGATTGCCTCTAATGGAAAACTTTCGAGGTTATTAAAACTCGTATACTGCATTAGAATAGATTGTGACGCTCTATGTAAGATTAACTTTCACAATTAAAAAATCTACTGATGCCACAGTGCCACATAAGTTTGTATACCAATCTGAGAAAGTCGTTGTCTACGTTTCACCACGACCCTCAACTATGAAGAGATAAGATAAGACAAAATTGTTATATTTACAAATAAATACAACAAAAAATAATTTGGACTCACTTTCGACGGAGTTATCTAAAAAGTAGAAAATCTCGGGTCATTTGCAGGCAGCGTTTCCCAAAAACAAAAGCGCGGACCGCGCTTTAATAATATGCCTTTATTAAACACCTGTTCTTGGCAAACGTTCTTATGATATTACCTTTTTCCGAGCGACCTGCGACCCAAACATGTTTTTCGTCACATGTTAAAGTTTGTATCACAGAAATTTTCTTGGTGGTGTTTCGAGATTATTATTGAAATATCGCGTAAATATTGCTAGGCCTCCAAAAAATAATGTCCTAGCGATTTGCCCTACTATTATAAGTGCAAATCTGTTTATTACTGTGTACATACCTATATATGAATTTGAATATAATATGCATTATAAATCTGTCTTTTATTACCATTTAACCACTATCCTTTCATATGTCGTAAATAACTTAGGTACTAAACTTTTAGGTACCAGTAGAAGGCCTTGGTACAAAGGTCGTCTGCATAGTACTCTCATCTATTTCTGCCGTTAAACAGCAGTGATTGCATTGTTGTGTTCCGGTTTGAAGGGTGAGAGAGGCAGTGTAATTACCGGGCCCTGTGGCAAAAGATCCTAGGCCACAAAATAGGCAACGCGCGTGTGACACCCCTAATGTAGCAAGCTATGGTGGGCTATGGTGTTTGGTGACCACTTACCATAAGGTTGGCCGCATGCCTGTGTGCCTGCTTTAAGTAGTAAGAACAAAAGTTAAGTTTTTTTATATAACCAATATATAAAAAAACTTAACTTTTGTTCTTACTACTTAAAGCTGGTAATATACGAAGGAAGTTTTGCTGATGTAAGCTGATATAATACCAAAATCAACAAAACATGTTCGTATCCCTTTTCACAAATAAACCAAAGTAGATTGAAGTGGAAAAGGGTTAGCCAAAGAATTTCAACCCAACCTGTGACTCGGTCGCATGGGTTTGGATTAAATTGCTTTTGGGTTAACTCAACGTCTGCTCATTTTCCTTCTTATTCATAAGCTAAAGTATGTTTTGTCACTAACGCAGTTTAGAATATTGGATATTGACAGAACGAGACAAAACATACTTTATCTTAAGTTTTTTACTAAGGTTTACCTTTGAGCAGCTTTCAAATTCTGTTTCTTATGGTATTTTCTGTAGTTCTAATTCGATGGTCTACATCGCATATTCGAAAATATGCTATGTAGGAGCCACCGAGTTCACATGCTTACCGCGCGGCGCGGCACCTTCACTGTTAATTACACTGTCTATTGGTTGCAGGTTCTGCAAGGGCTGTATGTGGGCAACTACAGAGACTCTAAGGATCCGGTCCAACTCGACAAGTACAAGATAACGCACATACTGTCCATACACGACGCGGCCCGACGGTTACACTCCGTAAGTTTTCTTGAATTCTAAGGTATTTGTTTTAGAAATTTCACTTTCTCATATCGTTTTCCCGATTGTATTTGTGTTTGTGACACACAAAGCCCGTACGCGAAAAAGTTTGGCTCTGATTTTATTACCGGCCGCCTCTGGTTTCAACCCTCTTTGGGTGTTGTTATTTATCAGCTGGCAAGGTTATGCAGTGGTAATAATACTAGGCCTCAACTTTATACAATTTGTTTCTTGCCCTGTATCAGTAATTATTTGCTATAGAAAGGATATTCATGAAATTACTTTGTTTAAAACAATTTGATAATGAAAAGAAATAAACATTTTGAACACAGTAAATTGCATCAATGTCTTTTCTCGCTAATTACGCGCCGAACGACAGGGCGCCTGTCATAAATCTGTCGCCCAAACCTAATTTATGCTGCGTAATGTGTCGCCTATTGTTCCTTTCCTTTCTAGTATTGTTCCTGGAGTAGGGATATTCCTCTGTAAGATTGTAATCCGTTGAGTACACAACCCTCTAATCTATATTAAATTCCACCGAGATCCATCAATGAAATACGTTTTATTTTTAGCTCTGTTGTATTGTAAATACCGTTATCTGCCGATGTTTGCCGCAACAAAAACTCCGTGTTTTTCGCTCGGATAGTTGGATGTTTGTTACGCATTGGAATAAATGAACTTGCCAAATTTATCGAGCTGAAACAAGTCAATAGAGCATGAACTCTATCTACTCTCTCTCTCATCTGAGCACTTTCCCGGCTCATTCCTCAGTCTTTGAGTATCCGAGGCCAGGCACCGCTTTTCTACTTTTCTCCACTACGAACGGTCGTCGATAACCCTATTTGGCAGATTGGCACGCATATCATCCTTGACGACATAAGCCAGCATCACTAAAATTATCTCGTCTGTAACATTTAGTTACTCATTGAAACAGGTAACAGTTGGAATTTTTTATTCCAATCAATTCCTAACTATTTAGAAATCTTAATTCTAACTAACGATCTAACAAAGACTCACTTTAAAGACAATAATTTAATTTTCTGTTGAAGGTTTAAACATGATAGATGGAGACACTCGTTATAATTTAGGCAAATCGCTTATTTTTCGTTAATTTCAACTCATCCACCCTCAACTTTATAAATTGAGGCCCGGTTTTTGAAATTTTTACACAATTACCATCAATTGATAAAGTTTGGTAAATATATTTCGATTGCGAATTTGCATAACGCCTTTGAAAAATAATATAGAAAATTGATGAGAAGAATTTTGATTGCGTGAGAATGGCGAAGATGATAGAAGTGTCACAAAACCCTCTTACGGTTGCATATTAACATTAAAGAGTTGGGATTTGTATGACGCTAATGAACATACAATAAACATGGCTACCCACGTCACGAAACCCTAGAATGAGCAATCTCGACTAGTTATTAGTTCAGGGTTGAAATCTTGTTATATTCATGTTAACTGGCGCTATGACGGTAATTTGTAATGGCATGTTCTGTAACCGCTTGACAACCCTATCCGGAATTGTATAGAACGTGATGAACGTTATTAGTTTATCAACCCGTAATCTGCGATCTTATAGTATATAAATAAGTATTTGTTACGAATAGTAAAATAATATATTGAATAACTATGTTCAAACTTCAAATTAGATGGCGACATTGACTCTTTCCTCCTACTGCTGCTTTTTAAATTCTGTTAATATTTGGCATGATAGAAGTATGGTAGGTTATAATAGGTTATAATACTCTATCAAAATACAATGCAGTACGTAACTGCTAAAGTATTAATCCGACATGGAATCCCAAATGGTTTTAATATCTTTATAACAGTTTAAAGCGAATTGAAAAGCTTTTACATTAAAATGTTTGCTCATTTTGCTCCGAGGTCATATTGAGAGGCTCTCGGCAAATGAATGTTATTATAAAAGCTTGTTTTTGACTGAGCTTTCATCAATTTATAGAATTTTATCAATAGAATGATCGGTAAGTAATAATGTTGACAAAATTACATATTTGGTACATGAATTATGTGTGAAAACCAACAAGTTTTCGTAATCGTGATTTGTGACGAAAAATTTATATTGCTAAAGGAATTAAATTATTTTTAAAGACTTCATTATTATACTCTATTACAATAATTCAGATAAATCTATATATTGCTGTCTGCCGAACCGAGATAGACAATGAGTATTAGTTACTTTTATATTGAAAAGTGAAAAAAAGCTGTTCGTTTTTTCAGAGACTGAGGTACGAATAAATAAATAAATAAATAAAAATAAAAAAGCCTTTATTTATCCATTTCCCAGTTGTTTTATCTTATATAGTCGTTAGTCTAAAGTTTTAGTTAATATTATTTGTATTTACTCCTATCTTATATTTTAATCAGATTTAATAGATCTTATTTATTTTTATATTAGTTTCTTGTTATTTTTTACATTTACGGTTTCTTTTATTTTTGTATTAAGTAATTATTTTATGATGTTAGTGTGTTAGTTCACTGAGAATGGATCCCGCTTGGGTATAGGCCTCCTCCAGTTTACACCATTCCTCTCTATCTTGGGCCTTACGCAACCAATCTTTTCCTGCTACGTCTACAATGTCGTCTGACCAACGAGTTTTAGGCTTCCCTGGGTTCCTTCTTCCACTAGGCCCTTTCCAAATAGTCGTTAGGGCTATCCATCGTTTGTCTTTGTATCGTGCTACGTGACCTGCCCAGCGCCATTTCATTTTTTTAGTATATAAAAGTGCATCGATTACTTTAGTTCTTTTCCTTATAGTTTTACATCTAATTTTGTGAATTTTCCTGATATTCAGAATACTCCTTTCCATAGATCTCTGGTATGTGTTTATTTTATCTTGAATTTTTTTAGTAAATATCCACGTTTGGCACCCATAGCTCAGAGTTGGTAAGAGGCTCGTATCTAGGACAATTTTTTTCAAAGGTACGAATAAGACCTACCTAATTAAAAATTCAATAGCGCTCTATAGTTCCTTAGCGCTGGACGGCGGTTATTCTAAAATATCTTATTATAGGTACCTTAGTCAAAGGCCAGAGGCTCACTCCAAAACGTTTTACACAACACACATAACGTTTAATTTTTTCACGTTTATAGATACGAACGAAGTCGCGGACATCAGCTATTAAATATAAATATGTACTTAGCATATCTTATGTGGTGAAATATAAAATTCTTTATGTAATGTGGCATAATCTTTTAAAATATTTTTTAATTTTCGCTATGAAATAAATAAAAATGTGAGGTAGCGCTAGTGTGCGAGGAGAAAACGCCTTAATAGCGATTACCTTGCACATCCAATACCTAACTAATATGACAGAAGCGAAAGTTTATCAAACTTTCACGTTTTATCTTCTCAACCAATCTTCTTGAAAATTTGCTTACCTACATATAGTTTATAGTGCGGAGAAGTACGTAGAGTATGTTTCATCGCGCAATTAAAATAACAATTCCCGTATGAAAATCACAAAAGCTAGTCCAACAATAAAACTATGTGATAAAAAAAAATATAAACGTATAATCACAAATACAATTCTCAGAACGTAGTACGTACTTAACCAAAATAGGGTTGCTCAATCACGATTCGGGTCTCAAGTCGGTAAGATACTCTTTGAAAAATGGACTGATGACTGAAGCGATTTAGAATTGAAAGAAAAGCTCTTTGTCAGCTTAATGCCATGTGATCATTTATTACGAAAGCTTTTGTACATTTCATTAGATTTTGATTACACTTTCTATTGAAAATATAAAGGGTAGGGTTGCCACCTCTTTTTCGCTAATAAAATACCTACATTACTTATTAAAGGTACGAAAATAAGTACATTCTGAAAATAAACGAAAATATATATTTCTTTATTAGTGTTTGAAAACATTTGTTTTTTTTTTGCTTTTCGCAACTTGTAAGCGAAATATTTTCACTGCTAGGCAATTGCACGTCGTAATATTTCGACCGCGGCGATCTTCTTGAAAACAATCGACTTCACGATGCTGGAGACCTGTCAATTCCGCATCACATTTCTTATTATACATGTAATTTTATAAGTAAACCTTCCAAATAATACTAACATGTACTACAGTCGACTATACATGTCACGTTACCCTTCATAGACATGAATCGCCGCGGTCATAGCGTTGAAGTTACAATGAATGGTTAGGATCAATGTTGACTGTACGCACTCAACAAAGGTATTTCTAATTTGCCAAATGTCCATGTGACGTGGGTATCCTTCAATGGTCGTTTATGGGTAAAAGGTCGTTCCAGGGTTATCTTGGTTTCCTCGAATTGTATATTTTTTATAGCTTTGTCCCTGTTAAAATATCGCCTAATGCCGCTTGTCCTACAGAGTTGAAATTTTCCACGTTGCTTCATTTTCCACAGCATTATTGTGATAAACATTTACCTAATAGTGCAACTAGGTTCAGCAATAAATGAAGGAACTCCTTTTTACTGCATATATATAGTATCGTATCGTCTAGGTGTTTCTTCATTTCACATAATTCATACGACAGACTCACTACTTGTTATAGATTATAATAATTCCAGTCGTCATACAATATTTTATAGCTTTGCTGAAGCCTATTTCATTTTATGATACAAGCTTACAAAGTTATAAAAGTATATCGCGCTGGTGTAAATGTGTAGTCATATGTACGAGTAGTAAGTAAATCAAATTGAGTTGGTATTATTAGTGCACTGTTGACGTTGGCCCGATTATCAGAATTGAACTAACAGTTCTTTTTGTATTTAAGTATCATACATTATCACATCTCAAGCTTGTTTCGTAATACATTAAAAAAATATCCTACAAGGCACTGTGTTGCTATTTGCAGAAATAAATTACGAACAATAATTGTTAGCAAAAACTAATAGTACCGCTTATAATCTACTTAACTTTTATTTTTTTGTCATTCTTTTTTAGAGTTTCGATGTAAACAAGGAACCCTTATTCATATTTTATAATGTATTATATATTATGTTTGTAAAATGTTTACTTGGCTATAACATTTGCGGTATTTATTTGTGCAAACATTACTGATGTATGTGTTATTGTAATATTGTTATTTTTGTATGTCAGGCGATTGTATGTTTCCCAAATAATATAAAATAAAATAAATATTCAATCTGTCGAATGAAAAAAGTTGCTCTCTACGCATCAACGTAAATAAGTCAACCGCTAACTCAGTAACGTATCGCAGTCACGTAAATTCATTTATCATCGGGAGATTTATACGTTCGCAAAAAATCCTCTTTCGCCTTCCTTTTTCGCCTTTATACTAAAATTTACCCTTTTGGTTTATAATACATTACAATACAAAATATCTTTATTGCCCATAAAAACAGTATCAATAAAAGTAATACAACAGGCATACATATGGACCAATGGCGGGCTTATTGCTAAGCAATCTCTTTCAGCCAGCTTTGGGTAGTGAGAGAGGATAACATAAGAGGGTGGGCGGGCACTACATGTATTTATTTATAAACCTTCATATACTAAAAAAATAATAATATAAACATACACACATATAAATATATATATTATATTTAATGAATACTAAAATCATGAACATGAGGGTAGAGAAAAAGAAATAAAAGAAGACTTGTAAGAAGAAGATAACCATCAACGACATCTCAACTAAAAAGATAATATTCTTTTAAGTTCCTTTGAAGCAGCTTGCTATAATTGAACTTAAACCTTATATTTTTTGACAAAGTATATGAAAATATATGGAATAATAATAATAAAATGTCAAGTTGAAAAAAAGAATTTATAAGCAAGTTGTCTCATATTTAGCAAAACACTTTTTATTAAGTTGTTCTGATTGTTTAGGCGTACCTTCCATAGGAAACTTAACCCTGAACGCTCATATATTGAGGTGTAAATGGATCATAATAATAAAAAGTAAAGAGTACTTTCTTGTGGTAACGCTGGGTATTTTTATGTCTTCATAAAATTCAGCAATATACTGAAATGACACGTCTCGTATTTTACCTAACAAAATATCACAAGGAGAGTTCACTAGTTAATAGAGCCCACCATACAGCTATATAGCTTTCCAGTTTCACAACTATCGGCTCTGTCTACCCCGTGAAGTTATTAAACGTGATATTGTGTGTAGTAGACAATCCTATATGCAAATGTAATTTCGCATACGTAAGCTGCCTTCGAGAACGTTAATTGTCAGTTTCATAAAATACCTATCACGGGACCGAAACTCATTCGAGTGGGTTCGTTCACTCGTTTCAGAAATAATGTTACTGCTACGTTATTTAAGCACCTGTTCAAGTGCTCGGTTTTATGCAATTTTATCTCTCTCATTTTAAAGTTTTTATATATTTATTATAATATCACGACTTTATCCCTGGTCTACTATCTATCTTTATCAATCTACGAGTATCTACAGACAGTGCCAAGAGCTCTCGAAAGAAAACTCGGAAGCCACGTCGGCATCTTGACTTAATAGTGGAATTGAGATTAAATTGTGATAGGTTGCTAGCCTATGAGATGAAACTCTAGTTTTTAGACTTGACTGACGATTACAATCTGCGCGGGGGAGAAGATGTCGCTCCTAGATGCATACAACAAAAAACGAATACATTTCCAATTTATGGACATCTATGACTTCACTTGCATAAAGTCATTTAACGAATTTATCGGAGCTCCATAACATTTTATTTGAGAATGCAGTAGGGAAAATAGTCAAAAATACTCCACAAATCAGCGCATCGTACCATGTCTCGCCCGAGGCGTCCTGTACCAACAACCACAATAGTCGGCAACTGCATCCGTTGACTTATGCATATTCAGTATTCGCCGGCGGCGGCAAGATTCAATATGCAAAACCGTTCTCACACTATTATCGCCCATTTGAATCGTGTATATAGAGTTTACGCCCGGACTAACCAAGCGTTAACATTTTTTATTTTTGTCCAGCGTGAAACCATTTCTCGCTTGTGTTTAAATTCTTTCGACCACTCGACTATCGAACACAAGATATGTGTTTAGTAAACCTAAAGCCAAACAGAATTTTATTTTTACACGTAATTAAAAATATATCTGTGAATATAGTATTGTTTTGACTTGATTTTGACGAATGTTGGTCAATAAAGCAAATGAATGTCTCGTGTAGCTCGTAGCAAGCACATCGTAGCACTGGTTGTAGTCGCAGTTCGCAGGTCGTTCGTAGCTACTCGTAGCCGATATATTGACGATCCAGTAAAGTGAAATATTGCAAGCATTTATTTTATCTGATCTCTCTAATATATTGCACATCATTTTTCACTGGATCCATATTGTCTTAAAAACATTGCTCATATTCTTTAGTAAATAGAAGCACTTTTTCTGACATTACAGATTAATGAAAAATATAGTGTTTACAAAAAAAAACCTTTACCTAATTTCCACTAGTAATACCCGTAAATGCCGAAGTTATTTCTTTGTAACCTCAATACACCGATTAAATAGGCGAGGGGAGTCTACAAAGGCTCAATCCAATATCTTCCGAATCGAATTTGTGATTTTCCTCTCTCATTCCGCCGCGTCGAGACTTGGACTGAAATATTTAGGCGCTTGGTTCAACGTTTTTGAGCCCGAATGCCTGTGCTTTCAAATATTTATATAATACATATTTGGTCAATTATATCTTTGGATAAAGAACTAACTTTATTGTAACTGGTGGACCTACGAAACCAATGTTACGTAGCCAATTATGTGTAAAGATTATTATTTTCCTTATTGACATTGATTTAAAAAATGTTTTCTCCATTGCTATTTCCTCTTATAATTGAAAGGTTCGTTTAAGTGTTTTTTAAACTTTCGCGCTTTGAACAAAATTATATTATCCCACGAACATTTAATGTTGTTGACGTTTCGACGACCTTGTAGTCGCCATGGTCGCAGCCAGACTGGAGTATTTGTGGTGTGAAGTTGCGGTGGTATATGCAGTTTCTCAACAATGACACTACCCGCACTAGTTTTTATAAAGTTACATGAGAGTCGGTGCACATTAAATATAAATCTAAATAAATAAGTAAATATATTAGGACAAATCACATAGATTGAGCTAGCCCCAAAGTAAGTTCGAGACTTGCGTTATGGGATACTAACTCAACGATACTATATTTTATAACAAATACATATATAAATAAACATCCAAGACCCGGGCCAATCAGAAAAAGATCATTTTCCATCATCATCCCCGACTGGGGATCGAATCCGGGACCCCTCGATTCAGAGGCAAGCACTTTACCACTGCGTTAACATTACTCACAGTATCCGACTTGTTATCCGAAATTGCAAAAATTAAACGGTTTCGAACAATTTCGGATAAAAAGGACAACATTTAGAATGCTCGCACGAACATAACGCACTAACCCAACAATCGAAAATTACGTAAAAGGAATATCGTGTTATTGTTTCCCAACCTAAATTCGCTTGTACGGATGTGTGTACATGCTTACGTAACACTGTTTACTCCCGGCGGGAGGTGACCTGCCATATTTTACCTGGATTGTACCTAGTCTAAGAGCACACTATGAGAATATTAAATCCGGAAATAAATCCTTACATATTATAAAAGAAATCTCCCTGTCGCATCTGTACGAACGCGATAAACTTCAAAACAACCGAACGGATTTTTGTACGGTTTTCGCTAATAGATATTACTTAGCGTGATTCCTGAGGAAGGTTTAGATCTATAATTTATTATGGTTTTACCCAAACAAAGCCAGGAATGGGCCGCAAGTTAAGTATAAAAAAAGAAGGCTTCATTATTATAAAATAAGTTGGATAAATATTAATTACTTACTCAATACTTGAGTTTCCTTAGGTGATTTTTGTAGCAGCGGTCAATCCGAATCCAATTCCCATCTAAATTATATACGTAAATGATATGATACTAGCGACCCGGCTCGGCTTCGCACGAGATCTACTAACCTTCGGGAATAAATTATCTAAATAACATCTGGATCAAAATCCTTTGCGTGCTTTAAAAAGCGTCCTTTACGCTTAGAAACTGACAGACGCAGAGGGCGACTATGTTTTACACTATGTAGTGATGACCTTCTAAATGGATAAACCAATTATTTTCTTGATTTGAGTATTGATATTTAAAATATTAGAGAGCTCAGTCTCTTATCTGTCTCTTATCTGTCTCGGTGGCTGTTTTGCTAACTACACTATTTTATATAATAAAATATTCACAATAGTTTCACATAGTGATGAGACGTGACATAGGTATTAGCATTGGGCTCCTAGGCTTATATTATTGACAATTCTGTGGCTTAGATCCAGAAGTTGGGTCAAACTCGATCATAACTCGTCACTTATTCCTGACGGGAGTAGGTACGCAGTGGACCTTAGACCCTGGCTTATTTATTCAATATTCGAGACTGACGCACAAATATTTATGAAGTTTTACAGGTATATGTGATTATATTTGTAATATACATGTTCACCTTAGGGTTAATATACAAGTCTATGCTGTTCACTCATATAACTAATTTTCGAAAATAGCTTGTCGCATTATCGTATTATATAGATGTATGTTTGGTATATAAATAAATTATATGAATGCGAAAGCTTAGATATGAGGAAGTTTTTTACTCAATCACACAAAATTTATGATTTCAACGAAATAAAATATAACCTCGTACTCTTTATCCCGAAATTCCTACGGGTGTAATTAAGTCACAGGACACAGAGTTTTTTTGATTTTTCTATATCTTGTAGTACCTACTTAGTAGTATGTTTCTCGCGCAAATTTTGTCACTTTCCCCATCGTTAAATCTCGCGTCTCTATCCGCGATTTGTTGATATTTATACGACGCTAGTAAATCTTTCAGAGCTGTAAACTACAGCAGTAAAACGGGCCATACTCCCCGCTTTAGTCGAAATGCCCTCCGAGGGCCGTCTAAGGAAAGTTATTTTTGAATCTTTTGAATCCAGTTCCGTTGCGGAGCTTTTGCAGTTTTCGTTTTCTTTCTATTGAATGCTCGCTTTGTTTCCTCGTCCATTTGAAAGACATGTTTATCTCTGTATAAGTAAACAAATATGAATCGCTAGTTCATTTGTATAACAGACTTTCATTCATATTCATATAGCTCGGGGTTTTTAGAATCGAATGATGATGGTAATAATTGTAATGTAATCTTAAATTTTCCCAGTTAACCCACAGTGAAATTATGTTAAAAATACTCATTAATACATCTGCATGTCTACGGTTCTCTACGATTATTATTCATTACAGGTATAAAGCAAAAATTATATTATACAATGTCCACAATATGCGCAGGTAATTGTTGACCTAATGCGGCCTTGTGCATATTAATTCTAAGGTTGTACTTGATGAGTGATATTGTATTAGCAATTATTATATCGATCAGTCGCTAGTCATAATGCAAAATAAATAAAAATACACTTTTGACTTTAAATTTCAAAAGTTATTGAATAGTTATTGGCTTATTTAATAGAAAGATAGTGCATTGGCCTGGCTTCTCGAAGTCGCCCGGGGCTTTACTAAAAAATTTTAGCTCCCAGACAATAAATTTCTTATATTTCGGAGTTGTGGTCTTTAAAGTATTGGTTTATTATCATTATTTTCTTGCTTGCTTGAAGCAAAAGTGGTTCAGTACAATTGTTGTATCAAATAGCTAATATGCCATACTTTTATACATGCAAAACTCAAAACTTACATCCTCTACGTCTCCGCCTAGATAATCGGACAACTCTATTTCATCTTGTGGATTTCGTACGTGGCGACTAAAGGATAAAATGCCCTGACGGTTGATAAAAATAGCATTTCTAAAAGGGTTGATAAGCAGGCGGCCGGGCGTAAAATCCAACAATAGGTATTCTAAATTTTCTATATTATTTGTCCTCAGGATAAACACTACCTATGTATCATGGCATCAGACTCGCCCGATCAGAACCTCACGCAGTACTTCAGCCTCTGCAACGACTTCATACACGCCGCCAGGCTGCGCGACGGGAACGTGCTCATACACTGGTGAGTGCAGAAATCAGAATACATACAAAAATCTTTTTATCGACCATCAGTTTCTTAACATTATAGAAATAATGAGTGTACCTAATGGTTACAGATATGTAGGTCCTACACTCAATCATATTATCCACCATTGAACTAGGACCAGACCTGTATCTTCTGTATTGGCTAAGGCATTGCGAATGATCCGGATGAGTTTCAAAACCTATAATAGGGTAGGTGTTGACCTAGAATCATGATATCTAAAAAAATATCATGTCATGATTATATATTATATGTTTTGAAAACCGTATAACAAAAGCAAATTTTAGGGAAACTTCGGTGCGCGAACCACACTCATGAATTTAGTTCAAAACAAAACAGTAACTAGTTTAAATTGCATCGCAGATATCCCGATTTCGATTGGGACTCGGAAAATACGACCATTTCAGAATAAATGCAGCTACTCTCATTGCCTGTTTCAATGTGCACTTTTATATGCATTGTACTATACATACGTGGATATAATATGAATTATTTTTCTTTCTTACATATATAAAGAAAAATGTGAGGAAAAGCAAATAGCATAAAAGCATATAAGTACACTTTGTCCATACATCCTTATCCTAATATCCCAAAACCCCTGTTACCGTAGTAATATCGGTCTCCAAATAATGCAACATAATGAAGTCTCGCGTCTCTCAGGATTTTGTTTTACGATATAACGTGGGTTTATTAAAAAATCTGGGCATAATACTGTCCTGACACGGTTCAATACGGGTGTAATACACGATGAAATAGATCTATTTCATCGCAGGATTATGTTGTAATAAGATAAAGTAAAATAGTGTTTACGTCTGCAATAAGTTTATGTAAATAGCTGAAGCAGTAATGGTCCACCGATTAAGGTGCCTGTGAACCGAAAGCCACTCTTGCCGCATGATTTCATATATCAATCACTGCGTCTATTGAAGGAAAACATCGTGAGGAAACCTCCACAATGGTTGACGTTCAGTGTGTGTGTATGCTACTACTTGTCACTAGATCGCGGTAGATAGTCGTAAAAGTCTGGAACAAATTACAAAAGTGACTTAAATATAATCTAACACCAGTGTTTTGCTATCGCACTCGATAAGAAAGAAAGGATAAATTGTTATGTATGTAAGTACATTATACAAAATTTAGAGGCTGGCGTCTATAGAAAGCTATGCCTTTAAAACAGTAGTTCAGTTTATTTATTCATTTAACGTAGTATATATCATGTGTATAAGTTATAACTAGGTTTTATGATTTATTATAGATATTTTAAATTAAGTAGTCGACTACGACTAAAAATACGTCCAACATGTTGCTCAGTGACCTGATTTTGCTTATAGAACCAATGCCGACGCGATTAGACACGGACGGAATGCCTTCGGCTTGAAGATCACGATTAGTAGCAAGCATAGTAAAATAACTGAGAATAAACCTGTTGAATATCTATCCATATCAATATTATAAATGCGAAAGTCTGTCATTCTGTCGGTTTGTTTGTTACTTTTGCACGACTAAATACAGGGCCTATTGTGATGAATAGATACAGTAAATTACCCAAAATCGAAAATAATAATACGGTATATGTATCTAATGGAAGCAACGGGGAAAAACGCTCAGATGAGAAAGAGAGAGAGAGTGAGAAATTAAATACGGTTAAAGTAAAAGATATCCTGGGACGATGTATATTAACGGAACTTAGCACGACAAGAACGTTTAGTTTCAACGACCTTGCAGTCACCGAAGTCGCAACAAGACTGATTTTAATAATTTTATTTTGTGCAGTTTGGCGGGCATGTCTCGTAGTGTGACTGTTGCGGTGGCTTACATCATGTCGGTGACGAATCTCAACTGGCGAGAGGCCCTGAAGGTGGTGAGGGCGGGCCGAGCCGTCGCCAACCCTAACTTCGGCTTCCAGCGGCAGCTGCAAGACTTTGAGACTTATAAACTGGTCGAGGTAATGATTATTACATAGAAGTTCCAAATTAAAATTTACTTACCCAAACTGGTCTATTCTATCCGTGTACCAAATTCCATAATACTCCATCCAGTACATTTTGCGTGAAAGAGTAACAAACATACACACACCACACTCGAATTTATATTCAATTAATTCAAGTTACTATACCCACTACCAAATGTGGCCCACAAAAAGCGTGGTACTATGTCTTTCGTTTCAATTCAATGCTATCCTTAGGGCCAATGCCCTTCGCACGATTCTTTAACAGGATAAAGTATTCTAGTTAAGATTCCAACTGAAAAAGTTTATATTACTTTATTCACCGACGACGTGACATTTATTCTCAAATAGAATCTTCAACTTCTCCTTTATTCTGAGCGTCTCGGTAGGTTTTACTTTTTATTGAGTAAGTATACGTAGTAGATATCATGAAAAAATATAGTTTAATTTGTTTTGAAAAAAGACTGAATAATATACTTAAACTAAGTTTTAGGCATTTTATTTTTATGTAAATAAGCGAGTTCTATGAAAAAAATTTTGGCCCAACCATTATCGGTGATAATGTAAGTCACGCGGGCGAAGCCCCTGTCAAAAAAATAAAGTATTTGTATTTATTTGTTACCAGGAGAGAAGAAGGTTAAAGGAGCGTTACCCTTCCTTAGCCTTGACGGACAGAGACATGTCGGAGTGTCGGGTGATGCTGGACTCTTACCAGACCATGCTCAGTGAGAGGACGATATGCGAGGGCAAGTGCGCGATGGGTCGCCAGTGCCCCACTGGTAATGTATTTGTTTGTTTATCTACCAGGAGATAAGAGTGCCCTTAGTCCTTAGTAAAAAGATGATTGCTGTATGTGAAGGCAAATAAGCCTTAAGCCCGAGTGCACCACTGGTAAAGTATTTCTGTTTGCTTAGCCGCCAAGGGGAATAATTAAAGGAATGGTATTCCTTGACAGTACATTCGAGGGCAAGTATGCCATGAGTACAATACGGCAACTGGTAAAATATTTTCATACTTATACACGTTCATTATAGATGAAAATCTTCCGAAAGACAATTTTAGTGAAAATTGGATGTAGCTTTTTAGTTTAGGTCGCAGCAAACATTCACACTGACAATCGAAACATTTATGTAGTGAAATGCATATATACCTTCGCTAGGGTGCTATCTAAATCGTTTTTTTATATTACACAATTATACCGGTACTATAATTACCACCTGTATTTCCTAGATAGCAAACTAAGGGAAGAACAATTTTCTAAAAACAAACTTATTTTGCGTAAACTTTATTTCAAAGAATACTACGACATAGATATTCGTGGCACGTGTCGGCGAGACACATGTTTTATCTTTCGTTATTACAAAGTTTCAGCTCGTACTAGAGTACAGCAATCTTTTACACAATATTCAAAGGATACCTTATATATTCGAAGAGAGAAAAATGTCCGTATAATAGCTAGAAACTGATATAAATTATAGATTTGTCATGTTTATCTGTCCAAACTTTTGTCACAGCCACTTTATTTCAAAAGTTACACTACACAGCTGAAAGATGTATTCTGGGAAAAGCTTTATAATTGATAATAAAATGTTAAGTATAAATACATATGTACTAGATTAAACTAAATCACATAACATTTGGCCAGCCATATGTTGTGTGATTTAGTTGTGATACATTAAATTTCTGACTTCTCAAGACATAAACATATTACTTATTATGTCTTATCAGAAAAGTTGATCCATGGTCGTTTATTTTTAATGGGACACACATAAAACAACCACAATTCAATTCGTGGAATCGGACTAGCCTCGTCATGTGGGCAGGTCACCAGGTATAAAAGGGTTGGCGGATCATGGACTCCTCATACAAACATAATAAAATAATATTCTAATTTTGCCGCATATATATTTTTAAGTGGGTGTACATTTTAGAAATATAGCCTAGGGTATTCTGTTTTAATCTAAGTAATATATGTAATATTTATGTTCAATTATTCACGCTAATGAAATTGAAATATGTAGTTGAAATATTCACATAAGTTTAAATTGCAGGAGTATCTTAAATTTTACGTTGTCCGACATTGTGAAAGGTTACCCTTCGTGGTTTTGCGGGTCGCCACTTTTAGATTCGGATCCCATCTGGGTTTATATTCATGAATACATTTAAAATTATATATATTTTTTGTTTTTTAGTTTAAGTGTGAGTTGCCAAACATTTTTAATCGGTATATTGATTTGAAAGTCTTTCGCAGAGCAAAAGTATTCTTATTTTGTCACCAAAAATATACTAAGTACTCACGTTGTTCACAGATGGCATTTAATAAAAGGAACGTTGTAGCGTGTCCGTCTCAGATGCGCAATAAATTTTGGAGCAAACAGAAATAACTAGGAATATGTCGTTGAATTTTATATTTTTTTACAGCAGTCGGGGGTTAAATAATTTCGCACTTAATGGTCAGAGGTGGACCTAGTAATGAGATTGAAATTGTTCGATGTTGATGGTACTAATACGGAGTAATGGTCTCGTCCAAGTATACACTTCCCATATAGTCGCCGTACTAAACTTATATTTAGCGACGAGGAGAGTAGGTCTCGACAGCTGATAGGCGATAACAGCATTCCCAAGCCTACCCTAGCCGCGATCTAGCGTTGTAAGATCACAAATGAATCTTCAAAAATCAAAGGTATATCTAAGTGAAGTGTTTACGCGAACCTCAGGCTTCGGTGCGTAATAGCCCAAAATAAAATCTGCGGATAAGAGTTGGTTGTAAAAATTTTTGAAAATCGTCTTTGAAAGTAAATAGGCATTTTGAGCTTGCCTCTAACAACCTAGACCTCATCTTTGCCTTCCTGTAAACTAGTTTGATATCAAACGCTCTCAAA
Source organism: Plodia interpunctella (assembly GCF_027563975.2). Taxonomy (NCBI): domain Eukaryota; kingdom Metazoa; phylum Arthropoda; class Insecta; order Lepidoptera; family Pyralidae; genus Plodia; species Plodia interpunctella. The sequence continues at coordinate 6,811,016 of NC_071303.1, forward strand.
TTATTAATAAAAAAAATAACAATGTGTTTTCTCAGGAGTCTGCAGAACAGGTTCCAAGCGCCAGCCGCGGCCGCGAAAGCCGTCAGTACCCAACGCTAACGTGGAGACCGTTGGAGGAGGACTGAAGAGGTCTCCTTCAACCCTCTCCACCACGTCTACAGCATCAGGCTACAGGCCGCGGTCGTCTCCTGCTGGACTTTACAGCTACACTGGTGGTGCGTGCCTTTTTTTCCTTGCAGCCCTTGTAAACAAGCAAAGGTATTAATTAACAATCAACGTATGGACAGATTTTTTAAGCTAATAAAATTCCCTTTTTTCCTCATCATCAGGCAACGCATGCTTGTTTGTTAATTATGCTAAAATATCTATTATATCTTTCTTACGTATAGCTCCGTCCCGGCCATCCCGCTCGGCGTCAGGGCTGAGCATGACGCGGGTGACAGATCCCGTAGGAGGCGGCTCTGCCATGGCGGTCGGTGGAACAGAGTACTCTCGCCGTAGAGCTGCCTCCGCGCCTGCTACTCCCGCGCTGTCACCAGCTTCCTCCCCTCCCGGCTCGCCGCTTAGGGCTGCACAACACAGGTGACTCATTTACTTCTCTGGAAGAATATTTTCTGCAGTTAGGTTACTCTTGACTGGGTCATTTCTGTGAGAAGAGTCTGCACTGTCGTTTAGTCTAGCCAGTCCATTTCCTTCATGAAGCGGGGCATAGCCAGATTGTGGTGACTTACATAACTGTTTATTTTAGGCGTTGATCTATGAGTTGCGCTTTAGGATCTAATTCTAAGTGTATCTACTTTAAAATATAATAAAATAATTATACGATTTCAGCCTATATCTTATATATATCTTACTTATGTACAAGCAGGTATTGTACATTCCTTTCTATTTTCCCCACACGAAATGTTTGATCAATTTGATATATCCAGACTAACTAAATCAACGTACATAGTTACAGCATTTATGGTAATAGATGAAGTTTCAAGATTACCCATTTTGTTAATAGCTTGGTTGATTCAACGCTTCCTATTCGCCGCCATCGCCGCTTTTAATCGTCCATTACTTTGCTTGACATTTTTTGTTTTTTTTTTTACACTAGGGTTGCCTGTTCTTGGATAATACCCTCTGTGACCTGGGATCCGGATTCTATGTAGTTGAAACCCTGAAGAGCCTAATCACTGCAAATAAAGTTTAGTCACGAACTCAAGATTTTTAATCACCACCAGCACCTGCACATTCCAAGGTTACTTTATGAATTCTTTTTTTCCCCAGCAAGTCAAGATGTTTTTATGCCAGTTTGAAAGGTTTTAGTCACGAAACTAAATTTAAACATTTATTTTTTGTTGATAAGCCAATTTCTATAAATTTTCCAGACACGAACCGTATTTTTAAGACTTCTCATTTCTTCAGACATTAGTTCGAATTTTTACTTAGAAAGCTTTTAAGTACTGGCTTTATTATTCGCTTTTGTTCACAGTAATCACGATCTGGGCGTCTGTCTCGTTTAAATAACGTTAGAGATAAGTCGGAAATATTCCTATTTCACCCGCGCTCTCATTTTATAATACAAGTCAAGGGCTCTTATGACGTTGCTGTTCGTGACACTATTGTTCTAGATTTTGTTATAATATATCATCTTATAAAGCATCTTATAAAATTAAAAAGTATTACTATATAGAGTTACTTGTAAATCACCAGAAACCTCGCAGGACTAAATTTGTTCTTTGTTCTGTTTTTATTAGATTTTACTTTCATACTAAATGGTGTTCCATGGGCAGGATACCTAGCAAGTAGATATGATGGTAGGCGGGGAAAATCACTGACTTAGTGGCGCAATTAGATAAGCGGACGATATAGTGAAAGTCGTAGGTAGGTGCTTACCTAAAGGGTGGCCTATTAATAGCAGTGGACAGAAAAAGGCTGAAATAATGATGATTAAGTACTCATACAAAACAGTGTTTATATAATTTTCCGTTTCAATGTTAATTCTTCAATGCACTTCGTGTGCGACAGCGGGCGTTGGACGGCGCAAACATATAGATAGGTATGTAAAAATCTAAGGTAGGACAGTCATAACTCGTAGAACAAATACTAGTGTTTATGTCAGCCTTCTAAGCTCTGTGGGGTGACCGGTGTTTTGGAACCGCTGGGCTACACCAGCGGTTCTCAAAGTGTGCTCCGTCAACTGTGGCCCTGGAACTCCTCAAAGCATCTTTGGCTCTGCGAAAATAGTCCTAATCGCATAGAAAAAAAATATTTTGATGTGTTAATACATCTTGCAAAGTAATTATAAATCTTTTGCCCAACAAGGACTTAAATAGCTAAAAAAATATTATTTGAATCCATAAGATATGAACTTTATTGAACATCTACTCCTAATAACCATGTCAGGTTTTATGTCAATAAATACCTAAGTATCATTTCCGAGCCGCGTCAAATGCTTAGGTAGCTCTTGAACAGGGTGTTTTCATAAAGAGCGAAAATTCGTATAGCCTTAGTATAGTAATTGATCAATCTGTATTCGTTCAGCCGTCTTCATCACTATCACTACATAGTATAAAAGAAAGTAGCTCCCCTCTGTCTGTCCCTATGTTTAGATGCAATGGGTTTAGATGCAGGGTTTTTAAATAGAGTGATTCAAGAGAAAAATGTAGGTACTTAAGTAGGTACTACATCATTAATTTATGCTACAGTGAAGTCGGGCCGAGCCGCTAGTTGGATAATATAATGAACATTTTCCGATTTTCATTTATAGTTGGATTAATTAATGGGCTGTTGTAACTTAACACCCTACTTAATTATGTAATAATGGCACTGTTGCTGCCAAGGGATACTCAAATGAAAGGCCGATGAACAATGGATTCCTTTTATGTCGACCATTATGGCGGCTAAAGTGTCAACTTTCTCGATGTCTCGCTTAATAAAATAACATAAATATATTGGTAGAATTGAATAAATCTACAGGGGAACAACTTATCTGTGTTCCGATGCGGTGAGGGCGTCGATGCCCCTGAATAATTTTAATAAGAATGAGTTTACTTAACGATTTATTTCCAATTTTGGTCAACGGGTAATGCGAATACCTATATTTGCGCCAGAAATACACATGCGCGATTATGTCCCTCATAATCAATCCCTCCAATTAATCATAAGGTTAAAATGTATCCTCTACCTAAACACGCATTTGCCTTGAGTCATCGCGCCACGAAAGAAACCACAATTCAATTAATTTGCCATAAATAGGATAAGGGTAGGAATATGAAACTATCAATAACCAATTTGTAATCTGTTATATGCTATGTTTATTTGTCAGCGAAATGCGATAGCGAATCGTCTGCGGGTCGTTTCAACCTGTATCCCTAGGTGTAGGTATACTTACTTACCTAGTTTAGAAATTACATGTAAATCTATATTTATTTTCAGATCCCGTGCTGTCCAGCGGTGTTCGTAGCAGGTCAGCTCTCGACGTCCATCCACCGTCCGCCCCATCACTCCCGCGCACAAACTCGACCGTTGATTTCACATGCGAAATGAAACGGCTGTTTGAATCAAACAAGACACATTCTAAATTGAAACGGAATTTTGGAATGCACCTTAATACAAGGTATGATTGGCAATCCTTTACGATGGATGTCGAAAGAAACCAATGCGCTGTGAATTCTTCTATACAAAGCGAGTTGATTAGGCGACGATTGTTATTGTATTGCGAAAAATATACAATTGGTGATTTTTTTTAATATACCGAATTTTTGAAAATCAAAAACGTACTTTGTTCAGCTTGTAGCAAGCTGAGATGGCATTTGCATTTCCAGTGTTTAAAAAATGCTTAAAGTATTTGTAAAAGCACATTTCACTTCAAGGCCGTCAGTTTACAGTTGGCCTTATTTCCCACTAAAATGTCTGTGTATTTTTTGCGTCGACATACGACACAAAATAAATCATTTTATATGAATGTAGCCTTGCCTAAGGCGATATCGCGCGAAGTTAAGCTCCGCTAGCCATTTGGGTATATTTGTCACTTTGATGATACTATGAAGAGGCTTGTAAATAAAAGCAAAGATCATCAACGAAATGCTAGACTCATCTCGCCATATAAATACTAAGTATATTTACAGTGGTATTTGGCTGCGATTATATTATTGTTGACTGGTATCGAAAGAGGGATACGTAATGAGTCTACCTATTTATTTAGCTTGAGATGAATACAAAAGCCGATAAACGAAACACTTGCGAGTATGTTCAAACCGTCGTTAAACTGTTTTAAAAAGCATCTACTTTATTATATATGCTTTCCGATGTGGTTCTTTGTATTTCATATCAAGCTGCATTAAATGATAATAAAATATTACAATTATTATTTAATTATACCTATACAATTATTAATATATAAAGACATACAATTCTAAATATTGCCGAGAAAATGTCTTAATGTTGAATGCAATTAAGCAAATCAAATTGTGAATGCTAAAGTACAACGTGCAAATTGCAATATCTAAATAAAGAGATATATTTAAATATATTTATTTATAGGTACGAAGACGAAAAGGTAGTGTAGTAGGTAAGGGTTGAATAAATTTGAAATTCTGGCTGGTTCAGATTAGTCTTTAAGATTTCTACTTTCCAGTAACTTAGCTATATTTTCAGAATCTCCTACCTACTTAGAAAGTTTTTCATGTCAAGCTGTAGTTACTCTTCATTATAATATTACATTAATTCAATATGTATGTATAGATGCGATCTTTTTCTTGATAAAACAGACTTTACATAAAACAGAGAATTAAACGTATTTAATTCTCTGTCAAATTTTGAATTTAAATTAAAACAATCCTTTTCGCTGTCCCCGATTTGGACTTACGATATTCTTGAAATTGATTCGTGTAATTAATTTTGGTTAATCAACAATCACATCAACTAATTGTTGAAAACAACGTTTCGCAAACTGATTCTAATTGTGTATATTATCTTAACTTTATACTACTACATGTGACGACACAAAAGTACCGAAGTGATTACACATTACCCTGAAATTTCACATAAGTGCGTAGATGAAAATGACCTCAAAATTTCAGGAAAGTGAATCAGTGTGAAATAAGCTTACGAGAAATGTAATAAAAATATATATATATTGCGTCAGTTAATTAGTATTTAATGACAAAGATCATTTTCGTGAATTTATCTCGAATAACGTTATCTACTCATTCATCATCATTTTAGGAGATACAAGGCTATAGGTAGATCGGTCATGTTTGACAGCGTTAGGGCTGGACCCTGAGAACACGGCTGTCCATGTATGCCTTATAGACGATTGTGAATCTCCATTTTAAAATTATCGCTTCAAATTCTTAGCTTTGTAGTATCTACCTTGTGGGCATTTTTCCACTGACAGCTAAATTTGTTTGTTGAGGGTCACCTCATGATTGATTGTACGCACTTTCTATAACAGTTATGTCCTCCTTGAGATAGGCATCCATCTACGTTGTTGCGTAATATAAATACCGTGGGCCACGAAGCATAGAAAACTTCAACTAGGTATATCCCTAAACTGTGCATTTCTTTATATTTACGGATAGAAAAGGAAACCTTAAAGCATTGTCTTTAAGCACTCCAAATTCTAATGTGTTGTATGTAAATTGGTCACAACTAAGTAGGTACTACAAATTACCACCTATAATGAAAGCTGATTCATTCATGAGTATTGTAAATTAATATTAAATTGGCTGATAAGTGGAAAAATATCTAACGTTGCTCAAATTGTTAACAAGTCCGTTCCTAGCGCAGCACAATTTTGTATTAGGTTGCACTTGTAATTACGTCATTCGTATGCTCACTTCATCCTAGCATTTTAGCTAATAAGTCTAGGGTTCAACTATGTTGTGAAATTTTGCATATCTTTCTCTTTCTCACTCTTAAGAGGCTTAGCCAGTTAGAAATTGTGATTTAGATGCCTTTAGCGCGGTGGCATTTGTAGTTGATTAGTGGGTAACTGGGGCTGGTTGGGATGAGGCAATGAAAATAATATTATAAATCGTGCACCATGCCTATAGCCCTGGATATGTCCAGCTTCAATGGACATCGGGAAATAATGCCATTTACGCCAGTAAAAAAGTATTTCCGCTCGCCGTAAACCCATCTGTATGCCTCGACGTTTATACAGTAGAAAAGTGAATATGCCAGAACAGTTGCAATAACAATTACATTAAATCTTTTTAAAATTGGTTGGTGTCATCAATGCATTTGCGTCATCCTAACAAGCCCAAATTAATTCTGATATAATTATAAGACGCTGCCACTGTAGCTTTGTTATGGACAATTGTATAGTTTATAAGAAGCTACGTATCTATATATACCTACTTGATCTTTACCATTTACATCATAATCAGTTGTATTAGAAAATCCATTGCTCTTCGAAGCAATGAAATTACGACTGCTTATGACGTAGTTTGTGGAGATAGGTACATACAATTTAATTTCTATTAAATAACATGTAGGTACAATACTCCAGTTGGTCTTCATTTAAATTTATGACGAAATATTTTTAAAACAAATGATTATTTTTATAAAAACAAACGATTTTTAACATTATCACTGTTCCATCATACAATGACAATATTTTATGAAATGTTTAATAGAAGCACTATTTTTGTCCACATACAGGTGTTGGATTTACGCACCAAAATATGATATGTTGAAAAATAAGTACAATTTGGAGGCGAATGAAGTTATCATTTAAATTTCCATATTATATGTTTATATAAATCTAACGACTTATTAAGATAAAGTCCAGGGATTTTTGCTCTATGCAAAGTTTATCACATTTTGAGAGTTCACAGTTCAATTATTTCACCCTCTTCAAGATTCTTACATTTTAGATAGATTCCGTGAACACATTATTTTGGTTGTAAAAGTGATGAATCATGTTATAACGATTATTTGAAAAATACAGAAGTTCTAATATATTTTTTACCTAAGTATTATTAACTCCTTTTAATTTATTAACTCCTTTTGATCGTTTCATATGTAATGATCTTCTATTTGAAACTGAAAACGACGAAGCAATAATGCAAATTGTGTGATCTAAAGATGGAGTTCATATGGTTTATTATTGTGTATATTTTAATAAAAAATACAATTAATATTGTTGTTTTCTTTCCTAAATGTCACTCATTGACCTAAATATCTAGCAGATAACAAATATTAGGTATACGGATTCAAAATTAAACACGTGTTATATCAATATCATTATTATGTATTTATGTATGTAGTACTTAAACTTGGAGCTAAAACATTTTATTAATAATTAATAACTAACATATTTAATATCATATCTTTTTCAACAATGATCAGGCAAAAACTGTTCTATTATGGTTCCTCTCAATTACAAAAATAATTTATTTATACTCAGAATTTGATCGAAACTTACTTAGTAACTCTAGTTATTTTTGAGACAAGAAAATGACCAAATTAGGTCTACGTGCTTAGTACCTAATGAGTATCTACTTAGTAACAAAATATTAATCCATCTATCTATACGTAAGCAGAAGCAGAAATAATATAACAAAAATATATAAAGATGTTATCGATAAATGATATAGTAACACAAATATCCTAAACAAAAGCTATACTTACACAAGTGACATTAAGTAGGTATTTAAATACAATTACTCTTATTTAAAGATTAGCTTCTATATTTCTTAAAGTTAAATAAATATAACCTTAACGCGATAACTAAAATAAAACTGTGTTCAACAAATGGAAGCAAGGTGAATATATCTAATTATGTTTCATATCAGTTTTTAGAAAATTAAGTAGACAAACAATATCGTAACTGGGATAGCATTTACTTATAAATAGAAATAGTACAATGACTTTTAGTGATTCGATCAATATTTCCAAAGTGTTTGTTCACACCATGATCATAATTGACATAATCTTCTAACACAAAAAATTGCCACTTTTCAGCAATAGACCTCGTTTAATAACCGTTTGTAAATAGTAATTCAATGAGACTATAATATAACAATACTTAACTGTTTCTAGGTAACATCGCAAAAACAATAAAAACACATGGCAAAAGCAACAAACAAATAATACTTAGACAAGGAATGCAAGAGCGATTAATAAGAGATAATTCTTATTTCTTTTGAAATGAAGCGCGTAACTACACGTATATTGAATCACAAACTTAGGAAATACTTGACTTGAAAGTATGTAGGTTCCCACTAAATATAAAATGCTACATACAGTAGAATTTAGTATCTAGTTGTAGCCATTGAACAATTTAAACCATATATTAAAACAAGTTCACTAGTAGGTAGGTACTCCGCGGAGTAGGTACCTATTAATTCCATGAGTGATACAACGACAAATACATTGATCAGAATGTAAATGTCGTGGCATACTACATTTGTCACTTTCTATCAAAATGCTCGTTTTGGTCTCAATCACCAACCCCAATTTATATTATAAATGCAAAAGTGAGTTTGCGTTTTATCCTATCACCAAATCTTTTGATCTTCTTGAAATTTCGCATCCATATAATACTGAATACGGAGAAGGACATAAGCTACATTTAAACTCGTAAAGGTGCTGTTTCTTTGGAAACTATCTTAATATACCCCCACCGGGACCTACCCATAGCTCACATTCGGGCAGGCAGACAGGCGAAGCCGCGGACAAAGTTAGGGATTATTTATTTCCAGAATAGTGTATATAATACCAAATTGGACGGCGAAGCGATTGCGCAAGCTTCTTTGTTACAATATAGTCATATGAAAAAGATTATATTTTACCAATAAAAAAATATTGCAGCTAGTATGGAAATAAGTATAAATGGATGTTCACTATGATTATAAATACCACAATTATTATTAATTCATTTTCATTTATATAAATATACATAAAACATACATATTTCTACCATTCAATATTTGCGGGATGTTTGCACTATACATAATAAAGAATAGCAAAGAAATAACTTTCATAAATTTGCATATTCTTATTTCCATAAATTTGCATACGCCAAAATTCTTAAGGCAGGCACCTAAATGTGTATCTAGATATTGTTATCCACCTGATAGGCATCATTTTCGTGCACTTGCACCGTGGTAGTGATAATTTTGCGCCAGTAAGATCAAAATGAAAAATGTTTGTCATAACGTAATCTGAGGTCATTTATATTTACATTTGCGTTTCGTTTATAAATAAAAGTTAGGATTACTTATAAAACATTTATACTTATATACAATGAAACAAGAAAACGTATATGATTTATCGGTTCCGAGAAAGCGAAAGATCGGACATCGAAAGTAGTATGGATGGAATTCATTTGAATAGTAGTTACATGAAATCGTTTTCTTTATCATGGTTATCTTAAACTAAAATGACCCTAAAGGACAGATTTGTGATTGTTTTACAAGTAACCCTGTATATAATATTAAATATCTGACAAAACCTATAATTATTTAATCTAAAATGACTACACAATCTACAAATTTCCAATGGCAAGTTCGTATTATCTTTGGTTCTTTAGAAATAATTTTATACACGTTGAAATATTACAAGCTGTATATAGAAACTTGTATTTTAGACGTCTATTACACTTTACACTTTATTTACATTTAATTTTATGTCCACTACGATACATATCACACCTACCTTTACAATCCTTTTCGCAAAGCCGAAGTCGCCGTGTTGCGCAATAGTTTAGCATGTGTAACAAATATTTGTAACTATATTATGTGGTACCTAACGGATTTGGCTATAATACTATAAAATTATATTTAAAATCATTTACACATCGTCTAAGATAATATTTTCATAATGACATCTTGTTTAGCTACGAAACGAAAGCGGATTCCTAAGAAAAACGACGAACTATATGTTGATGGGTAATGAAGGATATGACAGTGCAAATACGATAAAATCGATGAACGCACATTATGTGCGTTTAAAATCCTTCCTATTTAAGATTAAATAAAGTGAAAACATAACATGATAATCAAAATAAATTATAACCATTTCAACAACAATAAGAGGTAGGGGTTGGAAAATCTCAATAATAAATACAAATGCTATCATAGTATGACACCTTGACAAAAATTAAATCCTAAATAATTTAAGGCAATAGTAAAATTTTTCAAGTAATTCGCCGTATGTTCCACAAAGTTTGTTCTTCAACCCATGGATTTAGTAAGTACTACGTACAACGTAGTACTTACTAATTCCATGCTTTAACCTAATACTTTAGTACAATGAGTCCAAAAAGAGCAGAAACGGATTTTTGATGAATATATTTTTTTTATCATAGCAACACTAAATAGAATGGTCGTGATTGGTTGAAAAATACAGTGTTGCCAGCACAGTGAACACAGGGCCCCCGTATATTATCCACTCTTTTTAGACGAATTAATATCTCTCTGAAAATAATTACATGTACCTGACATAAGGTTAAGAAGGCGTATTTACACCAAGCGAGCGAATGCTCATTTTTATCCCCCCTCTCTGTCCAACCGATGCCTGGGTTATGGGTACAAAAACCCATAGGGTTATGGGTACAAAATGAACATTCGTTCGTTTGGTGTAATCAGCGTTAATTCAGTGGTTCGTTTATCCAGTATGTTGGGCAAATTCATTGGAATTCGTCATCGGAGCTGAGAAGGGTAGTCTTTTCGTGGTAGTTGGTGGCGTGGCTGATGGTGGCCACGCGTTGCGGCGGCGGGCGGGGGGCGAGGGTCGCGCCCTCGTCTCGCTTGCCCGCTCCCGCCCCGGCTCGCATCACTAGTTATCAGAAAAATAATAATGTAAGTTTGCGATTTATTCGAAATATGGCGATATACAGTATCAATAAAGAGTAGAAAATATTATTAATGAGGACGATGAGTCATCTTGGCTGGCAAACCCTGAACGTTTGTAAACCAGTCTTGACCATTTTATTCTATTTGGTGTAATGAAAAACAAATGTAGTTAGAAATCTGTTTTCTACTCTTTGTTTTTGTGATTGATACATTACGCCATTTTTTGACATTTTCTTGTCTACGTATATCGTGCACTCGATTATGTAACAAGATGCAAGTGTATAAGAGCGTCCTCTGCATGAGAGATAAGCCTCTCTGAGTCAAAACCACACGTGCCACAGACATAGGCCATTTCATAATGCAATACTGCTACCGTCCTCAACGTGATTTGTAGTTATTGTAAAATTGTGTAAGTGCTCTACCATCACGAAGAAAGTGTTCATTAAGAGGCAATTTGTGCTTGTAATAGTTTTGTAGAATTGTAAGACTTGAGCTTATTTAGATAACTCTATATTTTGAAGCATAGCATAATATTCTACTTTTTATACTTACTCGATATTAGACTTCTTTATTTATTCAATCATGTTGGAAACGATACAAACGTTTACCTACGTATTACTATATAATGTATCAGTGAATAGTTGATTAGACCACCACCAAAATAATAAAGACCGGACAAGGTATGTTATAATATATATATATATATATATATATATATATATATATATATACATATTATTATAGAAAGGTTTGGGTTGGTTTATTAGTGCTCCAACATTATGGGAAAGATCATTTTCAGCCGATGACGTCTCAAGCAGGTACGACTGGTATGTGGCGTTTTTGTGCAAGAACTAATATCGCCTAAAAATGTGTATTGTTTTGTGGTATATGTGTACTGTTATGTGTTTCTTCAGAGGTAACAAAATAATTTTGTCCAGTTGCCTATTGTAAGTACTTTTAATTGTACAATTAAATAACTCATGTTATTTTTTTTGAGAAAGTTATTTCTAGTTCAACATCTGACCCCAAGTGGAGTAAAAATACGATAAAACAATATCAATGAATAAATATTGTTGTTCCGAATTCTGAAATCGAGTCAATGAAATCAGATTATTAAATCGGATAAGTAATATTAATTTAGATTAAAACTAAGCTAATGCGACCCTGAAATAAATGTTAGTAGATGTGTATGTTTTAGATGCAGTAAATAACAAATTACGTAAAGAAGTAACATTTATAAAGCATGCCAACAAATCAATGATAAAAAGCCATTCCAAATAATACTAAACTTTCTTACCTTAGTACGAAATGATTCTTCAATCCTATATTTTTAAAAAAATTAATTTGGATATAAAATTCCAGAGTCAATATAAGATGAAGAAAAATATATAAGAATATTTTTTGTAAAGTCGTTTATTTATAAGTGAAAGAAGGCCAAGTACAATGTGTTTTAAATTCGTTACTAATTTCGATTTTAACTTAATTAAAACGGAGATAAACTTAGAAAACTTAGAAAAAATTATTTAATTTTAATAATGCTGTTACAAAACATAATCTTTAATACTATATACAATATTATCGAATAATAATAAAAAAAGAAAATGATTGGCTGCACAGGTTGTTCTTTATTAAATCGTTAATAATAACGTATCTCTTATAATGCCGTTCTTTGGTTTGGCGATAGAGAACGTAATTTTATATTTGTTTTTTTTTTATTTATTTATTTAAAAAAATATTTTTTTTTAGTATATACAACCTGCTTAGTGCCATTAATGATTTTGTTAGTACTCCAATCAAACCTAGCTTCTCCTAAAGGATTTAATCCGCTAACTATTTAAGATAACTAACAAAAATTATACAAAAAAGAAATAATAAAATCACAGAAAAATAAACAAGTACACAATAAAATAGGTACTAGGTATAACATTTATGCTACTTAGACAAATAGTTAAGGTCCAGTAATGCGCTTATTATGATTGAATCGTAATCCCTGTAACACTAGAAAAATTAAATATTTTAATGACCTGGCAATGTTTCTAAATGAGTCGTTTTAGATTAAAAAAATTCTTTTTGTACGATTAAAGCGAAATAACTATTTTATTGAAATGCTGCAAACTGGACCAGACTTTTTATCGATAAATAAAAAAATACTTAATTAAATGGCAATGATTAGTCCGAAAAGAGCGAAGTTTATAACAGAATACAGCTATCAAACTTATACAAAATATGGTAGCAAAAGAGAAGACATATATGCCTCAAAATTTAATGATATTTTCATGAAAAAAGAAAACATATTTTGTACAAATTTGAATAACCTTACTTTAAATAATAAAAAAAAGTTTTTTTTTTTGCCATTTTCGTTGAGTAATTAGTTCGGACTAGCCAAATACCTTCATATTTTAATAGGTACAAAAAGTTATTAATCAATCATGTTCTAACCCGAGCACCGAAGACCATAGTAAACATTTTTAGATTTTTTTTTATTATTGCAAGAAAACATATTTTTATTGAAAGTCTTGTTTATTCTTTTACTAATTTTGAAAATATTTATATTATTTGCCGATTTTTTAAATTTCGAAAAGCAATGGTTAGTGATGTTTCCATGCTCGGGAATTATGTATGTTTATTATGTATGTAACAGACAGACATATATGCACTTCATGCAGAGCACAGCTATGGCAGAGCTTATAGTTTCTCATAAGGCAGGTGGGAAGTGACATCTGAAAGAAAATAAATCCAAAAATAAAACCTAGCCTACTAAAAACTAGTTCCAAAAATAAAAACTAAAGATTTTTACAAAAGAATAAAAAATAAATGGGATTTTATGATGATGTAAAATTAAGATTTATCAATCAATTGTAACACGTAATAACGATAGGGAAAAAATCCTTGAAATGTATGGGCCAGTGTGGTCGAAGAGGAGACTGTAATGAGTTTATCTCACATGCATCGTATTTATTATGTAATTATTAATCTCATGCACTTTTAATAAGTGATGTAAAAATTTAGGTTATTAGAAAATTTTATTATTACGTAGTTATATAATGGCACAACGTGGCTTCACTGCCCTGGGAAATTCGGGATTGACATATCAAAACAACTTTCAGACTTGACCAATCATACCCTAAATCGACTGTAAGAGATCCCTACATAGGATAAGTCCGCTGTACATATATCTCTTTTGTATTTTATGTACTCATTTCTCGTACAAAATAATTACAAACAATATTAAATATACTTAATAGAATCATGCGTTTAAGGACGACCACTCTGGCCAAATAGAATCGGCAAACAAAATGTGAGAGGCAGCGTCACGATGCACAGACAAGCTGCGGGGTCACTGACCTGAGCTGTACTGCGTGTACTGCTGGTACTGAGGGTGGAAGTTGTGGAATGCGTCCGTCATTATGTCCTTAGGGTTCACTGTCTCCTAGAAAAACATTATAGATATTTATTAGTCATTAATTTAATTTTTATTGTTGTAAGTATTACGTTGCGAGCACGAGGGAACAAGGGGGACAAGGAAGTGCAGTGCATGCGCAAAAGTTTACGTCAAGGTAGACGGTGTAACTGAAGGGAGAGCAGATAGGTAAATAATGTTTTGTTGTGTGCGCATCATTATATGGATTGTAGCTACTCGTATTTTCTAGTATTTCTGTTATTATTTAACAGTAGGTATCTGAATATTTTTTCTTTTCTGTTCGTCATGGTTATTCAGACATTCATTTACGCCCAGTATCTTCCCAATTTCTTTCCAAAAGTCAAAGAATAAATTATAAATGGAGGTATGCAAAGTGTAAATCCGGAAGTCAGTTTAAAATATGACGAAATCAGAGGAGGAATAGTATTTTAGAACATTGGCAGTATTGTACAAGTTTCAAGCTGTCAACCTTGAGACTGCTGGAGATGGACTGCATGGTGAGCGCGCGGCGCGGGTCGCGGTGCGCGCGCGCGTAGGCGAGCGCCGGGAAGGCGTAGCGCAGCGCCACGCTCGCCGCCAACATCTCGATGCAGATCAGGAAGTTCTGGTACCCCGCCGACACCGTGCCCGCCGACGTGCGCTCTCCCGTCTCCGTCATCGTGGGCGCTATCACCTCTGCCTTCTCGAGGATGGCTAGCGCCACACCTGACGACATTCATATTCATACTTATTTAGATATATACCAACGAACCTCTTTCTATTCAAATATAATATTGTAATCTGACAGATAAACTAACTTCTAGATAATGGCTTGGGGCTTTAGGGACGACTAGCACATGTGAAACACAATTTTAATGCTATCTGTATGATATGTTATATTTAGGCTATCTGATACTTTACCAGCAAGTGGTGAAACAGGCACTAGAGTGTACAATGATGGTCTTTACTTATAACTTAGGCACCTTCTACAAGTATTCAACTAGAAAAGGTACCTTACTGGGGGGCAGTCGCTTACGGCGTATGCGCATCAATAATAAAATGACATATCTGCGACTTTCCTCCATAAAGTACCTTTTCTTGCAGATTGTAACATATTATCAATTGCCAAGTGGAATTCCCGTCACTGCCTACCCCCGTGGGAAACAGGTGCGATATTATATGTATGTGTCGTAATTTATTTTTCTAATTTTTTTATACAGACCGCAAGTTTAGATATCAAAAGTCGCCTTTTTAACATCTAAAGTATCGAAACTGTAAACATAAATAATTATTGTACATATTTAAGAGCTCGAAATATTCAAGGTAACGTAGTGGAGCTCCTTAAAAGATGATTAACTCAAATTCCGAGCAAACAATAAATCCATATTTTAACTCTGGTGTTGCGCGTGCACTAAATCTGTTTACTGGATTATACAATAACAAGATAATTTAATTAGTCTGTGTAATAATAAAAATAGAAGCACTGATAACAAACATCATAAACAGGCCAATTTCATGTGTACTTTAGTTCAAAAACTGTAAACAAACTAAAAAGATTTCACTTGCAGAGAACGCCTTAGATACAATTATTATTAACTTTTAAAAAAGTGCAATAAAATTAAAAACTAACAAAAAGTGTGTGAATATGACTGAGACTGACCTTGCCAGAACGAGAGGAAGATAATAGACTTGACGGTGAAGAACTTCAACACGGGATCAAAGGGCTGCAGCATCTCGCGCGTGGCGCCCAGGAACATAAAGAGGCCGTACAGAGCCAGCGTCACCGAGAAGTTGGACAATATCGTGATATAGATGTAGCCGCCGCTGATGCTCCAGTCGCCGTCGCGATAGTGGCCCGCCGCCTGGAAATGTTCATTATTGTTAGCTGCGCCCTGCTTATTCCAGGTTACATTCTACCCGTATACCAAATTTCATAACAATCGGTCTATCGGTAGACTTTGCATGAAAGAGTAAGAAACATCCTCACAAACTTTCGCATTTATGGATAGGATATAAATGTAATTAATTATTTTAAAAAAGCTTTTGCCCACATTTGCATCTGCAGTTGCCTGTTAGATTTGGGTCATGAATAATATCTATTCCGAATTTTATAAAAAATCGTTTAGCCGTGAAAGCGTGACAGGCAGATTTTCGCATTTATATTAGTATGGAAGTATGGATTACGAAAGACTGTTATTCCCTGCGGTATTCTTTCTTTACGCCTTTTAATTAAAACAAATTGATAGCTTCATTAATGATTGTTAGTTTACACTGAAGATAATATACCGTCTCCTGTCTTCAAATTATTAGAACGTGACTTTAACAATTTATCGTAACTTTCTGTAGCGATATCATATCAAAGTGAAATTGCATCATTAACATAATCAATTTTAAAAATCATCATTTCAATTGCAATAAACTGAATCACTAGAATATTAAAGTCCGATCGATAAATACATATCGCAGATAAGAACAATAGTCATAAAGATATTTTTATACGAGTAAATATTCGATTAAACATGTTCGCTAAACGCCATTTCTAGGCCTTTCAGTATAAAATGGGGACGTTAACTAATTGGTAACATGCGGAAAAAAATTATCAGACATAGCGTAAAATTTTCTCACATAGCTAAGTGATAATAAAAAACCTTGGGTATGTATGTATATACAAGATTGCAAATTTTCATACCACATAGTCCACAGTCTGGTAAATATATCAGTCTCTCTCCATCTTATATGAGCGTGCCTCCGTTTGTATTTTTCGGCTGTGACGTCCCAAAGCCTGTAGTCGGCGTAAAAAATAAAAGTTTGAAGATTCGGCCATGAATTTACGACCGACCGCTTATTTCTTTGAGATCGCTATTGTTGCCTATTAGTTATTGAAACTTTATACCTATTAGTCACACGGCTAGGCTATGTTTCTTTTGGTCGCGTACGACATCCACAGGAA
This sequence comes from Plodia interpunctella, assembly GCF_027563975.2. Classification (NCBI taxonomy): domain Eukaryota; kingdom Metazoa; phylum Arthropoda; class Insecta; order Lepidoptera; family Pyralidae; genus Plodia; species Plodia interpunctella. The sequence continues at coordinate 6,828,159 of NC_071303.1, forward strand.
TATATTTTAGGCTCTTATTCTAGGGCGGGAACTATACGCCGCGCGTAGGTTTATCAGTAGAACATATTGTATATATATGTCCCAACTCGTGCTGAAGTTTATAAATTTATAATGCAATCGGCTAAGGAGCCCTTCCCTGCCGGCTGTAGTGTGTAGAATATTTCCTCTTGGGCATCTTAAATATTATATATATCTCAGTCATTTATGTATAGGGTACCCTGTCTCTGTGAATATATTTTGAATAAAAACAAACTATATGCTAGAAAAGGTAGCTATTTTTTGGAGTCCAAAAAACTGTAGAAAACCTTACCTCTTGTAAAAGATCTTCAAGTGGTTTTCGAGACATTTTTTATTAATTAAAGCAATGGTTTTCACCTTCAAAATATACGCTCCAATCAAATTACATCACGCAAAAATATAGATGCTTTTTTACGTTCAAAATAATGCTAGCTGATAATATGATAAATTTGCATAGGAGCAAGAGCTGGTATGTGGATTGTTTACAGAATCTCAGGAACCCAAAAAAGGGAGAAAGGGACAGACAGACGGTACAGCTGAAACTGAGTTTATTAAAAAGTCTTATGTGAAAATAAGATAAAGCTTTTAAATAAGATGCCTTACCTGCAAGAAAATGATAATGAAAGCGCAGAGTGGCTTGATGAGACAGAACTGTAGGGTTGCCTGTTTGCAGAACCGCAGGAACCCGATGGTGTAGGTGGCGCCGGACAGGCAGCAGGTGCCGTTGACGCACGACGCCCGCACCGGGCGACCCCGCAGCTCCGACATTATGTTGCCTTCCCCGCCCAAGTACTCGTAGCATAGGGACAGGAAACTGTATATCACTAGGGCTGAAATGGAAACAAAGCTTATTTTCGTTATATTATCGAACTAAAGGCCCGCTTCGGCTTCGCAAGGGTAAAACATCATAATGATATACCCTAAACCTTCCTGTCTGTTTTTGTCTTTGAAATTTACAGTTGACTATAAAGTGTACAGCAAATTTTCAATAAATTTGAGTAGGTTAATGTGCTATTGACAGTACGTACAGTAAGTACTTATGTGTGATGCAAACTTGAAAAACCTAGAATTCGAGTTTGGATAATGTACAATCTCGACTTTGCTTAAATTTCGAATTTCATTTTCCTTAATCCCTATGAACTGGCGAAACAGGTAAATTTTACTATATCCGAATAAAAATAGATCCTAGAATAAATAGTACAGACGAAGGAATATAACAGTACACTATATATAGTATGCAAAGGATCAATATAAAACCATTTAGCGTGATTGTATATATTCTCAGCGGAGTCGTTTTCATGTGGAATATAGCTGTGTTTCATTGACCTCACAAACCGTTGTCGTATGTGTCTGTATGTCCTTTTAATTATTCAAATATTTCAGCAAATAAACAGAAGGTTATTTAAAAATAACATTCAATCAAAAATCTGCTACAAAGCTGCCTTATATAACTTTATCATATTAGTAGGATTCTGACTTCCACGTAGAAGAAGTAAGGAAACCTAACACTGCAGTAACAAACAAGAAAAAATGGTCATCTTTGGGACGATGTGAATCATCCAATATACAACGTGACGTCATTCAATTAGCCGCAACGCCATACGTGTTACCGAAGGTGTGCCAGCTGTTTTATCGTCACAAACTGCCGTATTATAGGTATGCAAAGGAGTTCTTAGTACAGGAGTTACATTATTGATCAGATATTATAGTACTATCATTGTACCATTGTATAGTTAATAGACATAAGTCCAATACATATAAATCTTGTGTACAATTACTCTGAGAAATACACAATAAAAGAAAAACTGTAATAGCGGTTTTGTTCCAAATAGAGGTAGGTATATTTAGACGACCAATAAATTGATGATAAAAGTACTTACAATCAAACGCAAGTCAAGTAGGCCTGGATGTCTATTTTGGGTAACTAGACACCTAGTTACCCAAAATCATTGTCAATTCGCTGTTGACTGTATCTTACATTTATAAAAATACGTACCTTCATAACAATCCCGTACGGTAAAGAAGTAGACATAATAAGAGTTTCCCGTGAAGAAGAGAAGCGAGATCCAACTGTGGATACCGTAGATCGGCACGATGAACAGAATGCGCACTATCCAACGCTGCTCCGATGGGTTCGTGTACCAGCGGAGGTGTTGGTAGATCTGCAATGGATAAAAAACTAAATAAATTAAACAAAATGAAAGCTGTACAATGCTGCTTCGGCTAAAAGCGGAGGTGTTGATACCAGAGATTAAAGTATATTTTAACAATTCCTTCTTAAAAAATGACGTCGATTATTTCTTTTTGTATCGGAATGAGATTAAAAGCTTATTTTATATTATTCTTCTCTTTTTACTTCTTTTTACTATGGAATCCATTAAATGTAACTAATAGTTAAGAAAAAAAATCTAAAGAATTAATAATGTAAAGAAAATCTTGCAGTCCGACGCAGCAGGGCCCTCTGTTTTCTAATATGTAGCGAGATTATTCATGTGGCATACATTTTTAAGGTTTTTCAGCAATAATTATCCATTATTGGAAAATGATAGATATGTTTAACATTTTCCACGTGGAAAGTGACAAATGACACTTCTTACTTAACTAAATGTTTGCTAGTAAACTACTACATACTATCTACACTACATGGGTTGACTATAACCGAGACCTCAGTTTCATAAAAATCTGTGAAGTAAATTTGTGTATTGTTGCATTTAACACACATTTACACACACATCAAAATTTTCGTATTAGCCTTTTACTTTTTAATATATATTTAAAATATATTATGGATGAGATAAAAGAAAAAATAAGATATTTGCAAATAAATACAACGCTTTCTGTTTATTTGAAAATATCGTAGTTTTTCTTCGGTCTACAATTCGCACAATAAAAACAAACAATCTTAGATGCGTGTTGTTAATTTCCGGCAATCTGCATACGATATTCCACTGACATACATGTCAGCTCCACGCCACTACATGCTTGGACTCATAGTAGTGATTAGATTATTTAACATTTTTATTTTCAGCGCGCTTTTGCAATATTTATCGCCGTTAATATTACACAAGAATGACGACAATATACTATTTGATCACATGTGCAGCTGTTGATGTAACTTCAAAACAAGATTTTGTCTTTAAAATATTGTCATTTAGATATATGTACATCAAATGTTGACTAGCATCTTCATGGATCAAGTCATCAGATCTTCATTCCGCCCATTGGTAATTAACGAATGAAATCCTTTGATTGGTTATCTCTTTCTTTTGACTATAAAATTATCAACGTAAATAAGTAGGTTGAGATAAAATAACTGGGTCCATACAAAAATACACAAACAGCTAGGACATGTCTGTCAAGGTGTATAGATGGTGCGCATACTGCACAACGCGGTGGAAACATGGGTGTATCACTACAAAAGTTAATAATGATGAATACCCACTGTAAAAGTGACTCAGTTATTGTGAAATAATCTTAACATATTATTTTTTCATAAATATTTGTATTTTCACTAGTTGTTACAACAACAATATTAAAAATATGCATTCATAGTCTAGTGCGTTTAGAGTGGGATAATCCACCTGCAAAAATGGCCATGTATAATACAAAAGGAGCTAATGTGTAGCAGTATACTTGGGTTTGACGTCATCATTTCGCAGAAACACCATGATATACACACGCTGGGGACATTGTGGCCCAGAAATGTATCAATGTTAGTTTATGATTATGTTTGCTAGACACTCTCCATCGCAAGCACAGAGAGAAAATGTCGTACATTCCTGATGATTAGCCATAGCATAAAGCAATTGTTGTTTTCTTAATAATAAACTGTTCGACTGTTTGATTGACAAACATTGATCTTATAGAACTTCGGAATCAAAATGAAATATACCAATGACCCATCTGATTAAAACTAATTTTTTAATGACTATCTATGACTGACTAAGGTTCGTAATCATGGAAATAAATAAGCGATTACGATAAGAATCGTCAAGATTGGACACTAATACAACCATATTACTGGATCATAGCAAATGAATGAACAATAGGACTGATGTAACTAAGCAGAAAAATTTGATAGTAGGTAGTTAACGTTTTCTCTGCATACTAAACTATGCATTTTCAATGTAAATCCCCGATTAGAAGAATTTAAGTTTGTATACGTCATTATACCATTAACTAGTAGGTACGAAGTACTTACTAAATCCATGCATTATACCTATTTCGATCTTTTTTAAAACAAGTGTTATGGCTCCATCGTTCGCCAAAACGTTGATTTTGCCAACGTCAAGGTATGAGATTGACACGGAATACAATATGTTATAATATCAATATTGAAACACGGTTCAGTGTATAACCTAAAATATAATATATATACATACATACGGATATAGGGAATAGTAAATAAAAATTATAAGTATATATTATTATTTAGTTGTTTGTTTGAAAGGTGACATACCTAAACGAGTGTTCTTAGATGATTAAATGACCGGGGTTTTAATATGTAATATTCATAATATCTTGAAGTTGTATTTGTAAAGGGAAAACATGATAGACAGAAACATGTGACATAAATATGCATAAACTTGACTCGTTTATCAGTAAATACAAAATGCGAACATAACTACCTAGACCATTGACGATAAACTGATAATAGCACAATAGAATTGCTAATATGATTTCTTACTGGGCGTCGTTTCGGCCATTAGTAATATAATGCAGCACATAGGTAAAACAGACCATAAACATGTATTCAAAAACTCATAATAATTCGTCATGAATTGGACAATCCTATTACATCTTTCTAGTTATCTTGTTCAAAATTGCATCTTGTATCTTGTTTCTTAGAACTGGGCGGGACACCTGGCAACGCGAAGTGATTGTGTGGAGTAGGATGCTAACAGAGTGGTGGCCTATAACATAGATGCCCAGCGAAGCGTAGGACATCCGAATTCCAAAGGCAAGATGGGTCGATGGCTTGAGAAAGGTCGATAGGAAGTGTGAGGTGAATGGCATAAATTGATTGAGGCCCCAGCAGAGGGATTTACCTATATGAGTCTGCTGATGATGATCGTGTTTCTGGTCTGTCTAAATGGAAGAGTAAGTACCTATTTCCGTAAAGTACACAGAGAATGACAGATTTAACAGAAACGGAATAATAAAGACGTTAACCACATCTTTAATGTTAATTGTATTGCATTATTATGTATTGCGATACACCCCAGCAATTACGGTAATTAAATTATGCGATTTTTTGCGCGGAGTGAATGACATAATCTGATGATCACAGCGGGCAATACATTGTACCTTGGCAATACGCTCATTTGACTCATCGTTCGTTGACGCCATTTTGACGCTTCCGGAACCGGAACTACACTACTAAAATCCATGTTCGCTTTTAAATTACGTTCTATATCTTAGCATCGCATATACATATATGAAAATTTGTAAGAGTTGTTCTAAAATAGGTTTCAACGAAATATGGAATTAAACCTGGGATGTTTTCCAGGTTCCACGATCTGATTTCAAATTAAAACTTCGAAAAAATTTGTAACTGTACAGTACAGTTTGGGAGACTATCGCAAATTAGGTGTGTATGCACTATAGCTAGATTAACTAGATTCTATTTCCGTAGACTCAAGCAAGTGGGAGCGTCAGTAAACGCTTTCACGCAAGTATAGTAGGTCTACATAAGTACTCACTGTCTACATTACATACGAGTATTAATAGTGTATAATAATACTAGTGAGTAATAACCTTTATTTTCATGTAGCGTTGTCAACGAGGGCGTAGCCATCCATCCACCTTTAGGTGCCAATATAATAAATTAATGGGACAGTATAGCCTAGGGTTGCCATCCGTATTATATTTAGTCAATTATATATATTGTACGAGAGTAATATCGTAAGAAGTCGATTATACATACATATTATACGACATTACAACTTAAATCTAAGATACTTATTAAAAATTTCTATTTAGAACGTAGTTAGCGTCCCCTACCCAATAAGGTAGGTAGCGTCCCCTACCCAATTACCTAGTTATAGCTAGTCCCGGGTTCGATCGCCGGTCGGGTCATGATGTAAAATGATCTTTTTCTGATTGGCCCGGGTCTGGGATGTTTATCTATATATGCATTTGTTACAAAATGAAGTATCGTTGAGTTAATATCCCATAACACAAGTCTCGAACTTACTTTGGGGCTAGCTCAATCTGTGTGATTTGTCCTAATATATATTTATTTTATATATTTATACCTTTAAGATGAGCCCGGATTGACAATCAGGGATGAAATATAACAATTAGATGCATGAATATACGAATAAAGAAAAAATTAAAGTGTACTATTTTTTTCTTGTAAATCTCCAATAGTACTTACTACAAGTAATATATTCATTCTGTAGGTACGCTGTAGTAACAATGAAAAAGCTATATAAAGTACCTACTTCGGCCGTTTTTATAATGCCAGGTGGTACTGATGCAAAGAAAACGTAATACGCTTTCTATCATGTGAAAATCACGGTAAAAACCTGCGCATTAAGCTATTGCAGACGGCAATCATATCAGAACATTGAATAATGTAAACACGGGGTCATTTTAGGCTTGCCAACCCTACTATATAATAATCCTAGTGTCCTGTCCTACTAATTGAGCTAATACAGCAATTAATTAATAAATAATAATATACCTACGAAACTACAAAATTGTAGGTATCAGCATGGTAAACGTTTGTTCCTAAAAAGCTTAGCACAATAAAAAGAAAAATGTGCTAAAATAATATTTTTAATATGTACTGTAATATATATGTACTACGTGTACATTTTTTCTACGATGCTATGGCCCACAATGAATTAAATTTTTTTTTCTTTATTCTGATGTGAATTTATTTGATTTATGCCGACCGTTCGTAAAAACTTGAACAAGTTTTTAAATGTAACCGTACCGTACCGTAATGTAACCATGTAAAAAACGTACGTTAAATATGCAAATGTAATGCATAAAAAATTAACGCTAAAATTATATCTCGACGAGCTAAAAAGATATTCGCAATGACAGCCTGGTTTTAAGTTTTGTGTGAAGAAAGTAAAAAAATGTACAGCTGGCAAGCAAGGTTATAGGTGCTTATGAAGAATTAACCGAGACCTCAAAGAACAAAAATATATAAACGAATCTTATTGTGCTGCGTAATTTGCAAGAACCAGTACCCAATCACCCTGGTTTTTATAATGTACGTCGGTTATTTATAAAGTTCAAAAATAGTTTAAAACATCAACCACTAATGCCATGTCGGCAAGTAGGGTATCTACCTATAAGGGTGCAAGAAGAATAAAACTAGCTATAATAGAGAGATCCAATCCAATCCTAGATCTCTAATCCAAACAGCTTTTTTTAGTTTGAATCTGATGCTTTTCAATATACTAGGTAATAGTTTTTTATTTTAATGCATAAAATTTATAGAAAATATGCTCAGAATATCCACATACTCAAACTAAATTACTTCCACGATTTAAAAAATAGAACGCAGCTGTGCCATTTTTAAATTTTATTGATTGTCAAAGGTCAAGCTGTGGTCATCCGTCCAGAATCAAAACACATGGCGCCGTATTATACATTACCTGTTGGCAAGTAATAAAGAGTGCAGTCCACACGAACATGCCCGCAATGGTCTGAGCAGAGGCAGTCTGAAGGAACACCGGCTCCTTCAGCATGTCAGCCACCGTCTCCATGATCGGTTGGTGCGTGATGTTAATCACCTCCGTTGTCATCCTAGAAAAAAAGAAACATTTTTAAATCGTAGTACTGATGAAACTTGGATCATGTTCTAGACTTTAATCGTAATCTGTATTCGAATAGGTATCAAGATAGAACTTTCAACGCTGCCTGAGATGCAATAATCGTTGCAAAACGCTGTCTGTTGCTAAAGCTGCATATTTATTATGATAAATAATGTATCATAATAAATATTTAAAAATTATTTCTAACACAAACTAAAATACTGGGTGTAGACAGCAGAGTTGTGGTAGGTTCTCTGGGAAAAGTAGGGACTAAGAGAGAGGGTATTTTTAGAAATTCCCACGGGAACGGAAAAATTGTAATATTACGCGCGTACGAAGTCGCAAACATTAGTTACTTACTTCTACCACAGTATATGTTTATCCTATATACGTATTTGTTATAAAATATAGTATCATTGGGTTAGTATCCCATAACACAAGTCTCCAACTTACTTTGGGTTTAACTCAATCTGTGTGGTTTGTCCTAATATTTATTATTATTATTTGTATCTCCTTTTGGGATTCACGGCACATAGTCCGGTCCTTTGAGAGGCTTGCGTGGGGATATGGATCCAACACGTAGAGGCCCTTTGGAGAATTTTGATGTTGTGTAGGTCTCCCGCCAAGACCCACTCCCGGATATACCAATGAAATGATATGCCCATGAGCAGGTCTCGGCGGGAGTGTGAACTATTGCAGAATAATGGATAGAAGTACTGGTCTATAGAATGAAATTTGGATGGACTGAGAATGGGCTATTGCAAAGAGTGCGGTCACCTGCCATAATCATGATAACTGACTATTCAGTGGCAGGTGGTGACTCGCCGCTCACTAGATGGGCCCCTCAAATCAGTCGCCGTGATTGGCGACAAAGGGGCAACATTGACGTGGGCGGCTAAGGGTGTAGAGAGGTGAGTCTGCGGGGCGCGAAATCGTGGTGATCCAGTCAGACACCCCCGGCGTTATGACATTTTACACTTCCACCCTTCGAGCATATAGCTCTCGCGACTCCACTCTGGCCGGCCGATGAAGGCAAGCCACAGGTAGGGGTCCTGTTACCTCTCGGTTTCCACTCCGACCATGGGGAAGGAAGGCGGAGGTGAGGAACAGGGGCCTCCCCTGGGAGCACTCAGGTCCGTGGGGTCGCTACTCCCCAACAGCTCGCCACAAGCTGCCCTGCGGGCTTATTATTATTATTATTATATAATAAACATACTACTAAATACCTACGCAGTATACACGTACGGTACGGATAATAAATTTCGATCATTGTCTATCTTGATCATTTCGAACCCGATCGCATACAATCTTGACCAGATAAGGGGTGTGGTGGTGTTCTGTGATAATATCTAGCTATGGGGTTGAGCATGTAACAAGCAATAAGAGATAACTAGATAATCATGGTCGAGTTTACATAGGTTCTTTTCACCCATGCTTTTCACCAATATAATATTTCCTACAAACCAAAGCGCCTGGTTCGTCATAGAAAGTTAGGTTTACTTTCACCAGCTAGCATCTAACATCTAGTAGTCAACATGAAAATAAAACATTATTTTAAATTTCAGTTAATTTATTTGTTACGCATAATTGATTAAATATTAGATGGACATATTATTTGTAATATCTATTTATGTTATGCGGCCGCAGCGGTCGAAACCCACTGAGAACCACCATTTACAATATGCGCGGGAGGAGAAGCGCAATCTGTTTTTCATTTGCTACCAAACCGACACAAAGATACTTTGTATTTAGTAAGTTAGGTGTATTTAGTAATCTTAAAACAATTCATTCATATTGAATGTGTAATTGCTAATACTGGTGTCAGGTTTTATTCAAATCGCCTAAAGGCATCTGTAGTTGCATACACACTAGTGAACTAAACTGTCCAGCAATTTGCAGGATTTAAATCAATGATTACTGTGCTAGAGCACACACAGATTCAAAACATGTTACATATACAATATTAATTTGCATTGTTCTAATGTACTATGCTTCAATAGATAGACAAGGCCTCTGCAATAATAACAATGATTTAATATGACGACAGCAAGGTCTTGTGAGTAGTCAGAGTTTCTTTAAATCAAATATATTTGAGAAACACCTCAAAATTAATCACCATATTTCATCCAACAAGTACCTACTTATGTAGTCTAGTTACTTGTCAAGTATCAAGGAAATTGATAAAAGAAGATGTTTGTCTGTTTGACAAAAGTATTGGAACATTTTCAGAAGGTCCTTTATATGTAAGGAAGTTTATGAGAAGGAAGTTCCACCACCAAAGTGATGGAAGGAACAAACAAAGCTACACATAAGTTTCTTGTGTGTGAAGCCTAGGTACACAAACATTAGTCATAAATATTTTGACCATTTATCTGATTTGCTTAAATTTGATTTTTTTAAAATTTTTCAAGGTCTTGTACCTATAATATAATATAACTATATTTATTCTGATCATTGGAAGTACAGATAGTCAACATAAACAAAAACAACCATAAAAATAACTACCTACCTCAAAATAGGTACCTATCATATATGCATACCTGCATTCCTAAACATCAAGTATATTTTTCCAAAATTGTTACCAGATTATTGTGCAAACAAAAAAAAATATTATGATGACTTTATCATACATTGGCTATCACTAACAACAGCAAAACTAGAAATGTTTATATAAGACATTCATTGTTGCCTATTGCAAATAAGGCATAATATTTTTTAAATCTTAGTTGAGACCACAAGTGATAGAAACACCACTAAAAATACATTATGTGTGTGTAAGAGTAAAATGTAACATGTTTAAGAGTCATTCTTTTGTAATCCAAACATAATGTAGTCTGTTGCTATGATGTCACTAAGAAACAAAACAGCTGAATAAATAACATGTGAAATGAATAAATGGGACTATAAAACTAAATAGGATATTTAATTATGATCAATGTTCATAACTTTAATTTTAAAAACTTCACAGGCTTTCATTTGAAATTAAATAAAAAAATAATAATCAAAATTCTTTTCAACTTAGGATGATTTATGTAATCATTTTATTGATGTCAAAAATTTACTTAAAATTAAGTCTACTGTCAATTACCAGGTTTTAATTGTGTTGTAACATTTGAGACTTTTGGGATTGAAGCTCATCAGTTTTTTAACTATGTCAAAAATATTGGTTGAAGTAAGATACTTCGTGACCAAAGCTGGAAGATGGTAAATGAAACATGGGCTTAAGGAAGAGTATACATACTGTCAAATTATGCCATCAAAATGTTCAAAGAAATGACAATAATTGATTAATTCTTATGTTAATATGAGTTGGGTTAGTATGGGTTACATTTAGGTATACTTTTCAGCAACAGTGTCTTCACTTCAAAGTACACCTTTATAAGAATTTTTCGAACTGCAGTATGGAGACCTAAAGAAACAGTTTAAAATCTTCTAGGAGAAGAAACAAGATAGGTACAAGGCAGTAATTAAGATGTTCAATCAGCATTTCGAGTCGCCTACATGCTAACTAGGGCATTATGCAGAGAGCGCTAATTGTGACTTTATAAGATTGTACAAGTTTTATAATCGATTTGGAATACAGAAACAGCAAAACTAGATGCGGAACATAAAAATTGGAGGTCACACGTCTTGACATTTTGCTTGTTTGTACATCTTAGAGTGAAGGGGAGCTTTGTATTGATGTCGAACTAAACCCTATTGTTGCGCTACAAAAACATTGTTCAGTATTCATATGGTACGAATTATTTTCATAAAAGCAAAAATTACCTGATTAAATATTATGCACGTCTTCTAACTAGTGTTTTCCTTTTGTTAACAGATGTCATTCGTTATCAACACAGTGCACATATTGTTCAACCACTATAATATACGAAAATATTTCACTTTCTATTTACATAGGGGCTGACAATAATTTGCCTTTATGTAAAACAATACATAGAACAATATTTTATCAAAAAAGATTTCAATCTTGGTCGTAATCAATTTATTTTCACTCGCGAATTCGTGACGATCTTTCCTTCCTTCTTTCTTTTCTAAATACCATAGATTTAACTGGTCTATCTATAACCATAGATTACATCGGTATAGAAAATTATAAAGATATGATCCAAGGGAGAGTTGTGTGGCTCATTGATTTGCCAGTGGATTATGCAAAGCCCACAATGGCTACATTATTGTAGCACTTGTGGGCTTGTTGAACGGCGAGCCTATCTAGCTCGTAGAAAATAGAAGTATAGTAAGTAAAAATACATTATTACCCGAACTCTACATAACGCACATACAACACATAGGATAGACACAAAGAAAAATACTGGTTTCTAAAATAAGATGAACACAAGGGAGGGAAGTATTCTCCTATATTCTTGACTATCGAAAACTGATTTTTATTAGATTATTTTGAGTTTTTAGGATTTTTGAACATTTTTTTTGCAAAACCATGGGGTTCCAATCAGGACGTTTATCAAATATTTTTTTTTTCTTGTCTCTGATTCTTTCTGCCACTGCCAGTCATAGACAATCAACAAATAAAAAATGTCCGTCGTAAAAGATGTCCTAATTTTATTTGTGAATGTGTAAAAATCGTAGCTTGCGATGTAAATTATTTCGTAGTATTTACATTACATTGATAGAAGTGCTTAATATCTACAATAATGATTGTTCAGGAGCCTTTACAGGTATGTCATAAAACCAATAGTTGTACCAACTGTCAATGCATTTTGCTTTCGAAAAGGTATCGTAAAATCGTTTGAATTTCCAACAGGTGATCGTTTGGGATTGTCTCAATAATTACGAGTACGACAATGCTATATTTTTGGCAGAGAGATTACACGCTGAAGGTAAATAATCCCAATAATACTAGTACCCTCAATGTAAAACCAATATTTAATTTCGTTATCCACCTGCATTATTATGGTGTGTTATTGATTTTTACGCAACTGGTTCATTCACAGCGCAATGCAAGTTTCATGCGAAGTGCATTTTTTATGAATTTTGTTTTACTTTTCAGTTACGTCAGAAGAAACAGCATTTTTGCTGGGGACATGTTATTATAGAACTGGACGAGTGAATGAAGCCCATCATTTACTACAAAACTACCCATTATCATTACCACAAGCCAGATTTTTACTAGCAAAATGTTCAATAGAACTGAAACTGTGAGTATCTTGTTACTCTAAAAATTATCTTTTTCAAATTAGAATTATTTTCTTGTTTAATGGAGATGTATTTTTTTTACTGTCCATGCAAACCAAAATAGTTTTTCATTCATTTTGTAAACAATCAAACATTTCATATTAAATCTAATTCAGATATTTAGGTGAATTAAATAATTCTCTATTAATAATCATTTCCTAGATCTTTATAAAAGTAACGTAATTTTTTGAAGTTTTCATTGCTTTATTTCTAATTCACTAAAAGATGTTGTAAAACATGAAGAATGTGTGGTTGTCCACATATCAAGTTGCATAGGTTTTTATACCATTCTAATAGGGGGGCGAATTTGCACTTTATTTTGGTCGGTTGATGTGCTTTTTACATTTTTCATAGATAGATGATAGTGTTGTGAAGGTATTAGCATAGCTCTGTACTCAGAAACTGTACAACAATTATTGTGGAGTTGTCGTCTCAGATATTTGGCAGCAGTTTGGGTGTGTTGTGCCTTTTTCTGTGTTTGTGTCCGTTGGCAACACGAAACAGTATATGGTCTGTTGAGGGTTGTCCATTTAATTGTCTATGTACATACTTTGATGAATTAAAGTATGTTGATATTATAAAACTTTGCATACCTACTACTTTGTTTCAATGCTGACTGTATGTTTGTCTGATAGAAAATTAGTGCAGCCATAATAAGTTGTCTGGCTTTTTTGATGTTAAAAGTCTAAATTAAGTGGGGTACTTGTAACATGTTATTTCAAATTATTTTGAATATCATATTTCTATTTGGTAAAGAAAATTAATGGAGTAATAAAATAATGTTTGTATTGTTATTGAGACTTCAATAGGTTGAAGTATTGACAGTGTATGAATAGAATAATAATTACTGACTGACTAATAAATTTCATTACTCTTGATATGTACTCAACCATTCTATGTTATTATTTTTACAGATACAAGGATGCAGAAATTACTATTGGCTCAAATCTAGATATAGTGGCGTCAGAATTTGGCGATCAAGCTCCTTTTGCTCTACAGCTACTTGCCAAAATCTACAACATCACAGAAAGGAGAAGCAAAGCCGCCGAGGCTCATCGGAAAGCATTGTCATTGAATCCATTTATGTGGAAGTCATTCGCACAACTTTGTAACATGGGCGAAAAAATTGATCCTCACCAAGTATTTCAAATGAATAATACAGAATTTTCATTTGGCGTGACAACACTAATGAATCTAGTCAGCAACTCTGAAAATATATCAATTGTTAACGCCAACATTCCTAACAATAACACTAGTATAAATGCTAATGTCACACCAAACAATGTGGCTGCTCGTACACCCATGACCATGTCAACGAGCATCACTCCTGAAACCCAAGCCCCTGTCAAACGTATGCACAGCGTTTTCAGTGGTGTGGCGCCGATACCATTCTCTCCGTCTTTTGGCATGCTACCTATGGAAGAATCTCCTGTATTGTACACTCCGACACTCACTGATTCTAATGAGCAGAAAGCTATACCTAAGATAGTGAATTCGCTGCGAGCGCAAATGTCAGCGGTATTTAGTCCAGCACCGCGATGTCTAGGTCCAGCTCCGCGAAGATCGTCCAGATTGTTCAGTAATAACAATAGTAGCTACTCTGTGAAAGAAAATAATAAGTCACCAAGCAGGAAATTTGTAGCGCCCAAAAGTCCATCTAGGAAAAATAAGCAACGCATTGCCAAAAATATCAAAACAAATACAGTGGAAACAAATGAACGAAATAAAAATGTAGAATCTGTAACACCCACCATGACACCAAAGAATTCGAATGGTGTAGCATTGTTAAATTTGTTGAAAGAATTAGGTAAGGCTTATATGGCTCTGTCATTTTTAGAGTGTAAAAATGCCATCAAGTTGTTCCAAGAAACCCCAACTAAACAATTGGCTTCTCCTTGGGTGCAAACAATGATAGCGCGTGCACATTACGAATTAGCGCAGTATGAGCCGGCGGCCAAAATTTTTGCTGAGATTAGAAAACAGTATCCGAATCGGTCGGAAGGCATGGACATCTACAGCACCTGTTTATGGCACTTACAGCGCGAAGCCCAACTGTCGGCGTTAGCTCAAGATCTAGTAGAATTAAATAGGACCGACCCGATAGCGTGGTTGGCGGCAGGGAATTGCTTTTCGCTGCACAAAGAACGCGAAACTGCCCTAAAATTCTTCAAAAGAGCCGTACAGATCGAGCCGGATTTGGCGTACGCTCACGCCCTGTTGGGCCACGAGTATGCCGTCGCAGAAGAGAGCGACAAAGCGCTGGCGAGCTTCAGGACCGCAGTGAGCATCGACCCTCGCAATTACGTCGCCTGGTTCGGTATCGCCACGGTGTACGCGCGCCAGGAGCGCTGGAAGGCGTCGGAGGTGCACATCCGGCGCGCGCTGAGCATCCACCCGCAGTCGGGCGTGCTGCGCTGCCAGCTGGGGCTGGCGCAGGCGGCGCTGGGCAAGCTGGAGCGCGCGCTGGCCACGCTGGAGCGCGCGGTGGCGCTGGACGCCGACAACCCGCTGTGCCGCTTCCACCGCGCGTCCGTGCTGTTGCGCGCCGGCCGCGCGCGCGACGCGCTGCCCGACCTCCACCATCTCAAGGACATCGCGCCCCGGGAGTCGCTCGTCTACTACCTCCTCGGGAAGGTGCACAACAAGCTAGGCAACTCCCACCTAGCTCTGATGCACTTCAGCTGGGCTACCGACTTGGATCCTAAAGGGACCGGGGGCCACATAAAAGAAGGTTTCGATCCTTCCAAACAGGAAGATCCTCCGGAGAGGTCGTCTTAAATTATTTTTATGTCATATGTAACGGAAGATCGCCTGGCCCGCTCTATGGCACAGCGGTCGTTGACTTCTCTTGTAAATATCGCGCTCACCTGTCGGGCTCCCGATTGACACCAAATTCTCTTCCAAATGATAGCTTTATGGAGTTTGATGGGTGTTGTGATGGCATTTAGTCGCTGTAGTAATAAGGGCGTTGTGGAAATGTTTATATAGGGTAAGATTGGATTTTCCTATACGCCAATTATTTTAAAGAAGTAATATTTACTAACAGCCATTTAAAACAAGAGTGGACTGATAAATTGTGTTGATATTATTTTAGTTAACTGATATTTTGACTGAGATTTTTAGTTCCTTGCAGTAATCAGTTTTTTATTTTGTTTTTTATTTATATAAAATGTATATGTTTGTTGTGCATCTATGACCTGTCCCGACTATGCATGTTCATTAAAAGGTACAGGGTAATTGACAGGCAGGTATGCCTTATAAACATGAAATTGTAGGCTATAAGAAAATATAGTTTTACAGTTTATAAAATGTTAAATTAATCTATAAATATTTCTTTTGAATTTACTATATTCTAATTTCTAATGATCTTCATAAAACTATTTGTAAAATGTGTAAAAATATATGTATGAAAATATTCGTGTAGTTTTGTGTTGAGCTCTGAAAATAACGATAGGTACTGCAAATGGTGAGGTTAATGAATATTATTTCTTTGAAATAGTTGGATTACTAGGGTTTCCTAGTTATTATTATATATATATCTTGTATAGCTAATAACTCTAGAATGGTAATTAGGATTTTTAAAGAATTGATGCCTATGAAGAAGATCTATGAGACGCGGGGCCTTGATCTCATTTGGGGAGTTCTTTAATCAATTATTCAATATAAAAATCATTGACTTTGAAAATATATGCCATAGTATACGTGACTGTCTCACTGCTAGTTATAGATGTTCCTTCAACACTTATTTTGTTGTACAAATCAATTTATAATATGCGATACTGATATTATTAAATTACATAAACTGCTGGCGGTATTCGCCAAATATATGTGTCAATCATGTTAGAATTTATTAATTGAACGTAAAGGTAATACAGAACTATGAAAATATATGCATGCATGTAGACATTTTGATTCTCGATAATGACATATACCTTGAGCTTTTAATGTTAGACGTGCCCAAATATATGAACCTTCAACTATATGAAAATAACCTGGAAGTTTCAATGTATGTCCGGACTTAGTTCGTAGTTGACAAATTCATTTCATATGTACATAACAAAACTATAGCACTGTGTTGTAATTACACATCACCAATGGAAACCTAGCTCTGTGAACAGACTTATTAGACCACCTCTAATTATATGTATAAACTTATTCAAATAAAAAACAGATGTAATATTAATTTCTTTTATTATACCTCGAAATTACATAGTAATATTTGAGATAATTGTTTCCGTTATTTCCTGGTTTGGGAATTCAATACAAGCTATATTACCTCTAGTCCTTTTAGTTGTGAACTAGACGAAACATATTTTAGATGTTGGTTTATAAACTTGCTAAAACATGTTGCATACATTGCCTGTTAGATTTCATGAATTTATTGCAGAATTCTATGAATTCAATATTCAAATTTCAGTCGCCAGCCGCAGTGGAACATCTTACAATAAGCCACCTGCATTTTTCAAGTGTCAGTGTTGTCAACTTCTAACTAGAATTTAAAGTGTAATTAAATAACCCTTTCTATAATATTTTTAGATTGAGTCTTAATTATTTGGCTGTCTATAACGGTATAACATATATACCAAAGCAACTGTTTAGTATAACTAAAGTTTAATCCATGTAGGCTAGAAAAATAATTCCTTGTAAAAAAACATCACATAATTGCGATATATAAAATCATTTTTAGATAGTTATTGCATAGTTTCATAACAGCCAGAATCAATATACGCTAGAGATCAATCTGCTATCCTTAAAATAACCTATAATCTACTTTTATCTACGTGTATTTTGAGAGAATGGAGTCTAAAGCTTTTCTGACTGTAGGGTCATTGAGTAGTTTATTTTGCGCGGGGGATTGAGGTGCGGGCGCGGGCACCGGCGCGGGCGGAGGCTCAGGTTTGTTTAGAACTTTCTTGTCGTTCAGTATGCTTAGGATTCTTTGCTGTAGGTCCGTTTGAGTCTTACTGGCCGGCGCCGAGTTCAGGGGTTCGCCCAATTCCACTTTGACTTGCTGCTCTTTGCGTTCCTGAAAATAATTATTTCAATTATTATAAAAATATTATACTCAATTTGATATTAGTACTGGCCGTATTATACATACAGTCTATTGAAATCCTTATTTGCCTCAAGGCGATAATAGCTTTCCTGATGGCTTTTCATGTGGTTTGAAAACTGCAGAGTACTTATTAGCAGTGTAAAAGTACGGTAGGTAGTCGTAAAAGTCCACAAATGTGGCAACGGAAGTTACTCAGATCAGCTATTCTGTAGCGTTATTTAGTGTCTGTCTATGTCTAATGCCCTATAACGTCCAGTCTAACAATGTCTAGTGTCTGAAAAGGTCCATAGTGGTGTGTGACGTCATCACCTGCAGATATTCGATGACCTTCTCGTACTGCAGCACGGTGAGCGCGCGGCCGTCGGCCAGCTGCCCCAGCAGCGCGTACACGGCCTCGCGGCTGGCGGGGCCGCCGCGCTGCACCTCCTGGAAGTTGCGGGACACGAGCTGCAGGGCGTCCTCTAGCGGGATGTTGCGGTGTTCTGGAAATGTTTCAACGTTTACGTTATTCATAACAAAGTTTATAGTGGTAAGTAATTGAAAGTTTGAAATTTATTACCATAGATCTGTGATTAAGATTGCCTTGTTATGTATGTATGTATGTTATGTTCATAACACTCACTATCAAAATTTACAAATGATCACAGTCTGATCATGATCTTGCACGCAGAGGGTGCCACATCCATCCATGTCATTATTCGCCCGTGTAGCCAACAATTGCTTTGCCTCCCCCAGGCAAATATGGCCCATCTAATGTCAATCACTTCCGCCATCGTGTAGTTACTAAAACTTGATGCCACGCATATAAATTATTTGCGTCCCTTGGATGAAATCCATGTGCAAGCCTCAGTGTAGCTTCCCCTTTATTTACCTTGTGGCAATCCATGCAGTATAGTGAGCGTCAGCGACCTATGCTCCTGGTTGGCCGGCATCACTAGAATAGCGTAGAGACAACCACGAGACGCGATGTTGCCCAACACTTTGCCTATTGGCACGTCTTCCATCGGGAACAGCAGGTCTACGACAATACCGAGCCGTTTCAGCCGACTTTCGATATACTCTGCGTATTCGCTGAAGAAATCATACAAATCATAAGCATATAACAGTTTTAAAAACAGATTAGATTAAATTTCAAGACACACACTCGTCAGCTTAATTAGCTGCGAGTGTTTTATAGAATGAAACAAATACACTATGCACATATGTATATATACACATGTGTTCATGCTAGTCTATAGTAATAGTAAAGAAAGACCTATGTACATAAAGATTGCAAAATGTAGTGCCATATTAAAGTTTGTCAGAAGTTTGTTTTATAACTAAGAAATAAATTATTTTCAGTACTAACATACCTTAGGGCACTGAAAATTAAGTAGAAGTAGTATGTGAAAATTGTGTATTAAGTCAAAAAATTATATAGAATAATAGAAAAGGCTGACAACTTACGTGAGAGTTTTAGATACGACGATGATTTCACAATCGTTCTTCTCAGAGACAGGGAGTGCGCGGGGGTAGTCGGAGTGCGAGGGGTAGCGGTCGTACCCCGGCCGGTCCCAATCGCCTGTGACCAAACATATTCTGTTATATATTAAAGCTATAAAAATACATGTCTATGTCTTATATGTATATGTACCTATAATCAAATGTCGCACTAGATATCCCCGTGTCGTGTCGCATGTTTGCGTTGGCCTCATTGAGACAAAACGACATGATTCGATGCAATACAAAAATATCAATAAAAGCTGTATTATTATTATTTTTAAACTTGTTTATTATTTAATTACCTCTAGGCGCCCCCGGGTCCCTGAAGGGCGGGCGGGCGCGCAGCGGGCCGCGGCCCCTCCCCCGCGGCCCGCCCCCGCCCCGGCCCCGCATCCCGCCGCGCCCCTCGTTCCAACCCTGGTGCTTGTACCCATCTTCGTATTCATTATCATATCCTTCTTCTTTATAACCACCTGTAAATAAACGTTGTGAAATGAATGTACCTTATAAAACATGAATTTTTCCTCGCGATACTCGCCTATACTCTTTTATAATATAGGACGGCAAACGAGCAAATGGCTACCTGATAATAAGGGATCACCATTGATCAGAAACAACTGATATTTTAATTGTTTTATTGTCAGGAGTATCAAGTGTTGTTAAACGAGGATTCTATGTGAGAATGGTATAAGTTACTAGCTGCCTACTTTGTGGCCTAATCTTTTGTCCCACTACCCAGTAATTACGCTGCCTCTCGCCCTTCAAACCTGAACACAGTAATGCAATCACCGCTGCTGTTTGGCGGCTGAAATAGACGAGTGAGGTGCCATGCAGACAAACTATGTACTACGTTTTAAAATATTCAGAAAACAAACCTTCACCAACATAGTTCCCATAGCTATCATATACAGCATCTTCATTAGCATCATCATTGCCGATTGGTATGTTATCACTGAGAGCAACCGCTGGAGGTAAGTCTGGCTGGATGGTAACAACCTCTGTCTCACGTCTGTTGAGAAATAAATCTTATCAAATGTATTATTTCATAGACAGGAGAACATTGCCGTGAGTAAGATAAAACATTTAGTGGAAAAAGAAGGCCAAAGAAGAGGAGGAGAATAGGAGTTCAATTGGCAGGATATGTCTAAGAGGGATGTAACAGATTAGTTGGAAAAAGAGACAATGTTTTGATGTGTGAACACAATCCAGATCCTGCTGCATGATAATAACAGATCAACTAACAACAGACTGGGAAAAGTGGAGGAGACTGGCCACATAGTGGGATAAAGGTAGGAGGATGATGATGATGATCAAGTGTGTTATTGATTACACAGGAATCTGATTTAAATCTAGTCATTTGTAATAATCTAATTGCATATTTGAAGGTATTAGTCTCTCAATCTTGCAAAATGTACCAAATTGATTGTGATTACATTTGGTAAATGGGTAGAAAGAAGAAATATTATGAAGGAAGCACATAGGTTACTTTTTATTTCCAACTTATTAGGATTTTTAGTATTTAGTATAGATATTTAGTATAAGACACTTCATGGACTACAGTGTCAGCAACAACAAAAAAAGTAAACATTTTTTAAGACATTTTTTCTTCAGGTGTCATGATTCTAAGTCATATTTCTGTAAGTTTGGATGAGTGTATATTACTCAATCATGCAAAATCTATTGATTTATTTCAAAGATATTTGGTACATAGGTAGAATATAAACCCAAATAACACATAAGTCTGTTTTAACTCAAAATTGAGAAAGCATGATCATATAAATCATACATATATGTAAGTTGAGAGCAGTCATATAAAGTTATTTTGGAGGGGGTCAAGTTTATCTGTCCCTGAATGTAATTACTAAGAAATAGGTTTACACATAAAAGTTTAACCACATGTGTGGATGATCTTGATAGGTTTGACCTATGTGGATGACCATATAAGACTACCCAGGTACTTCGCTAGTACATGGGCATAAATAAAAATAAAATAAAGGCATGCAGAAACTTTCTGTGAACTTCATACAATATAAGATGTTACTCACTTCCTATCATTATTTTGTAGAGCTGTCCGGACACTTAATGATTTTCCTTGAAAAACACTACCATCTGCTTTTGCAATTGCATCTTGAGCACTAGACTCCTCTTCAAATTGAACAAACCCAAAATTTCTATTAATTATAATGCCATTTATTTGACCGAAACGGATAAAATGTTCATAAATTTCTTCTACTGTTGCATTCTCTTTAAGACCACCAACATAAATCCGGAGATGGGCTGTGGCTCGATTTTTCATAGCCGCTCTGTCCAGGGTTAATTTATCTGTGAAGATATAAAACAGATTTTTCAAAATTCCTGAAAAACAATTACTGATTTGTTTTATAGCCTGTATAATGTGACTGATTTGTGTATAAATTATGATTACTATTGGATGAAATAAAACCTCACTCAACTCTTTGTCATTGCCTGTAGCTTCTTCTAAACCACTCTAACAATATTGATGAGGTTTTAACTGTAGTGAAGAAAATTACACAAATTTTGTTGTTTCGGGTACGTAACTACACCCATGGCTTTCACCCGTGCGAAGCCGGTCCGGGTTGCTAGTTATAAATACCTATTAGACCTAACTCTATTATTACTTGCCTGCTATTGAAGACATGTTGGTGACATAGGTTCACTACCTACAATTTTCCAATTTCGCCAAAGACTTAAATTCACGCCAGTCTGTAAATTATAGTAAAGAGAAATTACGATATAACTGTACAAGCTCAAGAAGTAAAAAAAGGCAAAAAAGAGCAAGCGCTAATATTATTTACCTATTTTACATTCAAGCGTCCCAATCCCAACCAGCGACAGTCCGTACTGCGAGTAAATGTCAATGTCAGGTCAGGAGTGTCATGTCAAGCAGGCAAGGGCAAACCAGACTCAGATGACCATGGAATAGGGATATTACTGCACATTTATCCCGCCAGAGTACTCTGGCGGGTACTGTATGTTAGGTACACAAGCTTTGCCTCCTTTTGCTAAGTCGATTAAAACATTTATTTTAGAGTACTTTATTAATCCTTTCATTATGTAAGCATTGGTTTGTGAAAATAAACAACAATGTAGCATATTCGCAGACCTACAGTCGTCTACTACTACTACTACTACTACTCATCGTCCAGCTAGATTTCGTTTCGTGACGTAACGTCTGCTGTCACTCAACTCGGTAATGTCAAACAGACTGTCATTTCGTTTCAGTGAAAAGAGAAAATTATAGGTTAGAAAATATGGCAAAAAGTATTAATTTTATTAAATTATTTATTTTAACTAGCTAGCGATTTGTTAAATAGCTTAGTTAGTAAATTTTATAAGGGATACAGCAGTAAAAAAATATTCGTGCGATCTTTATGTCGTACGCTTCAAGTGAGTGCCTTTTTAATTTACATTTAAAGATTTGCTTAATTTATCTTAGTTACATAATCATAAGTTATCAGCTCATGAAAATGGCATTTTAAAATCTATATGCACGCAATTTCGTTGGGTATATAAATAATTTAAGCCAGATTTATTGTAAATTATATGTACACACATACTATGTGCCTATTTTGGCAAGCCTCCATAAATAATTAATGTCGAGACCATGGGGTTGGCTTTATGATAGAGTCCTATGGTCTGACAGAGATCTGAAATCAGTACATAACTTTTTCAGTCAGTAGGTTACTAGTTAACAGGTGACCCCAAAAAGACAACCCCAGAACTCAATTTATGTAGTATTCTGTTCCAGCCATATGTATGAAGATAGCGACATTGTTGTAAAACAGTATGAACCTAAATAAAATTATACCCATTTGTTTTAGGTCTGATAAGTTGATCAACTTATGACATTTCGAAGAATATTTTCTAAAGTCCATAACTCGTACAAAAGTGGATTACATGTTGCATTCAGTGGAAAGTATCTGTTTTACACCAATGTCTTGCTGTCCATGGGAATATCTGCAACCGGAGATGTATTGGAACAGAGATATGAAATTTATAGAAATGATTTGGATAAATTTGATTTTGAACGTACCCGCCAAATGGCGATGTCAGGTTTCACAACGGGAATAATTTGCCATCACTGGTATAAGTTCCTTGACAAAATTATTATTGGCAGAACATTTGACATGATCATTAAAAAGCTTATTTTGGATCAATGTATATGTTCACCCACTGTAATACTAGCATTCTTTGCCACTGTTGCTATATTTGAAGATGATCCAATAGAGAATTTTACTGAAGAAGTTGCCGATAAATTTTGGATTCTTTATAGAGCAGAGTGGTTTGTGTGGCCACC
Organism: Plodia interpunctella; assembly: GCF_027563975.2. Classification (NCBI taxonomy): domain Eukaryota; kingdom Metazoa; phylum Arthropoda; class Insecta; order Lepidoptera; family Pyralidae; genus Plodia; species Plodia interpunctella. The sequence goes on from NC_071303.1 coordinate 6,852,001, forward strand.
TGCACAGATAATAAACTTTTACTTTCTACCAACAAAGTATAGAGTGGTATATGACAATACTATTTCCCTTGGCTATGATATATACACTTCTCAGATAAAGCATGCTAAACATCACCATCATTCATCAGAAAATAAAGAAGTGTGATTTCTTAATTTTATATATTATTTAATTAGTGACTTCATTGTTTTAAATAATTTTAGACTATATTAAAATAACTTTAATTAAATGTAGAGACTTATATATAAAAATATTTGATCCCAACTGTTGGTCTTTAAGTGGACAAACCCTTGGGTAATGTTATACAATGAACATGTTTATAATATCAAAGGAGCATATGTCTATTTTTTACTAAATTTCTCATGGTCTCACAATATTGAAGAGTGAATAAGTTTGCTTTTTTCTGAAGCATTTGATACTGCACTTATTGATTATTTTGAATAAAATGTGTCATAAATTTGTGCTAAAGCAGTTTTATTGTTTTGAAAATATGTTGTATAGATTGTTAGATATATTGCTGCAAAAGCGAATGGTAAAGTTGTTGACATAATAAGACTTAAGACTATTTAGATTGGGCTACTTATATTCAGCAGATGTAAAAAAAATTTACAAGGACAACCTAATTTTTTAATTTTACTGAAGTTAATTAATTTAGTTGCAATATAATGGTTATTATTTATATACAAATAAGGGAAGTGACCAGTTAACAAAGATGGCAAATTAAGCAAAATAGCTAGTGATACACTGACACACAATAATGTACCTAGCTATTTAAAATGATTTTACATTTTAACATTGACATTCCTACTTTTATGAATTAATATTATTCATAACAATTGTTTCAGGAAATAAGGATGCAAGCCCTGGGCCTGACATGGAAGCGATTAGCAACTAAAGCTTCCGATTCTTCATTTATGGCAGGATATTTGAGGAGACTCCATAATACTTTGTTTAGTAGCAAATACCTTTTGTATACAAATGTGTCCGTATCAGTAAGTTTATCAGCCCTGGGTGATTTTTTAGAACAAAAATATGAATTATATAAGGGAACAGAAGACAAATATGATTACAAACGCACCATGCACATGGGATGCTCAGGAGCCGCTGTGGGCGTCCTCTGTCATAATTGGTACAAAGTCCTAGATAGATTTATACAAGGCAAAACAGTGTCAATGGTTTTTAAAAAGTTGGTATTAGACCAACTTGTATTCTCACCAGTTATGATTTGTACGTTTTTTGGTAGTCTAGCGTTGTTTGAAGAAAACCCTGTAGAGAATTTTAGAGATGAAGTAACAGATAAATTTTTAACACTTTATAGAGCCGAATGGATGGTTTGGCCGCCAGCACAAATAATTAATTTTTATTACTTACCAACAAGATACAGAGTATTATATGACAACTTCATATCTCTAGGGTATGATGTTTATACATCTCAAGTAAAACATAATAAGTCATAATATTGTATTTTTAATGTTCAACTGTAATAATATAAATTAAATATTTTGGACTATATTCTAGTTTATAAAAATCCGAATATATATCATGTAAGCAATAATAGAGGCATGCTAGAGACAGTTTACTTATTAGATTTTTATTGAAATATAAATATCTCATTCTACCTCAAATAACTTAGGTTCATTGCGGTTTTCATCACCCAATCATTATTGTAAAATGTCTACGACTGTAGTAGAAAATTTGTTTTGATTTGATTTTATTTCAGAAGATATACATATTTATGTTCATTTTTTGTTCATATATATTACTGCACATAGTAAACGTGATAGCAGCGTGCTATATCATGCCTACGACTATTCCTTGGATTAGTAAAAGTGCTGTGATAATGTACTTATTAGGATTTTTGTAATTTTATCATGTTGAAAATGAAATGACCATCAATAAAAAAATGCATTATTTTTGCATAAACACAATTTATTTTCATTGTATTTTAGAAGATAATATTAAGAGCCAAGTGCCAAGAAATATTGTAAATATGCAGTAATGTAACACAATAACGGCATAACTTAATGCACCAGATTATATATGTATAAGCTACTGGTGTATCAAATCCCATCGAAATTCGTCCAGTACAATTCCGAATTCAGTTTCGTAGTTTTAGATAAATGACATGAATCTGACATCGCATTTTACCTATAACTACCCGTTATTGTGGCATTAGTTTATTTTGGTGTCAAAAACGGTTCGTCTACAGCAGAATTTCTTTTGCTCGCCTCCTTTTTCAAGTTATTAAGAACGCTATGAACGATAGAATTCTCCAATATCCTATCAGACCAAGATTCCGACCTATTCTGAGTCAATCCCGGTGACACCAACTGGCTTGGCCTTGGAGTGCCTCTGTGAGAGTGACCTTTGTCTTTCATGGCTAGTAATGATGTGAGCAACTTGTCAAGAGTAGCTATATCATCAATGTTGGAGCCTTGGATGAAGTTCATTGACCGTTGTGATGATGCACTGGTGACCTGGCTAGAGCGTTTCGATGCTGGCGTCTGCGATTGCAGACCAATAGTGCGTATGACCTGAAAATATACCTAGGTAGAGATGTGGTAAAAGCTTGACACTTAAAAAACTAAAACGAACGCATAAAATGAACGCTTTCTGCGTTTAAAAAAAAAAGAACAGCACTTCGAAATAAGACCCCGACTACTTCCACGACAGGATATGGAGTGGTCCTATTCTAGGGCAGAACCAATAGCAACAATAGCATTCCCGAGGGGAACCGACGTCAGGCAGGCGACCGATTTCGAACAATCGCCACCTAAATATGGGTGTCTGTCTATCATGAAGGCTTAATAATGGAGTCAGGCATAAGGGGCGTTTCACAAGAAGTGATATTTTTTATATTTTCGTTTTAAAATTTCTGTTGCGTGATCCGATGTAGATAACACACATTAGCTGATATCAGCGATAGCAGCAATTCCAGATAAATCCAAATTTTATCTGCCCAGCACGATACGTAACTGCTAAAAATCAAGGTATGACGACGTGACGCGAACAAAATTCTCTAAATCTTCTAAAAAAATTGAACCGCTCTGGCGGCGTTGCCGTTTTATACAGAGAACGCAGTGACAGTGCTAGTAATTAGGAAATAAGTTATTATTGAATAGTAAGTAAGGTACTTCATCAGCGTTGTGGCTCTGATAACTCATCCGTTTGACCTTCCGGTATGTCTCGTCATCCAAGGCCTCTTTGACGGCTGCTTGCAGCTTCTCCTGTATATCTTCCTGTGCTTGGTTTAAATCTTCTAGAACCAATCTGTGAAGGAATTAGTTGTTATATGTATAACACAGTATCATGAAAGTACATATATATCGAAACTAAGTGTTGCTTACATATATGCCAATTGAAACTATATAAGACTTTCAGCCGGAAATTCTTATCTCAAAAATATCTTTTAGCCCATTTTTTATCATTTTCACCTGTCCCGATGTTTGCTTGTCTGTTTGTAAATCTTACAAGTTAGATTTATCCTCCTTGGAAGTAAGTAGGTTGTCCTACAGAGTTGAAATTTATCACGTCGCTTGCATTATTAAGATAAGCATGACCTGATAGTGCTCCCAGGATCGGCTCCCAACGAGGGAACCCCTCAACGGTTTACACGCACGCCCATGGGTTTTTGTCTGGCGATAAATGTCACAAAATCTCTCTGACAACAATAAAAGCTTGTGGCAAAAATTACATTTTCGTTATTAGTAAACGAAATTGCGGGTTTTTTAGAATATATACTTAGTCACATCCACATTATATGTACCTATATACGTTAACAATGATAATTACTTGACTGTGACAATGTTAGGTTCTTAGCCTCTTATCTTGTACTTTTACATATTCGCATTCTGTGCAATAAAGGTTCATAAATAATAATATGTAAGCTTGCGTTTTGGGATACATACTCAGTTCTCTCGTCATCTTTAGCCTGCTGCAGCGTAGCCCTGTTAGCCTCACGGGCTATCCTGATGTCCTGCTCCCAGAACCGCCTGAGGTCAGGCGTGGACGTGTATGGCGCAGCCACCTCCTTGATCTTCAGGAAAATGATCGCGGTGATAAAAATGCAGATCACGTTTACTATCGTGAGGCAGCAACTGACTATTCCTAAAAATAGTGATATTCATATTGATATAATTTCTTTCTCCATTTTTATGTTACAAATATTGTTTACTATAATATTGATTATAACAAGTCCGTGCTTATAATTTAGTCATATTTTACGTATTGCGAATTTGTGACGCCTATTTAAGTGCTTACTGTATCTATTGATTTTAACAGGTAACTTATGGTTATTGTATAATTTATTGCTACCTGTTAAGCGAATATAAACATAACTTACCATTTATTGCAAATTCTATCGGCAAATAGTCGTGATAAAGTGGTTCATAGGAAGAATTGCCGAAGTATGCTTCTCCCTTGATGTGGGGGATTTTTATTTCTGGGTGTAATAGCCAAATACAGGCCAGGGCCCAGAAAAGTCCCTGCAATAGGTATAACATAACAAGTATATTATAGAAAGGTTAGTTATAAAAATATCCCTCTATTCTATTGTGGTGATGGAACAGAGGAAGATCAGTCATGTGTCAAGGACTTGATACACACACATACACCTAATATATCTAGATCGAATCAATCCGGTGTACATTGCTGGTTGTCTCTTGCGTTAATACAAAGTTCACATTAATAGTCAGCAATGTACACTGATTCGCGTCTAAATTCCCCGAAAGTGTGTAGTGACAGCTATTACATGACTTGCAAATGCTAATGATAATAATTCTTACACAGTTGACGACGGGTGGCAGGAGTGAAGCTGATATGGCAATGCCAATTAGCGGCCCGGCGCTGCCCTGAAGCAAGGCCAGGGCTACACCGGTGCCTGAAGTCAAGGCCCATAGCACGCCCATCCATAATGATCTTACGTTTCCGCTGAAAAGAGCAGAGTTGGTAATTAAGTTGGGAGAAGTCATTTTTTGAAATAATAGGTTTCAACTAAAGCTGCAGTCCGATTACTCCGTACTTAGTCCTCCATTGTTTTTTGATGTCTATCGATGGACAACACAGAAATTGCATGCGAAAACGCATGACCACCAAGGAGTGGCAACGCGCTACGTGTCGACGCAATGGTCAGCTGGTCTTAAGTAATAGGTAGTTATATTAGCACTTAATCTACTTTTAAATTTACTAAAAAGTTGAATCGAAGTATTTTTAAAGCCCTTTTCATTGTATTTTTTTACATGTACAAAATAGCTACCACAATAGACAGCTATTTCTGTAATCTTCATAGGTACCTACTTCGGTTCCGATTCTAAAAAATAAGATAAAATGCTGTTTAATCAAAATCAACGCGGTGACGGCATACCTATATCTATACTCATACACAGTACATATAATAACAAGGATCCTTACTAACAATTTTACTTACCGACCCTTCATTTCCTCTGTGGGAAAGTCTCCTAAGCCCCATGGCATGTCTGTAGAGCCCAAAATTAGTCCAAAAATGAAGCCAAATAGCAAAGAAACCAACATGCCCACGACTAAGCTTTCGAATCCGCTTCTCACGAGGGTCCGGTCTGAGATGATGGTGCCGAATGTAATGGACATGACTGGACCCATCAGTGGGGACACCAGCATTGCGGCTACTATGTTTGAAGCATTGTTTTCGACTAGACCGAGGGCTGCTAGGGAACTGCAAAGAATATATAACATAAAATGTACCTATTAAATTGTACTTATACTTACTTCAGTAAAATTTTGTTTTATTTTTAATGATAAAAACTTTTAGTGAAGTTAGGTATCCTATTCCGATTTTTCTAGAATTTGGGTCACCTACAAATACTTATAGCTCAAACAATCTAAACTCACTCAGCTGTTACAATCAAAGTCAAGTAATCGAAGGACAGCTCGCCTCCGCCCCGCACCCCGTCCACCACTTGCTTCACGGTCAGTTTAGACCGTATCGACTCGACGAAGTTTCGCCATCTCTTCGCATCTTCAGTCTTGCGGCTGTGAATAGTATAATCACTTAATAGCGAATACGGGTTGGGAGCTTGAAGTAGGTCGGTGCAGACCGATTGCTTATGTAGCACTTACCTATGCGTAACGATGTATGGAATTAAGCATGTGTGCTCACCACGTACGCAACGCAGCCAGATACAATCCCATACAATAAACGCGTAATGTTTTGTGTAACTGCAGAGTGGTTCAATCTATGCCTCATCGTTAGTCTTGCTCAAACTGCTCTATAGAAGATTGTAATGAGTCAAGAGAGACAAGACAATTGCTGGGGCTACTTACTGGTCCAAATTAATATAAATTATCTGCTATTTGAATTCGAAAATGAGAAGAACACGTACCGCTACCCATATGTGACGCATATAGCATTCGGTCTGCACCATGCTTTGTTACTTACAATATGGTGTCTTCGTCATCTTCATCGTTGATGACTGCGGAATGTACAACGTTGCAGGGAAGTACACTGAAATAATGAATTGCCAACATCAAAAAGTGATCTAAAAAATATGATAATTTCAAATATTGGTGGTATGTGCTTTCGCCTTAGAATAAGACCACTCGATATCGTTCCTTGGATGTCATATGTGGCAACATTATTCCGAAGGTTGACGTCAGTCTCGGTACTGGTTGTAATTTGTACAGCTGAATGGAAAGTTATTTTTTACATTGACCATAGGTTACCCCGAATGCATTCAAGAAGATGCGGGGATGAGAGACAGATAGAAATCCTCGTTAGTAAATTGATAATACCTGACGATAGACTTGCAACGGACTCCGATGCCCAGCTGCGTCAAACAATGCAGCATTGTCTCACACTTGTCTCCAGTAGCCAGGGGGAAGATCACCTCATAATAGTTGCTGGTTTTGTCGCTAACCCACACCACGTGTTCTACTTGCAGCTTTTTCAGTAATTCTTGCAAGATCTGGACAATATGGAGAATAGAATCCGCCTGTTACTTTGTTACTTCTACATTACAAATGAGAGAAAAATTTCCTACTTTTCATATTTTTGGAAGAATGTAATTACAAAAACAGTTTTTCTACTTAAATTTAGTACTTACGCTTTCCATGGTAAAGAATTCATCATCTTCATGTATATCCTCTAAAGCCGGATTAAAACCGTCATTATAATATTGAGTCAAATGCACCGGTATACTAGTACTTTTTGATTTCTTACTCAGCAGCTCCACTTCTAAATGACAAGGCTTCATTGCTGTGGAATCTTCTAAGGAAATTATGTCTCTAGGTCTCCCAAATCTCAAAATATGTTCATAGTTACTTGAAGGTATGCAAATTATGAAAATCACCCCCGACGGCATTGTATAACAGATAGACTGCAAGGCAAGAATTCAGTATTCTAACTGCACCTTCCTTGTTATCATTTCAGTTGCTACTATGAAATTCTATTCGACAACACATATCGTACGGAATTGCTCTTATTGTTATATAGATAAGGTAATATCAGAACTTAACTTTATAGCACGATTGACTTCAAATAGAACTATAGGAAAGATGAAAAAAAAAAAAATAGTGTCAGATCTCAGGGGCGAAGCAAAATTTGTTATTTAGATCGATAGACCTTCTCCTTTTACACATACTTATTGTAATTAAAAGTAAATCAAAGTATAAACTAATAACTTAAGATTCTCCTCATAGAATGGGCTAGCAATTTATCACGTCGCATTAATACCGATAAGTCCGCTATTAAGCTCGATTTGGCTTTCTAGTTTCGAGATTCTTGGCTGTGTCTACCCCATGGATAAAAGAAATATATGGTCTACCCCGTAAGGATTAAAAACGTGATACTGTATCTATAAATGAAGCTTGAAATAAACATTCATTCATTCATCGTTTGTTCAGTTGTATTTTTATGAAAGACTAATCAACATAAACATTATATTGTTTCTGAAGGCATCGCTTCGCCACTGCTTCGTTGATAAACGATTGTAGGTTTATGATTTGTAATAAATTTCACAGTATCAATTTACATAAACGATGGCATTATCGTTAAAGTTTTCATAGTACGGGTCAGGTAGTTAACATTGTGATAGTTAATCTAACCCTGAGAGTTAGTACTCGTCAGGACATAAAGCGTAACACCTTTCGCACTCAGTCGGTAAGTAATGGTGGTTACGCCTGTCTCTGTTATGTGCATACAGTTATTTATATAACGTTAAATCCGTAACACTATGAATTATTCTCGCCGTGTCGATTAGACCGCGTTGTGCGTGAATCGACGTGTGTTACGACGTTACGACGACGTGGAGAAAGTTTGCGTTGGACGAAACGATATGGCGAAAACAAATTTTTAAAATATAATTGTCGATACTGTAACTGTTGATATAGTAATATCATACTCCTTTTCCGTTCCTTGACCAACTGTACTCTTCATAACCAAAATTGTAATTAAGTAGGTAAATAACTTTTTGACTAAAAATGAAACATTTCAAAACAATCTTTATTTCATAAAAATCGAGTGCAAATCATACTTAAACTAATTTAAAATACAAACTGACAATATAAAAAATCTTTGAAGTTAAACCACATAAATATTTATGATGAAAATTCAAATAATATTTCTGTACACTTATAAGAGAGAGCATTTTAATTTCTTTAGGTACAATTCGCTACTATTTATTAAGTAAGTACACATATATTTTATTTATGAATCCATAGGATATGATCTTATTGTCTTTAAGTACATACATACATTTGTAACAATAAATCAAATAGCAATACAAGTACGAAGGTACGTCATACGTGGAAAGATTTCTTTTCCAGAGCTACAGCGTAATGCCTCGCGTCGACAGTGTGGTTTGAAGACGGCTCAATAACAGGATGGCTATTATCATTATCATCTACATCATTTTCGAAGCCGATATTGTAGAAACTGTCTGGTCCATATCTCTGTTCATTTGAGTTAGCGTCCTTCCAGCTGATGTTCTTTTCTGGTTTACTTTTGTTTTGTCCTTCAGCATTGATTTTTGATGGGTCGGCATTTAAAGGACCGATGAGGTCGCTGTAAATAATATATTTAGAAAAATCTAGGAAAAATTGATTATTTATGAAATGGTATAAACTGTTTCATAAATAAACAATATATTATATAAATATTGTAGAATAATGAACATAGTAATTATTCTAAAGGAAGCGATTAAGATTTAGCAGGATCACGGAACTCGGAACCCTAGAAAATCGAGCTGCAATATCATAGATAGTTTAAGATAACATACACATTACACATAAAACAATAAGGGGGTAAAGAATTACATTGAAAAGGGCTCCCAAAATGTAAACGTCAGTCAACTTAAGGACATGTTATTTCTGGTTAGTTCAGCGCTTATCGTGCTGGTCATCATAAATTTAACTGCCTGAAAACCACTAAGAAGAAGACCCTTACTGTGGAGTTTGGTAGCAGTAGTCCTCTATATGCTGCGCCTTCGGCCTGCCGCCGATGTGATGACGGCGATAGGTGACGGTGTCACCATGCACCGCCGGTGATTCTTTCTTCACCATCTCTTGTTTTATCTCATCTGGCTCGTTGCTCCATTTGCTGGAAATAATCACCATGTGTAGTGTATTAATATAAATGCAAAAGTCTGCCTGTCACGCTATCACAGCTAAAACGGTGGGGCGTAGGGGGAACATTTGGAACTTAAACCTATTCTATCTAATATTATAAATGCGAAAGTAAGGCTGTTATCTATTCACGCTCTATCGACTCAATAAATTTTCTTGAATTTTGCATACATATTGGCCAAAGGTATACCGAGCCTGGGTGATCTGAATCAAAGCCAAAACTCCCGGAACGTAGACATTTATTATCAATGCATCTTTACACATAGGTATATAGCAAAAACGAAACCATGTCGAGTTCTAATTTCGAACAGCGCCATTTAGATTGAACAAACTAAATTAAAATATTACATAACTATACGGTTAAGATTAAACACATATAGTTTGAAATATGCATATAAGGGATGAAAGGTACCCTACCTTTCATCCCGGTAAAATAACTGACCGTGGGAAATATAGGCGGAGATATAATAAGCCGCGAGCAAAAGCTAGTTTGATATAACCAGTATCAAACCTAGCGGTTTGATACTGGTTATATCAAACTAGCTAGAGCTAACTAACTAGAGCATATAGCTATCACGTACATAATTTTCAGCCTTTAGTGTATGCAACTAGGATGTAAATGTTACAAATCTATAGAATTACAAGAAAAATACATACCTGTAGTTATCCCAGCCTCCGTCATGTTTCCTGTTGACTGAAGACTGCAGACGTTTTTTATTCGCTCTCCACCAGGAGATATCTCGTCTCTCAAGTGGATACACTTCTTTAACCTGAAAAAGAAATACTATTGCTAATGAGTTATCCTTTCTCTTGATTTTTTATGCAAACCGTAACTGAACCCTCTAATTTAATTAATTTCATTAAATTCAATTCATTTAACTATTTTAACAATAATGCATTGTGTCGGAATTAAATAAATGATTGCAAATAAACGATTTCATTGAAACTTAGTTATACGGAATAACTGGAACGACTTAATAAATGAATATTTATTTACTTTTGAAAAGTAGTAGGTACAAAAGGGTAGTTGGAAGTAGGTACCTTATAAACAACGTAGCCGGCGACGTAGATGCACACAATATTGATGAGAGTGAGACAGAGCGAGATGGAGCCGAGGACGGCGAGTTCCGCCGCGTTGTCCGAGCTGAAGTTGGCGGTTGTCACCACTTGCGTCCAGCGGGTCTCGTCATCTGCGTAGATCAGGTGGACCAGCGCCATGGCCCATAGCAGACCCTGTTTGTTTTTTAAGCTATTATTATTCGTTATGTTTCGCTAGGTTTTGTTGTTTTACCATATTTTTAATAGGCAAAGTTAATAATGTATGCCATTTTATGACTGCGGCGTGCAGGTTAAACTTAACGTCAAAGCACAGATATAAAAACATTACATCATGGATTTAGTAGGTAGTACTTATTAAATCCATGCATTACATATGTATAGATGTAAGAACGTTACTGACAACACAAACCCTCACTATATGTACGTGATTCCTGTAGCGATAAGTCAAAAAGTCTTCAATGGCGTTTTATAAAGTAGATGGCGCTACTGTGCATAAAATTACAACGTTTAATTAATTACAACGAACGAGAAACCGCGGGTAACACCGCGGGGTGCAGTATAGTATTTCTATAATATATAAGGGACAGGTAAGCTACGCAAACTTTTGTAGCACTGCTACGCTACAAGCCTACGACAGACCATGAGTGCTACGCGTAATGCTACGAATTTGCTACAAATTTGCGACTGCTACGACGCCTTTTTTAGACTCAATAAATTATTATTATTAAAAAATATTTACTTATATAAAAAATATGACAACATATTTTTCAAATAATTGGAACACACGCCTTTGTATTTATTTCGTTACACAAATATAATAATAATAACATAAAAAGAAAGAACAACACGTTTCGTCAATAAATGTACAGATATGTAAATCCGCCACCCGCTTCGTTTAAAATTTCCCTCTAAAAGTCCGCCTCTTTAATACCCGACTCAAAAGTGCCCATAATAATAGCGGCATTTCCACGCTAAATCGCTATGAAAATTCTCAGAGCCAGATAATTTATTTTTTTCAGTAAAGCTCACAGGGTCAGGGGTCAGGGTTCCTTAAGGAACCCTGACCCCTGACCATGTTGACAAAATATAGTAGTTTCGTCTACTGTATTAACTGTTATCTAAAACAATAGTAGTTAGCTAACTAAAATAGTTGAAAGTTATTGTGTAGTGTTGGTAATCGTATTGATGCGCGATAAGACAGATAAAATGGTTATATTGTAAGAAGGTACTTTCTTAGTAATATTTGGACTATCCGGTTATTTTATTACACTTACAGCGTTAACAGCTGGAGGCAGTAAGGATGCTGAGATGGCCACGCCCACCAGAGAGGCGGTGTAGTCTCCAAGTACTGCCAGCGCCACTCCTGCGCCGCTTGGGATCGCGATCAGCACTCCCACCCATAGGGAGCGAATCTCACAGCTTGTGCAGATAACATAAATGTTAATTGTTATTTCCAAAAGAAATTAAACTTCAAGACGCACATGATTACTTAGCTGCTGGTATATTTTAAAATAAATTAATGAAAATAAAGTTACTAAAATTAAAATATATTAGGGGTAGGGGCAGACCGCGAAAGAAATGACGGTATGACTTGGATGATTTCCTGCATGGGTGGCAGCATTACTGCAGTCAAATATTTTTGTAAATATTTTTGCAAGAAGGAGGGGTAGGCCTTTGGCTAGAAGGAAAAGAAAGAAGAAATATATATATAATGATGTCCGACCGATTTCAATCATGGCGACAACTTTAACAATTTTGTACTCGTTTGTGTGTCCGCGTGTAGCTTACGTAGTACCTATATCTTATTGGTGAATATTCTCATTTCTCATTAATAATCTTTAAATTGTATACCGCGTCATCATCTCATACGTAGGCCAGTCTCCAACGCCATATCGTTCATCCACAGCACAGATGGCCAGGCCGAAGATAAAGCCGATCACGAGCGACAGGAACAAGCCTAGGGTCTCGTGCATGAAGCCCATGTGTTGCAGAGACCTGTCCTTGACGGCAGTGCCCAGGGTGCCTGCAGTTATAGGACCCTGAAATTGTAATAATGATAGACGTTTATTCAAATTGTAAGTAATATCTTCATTATACAAAGAACACATCCTAGAAATACGAAAATGAGAAGGTAAATATACAATGAAGAGACCTCTTCCAGTCATCCAGCGATAGTTTGAGAGGATTATATTTATTCAATATAAATGTTTGTGATTGGATGTGCCCTGCGGGCTCCTTATATCATTCTGAAATGGAATCGTGAAAGATTTCTTTGAAAAAATCTGAAATTATTCACAAAAAGAATTTGTCATAATGCTATCCGATCGGTTAGATACCATAAGTCAAATACTATGGATCTAATAAAAAATATACGTTTAAATATAACATGTATTTTTTCATAAAAGTGTAAATTGCTTATCAGTTTGCACTACTACTCGTAGAACAATAGCAAACTCGTTACAATGCGGCATTCTCACAATGTAACTACAATTAAAAATACTTTATCTATTATAAAATACGATCCAAGTGGTTTTAGTTGAGCGGATAAGACCAGCAAATACCGAGAATTCTATCGGTTTGCATTTGTGTAAACTTAGGTAAGTGTATATCAAAGTTTCCTGCAGTCTTCCCTCTAACATTCTCTGTAACCTCTTTAACACTAGTCTTCCTTATAAAAACAAAATCAAATAGACTTCATTAATATTGCCAAGAAACCTATTGTATATATTTCATTCCACATAGGTATAAATAGATACTACAATTCTTACCATTAAAGGTGAAATGAGCATACTGGCCACCAAAACAACAGTGGAATTCTCCACCAGTCCTATGGCAGCGACAAATGCTGCCACCACCAACAGGAATATCCAGTCAAAGGTGAGAGCTGCATCGGCGCGCACCTGATGCAGCACCTGGGCCAAGTTGGTGCGCGCGCGCACTGAGGACATGAACCGAGTCCAGCCGGTGTGGGTTTCACTGAACAAGGGAAAAGTTTTAGTCTTTATGTTTAAGTACAAAAGTATGGAATATGCGGGTTGTCAGATGGCAAGAAAATGTCTTAAAGTATAAATAAATATTATATATATATAACAACGCCTATTATTATGTTGTATAGGGAGGTAAAATTTATGGCAGGAAGCAAAGTAAATAGAAAAATACTCCATCTGCCATCCAGTATACATAATAAATTAATTGATGGTAAATAAAGAGGTAAGTAAGATTTTTATTTATTAGATGCACTTTATAGCACCACAATCGCTAACCCTATTAGTTCCTATGGTAGAGAATTCGGCGTTAAGTTTACCGCTTACTTATACATTTTTGTAACTTTGTACAATACAATTTTAAGATAAATAAACGCTTAATGTAAAATTTGTGCGCAGATCTTGAAATAATTTTCATACGAATTGTCCTTATTCGCAGACAATGCGAAGTGGAGGCCCAGAGCCCCGACACTGTGGGTGAGGAAGAAACTTCCATCTTATCTGTGTTGATTTAACTAATTACACTATTGCAGCAGTTTTGATCAGCAACTAGTAGGCCGAGACATTCTGTGTGTGGTCACATCAGGTGCACCCACGAGCTTCCAAACTGACTTTTGTTGTTTTAGCATTAACATTCAATGATTAACATTGATTCCGTTCATAATGTAAGAATTCGTATTAATATTATTGGAATGCAATTAAAACAGACTATAAATAGTCTGCGTACGCGTACAGCATTAAGACATATTTTTGCATGGTGTCAGAAATACTTGGAGAACTCGGAGAGAGTATATTTAATATTCCATGACCTCGCAAAGTTGTAAACAAAAATATTTTATGGCCGTCAAAGATTAAATATTGATGGGGAAGTATTTGGAAAACAAAATTGGATTTTTTTTTTCAATAAAGCTTCGGTGCCACAGGGTTCATGTCATCTCTGTAATCTAAGTTTGGTGCATATGATTGTACTGTATCTAGTTAGTTGCTAATCTGTTTAAAGCAGAAAATCTTTCAAGTCGATTGGGAGGAGTTCACCAGTATATATAAGTTATTTACGGTTTTATTCCGTAAAACTTTTACTTACTGCCTTTGTATTATTGCTATTAATTCATAGCGTAGTCATATTAAAAATACGGATATATGATGACATCTAAAACTAGAAAGTACTCTCTTCTCAAAGGACAAATTAATGTACACCAATATCACGCATACTCGTAAGCTAGAAAAATATCCAGCAAAATGCGACACTGCCAACAATTTATCATTTTGTCCCAAAAATTAACATATTTCGACTATTATCAACAACATTCCGAATTCGTGTCTCGTTCATACCTTTCCCATATTTTTTCCTTCTCCGTCTGGCTATCATTAGGGCTTGATTTATAGTAGAGGCTGCACGGGATCACGCTGACCGACGACTGGTGTCGGGAGCCGATGCCGAATGTCCTCAAGACCTGGAGTAACTCCTCGCACAGGTTCCCGGATTCTAGGGAGAACATCACCTGTAAATTGATGAGCTACTATTAATTTTTCAAAGTCATTAAACATAAACATACATGAATTATCATAATTAATTAAAATTAACATTTGTTTATAAACATGTTGATATTTCAACATGTCTAAAGACATGAGATTTCAACATGTTTTAAGACCAGTATTAAGAGGGTAAATGAAAATTTACCCTCTTAATACTGGTCTTAAAAATGTTCTCTTCTGCTTTTGTCGTGGTTGTTAATAAATGTGAATTATCCTTTGAAAACCTCACATTTCATTTAATCAGCTCCATGAAATTGCACCCAATACCATATAGTCCATCGAGCCAGTGATTTATACAAACTCTTTGACAGATATTAAATAAATTTAACAAGAATCACAAAGCATATTTTATATTACATACATACATTACATTTATTTTAAAAAAATCCTTATCATATTTATTGAATCATGCAACTGTTTATCAGGAACACTGCTTAAAAAGTACATATGTACCTACGTTACTTATCTGAGACACAACTAAAGTTTAGTTTTTATAACTAAAGCTATAAGAACGCAATATGTGATTATTATCGACATTAACACTCTTTCATCTGAGCGATTTTCCTATTATTGCTTCAATCATAGGAGCCCAGGACTGCTTTCCATTTTTTTTTAGGGAAGTGTAACCTGATTTGTGTGTGTTAACTAAACCAACTAATTATTTTCACAAGGGCAAATCAAAGAGGAAATGCCCCGAGCATAAATAGCTCTATCGCCATATACTTTATGTTAATTTTACTGTTATGTTGTCATGTTCTACGATGTTTGCCTAAATAACTTTGCCCTAATGAAACTGGGACTTTATAAGCAGCCCAGCGTATAAGGTTATAGTTTCTTCAAAGAATAATTTTCTAGCATGATGAAATCAGAGTATCACTAAATATTATAAATCGAAGTCGGTTTCCGTTGTTTGTCAGTCCCTAGATCCTAAAGGTCTTTATAACTACATAAAGGATTTTGATGCTGGTTTCGAATAGAGTGATAAGTTTTAGGTGTATAATTTATTATGGTTTTACTTAAGCGAAGCCGGGACGGGCCGCTAGTATATTAAATTAACTATCTTCTTGCTTCACCGTTTATTGAACTGATGAATTTAGTGCATCACCTATCCGACATTTTTAGACACCCATTTAATTTTCCAATTTCAAATTAAATTGCTATTTGTTTCGCCGAATGAGAAAGTCACATAAATAGGTATATGATAGGTATATTGTTTGAGCCATTTGTGGTTTAATTTGAATGCGTGGCACGTTTCTGAATGTCCATTATAGCACTGATAGAGAATGGTGGCCACGATTGTTATCTGTTTAATAAGTTGCGGCGACCTCCGGATTCTAGACATCAGTCTAAAGACGCGTCTGCACTAAAAAAAAATTTGCCAATTTTCGTAACCAACTCGTGATGACCACAGAAACATTGGCAATTTTGTTGCTAAAGATTGTTAAATATTAAAATTGTATCCACAACTTGTCTTATCAATACAAATGTTGGCAATTATCTTTGGTGTAAACGCAGCCTAATGACGTAATAGAAGCAAATAGGGTTATTATTACTGATTCGTTTGTTTTCCTAGACTTGATGAGCTCTTTGAAACTATTATTACCCGCATGTGTTGCAGTGACTCAAGATAGTTTCAAATAACTTCATGCATGAAAGGTTTTAAGCCTTAGGTACGTATTTTTTATAATTTTTCGTACTTAGATGCTCATATGAGCATCTAAGTACGAAAAATTTGCTTTGGTTCAATATACATGATATTTAATAATATTTAAATTAGATGACCACAAAATTAAAATGTTATGGTCGTTTAAGATTCTAGGATATAGAATTATTCTAGGAATATACTAAAGCACATTTTTTTGGAAAACACAACTACGTATGTACCTATCTCTAATTTACGTTAATTACGTTACATGGGTAATCTAGTGTAGTACTTACCTTCCAAAAATGGTTATCCCTTGTTGCATTCCAAGTGGCATTGAAAATGTTCAAAGACTCAATTATTTCCGACAGAATCTGAAACAAAAATTAATATATACTAAAACAGATTTTTTTTTTTTTATTTGTGATTAAATAAATGGTTTATATGATAAGTTACTTATTATATAGCTACTGTAATTTATTTATTAAGAAACTAAATACATCCTATCTTACAAATCTATACTACTATTATAAAGAGGTAAGCGTTTGTGAGTTTGTGACTTTGTGAGTTTGTATGTCTGAGGCGAGTAATCTCCGAAACTACTAAACCGATTTCAAAAATTCTTTCACCATTAAAAAGCTGCATTATCCAAGATTGCTATAGGCTTTATTTTATCTCAAAATTCGCACGGGAGCGAAGCCCCGGGCAACATCTAGTAAATAAAAAAAATTTTATTATGTTTGTACAAGACTAATCTTACAAGATACATTTTCATAATGACAACTAGGCATTTTGCTTGATTGTCATAAATAGCTTTTTCGAAAAACATCCCTACAAGCTACACTACAACTAAGTACATACCTACTTAAAATAATACCGATTTGTCCAGTACCATAGTTAAATAGCAAATCCGGTATTAAAACCGGAAAATTCAATCAAAACTGCTTTTCAATGTCACGATCAGCTTCACGCTACATGATTTTATTCAAGCGAATTTTCGGCGTATCACGTAAATTATATCAATTGAAATTCATGTTAAGTTTGATTTATGAATGACCTTCCTGTTCAGTTCAGTAGCAGTGGCGTTAACTTGAAAACAATTGAATTGGGAGTGGACGATAAACGTTAATATTTTATGGTTATGGTTGCGTATATAATATAAACACGTGACGAAACCACACAAGCCAGTATCCCTAGTACCAACGATCGTGAAAACTATGTATACGACGGATGAGTAATCAAATACAATAGAAGATTTTCATACTACTTCAAAAATCCAGCTAATCCTGCTAATATTATAAATGCGGGTGTATGTGTGTATGTGTCCATGTATGTTTTTTACTCTTTCACGCAAAATCTACTGGACGGATTGTTATGAAATTTGGTATACGGGTAGAATATAATCTGGAATAACACATAGGTTAGAGCGAAGCCTTGAGGCGTAGCTAGTCTCTAGAGATGTGCGTATTTCTAATACGAATAATTATATTAATAAATCTAATTTATATGAAGAAAGTGGCAAATATTTCTAATACACACATATTTGTATGAGCGAAATGGAAGATATGACGGGGTCTTTCTCTGTCTACACCAAGTACAGTGTATTGTACTGGTATATGCTCATTATCAATGTTTTCAAACAATTTTAGTACAAGTGTTAAAGTCAAATCTATGTTTGTTTTTCCCACTGACCCAGAGAATTTTTAGAATTTTTTGTAAACAATGTTGGTTCATCTAGTTAGAGACTTTTTTTCAACAAGTTCAACTGATTGGAAAATGCCTTTAAAATTATATTTTCAAATTATTTCTACCAACTTTTGCCTGTGTCTTCATTCTCGTGAGAATCAAAGATGAAAGGTACCCTATGTCCTCCGAAGTTGTAGTAGGTATGAACGAAGTACTCACTCTGAATATAGTTAGATTACTAAAAACGGATCAAATGTTTTAGATCACTACTAAGTAATACGATCATTTAGAAAGCGAATCAATTCAACGTTATCAACCACATAAAATAGTATTAACAACACACAAAATTATATTAATTTAAATTAAAATCTGTCTAACTAAAACTAAAAATAACTTAAACAGTAAAAATATGTAAAGAAGCCTAGGGGGCCTCTAGGCAAGGTGCCCATCACATAGGCAGCATTTTCGCGCTGAAAAATTCGCAGTGCGAGAAAGCTACCCGAGCGAGGGTCATCTGTTGCCTTCTTAAATTTTGTTGTTACTTCGTTATACTTAAATGAATTTTTCAAGCAAGTGAAAATTTGGTGTTCAAAATGACACCGTATAGAAAGTTCTATTCCTAACTTATTTAAATCGAATGGTAGAACAATAGGCAATGAAGTAACTCCGTTTATCGGTGTTTGGTAACATTAACATCCGAAAGAACAATGCGCTAGTGGGAAGTTTGGTTCCTATTCAGAATTTTTTTTGAGATATTTGCAACTCTTACATAAATAAATTGCTGTAAATTTTGATATATTTTTTTTAACAAGGAGCTTGTTTGATTACACCAATGCTCTAGTCTAATCAGAAAAATACATTTATGTAAGTAGATAAATAAAACAAATTAAATAAAGAAGGCGAAGAATAGACATGAGGAAAGCTGTAAGTAAATGTTAAAAAAAGAGTTCGAAGAATTACTAGAACCAGAACATTAATCTCATTCTGCGCAATATCCTAGAATTTTTGTTCTAAAAAACTATATCTGTCTCTCTCATCTTCGCCTATTTCCTATTGCATTGCATTAGGGCCTGTAACGCAACGAAGCCCGGAGACAACGTCAAAAATTTTATTATTGAAGCTGTGATTTTTATTTCCGGCTTCTTGTCTTCTTTTTGTCTATATGTCTATCTATATATTTGTTGGCGTTTCACGCAAAAACTACTAAAAGGAATTTGATGCAGTTTTCACAGTTGTATAAAGGACGGCTTTAGTGACGGTTGTCTAACTTAAAATCCGGTAAGGTTTCATCTCGAGACGTTTTTTACAACCCGAGAAATTGACAATATGTTATTAAATAAAAGCGGGCGAAGCTGCGGGTAAAAGCTAGTCTTAAATATAAAAATTGCTGCTTTACTTCAACAATTGTATAGCGTTTTTGTGGTAAAAATCTGTCAAAATAATATTTATAGCATACATACAGTCTCAAGAGGCGTGTCCCAGTGAAACGCTCCAAGGATGTCTATCCCTCGGACTGGCCGTGTTATCTGCAGCTTGTTCTTCTTCGATTTTATAATTTGCTTAACCTCATCGAATGACGAGTGCTTACTGTCTATGCTATCACTAAGAGTATTCTCACTTTTTGATTTATACAACCCTGTTAATTTATCATCTTTGTGAAGACAATCAGTCGATTTGCACTTCGAAATATTTTGATCCTCGAATCCAACGCTCGTCACCAAACTGCTGTATTTCTTATTTTCTTTCAGTTCTCTGGCAATTTCGGAAGCCTTATCAAATTTTTCTTTTTCTATAATCAGCTTTAATGGACTTTTTAATCTCATTGACTCTTCGTATTCTTTCTGTGGTACATTTACAATGAAAAGAAGTCCAACCATCGTAACTAATGTACTATTTGATATTGTTTCGTAAATTTTCTTTCAAAATGTGTCGTGGAAACATGCGCGCGCGCCTGGTTCGTGTTCAGAACTGATGTTGTGATAGCTGCCAGCCATAGTTTTCAAAATTGCGCTATTATAACGCCATGAATTATTTAAAACAATCGACTTCCGTTGTTTTAAAATCTTTTAAAATTGCGTCAATGACTTGAAATATTGTAAGAACAGGATTAATAGATAAGCTAAGTATATTGTATAAGAACAATAAATCCCACGTCCCTACCAGAAGGAATAGCTAGTAGGGAAATACTGGAACAGCCCTAAAATCAAACGTTGATAAATATTGTTTTGAAAGAGATACGTAGATAGTTAAATATTGTTTGCGAATTGGAAAAATCTTTAAGCGTCTAGCCGCATTCTTATAAAGGATTTATTTGGTTTAGGATAAAAGTAGGTACTCTATGTCACTCAGGAATAATGTGGCATCTTACCGGTGAATGTATTTTGGAAATCGGTTAACTGGGCCCAAGCCTGCTTCCAACTTTTATACAGGACGTGAAATTAAAGGGACTAGGCTGTAGACTAGTCTAGTGTAGATATAATAAATTATTTATATCCCCAATTTTCTTTACCCAACTTTAAGAAAGTATCATTTAAGGGAATTCGATGTTGTTTTATCTGTTTCTAGCTAAATTCGAGGTCAGAAAATCCGCTATCACTAACATTGTTGTCTCATCATGCAAAGTGCTTTGTAGTAAGTTACGGAGTAGGTACTCTCCCCGTCACTCAAACTCAAGAGTAAATTTGCCAATCTCTGTATAATTTGTAATGTAATAACGACAAAATTGTAATAATTTATGTACACAATTTAATAGTGCAAATGTGAATCTTAAAAGTAGTAAATTAAGTACAAAGGTGGATGGTACAACCTTTATTCTATAAAATCTTATTATAGCCGCAAAAGAGAAATGGAAAAAGGCATAGCGTGCTTGAAGAAAAAGACAAGTGATACCGATAAACCTAAATTATACTTATAATTATAATTAAACTAATATTACAATACAATTTAAATGTTGTAGAACATAATCTTGGGGTTGACCCCAAGTAATGGAGACAGGGAGGAAGAAGAAAACAGAAGATGGACATTCCAATTTATGGTAGACATGAGTACAAAAATTATAAATTGACAGATGGCCGCCTGAAAGTGTGACAACTCTAGTATTGCAGGCGTCCATGAACTGCGATGACCACTTACCATCAGGTGGGTTTGGTAGTAGGATAAAAACGTGATTGGATCTTATGGAAAATTATGTTTACTGTAGATACTTTTTTGTAACGATTATCAAGTTTCTTAATATGTGAGAAGATAATTTGAATCGGATGGTCAGTCAACCGCAAGAGACCCGAAAGGGTGCTCGTGTTTAAGGAAAACGTTTTTTATGTCGTCAGAAGAGTTACGATATTTGTACATTTACAGGGTATCATGGCTGAACGACGTCGGCAGCGTTGACGCGATTCGTTCATGACCGTAGTCTGATGCAACAAGAAAGTATGACGCGGTGCGATGTGACAATTTTATTATTATTTCGATTGTGTTATTGTTAACACTGGTGTTAGATTTTATTTATGTGTTGCCTCTGCTGTCGCGTGTTGTCGTCGTAATCGATCAACGTGGCATTCTGACGTAGAGCGATCAGCTGCTCCTTGAGGACACTGGGTGAGTGGTTACGGCGGCAATAAAGCCATAAACCACAATTAAATTGGTGGGCGTTACAAAATACTACCTTATTTGTTAAGTTTTTTTTAGACTTTTTACGTGCACGTAAGGAAGTTTTCGTATTCTATACGTGGGCGACTACTTAGGCAGATTCCAAAGTACCGTAATATAAGGTATTTATGTAAGTATTTTGTAACACTCTTTTCACATTCCATAATGTAGTATCCCTTTGGTCTATTTAAATATCGTGCTGTATCGCGCTGCTTCACGTTTGTCACTCAGCCAGGACACAGGTCACGCGCCCCTTGGCCGCACCACAACGTGGCCGAAATGCCACGTGACTGACAGCCGGATTAATTCCGGGTGACCTACTAGTAAATGTTACTATAGAAACCTTTAGGATCGTGTGAATAGGTGGACAAGTATAGTTCTTTATTTTCTAATAGTTTGGTATTAGTACATAGTGCCTAATAGCAGTCAAGTTGGAACAACAACGATTAATTAATCATTGAAGGAAATCGACAAATAATGAAAGAAATAATTAAAGTAAATAATTAAACGAATTGAACGTACAAGCGAATTAAATAAGTAAATAAATAATTCTATATTTCGGACAGAATCCATAGTAAATATGAGTAACGATGGTCTTAAACATTTAATTACTTAATTAGGTTAATATATGTAAAACACTACAAGTTTTCGACAGTATTATCTATGGCAGTTATATTTATATATTGTAAGTAGATACCTCATATCGACTGAATGTATTTGCTTTCCAATCTAATTTGTTACCAAGATTTTTGTAATTGAGCAAGAGAAAGTGCAAGTACACAAAGCTTAATTCAAACTCAGCAAGCAGCCATAACAACAAGAGTGGTCATAACGATTCTGAACAAGTTACAAGTTTATTGACAATCGTTCACGTGGACACGCCGAGTACAGGCCGCGTCAATCCAGATTTTCTAAAAGGACACTTACATCACTGTAATAGAAGGGAAATTGCGATGTTTTGGTAAGTTTTATATCGCATAGGATGTACGCTCGGTAAAGCGCGCTCTACACATTATTGGACAAACGTTGCGGTCAAACGATGTACAATACTCAGTTTTAATGCATGCTTTGTATTGACGCAAGGAAAGACAGAGTAATGTACGTCGATTGAATGTTACCCAAATGTGTAAAGAGGGCTTACCGTTGCGGATCTCAATAAAAGTTGTACTGCGCAGTCGTGAAGGGGATGGCGCAGGCAGGGTTGAGCCGGCAGGCTTCAGTCGCGGCGGAGCCAGCCGTCCGGGCACACACGCGACCACCCCGCGACGCGATCAATAACTAACCCTCTAAACCCTCAAAAACCCCATCGATTGAACTCCATACGACTGGGAAAACCTCAATTACAGTATGTAAAATTAGTTACGTTAAGGAAATTGTGTCAACTTTTGTCAACACCATAAAACATGGCCACCGTAAGGAACACATGATCGCCTCCGCATATCCAAGTGAAACATTAAGTATTAATCGACTAATTGTTTACGTGTCCATATTATCGTTTGTGTATTCGGCTGTGGTATGATCTATGTCAGGTCAGTGTTACGTAAAGGTCTGATGTGATGGAAATCGATAAGTTGTTAAACACATGTACCTACAGATTTACGATTTAAGCTTTTGTATGATCACATAAAAGTAAGCTTTAACATACATACATACATACACATACGTGTTTTTATTTACTTTATTCTTATTGATTCTGGTTTCCATGATTGAGCTGTCTTACGTAAATAACCTGCGTGGCAATGGCATGCAAAGTTGCGATAGGCTAACTTTGCTTATAACATTAGGTATGTACAGAACAGAGCATTATATAACGTGATCCTGGTATGATTGTGACGTAAGTGTATGTACCCTTGTACTCGTAATATATCTGAGTAATATACCTAATACATCACTGATCTCAATGTTTGTTTAGGTAAGTGCTTAAAGCTTTGGGAGCCTAGTGCAGGGACAGGATCTAATGAACGAATTTATAAATATAGTCAACATCAAATTTATGTATATGTTACCGGCCAAACCCGATTCCAGGATAAAGTAGTTTTACCAAAGCTAAACTAATTCTTCCAACATGCGATAGGATAAACTGGTATAGCCTAGGCTAAACTAGTTCGTCCTAAGCCCGATAGGATAAACCAGTTTAGCCTAGGCCAAACTAAGTTATCCTAATAGAAATACACATTCTCAGGATAAACTGGCATGGCTTAGTCTAAACATTATAGAATATCTAGAAAGACAAAATAAATAGGTAAATTGATATACATATCTAATATATTTTTAATCTTTTTTCTATTTATTTTTATAACTGCTGGCAATGAGACAAATACAAATAATAGTGGAAGGGGCGAAAACGCATTATTTTGACTCCGCCTGACACTTATACACTTAATCGAATCGAATTATAATTTAGAGATAGAACCAAAACAGTTGCTTAAATATAAATATGAATAATTTATATTTATGTTTCGTTTATAGCGCATACAAAATATGCGCAGCAGATTATACTAACTTTATCTATAAATGCAAAAGTTTGTGATGATTTATGTGTATATGTATGTTTGTTACTCTTTCACGCAAAATTTACTGGATGGATTGTTATGAAATTACATGCGTAAACTACATGCGTAGTATATAACCTGGAATAACACATAGGGTACTTATCCCGAAATTCCCACGGGAGAAGACCCGGCGCTGCTAGTAAAGTATAGTTTAAAAAAAACGTGTACATCTCACACATCTTCGTTTACTTCAGACAAAAGTAATTTGGTCGGAGTCCCAACACTTCGTTTTACTTAAGCTTAACACGTTCATCGCCATGGTGGGTCAAAATGACCGGCACCTAGAGTTTCCATTCGGGCCATGGGGGGTTAAAATGACCGGCACTACATACCCAAATTCACTGCGCCCGTTTAGGCCGCAAACGCGAAACACAATGGATTTATCCATTTAACATGACCGGCGCGGCCCCAATGGACATCTATAACACCTTGGTTTTTGAATTTTATGAAAGTTTGTCAAACTTTTGGGACTTAGAAAAAAAAATCAAAAATGTTCAATACAAAATTTTTAATTTCTTATTAGAATGTCTATAAAAGTTTGTGTATTAGTTTAATTGAATCAAATAATTATTGCCATAGCCTTAATTATTATTTAAGTAAAAAACAATTATAAAAAAATAATCAACAATTCAGGAAAACAATGACAAAAATTTCTATCAAGTAAGAAATTAACTATAATTATAAAAATACAATAATTATGTAAGGATTCCTTACAATTTAAATTTAGTGGCATTGGTCAAAACATTCACGACATAAATAAGGATTGTCAGGACAAATAGGACAGAACCAAGTCACTTTTTTTGTCTTATTCTTGGCGACTTTTCTCCCATGCAATGCCACATTTTTTTTGTAACAATCGCGACAAAATTTTCTTGTCTTGACAGCCGAACCTTCATTTTTCTTTAGCACATGCTTTTGTCTTTTTGGTCTGGGTGCAGATTGTGTGATATTTTCTTTAGTACTACATATTAGGTATTTTGACAGGGATTTCCGAAAATCTACGACTGGCATCTTTTTTTTGGTAGTACTCTGAAAAAGAACTCTGGCATTTACGACAGCAGTGTTGAGCAATAATTCAATGCCCAGTTTCTTATACCATTTCAAAGTTTTTCTAAGTGGGCTTGAATAGGCAGTCATCTGGTCAGATAAGTCTACTGCCGCTTTTGCTTTATTGTAATCGATTACGATTTTCGGTTTAATTTTTTCTTCTCCTCGTTTATTATTTTTTTTGATAAATCCAATAGAATGTTTGGTTGATAGCAAATAGACATCGCGTTTATCCTTCCATTTCATAACTGTCACGCCACTTTCATTTTCTTTAGCAATAAATTCTCCAGGTTTTAGATTGGCATTCATAACGTCTTTTGGTAAATTCCTCCTATTCTTCCTTAGTGTACCCACCAGATGAGTGTCCTGCTGAATAAGTTTCTCGGCTAATTCCAAACTCGTGTACCAATTGTCTACGAACATCGTGTGACCTTTTCCTAGTAAGTTGTGTGCTAGATTGAGCACGACATTTGTTGGTGTGTTGCAGTCCGAATCTACCGTCTTCCCTGCATATACCTCTAGCTTTGTTGTATACCCGGGTGTAGTACACAACTTAAATAATTTGATACCATATTTGTGTCTCTTTGATTTGTTGTATTGTCGAAATATAATTCGACCCCGAAACGGTATCATGCTTTCGTCGACACACAAATATTCGTTGGGGGTGAAATGGAACGCAAAAGTATGGTTCAAATTATCTACGACGGTCCTTATTTTACTTAGGCGGTCATTTTTGACTGCCACTGTGTTGTCAGAAAAATGGAGCATTCTCAAAAGCAACTCAAATCTGTTGCGACTCATAGTTTTTTTTGCAAAATCTTGACCCAACATTTCGTCAACAGACCAATAATCTACTACTTTAGGTAATTTTACAATGCCCATCCAAATAATCAAACCGAAAAATCGTTTTATTTCTTCCTTATCCGTTGGTACCCACAATTTTACTCTTGACTTTGCTTTTGTGCTAGCTTTATCAATAGTTTGCTGTGCAAAAATATTGGTTTGGTCGGCAATATGTTGAAACATCTGCTCATTCACTAAAAGAGAATAGAAATCCCCTGGTTCGCCGCTGGACAGTTCTTGCCTCAGTGCGTATGGTTTCAGCCCAGGTATTTCCGTGAAAGGTATTATACGTGGCTGCTTACCTCTTGGTCTGAACCATTTTGCAGACGGTGGCGTATGTCCTGATAAAGAGGGTGATACAGGCTCATCTTCTTCTTCATCCGATAAAATTCGACGACGTTTTCTTGATTGCGGAATTTGAAAAACTTCTTCTGGCTCGTCGAACGTAGCATTTTCGCTTTGATGCAGTGTTTCTAAACTTTGTAAGTGAAGTATTTGCTCTTGGGTAAGTTCAAAGTCCTCAAAAACTTCCATTATCTAATAAATCACTAAAATTCTAGCGCTGTACTTTGCAATCAAACACGTAACAAACACAACTAAAAAACAAAAACTGCAACTTGACACCAGAAACGAAAGAGTGTACATCGACAATGATTGGTCAATACGAGGGGGTGAAGGATCCCAGCGGGGAGGCTAACAGGGAGCGCTTGCGCCCCCGACCGCTAGCATTGCGAGTGACGCACTCACGCGTACCGGACGTATGTCAACAGAACACGCTCATAACCGCGTGAAAACGTGACCGGCGTTATGACCGGCGCGGCCTGTTTGTAATAATTATTACGTTTAGGCCGCGCCGGGTCAAAATGACCGGCGCTAGAAAAACATCATGAACCCATTAAAAAATAAAATAAAATAAATAAATACACATGTACCCATACGTTTTACACCATTTTGGACGATATGAACAAAAATCAATTTTGAAAATTTTCCGAATTTATGCTTGGCGATGAACGTGTTAAGGACATTGTATTCATTTCAATACGAAATACGGGTTGATACTTTTGTTGGTGCTAAGAAAGTATTTGTAGATGAAATAAGAAGATTTTTATTTCACTTAATAGCGGAGAAAGATCACAATTTTTTATACTAGCGTGCTCTCAAATGCATTTGCGTGTGCGGTTCTGAATAAGTTACATTTTCTATTTCATTACATCCTTAAACAATCTCTTCAATTGAATAAAACAGAAGAGTTTGATATGATTAATTGGTCATTTTCATTCACTATTTACACAGTATTATATCTCTATTCCAATCCCAACCCCAACTAATATTATAATGTGAAAGTAAGTTTGTTTGTTACCACTTCAGGCTTCATCTACTCAACCAATATTCTTGAAATTTTGCATACATGTAATTTTAAGTACGGAGAAGGACATAGGGTATTTTTCATCCCGAAAAAACGAAACTGTTCCTGTTGGAAATACACGCGGGCGAAAGCTAGTAATAAATAAAAGTATAGATGGATGTATCGTATGTAGATTTCCCTCCAGCCATTAATAAGATTGATGACACTATTACACGTCTGCCAGGACATACTGTACGATATTTCCCAAAGAGTTGACGACAAGCTTGTAAAATCGCAGTCGAATCAAAAAAAATTATGATTAATTTGACGCAAACTCTGGGATTAGCGCCGTAACGAAGCCGAGAACATGCGGAGATGAGAGAGACAGGACATAGCCGGGTTTGGTAATTTTGTGTAAAATAAAAACATCAAAATGAGTAAAGTTACGGAAACGTAGAATCATCGCATCGAAAAGCAATTTTCATTTGATCCACGTTTCTATTAATGAAATGAGGTGGTCTTTCACTACATAATGTACTAAGGAAGTGCAAATATATGTATTAGACTACAATCTATAGGCATACTTTTCCGATATGTTCGCTTACACCCCGGTTCTATCGGTCCATCGCGAATAGAAATGCGAACGTGTTCCACACATGTATTTTTAGAAATGGGTAATGGAATCAAGGTTGGCTTTATTTTTATTACAATTTTCCACATTCGCTACCAGATAAAGGTGTTATTTTTGATTAAAAACTTCAAGCACCAACTTTCTCCTCAACATTTGATAAAACCTTCCACTGTTATCTACTAGTAAGTTCTTTTTCTAATAATATGAATCTAAATTAGTTTTAGGGCTACAGGTAAATTTTAGAGTTATCAAAAATCATGCCTACCTAAATTACTTGCAAAAATCAATTAACTTTATGAAAAGCCCAAAGCTATTAAATAAAATTCACGTTCATTCATATTAAGCGAACTTTTTCATCTGTGTAAAAACGGCAGCTTAAATTTTAAACTCTGCAAATTACGTATCAGCCTGGATGCTCAAAAAATATCACGAGTATGGATGGATATGGACTTCAAAATGACATGAAAGGAAGTATGGATAAAGTTAGGAGTAATAGAATAGAGACGGGCCTTGGACATATTCAAAAAGACGTTGAATGGACATAGATTGTTACAGAGGTACAGACAGAGACACAGAGAGGACTTCGAGAAGGATGACTTGAATGTGTCAGGAGAGAGTATGAGTATGACAGAAAACAGACACGGATGATAGACGTGTTGCGCAGATCACAGTAAGGAAGATGTCTTGTCATGAACATGAACAGATCGATAAGATATTTTATGATAAAGTTGGTCTTTTTATAATATTTTCTACTAATATTATATGTTTGTTTTATAGTTCTCTAAAAATACATATCCAAAACAAACATATAGACATAAGTTAATAAGTATGAACGGTAGGTGTATCTCAGCTCAAATTATATACCTAATGCCGGCTTTTCGTAAAATGCCACACTAAAAGCCGAACTTAGCGAATTCGGCATACATTGCTGGTTTTCATGACGGTAACTCATACAAACTAGGTAATATTCATTCATTCGAGTCGGCGATATGTAGCCGGCATGAAGTATCTGTGAAGATCTTTACTTTGTATCACTGGTCGACGACGTTTTGCAATTAATGGCACGCTTACGATGCATAGGTATTTTGGCTGCTAAGTTTGCAGGTATTTTCATCATAAACATCTACAACGTGTGGTTCCTGCTCTAGAATAGAAATACTTACTCCATATTTTCCCGTGGATGACGTGGGGTGACTAAAAACAGAATTGAAAGGCAAATGCTCGTGGTTCACCTAGGTGAACTGAGGAGCACCACCGACATGACAAAATGCCTGTGAGCTACCCAGAGCTGTGGACCACGACCGACGCCTGATCACAGCCGAATCCGTCATTTATTTACTAAAGCATGTATTACTTGCCTTCACAATTTGGATTATATAAATCAAATAAAAATGATTTAAAATTAAAAACCGCAAAATTTATTCTTTAAAATCATAATTCATCTAACTTCACGAATAAAGGTCACACACAAACTCCTAGTGGCATTGTATTTAAACAATACCAGAAGTTTGTAGAAAAAAAACAAAAACTTTTTATAAAAAACAGGAAGACTCCTTAATTCTTATTTTTTGAAGAAGTTTTGCTTTAATAGCACTTATAGGTAGTAGAAATCGTACAAGTACATAGAATTCGATTTTGGTTTCTGTCTTCTTATTTTAAATTTCTTCTTACACACTCAAAATTAAAAGACGTAAGGTATAATGTGGAGTCCAGGATTTTTTGTTAAATTGGTGAGAAGGCTCGTTAAGAAGATCTTGCATTATTCGTTATTTAGTTAAAGAAAATTTGTCTTCGTATTATGTGTAGTGTAACATTAATAATTTATCAAAAATGTACATTTAATTTGAACAATTAATTACAGCCTCAAGGTAACTTTTAATTGCTTTGGGTTTAAAGTGCAAATATTTCCTATATTCGGCTTCCTATCCCGGTTTCTTCCGACCCGTTTATTAATTAAAGTCACCCATCGCAGCACGTAGCCTGTCTTCTTGAAATTGTATCCAACAAACAACAACAGTTGTTGATTCACATTGATTCGATGTTCGGTTCGGTCCATTGGCTTGGTTAACTAGCTGCATATGCATACTGCATAGTGCAGTTCTGTGGGATGATGTGGCATTGTTTGGCGAGGTAACGAAGATCTGTCTCAAAATCATAGAAACCGGAATAATTACATTCCTGAAGTTAAAGATGATGCTAATTAAAATATACCACGATACTATATGTATATAGTACGGGAGGCAACCTACCCTTTAAACTCAATTCCCAAGGGAGCCAACCTCGAGGAACAGTTAGTCTTATATTGTGACATATGAGCTTGGAAAGTTATAAATGAAGTTGTTTACAAGATTTTTTTGGTAAAACACATAACTTGCTTTTGTTTTACCAAACGACCTCGGTGGCGCAGTGGTAAAGTTCTTGCCACTGAACCGAGAGGTCCTGGGTTCGAGCCCCGGTCGGGTCATGATGGAAAATTATATTTTTCTGATTGATCCGGGTCTTTGATGTTTATCTATAAATATGTATTTGTTATAAAATATAATATCGTTGAGTTAGTATCCCATAACACAAGTCTCGAAATTATTTTGGGGCTAGGTCAATCTGTGTGATTTGTCCTAATATATTGATTGATTTATTGATATGTTCGCTCTGACTTTTAGCGCAACGTAGATGTTATGTAGTTTTATTGAAGAGGCTATTTTCACCGCGGGGTTTCTTTCTCGCGGGTTTGCTTAGGTGATTGTAATTGTCATCTATCCTTTCATTTATTTGTGTTTTTAATAAGTACACGATATAGTTAGGTAAACATAACAAAGGAAATAATATTTTAAACTTATTGACAAAAGTATTGAAAATTGTATCGAAATTTGCGTGGGTTTGTTTTCCCCTCGAGTCCCGTATTTTTCCTCTCATTATTATTTTTTTCAGTTGCATAGTAGGTGTAAGAAAATCAAAATCCTTTCGGCCATTTATATATTTATTAGTGAATGTCAATTAAGTAGTGTGAAGTCCATTCAAGTCGACCATTTGTTTCAATCAAGTTTTAAATAAATGTATACCGTTTATTAATTGTTACATAAAACTAAAACCTAACAGAATATAGCTGACACTGTACTCATAGGATTACATGTACAATAACTTTACAAACTATTGTTTATGACTCTCAGCTATTTGCAACACGTATTACGTGAACCCAACACGTGTAAGCTCACAGTATGTAGATATTCAGTGTTGCAACGTCGCCTGCGGAATACGCTTGGTGGATCGTGATTGGTTGGCAGTGACGTAACGTGATTTTAAAATATGAATGTGCAATATTTTTAATTAATGTGACCACATGTAATCCGGTGTGTAGATTGTGTGTAACAATAAAGAGTCGAATGTAAAGTCCACTAATGTAAATTTAAAAAATCTACAATCTCAAATATTTTATTGTGTTGTGGCAAAGGGAAGTAAAAAATTACATTTCTAAACAGAGCCATTCAATATAAGGTACAATATCTCCTAAAAAATACTAAATTAAATTGTCAGTATTGCTTGGGATAGGGCTCCAGGAATATGTAGTCAGTTCGATGTGAGCAATATTTTAAGGATGACACTCGTAAACGCTACGACTACAACGACGTAGCGCAGTTGTAGCTGTGCCCTTTTGATTGATCCTGCCTGGCAATCGCAAATTTGATATTAAAGAATAAATAATTTAGTTGAGCTTCGATTCGACGATATTTCTATTATAAATTCGTTTTGAGAGCGAATTCACAATACAAAAATCGTCACATATAGTATTTTTTTAAAGCATTCGACATTTTGGAACTACCACTACTGAGAAGAAATACCAAAAGAAACTTATTTAAACGGTTTTCCCTATCATGCCAGAAGAACTAACGATTATTGTTTCTTACACATATTTTTTCTAATAGTATAACAAATAACAAAGTGTCTTTGTAAAAAGTTAACTGAGCAACTAAAATAAAAACATAAAAGAGTGTCGTGGCGGTCACGTTTTGTTACCTAAGTGCTGCAGTGTCCCTGAACTAGCGGCCCGGCCGGCGCGGCGGCGCTTGGCAACCCCCTGTTTTTCGCGTGGAAAAGACATTCTCGTCCATCCAGCCACAGGAGGTTTCCTGTGGTGGTTGCCTTGACTTTGGGGCGAAAACCAACTAGGGTTGTAGCACACAGTCCCGGCACATTACGGTAGCGTCGTTGACTGTGTGCTACAACCCTAGTTGGTTCTTGCCCCAAAGTCAAGGCAATTCAGAAATTAGTCTTCACACAAGACCTTCAAGTTCACCTTTTTACGTCAAATTTTATATTGTACTGTCTATTGTATTTTTAATATCAGAAAGACCACTGCTGAGAAGTAGTGCCGAAAAAAAAATCTTTTAAACAATGTTCGTTTAAACCTCTGCCTTATCAACTATGCCGTAGGTAGTGTAGATAACAACTCACCTGCATCCTCGTATATTCCAAGCTGCGTAATCTAATGTAATAAATAAACGTTTAAAGAAGGAGGCTCTGATTTTTTGACCTGCCACCTGTTTGATGTCAACTATATTCCTTATTTTTTGATCACCATGAGAATACTGCCCCCTAGACGGCTTTCTAAATATATATACGAAGCTTGGAAATTCCGAAGCTTGAATAAGTAATTTATCTAATACTTTAATTAGAAACGATTTCCTTCAAGGGACAAAACACAAACGTCAATAAATAACTTTGAAACAAAAGATGTATCTATGTGCCAATCATG
The DNA here is from genome assembly GCF_027563975.2 of Plodia interpunctella. Taxonomy (NCBI): domain Eukaryota; kingdom Metazoa; phylum Arthropoda; class Insecta; order Lepidoptera; family Pyralidae; genus Plodia; species Plodia interpunctella. The sequence continues at coordinate 6,885,313 of NC_071303.1, forward strand.
CAAATTACAGTCGTTCCGAATTGTCAAGTTTAACTTTGAAAGCGTTTCAGTCAGTTGTTTTGCTAGCTCATATTATTTCCACAAACAAATCTTCTGCAAATGACCCCAGATCCAGTCAAGGGGAATGACCTGCGGTCTGACGATCAATAACAGAGCTATTGCCAATTTCATTCCGAGAAAATAAATGCACTGTCACCGATTTTTTTTTTAGTTTCTCCGCCATGCAAGCCAATACCGAAGCTGTAGAGTAGCTTTGGAACGTTTTATTGGCTGCGTTTTATTTAAATGCAAGCTTTTCCTAAGTTTTCGTAATTGACTTTTGAATTGAAAGAATTTTTGAGGCTTTATGTCCTTATTTTCCAAAATACTTTTTCAATTGCAATTCGGTTAAGTATATTCGGCGTCAAAAAAAAAAAGTAACTATTGCATATTTTCGTATTTTTAATTCTGAATAAACAGAAATTGTATCATCACATCTTATTCATGACGGTTATACGGCAAGAACATATCGTTCTTAACGGTACAGAGGATAGTCTAACTTAAAATGTAGTTCTTTGTTTATATGGTTCTGATTTTTTTTTTAAATTTTATTTATTTTGGGGCTTTTGAACGGTATAGGCGATAAGTTGCATATAACTCGAATTATTGACAATGAGTTGGTAGCGGACGCACGTAATTAATTAGGGCGAAGGTTCGGGCATTAAAGCTAGTAAACTATGTAATTCGAGTAACAAAGAAATAATTTTACAGGTAAATGTGATTTAATTGAAGGGTGGAATATAAACATACATAATAAACATATTGATTTCTGGGTAACACAAGGTAATACTCAATCTATTTTCGGTTTTCCTTCCCCGGCGTTCCCTTGGCCGACTTACCGCACCCAGTAGATACCAACATTTGTAAACTATAGGTACTGTTTATATTTTCTGTATCTATTTTTATTTTTAATTTACTTAATATCATTTTCTGATCGCCCTGCTATTGTTATAAAAGTGAAATAAATGTGTGTTTTATTGGATGGATTTTGTTCGGAGATCTCAAACTAGAGTCTGGTTAGCCGTAGTAGTTATTTTGAAGATTTGCCAGTGGTTTTACTGACAGGCTGAATAAGTGCTATGACTCCCATTTTACGACTAGCCCGAGGCAACCCTCTTTAGGAATGATAATGTTGCCTATTAACTGCCAAAACTCCTTTAGTCTGCTCGTGTGGTATATAGTGCTATTCCAGGGGAGAGAAACATATGCCAAAATCTCATTCATATTTCATGCCGTGTTTATTCCCGTCTCGTTTTAACAGCTATTGACGGCCAGAACGTTAACATACACTATTTTCGCCGCATAATCTTTATGGGTTTAGGATCACTGCCAACATTTCAAATTCATGCAGCAGAGCTAATATACAAAGTAATAAGTCCAGCTTCTGGCATAACATCCTTGAATGAGGGTAATGGTAAGGACATGTCTAGGGTTACCCAATGTCATTTGAAAAGAAACGCTGTGTCTTTGGATTGGGGGAGTAAAAAAAATATTGCAACAGAATTTGCGCCCCTGAGTTTAATTACTGTACGAATTTTGGGGTTACACGTACGTTCGTGTTAATACGAGTTTAATTCTACCCATACTAGTCGCGTTAAAGAATAAAAAATATCCAAAAAAACATTTGCTGTAAAAATAATTTCACGATTTGTTGTTTCGTAGAGGGCGTAGAGAATTTTGCTGAGGTCGTAGAAGATTACGAAACTACTTCAATGACAAATACCTATTCAAAAAGTAAATGGGTATTTTGTACATGTACAAATAGGGAAAGCTTAGTGCGTTTTTAAAAGCAAATCGTTTACGTTTCCACAAATGACATTTATAGCATGGTGAGATGAGAATGTCTCCTAGATTCCAGGGATTAGATCAATTTGGCAAAGCATCCTAGGGAATCTTATGCACTAATATCGAGATCAATTTCTACCAAAAAATAATAATGTACATGGCCACCAATCAGATAATTTATTATAAGAGTTCGAAAGAAAATTCGCACTAAGCACTCAGAATGTTTTCCAACAACATTAAAATTGAACACAATCGAGTCAAACATCCTCCATCGAAAGAGAAAACACAACCCTAAAACTCTGGCGCCAACGTGACGACCCTCGACCTCAGTGCCATTACACTGTAATATACTTCTTAGACAGACGAATTTTAAGTGCCCATTTGTCAAAGAAACGTGAACCTCATGGCAAACCTTCAAAATTCTTGAGAAAACCATTAGCATCATCATCTTCTAATTTGAGAGCGAGGCTTGTCCGTGGATTTCCTTCCCTTGTTCTGTCTCTATAGCTAGTTAATTGCTTCACTACTTGATACGAAAAACATGCCCAATTTTTATTTTATTTGCATGATGTAACTTTTTCCTGGGCCCTTTCTTATTTCCACCATCCCTAGTATAATATATGTATCTAAATGTCGTATCAAGTGTAACATTACACAATCCATATCAAAAGAAAAAATGAAAAACGATCGATTACGATTTGTTTTTGTTGATTTTGATTTAATTTTTCCAGATGGGTACCTATTTAATTCAGAAAAAATCTTTTTGTTTGTAATATGGCATTTAAAAAAAAATATTGTATGATTTTATGATCGTATTAAATTCCGAATGACTACTTAATTGAGCATACAAATTGCATATCACCATCACGAATTCCCCACGCATGGAGTTCAATTCTTTTATTAGTTTTATTTGAACAGTGTTGGTTGTGTACTGATATAATAATAACTAAAACATAATGCGCCAAACTGAAACACGTCACATTTCCGCAAAACTGTCGTGAGTGCCTGTGAGTGATGAGCCGATGAGCTGAGGAGCTGATGAGTTGATGAGTTGAGGAGCTGATGAGTTGAAGTCATGACGTCACTGAAGCATGGAGTCAATTTAAGCCGGCGAGCATGCAGGCGAGTCCTGGGTTTGTTCGCGTTCGCCGCTCTGCTTCCCGTCGCGAGCCTCAATCCTATTGAAGTAAGTGATAATTAGGTAATTTGAGTTTTTAAACTTAAGAAATAGACATTGCTAATGAAAATAAGGGTTGCTCAAGGGTGCTTATCGACGGAAAATTCTATTACAGTTTCAGTTTTATATAAGGTCTCCAAAAAGACTGAACTATATAAGTACCTAGAAAGAACTATATAAGAAACTCATAAGTATTTTCGTGAAAAATAAGTTATATATCTGACGACCTCGGTGGCGCAGTGGTAAAGTTCTTGCCACTGAACCGAGAGGTCCCGGGTTCGATCCCCGGTCGGGTCATGATGGAAAATGATCTTTTTCTGATTGGCCCGGGTCTTGGATGTTTATCTATATATGTATTTGTTATAAAATATAGTATCGTTGAGTTAGTATCCCATAACACAAGTCTCGAACTTACTTTGGGGCTAGCTCAATCTGTGTGATTTGTCCTAATATATTTATTTATTTTATTTATTTATTTATTTATATGTTTTGTCTTGATTCCCTGGATAATAACAGAATAGCTGATGAATAATCAACTAAAGCGCCGGTTTCCTCACGATGTTTTCATTAAGTGGTGATCTAATAAAACAAGTAATAATAATATCAGTAAATAAGTCAGATTGATATATGTAGAAACTCATGTGGCACAAGTAAATGTGGCGTGTGGCCAAAACGCCTAGGTACATAGGCGTAGGTATATGTATTATAAGAAATACTAACAAGAGCCTAATTTACTCTTTATTTAGGATTTACAGCGTGTGCATGAATTCAAAGTCCTCAAATAAAATATTCGTGAGGAGCAGCCGCTCGACTTTACGGCCATTTTATTGCATAGGAAAATATTATAGTGCCCACTTTTATAGACGTAGACGTAGTAAAGTTACAGCGCGCCACACCATACGACTCGACTTGAAACATAAAACACTTGGATTTTATATAGGTACTAATTTTCTGAGCACATAGGAACTTTGTTGTTGTATGGAATGATAAATTATAATTATTTTTTTTATTTTGGACATTCGTGAAACTGGGTCTGCAAAACATGGTACTGTTGCTACTCAGTGATACTATTTTGAGAAAAGATTAGTATCCAATAGTGTTTTTTTTTATTGTAACGAATTTAAAAACACGAGAACGATGGTAATTTAATTTGTCATTTGATAAGGAAGACTTTCATGAGTAAGGTAGGTAGGACTATAGGTTTTATCGCGAAAAAACGCATTTGCAGTCGCCGGCGGCGGCCGCAATTAATAAATTAAATAAATTCTACGAAAGAGGATATATATATATATATATATATATATATATATATATATATATATATATATATATTCTTTCGTAGAATATATATTATAATCCTACTTATATCACAATTAGCGCGACCTGGTTACGATTTTGGGTCAGATTCAGGATAATCCATTTTAAAGGGTTCCCTACGTAGGTATCTAATTTAATAAGGAACCCTATTAAATAATGATAGTATGGTGTATGTTTGGTATGTAATCCTTCTATTAAATAAGTCAGTATACCTAAGTGTAGCATCCACTTGAAGAAATAATCCGGTTTATCGAGCTGTATACTGTTTACACCTCCGGCGCTGAATTAATTTAGTTTCGCTCTCAACTATGGTATAGGTAGGTTGCATGTCTCCGTTTTGTATCAAAACGTGTGTACTCTAATTGTCATATAAACATTCTAAGAAGTATTATGGTTTTCAGAATTATAATATATTTTGTCTCTTATGTGGTTATATTTTTGCGCTAAGTAGAACTATATATTTTATTTATTTTATTTCCATACCATAAAGTTCTCTTAATTTATAACAATGAAAAGTTCATTAATTCAACATATATTCTGATTTTGAACTGAGTTTTTGAAAAATTAATTGTATGTGTTGCTATTCTCGATCGATATTGAAAAATTGCAGACGCCATTTCTATATACGTAATTTTCGTATCTATTTGCATGGCAGTACTATAGTAATTTGTATGGTTGAGGCGATAGTTAACCAAAGTTTCAAATCTCATTGCTACCATGGCCACAAAAGCCTTGTAGCCCAAGTTCGCCAGAACAATCATTTTGGTCGTTCTCTTAATCCACCTTGTGCTCATCCATGTACAATCTGCAATTTTTAATATGCCATTATCAAAGCTGTTCGACATTTCTGTTCAAATTTAAGTACGCTTATAATTAGTACTTATCTATACTATTATTATAAAGAGGTTTGTGAGTTTGAGGCGTGTGATCTCCAAAACTACCGAACCGATTTCAAAAATTCTTTCAGCATTAGAAAGGAACATTATTCAAGATTGCTATAGGCTATATTTTATCTCAAAATTCCTACGGGAGCGAAGCCCCGGCAACATTTAGTATATAATATACCTAGCATAACAAAGTAAACAAAAGTAAACATGGAGTTGATATAGCTACGCTTGTAAAACTAGCAAAGATAAAACTGTTGCCGGGAATTGAACGTTACCACTATACTGACATAATGAGTTATTATACTCTAAAAGAAAAAGACATTTCATATACAAAGATAAAAAACACCGTATCACTATGATTTATATTACCTACATAGTATAGAAAAAAACAGATAACTGTTCAATAAATTCGTTTGGATATCGGAAATATTTCAGCAGATTTCAATTTCACCCTTCGTTTCTATCGCTCTGACACGTTACGACTTTCCAGTTCACGCTTGGCCAGCACGAAAAATCGTTCCGAAAAATCTTCCTCATTTCACTGCAAAGTCGAGGTGTGTGAATTGACTCTTTAAATATATTTTAACATAAAAAAAATAACGAACAGAAGAAAATCTCAATAATACCTATCTACTTACCTTCTTTTTGTCGATTTACTACACTCTTTTATTACACGTGACAACAACTAATGGATAGTTACCACTATACAACTACACTGTTTAAAACTTAAATTAGTCAGTCAAACAAGATGTGCTAAAGTTATGTGTTATAACATAAGGGACACAATTCTTTCGCGGGTGCTTACGAATAGAAAACTAAGTAGGTAGTACCTTAGTACGGGATCCCTTTTTTTGGCATAAATTTTTTATCCTAATTTAATTTAGCATAACGAGTTAGGCATATATTTTTTTGGCATAATAATATTTTGACATACTTGTTTTTTGACATACATTTCAATAAACATAATTTTAGTTTAGGCTAATGTATTTTGAACTAATCATAATATTTATTTCTAATTAGATTAGGTTACTTATGCTTACTTATCATTATGCGTGAGCTTGTTTAGGCATTAGAATATTATGCTTAAAAATTGTTATGCTTATGTTAGGTATGCGTAAAAAAATTGTGGCTAAAACATTATGCCAAATTAAATATTGTGCGTAGGTTACTATTATTATGATAAGTAAAAGTATACCATGTTAAATTATGACATAAAATTGTATGCATAAAAAAGGGAACCTAACAAATTGAAATACCCAATCTGTTATTACTGCTCACGATAGTAGTGTTCCATGCAAACTACACGGTAATATTACAAAACTTTGCAAATAGTCAGCATAGAGGTAGGTACCTAGTAGCCCTGGGGATCTAACCTTATCAAGGCCGCTCGTTGTCTCATTCTGACGACCTTCGCCTTCCGCGTATATTCTCCTTTGTGTAGGTTTTCTCTTTGTGAAAAGCTTGGCAGACTCAGTAGTTATAGCTTACTCAGAAGTTATAGCTGTACCGACAAACATCACTTTGTACAATTTTTATTTATCTGTTTAGACAGATAAACTGTAACTGTATAAACATGAGTTTGGGTTCACGGGTCGGACACGAGATCTTCAGAGAAATCTTTAGGTAGGTAATATATTATTACAAAGGACAAACTTAATGCTAAAAGCATTCTCTATCAGTCTACCTTCGGGAAAAACTGAAAGATAATTCATAGCGACAGCTGTAGGTAATATTAATATCGATAAAGTATTAGATTGAGGTGACATTTGATTCAGAAATAACTAGAGAGTAATAATATTTTAATTACGGGCTGTCGCAAGTGATAAATAATCGTAAGACGAATCTGTAATGACACTACAACACAGCCCAGATAATAATGAAACTAAACGAGCTCTTTATATAAAACCTGAAGAAAATTACAATGAAAGTCATTAATCTCGTCGGATACCTTCGGAACATCTCGTAATTAATCACGAACCGAAGGATCATACTGAATAGCTCTCATTATGGTTCTGGATATAGAAATAAGACATTGTTCGTGAAGATTTTTTCAAGTGGTAATAACTATTTTTAGAATAAATCGCAAATATATTTGGGGAAAATACTTATTTGTCCTGTTTGCCCTTTCTTAGATCCTGTCTCGGTGGAATCGATTCTATTAAACGCCACTTTTCACACCAACTTGAGTATTTTTTTACAGTAACCTTATTCACTATATTAAGTTTTTTATTAATAAGTTTCGTTACCTTTCCTTTTTTTTCTGAAAAATATATTTGTTATTGTTTAATTACATATAAGACAAACATTTATGCGACAAAATGTTCCTTTTCCATAGAATAGTTTTATAGATTTTTGCCCATGTATATTTTGCAAACAAAATAAAAATTAATAAATCATCATCAAACGTATATTACAAATTGGAGGAGAAAGTAGTGCTGTCGCTCGGACAAACGGCGGGTAAAGATGAACTGCTGTTCAGCTGCTACCTTACTTCGGAGTGACATGTGCATTCATGTGATAATGTCAATCAATATGCAAATGAACAATCCGAACTTAATTACACAGTTGTGTTTGCATTAATCTCATTATGCAGAATGCAAAATTTTATTTATTCAGTGCTGACATAAACTACTATATCCGCAAATGTGCACAACAAGTTATTACTAACCAGCTCGTTTCATTATTAATGTCAGCCTTCTTCTGTCCACTGCTGGGCATAGGGCTTTTTTCTCGTCCTTTGCCTTTTTCGTCAATAAATGACCTGGGATTGCTTAGATTTATTTGGAAAGTACTCATAACATTTCTTCTTTTTCAGAGCACCACGAAACATACTCCGTCCATTACTGTCGATGGGAGCTCCACATATCCCGGGCTCGGATTTGGGCCCATGGGCCCAGTGGTGCCCCTGCCAGGGGAGCCCCTGGGCACCCAACTCCGTCAGAACCAGGAGACTACCTCGGAAATTCCCGCAACAGAGAAGACGAAGAAGGAAAGGACGTTCGTAATAGCTGCCTTTGAATTCCATCGAGTGGAAACGCCTTTCCTAATTGGATTGTGGATTTTCTTCGCCAGTATAGCTAAAATTGGTAAATAACTAGATATGTTTTAACATATTAATGTTAGGATGTCGAACCGGATAAAGCAACGAAATTATCTGAGCTTTTTCTACCCCAGATAAGTAAGCATCTGATTCTACCCCAGACGCAAACTTCGGAGCCCTGGGTCAGCTTTTCTACATTGTCTTCTCCACTTCACACTATCTTCGGTATCCTTATTAATCAGATCAATGGCGCACATCATCCTTGACAACATCAAGTTTTTGGTTTTGCCTCTTCTGCCGGACGACCTGTATTTCAATTCTAATCAACTTGTCGTCTTGGACTTAAAAAATATATTTTCCTTAAAAGTTTATTTTGAGTCTGTTGAACGAGTGTACTATTAATTTGTCCATTAGACTGTCTCAAAATATGTGGAAATAAGTCTATGTTTTATTTATCAGACGCACTACTAGTAAAAGTACGTACTTTTGAACTGTAATATCCTATTTGACCTCATTCCAATTTATTACGTGGTCCTTGGGCCAGTAAACTGATTAGCTTAGGCGACCCAATTCGTAAGTAAACACCAAGATGTAAGGATGTACGTCCACTGATTGATTGATCGGCTACCAGATTAGATGACCACTGGGCACTTTCTTAGCCTCTTAATTAAACTGTGTAAATAGTGACATTTGTTTCTAGTACGTTACATTGGACGTCACCTTTTGTTTTGTGCTAAAGTTACCAGTCTACATCCTTATTATAAATGTGAAAGTTTGTGTGTATGTATGTATGTTTGTTACTCTTTCACGCAAAATCTACTGAACGGGTAACTATGAAAACAAAATATTCATAAGTGGCTTTTTATTATGACAAAAAAACCACTTACTTATGTATATTTACCATTTATGTATAAGTTCGCATTTTGATTAGTATATCTGTGAGTGTGACTTGACACCTTAAAAGTCTTACTTAACACAAATGTAAATGCAAATCGGGCTTTAAGTAATAAATTCCTTAAACGTCCTATTTTTTATCTAGAATGATAATTAATTATTCCACTACGTGCTTAGCGTAGTAGGAAGCCTCTGGATTAACGTAGTGTCTACAAATCCCTCTGGATTACAATGTTCCCGATTATTACGACCCAATAATATCTCCATCGAAAGGGTTCCAAAGGGTCGGGTCACGACTGAATCTAAGATTTAGGGCATATACTGGAATACTAAGCATCTACGTCATAAAGTAGTCGGTATTTGATATACTCGTAGGGTAATGGTAATTACACTGTCCAAATATTGTGGGCAGACTCAGAGATGAAACTGAGTTGGTATCCTTATCATCTGACTGGACTTAGTATGGAAAGTGGAAATTTTTCATTTAAATAGAATTAACAGAGAAAGAAAAATCTTTCTCTGTTAATTCCATTTAGAAGTTGTATTTTAATATTTAGAAAATAATAATGAAATGAAAATTTGTAGATTCCAGCGGGAATTGAACCCACGCCCCAGTCTATCCGGGGCAGTACCTAGTGCTCTTAACCACTGAGACATCGAATATATAATGATCAATCCACTCGAGTCGCGTACAAAAGTGTATTGATAAAAACCATTTTATTTGAAATCATGTGAAATACGCTATTACTTACATAAGGCGGGCTTAAATATGAAAGTGTCGCGCAAAATCTTTTTAGCGACAAATCCTCGAAAGAACGCGGGTGGAATGCGATCGGTGCCAATTTCTGTGCTTCGACCGTGACCTCGCTCGCGTCTCTGTCAGCTAAAGGTCAAGTAGTACGTGAAAACTTAAAAAAAAATCTAAGAATAAACGAAGATATCACTAATTGTATACTTACGACTTTTAGTTAAAGCTTGAATATGTAAGTGAAAAATAGTTGAGTAATTTAAATTTCTAATAACTAAGACTTCTTAAAATCGTGCGAAGAAGAGGAGAAAAGCTAGGAAAATGGACCCTGGTTTTTTCGGTTTTTTAGTCAGGCATAGAATGTTAGAAGTGCTCTATGCCTGACGAAAAAACCGGTAAAGCGCTCAGGAGAGAGAGAACTAGTTTAATTTTCTATCTACAACCTTTTAATTCGAAGATACCTATATCCTTATGTAGAGGTAATGTTGTGTTCGTGTACACAAGCTCCTTACAAAGTCAACACATGCGTCGCTTGATTACCCCCAAGGCGTAACCAATACCGCGCTACTTTGGTGCTACTAAATATAGCACGAAGTACTCACCTCGACACTTGGCCTGAGATTCCGTTGAATCGTTGAAAGTAGGGTAGGTATGTGACCTAAATTAATAAAACAAATGAAACGCTCACTGAATTAATTTGACAGATTTTAACACTCTCTCATACAGATTGTGCCCTATTTAGTATATTTGTTAAGGTATTACTTTTTCAAGTAATAACGGTACTTGATAAAATTTGGTACACGAGTAAGGGTAGTTTAATGTTCTGTTATTCCCATGGGAGCGAATTACCTGTGCGCAGCTAGTCCCGGCTATATTTATAAATGCTAAGGTAATTTTGTTTGTTACTTCTTCACGCATAATTCAACCATCTACTCAACGAATCTAAAGGAATTTGACATGACTTTTACGACCACCTACCGACACAAACGTGACAAATAGTCGCAAACACACTAGTAAACTGAAACTCTCAACCACGAAGTTCTCATTAAAATAAAATGGTACCATATAATACATTTTTTTAACTTGTTCCTAAAGAGTATTCTACAACAGTATGGAACAGTATGGCCGCAGGAACATATGTTCCTGCGGCCAACGCAGTCTAATGTGTAATTACAACTTTAGTTTACTTGAAATTAAAGGGGTTTGGGTAATTTTGAATGAACTTTTGGTATCACTTTTTCAGCAGCCAGATATAATTTTACTCTTCCTACGTATTATCTAAATAAAAAAACATAATATAGTAAAAATTGTTATAAGTAATATCTGCCATATGGATTGATCATTAATTATTTTTGGAACATTTTGTTAAAATAATAAGATATAAAAATTAAATTAAAAATTTAAGAAACCCCTGCCTCCTAATTCGTTGGCATCATCTCGTCTGCTAATCTCTGCTCTCGTTTCCAAACGGCTAAAAACATTCTCGATTAATTTCTTATTGAAATTAAAAAAAAAACTAGATCAAAATCAGTTCAGCCATTTGGCTGCTACGATGCCACGGACATACATAAGTAAGATGTAGAAAAATAAATTCAAGCCAGAAAAGTTTATTTACACTTGCCCTTGGACTAGATTCGCGCGCCCGTCAAAATGGTTTCATTTTTCTTGAAACTACCTCTCGACCTACCCTCGGTACTCGCAAATCTGGGGTAAGTGGGTTTGGGGCTTCGATCAAATGATACAAATATTTGGACATTTTTACATATCACATAGATAAATAGATCAACAAAAAGAAAAAAATAGATGGAGGAGGTTTTATTTTTCGGCGGGTCATGTTTTAGACTTTTTGTGAACGATTGAACTTTGTATAAAAAGCTATGGTCTTGTGTCATAAAACTATATTGGTATTTATGCACCTATGTTTACAAAGAACGTAAAGCACTTATACGATTAATATACCAATTTAAAATACCTGCCTGTGACTAACATACATAAATACCAATATTGTTTTATAACACAAGACCATAGCATTTAATTACGAAAAACATTATACGCAGCTAGATAAGAATATATTCAAAGATACGATATATGATATGGCTCCAATTTTTTTTACTAAAATTCCCTTGTCTCCGCAGCTGTTGGTTAATTTTACGACTTATAAAATATTTAGGGAAATTGCCTAAGTTAAAAACATTTTAGCCTTACGGCACAAAAAGGTCCCGAATAATGTAAATGTAAAGTTACTTTTGCAGAGAAAATGTTATCACAACAGTGATATTTTTTATCATTAGCTGTGCTCCTCGGCTTTGTTCTTTGCGAATGTATTTTTACATTACTTAATAGATTTACTTATTCTGCCAAACTGTAAAACAGTTTTGTCGGTAGTCTATCATTATTTCTTCAGACCCGTTGTCGTACCCCTGGCCATACCATATGGCCGTGGAGGTGAGGTGGTTCTTTTAAAATTCAACGATGCCATTGACTAATAGTCCTTGATAGGTAACCTTTTTTATAACATTTCTTGACAACAGCAGCAAACAACTAACTTTTGGGAAGTTATCCAAAGTAGATAATTGTAATGAATATACACTATAAATAATTATAATGTGTGACACTGCGTAAGTAATTCTAAAATTTGATTGATTCAAATAGAAAAATAAAATACACAGATCGCGTAAACAAACATCGTACATTTATAGCGCTGGTTTCATAAGACAAACTGGATTTATCAATTACAAAAACATAAAAAAGATGTATCGAAATATTTACAGTCAGTCACCACTTCATTTGTCAACATAGGCTGCCATGCCTATAGAAACTTAATTGAACATCGCTGCGTCTTTTTCTCTTCCTCTTTATGTTAAACATCTTTCGATACTTACTGCCAGTAAGGAAACTCACACGAGATCTTATAGAAGCCGCATTTGCCATATTATTTTCATTATTATATTTAGTTTGAGATGATATATTAGTTGCGTAAACAACTAAAGGTGTTTTCGTAGGCATTGGATCAAAACCTGAAGGCCTATTGTGACTATCGCATGGTCTCGCTGATGTGCCCATGTAATTGGAAGTGAGGGAGAGAGATGAAGTAGACGCCTCTGTTTGTCTCGTCGGATTCGTATATTTATCTTCACATCTCAGTGTGTGGACATTTGTGTAAACATTGCCAAGTCTTATATTGTCCTGGTCAAATGTGGTGCTAGATTTTACAGATCGAATAGAATCTATATTCGAATTATATTTATTCCTAAACTGGCATCCAACATCTCGAATAAAAACAACAGCTTCGCTGCTTACTGCATCCTGAATATTACTCATAGAGGGGTCAAGTGGTAGATCAATGATGACACATTGACATGATTTGTTTGATCTAGGAACATTGCTGTTAGTAGTATATCCACTGGGGTGAATCTGGCATGGTGAAAAAGATTGTGGTACTATCGGAGATTTCGATTGAGGGTATGACGTTGTTTGGTAATCACGTAAAAGCCCATAAGTATTATGCATCCGCGCTACATTGACCTGATTACTCGGTTGATTACTATAGAATTGCTTACATTCGGGCACATATTTACATCGTGGTGTATGAGGACACTCATTTTGCATTTCATCTAGGCTTTTCAGGTCGTCGTAATTTAAATTCTTAGAAATTGGAACACATAAAGGTAAATTTACACAGCGAGGCCGATGTAAACATGGTGGTATGAATTCGCAATTGTTCTTAAGTATATTAGCTCTCTGGCATGATGGTGCCACTGTACACGGCGGGTGATGTCTACATGCTTTAGTAACTCTGATTACGCGTGGAGAATTTTTAGGAGCGTCATTTTTGTCATTTTTTTTTACAGTTTTGTAATTTAAAAAGATGTTATCAGTAGGTAATACTTGACAAAGAGGCACCAATTCACAACGCGGTGTATGACGGCATGTGTCTTTTACCTTTAACTTTTCTTGAATTTGCTTTCTGACCGAAGTTTTATACGTATAAATTGATTGGCCAGGAGGAGAATCTTTTGATTGATAATTGGAATCTTCGTAAATTAAACTCTCTTCTTCTTCTGATGGAACAACACTGCAAACCTCAACTTTTTCTTTACAATTTTGACAAAATAATTTGCGCCTCTTTTTACACGAAGAAGTTGATTTATCAAGACTTGCAGTGTGATTTTTACTTGTCTGAGATATGTCATATTTATCAGAGCAAACTAACGTTTGTTCAGACTTTTCAAAACAGTCATCGTTAGCAATAACGCAAGTGATACTTGTTGGCTTGTCATCCATAGATGTGATATTTTTTTCTTTTCCCTTATTTTTTTTTCTGGAGAAGGTAAAAGGTGTTTTCATAAAGTCTTTTCGTTCTTCTTTAAATATATTTGTAGTACTCGTAATTTGATCAGTTAATGATCTGACATGTTTAAATCCAGTTAAGGATTTATCGTTATTACAAGGACACGTGTAAGTAAATAATTGACATGGACATGGATCTTCAATTTGTCGAGTTCGTTCTTTTTTCTTAGATTTCTTTTCCTGTCGCGATGGATTGGTATACTCAGTTCTATACTTGGCATAAGACCAATACTTTTGATTTCTGTTTAACTGTCTATCACTTTCGTCATTGACTGGAAATCCATTAAATTCATCATCTTTAAGAAAAATCTCAGATGATAGGTCGGGATCATTTGGAAAACACTTTTCTATCTTTTTTGTACTAGTAATTTCTAGGCTATCTCGGGGAAGCAAATTTGGCTTTACATTTGTCTCACATTCTTGAACAATGGCATGTGAAGGTGCTCTGAATCCATTTGGAGACTGATTATGTGGAATATCTATATTGCTATGACAATTGATATAGCTTATTCCAGATAGATCAGCAAATGAATGCCGAACAGCTATACTATCTAGGTCGTAGAATAAAGTACTTGTTGATTGTAAATCGGATGTCAAGCTAATATATTTATTTAAATTATGATATTTCTCACACGTCACATAAGTACTTTCGGACGTGTCATTTTCAAATTCTTTAGCTCTGTACTTTGTACCGGGAGCGTGGTGTCTAGTTGGATTGGTTTTGTTAGTCCTTCTAGTGCATTTAGAACCTCTATTCTTGTAAGATTTCGGTCCAAATATTTCATAAATACTTGTAAAAGATTTTGTTTGTAATACAACATCTTGTCTAAAATGCATTCTTGGTGTTGACTTTCATTACGAAACTTTAATGGTTGATTGAAATAAACTAACCGAAAGTCACATGAAACTTGATAATTTGTTTACTGATCCATTTTTATATAATTTATAGTTTTTTACAAATTCATCACAATTCACATGTTATGACAAATCTATGAGTGACATATTGCTAGAGACATATATCAAGTGGAGATTTCTTTCATGTAGGTATTAAAAGAGTTTCTAAAGTACAAATATTCTGTGGATTGAGATTTACTAAAACCAATTGGCCTGTTATTTTCACTTACTTACAGATCTGTCTAAAATTAACATATTTAACGTGACCCACGCGCGGGGCCTCTTCTTAATCTCTGTAATAACCATAGAATTAGTATACCTCCGGAATACCTGCCAATTAAAAAAAAAAATAATTTTAGCTATCCACATGGAACATGTGAATTTTGAGATATATTATTTATATAATGATAGTAGATAAAACTTTTATCATACAAATTTTACTACTTAACCTTTTATCATAAAAGCTTAAATAGCTTTAATAGAATAATGAAACCATATAAGATGACGTCTTTAACACAAACATTAACACAATTTAACGAAAGTAATTTAGTAATTCCCAAATCACTATTAAATTAACTGTATCAGCGAAAATTTCAAAATGCACTTCTCATTTCCAGGGTTCCATATGGCCCCAAGATTATCGAAGATGTTTCCTGAATCGTGCCTCCTGATCTTCGTGGGGGTCCTCATTGGGGCCTTATTGCTGAGTACCCACAGCGTCCACGTCCAGCCGCTGACTCCTGACACCTTTTTCCTCTACATGCTGCCTCCTATCATCTTGGACGCTGGATACTTTATGCCAAACAGACTCTTCTTCGACCATCTAGGGACGATCTTGTTGTTTGCTGTAGTCGGAACTGTATTCAACACCCTCACAATTGGTAACTAGTACACGTACACTTTTTATTTATTTATTTAAAAGAAGTTCATCAGAACTATGTCTAAATATAATGATTACAAGCTACTTATTCTTGAAGTATATGTAGAAGTATACTTGTACAGCAAAGTGTTTCATCCATAAGTGAGTAATTAGATTGAGTATGAACTATACTTGGAAATGCTGAAGAACACTTGTTGAAATTGTATTGTGACGGTGACTATTCGATTTCAATGACTGTTAACGTCTTTCCTATTATGCGATTACAACAACTAGCATTCCATTCCAGGTGCATCCCTATGGGCCTGTGGCCAGACTGGCATGTTTGGTTGCACGACGCCTCTCCTTGACATGCTGCTGTTCAGCGCGTTAATCTCAGCTGTTGATCCCGTGGCTGTGCTGGCTGTGTTTGAAGAAATACACGTGGATGAAGTCTTGTACATAGTGGTCTTCGGAGAGTCCCTTCTCAACGATGCTGTTACGGTCGTGTTGTACCATATGTTTGAAGCTTATACGTGAGTGCCAAATCTTGTAACGATTTGTTTGACCAAAATTTTGAAAAATACCAAGCTGAACAGGATATGCTATATGTATTTCTTAGAAATTTATTCTATGATATTCATACATGAAACTTTTAATTTGAACATTGTGCCTATCTACGGACAAGGCGGTGCTGGACCGACGACGAAGCGATGTGATTGTGGAAATCGAAAGGAAATTGTAAATGTACAATTTCCTATATTGTAATATGTAATGACATATCAGTTGAATCTAGGAAATATTTTACAGCGAAATGGGTCCATCTCGTCTCATGTACACGGACTTTCTCGCGGGCCTGGCCTCCTTCCTGGTCGTGGCCTTCGGCGGCACCTGCATCGGCGTCATTTGGGGCTTCGCGACGGGCCTGGTCACCAGGTTCACGCACGAAGTCCGGGTCATCGAACCCATTTTCATCTTCGTCATGGCGTACTTGGCGTATCTCAACGCTGAAATGTTCCATATGAGTGGGATCCTCGCGTAAGTTTCACGGATAATATGGATTTATTATTTTAATGTCAGATGTATTGTACTAGTGATGGTACTACTGACTGCCACATTTTTGCGTCAATTGCACCTATGTAATATTAGTTTAAATTTTACTGTAAATATCTTACATGTATCGATCGATCGAAATCACATAATAATCAACACAATAACTTATTGACGATTACAGCATAACATTCTGCGGTATAACAATGAAGAACTACGTGGAAGCCAACATTTCGCACAAGTCCCACACGACTATCAAGTACACTATGAAGATGCTGTCCTCGTCTTCGGAGACCATCATCTTCATGTTCCTAGGTGTCGCCACCGTCAACAACCACCACGACTGGAACACGTGGTTCGTGTTGCTGACCATTGTCTTCTGCTCAATCTTTCGGATTATAGGTGAGCAAAATTTATCTGTTTTACTTACTACATTAGATGTGACGATGACATTTTCTAGTTGTCAGCATATTTAAATTCTGGTCACATAATGTGTTTAATATAGTATAGTAGTAGTGTTTTATCAGTTTTTTGTCATTTTGTGTTTATAAGTGTTTTTATCATGTGTTTTTATCACTTTAGATATCATTTAAAATCGTTTGTAGTAAGACGATTGATGTTCAAACGTAATAATCGTTGTCTAAAAATATTCCTAGTATTCGAAAACCATCGTTTAGTAGGTACCTATCAAAGAATTCCACATGCTACCAGTAAATATCTGTCTCGCTATTTTCTAATGTTCCTTCTGCCTAAAATACAGTTATTTGTTTCAGGAGTGTATATATTTAGTGCAGTAGCAAATAAGTTCAGATTGCACAAACTAAATAAGGTTGAAAAATTTGTTATGTCCTACGGAGGTGAGTCTTACATTATAACTTGTCATCTTACTAATTTTACTTTCTACCAATAAGTATTATCAATGAAAAGTAGTACTTATTACTTTTCCAGTGTGTTAATTGCTAACATTTATGTCAGTTTTATTAAAGTCGCCTAAAGACATCTGACATGACTTTTACGACTACCGCATCTAGTGGCAAGGAATCGCATACATACTAGTAAACTTAAGCTGTCAACCAGTGTACAAGTTTCCTCACGTTGTTTTCTGACGGTCTTAACCACTGGACCACCACCGCTTCAAGTTTTGATATAACTTTATGAGAGAAGATGTCTGTAATCATCACACAAAACTTTCTGAACTATTTTTTTATGAATCTATCCCGAAATTTCCATGGGAGCTATAGAGTAATCGTTGATAGTTCGTTATGTTTATGTGTTCTACATCAATACATAAAAATGTTATGAACATTTCAGGTCTCCGCGGTGCAGTCGCATTCGCATTGGTGCTATTAATAGATCCGGAAGTGGTGAAGTTGCAGCCGATGTTCGTCACGACGACGATAGCGGTGATTTACTTCACGGTGTTCATCCAGGGCATCACCATCAAGCCGCTCGTGAAGATACTGAACGTCAAGACGGCTGAGAAGAGGAAGCCTACGATGAACGAGAGGATACATGAACGAGTAAGCTAAATCTATTATTTTGAGGTACTGGGATGTGATGCTAAAGAATTTTCTATATCGACTATTCGTTATCGACGTAACTTCCGTAAGTACGTGGCGTTATTTTTGGTAGATTCAAATAAAAATATAATTTTGTATTACCTCGCGTATTGGGCATTTTTCATCTACTAGGCAGTGACTTCGATGAAGTAGTTATGTAAGTAATTGTTTGTTTTATTTCAGTTCATGGACCATTTGATGGCAGGTGTAGAAGATATTTTAGGTAAACATGGTAATCATCATATGCGTGATAAATTCAAGAGATTTGATAATCGGTTTATAAGACCCTTTTTACTTAGAAATTACCAGGTAAGATGAACAAGAAATAAAAAATACAGAACAAAGTACCAAAATAGAAACATTTAAAGTGAAAAAAATCATAATATTATTTTAGGGTGCGGAACCAAAAATTTTAGAAACCTATTCAAAGTTGGCTATGAAGGATGCCATAGAGTATATGCAGAGGAATGCTTCTACCATTGGAAATATATCGGGTGCCGAGTCAATGTCTGCTATATTTAAGAATTATACTAATACTAATTTCAATGGAAGGTAATTATCATAAGTAATAAGATTTATTATTTTCCGTCCGGTCCTGGCAGATGGGACAAACCCAAGAAATGGTAGTAGTTTCATTTTGCCAAGGATTTAAGTATAATGAGCTGACAACATGCTACAGATGACGTCGAAAGCAACGTAAAGTGGAGAAAGCAGGGATAAAGCTCTGATGTGAGAGAGATGGTTAAATTGGTTATTGCTTTAAAGGTAAGAAGGAAAAGAAAGTAAAGACGAACTAAAATGACACTTTTTTCTTTACTATATTCTAATGTTGGTGTCAATTTATGCCAGTAAAGTTTGCATTTGTATATTTTAAAAAATGGCCTACAACGAATGTTTCAATTTTAGTCCAAGCTTCAGTCAGCTAGACTCATCAACATGGAATATAGATATGCAAGAGCTTGAGTACAATCCCTCTAAGAAGGATCTGACCGATGCAAAAATACACCATTTGCTGGCTGAGGAACTCTGCAAACCATTCAGACGGGTGAGCTTCTTATCATTTAAAATATTACAACTTATTTACTAACTACTTGGACTCAGCAACAAAGTTATTCAAGTCATCTAAGGCATCATTAACATGTATTATTTATATTTTAGCATCGGCGACTAAGCTATAGCCGACATGCTGTGAATGACCGAGACCTGGGTATCCAGCAGGTGAACTACAAAACACACATGAACATTCGTCGACGGGTCGGCGATAGGAAACACCACCACAAGCGCAGTAAACGTGGGAAGCAGGTCAGGGAAACCTTCAAAATTAACTATAGATAACTATTCTTTCTATACTTTTTTAATGTCAAACATACTCCAACAACCTACCATGTTTTAATAATAATAATAATAATAATAAAATGTTTATTTCGGACGTAATCCATATATTGTTAGTAATTTACAAAGTAACTTAAAACTAGTGTTAGTAACAGAAAACAGTACTTATCCAAAAATATCACACATAAGACACAAAACAGTACGTCCTACCAGCTAGGATCCCACCCCCTGGTCAACGGTATTTGTACATCCACCGTGGTGTGAAGACGAATCCAGTGAGACAGTAATGGGGAGTCCCATCGGTCGGTTAGGACACGGATAATATTATTTGAGCTGGAACGTAATCGCATTAAAAGAGCCGCACATCGCTTTCTAATAATTGCATAGAAGCAATCAGTATTGGCGTCGGCAAACATTTTAGACGCGCTGCAAAAACGCGGCAGCCCAAACAATATTCTGAACGCGTCATTGTATTGAACGCGCAAAGCGTTGTATGCGCGCTGCGTATAGTCCGCCCACAGACTGCACGTGTAGAAGGACTGACAGTAAGCTTTAAAAAGTGTCACCTTAACATCCTTGCTACAACGCGCGAATCTGCGGGCTAACATATTACAGCGCACAGCCATCGCTCTGCGCTCGCGCTCAATATCCAAGTTATCACTTAACGTATCGGTTATCCAATGGCCCAGATACTTAAACTTATCCACTTTGTTCAATTCTGTGCCACACACCCGTACTGGCGTAGTGGTATAAGTTTTAGCCCCAGACTTGAAAATTAAAAATTCACTTTTGCGGGCATTATATCTGAGCCCATGAGATTCCGCATACGTCTCGCAGATGTTTATCAGCCTCTGCAGTGCACCGATCGAAGGGCTCAACAGCACCATATCGTCGGCGTATCCAATGTTGTTAATACACACCCCGTCTATGTGACAACCTATGTTGGTGCTGTTGAGCTCCCCAATCAGTCGGTTCATATACAGGTTGAACAGCTTCGGTGAGCTCATTCCCCCCTGCCTCACCCCGCATTCCAACCTATATACATCCGAGTGCACGCCAGCCCACCTCACACTATTCCTCTGGTTACTATACCAATATTTAAATATTGATATAACATCCCGAGGCAGCGTAGTGTCGTTAGCCATCTTTTCCCAGAGTACATCATATGCGATGGAATCAAACGCTTTTGAGTAGTCCAGGAAACAGGCAAAAACTGGTGTCTTCCTCTTTGTATAATACTGCACAGTTTGCTTGAGACATAGGATCGCGTTTTCGGTAGACAGGCCAGGTCTAAAGCCAAATTGGTTATCGTGCAAGTCAATATGCGCTCCCAAATGTTTGTCAAGCAGACTGTCCAGTACTTTGGCTATTACAGTGGCGAGTGAGATAGGCCTATAGTTCGTCAGATCTGAAGCATCACCAGTTCTATTTTTCAATATAGGTACGACAACTGTATACATTAAATCGGCGGGCAGGTGACAATGTCTAATACATAAATTAAACAATAAGGCCAGAACCCTGGGAAGGTGCACTCCTGCGTGCTTCAGGTGCTCAATGCTGAGGCCGTCATGTCCAGGAGACTTGCCTCTGTCCATTTTATCAATAATAATGGATATCTCCTTCGCAGAAAAACGCACAATCTGACCTGTCTCATGACTACACTCAGCATCTTGCACCCTCGTCACTGGTTCGAGATGTGGCTGAACCTGAAAGTGTCGCTGAAAAACATTTGCGATATCACGTGGGTCCGTTACACCCGCCACGCTCACAGGGAGACTCGGTGTAGGGTTGAGTCTGTTAGTGTTTTTCCAGAATTTCCCAAACTGTTTTTTACTATGATTTTGAGCAATTATATTAAGTTTTATCTGTTTTTCATTATCTTGACAGTACTTTAGTTTAGACCTAAATGATTTTCTTGATTCACACATTTTTGAATAAATATAACCTGTGCCAGGTTTACCATAAGTTAACCAAGTTTTATACCAATACCGAGCCTCCCTATGAGCGCCACTGACATGTTTATTCCAGCCAGGAACGCACTGAAATTTCTTCTTATTTCTAGCACCTCTATATGTAATCTGAGCAGCCTCCGAGAGAATACAGACGATATTGTTGTACAATTCGTCAATTAATAATTTATGATTTCGATCAGGACACAATTTATCAGCACATTCCATAAATTCGGACGGAAAATGAATTTCTTTAAGCTTGGAATGACAAAATTCATGATATTTATCTATCTGACACGTATCCCTTTCCCCCCAACGTACTGTATTCTGCGGAGTATTTGATAACAATATTTTAGGCTTGATAGCATTAATATTACACTCAATTGACATTGGGATGTGATCAGACCAATACACACCATGGACTACTGACACATTCAATACGGTTGCACGGGCCGCAGCAGTCACTACGCAGTGGTCTAGCCACCTCAAACACCCATACACGTCACTAACAAAAGTATAGGTATCGCTTGGTAATAAGTCCATGTCAATGCACGACCAATACTGTTCAGTACAAAAATTCAATAGTTCTAAGGAAAATTGCTCACCGGGATGTGCGTTGAAGTCGCCCAGAATGAACACTGTTTCCACATCATTACTTTCAACAATAGCGTAGATTTCACTCATGCACTCCGTAAACTCAACTAAATTTTCTTTGCAATCGGTTGGCATGTACACTGTTATAACCAAAAACGAACGCTCACCCTGTGTTATTTTAATAGCCGCGAGACGCACACTTCTGCATGTTAGCACTGATACACACGGGAATACCGCTTTCCGCCACAACAACGCAACTCCCCCATACGGTCGACCTCTCAGCACTCCAGCGGATGTGTCCACGGCAGAATTGCCTGTAAACGCGAAGTTGTCGTCTATGCTGCCCAGAAACTGGATATCATGCGGTAGTAGCCACGTCTCTTGAAGCGCAACTATGTCGGCCTTCTGACACAAGGATCTCACACAATCCACTGATCGCACTACGTTTTTGCAGTTAAAACTAATCATTTTAGTTGTTGTTGTAACTGACATTATTTATGTGTATTTTTACTCGATAATCCGGGTAAGCCTCCGTTCGTTCCACCAAAGTCGATAAAACGTCGGAATGCAATTCCCTCTGGCCAAAAATCATTTTTCAAAAACAAATCAATATTTTGTTTGGGAACGAATACTTTATAGGCATCATAATCCTTCAATACTTTCATATTCACTTTTACTAGCGTAACAGGAATGTTTACTTTTTTATGTACATAGTTAGCAATGTCACTCACTGTCGTTGCCTTCGAAACGTTGTAAATATAAATAGCAACCTTAGTAGCGGCGGCCTTAAAGTTGGTGCTATCGCCAACCACTGCACTTCCTCTTTTTGCTGCAAATCGATTACGCTTTCTGTTTTGCACCGGTATCCACTTCCCCTCTTCTGACGTCGACTCACCCTCCGGTAGAAGTTCTGACGATGTCAGTGTTTTTATTTCGCATAGATCGGTCTGGTTCGGGCCGGCAGTGTGTCGCGGCGGAGCAGGCTCGGGCGATAAGCAGACGTCATGAGTCATCAATGCATCGCAAGTATCACGGTCCGCTACCGGTTTGTCAGCTGATCCGGCGTCGACATCGCTCTTAGATACGTTCATAGTTTGCGTTGGTGTAAGTGATTCTACACTACCTTCAATTATTGGGCGGTACCTGCAGACATTTTTTGACGAAAGATGATGATTTATTGATATGTCTTGTTCAATATGTGCTGGAGGCAATCCCATGGGGCCACTATCATATTCAAAACTGTCCACTAAGCACGCCCCTCGCTTATAGTTTACTTTACTTTGAAAGTTGTTAACAATGGAAGCTTTTTTCAAATTCTCAATCTCCAATTTTAGCTCCTCCAATTGCCTTTTGGAGACACACTCCTCTTTTAAATAGTCTATATCATA
Organism: Plodia interpunctella; assembly: GCF_027563975.2. Taxonomy (NCBI): domain Eukaryota; kingdom Metazoa; phylum Arthropoda; class Insecta; order Lepidoptera; family Pyralidae; genus Plodia; species Plodia interpunctella. The sequence continues at coordinate 6,909,172 of NC_071303.1, forward strand.
GCGCATCTTTAAGTTGTCTTTTAATAACCGAGTTACATCGACATGGTCAAATGTCACTGGTGGCAATTTGTGCAACTCTCTGGCGACAAAAACGGGTATTTCTTCAGGACGTAATTCTTTGAGAACACAAATAATGTCGTCGATATCTCTAAGAGCTTTTCCCTGCCTCTTTCTTATCTTTTTTCTTTTTGCCGTTGATATGGACTCAAATAATAGATCCTTAGCAAGCTTTATATCATTTTCCGAAAAACCGGTAACACATAGACGACCAAGACTTTCTCCGTCGTTTTAATATGCATTTTAATTGAAATTTGTATAATTTATTCCAGGATGGCAAAAATCATGTCACCTTCCCTGAATTCCAGCAAAATGGTTCGGCCAAACAGTTCACGCACGGTAAAATAAAGTATTATAGATTAGGTACTTACTTATTCTTTATTACTATCACGAGTGTCGATCGCATGCACGTGTGGGTCCAAGTATCTGTTCATTTTTTTTTACAGTTTTCATTATTATGCATTAATTTGCGTAGCACGAATGCTTTTGTAAACACTAGCCACATTAAAATGGTACACTCCGTACAAATTGTGTTTCCATGCGACGCATAGCATTGTTCCGTGATATACCTTGCTAGAAAAGCATTGTATACTTAAATCTTCCTTTTAAATTCCTCTATGATTGAAAATTTCAAGAAAATCCGACACTGTTTAGAAAATAACATAGATTTGTAACATTAGAGCCTCGTTCTGGTAAAACTATAATAAAAAGTAGACTTGAAAAGTAAGGCTTGTGTTAATCCTGTAGGTTTTGTCTGTCTTTGTGTCATATTTCACCAAAATCAATCGAGTAGTTTTTAAGTTTACACATTACTAACAAAAATACATTTTTTCTCTTTATAATTTTAGTATGGATACTATGATTAAGTACTCACAGCGATAAGGCCTTTTGCGCGTATAAGTTTGTAACGATATGTTTTGATTTGTGTTCAATAAAGGGTTTTGTATTGTATTGTACGTAGGTATTATTACGGTGGTAATATTAGGCCTTGTGAGGTTACGGTTTACCTTTGCGATGGCTGCCATGCGCGTGCGTCTTCTCATCAACAGGTGCTGCTAAGTGAAACTGGTCAGCTTGATTCTCATAATTCTCATATTGTCCTCCTAAGTAAGTACGGAGATACGGAGTGTACGAATCGACAAGAATTCACATTAGCCCACGAATTTATTTTCTAGTGCATGTCGGACTTGATACCTAATGCAATATCTTGTAACAATCCCAAATGTTCATGATATGTAGTTACAGCCAATCGAATCAACGAAATTGTCACATTCATTCACAGATAAAGCTCGGTGCACACATTGCTTATAGTCCAAGTTATGAAGGCTGAGTTCCATAGCTTCATAAATACTAGGGTTTACTAAATTGTTATGGATTATCATAGTTATTTACTAATTCCAATATTATCAGATGATTGAATTTTATGATCGGAGAACGGAATACAATTGTCTAAATGAATCACTTTTCTCTTGCAATTGCCCATCTTTCGTAGAATAATAACAAGATTATTATATCATGCCGTTACGAACTAAAAACTATGGAACTCAACACCATTCCTCCTAGATTATACTAATCCTGACGTGTTCCACAGACTACATAGACGAGGTGTTGCAAGAGGACGGCGACGAGCGGGCGCCGCGCCGTGACGCCGATGATGGCGGTATAATTTTCACTGCCAAGTCCCCGCGTAGGTATTCTGCATGGACACCCTGTGTGACAACTGTAGACAGAGAAAACTACAGACTTCGACATATCTTCTATTTCGCTCAAGAAAGAGAAACGCGTATTAGAAATTCACGAGAAAAAACGGGACTGAAGGCATATTTTGTCACTCATGCGCCTCGCTTACCTTCCCGCTTTATATGAGACAAACCGGGAAATTGTATCTCATTTGGCTATGGTAGCTCGTTGTCTTTAGTTTTCTTTGTCCTTGGTGACAACGCGTTTGGAATTGAATAACAGTTGTAGTCTTTTGACTCTCGTTCATTGAAGCTCAACCTGGATTTATTTAATGAAAAAATAAAAAAATCTACTAATGGACCATTTTTAAGTCCAACTATGAACATCGAATACACTCAGTCTTTGCCTTTTATCCCAGCTAAAGTAAGAAAAGAATAACCAACAAATAGCTGTAAAAGAAACAACTAAAGCAATTTAACATAGTCCTACTGTAAGATAGAGTGAAAATGTTATTTGCCAAATCCTAAGATATTTTCCTAAGAAAACACATTTAAATTTAAAGTCAATTAAATTTTCCAAAGTAAACATCTTTCAATTTATCTGCCACAATCTGGTAAGAAATATCAGAGCATTCCTTGGGTCTGTATACGATAGGAGACACAGTTCAGACACGGTCCATCAATAAAAGCTCAATCGTATAATTTGAAAAGTTTGAAAACATACATATAAAGTATACATATGTACTTTCTCATCACTTAAATTATATTGAAGCAATTGGTACCTATGCCACGCATAATACTGTATCACAAATAATTTATGTTAATTCAAATCCAAACAGTACGTTCAGTAATTAGATGTTGTGAGTTGTAACAATTGTATTTTCACCTAATTTGCACTTCAGGCTATCGGAAACTAAACTGGGTTTTGTTTTAAAGTTAACATGGGAATGGATTATTGGCGAATTTTGGAAATGTGCTGAAACGTTTTTGTGGTGGCATGTAACGAACTTCTTATCTTCTCTCTATGGTATTTACTCTTTAACCAAAGGAAATCTATGCTTTCTATTGATTTTAATATGGAACTGCTTCAAATCAAGACATTAGAACTCATTTTAAATACGCTACAATTTTGTAAACTTTTCATACCCCATCAAATATGTGTCGTGTGTAGCATGTTCGTAGACCATTGCTACGACTGCGCTACGCGCTACGACAATTTGTATCGTTGAAAGTTCGTAGCAACGTCTACAATCGCTAAGTTTACTCGAATAAAACGTATACGCAGTAATAAGAATGGGAAAAAATAATGTATAGTAAAAAATTGTAAATAAAAATATAAGCAAATTAGTTAATTTCAAGTTCATAGTACTTAAGTAAATTGAATGAAGCAGTTCCCCATGTTTACTTTTTCTAATAAGTTATCCCAAAAGTGTACGTCCTACCAACCTGTTACCTACTTATTCGCTAACGAACTCCTACAATCCAAAGTATAATTTCTGCTTGTTTAATATTGTTTGTTTGATTGTCGTTTTCTTCCCTTCTGGCAATCTTCACGTGGCACCGCAAACTATCGATAATCTCGACAACTGGCGATGTTAAGCTGGATATAAAGAAGTCAGTCCGACGTCCTCGCATAAAGAAAATAGTAGTTCGCTTTTAAACCAGTTGGCTAACCTGCCGGGGTTCAATCCTTTGAAAGCGAGAATAGTAAAACAGTATGCTAAAACCCCCGAGGAGATATTGCCGACAGCTGTTGAGAAATCCTTACCGTGGAGAAGGGACAGGTCCACGTATAACTTTGGTATGTGTTTATTGAGAACTAACTAAAGTATTGTTAATCATTCGCTTTCTGCGCGCCTAAATGGCTATAGGTATGGCATAGTCTGGTTCGCCTCCTGTCGCACTTTGAAGCTATAGATTATATTGGAACCAACACTGGTAAAAAGTTTTTGATGTAAATGTATGGATGCTCATCCATGTGGAATACGATAGAACTGAGGAGGACATATATTGCTCTTTCATATCTGAACCGACCTCTCTTTCTTATGTATAACAAGGTATACATGTAAGTATTACATACAGCTAAACCTTTCTCCGTGTAAGAAAGAAGGGTCAGGCCAAAGTCACATGAAAAGTTCTTAGCTGCGTTCTGTCGAAGGGTCGTCCCTTCGGGTGAAATGCGGGTTTGCATTTCACTTCTTACTATCGAGTCGATTTGAAGTGAGACGCAGCGAACCAATTATATTTCGGTGTGATTGTCGTTGTGTCGTAATGGCACTTTGAGATTGGTTCACTGCGATCCACTCGATGTTGTGATGTAAATAGCAAAGTCCTGTGTGCGACTTATTATCTATAGCCATGAAGTCGATCGGTCATAACGCTTAAACGCGCACACGGCGCTAAGGACTTAGCGCCAATGTAATTCTTTATACTGCGGGTAGCGAGTGTTTAACAATACTATAACTGTTGCCTCTGCGTCTGATGATCTCTAAATTTCTCAATATTATACTTGTTTTGCTCGAAGACAATCATAAGTATAATCAGGAGTAGAATTAGTTCTGCATTTGCATCGATTAGATTGTTTGAAGCAATTTAGCGAGATCCCACGACTGATGAGCTTTTGTTTAAATCTCTCACGTGTTGTGGAACCTCTTCATTTAGCATTCGTATTCAAGATAGAACTTGTTCACTACAGCGTAGATAGTTATTTCATATAAGGCAGTGATAAGAAAATGAGATAGTAATTGTGACGAATAAAAGTTATCAAAACTTTTAGTTATAAAATTGCCTTATATAAAAATCTTGGGACATACCTACGGCTTCTTACAGTATCTATTTACTAGATAGTCACAAGCGCTAGAAAATAAATTATGGAAAAGCACAAAAGTTCTTTCTTGAATAGCAATTACAGTTTCATCAGACGTCATATTATTACAACATTCAGTGATATTATAACATGGATTGCATGATACATAATTAAACACATACTATATTTATATATTAGTGTTAGTTGCTTTAATATTTGCATATAATTTTTAGATACACCCCCACTTCATGCCTCTCTGTATGTCTTCGGTCTTTTAATATTTCTTCAATAATTTTATATCTGAAATGATAACTATTTTAATCGAAAATTAATGCAAAGGCATAATTTATTTACGCATACTATACAAATTAAAATCATCACACATTACAAGTTACCTATCAAAGAATTAGAAATGGTTATCTTTAAATGAAAGCATGTTTTCTTTATCTTAAATTTCAAATGTCTTATATAAAATTGCTTGCAAGTATTGCATGCTGTACATTTGATATAATAATATTACCTAAGTATATCGTATTAAAGTATATACTTATTTTATTTATAAAATAATATATCAAAGCGGATTTTTATAAAAAAATATTATGTAATACTTAATTAAGCAACTCAAAATCTACTGCAGAATATTTTTAGAAGCATGGATCAAATTCATCTCATTAAAAACTTAAGATAATCTAGTCTAAAATTACGATCAGTAGAGATTGATTGATTGATATTTTTTTTATTTTAGTACCTAATGAAGATATTCTTGAAGAAGACGAGAAGAGAATGTCCGATGATAACGGTAAATCCTCAATATTTTCCTAATATAGGATACAAAACCCGTAAGAATAATGTACATAAGAGTGAATTTAGGTACCATAAAAGTAGCATGATACCTAGCCAGGCATTAATGGGCGCCAAAATGGGGATGCAATAAATTTGGCTCGTTTGTGTAAACGCACCTTAATAGGTACTTATGATCCTTGAGCCATGTGACAATAAATATTTAACTATTGCAATAGTCCATTGATCCACCTCCGTGTAAATCCTTACGGGATTTATGTATTAACATTCTTAATTATGACTATTGACCAGTGGATCAGACGCATTTTTATGGATTACACATTTGATAGGTAGACGATTATGATTCAGTGGCTTCTACCGTAATGAATACGCGTATGCTCTTTACGAGCAGCCGTTCTAGAAGTGTTAATATGAAACTTGACAAAAGTTTTACAAGGCACCGTATTGTACCATTTCGTATGTATAAATGTATATTTTATAACATAGGTATATCTTGAGTCCCATTACAGACACATACATGACAGTGCCCGAGCATGCACGTGTGGCCACGCCCACCGCAACAGAGACCATGTTGCCATGGAAACGGGAGGAGGCCGAGGGCTCCGGGGCCCTCAAGCAGTCTGAGTTCCCTTCCTGGGCCTCCAACAAGGAATACCTTGCTTACAGTTCGCCGTCTGCCACGTTCCTAGGTATAGTAATTTGTATATATATTTATTAGTGTTTAAGATTCGCAATACTGACATGACAAAGGAAGCTTATATAGGGTGAGTTGCACCGTCAAATTTGACGTTGAGGTATGGTCATAGAAGTTGACGACGCAACCCACCCTTAATATATATTCATAATTTTGAAGACGTTAAAATTTTTTTATTGTTATACCTTTGACTTTATTGTGTTTTCGGAAGACGTAAAATTATAAAGTTTGGATTGTCTTTATGTTTATCGTTTTAGTAATAGTGTTATGTATTCCCAATTGTCTTATGTTTATTTCTAAAGTACAAAAACTTTTTTAATCATTCCTTCACCTACCTACCTTATACTACCTACATGAATGCGTAAATTTTATGTAATCATTTTTTTTACAAATTAATTATTTTGTATTTAGTTTTGCATGAATGTACAACTGCAATATATTAGAAGTAGCGTAATTTTGTAAAAAAAAAAAACAAAACAATTCTGTCTCCTGCACCAAACGAAAGTCGACATTTTCTCATCCACTTTTTCTCTTTCCCTTCCTCGATCACCCTTCACCTCAGGAGGTATAGAGAAGCCAAAACATCCGAAATCTATCATAGGTCTATTCCGAAGAGAGAGCTCAGGTTCCAACCAGGGTCAAGAGGCTGCCGCATCAGATACTGAAGCGACTATCAAAGGAGAATGTAGCAAGGGAGAGACGTCATCAAATAAAGGGGAATATCACAGCCGTCAAGGACCAAGTTTGCTGTCCAAAAGGAGCACGAGTCTTGGGGGACCTTCGGTACTGCTGATGGAAGATGTGGCACATTCGGATCCACTAGGAGCGTCGTCAAGACCTGCCAATATAATGCAGGGGCCGCATCGAGGACAGTGCAGGAGAGGATCCATGTTGGAGCTGACCGGGTAAGTTGTCCATCGATTAAATTTCTGTTAAAAAGATTATTTCAAAGGTATGGTCATAGAAGTTTTATTTCCTATACGACCTGAATCAGAACTCAGAGTTTAAAAACAAGAATATGGAATATTTTGGAATATTGTCTGACGTAGACCGAACCATATAGAAAATTAAATACTAAAAAGTAACTAGGTATTTCTACAAGAACGGAATCTGCATATTCTCGACCATAAAATTAGTATTCTTGACCTCACTATATAAATAATTTCTCTAATAAATTAATTCCAGATCCCTATCCCGCGATGCGATAACAGAAGAAAAGTGCAGCAAGTCTCTGCCAGAGAGCGAGCGAATGGGGATCCGTCGCTTACCCCTCGGCCAACAAAGCCTACCACGGGAACCATTCATCCGGCAGCTAACCATGGCGTCTACCCTCCTGACCAGTTCATCATCAGACGACTCCTCCGATGAGAACACCTGAGTGCATCGCCGTGGTGATCCAGACAGGTTGCCACTTTTAAAGTACAGGACGCTAGAATAAGCGAATGACACTCTCAATCAGTGCTGTGAATTTGTGGTGTAGAATTAAGTAGGTTAAACGAATGTTGTGGAGGGTGTGTGATTTCTTAGCCGACTGCGTGACTAAATTTACGTTTAAAATTCTAATGTTGTTCTGCTAATTATTTCCAAGCACTACCCTGTAAAGAGTAGTATTTAATCTCTGCGAGTGGAAGGATTTTAAACTGTTTGTGTGTTTTGTAAGATTACTTAACCTGGCGACCAAAATTGAAAAAGGTGTGAAATTATTTTCTTGACGAAATTTGATAGGTAGCGATACCCATGTCGTATTTTAAGATTCAGTGCTAGCTAGAAAATATTGAAGGGAAACGATGCAAGTACTCGTAAAATGGCTAGACTGACTTTTCACATTGACCCCAAATAGAGAAATAAACTTTTGTTATGCAGTCGGATTTTTTGATGAATTTTGTGAGTCTGATAATTAATGACTAGATACCTAGATATTATTTTATTAGACTGTTTACCTACTTTAGTACTCCCTATTTTTATGTAATCCATTTACATATTGAAGTTCCTTTTTTCCTAGACTTTGACTAAGTAGTGAATTTTTGTGTCCAACATTACATAGTCGACATAGAAAATAACAATAATAAAATTTATATTCGAACCAGTTAGTAATTATTTTTATATGCTCTTGTAAATATATTATGCTATTTTTTTAATAATTATGGGTAGGTTGCACCTCCAAATTTGACGTTAACTTTAACGTTGACGGTGTAACCTGGTGTAAGTATTTTGTTATTTTATTAAGGCAATGGTTGCCAATGACAATACTATTAAACCTAAAGATATAAGTAGGTAGTTGTATCTAAGTTTAGAAACTTAGAAATCTTCTGAATGTTTTCAGATTTATTATTGGTGATTCCTTAACGATAAACAGGCGACAAAAATATCAAAAGTCATGCCAAACCAGGCGGTATATCGTACCTAGGTAATTCCTGTTTTTGACAGGTTATTCTTAAAAAAAAAAGATATATGATGACAACATCATACACAAATAACAGGAATGTGTTATGACATTGCATTAAATATTGCTTTGCAAATGGAGCCCTGTTTACGATATAAAAGAAACAGAAGCGCAGGATTCGGCTTATTCATTAAATTAACTTAATATTGCCGCCAATTATGAGTCTGTTCATCTATGGCCAAAACAAAGTTTATGGTTCTCAGTGTGTTTTCAATTTTACCTTTGAATTTGTAATAATAATTTTTAAATTTACGCGATACCTTTGGTATTATAAATACCTAAGATATCGAGTAAATTTAGTATCGAGTACACCTAATTTTAAATCTGTCAATCCTAAAAGACTCTGTCATTGGCAATTTGATGTCACTAGGTATGTAGCTAGTACCTATCTATCTAATAGTATTAAATCAATTAAAAAGCTTCTAATATACATAAGCGAGGTGTTGAATTGTTACATAGATAATAAATTATACTAGAAAAAACAAATATAGAAGCCATTTGTAAGTAATTAGTACAATAATAGAAATAATGGTCATTTAATGTAAACACCTATTTAGTTGTAAATATCATTATTTTTGGGAGCTGTGTGAATTATTGATTATAAGTAAATTAAGTATTATTTAAATTAGTATGTACTTTTCTAGGCATTTAACATTGTTTATTATTCAGACATAGCTACAAATAAATTCATTATACTTGGTAGATGTTTCTGTATATTAAAAAAGCTATGGTCACTAAACCATTTTCTTCCTCTCGTGGTTCAATCAAACATTTCAAAGTTTGGACAATTGGCTTTATGACTTACAAATAAAATAATAAAGGTACCTACCTATTTAAATAATCAAAACAGGAGAAGAAAATGTCACTTTAATTAAGTAATCAGTTTTATAATAAATAAATAAATAAATAAATAAATGTATAATAAATAAATTCCTGAGCATAAATTGCTTAGGAATTTATTTATTATTTGGAATGATTTGGACTCCACAATCGTGACGTCACAATTATATCACTGTTATACAAGCTCCATATAGAATTTTGTTAGAAATAATAGGTAGGTATCTGATTTTACTAGTTAGAAAGTATTGTCAATGATTTTTCTTATGTTCCAGTATATAATGCGGGATTTGTGATAATGTATATACTTGTAACGATAAGAAAATTTGATAAGGCGAGTTACGTTTATATTTAGGTACTTCGTGCGTCTGCTTGTATGTCTGTCTGTCTGACCTTCTGATCTTGTTTTTCCAAAACTATGGTACCTAACATAAGGCTAGTAAATTTGGTACCTCAATAACAAATATAAAGTATCAACCTAATTTCTAGTTAAATATCTAACCAAAAAGTTAGTTCATGTTTTATGATAACAAAATCTCTTATTACATAAATCGCCTTATCATCTTGAACTTGTTGAAAGAATCGTTAAAATTGTATATAAATGTAACATCGACAATAGTTCTAAGTTAAAGTCACAAAGTTAAGAAGTTCGTTATCCATGTACTTGTATACTTACTACATGTAAGTAGGTACTAATGCTTCTATGTCTCTCAAGTTCGTCCTGTTAGCATACTTAAGTCTGGGACACGTTAAAATTTAAATAAGTGAATTGAATAGTATTTTTTTTATTGCCTACTGCATATTATATTGCCGCCGTAATAAACAAGTGAACGAAAAAAATAACACATTTGATTGAGAAAAAAACAGCTAGAGACCTTGTAAATTTCAAAACAGCCAATATTTGGATATTCTAAGAATGAAATAATAGGTAGGTAGGTAATTATTGTTATAATGAAACAATAATTTGTAGAAATAAATTAGGTACAACGTGTTTTAAATAACAGTTGCATGACTCAACGGAAACCGGTGACTGAATTGTTTGGATTGGATAGTATTTAAACTGGAATTAAAAAACAACTACGGCTTTACCTATGTAAGCTTTTTGTAAAAAAAATGGTGTGTCAATTGAGAATAATAGTGCCTAGTTTAGATAGATGACCTTCACTACGCGTTTGGTTGTTACCTCACTTGATACTTTCATATATTATTGATAAGCAAAGCCAGTATGTACGTACATACTTAGTTATCTCCAGATATCTCATTATTTTTATGCACTTTATTTGAGGGTTCCTTCGTTATGTAAGTAGGTACTTCGTTCTTGTAGATACATTTTAATATACTTACATTAATACTTACCAAAAATACTTCCATTAAGTCTCATGGTCTCATATATTTTATCTAACATATAGGTACCTACCTAACTTCTTAGTACTTACTTATAATATGAAAGTGTCAAGTTAGGATTAAGTACTTTTATCAAATAAAAATATGGTCATATCGGAACGATTTATAGCGAAATAAAAGTCAAGAAAAGAAGGTAGAATTCAAGAAGTCAATAAAAGGAGGAAAATTCCGAGGTATAGTTCAAATTAGGCAACGCAGTTACCTACTTGTTTTAGTTATATATACAATCAACGATACCTACTCATGAAACCCTTTCATCATGTCTGAAGTACTTTAGATACCTATGACCTTTTTGATATGACCGTAATATTTATTGTTATATCATACTTATTTAGCTATAATTGTACCCACCTAGGAAGATCGTGTAAAAACTTCTATATTTAAATTAAACATTACTATTACATGCAAAAAAATTGTTTTATTGGGTATAGGTAAGTACCTACTAGGTATTATTTTCATTCAGTCTAACCCCATATGCAGAATGGCGTTTATAAGTTTCTATAAGTTAAAGTTAGTAAAATACCTACACTTTTTAACCGGCAACGTCAGAAGAAGAGAAGTTATAAGATTTTGATTTACCTATCTAGTTTCTTAATATTTGATAGGTAGGTACCTACCTAGAGAATTTAATCGAATGTGTAGAACAGCTGAACCAAACCCAAACAGCTGAACATACATTTTTCTAACATAGCTATATGTTAGAAAAATGTATGTTCAGCTGTTTGGAAACCTTCAGTTTTTTCTAGTGGGTTAGAGGATACCAGCAACTCCGGATTCCGGGGTTTCTTAAAAAAAATATTAAAAATAAAATTGATTAATAGTGACAGTGGTAACTGTCATGGGCACGTCACTTATCAATGTCAAGAGAGTTGTCATTTTGCCATTTCAAGAAGATTGCCAGTATAAAAAACAACATTTATGCTGTATTATCGATTCTGTTTAAACTAAATACGTTATCTGATTTTAATATCGATAATAAAGATGTTGCTATTCTATCAAGGAATTGTGTTACGAAATGAAAGACGAAACACACTTATACTGAGTATTGTAGTATATATTTATGATGAAAACTGACGTGAGAAATATACATAACAAATTAAAATTAGGGTCACCCACTTGTGATTTGATTATCAATGGAGATGTCTTACAACGTTCATGCAGTGTGAAATTTCAACTTTGTACCTCTGCATTACTGAAATGTTCTTGACTGATGTAGAGATAAACGGACAATGAAAATTAATGCTATAAAGGATAGATTTTTATATTTTAAGGTATGGAACCCTGAAAAGTAAGCAGACAGTAAGCTCCTTAATTTATTAGGAGAAATGGGAACCGAAAATTCCCAGATCCGAAAGAGAGATTTTATTCGTTCTACCTGTACACCATAAATTTCAACCACAGGATGTTCTAATACCTGTGATTTTAACCACAGATTTAAAAAAGTTCTCATATATGTAAATTCAACACAATCTTTATCTTAGATTTAATCGATTTAAATGTCAATAAGATCTTAATGTAATGTCACGACGAATAATTTATTGTCTATGGCAACACGGGATGTATCTGTGCCGCTAGTTCGGTTGTCGTCTTGGACTTCTTGTCTTGTGATTTTCTTTAAATTATTAATATTTTCATGAAACATAACGGAAAATGCTCTATAACTGTGAAACTTTATGTTAGATAGTTATATTATTAATTTACCTGTGTTGCATATGTGTACTTCTAAGTGCATCATGATTCGCTAGTGTTTATCATGTGTGGCAAAGGTATCAACACAAGAATGAAACATACTTTTGCTTTTTAAATAACTGGAATATTGGTAAGTTTTGTATAGATTCTACTTAACGAACTGTTAATATTGCAGTAATGTACTTAACATAGCCTGATTGGTTATAACTTGACCCATAAGTTAATTTAGCACGGAGGGACTGTTTGCCTTTCTAAATAGTGTCAGTTGTTTTTTTAAAATGTTTCGCCGAGGCAGGTATGGGTTTCTTAAGTTAGTAGATTTAGACGGTTTTTAGATGATATCATGTCCACTTTAAAGTTTTAGTCGCAATTTGACGTGTTAAAGTATTGATATATGCCTACCATCCATATCTTATCGGAGCTACTGATAGTTATCACTATCGCTCTTGAAATAATAGAAAATATTTTTTAAAAGTTCGTTTTATCTATGCATATAATGTTCGCAATGTTAGAAAATAAATAACTAAAAAGTTAGTCTATGTAAATTTTGAAGGCACTGTTTTAATTGAAAAGTACATGTGCATTCAGTAATGTATTTAATCTCTTTATGTTTTAAATCTAAACTCGACTACACAACAATAACCTAGTTTTTTTAAATAATCAATGATATATTAAATTTACTTTTCTAAATTATTTTTTTGTTATTCTTAAGGTGACACTATTGAAAATGGAACACTCAGATTTGGTAGCAGAAATGGCTCAGGTGGAGCATATGACCACCCAAGAGCGACTACATTTAGCTCGAAGGTAAGATTTTTTTGCATGTCTAATACTATACATAGAATATAGAAAAGATCCTGGAATTGAATTGTAAATATATGCAGCCAATGGTGTACCTTCAATTTTATAATTTGATTCTAAGTATCTCTCTCTTTTGGGTGTATTTCCAATAGAGTTTAGAAGTCCGAGTCCATGGTTCACTTTCCTACATTCATCCTACTTTCATCAATCCATGTTAATTTGATTCTACATAAATAGGTTATTGTTCTATGAGATTAAAAGAATTATCTGTAATATCCAAAATATTCCTGCATTTGTTTCATCTTATAGTAGTCCATAAGCATTACTCAGTGAAAGGATACCAAGTAATGCTAGGTAACTGATGGAGATACACATTTTGTTATCTCTCATTCTGTTTTTATGAAAAAATTAGAGAAAGTAGGTATCTATACACACATTCAAATTTTATTTTCATATTTCGTAGTCTACATAAATATTAAAGCAAAGACTTGAATGAAATGGCTTTTGTGCAAAAGATTACTGAACAAAATATTTGTTTAATATACAGACTATAGCCTTTATCTTGCTTGAATGTTAATAACTCGAGCTGCACACTTTAAAATGTAAATTAGAGGACACTGAGGAGTATGTCAGCTTAAAAAATTAACCTTAAAATTTTGAAGATTCGGCTGTGGACTTAGACTAGTCCTCTTTGGGAATGCTTTTGTTGTTCATAGCCATGTCAAGACTTTTTGTCCCTAAGTCGCCTTGTTTGACATCCATGGGATTGATGGAGAGATCCTAAAACTACCACGGTGCAACTAGAAAAGATATCTATGTGTATATGATACCTTACGATATAGGCTGGAGGCTATTTACTTAGACATTTGGTGAATTTATTCACTAAGGCCATAATAATTACAGTTTTATTAACACACTATAGTGGGAAGGATAGCCCATGAGGCATAATGTAGTCTCTAAACAGCACTTCAGACACCATACCCTCGCATTTATAGCACACATTATGTAATTATATGTAATGTTATTATATTACATTGTGAGTTAATAGTCCCACGGCCGTTGTGTTGGCAAATATAGTATTTGGCGAAAGTGCGTGAGAAAAACATCAATGCCCTCTTAAAACTTGTTCAAAAAATCTTTGTTTATTATGTACAATGTCATCTGGGTGCTTTAAACTTTATTGAATGCAGTCTAAAGTTCGTAAAAATTGCAAATCATGCATAATTATACTGAAAATAATTTATGCACATTAGGAATAAAGACACTAGTGTCTGTAGTCATAGTAACGTCCGTTAATGCTGACACTGGCGGCTAGTCAACTTTATTCAAATCGCTAAAAAGCATGACTTTTACTACTGTACTGACGCCATCTAATGGCTAATAGTCACACATTAACTAGTGAATAGTAAATCAATATACTGATTTCCTCACGTTGGTTTCGTTCATGGGAAGTGAATAGTGCTCCATGAAAACTATCTAACCCTATTCATCTTGGACTGAGACAAAAGGTAAACAAAAAAGAAACGAGAAATTAACAAGCCAAACATTTAAGTAAGCGACATGACTCCATAAAACAATAACAAAAAATTTAACATTAACAGAAAGTAAGAACAAAATTAACCAAGGAATAACGAGAAATAATGATTTTTTGTTCAAGGTTTATTTACCTTTTGTCTCAGTCCAAGATGAATAGGGTATAGTTAATGTGAGTAAAATTGATATAAACTAATTTGGCGAGTAAGAATCGAACCTATGACCTTTCGATTAAAGACGGTCTTAACCACGGGACCACTACCGCTTCAAAAATATGTGATCACTTTACGCATGAAAGCGCCTAAAGCATATTTTACTATTTCCCTAAAACTTTATGACAAAATTATGTGATGTACATAATAAACTTTTTCCAGTTTTGATACATTCTGCTCTTTTTTAACAGAAAATATAAAAACAAATCACACAAGCGTCTGTGTGATTTGTTTTTATATTTTCAATGTCCAAATCCGTTTCTCACGTGTGCGGACGAAATCAAACAACAAAAGAACAGCAAAAGTTGTACTACAAAACACATCGTAACGATTCAATTTTTTTTCCAATCCTGTCGTGTGTTTTACTTATTGACCCTAGGGACAAACAATGAAAGGCCAAAACTAATTGTTTCATAAATGTTTAATGCAAATTGGATGTTTGTTTACGTATTAACATGTCAATCTAGCAATTGCGCTTAATTACCGAGTACCTATGGGCGCTAAGTGGTTCGCTTAGAATATTACTGGATTAATTTTATTGAAGGCTAGAGAAGCTTGGTGGCGCAGTTGTTCACTAGCTCGGCTATAGTGGCAGTTAAGGAACTATCACAGCGGATGGGTGAACAAAAATTTATAAATTATCGCGACCTTTTTCGTGACTTGGAAAGTCGTTGTTAATTGTATTTTCAGTCGTCAAAACGTACTCATTAGCTATGGGCTTGTGTGATCATGGCCCATCCTCATCTCATCCTCCTTATCCATCTACAAGGCCCCAGCCAGTGGGGACAATATAATGTCTCAGGTGCACAGAGCAATAATTTTATATTTCTTATTATAATTTTAGAAAGGGAAAGGTTCCAATATACATACCTACACTAATAAACAACTTTTTACAAAACTGATATTTTTGCCCCATGTTTTTATTGTTATTAAAGGAATCTAGTTGCATTCAACGCATGAAAAAAAAAAACATATCCGTACAGTATACCGTTGAGGAGCCCTGGTTGCACTATCATAATAATGTATTGTCATGGAAATTGAAGCCACGAGGTGGAAAATTTCATCTCTGTAGCACGAGCGGAAATAGGTGAAATTTAAAATAGGTGAATTTTATTACAGACAAACAAATATACAAACAACGGGACAGGTAAAACTAAATAAAAGCTCGTCAAAATAAATAACGACTGAACAGAATAAAGACAATTTATCGGAACCCTAAAAACCTATCTACAATTATCCATTTCTGAAAATCTATTCTTTTCTGAGTTTATATCGCGTTCAGTTCAGATAGACGCTGCCAGGAAATTATTAAATTAAAATATTGATAAAATAAATGTATCCACTCATATCTGGTACGTAAATATCAATCCATCACCGGTATAATACCATCACAGGTAGATAATTAGCTACGTAAAATTTGTTTTTTGATTAGCTACTATCGATCTTATGAATCAAAATGTTTTCTTATATTTTGATTCATAAAAAGGATTTATTTAGCGACCTAGGTATTTTAACTACAATTTTAAAATATAATATTTGATGTTAATCGTCATGAATGTTTTTTTTGTAATAACTTAATTGTCTAAAATTTAATTTTATAAGTGGTTCGTGATAAAAATCTGTGATTGGTGATATTGAACATGTGCTTCTGATGTGTTGAAATAAACTAACAGATAGATTACTTATCAGAATCAGATTGTAGCCATAGTAAAAAGATAACGTTAAAATTATAGATTTACGTGGAATCAATGAGTTGATTAAAACGATTGTATTTTATGTTTTCTCTTTTTCTAGTATAGTAGAATTCATTATCTCAAGCTCCTCAAAGTTTCTGAAGGCACATTATAGACTGTTATTAGTCCAGGCCATATATGGGTATATAAATTATATTGGGCATAAGAATCAGTATTTATTCTTTATTTAACTTTATTTAAAAAAACATGTAAAGGCGGATTTAAAGCATCAGGTTTTTTCTACCAGTCAACTCAAGTCAGTTCAATACCCTTATTTGGATCTGAGGAAATACTTGAAGGAAACGCATCTCTAAATACTTGAAGAAAACACATCTCTAGTCCTCGTCTAGCTTTAGACTATTGCCCATATGGTGGATCAATGTCTCATCGCTTGTATGTTTTGTATAACACTGTGTCTAACACTGAACTTCAAATCCACATGCAGACAGTGTTATGGTTGTCAGTGTTGTGTTTATTTTTCTTAAGTTCCTTAAATCATTAAACCGGAAAATCGTGAGCTAGTCATTTCATTCATTTCATAATTTATATGGTCTATGGCCTGAACTGAAATTAATTATTGGATTCGCTGCATGCGGTTTTTTTCAATTGCAAGTTAAACGTTCACGCAGCAGTGAGCTCGTAACGGATATGTTAACAAGTGTCGATAGCATAGTACATGTTCATTATGTGTTAGTTGAATAAATTAGGCATATTAGTACCTAATTAAAATTTATTAATAGTCACATAACATACGTATCATCGAGCAAAAGTGCATTAAAATTAAAAATTATTATATTCGATGCTCAATCTCCATTTTTTTAAGGTCTTCGAGTTGTGATGGTCTCCGTCAATTTCCATTTCCCTTCGTAACTCGTGTGACATCACTCAACTCTGACAACCACCCGTAACTGGTATTCTGGTCTTCCTTCTTTTATTTCTAAATTTAGTTTAAATCTTTTTAGGCATCGTATGTAGTTTCAGCATGTATGTTTGCTTCTCTATTATTGTACGAGCTTCTTTCTTAGCGCGCGACTTCGCACGCGCTTAAAAATACCGCTTTCTCCCGTTCTCTATGGAATTTCGCAATATCCTCTCTTAGAGCTTCCCTACGCTCCCCAAGGAACCTACATACCGAATTTCAGGTTTCTGCGTTCAGTAATTTAGTACTGTGTGTTAAGTGTCTGTCAGCTGTCAGCAGAAAGATATTAAATATACTGACGATTGTGTGGCTAACAAAATACGAATTCTGTTTTAGTACGTACCTATCCGATTAGGGCCAAATGACTCGTTCGAATCCTGTCGAGGATAACGCAAGGCGTGTATAAGACAGGTCTTAAACGCGTGATGCAATATCAATTACGTCATAGTTTATTATATGAGAGTAACTTCTACCCGGATAACGGATGCTGTGTTTTAAATATTTCTGATCGACGGTTTGATCTCAAACGTAACATGTTCGATTTTAACCCAAGCATTTTTATTTTTTTTATTTTGTTTGATTTTGTGCTTATGCTTATAATTTCACTTGGGGCTTTGTTTTTTCATATTGCGATCCCGTGTGACTTTCTAAACAAAACAAACAAATTGGAATCTCATAATGTGTGCTTGCATAACTGATCAATGTATTTATGATAGTCCGGAGTATCTCTTAAATTAGGGTAAAATGTTATTGTAGGTCCAATATTTGTCCATTGTTATAAATTGTATCAAAAGCCAGGTGGTGATCGCGTGAAAGAGCAATAAATATCTTCATGTAGGATAGGATAAAATATATGCTATACATAGTATCCAATGCATATATTATGATCATGAAGTACAATAAGAGTTTATGATATTTTTAGAAACAACGGTTGCGATAAGATAGCCTTTGATAAGTGTTTTATTATTGAGATGAAAATACGGTACGATAAATTTACTCAACCTGAAAAAGGCATTGGAGCGAAAATAACTGGCCTATGCTTTGTTGTGCTCTAATACGGTGGCGCCGTTGTGGTAATCTCATAATTTGAAAACCTACATGGCTTGGATTAAAACAATAAGTATTCAAGGTTTACCGGAACGTATGGAACACAGCATATTAAGATGTCGACTTTGTATATAGTTGATATAATTTTGTTTTATGAAATGTTGTACGGATGTATATTGCATCTCCTAGAATTATTTGTTTCAAAATACTTATGCTGGTATACAACTCTTTGAGCGGCTGGACACGAATTAAGATCCCATTATGTTTTAACTTAAAACATAATATAAAACGGACTTTTGCCGGCAGTTATGCCTTAAAACTTTTATGGCATAACTGCCGGCAAAAGTCCGTTGTATGTAATAAATGATGATACCAACAGAAATGCCTAATTTAATTCACCTGTTACATAATATCTAGCGGAGCCATTTCTTAGCAATGTCAAACTAGTTTCCATAAGTGTCCACGCCGTGTCCAACTTGTGATTGTTTACGTAGATGTCATTAGTCTTCACTGCAGCCTACTGACCTACTGGACTTAAACGCTAAATATCAAGCATCGGCCTCGGTAGCAGCGAGTGTGGTCGGCCCTAGGCGGTGGACAAGCCCTAGATTTTTAGTGCAGTTCCGGTTTTATAAATATCCGCTAGTTTAGTACTTACAAGTCGTAATTATTGTCTTTTTTATCTACGTCTGGACTTAGGGCTTCCACAGGATCGCTATTTTATGTGATTTTAGATAAAGTTCTCTAAAATTCTTCGCATACTTGACCTGCGGGTCGTTCATTTCTTATCGGCTATTCGGTTAATTCAATTTACATAAAATATTCTAATCAATAAATAAAATAATAAGAACGTCAATGAATTCCATAACAGCTGAAGTAACTTATAAAAGCGCCGAAGAGATTTTGTGACAATGTGACCATACATTCATACAAAATTATTTCTTTTGAACTGTTATGAAATAAATTATACTACATATTTCTTATTTATTTATTGTTTGTACTCAGCGTAATCAAGAGTCTCAATTCAATGGTTGCTGGAAATTGCAGTGCAAGTTGTAAAAATGTTGCAAACTGCAACTGTTATAACTCCGCTCGCAATGTACATTATGAAATAATAATAAGCTTTCGGTAGGTTCCTACGTAAAATGAAACCTTGTTTTCACTTATTGCCATTGCATGACATTTGGCCGTTAAGAAAAAACAAAATTAACCCATTGGGAACGTGAAACAAATTGCGGAAATTATGGCCAATATGGCTTTCTAGTAATTCGTTACAACTTCCTATAGCAGTATTGGAACGTTGCTATTGAAACGATCGAAGATAGTATGTTTTACTGGGATGTTTTGTCCATTCATGCTTTTCATTTCATCCAGCTTTTGCAAGGCAAATTGCCCTCTCATCTCTGGGAATGACAAAAGCTTCTAGTGTTACAAACTTGCACCACCAGAGAGAGAGAGAGAGAGAGATAGATGGAATTTCTAAAATTCTTTTTTTAGTGCTCACTTACGTTGTAGTTAGAACCTCTTTGCAAAATTTCAACATTCTACTCTGAGCGTTCAGATCATCGAGTTCAGATTCAATTTGGTCCCAAAAATTCCGACTTAAACACAAAATATTTAAACTACCATGTGGTACCTAAATAAATAAATGAAAAAAATAGGTTCGCAGAGCAATCGCTAACAGTATTTTTATTTTAAACTCGGAAATGCAGTTCCGATAAGAGGAAATACCTGCTCTGCATTATAAACATCTCGACACTTGTTTGAAAGTCGGACATGAAATCGCTGCGACAACTAGACCTTCCATTTTTTATGAAACTAGATAGTGCATTTGTTATTCTATTCTGCTTTTACAGTCTCCTCATCTTATTTGTTGTTACTGTACATTTTTACTTATTAGTTAGTAACGGGTACTGTGGTCAACTGTACAAAGCCTAGGCTCCTCATTGTAATACGACACGAGACGTGTGCAAAACTTCGATTAGTCTCACAGCCTGTTGTGTCAATAGATTCCACCATCGACTAGATAAAGGATCCAGTTTCATTGGAGTGTGGGTACCAGCTGGGTACACATTCAGCGATGTCATAGCTCACGTCATAGGCCGGTGCACACGGACTGGGCAACGCCTTGAGTTCGTTTCCTAGCTATTGTAGTCTGATACTCTGTCGAAAAATATGTCTCATTAGATATTGCACTATTCCGTTAATGTACTCGTACATGTATTGTCGCTATTGTTGTTTATCAGTTGCCTAGGCTATGTCCCTTAGTTGCCTCGTATGATACACACTAAAGAAAGAACCTCACAATACATTGAGCCTTTAATTGCCTTTCCCACTGCTGAGCATCTAGGTATTTCTCCTGGTACTCTCCAAAAACCGTACTAAAATATAAATGATAAAGGCAATATGATTGCAGTTGGTTTCTCCGTTGGTGCATGTTCAGACAAAATTGTCGCGTCATGTATTTATCTCAAAGTAGTTAATGGCAGAAACTCAAACTCAAATACACTGTTGTATTTTTGTGGCAATTGCATTTCGCCGTCTGTTCTGAACCAAGCTTCCAGTCTGAAATAGAGTGAGAGAGACATGACGGTTGCCAATTGGCCCGCTGGCTTTACCCCGAATTAATTTCCGATGTTCACGAATATACATTTTTGGACATTCCTTTTCAGCTTTGGGCGCTTGGTATGCCTGTATAATTGTATTTATGGAAACAAGTAGTTGATATGAATAGCCACTATTTCTATGAGCATTGTTGGTTTGATGTTTTGTTATGAGAAAGTAATACCCAACACCAAAATTTGGAACTATGAACTATAGGACAATGGAATATCCAATTGGTAAATAAACTAGAAAAATTGTAATTCTTAGCGTTATAATAGTGTTGTACTATGATTTGATTTATCGTTAGGTCAACAGTACCCTACCTTCATAAGCACTTGAACCAACTTGAACTCTATTGTTGTTGCAATAACGCGTGTGTGCAATTTCTTATAATTTAGCCATGATTTAGTTAATGGATATCACGTGGATGTGTGCGCGTAGGCGGTATGTTTACAATGTCAACCTATAAATCATTCGAGTCTTGAATTGGTAATCATAAATATTGCGTTGGATATCCTCATGGTATATATACCATTTTTTCAATATATATATATAAACTATATATATATATATATATATATATATATATATATATAGTTTATATATATATATTGAAAAAATGGTAAGCACTTCTGGCATAATAGGGAGATGAGTTTCTTTCGGCATTCTTCTCAGCAGTGGTCGTTCCGAAATGCTAGTAGTTTGTAGCTTTGGTAAACATCATTTAATTTAGAATATGACGTGAAATAGTGCCTGTGAAGGCCTAATTTCTGAATAAATGATTTGATTTTGATTTATTAAATATTTGATAAATATGAATGTTCTACATTTTTACTTATCCTGGATATATAAGTCCTTATCAACCAAAGTATATTTGTCTTGCTGTTTTACCTACGTCAGAAGTAATTTACAATTCACACGATATAATTTAATATTAATGTATGTCTAAATCATAACATAACAATAAGTGCTAATGGAATATACAAAAATTTTACGTAAATGGTCAGTTCATTGAAGTTACGTATTTTATTATCATATCTACACTGCGCATGAGTCATTGCTCTTAGACGTTTATTTTCAGACCACTTCTAATTTCCCAACTTTCAGAAATGTTTGATCAGTGTTTAGCTTATCTATATTTAAGAGTTTATATATATATAAAATGATCTAAACGCAACAATAGCTACTATATCTCTGACAAGATACAAATAAAATAAAATAGATTTATTACATCGGTCTGCCCTAAAAATGGAACGTTTGTTTAAGTAAGCATAATGCATGGTATCTGTACGTTTTCATAAACATTAAACATATCAATTCCTTTATTGAGACAAACAAATTGATTACATTCAATTTGTGCAACTCTTTGGATGTGTATTCATTGTGTCGTGTTGTTTCGCGGTAGCACATTCATTCTGCCAATCGCCCCGAAATCAGTGTAACGATAAATTATCATCACAATTGTCATTACGTACACTGTATATTAATTATCATTGTACCTGCGTCATTAGTGTGAGAGTTTTCATATCTTTCAACTGTGATATCATTTTGCTTTACGGAATGAAATAGTACTTTCTGGTCGGAAAAGAACTTTTCTGTGCCTGATTTCCCTCGGGCTGTATGTGTGAAAATTGCGTTGAAATTTGATAACTTTCATGTCTCTCTGAAGTATTTCATAATTTTGACGATATCTGTTGAATATTTAAGTTGCGCATGGTATTTTTTGGCGAGTTGATATGGCCTGTTGTAATGCCACGTTTTTCTTTCTTTTCGAGTGTGTTAGTCGCTAAAGCGACTACAAATAACCAATATTTGCTTCCCTCAAGGCCATCACTTTAATTGTTAATCAAAAATTTACATATTGAAACTACACTACATCTTTCACCATTGATTTAAGTAGTCTCTACTTTGTAGTCTTTACTGCAGTTTATAATATACCATAGAAACTACATAAATTATTTATCCACAAATATGTACGGTCGACACAAAAATCATTGCAAATTCGCCACTATTACTGCGGAATAAAAGTTTATACGTAGCTTGAAACTATTTTAAATTTACAAACAACCAATATGTTTGTTTACATTGCGAATCTTAACAACTTGCGTAAACAATAACACGAGTGTAATACATAACTCGTCACTTTGCAGGCGGCGTATGAACCAGCTGAAGCTGTGGCAGCAGAGGGAGAAAGAGTGGGCGAGATCGCGGCCGAGAAGGGAGAAGTGTAACAAACGGAATATATTCTTTAATGACAGCGTGATGTTGCTCGAGGCTGCAGCTAGGAACGATATCGATGAAGGTGAGCGAGCAAGTAATTAGATGTTCAAGGGGTCCTACCAACAAAAATAAAACGCGTAGCACGTCTTTGCATCCTCACGTTTCCTATTTTTTTACACAATGCGTACACGATATGGGAAAAACAGAGTATGTGGACGTTAATAACATGCTACTTGTTTGTAAGTTTCGTGGTAGGCCTTCAGATGATTTGCGCAATGATCAAAATGATTGACGATGCAGTATCATGTCTTTATTCCTTACGGTGAAGACTTAAACTAAGAAGAAGAATTAAACTAAGACCATGATTAAATGAGAGAGAGTTAATAATCTCAATCGTACACATAGTATAAAATATTCCAATCGCTACCTCTTCTGGTCGTTCACATTACATTTCTATGAAACGACCTACATCGATTTGCAGGTTTAATAACCTTCATAACATATTTGCATCACAACAACATGGAATTCAATAGATACCTATGTATACTATGCGCTCGTCATTGAAATCTATTTACATGTACATACAATTAAGCATAAATGTACATTGAATTAAGTTTAATATGCCGTGCTAAATTTCTATTCATGATATTCAATTTCTGATATTTCAATATCAGATAATTATTTGACAATGTTATCCGATTCACAAATGGATTCAAAATTTCAGACGGCGCCGCGTCAAGTGTGTCAAATAATACCTTGCAACAGACATATACGTGACACGAAATAAAGCTTGTCAAAAAAATAACCCATTTTAATTACTCTTGAGAAAATATTCAACATTTTATTCGCCGGGGCCGTAAAATTGCAATAACCCAAAACACGCGTAGTAATCTTAAGAAAAAACCCAAGATAGACTCGCGCCGCGATCGTCTGAGAATCACCGAACACAACACAACGCGAGTGTCTAGAACATTTTTTCCCACACACGTCTAAGCGTACCCTGTTGCATAATTGTCTATATATACTAAAAAATAAACGATTAAATTTTGTTGATTCGGTCGTTATTTTACAGCCGGCTTCCTGTTCTGCCTATCAAGATTATTGATGTCAATGTTTTTTATCTGTTAGTATCATCGTACGATATTTATGGAAAAATATGATAGAGAAAAAAAAAATATATATATATATATAGAGGAATGGTATGATTTGTGGCGCGAGTCTGTCTGGGGCATCAGACTCACTTTCTACTAGGCGGGCTGGCGTTTAACGCAAATTAACATCTTATTGTTTCAACTGCGCGTGAAGAAATTAACGCGTACTATTGAAATGTGAGAGCCTAAATGTTTCACTGACAACAAAAGTTGTTTTAAAATAAGTCAATAGACTTGATTGAAATGGCTTTAATAATTCTCTCTCAAAGATTTACACAAAAGTGATAAAAGCATGGTCCATGTGTGTCTGATTCGTGCGGTTTCTGGGTCTTGTCTGTCTACGGACAACGAAATGGTGATCTTATAAGAGTTCCGTTCCGTTATTATTTTTACCTTTCAATTAAAGGAATCCTAAAATGAGGTCGCATCGAGGCATAAAGTTATCACGTTATTAAAAATAAAAAAATAAACAGCATATTTTTTCAGTGCGTTTTATTCTAAAACATATTTTATCTGCAGTCTGCAATTGTGTTTTACGGGGTCAATATTCTATTATCCTTTTTCTATCTCGATAAGAAACGTCTCAAACGTTTAGCTATCCTGTTTATTTTTACAGATAAGGTCATCTCGTAAAAATCCTGCCATATTTTGTGATAAAAAAGATAAGACCCGACTGCATTGTCCTCTGCAGCCGCGCGACTCTAATACATATTTCCATACTTTACAATATAAGAAATGAGATGGAAATGGTGAAATTTAGTATGGATTTAAAGCAAGGCCCCGTTGTGGGGGTTGAAAGATTGAAAAACTGGTTCTTTTTAATGCGAGTGGAGCCGCGGGCAACAATTAGTTTAGTAATAATCGTAAAACTGCACAAATTACGAACGACATTTATAGGCCAGAGGTTGCGGTGTAAATATTTTGTTACGCTCAGATGTATTAACTTTGTTATTCATACCTCGCCAAGTTATGCTTGTGTATCAGATTGTCATGAGCTCCTAATCTTTTGTTTATTATAAAGCCTTATCTAACTGGGATTTTGAGATATCTCAGGAACGGATTATTAAATATTATAGAAATTATAGATTAGTATAATTAGTATAATGTTTCCTCATTGTACTTCACTAGATTTGAAATAATATTTCGGATATTTTTTGTATGACTTATATATTTGAGTGAACTAATAAACACATTTTAATTTCCGATTTATTCTTGTTCTTGTTCTTAAAAGGATAGTAACTTCGTTGGCAACAAAACCACATATTTTACTTGTTGACGATAATATTATGCATATATGAAGAACATTACTTGTCTGTATGATTGTACTAATCCACTCGATGTATTTTCAGAATGCTAAGTAGATATCTCACGTTTGCACTTTCATTTATTGGTATGGTAATAATTGCCGCATAAAGTGATAATACAATTTGTAGCACAATCTCAATATCACGACCGAAGAGTGGCGGAAATAACATGTTAATTTTATATGTCATATCTATGTGGGTTTAAAAATATCCAGAAAATAGAAAAATACATATGTATTGTCTTCTTCCCAAATAAGAAAAAAAGGGATCGGACATTTCGTGGGCAAATAGGGAAATAACACAGCTAGATATATTTAGCATCTATATTTCAAATTGCAACGAAATCTTTAGTCGTTCTGAGAATGCGAGTACAAATTTTATACGAATATTATCATTTAATAGTATTGAATATTGTCATAAATTGTGCCAAGTTTTCTAGTATCCTATCGCTTATGAAAATAATCCTCAGTTTATAGCCCTTTCACTTGATTAACTTTTACTATCTGCGCGGCTTGAAAAGCAACTGGCACCAGGGGGTGTTTGTGCCCGGGGCAAAAACGCTTATGCCTAATTCATGCCCGAGCGTAAACTCATTTCTGGCTGCTATATTTTGCTCTCAGACCAGCAATGGAAGGCTAGACGAAATCAAGAAAATAATGGACTGGTAATGATGCCGGCCCCACACTATGGGCAAGCAAAATTTTGCGGTTTCAACGTATATTGCTGGTTTTTCCTTGCAGTAAATAAAACCTCTTATACAAACAATACAATATTCATACATGTTCTTGCATGCTTGTGAGTTCTGCGATAGAGTGAGGATGTAGTAGTTTGGTCGATACACAATACGACATTAAAATTCCTTTATGCAAATGGGGACATTAGCAAATATCCATGTATCTAAAATAAGTGATGCCATATGAGTCAGAAATATTAAAATGAATTGAGTAATATATTTTTGTTTTGTATCTAACTTCTAACTATTAAATAAATCTAGTAACATAAGCTTTAACTACTATATTCATATTATTTACTGTTGCAATTTACTACTGATTATTTATAATAATTAAATTTTATTGGTGCGCATTAAAATACTTTCAAAATTAGTAAAGTATATAAAATGCTATTGATACATCGCGAAATTGTAATAAAAACAAATAATACCTGTGTTTAAACTCTCGCTGTACTTTGCACTTTGTTCATTTATTGTGAAGTCACTGCGCTAACAGTCGTCCAAAGTGAGCAGTGAGCCAAAGGTACATATTATCAAAAATACAGGTAATTAAAACGCACACGCACGCACATATAAAACATCATAAAATACGTAAACATCTTTACGGTTGGCTGTGCTTCATTAACTGATGTTTGAAACACGTTTTAAGAAAAATCGAAACAAATTTTGCTCATTCTTTTTGAGACTATTTACAATCAAAGGAAAATTTTGACAGGTATTGAAATTTAAGTATGTATCGCATGCCCCATGTAACCCAACATGGAACTTTATACGACGGTAATAGAGGTGAATTTGCAATGACTGTACCGTTATCTGTGACTAAATCATCCTAAATAAATAAATCTAAAATTTAATTGTAATTGTTTTCAGTGCGCCGACTGCTTGCAAGAGGCGTGACTCCCGACGCTACCAACGAAGATGGACTCACAGCCCTTCACCAATGCTGCATAGACAACAACGAAGCTATGATGCGGCTACTCCTAGACCACGGCGCCAACGTCAACGCAGAAGACAGCGAAAAATGGACTCCTCTACACGCGGCAGCCACTTGCGGAAACTTAAATCTAGTGAAAATATTAATACAAAGAGGTGCTAACTTACTAGCTGTGAACGGAGACGGGAATATGCCATACGATATATGTGAAGAGGAGAGTACGTTAGATGCAATAGAGAGTGAAATGGCCGCGAGGGGCGTAACGCAAAGGCTGATAGATGAGACGCGGGCGGCTACGGAGATGAAAATGTTGCTGGATGTAGCGGAAATGGTTAAAGAGGGAATGGATTTGGACGAGCCGAGGGATAACCAGGGTGCTACTTTAGTGAGTTTTAATATATTCTTCTCTTTTGCTGTTTTTATCGATTGTCTATCGATATCGAGATAAAAAAAAAGTTTACAAAGATATAAATTGTTAATAAAGAAGTAGAAAATAATAGTTAATAAAGGATATAACTTCAATTCAGTACAAACAAACCTTCGTTCTTTGTACGGGTTTAGGATTTATTTAACTTAATAACAGTCGCGATATTTTTGCATTTGACTGGTCATTAAGGTAAGGAACATTGATAAAGGCAACTAAAGACAGCAAGCTAGCGTAATCAGATGAGATAGAAAATTTCCATACAGTTTCCGGCCTATTTGATACAAAGTCTCAAGATAAAACCGGAGACACGAGGTGGGAACAAAAGATATTAGCGCTTTTTCTTCTCATATATTTCTATAATCGATCGAAAGAAAAGATGAAAGAAAGTCGGTAGTTTTCTCTGTCCATAATAAGAAATAAGACGCGAAAGTACCTTTTAGTACAAAATACTTTACTAGCTATTTTTCCAGCTTCACATAGCTTCAGCTAACGGCTACATCAAAGTGGTGGAGTTTCTGTTAGAACACCGCGCGTCGGCCGACGTCGTCGACCACGACATGTGGCAGCCGGTACACGCGGCCGCCTGCTGGGGACATGTATGTGTATTTATTTATTTATCACTATCATTTTCCCGTGGGAACGTTTATTTTTCCGGAATGAATTTTTTGTAAAATTTGATAATCCATACTAACACTACAGAAAATAAATAATTGTGAAAATCTCTCTTTCTCGATTTTGATTAAATTCGAATTAGTCAATGACCCAATGTCCAACATAGGCTATCGTGAGCGGATCTTTGAGTAAAAGCTAATTTTAGAATTTATATATATATAAATTAGATAGATTATTTTATCACGAATATTCGGCTTTGATTTTACAACCGGTCGCCTGGCTGGCGTTAACCATCCTTGGGAATGCTATTGTTGCCTATCAGCTGCCTAGGCTGCATCCCCTAGTCGATTTATACGACAACCACAGGATGATATGGAGTGGTTCTGATCTGAAAGAGATAATTTTCCATCTTGAACTGATCGGCGATCTTAGGGACCTTCTAGTGTAACAGTTCGGTAGGATGGCTGGCTACTGGTCGTCATTGAGTACGTGTATTAAACGTACGCGTGTTACAGTGCAAATCCATTGATCATGTATGTGTGTAGTGTACGAATAAAACAAATTAATATTTGTTGTTTCAGTTAGAAG
This sequence comes from Plodia interpunctella, assembly GCF_027563975.2. Classification (NCBI taxonomy): domain Eukaryota; kingdom Metazoa; phylum Arthropoda; class Insecta; order Lepidoptera; family Pyralidae; genus Plodia; species Plodia interpunctella. Next base: position 6,938,397 of record NC_071303.1, read on the forward strand.
TATTAGAATTATTAGTGCAATATGGAGCTGATCTCAACGTGAGGAATAAACATGATGAGACGCCGGCAGGTGAGTGACATACATTTCTGTACAATTTTACAAATCATATTCACGTTATCACGGTGTCTACGTTTTAATTTTATAAATTAGTAATGAATTTAAAATTTTATATTTCGGAATCATATAATAAACAGACTAATGCGAATATCGAAGCGGTGGTGTTTTAAGATCTGTGATGGAAAGGACCCAGGTTCGGATCTTACTCGTGCCTCTTTGAGTCTGTGTGCCAATTTGATTCAAGTGTAGTTTTCGTTGACCACCACTTGCTTTTTCGGTAAACATCGTGAGGAAACTTGCACACTGGTTGACAATTTAAGTTCATTAGTGTGTATGCGACTACTTTCTATTGTCGGTAGGTAATCGTAAAAGTCATGTCAGGTGCCTTTAGGCGATTTGAATAAAACGTATGTTATGTACCTTTCGATTTAACAGTTATGATGATTTTGTCCTTTTAATACTTAGGCTCTCCTCATTTTGCCGCTCGGCGCGCCGCGCCGTTTCCCTACAAAATTTAAATCGGCACTGGTACTGTGGTGCGTCACCAAATGTAAAGTTTTTAGAAAACTAACAAATGATATCGTCGGTGTTGCATGGAGCCGCAGATAAAGTGTTAATGTAACATTTCCGGTAGATATCTGCGAGGAGGGCGAGATGCGCGCTCGCATCGTGCGGCTGTCGCTGGAGCAGGAGGAGCGCCGGCGCCGCGCGCACGCCGCGCACGACCGCTCGGCCGCCGCGCGCCGCTCCTCCTCCACCGCCAGCACCAGCCGGTACTGTCGTACCACCCATCCTGGGAGAGGCCCATATAAGGAACCTATTTAATCGAACATCACCCTGGGAATATTTCTTTCTTTGACATAAATTTGATAATTTTAGTGGTCACTCGGGTTTAGTAAGGCCAACAATTTTTATTTCAGTATCTTTATCTCAGTATCTATCAACTATTTTTACCCCGCGTATCTCAGCCCTAAAAAGCGATTGCTCTGCGTGGAGATATTGAAAATTGTACTAGAGTATGTACTTTTGCAGTCTGCCTGTAAATCAACACATTACGTAGGTACTTAGTTAGCTGAGCTGGGCATGCCACATCTACATGATTCTGGCAAGGCAAAGCCCAAAAGGTAGGAGTGTAGAATCTAGACCCAAAACCTCTTAAGACTAACGGGTTGGCCTCACTGACACAAATGCGACGCGACGCATCTCTGTGTTCTATGTAAAATACACGGGAGGACAAATGTAAAATCTAAGCTAAGTTTTAACAAAAAATAAGAATCAAAATCTGTCTTTCTATTCGTTACATTGTTATACATATGAAGAGAATAGCACATTCAATGTACATATATAATCTAACGCCTACTAATATCGCGTCTGTGAAACAACAAACGTCAACATTGCTATTATAATTTCCAAAGGGTCCGGTCGGTCCGGCGGACGTCGCTCCGCGAGAAGCAGTTGGCGGCTAAAGCTGACGCCAGAGGGGAGGCGAGGTTACGGGAGACCTTCGACTCTGTCGCTGTGGACGACGAATTGCAGGTTAGTGGCGAATTATTCAAAGAATTTTCGAATATGTATTTAAATACATTCATATCATTAAAAATTTTGTTTTATGATATATTCAAAACAAATTATGACCATTGAGATAACTAAATACATTAATAACGTCGAATTCATAATTTTTTTCTGAAATTAATATGTTTTGTAGTTTATAGTGAAAACGTGATCGAATTAAATAATATAATGTACAACAACCTACAAAGTTTATCTATTGTAGAAAGTAGTTATATATACCAGGAAAAAGATTTGCCTTTGTTAAGAATAAAAAGTGATTAAATATACAAAGAACACAATTAACAAAAAAAAGTTACAAATAACTACATAATTTAAACTACAAATTTTCTCATTATCATCTAAAATGTTATTGCTTAGGTAAAATATTCATGAAAGGGAGAAATGATCAATTAAAATGATAAAAAGTTGTTTGTTTAGTTGTTTTCATTTATTCTAGACTGGATACTGGGTTATCTTAGTTTTATCTTTCCATATCAGAACGTTTTTAGTTTTTTTCATACAAAAGTTTTTAAGGAAATATTTGTGATGTCTGCTTCGGCTGAATGTGAATGGGATATATATCATTAGTGATAGCAGATTTGATAGTTGCAGTTTGTCACTGTACTTAACCCGTAAGTTACTTGCGACTTTCTTGAACGCATAATATAAGCGCGTAGTACTGTCAATAAATATTATTTTTCTCAAAAACTTTTATTTACTTATTTGGTTCGAGTATATAATGCAGGAGATTTGCGAGCTGAAATGGATACACAATTCTTGCGGAATGTTATATTTCTTACTAGTGTAAAAAATATAACTATCCGCAAATTACTGTAATACCTACATTATTTCTGGGTTTTATATGACAAGATGAAACATCAATTAAAGCCGCAACATGGTTTGTTGTTTTTTAGACTATAAATCTACAACTTAAAATACATATTAAAATTTCGTCCAATATTTTGTTTAAACTACTCATATCAATAACAAAAAGTACTTTCAAGAACGTGTACTGACCTTATTGCGTTATATTCCAAAAATAAAAAAAAGATAATTAGCAATTATCGCACAATAATAACATACCGACCATACTATCACTCGATCTACACGCAAAACGGTGTAACTTGTAATTTCATTAGCGCTGAGTGGGCTTAATTAATTCTATTAGCTACCCGTACAATTACACGTTATTAGCAACAGGAAATATGATTTATTAATTTAAACAATAAACTATTTACCATATTGTTTGTAATAAATACTAGCTTCGGTTAAATTCCGGATAAATACCTATATCTAAAAACTTTAAGTATTTGCAACAGTTTGGATATGTGCGTGAAGTTTTAAGGATGTTTGTCAACTTGCATAATTAAACAAAATTGATCCAATTTCGACAAAATTTTGTACACTTTTAGAATTTAGCCTAGAATAGCACACAGGTTAATTTTATCCCGAAAGTGCCATGATTGCGATACACTGGGGCTCAGCTAGTGTTATAAATTCGAAAGTTGTTGAAAGATGTGAATGACTGAGAATTTGAAAATATTTGTTAGGTACTCGATATCGCTACCTGTTCGGACGGATCCTAATGAAAGGTACACGGGTAGAATATAACCTGGAATTGAACATAGTATATGTCATATATGTTAATTTATTATTTAAATTATTTTTGAAACCATAACACTGCATTATTAGACAACTCATTATTTTTGTTCATTACGCGGATGGATTTTGAGGTTATCTCCGTGTTATATCTGCGTTACGCAATATTTCGCCACCGTATAGGAAGACATTGTAAAATACTATGTTTACCTTCATATTTACATCGACATGCAGTGGATAGTACGCAATTAAATTCCTACTGTTCACATTTTATTGCAATATTTACAAATATTTACCAGTATGAGGTGGAATGGTTGGCTACTTGATACTTAACATGATGACTTAAAAACATTCAAGCTTGCCGATCATAATTTCTTTTTTTTTCTTAATTCATCCAGCCAGCATCATATTATTACTTTTCCGATCTTCGACGTACTCGTATAAAAATGGTTCTATCGAAATTAGAATAAAATTTGAACATCTAACGTGATCTGTATTTTTTGCATTGTCTATGGTGCTCAAATGATTTTGTGATATATGTCCAGCGTATCGAATCAAGTATTTGGACTGAGCACTTGGAAACCAATTATATTGTTAGAACGAACAAAGGTATGCGGAATACTCGGAGCGGTATCACGCACACATCATATTTTGATTAAATTACAGGGGAAAACTTAAAATTATATGTACGCTTTATATCTATGTTAATGCACTATTCGCATAATCCGTTCTGAAAATGACAGTGATTTATGCTTCGTACATTACGTGCAATGAACATAGTTTCTTGTATTGTGCAGTTACACAGATTAAGAAGTTTTTTATTGTCTTTAGCAGGTTTTTAGCGGTACAGTTATTACATTCATTCTACATTAATATTTTGCATTACATGGCGTGAATAGGACCACTCCGTATCATCCCATGGTACGTGGTCACTTAGGCACTCATAGCCTTACCATCTGATAGGCAAAAATCCGCATTCCAAGAAAGATCAGGCAGGAGGCCGAATTTAAAATTACAGCAGAATTTTCAAAATATGAAGGTTTATTTTTTACATTGACCCCGGCCTTCACAGCGTCGAAACCCTGAATGCAACCGGGACATGCGGTGATACAAGAGAGTTAATCACAAGCCAGGTATAAAAAGAAACTAATCATTAGTGAAAAAAAAATTGAAAAGCATCGAAATAAGTAAAATGTTTCAAAGTAAACGAATTTAACGTCTTTCATCTTTGCATTGTTTTCACTTGGCAAATAAACAAAAGTAAACTAACTTTGTAATTCAAGTAATGTGGCGCGTAGTTAAGTGTTATTGCGTGAAGTACGCACATTCAGACATTAATTGGGACCAATTAGAGGCTCAGGCCATAACTCGGCGAGCTTTACGATCGTATTAGCAGATGGTATGTGGCGTAACCGAGGTATATCTGGGTTACACGGTATTCCACAGAGGATGATTGGTGGCTTAAATCAATGTCAATGATATGAAACGATACATCATGGCTAGGCTACATACGTATTCTTAACGGGAGTCGAGCACAATCCTTTTATCCGATCCGGTAGTGAGAGATATTCAGGAGAATAATAAACTCGCAAGTTCTTTTCTAAAAAGTAATTTTTGTCACATTATTTTATTATCGCCGTAGATATCTTGTTGCATTCAACGCGTGGCAAAAAATGACTTCCTTGCAGTAAACCGTTAAGGAGTTCGCTCGTTGGGAGCGGATCCTGGATGCACCATCATGTCATACCTATCATTATGATGCATTCATATAGAAATTGAAGCGAAGAAAATATATGATTACAGACAAACATTGAGATAGGTGTAACTAAATAAAAGCTTACAATATATACAGGTAGAAAGAATATTAATTACTGTTTCATAAAAAGTCTTTTGCGTTTTTATAGAAAAATAAACGCGATATTAAAGTTCGCGGTGAATCACTAGTCAAGTTTAAAGTAACTTGCGTGACGTGTAGTTAAGTGTTCAAAGTGCGATAGTGTAATACCATGAGGCTTCTGTTAATTAATAAACGTGGATTATTTGCAATTGTAACCAAAACTCTATTTAAATTTAATTTCGCATTTTTCTGTTAAAAATCCTATTTTCTTCTTCACAGTCAAATGGCACCAGACTCCTATCTAGTTCCATGTGCCATAATAATTCTTTGAAGCCGTCAGATAAATCTATCTCATCTAATCAGTTCTATCATAAGATGACTCTTTTATATCTTGAAGCTAAGACAATGAGCCGTTTAGCAGTTATTTTCAAAATTTTCGGAATGCACTTTGTATTCAGTTTTACCTGGTTTACGTTATATATTATTATTTTTCTTCCGCATTTATTTATTATATTTCGATAAGACAGCTTGACTTGATTTTACGATATTTATCTGTATAGTGCCGCACAAAGTTGTGTTATTTGGATTTGTATATTGTATGTATGTATTTATTTGTATTTATATGTATGTATGTATTTATGTATGTAATATTGTATGTATATATTTTAATAGTAAACAAAACGAACTATTAAAATGTTATATGGTATGTGTTTTTTATGTTTTTTATAGTTTTTTATATTTTATGGCTTACATTTTGATTTATACCAAATAAACAATTTTTCTTTCTACGTATAACTATATGTAAGTTTTATATTTACACTGTTATGTTATGTACATAAATAAAAAATAGTAAGTTATTAATTATATTGTAGCTCCGTTCTATTTTTCGAGTTGCTGAAGCCAAAAAGTTGAGACGTAAAATTAACTGTTCATAATCAGGTCGATCCGGCCGGATCTCGACCGATACTCAAGTAACCAATCACAATTTAGCAATTTGAGCATCATGGTTAATCTCAAAATGTGGAGTAGAAATGTTTATAAATAACAAATAACTAGGTACGTCACGCTCGTACGCATCGAGAATATTTTCTTAGGTACTAACTAGCTCGGCATATCATTCACGGTTTCTAAACCAGCGCCTGACACAGCTCACTTCACTGAATTTCATTTTAAATTTATCATTTTCTCTCACCAGATCTGCACTTAGACTTCTTCCCAACCAATTAAAATAATTGCTTTCGTACAAAAATTATCCTAACTATTATAAAGGCGAAAGTGAGTATGTACAGATAGGAATATGGGGAAAAACAAAGGGTAGCTTTTCATTCCGAAAATAGTGCTGCTTCTTTGGGGATATCACTTGGACGAAGTCGAGGGCAAAAGCACAACATTGAAGATCAGCCTTATATATTTTTGTTATCTTACAAGATTATCTACTTTACAAGATATGATTGAAACTTAAAGATAATCTTTTTCTGTCCTGTTTCAATCCTTTTAAATCGTAGTCTTAGGTAAAGTTGTTAGCCTACTTAAAATATTCAAATAATATTCGTCTTGCATAACTATATCTAGCTATTAAATTAATGTAATAAAAACATGGACATTACAAGTAGTTACTCTGCAGGCACTTTCTCTGTTCTTAACGCGAAACGGTAATTATAAGTAGTTAGATGACTGATTATACTATAGTAATAAGTTAATGGATTAGCGAATGAAATGGAAATAAGCTAATAAGCTATAATTATTTTTTTAAATAAATTATAATGAATACAGGTCAGACTTGAGCATCAGAACTTTATCAAATAGAAAAATAATTTTTTAAAGTTGCAAAAAATTGTAACATAAAACATGAAGTAACTATATTATGTTTCTTGAACTTCCAACTAATGCCGAAAATGTTTAAATATATTTTTTATTACTTTCGTCGAAATTCTGATTTCATCCATTCGACCGAATCTATCAGTCAGTTTTATTTATTGTTACACTATAGAAAAATAACAATAAATCACAATGGAAGTGAAATTGCCGTCTTTTGCTAATGACACTTCACGATCGAATAATATTAGCAGTTTAATGAAGTTTTTATGTATAGATGGGCCATAGATTGCCGTGATAAATGCTAATAATGGCGTCCATCATCTTTATTGGAGCGATCGATCGGGACCACTCGACAGCACTCTCCAACCAATTGCGCATACATGGTGTTTATATGCACGATTAGCAAACAAAAAATTATGACAACACTTTCATAATCGCCTTTCTTTCTCTAATAAAATTAATATTTAAATCAAACATGTTTATTTGTAATAATTCTATATAATTTGGATTATTTATTACAATAAAATAAATATTTTATATATAGAGTTTTTAAAATACAACTATTGTATTGAAGTCGTATCTCGAGTAGGATTTAAAATTTTTTCGTGGCAATCGGTTTTTATCAAAATGTTTAAATGAATGAAAACCGTAGTCAGTATTAGTTTAATTACATTACTTTCTCCCGTCATAAACTCAGATCTACAACGAAAATCAGTCGGACGTTTTAAAAAATAAGAATTATAATTTAATTAAAAGTTTAGCAATATTTATGTTTATATGTCTTCTAGCCATCTATATGATAGGCATTAATTACAATTACAAACTATATGACGTTGTCCACATGAGCGTAGCGGAACGCGCGTTCAGACAAGTTTTCCAGTAATTTCCCTTGCGCAGGCCCACGCTGAGACGGCGGTTTCAGTCCGGCTGGTCACTCCACGCGGCCACTACTCGTCTCGATAATGCATTTTGATATACAAATATATACCTTCGGAACTATCTTTTATCGTGTACTCATAAAGTGATTTTTTAAAATTTTATGGACTGGTGTTTAAAGTTATATTCTTTTATAGTACACGAATAGTGTATTTTTTATTTTATGAATTAACTGTTGTGATGTGTGTATATTGTTGACTATAATGTCATTGGATATTATGTTTTTAACTCATGATAACTTGCGGAGGGTGCGCAAAGAACCGCAGGTTTTGGGGCTTCGGTATAGGGTATGGTTTTGTGTGAAATATTTAGCACAAGTGTATTATAGTCCTTGTTATTTATTCGTATTATGTATTGTATATGTAATTTTCAAAATTGAGTAACGAAAATAATTGATGATTGTTAGGTAAATGTAAACGATGATAAACATTTTTTACATTTACCTAACATATCTAGTTAGTCACAAAAATAGTAACAGAACACATATATATCGATCGCGACCTCATGAGACTTCTTAAATTTAATTTGTACTGCAAGTTAGTACATAAAAAATGCGAGATCTTTAAAATAAGAACGAAAAAAATATACGCTACATTTCTTAAACATATAGTTGGTTCAATATTTCAATCACGCTAAAATTAACTTTTAAAATAATTTCTTTTAAACATTTGATTTGATTTCAGACTTTGGTCATTTAGGTTAAGTTTTGTGTGTTTTATATGTGTCTTTGAAATACTGTTGGTTTATCTTATTAAACAACAACTAAGCGTAGATCTGCTTGCTGCTGCTGCAACTGCTGTTGATTAATTATTTTTTGTAATTTCAATATTTTAACGACTGATGGTATTAGGAATTTATATTTTTATGTTTTCAATGACTGATATATTTTGGAGATCTGCATGATTGTTAAAAAATAATAGTTAACTGTATAATTAAACATTATGAAAACCTAAACTTTTCCTATGATACGCTTGTCTTCTTTTTGAGTGTGTAATTAACACAGTAAATAACTCTGGCATCAGATTTCTTACAAGTCGCTTGACATTTTGTTAAAATTTTCCAGGGCTTATCAAACGGCGTTGAAAACGACCAGAACACGGCCAATCTGCAACCACCAGACCTCACGCACAAGAGGCTCTCCACCAGCTCCACAACTTCCAACCAAAGTTACGACTCAAACGTCGACTACGCGGTGCCCAAGCATACCTACAACCAGCGTTCAAACAAAACCGGCGATGGAAACGATGCAAGTGAAAACAACGTTCCATACAACCAAAAAGCGTCAAATCCATTGTACGGTGTCAACGCCGCGTCTCACTACGCCCCAGGATCGATATCCAATGAGACCGTCAACGATCAAATCAAACATTACGAGAAAAGTCTGCCGAACGGTGTCCGTAAGGCGCCCGAGGGGCAGGACAACGACGCTTTCAAAGTTGAGGACGTATTAGACGGTAGGAATGAGGTGATAGTGAGCCCCGGCCAAATCGCGCTCACTGAGGGAAGCACCGCGTACACAACAAACGATAATGGTAAAATCAATGTTCATGTCACCGTCATGATTAACGCAGGTAATTATATGCATCCTTACCAATTGGTCGCACATTAACAGCACAATCATAACTTGTCTAACTCCATGTAACAGTTGCACAGTGATGGTTTGAAATGGAGGGAGTGTGGCGGAACAAGGATGCATATGAGGCAAGCAGTCTCTGGTAGTAGTTGCATGTGTGGTCTAATATGTTCCTTATGTATTTCGTTTGGGGTTTTGTTTAGTTTTAGTCTTAGTTATCTGCAAATTTAACATCTATTTTATCTGTTATTTGTCACACGTTTCTCTTTTTTCAATACTAACTTCTGTGCTTTATTTCACGTTCACATTTAGAACTTTTTGTGTTATTATTTCGCTCTTAAGTTAGATACGTTTAATTGTAAAAGAAAGTAATGCGGCACCGACATTTATTGAAGATGCTCATGCAATGTTTACATTTATTAGAATAATAAATCTAACATAACGTAATACTCATACACACAATCGTGTTTCAGGCACCCTTGCAGACTTGAAGAAACAGCGGTCACAAATAAGGACTAACGGAAGCCCCGTAGAGAATAGTCTTGCCTCAACAAACAACCACAGTATAAATTCAATACCAGAAGTGTCGAAGCAGGACATGCCTGTGCAGTTGAATCCTCTAACATTGTCTCCCAGTTCGGGAGCAGTGCCGCGCTTTACTGGCAACACCAGCGAAGTCGTCGGTGACACTCGCTCACACAGGTGCTGTATCATTATGTAGATAGACTATATCGATATCGATAGTGTCACATCCCTTAGGAGCAAGCGTACAAGTCTGATCGTCATTCCAAAAATTAGCACCGGACAGCCTATTGTGATATGTTTGGATAGTTTCATCATTACGTCCGGAGAATTAGTATTTGATGGTATTTATTGCCGATGGAGTATTGCCATTCTTGCTCAGGAAGCAACGGCTTGCCAATGTGCTAGGAAACAGTGTGATATTGCTGAGAGCTCAACGGTTATCTAGAGTAAGGGATAAATGGTTGCTAATATTTTATTTAGTTTTAGAAATGAATCCTATAATTATGTAAAATTTATTGTAGAATTTATATTTAAGTATTTGATCATTGTAAATTTTTCGCCTTATTATCTCCTAAACATTCCGTAAACTGTATTATTTATATGAGAAATTATAGTGATTTATATTATGAGAATACAAAAATTTTACTTATCAGTATTCTGAATGTAGAAGTTGACAAAATTATTTTATACAAAATAATAAATAAGTAAATGAAATCATAATTGAAAAGAAAAATATTGCAATAAACACAAAAGTGATTGTCTAAAGTGCCTCACCTGCTACTAATTATAATAATGCATAATTAATTACCTAAATTATTTTATACGAACATAGTAAATTATAATTTATTTTGAAATCCTAATATATATTTAATACTAAAATTACATAATTGGTAATAACGATCAAAACATAAAAAATACTTTAACGTAACTGCGATAAATGCCTCACTTAGCCAACTATTTGTTTTCGTGGACTATTCGGAACAATAAAAGCAACTTAAATATATTTAATACCCTGAATCGGCTCGAAATTTTTTCAAATATATCGAAAAACTGAAGAGATGGTGTACATTTTGGTAGTAAAGGTTTTATAATTGTATTACCAGAGTCCTATTTATTAACTAATTCCAGGAATTGTGCTTTAACATACCATCCAGCACGTTTAAAAGGGCTGTTTGTGGTTGTGTCAACCTGTCATTAGGTCGCGTTCGCACTAATTATTATATGAAGAACTTACTGTTCACAAATTTTGTCTAAAGAAATTACGGTAAATTACAAGAAATGTTTAAGTTTCTGACGGAAGAAAATATTTTTTATTTTTATTACACTTTTCGTCGCAAGGAACGTAAACAGAGAAAACTAGAGACTTCGTCGTATCTTTCGTTTCATTCATACAAAAAAAAAAAGAAATGCTTATTAGAAATACACAATAAGAAATGGGATAGAGTGCTAATATCTTCTGTCAAAAACAATGACGATTACTCGAGTTTTGATAATTTCATAAATGTTACTTTCATAAAAAAATTAGTTATCCGTTCCAATGATAAACACTCAATGTGGTTTGCGGGCGAGGCGGGTGGCTGAGGTGGGACGGCGGCACTAACGCGTATTCGCAAACATGGAGGTACTAATGTACGGACAGGACAATAATAACTTGAAAAATCGTTTTATCTAAAGTTTTGAGTACAAATGCTATTGTTCATGATGTCATGCTATCTATTACTGTGATGTTGCTGGTGTTTTACATGTAACCTTGATGATGAAGGTAAGACCAAGATCTAGATCTATCAAGCTATGGCTTAGATATCTTCAAATCAATCGATTAAATATCGTATGATTAGTATTGTTGACCAATTTAACTTCAGACTAGACTAGAATAAATAGAATATTAAAAAATTAAACTACATTGTCGTCTTGATACCGGACCTTGATCGACTTACAAAATAATACACTGATTTTTAAATTTACAACTTTTACAAGAAAACAACGTCGAGTTTGTTAGTTGTTTAGTTTCATACAAGTTCTTTATGAAAAGACTGGATTTGATATTTAGGTGAATCTTGCGTATAACGAAGCGTATGAGCAACTTAAGTATTTTTGTAGGATCTCGTTATTATTGTAGATCATTTCCAATACCAGTGTAAAGTTGATTACGTAGCAATTTGACTCACATTAATAAATTTTACTTAAATATAACGGGATAATTTATGTTAGTATCACGGTAACAATTAGAAAACTTTCTTTTGAACACATTATATACACATGTATTCAAAAGCCAATTTATGAGTACAAATTTAATGTCTGATAGACTCACAAAATAAAACATTCCATTAACCATAAAAAATTAAATGAAAATTTCAAGTTGCGCATACGTTTCGATCTTTGAAAATTTAAAAACAGTTGCTATTGCTCGCAAAAGCGCGATTGGCCGTTCATACACATCTGCATTTTACTGCAACATTAACACACTATGGGTCAGCTGCTTCAGTCAACTTTGACGTTAACTTTAACATGCGCGCCGTCGCCGAATAGACAAAATTCCGACTGAAACCCCCTAAATTTGATAGATCCTATCTCTACTAACAATGGTTGATACATCCACCTATTTCAGAACTCTGCAATTTAGGTACAATATCTACTGCAGTACTTTGTTGAGTCATTGTCGATTATTATATTGAAGTTATAAACATTCATAATACGAGGCCTTATCAAAGCAATATGCATAATAAATATTAGTTATTTCTCGTACTATTTAGTTATTAAACAGCTAAACTCTCTTATAATGAGGAAATTATAGTATTTACGGATTTAATAGTATTGTAAAATATTTCTTTGTAAAGCTATACTCAAGTTGTGCCAATTTTTTTCTATCTGTTAAACTGAAAGCACCGCTTCGTTGTATTTTTATTTAAACTAAGTACCTACGTGACGCAAAATAATCTTCTTTCTTTTATTCTTTTATGTGTTGAACGCGTAAAAAGATTTGAAATTAATATCGAGTCAATAAAAATAAATAAAACAACGACAACGCCGCCACTGAAAGTTATTTTTTCTGAAAAATCGATATCATTGGCATGTTACATTAATAAATAAAATGTTGTTACCAGCATCCGTAAGTACTTTTGTTACCATTTTGATTGTTTACGTAACTTGTAAAATGTTATAATCATGTTCCATTTTCCGAGTCTAACATTACCTAAATAAAATTTCTCCGATGGTCGATAAAATAAAGGTTTGTGCTTAAATATAATAAGAGTCAAAGATGATCTTAACCATTAATATTTTTTCTTTTGAAACAATCTACTCTTTGACTCTTATTGTATTGCGTACTCGAGTGCTATGTACTTCATTGAATTTGGTACTTATCGTTGGATGTAATTACATCAAAAGCGGTCCAGCTGTTTAACTGCGAAAGCGCGACAAACAGTATAATAATATTACTAAAGCATGAAACGTATGACCCCAACTCAAATATAATATCATTATTAAAGTATATCGGTATCGGTTTAAATTTGTGGTTTAGTAGAGAGTTTAAGTAGTCACATTTTATTGTCTGTGTTACTCGAAACTTCCACATTCCATTTCCATTTAATAAAGCATTTTATATAAGTTAAACATTAGATTTGATAGTGTCCATCCATCGTAATCTATTCGTCCATATCTTAGTCACTAGCATTATTCTTATAGATGGAGTACTTAAAATATAATAAAAAAATATTTAAACAAAACCCACGTATATCCAGAGCTATGTGAAAGGGTATGACAACGGTTCATATATTTATTTCCAGTATTATTTTTGAAGCATTTGCAGCATATTGTGATACTACTGTAATTGGTCAAATGATAATTTTTAACAGTCACATACTACAATACTTTTATCAGTCGTTAAATTGTTAAGAGTTGGTCAGTATATTCACTATTCTGAGCCTCCCGGAAAAACAGATTTGAATTCACTATCTCGCTCCAACAGCGACGCACAGAAAAGAACGTAATGTAGATACACTAAGATAATTTGTTATGAAGTTAATACTGAGCGCATATTTTCATATTTTACGCTAATTTAGTTACTATTCTTATAATTAACAATGCGTATCCTACGCATTGCTTACAATAAAATAAAATGACAATAAAACAATTTATCGACCGATAAAAGTGTGTAAATCATGTGTTTTAAATATTTAAAAGGAATTGGTAATTTAGTCGATTTGTCATTTGGGTTGTGAAGACTTAAGTCTTGCCTATAGTTTCCAAAAGCCTTATTATTAAACAGTTACTCTTGTATGGGACACGTGTCCGCTTTATTCAATAATTACTTATTTAAATAAAATATTTAATACTATCATTTTGTTGAAGTAAACGTCACGATACCTTATAGTGATAATTTTCAACGCAGAAAGCGTTATTTATGATTGTAAATATTTTAATCTTACTAGTTCAATAGAAATATATTGATTTTAAATAAATTATTATTGTCGAATCTTTTCATTAAATATGCCGTGATATATCAAAATTTGACTTCTTAGTGTTATATTTATTGGTACCTGTACATATGTCGGAATAATATTTTCCCAAGTCAGTATAATTTAAAGATACATAAGATATATTTTAAGGCATGTAATAATCCAGTGCCTCTTATAAGTCTTGCCTTAAAAATGTTAATATTGCGTTATTTATTGTTTATTGTATATCAAGACTAAATTGGTACCATTGTAAAATCTTTTATATTTGTGTACTCCTATTTTATGTAACCGATTATCTGTCTGTTGACTTTGTAGCGGATCTATATGTGTATGTAAATGTATTATCTTAGATAAACAAAACTTCTACGACATTCTTAAAATTAGCGCCTTATCAATTTATTGTTGTAATACCTACTATGTTAGTGTCCGATTAAAAAAAGATTTTGAGTCTTCGGCTACAACTCAGTATGTTTTCATAAGTTAATTGTATTTTGCGAATTAATATTCGAAGGTTCAGTTCAATCGGTCACAACACAGCTGTTAATTATCAACTATCATTAAAAACCTTTCTAGTAGGAGCACGGCGGACTTTTTCGTCAAGATTATGTCACAACCGTGTCAAAACGAAGTTTTCTTTAACGTAATAATATTTCTTTTCATAGACCTAGCTGCTGTATTTAGACATTTTTACTCTATTTTAGAAAATTTTGTAAACTATTTAAATGGAAGTAATAGTTTCCGCCTACACTGTCTCACCCCATGTTAATAGTAGAAGATATTTAAGCTCAATTCTAGTTGTTACAGTAGACGATATCTTAATCAAGACCAACGGTCTCATCTTGCCTTCCCTTGGACCACATTGCCATATTCTATTTACAGTAAAATTTAATACAAAATTATACCAGTACTTAATGGGAGTATTCATTTACGTGTCAGTCGTTAAATAAAACTAATTAAAGTATCGTTTATAGAGTTTTAGAGAGTATAGGGAAGTACTTATTTACATCCAAGGCAGTATGTTAATATATTTATTTCCTTTTGAATATCTTTCGATATAATTACTGGTTATATATTAGATATCTAGAATTGTTAAATTTAAAAACATAAGTACTACGTTATGTATCAGTGCACAGGTGTGCGTTTCCCCAATTCCATAAGTAAATTTATATTCAGCTGAGCTTCTTAGTTTTTAAGGTTTATATCAAAACCCCAGGTTGTTATTGTATCTAATTAATTATACCTGCAACCAGATTTTGGTATGATCAGTGATATTCGGTCAAATGTATCTAGTACATTGAAATAGCGTGTGGAAACTTGATAAATCAGCGTTCTCAAATTATATATTAGTTACATTTGACTGGTAATACATATATCACGACATAAATAATATTATATATAGATAGCAGATTGTAACAATAAGGATTAGACCTGACTTGTTATCTTGCTCTAATGTGATATTTGAAAATGCAATGGATTGTAATGAAACAAGAGAATAAAAGATTATTATATAAATATGTTAATGTTCTCTTTCAAAATAATTTACTTCCATTGCGAAATGCAATAATATATCATGTGCATAATCAGAATATACACTAGTCAGATCTAACTCTTATGCCGCGTGCACACCGAGCCAACGAATGAATTTCTCTCCTTTTAGCATAATGTGAAATCCTACTTTGGAAAGAGACAAGAATAACCGCTGAATCCTTTTCGTTGAATCCTTTAGTATCCATATGGGCTCGTTGTGTACCCAGCATTACGTGAAAAAATCAGGTGATTAATATATTTGAATTTAAATTTATGCTCAGATTGTTTGAAACAATCTCCGCAGCTGGATCGTTATCCGTAATTTTATAAATATTCCATACCTATTGGTAATATTAATAAATATTTATTCTTATATTGTAAAGCCATATCCCCACTTTTGTTTATATTGTCGGTTGGTGCTTTGTTGTTTCATGGTAAATATTTCCAATAAAATCAATAAATCATCAAGGAATCAGTGACACGCTATATCGACTATCTAGTATTTTGAACTTTTTATTATAGTTAGTCGTCTTGGCTTCCTTTTTTTGCGGTCAAGGTCAAATTACTATATTGTCCAGACAAGTGGCACCAAGCGGCAATGGAGCGAATGGGAATAGACGAATTAGTTTTACACTACTGTTTGAATGTCAAACTGATTTATTTGTAAAGCGTAACAGAGCATAATTTATGGGAATGTTGAACTTCGTTATGTACTTTAGTATATGATAAGATAAATGGTGCGCGTGCGCAATTACGCATTGGTCAGAAAATGCATTGTCAAAAAACCTAGCGCGTGTCGTGCAATGTGCATCATTTTTAATTTCTTTGTGGTAAAGATAAAACGAATCAGCCTACTTCAATGTTTACGATTTCAAGTCTCAGAAATAATATCATGAATTTGTCAACTACAAATTTGATATCGACAAAATATCCACGGGACCAATCTATATATTTTTTTTTATTCTGTATGCATTCTACAAATAAAAAAAAATCTTATTAAATTTTTAAATTTTTTGAAGTTGGTCGAGATAAAAATAGCACAAGTACTGATACTTCTCATTCTTACTTCATGATGATATTTTGTATTATCTACTAAGTACGTGTATGACTTTTTAATATATTTTTAATTGTCATCAACACAAGCTCTGCGTTATAAATAATCGCAAAAGATAATTTTGTCTTTGTTACGCTATGTGTAGTACAAGTAACACAATCAATGCAGTAAGCAAACCCAATGCAAACGCCTTATGTTAATGTTATGTTGTTATTTATTTTTGATTGTAAATATTTAGGTGTTTGGTATTATATACTGTACCTTTGACTTTACACAGTAGTGTGAATTCTAAATTTCTTGAACGTAAAAATAAATCGTTTGTTTAAATCGACTTTTATGTTTTATTTGTATTTCCACCTTTACAACTTTTAAGATTTTACAAATTCAAAACTAGCATCTAGTCAAGGTAATAAAATATTCGATCAGAATTTAATTTAGAAAAGTTTTACCTATTTATTATAATTATTTTAAATACTGATTAAGTTTTCATAATAAAATTTGATGAAATTAAAGTTTTTGAGTTTCAAAATCACAAAAGTCAAGTGTTGGCTATTTAACACAGGTATTTAAAGTGATATTATGTTTTATTTTTATCTCGATGAAGAAATTCTAGTGTTATAGAAAAGTTCATAAATGGAGAGGCGAACATAATCCGCTCGTAAAGATACAATTTGAAATTTGACCTGATAAGGATTCTAATAATCACTATGACAGTTTAAAAAAATATCTACTTCAATGAATAAAATTAAGTAATTGGGTAGTATTTATTAATAAATTAGTTAAGTAATTTTTATTGATCTGACATTAAGTAGGTTTTTTAAAGTTATTTTTAAAAGCCGATTTTTTAAATATTCTAATACATCATCAAAAAATAGAGATTCTAAACATACAAAATCTTACAACACTTATTTCTAAAATAATCCAAAATATATAATGAATCAGTTCTTTTGAGCCTATGCCTCTAAATCGGTTATAGAACAAGTGTTTGAAGTCCAAAAATTATTCCGATCACGGGAACCCTATTAAATCGAGGGGTTTTCAAGAAAATGTTGTGATATGTGACGTCACAGCGCGTGGTGCGGCAGACAGACAGCGCGCGCCGTGTCTCGGGCAAGGTTACGTCACCAGTTTATCAATCACGCGTAGATTCGCGCCGGTTAGGTTGCGGCTTTGGTTAGGGCGATTATTAACTCGTTTTTTTTATAATAAATTTTTAATTGCAAAAAAATGATATGGTGTTGCAGCCGTCCATTGGCTAGTATTACTTATTAGGCGAATATAATATTTGATTCAGGCATTTAATTGATTAATTTTGTTTCAGGTAACCTAAATATTTATTTATTATAGGCTGTAGATATTCTTACCATCAGGTGGGCCGCATACCTATTTACCTGCTGTAAAATTTTAATTGCTGAAAATAATGTGCCAAGTTATGGGACACACAAGTTTGTTTTTAAGAACTCAAGTGACATTTGCTCGTGAGTAATCTCGTCTTTCTTAGGTGTAGCCTGCTGTCATTGTCTTAAATGCATAAATAAGAATTTCAACAGTCAGTTAAATTACTTAAAATCTAGTGTTAAAATAAGCCAAATTATACTTTCAAGGAGATAACTAAAACCTATGCTTTATGCGAATCCGCAACACGCATGCTCAGAACATATGTACTAACTGTATCACTGAATTTCACCGGCTTTCCGGTTTGCTGTAAAGAAATAAACTTATGTTTTTTTTATCTTATAGAGATTTTAAAATCTGACCCAGTTTATGAGTACCTATATAAATAGGTATGTACCTTCCTCTATACTATTAAACCTTCAACGAAATAGCTTTCTTGATTAATCATTAAATGCGTCATAATCTCATGTGAACACGTGTTGATTGCGCCATATATATATATATACATATATATATGTAATTATTGTGATTATTTCGGTACTGAAACAGTAAAAATAGATTATCTTTATAGGTAGAGTCCCTAGATCTTTTCAGTCCCATCTTTTGAGGTAGGTAGGTTGTATTAAAACCTTAAAATAACCTAGGTGTGTCTACGTAGAACCTAAAAAAATACCTGTTGTCAAATTACTTTATTGGCATCGGTTTACGTGCGTGTCTGCGTGTGTGATAAAAACGTTTTTTAAATTAATTGTAAATTATATATTTTTATGCTTATCGCATGACGAGGCAGGTTATGCGGTGAGTAGGTATAATGACATTAAGTAGATAATTAATAAGATATTTACTAAATTGCAAATTCATCGCCAGTGACACAGTGCCGGATCGTGTGATCGAGTTGATGTCGTGAGGAAACGAAATCCCATCAGCCAGTGTCAGTCGCGCTGTCGACCATAGTAGACGTGTCGCGGTCACTCTACCATAAAATAGTACGCGGCACTCAAAAAAATATTTAAAAAAAAAACATTGTTTCAGACTGTGTATGCTGAAATTCATAAAATCCTTCTGCACCATGAAGCCTCCAGTGAACGTGAGTTTTTTTCTTTTTTTTTTTTAACTTTCACGAAAGTTGCACTTTTACGCGTTTTCCCAGCTGATGCAATGCAGTTGCATCGTTCAAGGGTATTTTTGAGTGCCCATTCCATGGATATCGAGTTATGACACAAATATGCATTCAACAATTTGTTAATGATTTTTTTATTTACTTATTACTTTTAATAGTTTTTAGTCTTATGTTGCTAATCGTTATGGGTTAAATAAAAGTTAACAAGTTTAGTGACCAATGTCAATATTTTTGAATGTACCTAAATAATGAACTTCACCAAAAATAAATTATTAAGTTTGTTTATTTTTCACAGTTACTCGTATAAATCGATAACTACAAATATATCAAAGATTAGGTTGAATTAAAAATGTAATATATGACAAAAAAAAACCAAAAAACCATGGTAAATTTCTCTTTTAGCAATCATCTTTCTATTCATGACAATATTATATACATTAATCGTCACAGAAAAACGGATTGCTCTATAATTTTATGAATGCATTTCACCCGTAATAAACTATTATAGATTATCACTACCTACCTGTATTTTAGGAATCAAAAAAATACTAGAGAACAATGACCTTCTTTTGATTAACAGCGCATATGTGTGTTTAGGCAAAAATATTGATGTCAGTTTGTACGTACCTGCTTGCCGTAAGTTAATGTAGATAACGTGTGCTAGAACAATTTAAAACCGTAGATTTTTTATTTATATCTATAGAACGCTATATAATGTTGCTTATAGTACACAACTATAAAAATGTTTAAATACTAATATTGTGTACCGGACGGTACGAATACCTAATCAATTAATTCTGTCAAAATACAAAATTAATTTGCATTATAAATTATCTAATTTCAGGATGTTAATATTTAAAGAAAATCAAATATAACAGAAGAATCAACAGGTCTCAGCTTAGGAAATTAAAAATATATATATGTCGAGAGGAGCGCAAACATTAGTAAAAGAGAAACTTAACTTTTTCAGTGATTTAGTACTCGTAGGTAGCTACCAACTATAGACAATGTAATTGGGAAGCCATATTATATCCAACCTACTGTTCGATCGTTGCACCCATACAGAACGGCAATTACTAGTAGTCTCATAATCTAAAAATAAGCATAGATTGGTCCACAATGGTTCAATGTCAACCCGCATCTCCAATTGATCGGAACTGATGAGTCCAGCGCCATCCACGTGACCAGCTAGATCTGAGGGATGTGGGCAATTTTATGCATGTGATCTACAATGTTACTAAATGGAACAGACGACTGACAGTAATTAATGGAAATTTTCTACTTGATTTTTACCGACGGTAACTTTTGATCATGTCGGAACCATCAAGAGGTCCTATATTATATGTAGTTAGCTCATGGATAATCCAGGAGGTAAATATTTTTACTATAAGTGACGTATTAAGTATTATTTAATACTTAATACGTCACTTATTGCTTAAAACTGCCGAATTCCAAAGCGCAGATGAAGAAGCGTCGCATCTAAACTTCACCATAGCCTTTTTTTAAAATGTTAAAAGTTACAATGTTTTTCATATAGTTTATTAGAACTAAATCTATTCCCTTTTATCTATTTCAAATAAAACATGACTTGTTGTACATACTAAGTCGTGACATTATTTTATAGTTATTTAAATGCTCATTACCCACGAGTAATTATTTCACTATCACTTATTCATAAAGACACTTTACTTCGTTTCAATGAATCGACAGAAAGATAGTTGTTACACGCAATTATTCATTAGCGAACAAAGTTCCTATAGTATTACAAATTAGTGATAAAGTCACCACTCATTCCTATCAGTCAGCTCTTGGCCCGTGTTCACCACCAGGGGTAAGTGATAATGGGCATTATAATGGATTACTCTAAGAGGTCTCTGATAACGTTATATGCGCCGTAAATTTCATTATCTTTACTGACATGTGACGACCTTTCGATTATTGTAATTTTAGTATATAACAGTTGCATAAGGGATTGTTTTGTGAAGTAAAGTTTTATCAATTTTAAACAATAGTTCTTGACTTTATATATCAAAATTATAATAATTTTCAAAGTGATAGTAGTTTTTTAAACATTTTCTAAAAATCTCAGAAAATTATATAAATATTTAGAACTAGGTCTTTGAAATTGTATATAATATTAGATCCTTACATATGAAATTGGCGTTTGGTATAGGAGGAACATAAAGTCGAAATTTTTTAAATATAATATATTTATATAATCTAAGTAAGAACCATTATTATCTATACACTTTTGCCATCTCGTAGGTAGTTCATTGATCCTTTTGAAAATATCATTCGGACGGGAATCAATAAAATCTTTGAAGGCGGTTTGGACTGCCCTATCGGAGTTGAATATTTTCCCTTGGAAGAAGTTATCCAAATTTCGAAAAAAATGGTAATCTGTCCGGGGAGTACGGTGGATGTCTTAGACATTCCAATTGAACCTCCTCTAATTTGGTAGCCGTCTGTTGTGCAGTGTGTGGTCTAGCGTTGTCGTGAAGCAGCAGTGGCGTGGAGCGATTGACCAGCATCGGTTGTTTAGCAGCTAGCTTTTCCATCATAGTTTGCAATTGCTGACAATAGACGTCTGCCGTAATCGTCTGGCCAGATTTGAGAAAACTGTAATGAACGACACCGGCACAAGTCCACCAAACGCTTACAAGTAACTTTTTTTGGGTCAATTTTCGCTTGGGGCAGGATTTGGCTGGCTGGCCAGGGTCCAGCCATTGCGATTAGCGTTTCCGATTATCGTAGAGAATCCACTTTTCATCACAGGTAATGATTTGATTTAAAAACCCTTTCATTATTGTGCCACACATTTGTGTACAAAACGCCAATTTCATATGTAAGGACCTAATATAATATATTCCTACCTAAAAAGTGTCTTTCAAATCTAGTTTTACTAAGCGTACAAAATTGTTTATGTAGGTATATTAGGTACTGCTTCTTTTGCCAAACCTTGAATTTTGAAGTCTCGATAATTTTTACTACTTAAGTATTTACTTTATGTTCCATTGATTTTAGTTTGCATTATGAGATGTCGAGAAGCATTACATACTAAATATAATTTTATCTGTAATTAATTCTGAATAATCTTATCTTCTCGCCAGATAGACAATCTGATAAGATTTCTTTTTTTCCGTCATCGTAAACTTTTATTATTGTTATCGTAAATTTTATATAACATCTGATTAAGGAATTAAAAGCCTATGACATGAAATTTTTTTTTTAATCAGACACATTTTTGTAATAATATTGTAATGGTTGCCACCATTATAATATTATTACAAAAATGTGTCTTGTGTCTGACATTTTTAAATAGAAAAATATATTTACATGAAGTAGTAGCACTCCGGGCACTAAATATATGATATCCTAGGTTTCGTTCTATCCGTACAGCATATTTCATTTAAATCAGCCCAGTAGTTTTTGCGTGAAAGCACCTCGAACCTTTCAACCTAGTGCAATTACGTTTTACTAGGGCAGCCATCTGATTTAAAGGGTTTTCTTATACATGGCATATATTCGTCACAGTTTCAAAAAAATGCCACGCCATATATACTAGTGCGTAGGGACCCCTGGGGGTTTTTTTAGTTAAAACGTTTTTTCCCCTATTATAGAATAACAATCCTGAAAAAATGGGGGTTTAACAAGTTAATGTTCGTCGTGATCGGTAAATAAATAGGCCAAGTAGGCCGTATATTTTATTTTAAATCGTCACCCCTTGTTGCCAGGCTGCCTTGCTGCATGATGTGGACATCCCCACGAAGAAGGCCACTTTTGGGATGGGCTGCTTCTGGTCCAACGACTCGCTGTTCGGAGCGACCCCCGGCATCGTCAGGACCAGGGTGGGCTACGCTGGAGGCACCACCAAGAACCCACATTATAGAAGCCTGTAAGTACCTATTTGGTGATGATTTTTTCGTATTTCGGAAGGTTGTTGGTCTTGTGAAGAGGAAAGAAATATATTAGTTAAAGGAAAAACCACAGTAAAAATGAATATATTTATTTACTGAGAAATTATAAATTTGAATTTATTTACAAAAGTACGTAGTAAGTAAGTAGTTTTTTATAAAAGGAAATGACAAGTGAGTTAATACTAAATTTATATCATTGTCTATTTGCTCTAATGGTTAGCTGGAAGAGAATGCTGTTAGAATTAAGTTCGCCATTTTTTAGAAGTATGTTTTATGGAACAATAAAGGTTAATAAAAAAATAAAATAAAAACATATTTTCATATTCTATAAGTAATATTCTGATTCAATAATAGCTTTTGAAAACATACTTATCCAAAAATATTTATTTGAATAACTAGTACCTAAAAATGCAATGTCATGTTGACAAATAATCCCCAAATTTGATAAGTAATCGAGGTTTATTCGTATTTTATTCGGCCACTCATGTCTTCCGACAAATCGCGTCACTTTCTTATCATAATTGGGGTGAACAGTCTTTTACAGGGACCCAAATCTTGAAGTTATTTATGTAACTGTATATACTAATTAACATAAATTGATATTTAAGTGGATAGCATTTATAAAATTAATTGCTTTTTGTGAAGGTGATAAGTCGTCTGTTGAAGGCCTTAGATTAGTAAAGTAATCGCAGTCGCAATATCTGTCTGATCGATAACTGTGTTCTTGAGGGGTAGCCAAGGTTCAAGGAAAAACTACGATCGATAGACAGACATGGAGTGGTATCCACTATGAACTGATGTAGTTACTTACTACTTAGGGCGCATTGGATGACCAAATAGAGGAATGCTAATAAATGTATAGCAAAAAAACCCACACTACTTAGCATGGAAAGTGTTCATATTACGTATATTTTTAAGTAATTGAGCATATTATGTTTTGACTAGTATATTTGTAAAAACAACCTGTAATATTTTTATAACTTATCAAAACAAAAGTGTTAAGTAATTTCGACCAAACTTCGATACTCTATCAAATTTGTTTCGACTACACGAATAATTTTAAACTCCACAATGAATAGCCCTATTTCTGAAACACTCGAGAGATTAACAGCATTTTTTCGCGTAACCCTGGAAAGACTGGCACGTCTTTTGCCAAAAAATTGCGCACGTGCACGCGAGGTCTCCTGGTTAGTCGCCGCGGACGCTGGCGCCGATTCGATTAGGTTTCTGTTGGTGTCGGTAGGTGGATCTATGTTGCGGTTACAAATACAAGTGATTTGATAACCACTCGTTATATTAATCTATACTAAAATAAATAGCCATAGAAATAGTAATAATTGACCTATTTGGGACCTATTGAGAATAATTGCAAATATCATATTGCAAACATATCTAAAAACAAAAAAAATTGTCGTTGTATACTAAAGTTATTTTCATCCTTGTTATTGTTTATGTTATGTAGCCATTATCAGTGTTTAGTTAATTAAATGATAACAACACTAAAGTACTTAAAATAATCTGTTTTGTTTAGACGGTATAAAAATTCTCAAGAAAACTATTTCATCAATCAATTAGAACGGCAATGTGGTATTTTCATACCAAGCCATTTCACATTTTACGAAGCCATTCTACAAATATCTATCGGCTGATTCTCTGGTTAAATGGTACGAAATTTACGTCGATCAATCTCCCATTATTGTCATCATTAGCCTTTTAACTTATCTATTTTGTTTAAATACCTTAGTTGTCTAATCTATTTCATCTTCTATGTAACATTTACTCGGTCAAGTTCTTGAATAATCATAGGTATTATATAAATACAACGACAAAGTAGCCGTTGCTACGCGAAATAATGCATCTACTTCATAGCTGAACTACTTAATTAAAATTCGTAGGCTATTGAAACCGAGGCCAACTCACGGCAAGGCCAAGGAGGTTGTATCTACATATAATGATAAAAATGCTGTATGCTTTGTGTGATAAAATAAACCATCTTGAGGCTTCGCTACCGTGATTCTCTCTCTCATTTGAGCGTTATCCCGGTTCTTTTCATCGCCATAGAGCGTCGGAGTTCCTACTGTTTTCTCCTCCACTTTGCACAGTCTTCGGTTGTTGTTTCGACATCTAAGTGTGCCAAGGACCATACGAAATAGTCTGCCATTGATACGTATATAATCCTTCACGTCAAGCCAGCAATTCTTGGGCGTGCCTCTTCTATCAGGGCCAGGCGAAAGCGGCATAGCCAGGTATTATTGGACCCTAAGTAATTAGCTTCGCTACCATGAGTATTTTGATTTAATTTGTAAAACTTCATGTCCCTCAGTCCATGGGTTCCAACGTGTCTCATCTCTCTATTTGGAATAACATACCAGATTTGAAAATGTTCTAATGTATTTATTTACTAGACTATTACAACATGTGATAGTATTATGTTGAATCAATACAAATAACAACATAAAAAAACTGGATTTTGGATAAGAAAGCTGACGCGCAGTTCTGGTTTGTCAGGTTTTAAGAAGGATGTAGCCAAGTCTATAATTTCCAATTTATTGTTCTAGATATGAAGACCATCTCGTGCAAAATTAAAGTTAAAGCTACCAATTAATCATAAATACATATTATTATTAACTGTATGTTTTTTACTTATACTAATGACCATATTTTACCGATGATGTTTTTCGTTATTTGTGGTATGGTTTCTTGTAATTACGATACATGTAATATAATCATTGGTTTTTTTGTTTTTGTTATTTTGATTCCGTTCAAGAACTGGTTGGGACACATTCGGTTGAATCAAATCCGAGCTCCTCAGACTTTAAACTTTGATTAATTGTCAATTGAAATCCAAACTCCAAAGTACATTTGATGAAGTGATGGCAAATGGTTGGCAACATTGTTTCTTTATTCTCTTTAATGGGCACTGATTGATCTTGAACTGGCCATATGTTATGTCTTGTCTACATTATTTAGCGTCTTTATATCGGCAAAGGTATAGATGACTGAAGCAGCATGATAAGGCCACTTCTCCATTTCTCAGTCGTGCTTTGTTTTCTATAAGGTTTGACACTGACATGAGTTGACGTACGTCGAAACTTCATACAATTTCTACCTTGTTCTACTTTGATACGGATGTCAACGACGGATGTCGACGACGCAGACGCAGAAATGGGATCGCGCTCTTTATTCAGGTGGAGTTAGTTTGATTGAAGTGACAGTCACAAATGAAGCTATGATTTTTGGAAAGATATAATTTGACCTCGACAGGCAATGAAGAAAAGCGGATTCTCGTGGAGTTTATGGAGTTTATTTATTTATTTTGAGTTAGGCAGAGACCAGGGATTTCCACTTCCACTACGATCCTTATAAATCTCTATTGCTCTCACCATTTATTTTATACCAAGTAAATATTTTACCAAATGATATATTTTTATATATTTTTAGATATTTTTATGTAACTACCTAGTATAAGATCCACTGACGAGACTATTTAAAAATAATTTCAATTGCTTATTGACTACCATTTGCTATAAAGTCTTTTTTTCTATAATTCCAGAGGTGACCACACGGAGGTGATTGAGCTGGACTTCGACCCGAAGACACTGTCCTACGAGGAGCTCCTGGACATGTTCTGGGCCAACCACGAGTATGGACTCACCACCAAGCTCAAAAGACAGGTCCGAACTATTTTTATAACTACTTTAATTGATTAATTTTATGAATACTGTGAAGTGATTCACCATGTTTCGTTCTCGTTAAAGTGATCATGATAGCACTTCACAGCAGCGCAGCAGCGTTTTTAGTATAAGTTTTTTACAAAAATGACAGTATTGACTTAAGGTTTTATTGTCCTCTGACAATAAAACCTTAAGTCAATCTCAATAAGATCTCTCTAGATCTTATTGCACTGAATGTGTGACAAAAAAATTATGCCCGTGCAGTAAACCGTTGAGGATTGTGGAGCCGTTCCTTGGTGCATCACTAAGTCATACTTATCAAATTAAACGTGTACAAAATTTCACTTCAATCGGTTGAAGATATCTGCTTTAAACTTGAGTTGCAAGATTCCATCGGAGACCTAGGGACATAAATAAATAGTTGCACTAAAAGCTTATTTACAAGCTTTTAGTGCAACTATTAAGTATTGTTTTTGATATTTAGAAAAAGTATAATAATATACCTTAGCAAAAACTTGTCCTGGACAAAGTTTGACTTTGGAAAAGTACAAATGGGTGACTTTGGCCACAAAACAAACAGGTTCATGTCTTGTTTATTAAAGAACAACACCTATTTACATCATTATTGATATATAATAAATGTAAATATTTTACTTACTGAATTTAAAAACAAAATATAAAATAATCAAATCTTTAACAAAATAAAATAAAAAGGAAAAGTATATTATGTAGTTGGTAAAATGGCTTTTTCTTTGTAGCATCAATTGGTATAATCACTCACGTTTGCATTTATGTATATATATTTATTTTGATAAATAGGTAAGAAAATAAATGCGATATCTGTGGTATTTAAATATAATCTATTTTAAAATTTTCATTTTACAACTGAAAAACTTTGGCGTCAGATATTTTGTTAATTTTAGCTTGGCACGTGTAGTCCTAATTAGTATTTTACCTACTATTTCTACTGAGTGAGTGTTTTTAATAAACATTGCCAAGGTTTAATGACTTTTGTTACCAATATTTTTGTTCTCCAAGGCTATTTTTTATGATGCAATTTTCGTATGTAAACAGTTAAAAATAAGATTACCTATCGTAATTGCCAACCACGTGACCAAGCGTTAAAAATCCATTGTTTTACATAAATTGACGTAATTATAAACATAGTTGTATGATAGCTTGTTCAATTCACTTCGATTTGATGATAGCAATAGTTATTTTGCTTAAAGAGCCCATACAAACCTAATCAAATAATAACCAAAGCGTAAATATTTCAATCTAAAGATATTCGTATATCCTGTTATTTGGATTAAGACAGTGACGCCATCATCTCATTTGTGTGGATTTCTTTTATTTATTTTTTTGTTGTTTGTTTAATCGTGTTTTATATTTTATCAGCATTCGATCACAATCATGACATGTTTTTGTATATTTTTTGACTATGTATTTTGTTATATTACTAGATAAATAATAATAAAAAACAATAAAAAGGTAAAGGTCTAATTTCTGAAAACCACTATGCCATCGAGATCCACTGCATCACTTAACAATAAGTCTTCAATTTTTTTATTTTTAAAATATGTAATCTAAACATCCTTTTTTCCAATTTCCATATGCAGTACCAGTCCCTGATCCTGTTCCATGACGACGAACAGCGACAAGCGGCGGAAGCCTCATACAAAGTGATGCAGATCAGGTGTGACGGCCAGCTCCGGACAGAGATAGCACCAGCTGGCACTTTCTACCCCGCTGAAGAGTGAGTTTTCTTATTCTCTCTCTGATCTCAGTTCCCGGCTTCGTTTGGATTCGCGACGCCTAGCCCTTGGTCAGCGTATAAATAATAGAGCAACTCTACGAATTTTTTTGTATTATTCTGAGCCCATAACGTATTAAACCACATTGGCTTTTCGAAACAGCCATTTATTTTATACTTTGTCAGTACAGTCAACAGCACATCAAGATACCCTGCATGAACCTCTATGGCGCGGTAAAGCAGCGAGTTTGCAATGAATTTGGTTAGATTGATGTGCTGGTGACTGTACTTAAATAAAAACTATTTGATAATATTGCTACTAACAATTCGTAGGGGCCACTCCACTCCATATCCTCCATTGGATGTCGTACGAGACGATTAAGGACACATAGCCTAGGCAGTTGATTGGAAACTAGAGTACTTATGTATCATCATGGTCATCTTTAGGTAGTTACTGGTTACTTGAACCATTTTTAGATCTATTGTTTTTAATGTGCAGGCAAACCTTGAAATTATGATACTATTAAAATTATTGTTTGATACAGCCGTCCAGGAAAGGTCAAACAAATATTTAAAAATCATTGAACAGGAAACTGTATGTATTGTAGCTAATTTGAATTTAAAATAGGTTCGAAGGTACCTACAAACTATGAAATAATTTATTAGAATTTCGTTAGCACTGACACAAAAAAAATCTGATGTAGACCCATGATGGTACGACTAAACTATAGGAAATATAGAAATGACGCCCTAACAAAAGTTGTTCAGCCTGATGAGCATTTTCTGTTGAGGTATAAAAATTGAAGATCTGGAACACCTGGTGTAGACCCATGGTGGTACAGCTAAACTATAGGAAATATAGAAATAACGACTTAACAAAAATTGGTCGGCCTGAGATTTGGAACACCTGAAGAAAAGTCCCAATGGTCCAGCTAAACTATAGGAAATATATATTTTAGTCATAAAGCATCTTCTGTATAGGTATCGTTACGCTTTGTCTGTACAGCGATGTTCGATAGCCATTAATAGTAGATTAGGCCTAGAGTTCGAGGGTCACAGTTAGAGGAGTTCGAGGGTGCAATTGATGCTTACACCCGAGCTAACTACTCGTAACTAAAATCGTAATTATAAAAAAATCCCAAAAACATACAATATTTAAAGTAAAAGTTTTCTATTCCCGCCTTTTTCATTAAAAAGAACCAAGTAAAGAACTTTTAATTTAAAAAAAGAAAACGAAATTGAGCTTCGCCGTTCGATACCTATTTAAAATTGATAACTATTATATTTATACGAAGACAAGGCTGAATAGAGAAGCGACCTCTTTGGTCATTGGGCTGAATGCATGATGTATATTGACAGTATAATGGTTAGATGTACGTGAACTTTATGCAAGAGTGAATTTTTTTCAATTACTTACCGCCCTTGGGCTATTCTAGCTACGTTATTACCCTAGAGCGCTAATTGCTCACTTACAAACCCCATTTGGGGGTAATTAGGACCTACTTGCCGAATATGAGAGATGTAAAAAATATTTAGATATCTAAATGCGACAGATAGAATTAGAGAAGTTAGAACGGACAGGGATGGATGGCGAAGCAGAGGAGAGGTCTTTACCCAGCACTGGGACACCATAAGCTAATAAAAAAAAACCATGTATATAATAAAGCCATTTAAACAAACGTTCGTTCACAGCTACCACCAGAAATATCGGTTGCAAGGCCACAAAGACCTCTGCAAAAGCCTAGGACTGGACTCGTCAAAGCTGCAGACATCTCACTTGGCAGCGCGACTGAACGGCTACCTTGTTGGTGTCGGCGGCATGACCCAGTTTGAGGAAGAAGTGACTCGTCTGGGCTTGAGCGAGAAGCAGGCAGAGTACGTCCGCAGGGAATTGGAACGTAACGAGGGTGGTGGACTATTCTGCTAGCGCGGATTATGATTCTCATAGGTTAATGATAGATAGATCGTCTGTGGAAATATGTAAAGCTCTGTGGTTTTTTTTTAAGAATTGGCATTTGAATTTGTAAGAATTGAAAAGAATTTATTTAGTAAAAAAATAAAATACTAAAAGGTATTTAAATGTCGAAACACGATAATTCAATGTCATTTTAATTCACGTCATTTATGTTCAGTTTGCAAGTCACGAGATACTTAGTTAAAAAGCCAGATCTTGTCTCCAGTAAAAATGTAATAGGTATCCCTACAAGTATTATATAATATATAAAGATATATTCAAGAAGAGCTTTACTACTATCCAACAGATAATATTTTTAAGTTTCAAATTAAGCGATTGTGATCTTATTCACTGGGGTTTCTTCGTTCTTACAAATGTTGTCAGAAACAGAAAATACTTATTTTTGTACCTACGAACGAGTATAACAAAATTAATGACAATGGTTTTATTCATATTTAATATTTTCATTTATTGTTAGAGAATACACATATGTATATATCTATGTCAGAAATAATATTTATTTTTTGTATTGTAAAAATATTTTGGATTGTAAATGAACCCCGGTTTATATTTTTGTTTGATTTTTGCTCCAATTCATTTGGTTGGTGAATTTCATTTAACGATTATTCCATTAGTTTATGTCGTATTTACTGTTTTTTTTTAATACAATAGATTAGATACAAACAATAGATACAAACTTTCTGCTTGGTTATTCAGTATTAGGTTTTATTCATTTCAAATGTTTTATTAATATAAAAGGAAGCATTTTTGAAAGGTATTTGTTGGTTCGATTTTGTTTATAATTTAGCATTCATTGAACATAAGTGCAGAATTAAAATCGAATATAAATGTATTATCGTATTTTATTTATTTGCAATATAAGTAGATAGAATATTTGAAGGTGTCTAACAGGGAATGAAGATATTATTTTAAGAATTGGAGGTATGTTTTGTACCTATAAAAAGATTTTGCCCAATAATGGAGCCTAAACAGCTAGAAAAAAAATATTTTAGGAGTTATTCTTAACAAAAGTACCTATTGTGATAGTTAAATGATAACCGAAACATGGTTAAAGTTCGAATGGTTTAACCAATTCGACACAAAAATTGTAGGAGAGCTGTTTCTCTGTAATTTTCTCGTGTAGCGCCATCTACGGTACTGCAATAAAATATTTACAAAAAGTAGACCGTACGTAGTTAAACTACATTTATAAGTCTGAAAGTAGGTATACAGTACTATGTGGTACAGGAAAATCTTAAAAGATGGCGCTCAATGAGTTATCACAATAAATGGCTCTTCCACCAATTTTATGATAATCTGAAAAAATATAAAAATACCATTTTAATGAATAATATTTCGTAACTAAAATAGGGTTGGTTTTATATATATTATAGAATAGTATTGTTTTTATTCTAGACTTACATATTTTTTTGTTATAATGCAATGAGCTTTATTTTCTGTTTGAAGCCGCAAATAGACAATAACTAGATTTTTTAGAGTTGGTCATTACTACTATTATTAACAATATAATTTTATTAAGTATCTACTAAGATACTATACTATGTACCTAAGAACAATAAAATTATATGTATAATAGTACTTACCTAGGTATATATATTCTTGATTTTGATTTATTAGTTTATTATTTTCAAAAAATATGATCAACATTGAAATCAGGTAAGTACTTCTATACTAGTGTATGTAAGTACTTACCTAATTTCAATGTTGACCATATTTTTTGATAATACAATGGGAAAAGGGAAGATATTGAATTTTACTAAAATCCGTTTTACTAAACTCAACAAATAAAAGAAATGTTATTTTTATCTATGGTACAACCCATACATCCCCAACCGGTGCAAATGCGACGGTCACGATATGTCCGCTCCGTCCTCCGTTAAATGCCAGCTCCACACTGTCGCCGAACTCAGACACAAGCCGACGCGAATGCGTGTAAATTGCGTAGTTAGTGTGAGTGATTTTATTTACCGTAATAAGAAACCAGCAATGTATACCGAATTCGCCAAAGTTTGGCAAACTGTTCGACGATAGTGTGGAGCCGGCAAAACACCAACCGGTGCATTTGCATCGAGAAGTGATTAGGTACCTATTTTTATTTGCAAACTAGCATACACTCCCGATACACTCCTATACGAAAGAAGAATGACGTATTGTATTTGCTAATCAAAGCATTCGCTAATAGAAAGAAAAGCACTATTCATTACTCGTAGAATAAGTTCAGCCCGGTATATACAATTACTAAACTAATATTATTTTCAATCATCTTTTCATATGGTGTAATAAATCTTTCCGTACTGTACCTGTACTTGAGTTCTAGGTACATGACAGAAAATTACAAAAAAAAAACAGCTGTAAGTAGCGGTAGCTCGAACGAAAACACGGTCGAAACGCTCTACACTTACTCAGGAAACACCTTCTATGTACCTAGGTACACAAGCAAGTTACACAGTACAGCAGGCCTACCATCAACTTTTACAGAACGATTCCAATGCAACTCAGTTCAATTTAGGCACCTAAAATGAATCGCATTCATACTAAAAATTAAGTCGATGGTACGAATTTGCGATGCAGTTCAATTTAGGTCGTAAAGTGGATCGCGTTAAGAGATTATGGTAAGCCCCCAGTACTTAACTACAAATTGCACTTTATTTCTGTAATTAGAAAATGTTAAATATAAATAAGTAGTTATCTTTATTGTGTATGTGTTACATACAGACTTAACCTTACATATCATTAAACAAAGTCCCCTTCTGCGTCTGTCTTTTAGCGATAAACTCAAAAACTACTGCACGGATTATCATGCGGTTTTCACCAATAGATAATGTGATCCTGAGGAGTTTGGTACTTTTTTGGTACTTTTACACCTACACTTTCCTCAGGATCTGAGGAAAGTGTAGGTGTATAATTTAATATGTTTTTACCCGAGTGAAGGGTTATGGATGAAAATAAAAAGTAGCCACAAGATGAACCGAGATTTATTTAGATTTTAATAGCGCCCACAATACATAGCGTAATGGCCGAAGCTAGAAGAGCGAGATATATCTATGACATAGACAACTGTCAAATTGTAGGTGCGTTTAATTACTTCAACACCGAGCGAAGCCGGGACGGACCGCTAGTATGTATATAAATAAATGAGGCTCTTTATTTATTGTGTAGGTATGTGTACTGTAGGTACACATAGTCAATACTCGTACAATGCTAAAACTTTCCGACATCGTTTTGTTTCTAAATATAGGAGAAACTAAAATTAAATTTGCAAGTATTTGTTCGAAGTCTACACCTTGTGCAAATAAGTATCTACTTATTTTAATAATTTATCTAATGTCATCGAGAATTCTGACGACATAAGATGCGTAAAATGTATGAGCCATGACGTAGCGTTGTAGTTCGAACTGAGAAACATATTTTCGTAAATTTCGCTAAGTACCTACTTACTTACCTAGGTGTAGGTACCTAATATTGTTCTGATGAAATGGATATTCACAATGAATTGTAGGTAGTGTTAGTGTTCACGGTGAACATTTTCAGGTGTACCTATGCGGGTGGATGGAACATCACAACACAACCATTTTAAGGTATGAATTCGCGCCGACATCAGTAGGTAGGTAGGTGATTAGATCAACATTGCTCCTTCCTTACATTTACACATATCCCTTAATAGGAATTGTAATTGTAAACCTGCCAAGAATAAGTGATGTTATCTCTCGTTTCAGGTTGCATTCGGGTCTGTGAGGCCGCAAAGCAGAGAAGAGAATTTTTTAACATTAATGAAATGCTTCTTTTACCATATTTGAGTAAATAATTAAACCCTATTTGAGAATGTTATTGTTGCCTTTAAGATAAATTACCAAGGCTGTGTCCCTTTAGTCGCCTTGTACGACATCCACCGCTATAATGTACCTACGCCGCAAATAAGTGATGACATAATTTCGAAATAATCCCTCATATCATAAATCTAAATACGGAAAGAGACTAAACTATTATATTTATAGCATATTTCAATTATTGTGGATTGCATCTTTAGTTATTAATGGCTCTTAAACAAATCACGTGTAATGGATTGAAGCCGCAAGCGACACACACAGCACCACTATCAATTCTATCAAAGGACGGACTTTTCTATTATTTTCTTCATCTTTTAAAATATAAATAGTCTATATTCAAGTTCAAATTTTCTTTATTCAACTTATACATCACTTGTTGACGTCAAAAATTATTTAAACCTAAGTCTACTGCCGACTTCCAAAGCTCAGGTGAAGAAGGCGCAACAAACTTCATCGCAGCCTTTTCTCCAAAGACGTCAATTAACGAAGTCACGTAACGGATGTCGACTAAACAATATTAATTGTTATCTTTAATTAATGTATCTATGGAAAATAAAAGTGATGAGATTTCCATTAAGTATAGGATTTCTTAAATCTCTTAAATTACATTTTTCTTCGTTAGATAACCTACCTATAAGTAATAAATAAGAAATATGAGATCTTTCCTTCAATTTCATCAAGTCCTAGTGGCTCCAAAACAAATTAAGTATATGAGAAAAAGAATACCTATATAGTCTTTCCTTGATCCAAGGCTCAAATATAATTCTTACACATATTATAAAACAAAGTTCTTTACCGTCTGTCTGTTTGCGATAAACTCAAAAACTAGGTACCTACCAGACGGATTTTCGTGCGGTTTCGAGCAAATCCGGGACAGGCCGTTTCTTTATTATAATTTTGTGGTCATGTTGCGTTGATAACTAGTTGGGTGCAAGCACACAGCGTGCGCCGGAAGAGCGTAAACAAGATAATCTGCGTCCATGAGACGTGTCCATACTGCCATTGAAGACCCGACCTCTGGTTCAATTAATTTATTTTATCAGGCAGCTGTATTCTGACCATTTGTAATAAAATCTTGATCGGTGGACCTTAAAAAAATAATTATATCATTATGCTTATGGTGAATTTCAACTAGCGACAGTGTCCTCCAGACTTCTGAAAACAAAATCAAATAACAAAATCTCTAAGTAGTTAAATAATTACATAAGATTTATCTGAGATTGTTACCTACTTCGGTAAAATGTGTACCAGTTTACTTTACGATAAATAAGAAAATAATGGCCTACTTTTTCATTCTATCTCGCTTTAATATCAATGAAAGCATAATGATGTAAGTAGGCATTTGGTAATTGTCCCCATGATTGAATGATACTTGATTTCCAAATTAAATGCAAACAAAACACGAGTTCTCTCTCTCTCATCTGAATGGATTTTCGGTCTCTTACTCAGCCAAGATCAGGTCAGGAGACCCCAAACCACGTTCCTACTTTTTTGTTTCTCTAATTCATTGGGTCTTGCAAATTTTTATACATTGATTGCATTATTATTTAATTATTTTGATAATTTTATTTATAGCAGCAAGATAAACAAGTACTTACTTATTGACAAAAATCACATTGATTTTGTTTTTAAGGGTGGATTGCACCGTGCGCAGAAAAACCGCAAAATACTTACCTAGGTACGCCATTTTGTCTAAACATCAGGGGAAGAAACATATTTTTCATAAAAATAAAAAATTACATCATCTCATTTTTTTTCTTTGCCGTGACTCATTATGAATATCTAAATGATTGTTCTGTTTTGTAGCAAGCTGATTTGTAGGTACATTTTAGTTCTTTTAATATTTCTGAGTAATTTCAAACAATACAAGCCTTGCCTATTTTGATTTCTTGCGTCAGTATTTGTAAACTGTTACCGTTCATTTATGTAATTTTAGTAGCCATACGAGTACACTTTCGAGATGACGTCTATTCGCGGTTGGACTGCTGCGGATGAGGTGACTAACTGGAATTTCTGAATTGAATTGTATCTATTGTAATTAATGTTTTGGCTAACTATGTATAAGCATAAGTATCATAATAATATGAAGGTACAATCCATACGAATACTATACATATTATACAGGGGTTTTTCTTCATTTCACGTCTTAACAAATAACAAAGCAATGAATTTATACGATTTTGGTTATTGAGATACCTACCTGGGCACCTTTTTGTTGGTCAGTAGCTACTTTATCAACTGCGTAGTAGGAATATAAATTCTGAAATAAGGACGGCTGCTAGTAGCAAGGATTTTCTAGAAATGTTCCAGAACCAAGAAAAAAATATTAGGTATAAGGTATTTACTTATGTATGTATCTATGTATTACGTAGGCGTGCTAACCTGGACTTCTTGTAGGCTTTGTTATAGCCGTTGACCGACAGTTAAACAAAACAAAACTAATTAACATAATGTGAAGAACTGTGTAGTACTAATTGTGGACACAGACGGAGTTGCAAAATACGCTTGTTGTAAATATTGACTCATAAAATTAGATTTCTTTCTGACAATTTTTTCTATGATTTACGGTTTGACTTTTCTTGCCAATGTCTTATTATCTTCGATTATAATTGAGTAATTGGACTTCTTGTCTAAAATAATGTTGATACAAATAAAATCAAGCCACGGTATTATTCAAATACACACACTTGGTATTGTTGAAAATTTTCTTCTCATTGTAGATTCTGATAGGTACAATGAAAAGCTAAAAATCTTTCATTCACATTTTTATGTTCCCACGAAAGAATGTGTGGGAAGAAAACTACTTACTAACTGAAACTGAGTTCGATTTATAAATAATACTTTGAATATATTTCCGAGAACATTGTTTCTCACAGGAACGGTATCAGGAACTTGGTAACTTTTCGTTATTCATGACATAATATTTGATTTTAGAGCATGGGACGGATGATCAGAGGACTTAGTGCGGGTTTGCGTTTCACTTTTCACCATCGAATCGATTCGAAGTGAGACGCAGCGAACCAATCACAGTGTGCCATTGTGACGCAACGACAACCACACCGCAAAATGATTGGTTCGTTGTGACTCACTTCGAATCGATTCGACGGTGAAAAGTGAAACGCAAACCCGCACTAAGCCCTCAGATCTGAAACTCGAAGGAATCACCCACACTCAATCAAACATGTGCAAATAAATTAACATTGGTAACTTTTTCACTCATATCGCATAGTCAAGCTGCAGTAGCAATAGTTAGCAATGATTTTGGATGGTTTAATGTGCGGTTGCTGTAGGTAGTTACTACTGGTAAACGTTTATCTACATAGAGTAGGCATACATTTATTTTAATTTTATTTATTCTTTATTTATATTTCTACGGAACACTGGTTAGGTACCTACCTAATCCGATATATGTAGGAGTTCAGTTTCAAAGTACCTTACCTACCTTGAAACTGAACTCCTACATCTAATCAAGCCAAGGACATGCACTTAGCAAGTCGCTTCTACTTACCTACCACTAACAACTAGTAGGTAACTAACACTGTGGCGCAATACGTTATACAATATCCAGTGCAGTCAAGCGAAACGTTAATCTGTTATCGAACTTTGTAGTTATAATCGATGAAAATGCGTTTTAGTTTTAGGCTCTCCGTAGTTTTCCTTGGTACTAAGAGCGCAAGAGATTTATTTTGAAGATTCTTAGTTAATCTGATTTTTTACTGGTCTCCTGCCAAATTTTAAACCTTCATTGGGAATGTCGATGTTGTCTATCAACTTTCTATCCTTTGGTCGCTTTGAAAGTCATCCACTCTAAGCTAAATAATCAGTGTCTGTATCACAATATCGTAAACATTAAAATAAAGATAGCTTCGATTCACATACTCCCAGTCCTCGATTACTTACTATACTCGTAATAGTTGATTTATAGTACAATTTCGGTGCATCAGTACCCAGAAAAATCTAGGGCTTCACAAACTAATCGATTCACTCATGATCTCATATCCCGTATATGAAATAACAGGAACCGAATATATTTGTGTATTGAAAAAAATATCCGTCTGTCGGGGGCGGTATTTGTCGAAATTATCGTTGGCTGCAGGGCCCGTGATTTTTGTCGACTTGGGGTCCGATTCTGGTGCAATGGAATTTAATTTCATATTTTTTTTCAATTTCAAGCAAACACAAAATCGAAAATGTTCGATCGATTGAACCTTTCCATTGGAATTTTCTGTTGTTGATCAACAAAAATAATTACCCGTTTCTCTGTAAATGCCGAAACTGCCTTTAAATTTTTTTGAGAAAATAAATGATGATGAAATTATTAAGTGATGAAAATTACTAGTTTAGTCTAGGCATTTTTTTACCATTGCAATACCTAATAGAATGGCCAAGATTTGTTGATATACATCCAATGTTGCCAGCCAACTGGAGACAGCGCCTTCATTTGTTTTCATCACTTTCTTGACAGATTGTAACTTCGACTTCCGAATCCCTTATAGGTACTAAGTACCTACTATGCTAAGAGCCCCTGACACCTTAATTTTGTCGCCATTGACTGACAGAACAACCTAGTTCAGTGCGTGTGTATTTTCATGACACTGTGGAGTCCCTGATTGTTTCCAAAGACCTTCAAAGCTATCCTGGTCGGCGACCTCGTGTTTTTCAATGTTAAATTTAGGCGTTTTTCAAAGGTTATCACTTCTTTAGCAACATAACAACAATATCATGACAATAACATGAGAAATTGTTATCGTTGATAAACTTTATTATGTGAGTTAGGTATAGTGTTTTAACCATTAAAATTCAGTATACTTATTTAGGAGTCTGTTTAAATGGTCTGTGGTTTCACCGGTAGCTGATAAAATAAGTCAAATAGCTTAAATGCAACATATCAAACAGGTAACATTAAAATTGTGTTCCAAAAGTTTTGGATAGGGCTAACTGGCCAATGACATCAGGCAAATGCTAACGAAAGCTTTAAATACCAAGCACCAATTTGTCTTATAAGATATGACAAATTCCTTCTTTTTTATTGTGTGTGTTTCATTCCAAGAAATGACACAGACAATAGGTAGCTTTATGAGCGTAAATACGATAATCTATGACTACGGCGGAAGAAGCTGGATAAAATTTAAATATATCTAAACAAGCTTATCTCTTCAAGAATTTGCCACTATTTCACTATTTTCTATTCGGTGCATACATAGACTAACTCATGGTTTGCTAGCAGAGATGATTGTCTTGGGAATGTCATGTCTTTAATTAATTTTATGGCTTAGTTACTCTTTGTCCAAAGCATCTTTGTTGCACCCATAAAATTTATTTTTTTCATTTTGATAGGCTTTGGCATTCATTTGGCACTATTGTAGTGTCATAATAATACTTACCGAATTTATAATAATAAATTCCGGTAAGTATTATGATCAGACTGTGGAACATAACTCTCTTATCTGAGCGTTTTCCCGGTGGTTTGAACCCCAGGGTCCGATTAAAAATTGCAGAAGACAAAATATCGATTTACGATTGTCATCACGTCATCTAAATATCTTGCCTCTAGACGGTATTAATGATTGATACTAACCAGCTTGCTAGCCACACCCACAACAAACGCAATGTCATAGGCATACAATACTACAAACTACATAATAGCATACCATCAGATGCTGTCAGACATCCTAATAAGATCAAACAAACAACGCAGGAAAAAATCATTGTAAATCGTTTTATCGTTTAACACTCGAATCCTGAGTCACCGGTGCTTGTGCACTCACATTGTACCTACTCGAGTTATTCATTGGTCTACTGGAGTAGGGTTGTCGCAGACTTATTTATACATAAAGAGTTTGTTTAATAATATTATACATAAAGAGTTTGTTTCAGATGCCGATTTACTAGCAGTTATTAGCTTGTCAAATAAATTGTAGGAAGTAAAGATGCTGTTTAGTTACTGGATTTTACAGATTTAACCACACTCACGTAATTAGTTTTAGTTTACATGCCTCCATTAATCTCAGCTCTAATGAGATTTAGCAACGATGTTGCCTACCCGTACTACCAAGTTCAATATTATATAAATTATACCACAAACAGATGAATAAATTGGCTGGTTAGTATTACAGTCACACGATCTGGCAATGTTATTCATGGACAGCCCTAAAATAATCATATCGAATGATATCGGTGACGTCACATGACAAGAATCTTGCGAGTAGTTTACGAAGAACAACTGTGTTCGAAGAC
This sequence comes from Plodia interpunctella, assembly GCF_027563975.2. Classification (NCBI taxonomy): domain Eukaryota; kingdom Metazoa; phylum Arthropoda; class Insecta; order Lepidoptera; family Pyralidae; genus Plodia; species Plodia interpunctella. Next base: position 6,979,229 of record NC_071303.1, read on the forward strand.
GTGTACCTTACCTTACTTGTGAGACAATAACATCATCCACTAATATCGGAAAAGCCACCCTAGACATAACCTTAATCTAGACATTTGTTTTCCATTTGGAATACCAGATTTACTCTTGATATTTTATTTTACCATTTTGGTACCACTGACATCCAAGAATACGGCCACATCGCCAATGGATTTGCATGAAATCAATGGAAAAACCATGCCTTTTGTTGTTATAATGTCAAACCCTCCTATACATGGAACTAGTAGGTACTCCGTCGGAGTAATTCCATGCTTTTATACGACTGGAGTATATCATGAGTAGCTATATTGTTATTGAGTATTGTAAATTAATTAAATTGGATTTCTATTGTTATTGGGTTCCGGTGGTAAGCCTGGGCGAGTTTTCATTAGAGTTGAGAGAAAAAATTGTGTAAAATACCTATAAAGCGTATAATCAATGTGGCCTTTTCCCGATTACTGCTGAGCATAGACCATAACATTAACTTTAAAAACAATAAAAAAGAATTAACGAAGATTAATGTATGTAGTGTACCAAGAAAGTTAAAGAAAATATAAGTAATGAAGAACACAAGAAAAATGTTATCATCATGCTCAGATTATGGAACACTCTTTATTCTAAGCCGACATGATAAGGCATGAGTGTATTAGTGCAAGGATGTAATATGACTCACAAACTGCACAACTGATTGCTTCATTACTAAGTACATCCTAATTCATTTTGAATCTCTGAAACATCTGCCATTGCCATTCGCTGTTGTAGAAATAATATATATTTTTAATTCAAAGTTCATTGCAGTAAAAAATACAACTTAATATGAAATAAATTAATTCGAAGTATTGTCCGTGGAAGATACGTGGAGAAGGTTTATCCTACCTATATAATAGTAGATACTAAAAATAATCCGCTATTTCAAAATGAACGTTCAAATTCCTCTTTTCTGGGATTTGTTGTTCACACCCATCTATTTTTGCCGATAAACAGCAGTCAAGTGGTTGTATTGTTATGTCCCGGTTCGAAGAGTAAAAATACCAGCCCCTTTTCACGTCTACTTTCTGGCGAAAGTGGACGGACACCCCTAGTTACAGCCAGCTATAAACTGTTTGATAGTACCCGTAAAGAAAATATAATTAGGTATTCCTAATATGCATAACTTTTCACGAGAATGTATTGATTTAATTCTATTTATTACTTTTTCATGTGCAAATGCCGAAATCAGCAATTACATACATTGTGGCAAATGATTTGTTGAGTACCTACTAAAATTTAATAAGATTTATGTTTATCCTCCTAGTAGATTCTAGTATCTATCGTCTTTCTAAAGACCACGCAATAATAATATTCTATGCAAGTATTATATAAGACGAAAGAACGTATTTGATAAATAGTCGTGCGATCCATAAGCTTGTTTACGACTTCTAATTAATGATGTATTGTTATGTCTACACTTATAAGATAACTGTAGTAACAGGAAATCATCATAACGCGATGCGTTATTGGTCGCATAATAATTATGCAGCTGCGAATAGATTTTATCCCATGTTTGTCGATTAATTATGTAGTATTTGCAATTCAGTTAAACAATATTAATCATGTTTGTGTAAATGCATGTGACCCCAAGTAAGTTGACATCATGGCCAAGTGATTAGATAATATTAATAAAATATCGATAAAGTGCGTGTTGAACTCACGTGAAGAGGGTTACGTACAATTTATAGAATTCTTACGGGTTTTCCTGTAATCTACAGACAATGAAATTTTTGAATATTTTAGGTTCAAGTGTCGCTGAAAACGCCAAGGGTGTCACATGCCTGTACTCCAATACAAGATACCATATGAAAATATAAAATATGGAGTATAATTACCAAAAATAAATAGGTAGGGTACTTAGTTAAGTGCTCGTATTTTGGATTCCACAAGTTCGATGTCAGTATGAAATGATCGCGAAATAAAAGTCGTGATTGCTGTGAACCGTGATGTTATCAAGTGATTTTCTTGTTAGGTATAAGAGTTTATAACAAAGTCATTGAGATATTACATTATAATTATTATTAAAAACCTTATTGGAATACCAAAAGATGCGGTCAGGCGCGAATGACTAGGACAATCCTAATACTCGACAAGAAAGCCACAGACAAGTTATTCTAAGTTAGGAATTCGTAAAATAAAGTAAAATGACAAATGAAAGAGTTAAATGGAAGGAGTTAGCTATCGTGCCCTACGTGAGTGGGAAAAGGGTCAAACAGAAAAATAAGACTTTCTCCTAGATACACAAAGAGATACAAGAAAAAGTACCTAACCCCACAAAAGACATTATATCATATACTTACTAATTATATGTGGCATACTAATTGATTACTATTATTGTATCAAATCTAAATACATATATCGATTTCATATTTTTCGATATCTGTTTATGTACATTATTTTACATAGCAGCAGTGGGTATCTTGGCCAACGTGTTGGCACATTCAGTTTTACGAGCTCTACGGAGCATATGGCCAATACTGGTGTATTTCCGTCACTCGACGACAATGCATCAGAAATAGTTGCTCTCACACTGTTTTCTGGTTTTACAAATTCTGAAATCTCTGTGGGAGTATACCGTAATAATAGTTTCCGAACTAAGCAAATTGGTAACTGAATCAATGAAGAAAAGGAAAGGCAATCTGTAATTGTTATCGTAGGCACTTTGGGTAGATCACACTAGGGTAGATCATTGGTATCCTTGGTCGTTATTTAGGTTTTGAAGTTGTCTAGTAAAAAGTTTCATTTGTACTATTAGTCCCATAAAAGATCCCTTTAATTTTCTTTAATATCTTCTATATACAGCACGGATTTCTTCGTACAGCACGGATGTACAGCACTATTTTATGTACAGCACGAATTTCTACCTATATATAAGTTTTTTTTGTTGGTTGTTTTTGAAGTTATAAATGATTAGGTACCTATCTGTTTTCCAAGTTAATAAAGGTTGTTGGTCTTCCAAATAAATAAAAGAAGTACTGTCTGATCATTACTTTTATCTGGACAACACTTTCTGAGCAAGTGAGTGTTACTACTATTTATACAAAAAAATCCTTACAATAGCGACAATAGATCAATGAGATATGGTGGACGAGATGCGATGTGTGCGGATTAATTTCTATTATAACAATAGATAATATGCAGAAGCAATTGCCTTTGTTAGTCAACTTTCCAGTTATCCTTTTTGGCGGTCGGCAATATTAGAAAGTCACTACCGACAATCGAGTCACGTATCCGGAAGAGGTGGATCACAGATTTCCTGCTAATTAGACCGATTGAGCGATATTTATTATCTACCATTTATCCTTCTAAATTTCTAATAAACGAAAGTTTAGATGCCGTGTATGTTTTTTAATAGTCGATCGTGGCCTGATTTCAATGAAGTTGAATATATTTTAAAGTAGATACAAAAATTTTAAGAATTTGTGAGGTCCATAAGATTTTATTGTGGAATTGCCAAGCTTAGAAAAGTTAAGCATATTATTGACATATTAATCGAAGAAATAGTTTAACGATAGTTTTATATTATTTAATGACGGGTCCACAAAAAAAACAAACTAAGGCTTCGGAACATGCAACAAAATCTTCTATGAAACGTTACTAGGTTGGTTGGATGTTACCTAGTTACGTTAGCATCACAGTATAGTTAAGTTTTTCTCTTAATTTAGTGAAGAACAATATATGTACTATGATTTTTCTATCGCGCAATCGAACACGTGATATATCCTACAAATATTGTAAATGCAAAAATTTGTGAGGATGTGTGTATGTTTGTTACTCTTTCACGCAAAAACTACTAGAGCGATTGTTATGAAATTTGTTACACGGGTAAAATATAACCTGGAATAACATAGGGTACTTTTTATCCCGAAATTCCCACGGTAGCGAAGCTAGTTTCCAGCTAGTTTTCTATAAATTAACTATGTGCTCTAAAATAAATAAACTAATGTGTCTTTACTCTAACGACGCCAATCGATATAGTTACATAAATTAGCATTCAGATGGTATTTTTATTGCATCGCAATATGATGCGTCGTGGTTTGAATCGATAGGTGTTGCATTTCAATTTAACCTTGGTTTTATGCAATACTGTTGAGTTAGTATGTTTAATATTATATTGACCAAACGCCAAAGTTCAAAAGAATTAAGTAGGTACACGTATCAAATCATTAAAACTAATTGCATTAATTTCTTGCATTTTGTGCGTAGATTTTTTTAAATGTATTTCATGATCCAAAATTAGGCTGACAAGTGGAACTGAATAGAGAGCGTCCATATAGGTAGGTACTTAGTGCTTAGACAACAAGATCTATCTTAGTCTAAGCGTTCCATCTCTTATAGTACAGTCCAAGGTGCATTCATTGTTGTTCAACACCGTTACCGTAACCGTCTTCGGTTGACCTAATTTCTTCTAGCTTTGATATATCTATATATATTTGAGAATTCGCCTTAGAATATATGGTCTCTTCGAAGTGTGCAGATACATACAACAGTTTATTATAAAAAAATTAAGGGCTAAAATTCTCTTTAGGTCGCTTCTATTATATCGCTTCTATTTTCAATTCTTTTCCAATGTTGATGTCATCTAGGTCTACTTATATCAATAATTCATATCTCCAGCGAAATCCAGAAATACTATATTAATTACCGAAACTAAGTACCTATAATACACATGGAAATTACACCCTTTCTCGGAAACCATATCGGGCCATTATGCCTATCTTAATACCTGCATAATTATTTCCTGCAAAGTTATTAAATACTTAAATTTTTTTTCTAGTAATGCAAAAGAAAATTCTTGATATCATACCTGTAGTAGGTATCAATATCAACAATTTTCTTTTGATAGACAATTTAGTGTGATATCCCGTATCAATGATGAATCCATTGATAAGATTCTGTACGAACCGCCGGTGCATACGCACCAGTCAAACAATCTGTCTAGTGTATCGATTTTGCGGCACTTTTTTATTTTCATCAATCCTCCCATCCGTTTTTATATACTTACCTACATACTTATGTAATTTACTAGATAAAATAATTGTATCTCATTATTTGCTCAGATAGATGTTGATTGTTATCAAATGATAATGGACTAGGATATCTTTCGGAAATCTGGGATCTATAACTTAATGAAGATGAAGGATTAGCATATGTACCAATCATTCGACTGTGTAACGGTTGACCAACAAACTATTGACCATTGAACATAATTATCTTTTCATATAAATAACAAACAAAAATCAGAAATACAAATTTTTCCTCTTTATAATATTAGTATGGTTTGCCTGCACAAGAAGAAGTTGAAGTTGACGCCAGTGTCAGTGTCCGTGTGTCCGTCCACACAAATCTAACCTTATTGTAAAGGCTAGACTAGATATCTTGTTGATTAATGGTACCTACCTAGATTTGTAATTCGATTCATTTATTATTGAGGGTAGCCCCGATACCTGAAAACGTTTCATTGGCCTCGCTGTTGTTAATTCTTAAAGAAATGAAACGTCGTGGCATTTGTAAATAAATAGGTGAAATAGACTAAAATCGACTTTGTTCGACATATGTAGGTACTACGTAAGTTCAACGACCGGCCCTGGGTCTGCCCTTTTATTGTGGCCACCATACCTATTTTATCAAAGCCTAAACACGCTGACAGTCTAATATTAATTATTACTATTATAAAGTCACGCTATAAACTTATTTTAAGACACGTAAAGTACGAAAAAATATTATTTTTAAAAGGTAATAATGACGATACCCTTCGGCTTTTAGTTTCAATATATGAAATCGTAAACCACGTAATAATATCTTACATTTTATTCTTTGTAACATACTTATCAATCTAAAACTTTGATCAAATCTCAAATATTACAAGAGATATTCGACGCTCCATATGCTATTGATTGAATAGAAATAGTTCCACTTAGCATCATTCGCTGATCTATGACGTTAATGTATGATTGATTCAGGGAGTCTCGAATTTTCCATTTTTGTGAGACACATTCTCATTCAAAGTAAGCAAAGCTATTCATAGCAATCTTAGAGCTTAGATCGCTTAACGGTACTTTTGCTAAATTTATTATAAAACACCTTAGGTTCTGTTGTCTGTATACCTCATGTATTTCCTTCCACCCATAACAAACCTACCGTACTGTAAGTAAGTCGATATAGGTATAAATCTTTTACACAAAGTTAGTTAAAATGTTTTTCAATCGAAGTGTTCATTATTTAGTAGAATATTTTCAATTTACGTTTTGTCTTGACAATTGTCCAGTCAACAGGTACCCTACTTATTTGTGAAAAACTTTATAACTACTTCACCATCTTCCTTCATCATTATTTTTGAATGGAAATCTTGTATTCCTGTTGTAGGAAATTAATTGTTTTAACTCACCTATCAAGATAGTTAATGACAACCTTACTTATTCCGCTTTCAGGAAAATTTTACGTATGTAGTGCAGCATTTCAATTTAGACTTCTTGAATTCTTTAGCCCGATTTAGGCAGTGTATTTACCTCACCTTTCCGTAGAACATTTCATATAGTTACGGATACAATAGATTTCTCTAGTATTTCTTCATCGGAATAATAGATTATTGAAATTCATTTAGTGAACAATATAGAAAGTTAACCATATGGTGAAACATTTGGAAAAGTGTTCTAAATAAAAAACATAAATTAAAAATAAAAAACATAAAATAAAAATAAAAAACTAGTGATTTATAATTCTATATCCAATCAAAAAACTTATAAATACGTTACTCTATAATCGCTCGTCGTTTTTCCAAAATAATATCATCATTAAAACATTTGAAACTTCCCTACAGAGATTTCGTTATACAATATGTTGCGGTGGCAAGTGACGACACCACCTGGGTGGGACCACAGGGTGATGCCGTGATGGGTTGTCTCCGAATCGATATGCTATCCACTTTCATTAAACGCCAGACACGAAGGCAGACTAATAGAGCTCGTGGCGATGCCTAACTCGTCATACCCTCGAGGCTACGACGCAATCAATCGCTAATTATTTACTGAACTTGTTCAAACCATTGTAGATTTTCCTGTTCACGCCTTGTGACCAAAATTCGATTTGATTTTACGTGTTAGAACGAAATAAAAAGGCCCCTTCGAAGAACTAATTTAATCAGAGATTTTTCTTATTTGTGAGCGTGTTTTGGTTACAAAAGATGAAATTTAACATTCCGCACGGAACATAATACTCGATATCAATCGAGTTAGTCATCTTTCGTCACCGGCTGCGGTGATACTGTGGCAGTAGCGCTCAGGGCCAGCCAGTACGCGTGCACTGGTGTTCAAGTGCGGTCAAATCCATCGAGTTCGTTCGTGCGACCAGCCACTATTTTCGTACCCATTCGACGTCCGATAATACGACTATTCCGTTCAGCACACGACTCGCGCCAGACGCTTGACAATTTTTACAAATTCGCGTCAACTCGTTCGGTATTTTCAAATTATACTTTCAAATAGAGTGACGGATGAGTGAATTTTCGTTGAAACTGGCGTGGCACCGGGACAGTGAGGGCGGCGCCATGGAGAGCTGCTACAAGCTGTACACTTGGATTAACCACACGTTGCTGATGCTGCTACTACAGATTTTCTGGAAGATGAGCCAGATATCAGACTTCTTTAAAGAAAAGTGAGTACCTGTCTAGATTGTCGTTTTAGTACTAGCTTTATCGAATTAGTTGTTATCGGGGTATTTTGTAACGCTAGGTCGGCAATGTGATCTGAGATTTTACTATGTTGGGCACCCATTTGAAATATTCAAGTAATCGCTATGTACTGTATACCTACCTACCCCATAAGGGGTAAAAATTGTAGATGAAATCGAGACTCTCCTGGATGTACAGCCAAATGATTTATCAATTTATCCTGCATAGGCCTGTAAGCGGCAGGTATTAGTGGGGGAGTTTGCTATTAATTTTACTAAGTTAATGTACTGTTGACTATACCAGTAACTTGTTCGTCACTGATCGGGTTACTTTTGTACAAATTTGTTAAAGTCGATGATGTTTATCAATTTTCATGACATGAAACTAATAGGTATGTAAATGATATTGTATTATGTGTTGGAATATATAGGTAGGTATATCGATGATTTTATTGGTGCATTCTCTCAAATGGCATGAAACACAAGTACTTATTTACATAATTATTTCTTGTATGACTGATATGACTAAGTCTGTAAACAAATAACGATGAATAGGTACGTAACAGGTTAAACATGGCAGAAACACGAGATCAAAATACCTACCTAGATCATACCTATCCAGGTAACTAGTACCTAGGTACCTAGCTTACCTATTGCAGGTGAAAATACTGTATAAATAGTGACTGTTCTAAAGTTGAATGTTAAAGTAGAACTGTCACTATAGGTACTAGTAGGTAGGTACAACGACTTTGTAAAAATATTTTTCGTTGAGGAGTGCCTAACTAAACCTTCCTCAGCAATCACACTATCTATTGGTGAAAACCGCATGAAAATCCGATTTTTTTAGTTTATCGTGAACAAACGAGGAATATTTACCTACCTATATTTTGTAATATTATAGTAAACCACCGTACATCTGACCTTCCCACTCGGGCCTCCCGCGGTCGGTTGCCGACGCGATATAGAGAATAGCAATCTCTTTCAAACACCTGCGCGCGCATCGCGTGATACATCGCGCATGCGCACTACGTCATATAGCGCGCCGTTTGCCCCGACGCCTCTGTGCTCGGCAGTCAGCCATTAACCGGCAAGCTATTCACATCTTCCGCGTACCTACACTGATGTGCCGCGATCCGCGCGCTCCCATATCTATCGCGACTTTATTAATTTTAAGGGATTTTTCCGAACCCTTCTGTGTTTTGTAACCTCCTGTGTGTGTGTGACAGACAATACATTTTATATGAGACTACCTCGTTTTCTTACACCCCTGAAACCCTTCTCATATATGGCGCTCCAACGTTTTAAAGTCGATAGTTTTATCCCAGTGTAGTGAAAATTTGTGAATAAGTAGTGACAATGCCCCTAAATACGCGTTCGTCGAGCCTCAGTCGTAAAGAGGAAAAACCACGTGCGACTACAAGTGCAACAGAGAGTACTGCGTCATTCACCTCTGAAAATGTGGCCTCTATTATTGCGTCACTCCAGCGTTCCCAAACGGAAGCGTTCCGTGATATCCTGGAGTCCATGAGTGCAAACTCGTCCGTGCGCGTTCCGTCAGGTGATGCAACCCTGATGCGCTGTAGGGCAACTTTCGCTGGTCGTCCAAAAGAGTCTGTTGAAGCATTCATAGACGCCGTCGAGGCGTACTGCGAGTGTGCGCAGGTGGCTGACTCCAACATCCTGCGTGGCCTCGCCTACCTATTCAAAGACGATGCAGCCACGTGGTGGCAAGGTATTAAAGACACCGTCTCGTCATGGCAACAGGTGAAGAATACCCTGATTAGCGCCTACGGTGACCGCCGTCCACCCCATCGAATTTATATCGAAATTTTCGCTTCCCCTCAACAAAATGAAAACACCGATATATTTGTTACGCGATTACGCGCTCTCTTAGCGAGATTGCCAAAAGGTGACTTAACATTGTCTGCCCAATTGGACATTACCTACGGCCTCATAAATAATCGCATAAGAGAAAGACTTCGAAGAGAGGAGTTTAACAATTTTACGGACTTACTACGCCTAGCACGAATTGTAGAAGATGCGTTCGACGAGGCACAAAGGCCAAGTGCAGGGTTGAAACCCGCATCTCACGTGTCCGCTCCAGCAGCCGCGCCCTCATCCGACGGCGCAAACTCGCGCGATTTGCGCGACGCGCCCGTCGTGCCCGCGCGTGCCGCGACGCACGCGACACGAAACCAGCCTTCGACCTCGGCTTCGGCGGCACGACAGCCGCCTGCGTCGCCTATTACGACGGCGCCGAGCCGGGACTCCGCCCCTGCATCCAAAAAGTCCCGTCCTACGTGTGCCTACTGCAAACGTTTTGGACATACAAGGGATCAATGTCGTAAGCTATTGGCGTCTTCAGGTGAGTCCCAATCCCTAACACCTAACTCTGACACAGTGCCTAAAAGTGTTAACGAAACAAGTTTTTACTCTCTTCAAAGTGTTCGTAATCGTAGTTCGGTTCCATTGTGTTTTTCATCGAAAAACTCTATGTGTAATAATAATAATGGTTCCGTTTCATCGTGTTATTCATGGAAAAACTCTACTACAGACAATAACAATAGTGTTAGCAATAACAACGTTAGTGTAAAGCGTAAACATTATGTACCTAACTTATCCAACGATAATGTATGTAATAAAATTCTTCCTAATAACTATTGTAGTCTAAGAGATAGTAACTCTTTTTTACATAGTCCTAGAGACAGTTTTGATTTTTGTAATAGTCCAAGAGACAGTAACTTATTTTCAAATAGTCCAAGGGACAGTAACTTATTTTCAAATAGTCCAAGGGACAGTAATTTTTTTTCACATGACTTTTGTGTAATAAATGATCACAATAATGTGCTTACATGCGGTAACGACTCCGGGAGACCATCGACCCGAGATTTACGACCTATTTTTAAAATTAAAATTTTAGGTTTTAATGGTACCGCCCTGATTGACACTGCGGCTAAACATTGCATTGCGGGTCATTCTCTATACACTCTACTTCAAGGAAGGGGACACCCCCTCCTCCCGTCGACGCGAGAAGTTAAACTTGCCGACGGTGTTGTACGTACCATGGAGGTACTCACTACCACCTTACAGGTGTGCTTGGAAACAAAGTCTATTACTATGTCATTCATAATTTTTCCGGATTCTACCAATAATGAAACATTATTAGGTATCGATTTCATTACCGCCGCTGGTGTAGTTATAGATTTTAGTAAGGAAGTTTGGTTTTTCAGTGCAAATAGTACAGTCAAATATGACTTGTGTTTCGAACCACCCACCTCGCGTAGCGTGTCCTGTGCATATACCGACATACTCCGAAAGGATGAAGGTACTCATCTCAAACCAGCTGAGCGACAGGCGCTAGCTGAGCTAATTACCAGGCATGCACACATTTTTAGAGCAGGGGGAGGACCAACACCATACGCTGAACACCGCATCGATACAGGTGAGCATCCACCTATATCAGTACCGCCTTATCGCCTCAACCCTTCAAAGAAGGAGCTGATGAAGACTGAAATAGACAAAATGTTAAAAGATGACGTCATCGAAGAATGTGAATCGGCTTGGTGTTCACCGGCACTCATGGTACCGAAGCCCAATGGGTCTATCCGTTTTTGCGTCGATTACCGACGCTTAAATGCAATCACCAAAGCCGACTCTTATCCAATGCCACGCATTGACGAGTTAGTGCAAAGCACGAAGCGTGACTGCTACATGAGTACATTGGATTTGCGTTCTTCTTACTGGCAAGTGAGTGTACGAGAAGCCGATAGGGACAAGACAGCGTTTATCTGCCCCCTAGGCACTTACAGGTTTAAAAGAATGCCATTTGGCCTTCGCAACGCGCCGGCTACGTTCCAGCGTCTCGTTGACCGTCTACGCTCGTGCTCTGCTCTAAAAGACGTAACTATTTTAGCCTATTTGGACGATCTTCTGATTATTTCTGAAGGTTACCAACGCCATCTACTGGACCTCGAGGCAGTTTTTAAACGTTTGGCTGAATTTAACCTCCACGTTAACAGGGGGAAGTGTTTTTTCGCTAGAGAGAGCGTAAAATATCTCGGCCATGTTATAACACAACAAGGTATATCCACCGATCCAGAAAAGGTGAGTGCTGTTCTCGAGATGAAGGAACCTGGTAATCTTAAACACTTAAGAACGTTTTTACAAACATGCTCTTGGTTTAGAAAATTCATCCCTAGCTTCTCAAAGGTCGCTGAGCCTTTGACGCGATTAACTAGGAAGAACCAAAGCTGGTCTTGGGGCTCAGAACAGACCCAAGCATTTAACGAGCTGAAACATCTCTTAACCACAGCTCCAATACTGGTACAAGCCGATTTTCGTCGTCCCTTCGTTCTGCGTACAGACGCAAGTAACTACGCCGTGGGCGCCGTTTTACTACAGGGTGACGGACATCAGGAAAGGCCAATCGAGTACGCGAGCCGACTACTCAATGCTGCAGAGCGAAATTACTCCACCACCGAAAGGGAGGCGCTCGCTGTAGTATGGGCTGTAGAGCGTTTTCGGCCTTACCTAGACGGCCAACCAGTCATAATCGGCAGCGATCATCAGCCTCTCCGTTGGTTGCTATCTTTGAAATCACCAGCAGGCAGGTTAGTACGTTGGGCCTTAAAACTCCAATCCTTTGATATCCAATTCCAGTATACACCAGGCAAGGCAAATGTCGTGGCAGACACACTTAGCAGGCCAGTTTGTTCCAGCGAATCTCGCGACGACTGTGGTATCTGTACCGTTATATGTGATCTGCCCACAAAAACCCCTAGCCAACTCCGCTCAGAACAGACGGCGGATGCTGAAGTGAAAAAAGTAATCAAAGAGCTCGAAGGATCCGACGATGTCGCAGCTCAACGATGGTTAGAAAGGGGTTATTTGATGGACCAAGGTGTCCTATACCGCTTTAATCCGGACTCGGACAGCGAAGCCCCTCAGCTAGTAGTTCCAACCAGCCTAGTAGCTGATATTTTAAAGGAACTTCACGATTCTCCTACAGCTGGCCATCCAGGTATTGACAGAACATATTATAAAGTAGCTCAGTTGTATTATTTTACAGGAATGCGGAGAATAATAACCGATTACGTTAAAGCCTGCATCCATTGCCAACGATATAAAGCTACCAACTCCAAACCGCAGGGCTTGCTCCAGACTCCGGTGATGAACCAACGCAATGAGGTACTAGCAATAGATTTGTTTGGCCCGTTGCCAGAAGGAGAACAGGGGGAGCGATGGGTCTTGTTGGTCGAGGACACGGCTACTCGCTGGACGGAGCTATATGCTCTTAAAGAAGCCACGGCGGAAGCCTGTGCTCATGTCCTCTTGGAGGAATACTTTCTAAGGTACGGCCTGCCACGCAGAATTGTCTCTGACAATGGAGTACAATTTGTGTCCGCAATAATGCGGCAGTGCATGTCAGTTTTGAACATCAAACAAAACTTCATACCTTTATACCATCCGGAATCAAACCCTGCAGAACGGAAAAACCGTGATCTAAAGGCCATGCTAGCGCAACTCGTGGAGGATGACCACACTTCCTGGCCAAAGAAACTACCGGTAATCCGTTTCGCCTTAAATAACGCTAAATGCCGCACAACGGGTAAGTCTCCGGCATACCTTACCTTCGGTCGGGAGATGAGATCTCCCACTGAAGTGACTCATGATCTACGTGCTATCATGGACAAAGATAACTTTGTTCCACAAATTACTCCATATCTTAGTAAGTTCTTAAATTCCCTTTCAGCTATCAGAGAACGAGTTGAAGGGCAACAAGATAAGAACAAAGAGTACGCTGATGCAGCACGTCGCCCATCAGACGATTTCAAGGTAGGTGACCTTGTGATGATCAAGTCCCATTTACTTAGCAAAGGAGAGAAGAACCTGACGGCTAAATTTTACCCGCGCCGCGATGGACCGTACAGGATTGCCGCAAAGATAAGTCCTACAACTTTTGCCATCTCCAGCACTGAGAAACCGGACATTACTGTAGGGAGATATCACTCTAAAGATCTCTCTCGTTACCAAGGTGACACCAATGAGGAACCTTTGCCAAAGCCAATTAACCCTAAAAAAGGTCGTGGACGTCCCCCTAATCCTCACAAACCTGATACTGAATCACCAGTCCAGGAGCGGGGGCGTTCTCCAGGACTTGAGGGGGAGTGTATAGTAAACCACCGTACATCTGACCTTCCCACTCGGGCCTCCCGCGGTCGGTTGCCGACGCGATATAGAGAATAGCAATCTCTTTCAAACACCTGCGCGCGCATCGCGTGATACATCGCGCATGCGCACTACGTCATATAGCGCGCCGTTTGCCCCGACGCCTCTGTGCTCGGCAGTCAGCCATTAACCGGCAAGCTATTCACATCTTCCGCGTACCTACACTGATGTGCCGCGATCCGCGCGCTCCCATATCTATCGCGACTTTATTAATTTTAAGGGATTTTTCCGAACCCTTCTGTGTTTTGTAACCTCCTGTGTGTGTGTGACAGACAATACATTTTATATGAGACTACCTCGTTTTCTTACACCCCTGAAACCCTTCTCATAATATGTTAAATTAAATATGTATAATGGTTTCATTATTATCCACACCTATTTATGTTAGCTACATTGAAGGTAGATTTTTCAATTTAATCTAAAATTTGAAACCAAATTCATTGTTTGGTTTTTGAAAAAAACCCGAAATTTAGCTGTCAAACGAATTCGTGCACGAATGATTCAGTTTTCAACAAGATTGTTAGGTACCTAAATATGGGGGTACCCAACTAATATAGGGTGAATCCACCGGTTTACGATCAGTTAGTCGATGTTTCGATTTTAAAACGTCATAACTTGAAAAAATGATGCATTACAAACTAGATATTGTGATTTTATGCATAAAAAAACTTACAAATTATTTAATAAACCCATCTTCATAAATAATTCTATTTATCTATTATTTTTAAATTTACAAATAATCGAAAAGTGTGTTTTTTTTAGTTCACGATCGTTTTTCGTCAGTTTACGTTCAACAGTTTGCGCCTGTTTACGATCATTAAAAACCACTCAAAAAGGAACTCTAGGGCAATGAAATGAAAGTCGAAATCGTATTGTATTATTTATTGAAAAAAAAAGTTATTAATTTTGACAAAATGAACATTTATAAGTCGTTAGAGCTGCTTCAAAATAAGATTTTTCGCGCATTTCTGTGCATTTTAAGTGGAACCAGCGAATGCATACATCGCAGCCTATATTTTTTTCCAAATCATCTTCAACGTCACTAATTAATTCTTCAGCACATTCACTGCATAACAAAGTATCTTTTTTATTAATATTCTTTTTTGATAAAACCTTCTTTTTCTTCTTCTTCTCCTTTTCATCTGCTTTCTTTTTCTTTTCTTCCTCCTTCAATTGTTGTTTAAGCTTTTTCTCTAATTGAATATTTTCTTTTTCTTCATCTTTTTTTTTGTAGTAGTTTCGCCAGGCTTGTGATGAAATTGCGCTTGGCAACTTAACTTGACGGATTACTGTTTTTGGGGATGCCTTTGGCTCTGGGAAATGTAGGTGGTGCTCAAAGACTTCATCGAAGGATAACAGTTTATCAATTATCGGCATTGGTGTCTCATTGCTATTTTCATTGTTATCATTATGAATATCTGCTGTTACGTTCAATGTATAGCATTGGTTTTCATTTTCAGTTATCAATAATTGTGTGGATTGCGCTTGATGAGATATCTCTATCTCATCAAGAGGGATTACTGATATGTTATTTAATGAAATATATGAACCTGGATCAGGTAAAGTTATATTTTCATTAGAAGCAAGCAAATTCGAATGGTCGAGATCAGTACTTTTGAAAAGTTGTGAAACACCTTGCTCTTCTTTGGTTTCAGTTTCTTCAAAGCTTAAGTTTTCTGGAGTGATGTCTGTTGTCATATTAGTTGTAAGTTGATTTGGTGCTGCAGCTTGAGGATCTTCATCATCTTTTACCATATTTGTTTCAGGTTCGTCAAACATTGCTAACATCTCAATAGGCAGAATGGATGTACTAAGATCTGAGGCCGCAGAATTTCGAGGCGTCTTTGATTTAGAACGCCTATTTTGGAGATATGTTGCTTTAGAAATTTCTATCTCTTTTAAAACGACTTCTGAATCTATATTACGTTCCGACAGTTCATTTTTAATTATTGATATTACTTTCATTGCTGCATCAAACTCTTTTGCAGTCGCTGTAGTTTTCTTATTCGATCTTGAATTTTTCTCTCTTCTCTCTTTCTCTACTCTTAGTTGTGTATCCTTTACACATTTTGTGTAATCAACATTATCTTCATTTACCGGGTATAGGCCACACTTTCTGAACCCATTTCTGATAGCGTCTTTTAGCTCAGTTTGTGACAGGGTATTATTTAAAATGGAGCAAAAATTGAATTTTGTTACAGCTTGGTCTGATTTTTTAACTATATTTTTCCAATTCTGTTTTAGTGGTCTGAATACACTAACATCAGCCGGTTGGAGCATATGAGTACTATTTGGTGGCAATGCGTATAGAATTATATCATTTGCTTCACAAAATTCACTCAAAGCATAAGTCATGTGCGATTTATGTCCATCAATAAATAAGAGAATGGGCTTCTTAACGTTATTTTTTATCAGCCAATCATTATAATCATTGGTGACGTATTCAAAGAATACATCACTTTTCATCCAGCCACTCTCAGAACGACCAAGAACCCATGACTCGGGCATATTGTTGACCAATGCTTTTGGGGGTCTTACATATGGAAAAATTACTAACGGTGGGCACAATTTTCCACTTGCTGAAAATACCAATAAGACCGTTATATTTTCTTTTTCATTATTTTTTTTAATTATGAATAAGTTTTTGTAACCTTTTGGTCCTAAAACTTTGCCACTTTTTGGGCATAAGGAAAATCCTGTTTCATCACCATTGAAGATTCTATCTGGATCTTCAAATATATCCATCGCATCAATAGACATAATGTAATTTCGCAGATCTTTGAACCAATGTCTGATGCGGTTCTCAGTTATGGCAGCTCTTGCATTATTAATACCTTCGGGTTCACGAATGCTTATTTCTGGATGCCGCTTAAGAAATTTTTGATACCAAGTATCTCCTGGCATTCCATATTTAAATGGAGTCTTGATACCAGTTTTTGCTATAATTTTCGATACACTCTCTAGCAGCCCTTGTTTACTTATAGGAAACCCACATTTTGCCATATCCAGAATCCATTTAGTGAGTTTTGCCTCTCCTTCCACTCCTAAGACAGGATTTGGACCAACTTTTGGTTTTTTGTCGATTGCTACTTTACCGCTAAGACGATCATGCACTGTGGCAAATGGCACGCCATAAAATCGACAGGCTTCTCTATAACCCATTATCTTATTTTTTATAGATTCTATGGCATTTGTAAGATCTTCCTCTCTGTATGAAAAAAGACGCCTGTTTGTTTTTTTCGACACACCCACCTAAAGAATAGAAAATGAATATAAATTAGCATCACTTTTGCCAATATTTTACATATAATTCAGTATATTTTGCTTGTGACAATGATATATTGATGTCTTTAGAGCCCTTATGCTCTTGTAAACGGGATATTAATTTTTATGTAAAGAATGGTATGTTCATAGAATTTTTGAAAATATTGATTTTAATGTAATCATCATACCAATTTTTCTCTCCTTTTCGGCTTCATATTTTTAGATTTCGATTTTGGTTCCATCTGCAATAAGCATAAAAATCATGCAATACACACCAAGCATTAAACCCAGGTTAGTGTTATTTGCTATGCGAGAAAGTCAGGAATTGTACTAAAGTGAGTGGGTGTGAAATTCTTGTAACTTTATACAGAATTTCGCAACGTTCAATACGAATTTCCAATAACCGCCTACAAATTAAACGTAAAATTGTTTTAAAAAATAACGATGATCGCTATTCAGTTGAAATACGATCACAAAAAAGGTTTTTTTTTTGTAAGAAACAAATAATAGTCAACAACAGATCATTTTCGGATCACCTTGTTTATGTAAGGATCGCGATCCAGTCTGTTTTTGATCGCATGTGCAGCTAGAACTTGCGAGTGGTCGTAAAGTATTCAATTGTCGATCACTAAAAATAATTCTAAACTAAACAAAAATTGTTTCCAAACGGTAACTGACCAGTATACGATCACTTAAAACTGATATTTTCCTATAGAAAAAAGAAAATATCGTGAACAGGCTGTTTCTCGATCACTTGGTTTGTCATTAGTAAAAAGCATATAATTTTATGATTATTTTTCATTTTAAGCCGATCGCCATCTGATCTATAAAGTAAACATGTTACGATGGAACAAAGTAAATGTTAATATTCCCGGCAACACCATGCAAGATACTACAAAAGCTCAATAAAGATAAGACCAAAATCGCCCCCTTACGATCACCAGATCGTAAAATAAAAGAAGCTTAGTTTCTCAATGTCTCATGGCGATCACCTTATATTATAGTAAATTATTCACTTTTTTTGTTAAATTTCTACATAAGAAGGAAATATGACTATATTTCAACACCACAAACATAACAGCAAAGCTTAAACTGTATTAAAAACATGTTTTACTCACGATTCAATGTTCACGTCCCACTATTTTTTTCTTAAGATTTGGCGGTAACAACCACGCAAGCGCACTGGATCAATTTCGTCAGCTCACTGATCGAAAAATAACGTATTTGGCTATAGAGACAACAGATACAAATGAAAAGGATAGATGTATCATCCCTTTATATGCAAAATTAACACTTCACGCGCGGTAATACGGTTATTTTAGAGGTTTTTTGTAAAAGTGATCGAGAGCGGGTGGTGATCGGTGAACCGGTCGATTCACCCTAGGTTTACATCCTAAACCATAAAGTCTTCAGTCCTTACTGAAGACCTATTTGGGATTATAATAGATACGGTACTTATACATAAAAAAATTCGCTTTCCGTTGGCTGTGTGCGCGGTTTTTAAAAAATAAATAGAGTGATTTAAGAGGAAGGTTTATATGCATATAACATGCATAATTATATGCATAACATTGTTCCCCTGGGAAGCTGTGGCGGGTCGCTAGTTTATTATCCCTATCCCAAAATTCCCAAAACCGCCCGTTTATCCGCAAAGGGATGCCATGCAAATAGATAGGTACCTAGGTACTTATATTTGCGAACAAAGTTTTTATAGGATAAAAAGGTAGGTCTGTCTAACTAATCTCAATCGCATTAGTTATCGATAAGATACCGATTATGGACATAGGTATTAAGTAGTAGGTACATTTGAATGACAGATAAAACGCATTCTTACCCAAAAGGGTCGTAATTACTTATAAATGCAAACACCAAATAGTATTTAAATAAATAAGAATTGTGTGCTAAATGAAATTGCACTTATTGTATTTTATACGCGATAATATAAAATCGAATGTACTTATATACTTATTTATTCCTTTTCTGTCCCTTTCATACACTTTACGGAGAATATAATATGGACGAACGTCCCAATGTTAAAATGTAAACAATGTTCTAAGCAACATTATAAGAAACTAATTATACATACAACATGTGAACCCTGCGTAACTTCTTATTCTGGGCAGCCGTGAAAATTTGTAAGTTGGCTACGCCCGCGTAAATTTCCCAATGGAACAGTTATTTTTCCGGGATAAAAGGTACTCTATGTCCTTCTACATACTTCATACAATATGTATACAAAATTTCAAGAAGATTGGTTGAGTAGATAGAGCGTGAAGAAGTAACAAACAAACTTACTTTTGCGAAGTTAAGATTTAAGTACTTACTTCATTAAAATTTAATTAAAAGTCATAATAATCAGTTTCACATATAAATGCGAAGTTGGTATTTTTATCCGTATAAACCACAGTGTTAGTTGATAAGACATAACCAGAATGTATTTTCACCGTACTAGAATGTATCTGTACTGTATAGGTTAGGAAGTTCTCAAAACAAAATCATTTGCTTACATTACGATTTATTTTCGCACGCATAATAGCGTTCACTGTACTTTTTATAGCTACCAGACAATTTTCGTAATCAACAGAAATGAAAGGTATAATTTTTTTTAATATTACAGAAAATTTATCCGGGTTCCGTACAAAAAAAAACCAATTTACTCCGAATCTACTGGATCCGCGAAAGAATACTGCACGTGGCGAAATTACAAATGGGATTTTAGAATTTATGATTCGAAAATTTTAATTCATAATTTTTTTTAACGAGATAATGTTGCATAATTTCTTCATGCCAAATTTCAAGATTCTAGTTCAACGGGAAATTGAGTTGAGTTTGAGTTTCCTGTGAAATTGCAAAATATTCAACATAAATGGTCATATATTTTTGGGCGCGTTGACTTGCAAGTTTCATTTTGCAGAGCTTCCCTTGAAGTTTACATGAAATATCCAGGTCGATGGTCCCTTGACCAGGATATTTTATGTAAATTTCGTTTCTTTATACATGTACGCTTTTCTGAGAAAAGGGGCCTTGACAGACGCACATATTGACAACATAATAATCCTGTAAGGGTTACGTTTTTACCTGTCGAGGTACGGAACCCTAAAAAGTCTGTCAGATACCGTAGGGCCATAGCTCAAGCCATACAAAAAAATATTCTCAAATCTAAACATAGAATACAAGGATATATTCCATTAGACTGACAATCACCTCATTTTATATTTATAGTAATATCAGTTTTAATTTCAAAACTTTCCATTTTCGTCTATTGTGACGTACTCTTACGTAAATAATATAAAACATATGTAGGTGTGACTGTGACACAGCTATTTAACTATCATCAATCAAATACTGGTATCTTAATTACGAGTGAGCAAATATTTAATGAGTATCAAGTCTTAGATCTCCTGGCCGCTCACGACGAAAGTGGACTGGACTTAGACACAACCAACTGAAAATAGCGGCCCAAAGCCGCAAGGGTTTCCGTATCCTGACCTCCAAACTTCAATTCGAGGATGGCACCCCAAAGACTTGGTAATCCATTGAGTGTGTCATAAACCTGTATATCAATTTACTAGCAAATCTCTTTATAAATATATAAAGATTATTACTTTGGGAAAATAGCTGGATACCATAATAGATACAATACAAAGAAACAAAGCCAAATTCACCAGATTAATATGTACTGAAATTACCTGATAAAAATACCTACACCATAAATCTTATAATACCTACCTACTTATAAATCGTAAAAAGCTAATAAACTCACACGTAGTTATACTATTAGTTGAGATTTCACGTTTAAACGTAATTGTATTTAGGTTTTACCAGAATAATAAAAAAATTACATAACTAGGTATGTCATTGTACAATTGTACATGTTACATACCAGGTGATTAATTATATTCGGGCAAAATAATATGAACAATCTATCACATTGCCTGGTCATTATAAATATTGTAGTGTGGCTGTTGGGCAATCCTTTGAGAGATTTGTTATAGGTAATAAGAATAAGTTATGTTTATTTGGTTGTGCATAGGTTAATCACTTGGTACCTATAACATATATACAAGAGTAACAGTAGGTAGATAATAAATCTTAAAACCAAAACCAATGAAGTGTGTATTTTCTTTCGTGAATATTATTTCAAGACATTTATTTGTTATTGGAATATCCTTAGGTTTTTACCACAGATTTTTAATCGTAATTAGTTTATTACGTTTTGTACTCAGAATTCGGATAAGACAGATGGTGATAATGACTATATTTATTACATGTTGTGTCTGTGTATCACTATAAATAGATATGTCCAAGAGTTTATTTCTGATAATGATACGTAAGTACCTACTTTGTAGTAGTTTAAGTACCAACATAGGTTCACTGTAGTAGTACTGTAGTGGTACCTACTGTAGTTTAAATATTGATTGTTTGAATATTTCTATCTATCTAAATTAATCTATTATATTCTAAAGAAATTCAATCGAAAAAAATTGATGAATCGATGCACTAAATCGACCTTTTTCCTTAAATTCTGACTAGGCGTTCGAAAAAATCGAGAAAATTGACTTTTTCGATTGCGTGAGTAACTATCGTGCAGCCATCGTTTTAACCTCATACTTATTAACAACTAAAATATAATTCACAAATACATATTCGTATGGCACGGTTGTATCTCAGATAGAAGGATAACATCTACAATGCATACTCTGCACTTTAGGTCAACATTTAAGTAATATATGTAATTATATCTTAATAATTGCATGAAGTATGTACACGTTCTCGGGGAAATCTTATTTGATTCATCGTTAGGCGACAGTTCTATCTCTTGTTTTCACATACATATTAATATATAGGTACTTCATATACCTTCATTAATTATGCACTGGTTGTTGTTGCAGTTAATGCCAGTGCGGTTATGGATTTGCACCTTGTTACTTCTAACGCGGAGAAATTTTGAGTCTATTAATTAGTGTAATAAAAATGGCTTAATATACTATGTAGGAAAGACTAGTTCCTAAATTGTGTTGGTAGGTTCATTCCCAATCCCAAAACGATACTAAATAATAAGTATAATTACATTTTGATCAGATAAATTTTGAGCACGGGAAAAGATATGTAAGTAGCTACCGTAGCTACTTACTTTTTTTAACATATGTATTTCTGTAATAATACATCGTGCACTGTTCGATTTTCCCAGAATATTAAATGTAAGTAGAAAATATAATAAGGGTATCTTCATTTTTATTAGCTAATTCCCTTCAGTTTTCTTCCTAAATCAATAATGTCTATGCCTGATTTATAACGCCGCCAATTAAAAACTGCCGGCGCCGGCGGCATAGCCACAAGGTTATAATTGTCCGATTGTTCTAGATAAACTTCGATCGCTGCCAAACTATGCACTGAAATATTGCGTGATAGTCATATACAAAGCAAATTTGTACAGGGCATGTACAAAGTACGAAGATCAATGGGTGATAAATACTTACTAAGAAAAACTGATCGTAAATAAAAAAAAAACAAGTAGTTAGGTAATAACTATTAGAAAAACTTGTGATGGAGCATTATATGGTCTGTAGCGTCTGTAGGGAAAGGTTACTCATTTCCCAATGTAATATGAAGGCCTACCACGAAACATACAAATACCTACGAACTCATTACTATAACGTCTACATGCTCTTTTTCCTGTATCGTACGCATCGTGTAAAAAAAGAGAACGCGGGGATGCAACGACGTGCTTCGTATTTTATGTTTCATGTAGCCCCCTGATCTTATGAAAAATAAATCGGAAAATATGCAAAATTAAAGAGGAATTAGGTATGTGTCTGAAAGAGAAAAATCATAGGAATGTATTTTGATGTTTGGTTTAAATAATCTAAATATTTGTGCTAAACTTTAATGCAATAAATACTAAAATTTGAGCAATTTTTTCAATTAAATGTAACCTTTATCGTAATCGTATCAGATGGCAGGAATAATAAAAACAGTAATGCAAAATATTTGCAAATAGCGAATGGTAGCTATACAATATTATTTTGATTTAGTCATTGATTGTTTTAATGCCGGCTTTGTTTGCTGAAGACCATATTGTACGCACGCGCCCATTGTTTTATTCACGGAACGCCATTCTTTTGTAAAGAAAATTTAACTAGGTAATAGTGACTTGGCAAATTAATTTGGTTAAAATATATCAATTTGATTGACACTATTTTTTAAAATTATTTTAAATCAAACATATAATAACAATGCTTATTATATATGCGAAATTTTAGGATGTTTGCTATGTAAACTTCTGCTCATTCGCGCCAAATCTACTCTACCGATTGTTATGAAATTTGGTACACAAATAGAATATAACCTGGAATAACACATAGGGTACTTTTTATCCCAAAATTCCCACGGGAGCGAAGTCCCGGGCGCAGCTATTTCTATCTGTTGGTACACGCACGGTTATCTCTGAAACAACTGGACGGATTTGAATAAAACTTTTTTGTTGTATAGCTATGAATGAACCGGGACAACATATAGGTTATATTTTTTTGAAAATTGAAACCGCTTATACTTTATTGTAACGAACCATCTCGATTATGAGATATCGAAATAAGTAACAACTGGAACATCTGATGTGGAACACAGAGATCAGCTACACAATAATATGCATGGAAATAAAATTGTTCAGTCTAATGGGCATTTATAGTATCAATATCATTTTGGTACTAACAATTTAGGCATAATTTTTATAATATAATCTTTGATAAAATCACAGTCCATCTGGTTTGGCATAACTAAGTAATAAACATCCTATTTCGTATTTAGTTATCATAGTGATTGTAATTCTTGATATTTATTTCATTAGACTGTTTTAAGTAAGTATATGGATAGCTTAACTCTTTATTGCAAGATTTAACTTACACTTAAGTATTTTAATATAGAAGTAAAGTAACTTATTCGTAACTTAACATTCATTTATAACATAATTACCTAACTAAATATAAATGACCTAACAATCTCGAAGAATCTGAAACTAATTTATTACATTATTACTTTTGTTAGTATAACACGTGGTGCAATTGATTCATTACTGATACACATTTAATAGAAGTAATATTTCATATCCAAATAAATGTTAATTCTATATTCGATATATCAAAATATTTGTCCGGGCCGGTTTTACAATAGATAATATTTTGAACTACGCATATAAACGCCATTGATCTCGGTGGAAAATATAACAATTGTAGGTTCCCTTCCCTCGATTTAGAATATTAGTAAAACAAAACGCGAAAAGGAAAAATAATAAAAACATGCACATAATTATACAGACTATCTACGCTTTACTGTGGGAATATCGGGATAAAAGTGGCTTTTAGGATATTTCAGGATATAGGTACTCTGCCCGTGTATTAAATTATTGATTACTATTATCGGCTTGCCCCGGCTTCGCTCGGTCGGGTAAAACCATAATAAATTATACACCTTCCTCTAGAATCGCTCTACCCATTTAAAAAAGAAACGCAGACCTAAGCATACATAATTGACAGACAAACAGCGATTGCTTTATTACTATGATTTATCGAGCAGTTTTTGTGTGTAAGAGTAACAAACATTTTATATAAGTACATACATGGAATTAATAGGAGACCGATGTACCTACGTCAATTGTCAAAAATATACAATAGGTAGGTATGTACTATATGTATAATTAAACACAATTAGCTACTTTCCGCTTTGAGTTTGTAGGGGTTAAGTACGCCACTTTGACTCCAAAAATCGTTTTACTTCAACTTTAAAGCAAAACTAATAATAATAGGGGTACATACAAACTCCGCAAATTGTGCTTAAATTAGTATGGGGAGTTTAGGTAAGTCCAAAAAACGCCAAATAAATGTGAAATGTTTTAGTCTCTCTCTCTCTCTCTATCTTGGGATACTTTCGATAAGTTATTGATTACTAGCTGCGCCCCGGGGCTTCGCTCTCGTGCGAATTTCGGGACAAAAAGTACCCTATGCTATATCCTTCTCTGTACTTCAAACTACATGTATGCAAAAATTCAAGAAGATTGGTTGAGCAAGTAAAGCGTGAAGAGGTAACAAAAAAACAAACTTACTTTTGCATTTATAATATTAGTTGGGATTTCGCTAAGGTAACACATTCTTTCTATGTTGGTGAGGTGCCTATTGTGACTGCACGCATGCTCGCCATACAACAATATTGTGGTTTTGTGCCGCATGCGCATTCGAAGCACATCTGTTTCAAACATGGTACATAATAGGTACTCTGTACGAAGTACTTATTAAATCCATGGTTTCAAATGACTGCTTGTTATTTTGCAAAGTTGCAAGTTGACGTAAGGGTCTAAAAATAAACAGAGTCTGTGAGTCAGAAAACGAAGGTCTCAAGTCTTCTTACTGTGGATCAGTGGAGATAAAGTCGCACTAAAGGTCCTATCACACCCATTTTTATTTATAAAAAAACAATACTTTATTTACTTTTAAAAGAAAAACTCATATAAATGGAATTGAAACAATTTATTCTTAATAAAGTTACCATTATACATTCGAAAGTTTGATGTGTGTTTGCGTTTGTTACTCAATCACTACCTCTATCTCACTCTATCATACCTACCTAAACGGAGCCTATAAAAACAATTACCTAATTGTGTGTGCATGGGTTTACGCACGCAGTTTTTTCACAAAAATAAAATATGACTATCATTTCCATCTTCCTCATAAATGTAGTAAATATTTTAGACTAAGCGGAATACCGAAAATTACACGGGAGCGAAGTCGCAGGCATATAGGGTTATTTTGAAAATGCGTTAACTGTAAATACAAGTTGCAAAGGTCGCAGGTTCACATTGATCGCGCACTAGGAAGTTGGCGCGGTTTCGTATCTACATCCTGGTTCCTTTCATTTATACTCCTCTTATGACTTTGAGGAAGTTTATTATTATTAAAAAACAATCATATTTGTAAATACATGTTTAATAATGTAGGTAAGGTATTTTATTGTAGGTATTATATTATAAACGATACAATATCTGATTGAGTGTAACACTATTTTTTTAAAAGATCGCGACGAATTGAGGACCTCCTGAAGTCCGTTGAAAATGTTTACAAAAAAAGTCTGTAATTTTTAATTTTTTTTTAAATATTGCACCTTTTTCAATTATAGTGGATTTAATTTTAAATAGTTTGTTTTTTATAAGGTAAACAATCTTGTATAAGCACCTATAGAATCTTACATTTCAGTTTTTTTTCGAACAAGTACTTAAACTATTGATAAGTACTTAAATTATAAGAACTTAAACAAAGTATGATAAATTACAGTATGATTTGTATGAGAAAATTCGTATCGGATCAACTAGGTACTTTTGACCACAACTATACGATAATGTATATCTCACAAAGATAACTATATCTTGAGCTCTTCCGTTATTTGGAAAGCATTTTAAGCCCCTGATACCTATTATCGCAAACATGCAATCCTAAAGTTGACTTTGCGAACGTCCAAAAATGCTTAAAAGAAACTCATCTGACACAGTAAGTATTGATCCCGTAGAATTAATTCTGTAATCTAAGATTGGTCTCTCTCTCTCTCATCTGAGCATATTCCTGGTTTTTTCCAGACGTTGAGCGTCGAAGCCCAAGGTCCACTAAGTTGATCCCTATATTCCCTATTAAATTTTTTAAATAATGTGTTAACATTTGCATGACAACGGCTAAATAGGCTTGGACTATACTGCTAGTGGATATTGTATTACATATCCTATGCAAATAAATTATTTGAGTTCTTTAGTTTTGAATTTTGGGTCTGGCTCTCCTAATAACGCGTTGAGTTTTAAAACTTCTTATAGTATACATAATTGAAAGTGTACTTTATTCCTAACTTGGACAAGTTTAATGATTCAAGTGCGCCAGTTTAGCAATCGATCAATGGTGGTCACGCGACAGTCGCTATGGGTGCTGTTGGACATCCATTATGCATAAAGCTGGTATAATTTACTAGGAGTAGGTACCTACATCCTATTATGTAGGTACTTTGCAATAATTTGAACAATTAATCGAATGCCAGAAATCCCTAAGAAATCTTGATTATGATTTTTTTTATAGTATTGTCATAATTTTGTCATATTAGGCACTTCTTAAATAAATAGGTACCGTACGAGTAGGTAAATTTTGTTGACCCTGATATCATTGCATTTATTGTTGCGATGTTCACTCTATTGCACATGAAATCATTCTTTTGAAGAGATAAGAAAATATTATTTACTCAGGAATCACGCTATCTATTGGTGAAAACCACATGAAAATCCGAGTTGTAGATTTTGAGCTTACTGTCAGATGCGGAAGAAGACTTTTTTTACAATAGGTATATGAGGTTAAGGATAATAAGAATTTAACATTTTCCTTAAACACGCACAAAACTCTTAACAATTTTTTTAACCTTTCAAAATGTTATATTCAAATACGAGTTAAAAAATTATATTCATCATTACCTTTTACGTACAAACTTACTTTATTTATAAATAAAATATTAGCATATTTTCAATATCGTTCGCAGTTTATTCGATCGGAACTACCTACTTCCTAGCTAATGACTATGAACTATGCAAACGAGCTCAAAGCAAAATAAACACATTTATTATTATTTATACGCGCCAGGCATTTATACAGCACTAATGTAGACGGAACAGAAAGCAGATGGTGGACAGGGAAACACAGAATAATTAGTGGGCAATGTATTACAATAGTTTCTTAGAACCCTTGCCAAACTAAGATATACTTACAATATTATATATTATATACAATATTATACCTATCCCGCAGCCTTTGGAAAGGTCCAAAGGCTGCGGGTCGTATATTTTCCTCCTTTACGTGAATAAAATGTGAAGACGGTTTATATTTAGAAATAAATAAAAAAATAGAAAGCATTAAGATGGAGTTTTAAAATTTACAATTAAAACAAATACTATAGTTTAACAATATTTTAGGAGGGACCCACGCCGCTTATGTTGGATCATGACACATTGTTATACCTATCGCCCACCTCTATAAAAATATTAAATATGCTGGACAAAGGCTCCGTCCTTTTCCCACAAATCTCCCAACTGAGATGCATGAAACCATATCCCGCCACCTATTTCGCTCTCTCTCTCTAAATACTTATCAATTTATTTATACTTAATTAAACATGTATGTATATATACCTATGTAATAAAGTAGTCGTAATCGATCAAGTACTACCTAATTATATGGTAAATCATGATAAATATTATCTACAGTCGACAGTAGTACTTCCACTGCATGCAATTGTCGTGTCATATAATGTTATATAACATACCTATACTATATTGTTTATCTACTTTTGATATAATTATCTTGTTCGTTTCAATCATCAAATAAAAATACTTTTCACCTCTGCTAAGTTATATTTCTAGAAATAATAATGCGCTACTTATACAACAGAGGTTTTTAGTACCTTCTCAAGCTTGTTTATGAGGTATACATTAGTCATTTCTATTAACATCTTTTTATAATGGCAAATAACTAGCTAAATTCTTAAAATAAAGATTGTTAGCAAAAATTCTTATTATCTTTATTGTTGATATACGTATGTGTACATTGTCTTTGAGCGTCGTAATAAATCGAGATGCAATTTATTTATATGTCATTTTTCTTATTTTCAGGTCCGTAGAAGACGCGAAGTTAGAAAGAACATTAGTCTTTTCAAACCTCACAAAGGAATCAAAGCTGAGAAGGCACATCAGGTCAATGTCGGACGTACAAAGCAGCACGCCCTACAGAATAAACTTCAGGTCACGGAAGGGAAGCACGCAGACCTTAGGATATGACTCTGATACAAGAGCAAGAAGAATCAGATTATACAACCGTCACATGCAATCTGAATCATCAGACTCGAGCGACTACAAGGAATCCCAAAGAAAACTCTTATACTTGGAAAGAAACATCATTAAGCCAACAGATTCAATGAGGATTTTGTAATTAATGATCTGATATAGTTACTTATCGTAAACGAGGCTGTTCTATCTAGTGGTGTGCTAAACTGGGATCACCTGGCACAGTAGAAATAAGTTAGAACTACGCACGACTAAATTTAGTCTTGTTTAGAGCATCTCAGACTGTTTAAGCGTCTTATGAAGACTTGTAGTGCTTCCAAGAGGCAATCTTACACCAAGGTTTGGCAAGCGCAAACGCATCGTGTGATAGACTGTGGAACTATTCCCTTGCAATATGATCCCAACGTGATACAACTATAAATAATAGATTTTATAGTGACATTTTTCTGAGACTGTGATCGAAATATATTAAACCTATAAGTATGTTTATAACAGATGTTTCTACTAATAATAATATAATTGTTTAGTTTATAAGATACATATAGCCATACATTCGACTGT
Organism: Plodia interpunctella; assembly: GCF_027563975.2. Classification (NCBI taxonomy): domain Eukaryota; kingdom Metazoa; phylum Arthropoda; class Insecta; order Lepidoptera; family Pyralidae; genus Plodia; species Plodia interpunctella. The sequence goes on from NC_071303.1 coordinate 7,008,838, forward strand.
GAACGAATGGTACCTATCTACATAGTTATATGCCATACATTTGTTACAAAAAAATATAATGAGCAGGTTTAGCTATCGCATTTTTATTTCTTGTGTCAATGTGAATCAATTTCTATTGACTTGACTATTGTAAGCAATAAGATTTATGGATCGATTTATTCTACAAAAAGTTTAAATTCTATCCTTTAATTATTTTATAATAATTAGCGGACGGCAAATGGAAATAAAAAATGTTGAAAGAATAAGTTAAACTACTTACTAGGCATCTACCGGTTACTTCACATAAGTTTATGTGATAGGTACGTACGTACAACGATTTACCTTTGTTCACAGAAATGACTTTTTCCGAGCTCATGCCGATATTTCTTGATTTGAGCGAATATTTTTTTGTGTGTAAAAAATATTTTGTATAAAGATACATAATGTATGGCGTATGATCCGTGCCCATTCCTAAAAAACCTACGTCACTTGATATCGCGATGATAGAGCGATGAAATACACGACACGTGGTCGTAATAGTTGTAGACCGAGAATTACAAGAATTCCGGCAAAATTTTCAGGTAATGTTTTCATAGTAGGTAGAATGACAACACTACGGCAAAATGGAGTGGACCAGTTCCGTCGGAAGTACTTGGGAGATGGTAACAAAGATGGCCACTTAGATACTTTTTCCTATATCTTAAATAAGTAATAGGGTAGGTAGTTGCCTGGGTATAAATAAATGCAGTATGCAATTTTATTAAAATGTCAATTTTATTAAAGTATGAAGAACTATTGTTGAGTAGTCTTGTTAAGCTCATATTGAAGTTTAATTGTAATGCATTTTGACTCCAAGAAATGTGACGTCACTTTGTTGTCATTTCATAAGCTTTTATTGAACTTGTAATGTAACTATGTATGTGGCTGTCCCTTTGTACCACAGTTTTGTCTCTGGTAGAATCTAGCAACTCAAGTTTGACACATATCTTCAACCGATAAGTTGAAATTTTGTTCATGCGTTTCGTGGATGACAATGCATTATTATGATAAGCATGATCTAATGACACCCAGGACACCCAGGAACGGCTCCAGACGTGGGAACTCCTCAACGGTTTATTGCACGGACATGATTTTTTTGTCACACGTTAAATGCAATATGATTTCTCTGACAACAATAAAAGCTTGTGTCAAAAATGAAATTTTTGTAAAAAACTTATTGTTTTCACATGGTTTCATCGATTTACAATTATGACGTATTTTCTTTAAGAATGGGCTCTGTCATGTCGGCATTTTTGCAGCTTAAGATTTTTTTATTTCCCTTTATTGAAGTGATACTAGTAGACGGTTGTTAAGTATTATTATTATCTCTTGATGACAACGATTATATTAAGTAGGTAAGAACCAACTTATGTACAGCATTTATCAAATCACAGTATCTATCAAATATAATGTGGTTGCAAAACAATTCAATTAAGTGAGATAATACAAAACAACCGTTCTAAGTTTTAAGTCATGCTACACTATATCATTAACTTCTACATCGAATTGACTACTTAAACAAAATAAAGTTTGTCTACAAAAGTAGGTACCTATTTTATTTCATCAACCCAAAAAAAAAACACTAACGGCAAAATCTCCATTCTGAGATTGCCAATGCACTTCATCGGCTTCGTCAGTGAAAATAACTTTTACAACTTACTAGCTGCTCATCAGGGATTTGTTTCCATGGGAAATTCAAGATAAAAGTGTACCTTATACCAAAGGTCCAAATATGTTTAAATATTTGGTTGAGCAGAGAAATGGTATGGGTGGTGCACGGTGAGCACGGTACCTACTACATTGGACATTGAAATATGTATTATGAAAAAATACATTCCACTTCATTCAACATCTTAGACATAGAAAACTATAGATATATTCTGTGTTTTTAAATACGATGATCCATAAACAAATAAAACATATTATAAACCTTATGAAGCTAGCGTCTATTGCCGTAGAATGCCAAAGAAAATACGTCAAATCAAAATGACAGTGACAGCTCAATCAGCTGACTGTCATTGATCTGTCAGCAATTCAGCATTGCATTGTTTAAATTTTGTTTGGTTTGATTTGATCATACATTCCATCGTAATTTGATTTGTTTTAATTTCCTTGCTCTTTATTGTCAGATAATTAGTCTACTTTAAAGTATCTCCATTAACATATGGGCTGCGGAAACTCAGTAATAATTCTTATATTGAACGAACTTTATTGCCTGCATATTTATTAAATCATTAGGTACTGCGTACAGTGCGTGTGGATTGGATACGATATTAATAACCTAGCGGTTTCCTTAGCAAGTCGTGTGTGTGTAAAACTCATTCCTTACAATATGAAGTGGTGGATTACTATATTATGTGTAATCAAATTAGCTACAGTTAAAGCGATTGCTCCAACACCAATAGTTTTGTGGCATGGAATGGGTAAGTAATTTATAAACTTTTACAAATTTCAACCGAAGATTTCATCTTATTGATGATATATGACTATGACTATGAATTTTTTTTCGGAATAGTGTAACCTACAATTGTCACTTCATAACATATATTGTATGAATTTATATAGTACATGAATTACAAAATATGTATAAAAAGTATGACTGCTATCTATGTAAAGGAATAACTGTATAAATTATTTAAACTTTGACAGTCTCGTTAATGTCATAAAGTGAAATATGAAAAAGTACCTAAATGTAAATAAATAACTAACTGCACACAAATATCATGATGAAAAAAAAAATATGTGCTAGGTAGTTATTTCAGGTTCTTATTCATCTTCAAACCAAAGTCAACACACTCTAAATAGAAGATATTTCATAATTCAGTAACAAACAGTGCAGTGTTTGTTACTGAAAGCTTCATATTTATTATATTACTAGGTTTAAAAGGATGAGAATAAAAATATTTTTAATGTTCCATAGGTGACACATGCTGTGGGAGCTACAGCCTTGGTGGATTTAAATATTTTCTTGAAAAACAAATCCCAGGAGTTTATGTGCTGTCTCTAAAGATCGGTGACTCCATAATTGAAGATTTTGAAAACAGCTACTTTATGTACACTAACTCGCAAATTGAATATGTTTGTAAGGTGTTCGCCGCAGATGCAAAGCTGCAAAACGGTTTCAATGCTATCGGATTCTCCCAAGGCAGCCAGTTTCTGTAAGTTTTTAATTTGAAAGAAGCCACTTATTTGGCTTTACTTGTAAGGCCATCCACGGTCTGGCTCTACATGAATCACAAATATTATATCGCCCTCAATGTATTGCAATGATTACAAGGGCAGAGTTCAAGTTTTGATTTATCACATCTACAACAATCATTAATTATTACACTATCTAAAGTCTATAAACTCACTCTGGTGAGTTCTACAGTCCTTTTTGAGATCACCAGTAACTACAAATTATTTATTAGATTTTTCTAATCTTATATGTATAAAAACTCTTAAGACAATACCACAACAGATAAATCAGTTGATGGAAGATATAAATGTCATAACCATAAAAATATAAATATCATAAAAGCAATTGTATATTAATTTTCTTATTTAAGGGTTAAACATTTGTGGTTTTTGTAGCAATGGTTTTTATACTGTCACCCTGTATACGAGATGTTTGTTCATTACATACATATTATAAAACAAATTCCTCTGCTGCCTCTGTCTGTCTGTTCGCGATAAACTCAAAAACGACTGCACGGATTTCCATGCGGTTTTCACTGCTAGATAGTGTGGTTGCTGAGGAAGATTTAGGTGTATTATTTTTTTGTGTTTTAACCGTTTAATCCACTTTGATCACCTGGGTGATATCATCTAGGATATAAATTTCCACATTTTTGTGTCCTGAAATTACCTAATGGCAAATTACCTGGGAGATCAAAATCCACAAGATTTTATTGCACAAACCACAGCGAAGCCGGGACCAAACACCTTGTAGATAGATAAATAAAATTATTTATTTGTTCTGTAACAACGTTTACAAAATCTGCAAAACAATTAACTACAAAGAAACCCAATAAAAAAAAAAACATACATTTGTGTGAATGTACACAGAAAGGCTACAGTTCAGCTAAACCCTACCCACGGAGAGTAACAGTATTTTTCAGCTGGCACTCTCTATAAAATCTTGTATATTTCAGACGGGCGGTAGTGCAACGATGTGGTCACAAAATTGGTCGTGTAAAGAACCTCATCACATTGGGAGGGCAGCATCAGGGTGTTTACGGTCTGCCCCACTGTGGGGCACTGTCCCACAAGACCTGTGATTACGTCCGGGAGCTGCTCAACTATGCTGCTTATCAGAGGTGATAGTCATTTTTTATTAAAATCAGGTAAAAAACTCAACTTGAATAGAATAGAAGACAATATGGTCCATTTGATGATCCACTACTTCACTACAATGGCGTCGAAAGCAGAACACTATATGAAAGAGAGATGGTATTTTGGAATTTTCGTATTAGCTAAAAGCATATAAGATAGATATAGATATCGTTTATATACATATAACTGTTATTACATATAATACTGGTAGGTAATATGAACTTGTTTTGACATTGGCATATTTTTGTGTTGAACATTAGGTACTTTATTATTAGGTACTATATTTATGTTAAATATTTTTTAATTAATTTAAAGATAAGATAGCTACATTCCTAGGATCCCTAACGTTATTATGTGACAAAGGCGCATACATAACTATAGGAAATGCCACAATGACATCATGATATGTTTGTACACAATAACTACATATTATAGGTGTCTAGTCTGCTAACATTAAGCTAAGACTGTTTTTCAATAGTAGCACTTATTAACACGCAATAAGGATTGAGACACTATAACGACTTATCGTAAGTAGAATCGACACTCTGGTCTGTTGTGTAATCACGTATTATTTTGCAACTCATAATAAAACAACACTGATCTTATCCATAGGGCATGTGGTTCCGACCTAGAATAGGTCCTCTCCATATCTTCTATAGACAACACTCAATGGCACGCATTAAGAACTAAACGTGTATTTTGGGTCCAATGAACACAAACAGTGGAACTGGCACAACACGCCCTGAATGATATTTTAGTGGTCTGCCATTTTGATTTAACATACTGAGTCAGATTAATACACAAACTCATGTGGCATGAGTAGGATTCGAACTTAGGACCTTATGGCTCACAGGTATTATTAACCATTACACCACCACCGCTGCAGACAAAATCACAAATTTATATTTATTAGGGAAAGAAACTGCTCTAATTCTAAGTTATTTCCCCAAAAAAAAACTCATTCTTTTGCGGTAATGACTTTATTAGGAAATTATTGACTACAAGTAATTGTTGAAAAGGTTATCAAAGCTAAACTTATTATCTGTTTTCTATTTTATTACTCCTATCTACAGTAGCATAATTAACAGCATATCAAGCTATACAAATTCATTGCAAATTCGTGTTTATTACCGACGCATAGAGATCCATACAGGATATTTAAGAGCCTACCATAAATACCATATACAGCGATTACAGATTCTATTTAGTCTAATTTTCATCAGGATTTCATGAGTTTAAATTGCAGTTAGGTTAGATATTTTCGTAGATTACTTGATTACATTTCAAGCACATCGGTATGTGCTAAAAATCTATGACGTGTTGAGACACATTAAACTTACATAGGTAATGGAGTAAATGAAGTGAAATGTTTGTCCAGCTTTGAGATGGAACCATATGTTCGACTATGGCTATACAGATAGATGTAGGCGCAGCCGGCCTTTTGGTCACACCGTGAACCGGTGTTTCTGTCAGTGGTGTATACGAATCTAGAATAAGGACATCAGATAAAGAAAGATAAAACGAGCATAAGTTATATTTTAACTAGAAAATTCATATGTATTTCAAAATGGCCGTAGGTATAATGATAATTTGATGAGGTTGTAATGCGGTTAAGAAACATATACTCCACTTGATAAGTAGAGAAAAATATATAATTTTTAAATCATTTTACCTATTTGTAGTTATTGAAGTGTAAGTTCTGCAATCAGCACACTAAATGATAGTCAAATTTTAGTTAATAAGACGATAATATGTATCATCAATAGTAATTGCTATCACTCTATATCCACCCGTGAATGTCGTAAGACGCGGTTAAAAGATATAAAGCGTTGACAGCTGATAGGTAACAGCATTTTCAAAGAGGGTTGAAGTTAGGCCGGTCATAAATTCAGAGGAAAGTCTTCTATAAATTTAATTTAGCTTTTTTTTTACACGAGAAGCAAGCTTCGAGCCGAGAAAGAAGCCAGGTACACGCAAGGATGACAGAGAGATATTTCTTCCTTTTCGATTGTATTATTTCTAACACTAGTGTTCAGATTCTCTCCTAAATCGCGAAAAGGCATCTGATAGAGAGAGATAAATAATGCCATCGTGTCATAATCACCACGGCAGGATTCAAGGTGCCTTTTTAGGTACATATGCGCAGTTTCCTTGTTCCAATATTGGAAGTACATTTGCGATCATTATCAAGGTTAACAGGTGTACCTATTGTTGACTAAAATAATCCCCAGTACCCAGGCCATTTTTGACGTTCAATTTTAATGGTAGTCTTAATACTACATCTGTTTACACGTGTATCTATTAAGGTCCTAGTCAAGAGACATCTACTGTGTGGTGGTCACGTCACGATCCTCAGACATGAAGATACGACTATGTTCATAATGAACGAATGAAATAAATTTTAAACCTAGCTCCTGTCTGGATCTCTGATCATTGTTATTAGGAATAGATATAAGATTTTCGACTCGTAGTCCCACCCATTTTGTCCCCATGTCATACATAGCTAATGACCTATGTATATCTTATCCCAGCTTTTTAAACGTGAAAGCATGACAGTTAAACATACGTCCGGTTTTATATTATTACGGATATGTTGAATGATGATTGCGCTAGTTTACAGTAGGCAGCCTTAATTATCTCGTTAGGAATTTAATGAAAAAAACAATTTCTTGTTACAGTTGGCTTCAACGTTCCCTAGTCCAAGCCACGTACTGGCACGACCCACTAAACGAAGACGTTTACAAAAGAGCCAGTCAGTTCCTATCGGACGTCAACAACGAGTTGTCCATCAACCAAACTTACGTGGACAATCTGAACAGGCTGGACCACTTTGTGATGGTTTTGTTCGAGAATGACACCATCGCCCAGCCTAAAGAGAGCTCTTGGTTTGGCTTCTACGCGCCTGGACAGAGCAAGTTGTTGCTGACTTTGCAGCAGTCGCAAATTTACAAACAGGTGACGTGAATTTTAATTAATATTTTAGATCATTATAAGTAATTATTAGTTCTCTCATCTCCACATGGTTCCAGTTTCGTCAAAGGCTTTAGGCTTTGTTACCCCGCGAAGCCTGGGATCAGCGTAAAAAACATTTTACAATTTGAAAACTCGGCTGTTTTTACAACCGGCCGCACGACTGACACCAACCCTCCTTGGGAATGTTATTGTTGCCTACCGGCTGCCAAGACTATTTGTCCCTTAGTACGACATCCACGGGAATATATGCCCACTGCATTAATATTCTTAAGCGGAACCACACGCCACGTGTTTTGAGTTAGTCATTGTTACACATTATTTTTATTTTTTTTTTAATATTGTTATATTTAAAAAAAAAGTATCTTTATATGTATGTTTTTAATATAATAAACCAAAAAAAGTCCCGTATTGTATCTGATTCGAGGACACAGAATAGACAGCAGGTCAGCTCTTCTAATTAAACACAATGTTAATGTCTGGAAACAAAGATTGTTATTTCTAATTTCTGCATTATCCTGCCCTACTTTCTACTAATATTATAAATGCGAAAGTTTGTGAGGATGTGTGTATGTTTGTTATTCTTTCACGCAAAATCTACTGGACCGACTGTTACGAAATTTGGTACAGGGGTAGAATATAACCCGGAACAACACATAGGGGCGCAGCTAGTATATTATAAATTGAAAAAATTGAAATAACTCTTGAGATAAATTATAATGACTTCCATTTTGCGAAAAAGAAACATTATCTTGATTTTGTTTATTGTTTCGCTTGTGGTTGCTAACACCAACCTTTTTTTGAAGGCTGATCATATTCATCAATACATATAATAATATTAAATTAAAAAAGATAATAATTACATATATTTTCTTTAAATTTCAGGATCGCCTTGGTCTCAAGAAAATGGACCTAGCTGGAAAACTCGTCTTCCTTTCGTCTCCCGGCGACCATCTGCAATTCTCAGAGGAGTGGTTTATTAACAATATTATCGCTAATTATTTAGCTCTTAAGTAAATAGAAATAAGGATCTCATCTATGAAAACGTGTATAGCTTATTTATAAGCATAACGTAAGGTTATAAAAATGAAATTATCCAAAATATCAGAGATTTATAAGCAATCTAAATCTAAAAATATTTGACAAACTATCAAATAAATTGTACTTTTTATTTTATTCTATTCGAAGGCCGTTATATTATTAGAAACACCAGTGAAAAAATTACTGTGATAATAGCTGTTTCCAAAAATATGACAAAAATAAAATCACACTTGCGTTTATGATGACATCTTAATAAAGGTTATTTTAAAAATTCAGTATTTTATGATGATTGAGTTTAAAATTTTAACTTTAAATCTTTGTAATGATCCAGCGGCATTGTTACAGACTATAAATTATCACAATGATCTTAAATATATGTATTTTGTCTAAAGCATACATATTTTTTACAATTTTATGAACTTGTCATCTACCTTATTGTAATGAAAATTTAAATACTGAATGTGTATTGTAATTTGTGAGATTAAATTTGTACTCCTAATTGGAGGTAAAACACAGTGATGCTAATAAATAATATTGATAATTGCAAAAAAGAAAAGAAAAATGTAATTTTTTTAGGTATTCGCAAATGAGTTTTGGTGCTGTAATATCATATGCTTAGTTAGGTACTTCCATATGAAGTTTATCCATAAATATGATATTATACTGTTACAACTGTAAAAGTGTGTTTGTACTTTTACGTCAAAACAAAGCAATGGAATGAGGTGATTTTTGTTATGGAGATAGTTGGAGAGGTACAGAGTGACGTAGGCTTCTTTGCCGTGAGCGTAGGCGCTGGCAACAAGTAGTGTATTTTATGTTAAGATTACTTTATGATATTACTGTTTTGTTGATTGCTGTAGTTATTTGTTAACACAAATTAATAATCTCTATAACTAAAGTGTACAATGTACATGCTCTCTAAATTGTAATACTCGCAATATTTTTATGGAATTATAAGTATTTTAATAAATCGGTTAATTGTATTAAATGAGTATTTCATTTTATTCAACTTATTTATTTTATTCATAAAACATACTTACGTACAAATATGATCCCTGAAAACAACTCTTTTTGGGCAGTCGTTTAAAAATGATCCGCCACGATATACAATAGGAGATGACTGGCAAAAGACCTCCTGGCCGCCCTCGACGAAAGTGGTTTGATGACAAAGGATTGGACCGGACTTAGATACAACTGAAAATAGCGGCCCAAAGCCGCGAGGGTTTCCGTATGCTGACCTCCAAACTTCATTTCGAAGATGGCACCCCATGATGATGATAATGACAGACAAGGTCAGAAAAATTATAATGTAGATAAAGTAGATATATTCAAGATCATTATTTTAATAATTCATAGACTAACAATGCAGATGGATCATTATAATGAACTTAAAAGGTTGGTTGGAAAATTAATTTTCAAAAGTGTGAAATTATAAAGAAAAAACTTAACCACCATAAAATAAATAAAAATTTAACTTTTATTAAGAAGTCATCACTATAAACATTTGAGAATAAAGACGTGAAATTGTATATGCGTCTATGCATAAATTTACTACACAGCACGCCTATATATTTACATACACAACATAACTGTAATATATAACTTACAAGAAATAAAGCACAAAGGTACTTATTTCTATAAAAATATCTACCAGTGGACCCGCGAAAGAAAAATTAAACAAGTTTATTTGTTAGACAAACTAAAAAACCTACCGACTTTTAAATTCATTTCGCTACAACTTTTAAACGGTTGAACCGATTTTGTTCAAACATATCTAAGAACCACCGCATAAAAATTAGCTATTTAATAAAAAAAAACCGCAGCCATATCGGTTCACCCGTTGATGAGCTACGGTGCCACGTACACAGACAGACAGACACACTTAGCTGTCAAACGTGTCAATCTTATAACACCCCTCTTTTTGCGTCGGGGGTTAAAAAAGAGGCATTGGCACGTACCTGTATGTATGTCTATGTTCTACACAACCAGATTTCCCTTTGTCCGAGCCAAACTGTTTTCTTGATGTGTCATCAATCTTAATTATTGAGATCGCATTAATTGAATATGTTGTTCGATCTAAACACAATACACTATTAAACTTGGTAATTTTGCTTTCAAGTCTAATAGCACTTTGTTGGTGATAGCTGTTGGGTTACATGTTTGATATAAATGTTTGTGAAAAATGAAGATTTTGATTATAGTGTTAATCTTGATTAAATATGCTAATGCTGGTGATCCAACACCGATCGTTTTATGGCATGGAATGGGTAAGTCAAATCTTATTAATCCATACTAATATTACAAATGCGAAAGTCTGCATTTGTAAATTTTGTATTAGGTTAATGAGCCAATGACAGAGTTAGTCAAAATGTAGTTAAGTAATTATCGCAACTAAACGATTACTCGCATAAATTAAAATCATGACTGATAAAAAAGTCTAAATTCAAATTCTTTTTCATCTGAGCGTTTCATGTTTATTAATTATAAACATTACTAGGAAATAGGATATTTTGTCCGGTAGGTGACACCTGCTGCGTAGTCTACAGCGTCGGAGGATATAAATATTTGCTTGAAAAAGCCATACCAGGAGTCTATGTCATGTCTATAAAAGTTGGAAGTACAACATTCGAGGACCTGTACAATAGTTACTTCATGGACCCTAACGAGCAAATTAAAAACGCTTGTAAGACGATAGAGGAAGACCCCAAGTTAAAAAACGGATTTAATGCTATCGGCTTTTCACAAGGAGGTCAATTCCTGTAAGATTTTTTTATGGTATCTTTTCCTTTTTTGTCTCTATTTACAGTATCTACTTATCTGGTCTGATTTAGCAGACAAGTAAGCTGTAAGAGTAGGTAATTATAAAAATAGGTGTCAAGTCCCGTATGTATGTATACATACCTACATATGTATAGGTACACATGTATACATACCTACATATGTTTAGTTTTTTTTTCGCGCTTCAATTCTTCTTTGCGAGTCGAAGAGTTTAGAACATTATTTTTCCTTCTGTAATGAATTTACAGATTTTGCATTTTTAAATTTGATTTTATTCCGTTCATTATTTATTTTAATATTGTTCTGTATTTTAATATGTTTAGTCGAGCACTTATACAGCGATGTGGCCACAAAATGGGGCGAGTCAAGAACCTGATCACCCTTGGCAGCCAGCATCAAGGAGTGTACGGAAGCCCTCACTGTGGAGCCCTGGTTGTCAAGTCCTGTACTTACATACGCGAACTCATCGATAAGGCTCCTTATGCACCGTAAGTTTAAAGTTACAGTTGTGTGAAATAGGTACCTACTTGTTTGAAAGTTGTAATAATTAGATTTTTATTGAATACAGATCTAGGTACCTAGTAATCACGTCTTTATTTCCTTAAAAGGTAGATAGAGGCAATATTTGTCTCTGAAGGTTAGTTAAAATTTGGTTATAAAGCGAACTTATTGGTGGAATTGAGATTCTGAAATACTTAAAGACAGTTTCCATCGCCTATGAGAATAATCTTGTGAAAATAGAACTAGCGATTAGCAACCATATCTGCTTCTCACGGTATAGATACAGACACATATTAGCTGTGCGTATATAATGATTTAAGTATATTATTAGTTTTGATATTTTTTTCAGTTGGGTCCAACGCGACCTCGTCCTAGCTACATACTGGCACGAACCGCTCCATGAACAAGAATACAAAAATAACAGCATTTTTCTCTCGGATATCAACAACGAACTGTCTATAAACCAGACGTATAATGATAACCTGAATAAATTAGACCATTTTGTGATGGTCATGTTTAACAATGACACCGTCACCCAGCCTAGAGAGAGCTCTTGGTTTGGGTTCTACAAACCTGGACAGGATCAAGTTTTACAGACTTTGCAAGAGTCTGATCTATACAAAGAGGTAATTACTCTAAGAGTCAAAGAGTCCAAGAGTCCATTCCTGAAATAGCTCATATGATTGACGATGATATGTATGGCTTATGGTCAGAACAAGGTAGGGTGACCGAAAGTGGACCAGATTTATGAATCTATCTAGCATTTGAGGTCTATGTTATGAGCTTCGACCGCTTTCGGTATTGTGAGATACAATTGTCCGAAACATTTAAATTTCATGAGTACTTTATGCTAATTTGACCATAGATAAAAATGCACATGTTAAAAGCATAGATTTAGTAAGTACTTGGTTTTACGGAGTACCTACTAATTCCATGGTTAAAGCCAACCATAGATAGATGTTTTTTGATCTGACACTATCTGACATAAATGTTAACAATAACACACTCGATATGATGATGAAGAGTAACACTGACACCAGAAAGTGCTCGAAAGATGTGAAAAAATAACACGAAAAACGTTTTTTCAGGACCGCATCGGCCTTAAGAAAATGGACGAGGCTGGAAAACTAGTCTTTCTATCGACTCCCGGAGATCATTTGAGGGTTTCGAAGAAATGGTTCATTGAAAATATCGTCAAAGTTTACTTATCTCCACAATAGTTCATATTTCTAGCGGATTATTCCATTAAAATTTAATTAGCTTCTTATCTTACTAAATAAGTTGGTCAAGTATATTGCAGTTGTGTAATGTAATTGTAATAGAAATTATCTCAGATGGGTTGAAAATTTATTAAACATTGTTAAGTTACTTAAACGAGAACGGCTTATAAGATATCTACGATATCTAGCGCCTAAGTATCTTCCCCTTAATTTAATACTTATATTCTGCGGGTTGAAAATGGGAACTAAGTAATAGATAATCCGATCGAAGATTAAACTTTTTCGTCAATAACGATTTATTTATATTTCAGTAATAACAACTATGTAACATACATTGCACAACAAGAACACCTAAATCACAAACATTCAAATTCTAACCGCATATTTCTCAACAACACTTCAAACATAATAAGTGTGAATGAAACCTATTCTACACTTCTCACATTTTCGCACTTTTGGATTTTTCAAATATTAATATAATGGTTTCAGGAGAGATTTCATTGTTGGATATGTTTTTAGTATTGATGCAAGTTCGAAGCGTGATGTATTTCTATGAAGTAGGATTGGCTTCCGAGCTTTACGTCGCCAACGTTGGTTTCATAGAAATAAGTCGAATCACCACGACACGTAGCTTGCTTCTTTACACCTTAAGGGGTCGCCACAGAGGCAGGCACAATGATTTCATCCAAGTGATCTTGAATTGGCGATCTCTATTAGGAGGAGACATAATCTCTGGACACAACGAGCCAGGCGCCATGGGCCAACTGCTGTCTACATGAATTATTGTTGAACATTTGTGGTTAGCAACCCCTTTCTACTCATTTCTCCCAATATCACTCGATGAGGCTCTCCAATTCGACCTGCCGTTGCTTCCTCGCGATCCTGTCCGGTCTGTCATCGGTCTTGGCGTCCACGTAAACCCTGACGAGACAGTTGTACTTGGAGCTTCGCTTGACGAACGGAGCGTGCGGGCCTCGCAGCTTGTGGAGAGGAAACTTCACGATACACTGCATCATGTTGCGCTCGGCGATTTTGTAGCTGAAATATAATAAATAAATATATTAGGACAAATCACACAGATTGAGCTAGCCCCAAAGTAAGTTCGAGACTTGTGTTATGGGATACTAACTCAACGATACTATATTTTATAACAAATACATATATAGATAAACATCCAAGACCCGGGCCAATCAGAAAAAGATCATTTTCCATCATGACCCGACCGGGGATCGAACCCGGGACCTCTCGGTTCAGTGGCAAGAACTTTACCACTGCGCCACTGAGGTCGTCATAATGAAATTTATATGGTAGATGACCATGTATATCGTCGACTTTATGTTATATCAGGTTGTTTCGTAAATTGGACGTTTACCAATTAACCGGCAGCTGTGACCGGGGCCTACTCGCTCCCGTCGGAATTTGGGGTTGACAGTTGCTTTCTGTTTCCCGAATTTGTATAAATTAATCTAGGACCCACATTTGTTAATTGACGTCTTTGAAGAAAGCAGTTAAGTCGGCAGTAGACTTAATTAGACTGATATAATTTAATTATTATTAAATATTAATTTAATTATTATTGATTTAATTTATATTATTAAATAGACTTAAGTGGGCAGTTAATTTTTGACGTCAATAAGTGACATTGTCATCCTAAAGTTGAATAAAAAAAAATTTAATTTGAATAAACTTTCCTTTGTCAAAAACGGTCCAAACGCGATCTTTACATACTCGCGTTTAAAATATAGACATTGTAATTATTTTTTGATGCCATAGGTCCTTGGCTAAATCCAATATCATACAGAGAAAAAGAAGATTTCTTGTTTAAAGACGCCCACTTGCTACCTATAAGATTTAGTATTGCACTCACTCGTAGGAATTCAAGCAATCCATCCGGATGACCTTGAAGCCCTGATCAAAGGCTGTCTCCCGGGCCTTCTCCACCATGGTCACCGCCAACCCCTGCCGCCGGAAATCTGGCAGTACCGCCAACATCTTTATCTGAAATATGTATGTAATGCAAACATTTTAGCTTATCCTAGAATTGTTAAAAAACATATCTCACCAACTACCATAGTCGTCAACTCTTGTTTGAATAAAATATGGACTATTTGCACCACCATTTTAATAGATGTGGCGTAATTACCTCAAATATTTTCTGTTGCTTGAACACTTCCCACAGATTGGGGGTCTCCTGCATCTTAGCCGTGAAGTTGAGGAAGTCTTTTGTATTAGGATCCTGTAAAACAATTACCTATTTACAACAAGCAACACATTATATTGGTATCGTATGTTATTGAGTCGTATATAAAGGCATTTGATATGCCTTTCACGCCTGCCATCATAAAGAATTCAGGAGGCAAGTAAACTTTTACACACTTATATAGCTGCTAGTGCTAGTGCACGTTTTCTCACAATATGACAGGAAATGATGAAATAAATCTCGAACAAACTCTGAAACGAATGGACAGACTTTGTCTTGTTAAATAGATCAATAAATTTGTAGGTAAATAAAGTATATGATATAGGTACGTCACCTCACTATCCCATTGCTGAGATACCCTTACCTTAGGTATATCTTGCGAAAGTGGCGGTCGTTTGAAAGGCTCTTATTAACTTGTTATTACCAATTATTTATTTTATATTCCTATAGACTAGAAAATCTATTTTACCTGTCGATAGAAAGCATAGGTCCGCAGATTCCTGGAGTCCACGGGAGCGCTCGCGAACCCCACGCATATACCCGCTGTTTTATCGTCTTCGGTTTTCGCTAGTAACGTGTTGCCTGAAATTCAGAATTTATAAATGTCTGTCTACATCCATTAACGTTGTATCACGGGTCTGATAGATACAAAAACGTGCACAACACACACAGAACCGTAGACAAATATCTGCGGAATCACGGGTCTGATAGATACAAAAACGTGCACAACACACACAGAACCGTAGACAAATATCTGCGGAAACAAGTACCCAGTAACTAAGAACCCAACCCAGAACCACAGAATTTCCGGAACAGTGCTAGTTGACCTTGTTAAAGTCAAATAATTACTTTGTCACTTTTCATGTCATAATATATACAGCATTTCTCAAAAAGCTACAAACTAGTAACCTTGTTTCAATATGCCGATGAGATACTCGTCCAGGGCCTTGTCAGCGGTCAGGTCCATCTTTCTGGCCTTCACGATCACGTGCTCCCGGAGACAATATTGCTTCATCAGCTCCACCGCCAGCTCGTGCTGGTTGCTCGTCACAGGCATTATTGAGAATCTCTCCGATTGCTGACAATAAAATGATGGATGATGTAGCAACATTTTTCTTTAATTGCCCTAAAATAAAGTCACTTTAATTTTCTTCTTTAATGAGTCGCTAACTCATCGACACAAACAAACGCTGCGTGGTTTGCGTAATTCGGTAACTGTAGTAAGTATGTATTGTAAAACCTGTATTTAAAAAATACTTTTTTAAAGTTATGATGATGAGATAAGATTAATATTATTTCATATTTTTTTCAAAGTTTTATTGTCTACACGGAGATCTCGTTACATTCAAATCTTGCCCATGCGACATACATAAATATTTAGATAAATTTTTAAATCAACAAGACAAGCGAAGTACCTATATGTTTACTTCGAGACAAACAGTAAGAACAGCTCAAGAAGAACATTCGGTTACAACGTTCAATCAAAACATACAATGCCGTTACTATCCCTTGTGGGTACAAAGCCATGGATAAATTCGATGGCTACACCAGCTGTATTGCAGAATTGAGATTAAATTGTAAATAATTTGCTAGCCCATCGCCTAAAATAAAGACCTAGTTTAAACCTAGTTATTCCTTTTTTTAGGCCTAGTTATTCCTTTCCCGTGATATATCTCTTATAATCTGCGCAGAAATGAAAGACAAAATATATTATCTAGTACCTAAATAACTTGTTTGACTCACCTTTTCTTGAAACAAAATATCTTTGTAACCGAACACACTGTGGCATTTCCGTATTTGTTTGGATATCAAAGATTTGGAAACACTTGTCAACATTATCGATGAACAAATCATTTTTAGCCCTGTTTTCGAGCAAATAAAACTATTAATTTAAAATATAAATTTAAAAAATAAGCAAATGCTAAGTTTTTTTTTACATCGAAAAACACTGAAATTTAATAATAGCTGCCAAAAATCCTGACGTTGTCTCTGCAAAAATAGAAGAATAAAAAGAAGGTTAAGTACAATATAGTGGCCAATATTGATAAAAACAACATTGTCCTCCGGAAACACAGAGGTGATAGAATTCTACAAATAGACTCGATCATAGTTGCACTTCTAAAAACGTTCTATTTGTTCTAAGGTTTGGTTGAAATCCCATAAAATTGTGTTATAAAACGCCTATTTAGAAGTACATTATTAGGTACATAAATATAGGTGCTTTGTATAGAATTGAAAAATAATGATATTCAAAATTTACTTAGAAAATCGGGTTATAAGTATTAATATGTTTGATATAAAATCATGCGGTTTAGTTATAACATATTTATTGATGATTCTATGTTTAAATGATGCGTGTCTATTAAAAAGGGATAAGATTAGCGCTCTTATATTCCAACAATCCTACGAATATTATACCTAAATGCGAAATCGAATCGAAATCTGAGGATGTGTGTATGTATGTAAGTACATACATATGTACTTATGTATGTTTGTTACCTACTCTTTCACGCAAAATCTATTGGACCGATTGTTATGAAGTTTGGTACACAGATAGAATATTGTAACCTGAAATAACACATAGAGTACTTTTTATCTAGTATTCCCACGTAAGCGTAGCCCCAGAGCACAGTTAGTACTATATAAAGTAGAGAAATAGGCTACAATAAAGTAAAAATTACGATTTTTTTTTATTGCGAATGTAGGCAAAAAGGTTTGTATTCTACGAAACCAAATTATATAAAATTTTAATAGACAAATTAAATACCTATAACTACCATATAAACATCCAATAAAAAGTGTTTAAGGTGTAGGTATGCTATTATCGTCTCCTATTAAAATTAGCTAATTTAAAACCATTTTCAAGTTTATTCCAGTTGCACCATGCAGTAACATTGAATACTATGTTGATATTTTTTACTATATTGGGTAAGCATTATCAAAATACTTAGAGACGCATATGAGATTTTTATAGAAATTGTGCAGGGAATCATTACATACCAAAACAGATTGTTTTCGACAATAAGATATGTCATTAATTTTATTTTAAGGGGCAGCATACCTATTTATGCCAGGCAGTAGTATCCACTTCATTGATATTCCTTCAATAACGCAATCTGACGATTTCAAATACGATGAAGACCCTGGTGACCCTGAATCTACAACAGTTTCTTCATCATCAGTACCAGAAATTCGAAGGTTTTTACGTCAGTCACAAGATGCTATGAAAAAAATTGATGAGGAACACGATAAAAATTTGAAGACTAAGATATCTATATTGGTACAGCAGACCATTCATGACACGACAAAGAAAATTGAAGCTATTCAACAAATAAAAGCTGAGAATCGCGACAAGGTCTCGTATAAGGCAGGATTTCTGATAAATCTGGTGAAAAAATCCAAAGATGTTGTCAATGAGCTGTTCAGTGTTGGGGTGAAGCATAAAGATGATTGGAAGGCTCTAGAGCAAATGAAGACTTACGAACTACTAGTTCACGCTAACGTGGATACGGACAATTTGGTCAAACAATTAGTGGACATACACACCTCTGCAAGTAAGAAAGACAAAACATTATGAAAAGTTTAACATCTGAATCTGTGGGCCTAATCCTTTTGCCTTAATATAGAGGTAATTAGGTCATATCATGCACGTGTGTGTCCTGCAAGGTGTTATACTGAATCATCATCATTCGTCAGAGTTTTTCCTCGGTTCCTTCCTGAGCCATTTAGCATTCGAAGCCCAACGTCCGCTTTCCTACTTTTTTCTCTTCACGCTTTCACGCAGTCTTGAGCATCCTTCGTTGTCAGACCATTGGTACGCAATCATCCTTGACGACATCGAACCCGGTCACAGACTATTTACACGATGAAAACGCTTTCGCGTATTTTTCCTCTCTCTCTCTCATATAAGCGCATTCCCAGTTGTTTTCCAGGAACAGAATTTCGAAGGCCTGGATCCGCTATCCCCTTTCCCCTTGGTCTCTTCGCTTTATGCCAACACTGGATTCATGGGACCGAGGCTGCCATTTTTTCTCAGTGGTCACCAACCACGACATCCACATATTTCCCCATTAAGTACCTAGTGTTTACGATAATGTATTAGGTCATAATTAGATAATAGTATTTTTTGCGTGAATAAAATAAAAACACAATATTTGTCATTTGAATAATAATCCCTCCTTCAACATACTAAACACATAGCTCCAACAAATCTAGTCTCGCAGCTCATCGTAAGGTTTAATTTCCGCAGAAATCTTTGAACATACAGAGATGTATCTACTTGTATTACCACTAGGCATTGAAGAAGACGCCATTCTTTAAACAAAAAAATGAGGGAGCGAAGTAAAAACCAAGGTGAAATGGAAATGTATCCATACGTATTAGAGGTGCATTTCAAACCGCGCATTGTACACCTTAAATAATGAGAAAAGGCGTTCCATCTTTTCCAGTCTGTAATTATTTCTTAGACAAGGCATGTTCGCGGAGGCACCTGTGATGAGGACGCTAGTGCATTAGTTGATGACGTCATAACTCGCCAATATACCTGTCTCGCATACAGCCTGTAAGACTTTGAAAAATAGGTGTGATTTTCTGATACCTATTCAACTTTCTTAAATATTTTTAACGATGCAGTATGTAATTAGGTATGACTTATTTGTATTTTAGATTCAAACTGTCTATCGCATTCTGTAATCATTTCTCGGATATATTATTTTGAGAGCATAAAACATTGGCTGAGTACATCTACTTAACCCATCTTATAGAAATTTCGGTGTACAGGTAAGTAAAGTACCTATATATGAATAATTAAGAGCATGGATGCGTTTCATGTCCCAAATTTCATTAGAAATTCACGGGCGATACACCGCGAGCAATAACTAACATTACATAAACTTATCAAAGTGTAGATAAAATAAAACCGGAAAGCTTCTAATTAAAAGAAGCAAGTTACATACTAAATAAGTGTATGTTTGTATGTGCAACTCTTTTTCAATTTACGTAACAAACATACCAAAACAATGGAGTGTAGGTAAACGTGAAATAGACATATGGCTTAGGGCTGTCGTCACTTCACAACCCTTTGAAGATAAATAATTAAGAATCCCTTTAAGTTGAGCGCAGAAAATGCACCAATACCTACACCCCTACATTACAAAAATAGCAATATGTATTGTTACTGCTAAACCCTGAACTGTGTATAATCAGGCTAATATTCCAGCTAATCAGAAACAACTGTATGAAACATACTATACATGAGTATATATATTGGTATACAAACAGTATAAAACAGAATGAGCAAACAGATGAGAGAAAATTTATAATAATAAGATTTCAGCACGCTTCTGTCTCTTCTTTATTTATAATATTTTTTTTTTATTATACGAATTCAGATGGCACAAGTAGGTACAATATGAATCTTTTTCGGATTTGAATCTTTCAAACGCAGGCAGCTACTCACCACTTCAGACCTTCACCGCTTCTTCATTTCTTCACCGCTACAAACCATTCTTCAAAACTGGCAGCCCTGATCTGAGTAGGAAGCCACGTAGTGATTGCTTAATTGATCATTGTTTCGGCAGTTGCTGTAAAATATGAGCTCACTGGACGCAGATATACCCATAGCATATTGTGGATATGCTTGGAGCAGGATTTTGTAGACATCCGTAGCGACTGTGTTGAAACTGTACACAGAATTATCTAAAAAATTAGGCACCCTTCCAGAAAGAAAAGTTGCCTATATCTTCCTTCAACACTTTCATCATATCACAATTTTAATAAACTATGTTCTAGTCAGAAATTTCCATTCCTCGGTACATTATTTCGATTTATTTAAAATCATAATATACTCGTAATATGTATCAAGTGACCCAACATTTGCCTTCTTCTACATTCAATAGTTTTAGTACAGCTATGTTCGCTTCTAAATTTTAGTAACTGCGATGAAACAGCAAGCTACTTTAAGTAAAATGGAAATATAGTAAAAAGAAAACGGAAATATAGTTAGAGTAGCTTTTGCTCGCGGCTTCGCCCGCATTAGTTATTCTGCGATAGCGGAACACAAACTTTCACCTACAATAGTCAATTGGGGGTTGATTTTTGAAAAAAAAATCTACCCTATGTTTGAACGGTCCAACGGTGTAGTCGTGTAAGCGCAATAGACAGACAGACTTTCGCATTTATAATATTAGTATGGATTTTGTAGAGTTAATCTACTCGTATCGGCTTAGCACGGCCGATTTAAGAGATAGCCAGGAAATATTCTAATATTTGATAGCCTACCTATCCATATTATTCTTTCTCCACTGTCCACTATGCATTCGGCAGAGCATCGTTCAGACTAGACAGCAACCGCCGCCGCCCAAATTCTTTATACAGCGATGCGCAGAATTTGATCCTGTGAGATTTTGTAACATTCAGGCCCGAGAGCGAGATTCTCATCCTTGCGAGTTGGTCGCATTCGGTGTTGTAGTGCCCCGAAGCCCATTACATCATAAAAATAAATGTTGAACATCTGGCTGTGATTTTACAACAAATAGTCTGCCTGATGTCAGCCATCTTGAGAAATGCCAGGTCTCTGTGTCTTAGTCGTCTCGTACGTCATCCATGGAGGATAAGGAGTTGTCCTATTCTAGGGCGGCGCCACACACCCATTCACATGTCTGGGTTCGCTGACGGAAGCTCAAATTGGGCTCGTAATAAAATAGCCGCAGAGTTCTAGAAATAATTCCATAGTTTAGTCATAGCACAACGACTCCGGTTTGTAAGTATATGAATTAATTTGATACATTTATTATTTGATCTAAATATTTATCACTTACAACATTATACATGGGGTACATTAATCATTTTTGGGCAACAAATGTTCATTCATTTATATATTACTTGTAGAAAGCTACAGAAGACAGAAAGGTTTAAAATAACAAGTATCAACTCCACCTGGTCCCACAGTGG
The DNA here is from genome assembly GCF_027563975.2 of Plodia interpunctella. Classification (NCBI taxonomy): domain Eukaryota; kingdom Metazoa; phylum Arthropoda; class Insecta; order Lepidoptera; family Pyralidae; genus Plodia; species Plodia interpunctella. The sequence continues at coordinate 7,030,831 of NC_071303.1, forward strand.
TCAGCGACTTGGCCGGCATCTTCCGTGCGGCAGAATTCGCAACCAATTGTGGTATTAAACAATAGAACCTCTTAGGGAGACGTGGACCATTGTGCGAGACAAGCCATTCACTACGCAAGTACATTTTCGTGAAAATCGCTCCAAAAGGGGTAGGCAAATTTTGAAAGAAATATACTTAAGTTCTACACACGTCGACTATTTTTGATACTAGAGCATTTGCTTCGAGAAGCTGTGGCGATATAATGGTTAAGACGTCCGCCTGTGAACTGAAAAGGTCCCAGGTTCGAATCTTATTCGTGCCACGTGGGTTTGTATATGACTTACTGACTTTTGTATCGTAGTTTTTATCGACCAATACTTGCTTCCGGTGAAGAAAAACACCGTGAGGAAATCTGCACTCTGATTGGTTGTCAACTTGTGTATGAAATGGAGAAGGCAATGACAAACCACTCCATTAATAGTGCCAAGAAAGTCGTTGTGTGTGTTTCGTGTTCCACATAATGACCACAACCCTCAACCATGAGGAATACGACTATGAAGAAGACTGTACACTCTGTCCTTCTACGTTCTTAATTAATAATTGTTGTTAATAAAATAATATCATTTAAATATGTATAAAACATACATGTAGGTCGTTATATTTTTAATCTTGTACGATAACAACAAAAAATATTCCAATCATCAAAAAGCTGATTTTAATTAATTAAATTCATTGAATGCTAAAACATCACTTGCTTTCAATGATTCTCAGACAAAGCCTAAAGTGTATTATTTTATAGACAAATCGAAACATCGGAAATTAATCTGATATATCAACCCTACAATCTAAAACAACTTGCAAGCCTTAAAATTGAGTAGTAAGGTTGAAAATGGTTTGGCTCTTGAGTGAGAATACGTTCATTTTGAATTTAGTTGCGAATATAATAGGGGATGGTAGGGGGCGTGTCCGTGGCTCGTTGCAAATATAATCAAGAACAGAAGTGGCATGGGAGAGTTCAATGTTATTTTAATTTGAGATGTATTTGTAAATCTGAATATTTGTTGCTTACCTATAATAATGGTAATTAAAATAATAAGGTCAAATATTGATACGGGACTCAAAACGATATGCTCTACCTATTTAAAAACATACTATATGTGTTTCTCAAATTGGATGGGGGAGTTATCGTCCAATTTGAGAAACACCTCGTTTAGTAAGAGCGAAGAAAAAATGGGCGGCGGCAAAGTGAATTACCAAGGTCTTTATTAATTTTCTAATTATGCACTTAAATATATTTTTTAAATTTACATTTGTATGTCCATCTTGCCCAGATTCGTGCATCTTGGGAGATCTTATGAAGGGTACAAAACATGCGCTGAACAACAGAATTTTATGCCAAAATAATTTAAGCTAGCAACAACTACCTATAATGTTGCAAATTTCAATTAGAACGGTCGACTCGACTAAGAAGAAGCCTTAACTTTTGTGATTACTTATCATAATAAAGGCGCCTCCACCACACCTTTGTTCACTAATCAACGCTACTTCACGTCTGGGCACAGAGCCCTCTATCACAATGCCGCTATTACATTTGCTCAATAATTGCCGCCCGCTCCCGCCCCGACCAACCCCCATTCACCCAATATTAATTCCATCTCGCTCCCCTAAACGATGCCAGAACGGGACAGCAGTCAAATTGATTCATTTGTGATTCAGTGATGGATATGATTTCTGCATGCGTTCAATGTACAGGTGATTGAGGCCGGATAGAATATTGCAATTGTACCTTTGATGTATTTATACCTAATTTAATTTGTCTATACATTACCTAGATTTATTCAATAGACCTAGATCTGCAATTGATTATTATGAAATAGAATAATGTCACGTCTGAATTGGTTATTTCAATAGTAGGTACTTTGATATCAAGACCGCTATTGTTATGGCTAATAAATTTATACCCAAACAATAATGGAGACCCTTTAAATTATCGCCGGAAATAAATTTAATCCACTAATCCAGTGGATTCATCGGACACAGTACGACAACCAAAAAGCCAGTCATCTGGAGTAACAAATATATAATACACAACTTATCTTTAACCTTCTAAGTACGTGATTTTGAATCAAATTTAACTCAAATCTATTAATTTAATAGCGCCTTTATTTATAGCCACCTTTTACCGGTCGCTTTCCTCAAAGCTATTTGAATTAAAACGCCTATCTGGCTTTAGCTCTAAAGATTATTGTACACAACCTGGTTAGTCCTCAGTTAAGGTGCAAATTGACAGCAAGCGACGTGTAGTGGTACTGCGATTTTTATTGTACCGAACACCGTTTAATTTTTACCGTGTGTATATTTTATTATACTTAATAAAAATCGCATTATGATGCTTCGAACACACATAGGAAAAGCAGCTTTGACAGATTTCTTTTTCTGTGGAATAACGCTTGCAACGATCTAGTCATATTTTCATTACGAGTTTCGGATTTTATTTAAGTCATCGCATGTATTGCTTTTACAATAAAAATCGCATCTAAATAAATTATGTCTCGATGTGAAGTCGCTATTTTCATAGTAAATAGGTACATATTTGGTTAAAGATGCTTTGTTAAAAAGTTTGTGTCGCCGAGGTTTCATGTCGCCGTTACATGTCGTCGCCCGCTTCGAACCTATACCTTTAACAGGCTTGCGGCGCGCCGGCTCTATTCACAGAGTAATCAGCTACTGATTAAAACCCAACCAATTCTAATTAGCCTCTGAAAACGTTAATTTACTCGTTAGTCTGCTAAATGTTTTATCTGGACGGTTCAATCAAGATATTGAGATGGTTTGTGAAATAATAGCTGTCGCCCGTAGCCCGTAGTTGTGAATGTTTGACCTCGAGTCGTTATTTATACTATCAATTCCAAACATAATTTCATCAAAATCGGCTCAGCCGTTTAGGCGTGAAAACTTGCCAGGTAGATAGATTTTTGGAAATATAATAATAGGCTAACTACGCTAGCTTTGCTCCCGCGGGCTTGCCAGTATATAAAGTATCCTATGTCACAGAGAAATATTAAATTGTTATAATATATCCTCGTAGAAGAGAGAAAATATTTAAATGATAGCTAAATTTAAGATTATCCATGAAATATTTAATTTTGTTTTGGACAGAGCGAAAAAGGTGTTTATAGGCTCTACATTAAGACCACCCCATATCACATATTTATAAAGTTTCATAAATTATTTTAAATTTGGTTATAAAGTTACGAAGTATTGATAAATTAGGATATTTAAAAAATATATAGGTATACTAGCAGCGCCCCGGGGCTTCGCTCACGTGGAAATTTCTGGATAAAAAGTATTATATCAGGTTATTATTACTATGTGTTATTCCAGGTTATATTCTACCTGTTATCTACCAAATTTCATAACAATTGATCCAGTAGATTTTGCGTGAAAGAGACAAACACACATACATACACACATCCTCACAAAATTTCGCATTTATAATATCAGTAGGATTATCTTTGCAGCTGTGTTGAACCCTGAAAACCTGTGGCAATGGAGTTTGATTTCGAACGAATTCTTAATTATTCGGATCAAACGAGTTCGTGGCGAACACGGTTATTTTGAGGAGTGCGAACAGGTTTTTTTTAACCTTTTTGGTTTTTCCAACGTTGGGCTAACTTTTACGAGTTTTTCGTCGATGGGGTTTTCTTTAATTTTGCTAATTGAGTGGACGGTGGTCGTGTGGTGTGTAGAACTTTAGATATAGCGATACTCGTGTTTTGTATAATTTCTAGTGTGAAAGCCCTTTTCTATGAGAACGTATTGAACGAGAAAAATCATATTAATTAATTACAATATAACAACCTATAAAACTGATTTTCTTACTATACGCAGCTAATTTGAACAGCACACTCAAGTAAAACAAGTAAATAATGAAAAAAAACACCTTTTGTTAAAATCTAGCGAAATCCTGGCGCATTATTGTGCGCTCTTTAACAAACTGCATTCGGAATTAAAATTTTTCATTCCGCCTCCCAGTGGCGTAGCTACCGGTGGGCGAGATGGTGCATTGCACTGGGGCGTCCAAGTTCAGGAAGTTGCTTTTGCCCAGCAGTGGGACTCAAACACCTAATAAAAATAAAAATAAAATGAGTTTCGTATTTTTGAATCGTTCTATGTCGAATGATTTGAAACGAGTGATATTGTTTGATAGGCGATCGTTAGCTTTAATGTCAAAAGCGACAAAGATGAAGTTTAAGTGACATAGGATGTCGATAGATTTCTTCGGTGTGTCACAAAATCAAATATAGCGCAGGGGTGCTCTCAGATCTTGTGACCAGCTACCGTTTTTCTTCGCGCATCCATTCCTATATGCAATTAGACGGTAACTATTTGATTCAAATAGACGAATTCGCTGAGCGTGGAAACATGACGTGGAAACTTAACTATCCCACTTTCTGTACCATGGTGGACCTCTACAAAGCGATAAAAGTGGCTACATACTGGTCTCGCATTATATAAATAGCCATAATGATTTTTTAAAAAGGTAACCTAAAACATGCAGAGCTTTAATATGAATCACTCCTGAAGGGTTGTAAATGGGCGAAAAACTAAATTAACGCTAATGAAATCGAGATCAAACAAGTAAATTTACACAGCTGCTTAGATGAGTTGGGCGTCCAATTATTTTTTGCCCAGGGCCTATATATTCTGCTACGCCACTGCCGCCTCCCCAGGACTTCGTACATCACTTTTGATATCCACCGCAACCTAATTGGTATATTTTGTGGGGGTACAATGGCTGGCTGCACGTTCATTCGTTTTGCCTACCTATTGTAATTTTATTCTTTTTTGTGAATCTCGAAATGAATCTTTCACAAAGACGAGTTTATAGATGTTAACTACGTAGCTTTTACTTACTTATACTAGATCGATTTTATAAAGGTCGTTAATTTTGTGTATTGGACTTTACTTGTACCCTATAGAACTAAACATAAGTATTTCTTTATGTGCGTCCCTTGATTAACCGGAATCAAAGTGGCTAGAATCTGTTCTTTGTAGGTATATATGTATGTTTAAATCTATTTTTAGCTGCAGTTCATTTACGCTAAGACACTTTTTAATCTCAACAAAAGTCGCCACGAGCCATAACACAAGTTTGCAACAACACCTTGAATAACAATAGGTGAAAACAATGTATTTCCCACTTCTCCGCCGTGCGGCCAAATGGTGAACGTACAACCTTTTAAGAATTACCGCAGGTGACAATGCGGCGAGGGGTACGATGACGTAATCACCTAATGCACTACAATGTGCTTGTTGCAACTAAGCTAGTCTCGGCCTTAGAGACTATGGATATGTCGTTGCCGACCCTATATGAATCAATTCACGCCCTTTTCGAAGAGCTCCATGTCGTATAATCACTACGTTACCCAAAACAGATGCGGAACTAGGTATTTCAACCCGTTTTGCATAATGTATGTAAAAATTAGTTTCAATTCGATTTTGTTACATTCAGTTTCAAATATTGATCATTCCCGCATATCTGATTGAATAAGCTGCGGGCGTTTCCAATCGCCATTATCCAAATCGTAGATAGAATCTTCTTGAGTCGAAATGGCAGTCAAATTATATTAATTTTGACCTGAAAATGATAAGTGTCCATAGTGTGTCAGGAGAGTGACAAGTTAAGCCGTGGACACTAAGTTCCTCTATTGAATTGAGGAGCCGACGTTTAGACAAAATAAAGAATAAAAAGGTGTGTCTGACACCTAACGAGCGAATGCTCATTCTATCCTCACTCTGGCTGTCCACCAAACTCAAACTCAATAATTTATTGCATCTCATGTAACATAGGTAAATATACTAACTTAGCTCAGACATTCAAGAGCTCTGTGTGAAAAAAAAATGTTATGTGCATGTGTCATACGTCTGGCCTAGCGTTAGGTTATAGGCATTGGTGAATAGACAGATTAGACATATAATGAGCTTGTATAGTAAAAACACACCTTAAGACATGATTACAACCACTATTCTACAGGGACCGACTAAATCTTTGCCAGCCGTTTCCACACCCTAGGGATCATTGTAAATCACAGGTGCAAGACTGATTACTTCTCCGGAGTCGCGAATACTACGCACCTCTCTAATTAACGAGTCATACATAGCTCTGGGCTCAAAAGAAAATTGTACAGAATGGAATATGAAACGCTGAGTGCATTTTAGCACACATACTTTACAGTTTAAACTAGCTTAGAATTTCGGGAATTCCTCTCTTAGTGTTCCCTTTCATTCCCCAAGGAAACCCACGTATTAAATTTAAGCTTTTTTCTTTCTTTCCAGCAAAGATCTGTATATGCGTATTTATAAAATAAAATATACCTATATGAATTTTGAATTTTTCTTATCCATGATGGATTTTGGTTGTGTCATCTCATGAACTGTGAACGATAACATGCCTACTATGGTATAAACAAATTTTATTTGTCAGACAAATTAAAAAAACCCCGACTTATAATATTTATTTCGCTACAACTTTTGAACAGCTGAACCAATTTTCATGAAACATGGCTAAGAATACTCGAGATAAAATTATCTATGATAAAAAAAAAATAAACGAAAATCGGTTGATCCGTTTGGAAGCTACGATGACACAGACAGATACACAGACAGAAACGTAAAAATTATTAACACCCCTCTTTTTGCGTCTGGGGTTGAATAGGCTATCACATTAGTGGAGTAAATGCAAGGTTTTCTTCTGTTCACTCGTTATCATTTTGAGGATAGAACGAAAACAGTCTTCACAACTATTCATTTTTTTTGTGATCATTGTTTTTCTGACATTCCGTCAGAATACTTAATTTTTCAAACTACATTATCGTGTTTACAATTTCATTTTGGGTTAAATTTTTTTTACTATTGTTTATTTAAAGTAGGAATTTGTTCAGGGCTGATCTTACAATTCAGTTTAGAAAATTATCATGTCTTGTTGCATCTTCTTGCATTTCATGAGGCATTTCTTCATTGGGAGCCAACCCAAAAAGAACTGAAGCAAAGTAAAAAATGTTTACTCTATGTCATCCAACATACATCCAAAGATATAAATACAGTGCGCATTTTGTTACCTTTAACATATTCAATTAGTATTTGCTGACAGGAATCAAAAATTCTTCAAATAAGTAAAGTAAATAATGTATTTTCTGTGTTTCTAAAATTTTGTAGAACATTAATACAGACGACAATGAGGAGCCGAAGAATTCCAATGAGTGAATGAAATATATTAAGTAAATGTGTTTCTATTGTGCTGATTCGTTTGAGAGAATATTTTAACTGTTCAGTGCCTCACCGGACTTTTCATTTACTCCCCCCTGTCTCCCCCCGCCCGGCGTCTATAAAGTAAATTATATGGAGCAAACAATCCGCGTGCGCGGACATTGCTTCTCAAACTATGAGTTATTAAAAATGAAATTATGTCTATGCTGATTTGGCAATGAAATATGAACACAGAATGTGTTATCTGCCTATCCTTCGTACAATTAATACGTAAAATTTTGATTTTGCGTGATTGACTCACGTTCTTCACCCAAACTATGGCATTTATCCTACTAATATTATACTATATACAATTATATTATATCAAGGATAAGAATAACTAAGAAATCATAGCCAATTATTAAAAATAATTATGTGCTTTGGGGCGTCACACCTCGCACAATCACAGCAAGGAACACACAAAGAAAAGGGAGAGGGGATAAGAAATTAATAATTCATTAATTTCATTTATACCTACTTAATAAAGAAATGTTGATAACCACTGACCGAGCAGGATGCGCGCTCGGTAAAAATTACAAAATGAAAATTGCGGACCGGCGCCGTCGAGTACATTAATATCGAATATTGAATACATTATATCGAATATCGAGTGAATACATTCGCAAAACGGGCCGATTTCAATGCGAGAGGTTATGCAAAATGAGATGTTTGTTAACAAATGGGATGAAGGAATTATATTATTTTTTATATGAAAACATCAATATGTAATGCCAATTACGACTAATATTATTTTGAAAGTGATTTCTCCGCTTCACGCTTTATTTACTCAGCCAATCTTTCTAAAATTTTGAACAGTTAGGAGTAGGAGAAAGGATAAGATACCTTTCATCCTAAAAAGTACTGTTACCGTGGGAAACTGGGTCGAAGTGGATAAATTTTAAGGGACAGTTGGACAACAATATATCATTCCTTAGTTTTTAGGTCAGGCATGCAGTCGGAATTAAAACATTGCTGAGTTATTATAATTTTAAGGTTTAATTTTTCCAGGATCCCATGCTAGGAGGCATAACAGCCGAAAATGCACGCTCAGTTTTGACAGAGTGAGGAGGATACTACGAGAGGAGATATACTTGAAAAATTGCACGCATTTCACCTAGGTAAACTGAGGTATACCGCCGACAAGAAAAAATACCCGTGGTCCACCCAGGTGAACTTAACAAGTGGACCACGACCAACGCCCGGCTTGAAAAGCTTGAATCTTGAGAAAAAATAATTTTAAAATCATCATTTATCATAATGCCATCGTAATAAAATTTGATTGATAACATCAATATTCCATCTGATTGATTGAACGAACACACAGGTTTGTATTGTGAGCAAAGTTGATTAAACGCAGCGAGCACTGCGCTTCAATGAGATCGCTCGAAACCCACTGATTGACTGGCTTATACTGTGTTGGTGGATTTAACGTGTTGTTGTGTTTGTGTGCTAATCTTAAAATTTTTGACAATTAATGACATGGTCTCATATTTTCAGAGCGAAAATTGGCTATTTGATTGGATACAAAGATAAAATGCTTAATGGTATTTAAATAATCAAACACGATAATTAAATGTCACTTTAATTCAGCAGTTATTAATTACGCGATTTACTGTTTTTTATGATCAATATCTGTTTGCTTCATTGATTTAGTAAGTACTTCGTACACTCCGGTACGAAGTACTTACTAAATCTACTAATTCCATGTTTTGCTTTTTGACTCTCAAATTGTGACGTCACACGATATCACTGTCATACAAGTTCAATATAATATACATTTTTGACAATAGAAAAGTCAAGAGGAAGAAGTATCTGATTTGACTAGTTGGAGAATAGCTTATTCAATAAAAGTTAAAACTATCATATCAAACTTCACAAAAATTTAAATTAAGTGAGTAAATAGTCACATCAATATTCTACTATTCAATAATTAAAGACACCAGGTAACTAAACCGAATAAGATTTCAAAAGGCAAATTGCCCCTCAACAGCCGTTCGAATACTCGAAATGTGATTAAAACTAGCGCAGCGGCCGTATAATGGGAATAACAGTGGTTACGTACAGCGAGAAAACATTGCAATCACATTAGCGGGTGAACCCTAAAATTTTAATCTGCTGTACAATGGCGCCGATCGCTGATTGCAAGCGAGGCGCGCGCATATGCACAGTCTTTGGGGATCGTTTAGTGTACACTGCCGGGCCAATTGTATTCATTCACCTTTTTTTTCTTTACATGGCAACGTAAAATAATACTGTTATAATATGTCGATAATGGTGATGTATACTGGAACAGATCCTTAAGAGATCCTTAGAAGAAATTAATGAAAGTCCCTCTGTCGCGTCTGTCGGCATGAACGCGATAAACTCATCACTACCGGACGCATTTTTGTATGGTTTTCACCTGTACATAGTGAGATACCTGAAGGAGGTTTGGGTGTATAATTTATTATGATTTTATCCAAGCAAAACCGGGTCGGGCCGCTAGTATATTAATAATCAGGATTAAAAAAAAAAAATAACATTAGAAAAAAATTGTCACTAACTTTGCCCAGCAGTGTACAACGTGTATAACCAACCAGGGACGAATTGTTTTCATATTAATAGCATGCCGGGAGCACTCACAAAAGCAAGCACCCTTCTACCGACACGATGATTATGGCCATTTAATCATCTCAGTCATCCTATTACGAATAGACTTTTAAAAAGATTTGAGTATTATATTTTCAAATATTTGCTTTTGCATCTTGTCGAATTATTTATGGCTGGGTATAAAGAGAGTTAATATAGAATTAAAGTCTATTTTGTGATGTGAACGGTTTATTACTCAACCGCGAAAAATGTACTGGATGGATTTAAATGAAAGCTGGTACACGGGATTTTGAAGCTTTGAGAACCATTATGTGAATTGCTTTTACTTCGAAGGATAATAAAATGATACCCTGAAAAAGCAAGATACTTTTATCATCCAGAAATTTCGGATACGTATTATTTTACCAATACGGTTTTGTTCTATATACTTACGCAGAAAGCAACCAGCTATAAAAGTTGTAGGTCATAGAAGTATTGTAGCAGCTACAGAGATCGTAGCAGGTACAAGCGTAGCGGTCATAGAAGTATTGTAGCAGCTACAGAGATCGTAGCAGGTACAAGCGTAGCGGCCATAGAAGTATTATAGCAGCTACAGAGATCGTAGCAGGTACAAGCGTAGCGGTCATAGAAATATTGTAGCAGCTACAGAGATCGTAGCAGGTACAAGCGTAGCGGCCATAGAAGTATTATAGCAGCTACAGAGATCGTAGCAGGTACAAGCGTAGCGGTCATAGAAGTATTATAACAGCTACAGAGATCGTAGCAGGTACAAGCGTAGCGGTCATAGAAGTTTACTCGTAGTAGCAGCTACAAGCGTAGCGGTCATAGAAGTATTGTAGCAGCTACAGAGATCGTAGCAGGTACAAGCGTAGCGGCCATAGAAGTATTATAGCAGCTACAGAGATCGTAGCAGGTACAAGCGTAGCGGTCATAGAAATATTATAGCAGCTACAGAGATCGTAGCAGGTACAAGCGTAGCGGTCATAGAAGTATTGTAGCAGCTACAGAGATCGTAGCAGGTACAAGCGTAGCGGCCATAGAAGTATTATAGCAACTACAGAGATCGTAGCAGGTACAAGCGTAGCGGTCATAGAAATATTGTAGCAGCTACAGAGATCGTAGCAGGTACAAGCGTAGCGGCCATAGAAGTATTATAGCAGCTACAGAGATCGTAGCAGGTACAAGCGTAGCGGTCATAGAAGTTTACTCGTAGTAGCAGCTACAACCATCGTAGCTGGCCCAAGCGTAGGAGCCGTAGGCGTTGCTACAGCCATCGTAGGACGACGAAACAAAATATAATAATGACAAAAATGCTAAAATCGTACGCCAGTGAAATTTCACTACTTGGCAATAATAAATTATATTTTTGTAAGATAATTTAATATTTGATTTGACATAAAATATGTTAAATAAATATGCATTTATCAATACCATAAAGTAATATTTTATTGCAGAAATGAGTTACTTAGTATATTTGGATAAATACAAAATTTATCGCCCATATAAACCTAGATAAATTGCGCAAAAGGCGGCCTTATTGCAATTGTTAAACGATAATCATAACCATAATGTCCTGTAATATTATATCCATCCAATTGAAATTAATACTTTGATAACAATTAAACAATATTTTTTTGACGTCATAAGAAGACATAATGGAAATACGTTAGGTACTGTCGGGCCCGTTGTCAAAAGGGATGCAATCAGAGGACGCGTCGCTCGCCGCTTTGTCCAAACTCATCCGTTTTGTTTTAACACCCCTTTTAACTTTCATACACTCATGCATGCCTCCTTCGAGGCTTAAGTTGGGTGCACACAGCAAAAAATTATATAAGTTTCGGCGATAATAATAGATTTATTATCTTTTGAGTCTCATTTATTTGACGTGAAAGTCTGCTGTTAAGGTCTAATGGCTGACGTAACTTTTAATAATTATTACCATGGTTTAAAGTATTGCTTACGAGCTCAATAGGTATGTAATAAATCTGAAATTAAATCTTTCATTTTATTTAATAGGTACTATTTTACTAATTCACTTTGAACTTCGCTTCCGAAGAAATTTCGCCAGTCTGAATAGTCTATAAGTATATGTCCAGATTATATTTAATGCTATGTTTACGTTAGATTCAAAGCTAATGTTCACTGGTAAAATAATGAGTCGTCACGAATTATTCACGATATGACAGATGGCAGATTGTATTAACATATGAAGAGTGATTTTTATCGTGGAAAAGTTTATTACATTTAAAATTAATTACCACTACACATTAGTTTCAAAGTAAATGGTCCTTGACATTCATAAGCGATTTAGAAACGTACGTATACCATATTTTGCTAATGTCGCATTTTAAACTGACTTATCCAATAAAAAAAACACTATAAGGCATTTTATATCATGTCCTATCCTAACCCTAACGGGCTCCACTTGATATATTTATGATTAAGCAGCGAGCCCAAAGCCCGACATTGTCTTCGCAGACTGCGGCGCCCCTCTGTCTTGCTTCACACCACTTCCCCCTTTCTTTGGAGGCACGATTTTTTTTAATTATGACGTTGAGCCTTTTTGTCTACCCTGCTAAGCACCCGCCAGTGTAGGATGTTACCTGGATTTCTTACTAGTAGCAGGTTTGATTCTCTTCTAAAAGATTTTTGTCAGTTTGCTTAGGAAATATATTTAACTACTTAATAAGATCATATTATTTTACTTCAACAAGCTTATACATATTTCCAAATTAATGTGACAGACACAAACAAACAGGCATATATACATACTTCATTAACATCTGAAGATACAACTATATCCAGATCGCCAAGTCGCTTCACTAAAATAATCCAAATTGCCAGAAACTGTAAACGGGACAGTCTGTCTATTTATTAAGAACTCGTTTCCATTTTACACAACCAAACAAAGAATTTTGGTCAAAAGCGGAACTTTGATTACACTTGTATACAATACGTCGAAACCAATTCGCCCACCTACAATATTAATCTGGGAGTGAAGCTACACGGGGCGGCGCGGCGCGCGGCGCGGCGTGGCGTGGCGTGGCGCGGCTCACGGAAGTTTTGATTATGTAGAGGAATTAATTTGCAGGCGCGACGAAGACTCACTGTAGTGTAGGGTGGGGGAAAGGGGATGAAACAAAACTACCTCGAGAGCACCTGACGTAATATCAAGGCGCAAATCGGCTTCGTGAGTCGCGCTGCCGGAAAATTAACGTTCCTTTTGAATTTTTTTAATTTAATCTAGATAATATGAAATGTTGAAAATATGTAAACGATGTAAATTAAAAATAGACATAAATTTGTGACCCGCCCCGGCTTCGCACGGGTGCAATATTGTGCATGTTATAAACATAAAAACCTTCATCTTGAATCACTCTATAAAAATATCAGCTGCTTAGTTTTAAAGATCCAAGCAATTATTTTTAAAATCATTTAAATCATATTATTAAAATCATAATAATAACCGGTTTAAAATGTATTAATTTAAATATTACATTTTTAGAGTTCATGTTGTAATATCATTTTCATCCCGTCTCGAAATATACCATCCTAATTTGTCAAAGCCCGTCTCTCCAATATAGAATATCCACATATCTGCCAATCAATATAAACACAAACATAGTCAACCGCCACAGAGTAGTAATTAGCAGTTAATCAAGCTGGGAGGCACAGCCTAGGCGCAGTTAGTTTGAAAGCGCATTAATTAGCGCACACCGCGTGGATGACGGTATTGTCCGCTCCGTGGAGAATAAGTAAACACTGTTAGCGGACTAGGGTTGCGGGTTGCCAGAACGAGTAAACATGTGAAAAATTAAAGCATTACATTTTTCAAAAATAGACAAAAAAATACTTAGTTATTTTTTTTCTTGAGAACTAAACAAATCATATCTTCCCAAAATATACTTTTGTTTCTGATAACTAATATGAAGTCATAATATTAGTATAGTATTATACAAAGTGAATACCTAAGGTGAATACCAATGTCAGTAACCTTACCGATAAAATAAATATTAGCCATACCGTGGTTCTAGGCCTTGCACGCACAAAATAACAAACAAATTCTAACCATATACACTATTTAAACAAAATACAATAAACAAATGCTGATTTAATTTTGTAAACTATTATGATAAACCTGCCCAGAATAGGAACAATTAACTGCATGAACATGATATTTTTTGTCATGCATTAAATGTAGATAATTACTTAATTTTTTTTTAATAAGTACTTAACAAAAATTTGTGCGACATCCCTAACTGCCTCCCCTCAGTTTCCACTGCCACTGGTTTGCACCGGTTTATAAATGCTATTTTAGCGCGGAAAAAAAGATTAATTAACTAATTGAGCTGTCGGGACGCGCGTTTTTAATTCTTTTTTTAACTTCATACAGAAGTCAGATTGCTTGATTCACTTCAGTTCAGTATTTATACTCGACATTCGTTTAGTAATGCTCAATTAATCGATTGAATTTATTTCTCTTTAAGCTGAATAATTGTACCTACTCAGAATTCAAAATCTATATGTAATATAAAAGTTTTCTATTCACTGCAATGTTTTCTTTTTTTATTGCACAACTTAAAAGGTTAACAATGGATGGTTTTTAAGACGTGCATATGTTAATCAGTTTTAGGATGAAGTGAAGCTTTAATTCAGTTCATACTTTATTTTAGGATTAATTTTTGACAAATTAAAAAAAAACCGAAAATATAATTTTAAAAAATATATGCGGTTTCAATTTGTTAAAACATGTTTTAATTAAGCGAAAACTCATTTAGCATTTGCAGTCCGGCGAAACGTGGTAACTGCAACAATATTGCCTGAAATCAGAGCAACTATTATTTGTATAGAGCGCACACGTATACAAAGATACGAAAGACTTCTGACAGGACAGGAAGAAAAGCTTTGAATTAAATTCATTATGCATTATTGAAGTTTCTCTACAATATTACACATATTAATATTATAGAATATTGAACAGGAACCTGTATTGTAATTAAACTACTTTTCGGCTTTTCACTCAGGCACTTGTGCCATGTAGATTAATACTTGACGCCCGACATTGATAGAAAGGTCCCAAATTCGAATTTTACTCGTGCCAGATGAGTTTATATTCGAATCTTACGTAGGTACACACATTTTGATAATGACAGAATATATGGATGAAACAATTCAGTTCGAAGCCAATGTTTATTATAATAAACCAATTTGAAACTTAGTTGAGTCCGTTCTATTACAGACAAAGAAAGTTATACTAACTCTATGGACTCGAATGTTTAATTAGCGCATTGCAAGCGGTGGGGGGTGGGTGCAGCCCGGAGAGGGGAGGTGTTATTCATTAAAATGTTTGCGGAAACTCGTTTAGCGGTGTTGCGGTGGGCGGCGCCCGCCCAACCACTGTAGGGTTGTCAAGATACCGGACAAGATATGAAAATTGTTCTTCTTATTATTTGTGTGTCGATGGAGAATGTATAAACGCTACGTTATTCAATAGTAAATACTCTCTTACCAGAGCCGAGCAACTTCAACGCGTCACGATAAAAGCAGCCGTCAAGTCAGCCCGAGTAGAGTTTAGGCACTTGGGACGAGCGAGCTTATGACCCGTTGATTGCGAAGAGAAAACGCAAACATTCGTAGCCACAAACGCACAATTTATATAATGTTAATTGTTAAGAATATGCAATATTGCTATAGAAATACATTATTAATAAACTATATCGTAATTTTTCATGCAAAATTATACTCCTGGGTCGATTTATTTGAGATAGAACTTTATAAAAAAGTTATTTTTTTGCTGACGATCACATTTCTTCATTAGATGTATCTTATGACCATTTGTACTGTTGTCAGTGTACTTACAAATAGTATAAAGGGCATTGTAGCAAGACCAAAACCAAATGTCACCCGAAAATGTGCATTATTGTTTGCATCCTGAGAAATACTTTGGTTTTTAATGTGATTTATTCTTTAGAGGTATCAAATCATTTGTTACGCCGATAATTCCCGAAGAGCGAAGCTTCGGAACGCAGCTAGTTTGAAATAAAAATAAACTGGTAGAAGGTCTATTTTTGATACCACGATAGTTGACCACAAAAATTGGCTTTTTGTTTCCGACAGCCCTAATAGATCGTCGTAGACTTGCGACATCGCGTAATTTAATAGTAATCGGATTAGCTAATCTGTGTTTCTGTTTTATCAACCCTCTATGATTATATAAACTACTCTCTGAGTGTAATTATTTTTGTAGCTGCCGAAGAATCTTATAAGGAAATATCGTCGAAGATGATATGCGTGCCAATGGTCTGACAACTAGGAATGCCAGCGATCGTGTGAAGTGCAGACGAAAAAGTAGGAATGCGGACCCTGGGCTCCGACACTCAACATAGTAGTAGTATGAGAAAGAGAGAGCCTCTGAAGTACATAGGCCTCGCACAGAAGTTCCCAGAAAGACGAAACCACGGGTAGGTATGCTATGGTATGGTATGCTAGTAATGATAAACGTACAAATACAATTCTTCTTCTTTCTTGTCGATGTCGGATTGCATTGATAGATCGGCAACGCGTGTCATTCACACAGCAATTTCTTTTTCACTATTCATTCTCGTTAAATTTTCCATTTGGACGTAAAATTTGATTTTATACACTCAGGCTTAAAGTATTTGCCTATCAAACGGAATGTATATAAGCTGTTTAAATTTGTTAAAAACTGTGTGTGTATCAGCATTTCAAAATACGAGTACTTAAAAAAATAGGACCATTTTAATGATTAGGTATTTCAAAAAATGTACAAAAATAATATTTTCATTGAATGTTTATATCTATAATATATAATATATAGAATATACTATCGTTGAGTCAGTATCCCATAACACAAGTCTCCAACTTTGGGGTGTGATTTGCCCCTATATATTTATTTATTTAATAGTGACGGGTATAATAATAAAATGCCTAGTACAATAGATGAATTTTATGTTGTTTAGCACATTGCCTTTCATATTGGCCATTAAGCCAAGTTGCGATCAATTAATAGTCCAATAGAAAACGAAAATGTATTTTAATATTATAAAAAAATATCAACCGACATAGAGTACATTATGCTATCCGACCGACGACATTATCACACCTACTACATACCCTACTGAATAACAACAAACAAATACATGATAGCGAAAAAAACCTGGGCACAACTTACATTAAAAAAAACATGTATTTTTTTAAAACTTGTAAGTACTTAACAATAACTAGTAAGCTTATAAGTAAGTAATATTTAAACTGATGTCGTTCAATAAAACTATTTCTTGAACACGAAAGTTATTGATAATACAAATACAATTTTTTTATATTTATAATACGCCATAACTTAATCTATACCTATTAACAGCTATCCTCAGACACGATGCGTGATTGGTCGAATCTTTCAACCCCCGTCGACGTTAACCAATCACGTTCCTTTATTCCATTGCTTAGGGGTGGAGCTCGGGGGATTTTCACGGCGAAAATTTTGCGAATTTGAGCAGTGCTAAACCGACCACCCTTGGTGTAACACATTTAGCCCTAGCTTTTCCGTGGCACATCAGTTTTCGTGAACTTAGAAATAGTTAAGAAAGTTTTAAACAATACAAATCTACTCTGTTATATAAATCTGTAAAAAAAAATCTAATTCATACATTAACAAGTGTAATAGATATACCTACCTAATTACACATTGAGTTACCTATCCATTATTAAAATAAATCGTAAAATATGTTGGAATCAAAATTACCTTCAGCTAACTAGATTCTGTGCAAAAATGTCTCATAAATAAATATCTAATTTATTGATAACACACTCGCCATGGCTGGTCCATACCTATCTCCATTGCCTGGAGATCTTCTAACAGAGTACATGTTTGGTCGCCGACGCCAACGACGCAACCGGACGACCTTCACACCTCAGCAGCTCAGTGAATTGGAATCCTTATTTCAGAAGACGCATTACCCTGATGTTTTCTTAAGAGAGGAGGTCGCATTGAGGATCAGTCTATCGGAAGCCAGAGTGCAGGTTCGTTTATTTATTTTTTCTTCAACAATGAGTTACTTTATACGAGTAGTTAGCGGATCGACCACCTACTAAGCTATGCTAATGAGGTGCGTGGCTGCAACCATCTCATTTAGTACGAGACAATAATTGCCAAGAATCTATATTCTTAGGAGGGACTATTCCCTCCTCATCTGAAACGCTAAATAGAAACAAATATATGTGTAATCGAGACTCCAGTCAGCATACAAAAACTTTAAAACCCTACTCCTCACTGACTAAAATCTCGGCAGCCGCCTTACCTCACAGATACGAATGGAACGATAACACTAAAAAATGTTCTCTATGGATCCAATTTGCTAATGCTATATTTTTAATTTCGATTGTCTCACGAACTAATAGGGGGTAATAATGTCGTTAATTCGAAAATATTTGCGTGGAATTCTATCCAGTGGTTGGCCCCTGCTTCCAGTAAATGTACCGTGTATAATGTATCTACAATGGCCGATTTGGTAGTCTGCCAGTTCTTCACAGCGCCAATGTGTTCCTTGAACCTTTCAGCTACGGACCACACAAATATTACCCCGGCGATGATGGTACTAGGTTAATAGATGAAAACAGTGTATACGAGTTGATGAATTCACCCACATAGAATATTGCGGAGAAGTTCAAAAGGCAAAGCACATCATCTGACTTGCTTTCACTTCGCAAAGCGTAGCCCAGGGTCCGATTTTCTACATTTCTTCTTCTTTTTTCTTTCCATTTCACGCTCGGCATCCTCAATAGCCTTGCTTAGCAAGTGTACAGATTCGCAACTGGACAGATTCTCCAGTGGATTAAAATAGGTACATTACATTGAAACGTATATCCTTCTTGACAAGATCAAGCCAGCACTTTGTGTTTGCCCATCAACGACGCTATACAATTGGCTCGGAAATTATTTAACGTCCTCTTTTTATTAATTATAATTTTAAAATTCAATTAAACTATCAACAATCCAATATGAATCACTAAAATAATCACTTAAACTTTTATTTTGATTGCACTTATTTTCGATCACTAAGTTATATTAAATCGAATATTTAATGTATAAAATAAAATCAAAATACTTACCCTCTATTTAGAATGTAATTGTTACTTTTTTTCGCTTTGCCTAAAAGCTGATGATCATTTTCACAATTTTTGTAGGCTGGTGGTAAAAAAGCTAACCTAAGTATGTTTTATAATTGCAAGTATTCCGTTATGAATACATTATGAGTACCTACGTTAGATTCTGCAAAAAGAAGACTTGTTTCAGGTTTCAAATATACTTATAGAGAATGTAAAACATAACTGCCTATTTAAGGTCGGTGAATCAATAATTATTTAACTTAATAAATAGCTTATTATATTATCTGAGATATTAGTATCAAAATAGCAATGTAGGTAAATAAGCAATCCTAATATTATAAATGCGAGAGGTGAGGACGTATGTGTGTATGTTTGTTGTACTCTTTCACGCAAAAAGTAATGGACAGATTGTTACAATTTGGTACACGGGTTTTAGAATATAACCTGGAATAACATTGTTAATGAAATAAATAGATCTAAAATATGAGAAGAAGTATCGTATACCTAAATCATAAATTAACATTCGCTTTAAATTGTATAAAATTATATTGTTAGTTCATTTTTCTTATGAAATTACACAGTTTACGTTGGTTTTCTAAAATCTAAATTACATAATGAAAATATATCCTTGTTTATGTCATACTCTGTTTTTACTCAAAAAATAACCTACCTTAATAAATATTTCTTGACGATGTGATACCTTCTATTACAAATTATATTCGCTGTTAAAAAAAGAAAATAGGTAATAATTTATCTTTATATTTAGGTATGGTTCCAAAATCGACGCGCAAAATGGCGTAAGCAGGCTCGTCTTCAACTCTTGCAGGATGCCTGGCGCATGAGGTGCCTTGGCCTGGGATCACCGCCGCTTTCTCTTCAAGGTATGATGAATGTGATGCCCTGTGACCCAAAAGTCGCCAACGCCTGGGGTCCGCACCAAATTGAACATTATTGATGTTCAAAAATATAGTTATATTTGTGGTTTCTCACGGCTGCTTAGTTTGCAAAACTTTCACATAATTTCTGATGATCTGAAATAAATTTGATTCCCTTATTACTACCAGTAGTAATTCCGTTAAACAAATCAAAATCAAACTCTATACATATAGTTATATTGTGTAATGAAAAAATAATTAATTACAGGTCACGCTAAGCCTCCAGATTCGTCACCAGAGGCCCCTGATTCACCAACAGAAAAAGACTCCCCAGAGCCGCCGACGATGGAAGCTCGAGACCTCAAGTCCCCGAGACAGGACCCCTACATGCACAATGGAATGACTGATCTTCTTCCTCAAATCCCTTCTACAACACACGATATACCCCCTCCCATGTACACTCCAGAAGAAAACAGAATCCTCCAACAACCTTTTCCTTTTCCACCAATGTTGATGCCTCCACAAATGGACAGCCCTGAAGTCGTTCCAACTGATCTAAGAGTCATATCCAAAAACCCATGCCCTTGTGAAAATTCAAGTCAAGATGTAGACGAACCGCAAAACTTGGCGTACCGAAGACGAGAAAAGGACAGCGACAGTGAAACCGATACAGAAATCGATCTTACATCACACTCTTCCAAAGATGATGACTTGAGGGATTCAGAAAGACTTGCTAGCAGAATAGCCACTAGTATTTTCAGAAGTGATACTGTTTTACACGAGTTAGTTCCGAATGATCTTAGTTTAGGACCTGGTAAAAATGCAGGTGATAATAGAAGCATGAGTAGAAACAATATATCTATGTAAAGGACCAGAATTATAATTAATAGATGACTGCTAAAAACCTTAATCAATTAAAATTTGATGCAAATTCACTCACATTCTTGACTTCCGTCTTATTTTTCTTTGTAAAAAATATCACAAATACCTACTTACATAGTGCTCGTCAGTAAAGTACAATAGATAGTAGTTATAATATTAACATGACTATATAATATACCTAGTGACATAATATATAAAAAGTTTTAAAGAAAAGATCAAAATATTTTGTGCCATGTCTGAACTTTTCTTTAGGAATTCCTAATGAAGTAAGATTTTTGGATTTAAGTAATTATTCTTTTAAAAATAGTCAACAGATTTGTCAACAACTACTTACTACTTGATTGTTATTTATTGTTGTGGGAATGGTGAAAGAATTTTCGAAATCCGTTCGTTAGTTTCGGAGATTACCCGCCTCGAACATACAAACTCACAAACTCTTACCTCTTTTTAATAATAGTATAGATTATAGAAAACTTAGACTAGAATTGATTTTGTGAAAAAAAAAGAATTCTGTTTAAATTGTTCTGCGTATACTATATTTGAGACAGAAGTTTGTTCTAACAGAAGCAAATATTAAATTAAAAAAAATACAATATGTAGTACGATTTATACTTACCTCAAAATCTCCTAAATACCTAGATACTTATAATATGAAAAAAAATAAAGAAATGTTTTTTTTTCACTTTTCTGACACATTTTTACTTTCGAATAACCATGCGTAAAAAAATACATTTTAGTTCTTTGATTACTTACATAGAAATTTAAAATGATATCTAAACTATGTATTATATTTTGAGAACTGTTTAAATGAGTGTAAAAAAATTTTAAACTTAAGTCAAAATGTAAACTAGGTGTATAAATAATGTAAACTTCATTAGACTCTAAAATTTATTCGAGTCTTCACCTTCTTCAAATACATATGTACTTAATAAATTGTGCTAAAAATTATGCCTCAAGATTTTTTATATTTTTCCTATTTGCTTTCGCTTAAAGTCAGTAATTATAACCTAAAATGACCTAATTGATATTAGGAAATTGCCTATTTTCTAATGTATATTATATAAGTATATGCAATTGCTAATATTATTTGGAATCATCTAAAGCTTTAATAAAGCAATTTTGCTCGCAACTGCGTCCTCACGGAAATTGATAATACCTAATAAAAATAAAATAAATGCCACAAGAATCGCACATTTATGCGGGACATAAATTAATCAAAATAATCTACTTATATGAAAAAAAATAGAAACAACTTTTTGTCTTAGTCAAAACGTAAAGAAAAAATAAACGCACAGTTAAAGTTGTCCTAATATTAAATTTATTTCGCCGGCAACTAGTTTTTATATCAAAAATGGTTCCATATTCATATGCATCCTGGCTCATATAGGTATAGTATGGACGTATTCTTTTTAATTTTTAATCAAAACAAGGTCGTAGTATCAAAATCAATTTATTTCAATGGGCATGCATTCTAAGTAGTTCCACTAAATATATCACAATATTTTCCACACCTTACTTAAACATGAGTATGATATTAATACACAACAATACATACCTCTAGTTAGACAAGTACAACTTTATTACAATTAAATACAGACAATTTTTTACATTATGTATTTTACAGTTAGGTATTTTTTATAAAATCAAAAGTAATCTAATATAAATAGTAAAAGAAAATTACATCTTTTAACGAGGTAAGAATATTAGAGAATGATGGAGGTACAGTCAAAGTGCATTAAGTTACCCGAATTCGTTAACATTACCGCCGCATAGAGATTCGTGCAGAGTAACTTGACGTGCAGTTAACTGTACCTATTTCATTAAAAATATATAAAACTCAGTAATACAATATTCACAGTGGCGTAGCTATCGGAGGCCATGTCCGAGAGGCCCTCAAGGTCATGGAGCCCCTCGGATACTGACTTCCAATAAATTAAATTAATACACTATAAATTAAACTAGTGAAACAAATCTCCCTACGCACAATATAAATAAACCAGATTCCAGGAAAGCCACTAGAAAAATGGCAACCCGGGCCTAGGTATAAATAGCTACGCCATTGAATATACAGACTGGCTTTACAAATAACAATTGTTTTATATAAATTATAAACACCAGTAAAATTTTGAAACTGTCATATTGTGAAAATTTGGTGTTTCTTACTCCTGTGGTTTTTGGTTTACTGCAAAATGAAACACCTAATCATTGTAAGTAATCTAATGCCCCTTGTCATGGTACTTGTCAAAAATTCCTAAAATTAATACCTAAACAAAACGCCCCACTGACATAAGTACAAAATACCTAAGGCAAACTTAAGTCAGTCTTCTAGATTAATAGCACGATGAAATCATCGAAGTAGTCTCCTTCAACGTCACGGGCATTAAAATTGTCACAGTGAGATCTATAACGTATTTTTTAATTAATCGAGCATATAATGTGACGTTGTATCCACATACAATGTAACATATCGAACAGATAAAATTGTGTTTACAAAAAAGTGTAGATAGAACTGGCTAATCACCTTTTATCTGTAAGATAACAATATCATATTTTATCAGAAACAGAAGGCCTGCCTCGAAACATATAAACACGTAACACGTTATTTTATTTTTACAATTTTTTGACCCATAACGTATTCGCCTCGTGTAAAAATATGCGAAAGTGTGACGTAATGACTTGTTGACGTGTTTTATAATTCAGGCCCGAACGCCGTTCGCCGAACTGACTCATTACACGCGCATGATACGTCGTCAGCAACTGCCATCCTACAGGGATCCCTGTTTTTGGCATAAATTTTGTATCCTAATTTAATTTAGCATAACGAATTGGGCAAATATTTTTTTGACATAATAACATTTTGACATAGGTACTTGTTTTTTGGAATAACTTTTCAATAAGCATAATTATACTTTAGGCTAATGTCTTTCACAATAATTTTGATTTGCATAAAGCTATAGTGTAGCAGTAGGTTAGGGTGCTGCCTAAGCCGCCAATATGCTTTAGATTATTATGCTTAAAAATAGTTATGCTTGTGGTAGGTATGCGTAAAAAAATTGAGCCTAAAACTTTATGCCAAATTAATATTCTGCGTAACTATTATTATGATAAGTAAAAGTATGCCATGTTAAATAGTGATATAAAATTGTATTGTATAAAAATAGGGATCCTACATGGTACTTTTTCTCGAGCAGTGTAATGACGTGATTAGGAGCACTTCCCGTCGTGCTGCGCGCACCACTCGGGCGCGAGCACGTCGGGGCGCAGGCCGCGCGCCGCCAGCCGCGCGCGCAGCCGCGACAGCCGCGCGCTCGCCGCCTCCGCCGGCTGCGCGCCCGCCGACCACAGCCGCTCGCCCACCGCCGCCGTGCGCGGCCACACGCGCCCGTCTGAACCACAGAGCGATAGATAGACATAATATACGAATTTTAAATGTTGATTTGTAACGTTTAGATGAGAGATGAAAATATGAATCTGTATAAGGACAAATCGCTAAGACTTATTTAGTAGCCCTAAAGCTCGAGACTTCAGTTCTCTCTATCATCTGAGCGTTTCCCAGTTGCTTCCGAAGTCATTGAGCTCTGTATCAGCTTTCCTTCTTTTTCGTCTCCACTTCGTCGGTATCCCTTGTTATCAGATTATAAAATCGAAACTTATGTTAAGGGACACTAACTCCGTAATATATTTTATAACAAATACATAAATAGATGAATATACAAGAGCAATGTCAATCTGAAACATATAATTTCTATCATCTATATATCTCGGTTAGGTCAACCGAGAATCGAACCGATGACAATTAGGCTATACAAGTCATCAATATGAGACCAAGAAATGGTGAACAAAAAAGCTTCAAATTGAGTTATTTACTTCAATGATACGTACGAAAGGAACAAAAGAACGGCTCTAAATAATAAAAGAATGAAGAACATACCCAGGGCCAGGCTGTCGACATACTCGCTCCACATGGCCACCTCGCCGCCGAGCACCTGGCTGTGGCGACGCGGCTGGTGCGAGTACATGCGGCGCCAGTTGGAGTACCGCGTGGCGCCCCAGAACCCGTGGTCCAGGTACCACACGTCCTTGGGCACGTCCACCACGCGGTAGCCCAGGTCTATCAGCTGGTCCAGGACGTCACTCTCCTCGGGTTCCCACACTTCGATCACGAAGCTGGAAGGAAAATGTTCAAGAAACTTAAGTCCAGGGGCCCGAATCTCATGCAATCAAAGTTCACTTTAATAAGTTTCTCCAATATTTTCACTGCTTCTGTTTGGCCAATAACATTAGGTTTATCTAAACCTAATGTTATTGGCCAATGTTATTAAACAATAACATTAGGATTAAGATTCAAACCTGAAACCTTTCAATCACAGGTCTTTACCACTAGGCCACCAGCGCTTCGATTTTTTTTTATTTCCTAACTATTTTCTATCATTAAAGTATCTTAAAAAATATATTATGAATAGTCCTATTCCGAAAGCCTGAAATAACAAGACAAAAACATAAGAAATCCTCACCGATTCTTGTTGAGGTACTTCTGTATCCTGTCAGGCATAGTGAGATCTGAGGACCAGATCATGACCGATTCGTTTGCCTTCGAGCCCGAGGCCACCAACTCTTCATCCCATATCTGAAGCGCCTTGGCGTGGAACTCTGCCCAAAGCCTCATAAAGCCTTCCTGGTTAATAGCAAACCCCTTGTTGGCCATGTAGGATTTGATCTCTTGACTCGAGTTCCAGCATTCAATAAAGACCTGATTACATTATATTTTTATGAGATAGACTAGGAGATAGATTTAGTATTAAGTATATTTTGACGTCAATAAAGTGATCTATATCATGCAAAGTTTAATAAAGAATTTTGAATTTGAGACCATTCTCAATAATCTTTCTAGCTCTCTTTTCGTGTGCGTTAATTGCTAACACTGGAGTGAGACTTAATTCAAATCGCCTAAAGGCATCTGACATGGCTTTTATGACTACTGATATAAGTGCCTACACAAACATAAGGTAAACATATATATAAGTGGGATAAAAGCCTCCGGTTGTAACTAACCTCATCTCCTCCCATATGAAAAAGCTGTGGTTTAGGCAACATATCAGCTATATCTCTGTAGAGGTTCCTGAGCACGCGGTACATCACCTATTGAAAATAAGAAAAAACATATACATATATGATAATTAAATCCATAATATTTAAAATAATATAAAACAAAGACGCTTCAAGCCGTTTGTCCCTATGCATGCTTAGATCTTTGAAACTACGCAATGGATTTTGATGCGGTTTTTTTATGATTCAAGGTGAATGTGTATAGGTAATTTATTAAAGTTAAAGTTACTTTTACCCGATCCAAACGAACGTAATATTATAACGATCTATACATAACATTACGTTAGCAAGTAACCCAGTTCATAAAGAACAATTCATAAAGAAGTTAAACATATTTTAACTAAAATATGTTTTGTCTTTTCTATCAATGGCAAATCTTATAAAGTGTGATAGTAACAAAACATATTTTAGCTTAAAGTAAGTTTGTGCTTTAACTTTAACCTGGTTGGCGGGGTTAAGTTGACCGCAGGGTGGCTGAATGCAGAATTTCCGCCATTTTTTCTCATTCACGCACACTGCGAGGTCTCCATATCCGTAATCCTGTAAAAACATGAGTCAATTAAAAATATATAACTTGCTAACAACTTAACTAATAAGTGATATACATATAAATAATAACATGACAATTAAAGCTTTTCTAATGGCAGATACAGGAGTAAACTTTAATCTTTATCGTGTGTTCGATGGGAATATCCGTTATGGGAATAGGAAGACAAGCACAAACACAATCGCAGACTGTGAATCTCGGTTTGGGAATTCCAAGACAGAGTATAATAACAGATACATATCCAGAGGCCCCCAGATGGTGGCTTTACTGAAATTACTATTTTCTTCTAACATCCAATATGACTATATAAGTACTAATAGTTTGTCACGCACGGTCCTCGATTATGTTTCTATTTTATCTTAACGGTATTTCACTTATTACGAGCCAAGCAACCGCATACATACTAATTTTAAACTATCAGTCAGTGTGCAGTGCAGTCGTAATTTCATGTCAGATGCCTTTAGGCGACTTGGATTGTATCTGACATTAGTGTTTGCACGCTAATACACGAAGCGGAATAAATGTAGGTACCTCAAATATTCGACAATGTAGTTTTACCACAGATTATACAATACTTGTAGTAGTGGTACTTACATTGCCCCACTGCCAACCGTTGCCAGCGTGCGCGGGCGCGTCGATCTCGATGATGATGCGTACGCCGCGCGCGCGCGCGTACGACACCAGCTGCCTCACCTCCTCCGTGGAATAGATTTCCGACGGAGAATACGCTCCATATCTGGAAAATGTATTAGAATCAACTGAAGATGGAAGTAGTTACGGTCTACTGGAAGAAATTTCTATACCAATTCATAATACCTTTGTACTTAGTACTGTTTGTAAGGTTTATATTTACACTAGTATATGAAGCATTGCACCAGCAGGTAAGACCCCCACCTGTGAAAGTTATGGTCCCAGGTTCGAGTCCTACTCGTTTGCTACATAAGTTTGCATACCAATCTGACTCATGTAGTTTTCACAAACCATCACTAGCTTCCGGTGAAAGAAAACATCGTGAGGAAACCTGCACTCTAGTCGATAATTTATCATCTAGTGTTTGAAAAGGAGAAGGCAATAGAGGGCAAACCACTCCATTAATATTTCCAAGAAAGTCGTTATGTGTGCCTTAATGACCACGACCTTCAGCCAGGTTAAAATTTGAAAAATTGTAATGACAGCGCGGCCGCAGCGATCGAAACGCTCTAAGAACCTATCGACCCACCTTGTGAATTGCGGCACTCGAATAGACTCCAAAGGAAAGCTGTGTGAATCAGTCACATGCCAGTGAAAAACATTCATTTTGGTCGCAGCAAGACCATCAATGGTCCTCTTAATGTCATCCATCGGGATGAAGTTTCTAGAAGTATCCAATAGGAAGCCTCTATGCCTGAACGCAGGGCGATCCTTAATCTTGGTTTCGGATACCAGGAGCAGTCCACATTTTTTCTTGTCATCGTAATTTGCTCTGTCAGAAGAAATCAGCTGCGTAAAGGACTCTAATCCGTGACGCGCTCCATATACAGTTTCTCCGACAATTAAGACTGCAATGTTGTTACCTGGAATACAGAAAAAAAAATTTTACTAGCTTTTACACGTGCCTTCGTCCGCGTGAATTTCGAAGCGGAGAGAAGAAAGTAAGAAACATTTAGAGCTCCCACGCTTAACAGCTGGCTGAGGAACCGAGACACTCATCACGACAGAGAACATTCATCCATATGCATAATATTATCCATCCTTCCATACTAATGGTATGAATCAAAAGTCTATCTGTCATCTTTTAAAGGCTAAATTAGATTTTGGAAAGGATATAGGTATCTAGTTAATGACCAAGGTCACACTAAGCTACCGCAGGCAGAGAACATCTTGTCTAGATATAATTATGGCAGTACAAACCTACTGTTTGGACTTCTAACAGATATTCCTCATCAGTAGACCATGTCAACGTCAGGTCAGGACTCTTGACAGTGAGGTAGACCACCACGGACGTGTTCGCTTCCGCCGTGACTTCCCCACCGCATTCTGCCCTGATGTTGTCACTGGTGATCTTGGTCATTTCAGTCATCAGCTCCTTAGCTTCTGCTGGAACCCCATTTAGGTTATACCTAGAATGTAACATTTTTATAAATAAAAGCTGGTATTTAAATTTTCTCATGTGGCTGAATACACATATAAGTGGCGAATAAAAAACACTTATATGAACCGACTCGCTTATTATATTGACTATTTGCACTAAGAAATTGTTAAATAAATACGCGATCACTGAAAAATATTTACATGCAACGAATTGTTGTTTGTAATTACACATTGCATTATTATGATGTACAACAATACACGATAATAATGTAGGTACAATTCTCTTATTCAAAATATAGGAAAACCAATATTGGATTTCCCACCATTAGTAAATTATTATTACAGCGAATATCTTCATATTTTATCAAATGTTATAAACAGTAGGTCTTCTTGCAATGAGATAAGAACTTTTTAAGTTGGTGCCTAAGTCCGGCTCTGAGGGTCAAAACGTTTGGATTGCTATATTTAGATTATAATTTTTATTATCGTAGCAACAATAATGGAATGTATTACTTAAGAACTTACCTTCTAGGTTTCTTATTAAAATATATAGAAAAACATATAATTTTTTGCACAGTGCCGGGGCACAGAATTAATGTAGGTACCTAGTAGATGATCATGTAGTATTAAAAAGTTATGTAGTGTATATATTACTTGGTATAAATGTTTATACAATAAACATACTTTTATACAAAAAAAAATACAATTAATTACTTTCGGAATAAATTCCATTTTGACATAAAAGTTAATTGTAATAATATATATAAACAAATTTTATTTAATTGTATTTGTAATAAACAAAGTGGGATTGTGTGTGATATGGAAAATAACAAGTTAAAGGTCGAGCGATATCATCACTTCCTGGAGTTATGACGGCAGCGGCTACACTATAGCCGAAATCGGACGGCTGCCGATGAGAATCAATGTACATTGCGGTGTTTGTATGTGAGTTTTTTATTACCGCAATGAAAAATCTACTATGTACGTCGAAACTGCCGCGTTCGGCGAACTATTTGCTGTTAGTGTATAGCCGGCATTAAAGTTACTACTACAGATAACTACTATGCGTGGGCGCGTGCTTTGATATTTGTAATGTCAGCTTCATACTATCATCGAACGCCGACGACAATGCTTCATGCATTGTCGTAACATTGCGTAGTTTCTATGAATGCTATATATCGTAATGAAAAACCAGCAATGTATGCCGAATCCGCCAAAGATCGGCGAACTTATCCGCGATAGTTTGGAGCCGGCATTATGTTGTATCATATCGCTTATTGGGATCACGTTTTAAAATAATATTATATCTAGCTTTTGTCCACTGTATGCCTATGTTTTGGACCTCAAGTCATTAGCCAATTTCTTCAAAATCAGCCACTCAGCACAACCAGCGGCTTAGCGTTCGCTTAAATATTATTTGTATGTAATGGTAATTAGGTATGTATTAAATACATTTAAGTCAAAGTATCTACTATTAAGGATTAACCAAACCTACGCGCATGCATCTGTTTTATTTTATTTAGACGCCCGTAATGCACGCATAGATACCTACCTACCTACTTTACTTACAACTCCATATAAAAATCGCACAAGCACGTGCAAGAGCGTCGGTGTGCAACGGCTGTATCCTATATCTCACCCGGTCGGTGAGATAGTCTCGAGTCTCGATTGATTAATTATAGAAAAAAATATTTTTTTTATTATAAATGATGGATGTGACTTTAGTCGTTTGAAACAAGATGCCATTTTTTTTTTAATATAATATTAATAACGTGGGTATGAGAATAGCCGAAACAGACGGCCTGTGGTGATTCGTTTGTCATATAAACGGTTGGAAGATCGTAGGTCGAAGTACCGCTAGCCCTCGGGTCGTCGACCTGACTGACACCGCTTTACTAAATCTAAAACAAATATTGGCTCTAAGAATCGAAGACTGGATAAGATACCTATTTAGCATATTATTTTTAATTCTTTTCCAAATAAAAAGGCAAACTCGCAGATCGAAATGTTTTGTTAGCTTATTGTGATGACCTACCCACCTACCCACTTTGTGTACCTACCTAAGTAAATGATTTTGATGTTAATGTATTTTTTATTATATTACCAATTAGGCAAACAGTGTATGAGATAGAACAATATTAGAGCTCTCATAACTTCTCAGAGTTTTGACCCTTTAACGTTTTAAATTTTCCGTGTAATACCTATCGATCGGTAGTTTAATTACGGTATTATTCGATGTTAACGCTATTTTCATAATTTGATCTGCAATTTAGTAAATTCAGAATCAGTCGGTGAGCATCCCAATTTGAGACACTGCAAATCATTGTGTCGTTATCATTAGAATGCATTACAGTGTTATTAATGTACCTACCTACAATGTATTAACACAATTGCATGACGGCCTTACGTACCTACTTAATAGAAATATGAACATAATATAATTAAAATACGTGTTGTGATGTGATTATAAGTTGCACAACTTTAAATTATTTTGCTTTTTAGTTCTCAATTCCTTGTAAGATTTATAATCTAATAATCTAATAAGGGTAAAATAATCGAATAAATGGATAAATGAAATTGTTTTTAATGCTTCGATGGTCACGTTATGAGAAGGGGAAGAATTAACTAATAATAATTTTTATTACTTTGGTTTGTATGTATTTATATATTGATATATATGTAGTCTTATATATACATTTTGCTATTTATATTTGTATTTTATATATGTAGTTATTATTGTATTTTAGTATGTGGTAGTACTTATTTGTGTTTAAGTTATTTTTGCGCCGCACAACTTTTCTCTGATTCTTAATGGTTAGCTGGGAGAGAATGCTTATAGCATTAAGTTCGCCATTTGTTTATAAGTATATTTTTACTTGGAACAATAAAGTTTTATAAATAAAATAAAAAATAACGTTGCAAGAAGAGTTGAGAGAGAGAGTAAAATGGAATTGGAAAAGAAGTAGAGAAAGGCCGAAGAAGAGATGGATGGATTGCGTCAGAGAGGATATGGCTAAAAAGAATGTAACAGATCGCTGACATCAGACAGGGAGAAGTGGAGGAGACTGACAACCTGTACCAACCCCACTTAAAGTGGAGTGAAAGGATACCTACATAGTCGAATGATCATAAAATGGTTTATTTTAACAAGCTAATAAAGCTAAAAAGGTAAAACTTATATAATAGAAGCAAACTAAATATATTATTTTATAAAAAAAATTAGGTCATTAGGAAGAATTTTCTTTTTTAACAATGACTATTTTCAATAATCTTGAATGAAAATCACTCAATGTTAGCTAAATATCTAATTTATTGATATAAAATACACTCAGAATAGAAAAACAAATGTGTGCCTATATGTGAAAGGATTCACGCTTACTCGACTCAACCACTCGACTGGTCTTGGCAAGTGACGCACGCTACCATTAGCGATCGTGTCATGGACGTAATGTTATTAAAGCTTGAATTAAACTAGGTAGGTAGATACCTACTGATGAGCTATGAATGGCATTTGTCAAGAGTACACTGCCGGTGCTTATTAGCATAGGTATATTTAAACATAGAAAAAAAACAGGAGAAAAATAACGGTTTTCTTCTTTTTAGAATTCCATATCCAAAGAGTGATACGGGACGCTGTCCGTTTGTCTGTCTGTTTGAGATAGTTAAACATTGAAATTTAATGTAGATATTCATTTGTGTCTTAAAAATCCGGCCATACACAAATAAAATCCAGGCCATCAAATCAATTGCTTCCGTCAACATCATGGAAACGACATTTTGTGTCTAGTTATAAAGGAGAGCTGATAAAACTCTTCTCCCTCAAGCCATAAAGCTTCTACGATTTCCAGTGTCTATTTTCCTGCTTTATCTCTCTCAAATAATTAATTCAGATATTAAGCCTTGACTTGACAGACAGACCTGACAAAGCTAACATTTCCAAATTAGTCCATTTCTAATGCCCACGACTCTAATTTAAACTATCTTGTCCTATATATCTGGTGATCGATTAAGTAAACATTTTGCAGATGTAATAACAATACATTATTCAAAAATGAGAGCTTGAAACAAAAAAATATTATTAAAAGAAATGTTTTGTAACAGCGCCATGTAATGTTTTTTAAGCAATAAAGTTATTTTTCATTTTCATTTTCATATATTCCCTTAGTACCTGCACTTACATCTGTATACTGAAATATCTGTATGATGCCACACTGTACCTGTGGGTGGCGTCGAAGTGAAGCTAAAAACAATCAACAAATTGCTTTGTTAGGTACTCAAATGTTGTAGCAACAAAAATTAATTGAATGGGTCAACTATGACATAATCTGATAACAATCTGAAATACATATGCATATACATATAGATATATCGATTATTTAACTGCCACAAACAAACCCACAATATAAACAAAATCGGTCAAGTGCGAGCGTGACCGAGAGTTCTGTATAAATTCACAAATATAACATTTACAACATTTACATTAAAGGGTAAATTAGCTTTTATTGTTTTGTACTTACATATTTACGGTTTACGGATTTTTCCTTTGTCTGAATTGCAAGCCCTGCCAAATTTTATGTCTCTAGGTCAACGGTAAAATCAGAAAATATGCCACAAGTGGTCATATCGATCGATCGCGTTGACGCGAAAGTTCTTTAAATTTTTTTACGACAAAAAGACCAGAGTACTCTATATAAATTTCAATATATCTCGAACTAGCGGCCCATCCCGGCTTTGCTCGAGTAATAACATAACAAATTATACACCTAAACCTTCCTCAGGAATCACACTGTATTCATAATACCGCATGAATATCCGTGCAGTGATTTTTGAGTTTATCACGAACAGACAGACAGACGCGGCAGAAAACTTTTATATAAAATGTGAGGATAGGGATAAAAGGTGAACGAAGTGATAATAAAGGTTTTCGAGTTACCTTCTTTAGTAAAAATTAAGAAATCAAAAGATTTAATTTAGAAGATCTAGTTTACAATACAAATGCATACAATGTATCTTGTTGTGGCATTTATCCGTACAAATATAACGAAGAGTTTATAGAATGGATCATCTAATAATAGATTGTTTTCTGTCAGTCCGTTGTGTAGTGTCTGGTTTCATCAGACCAGCATGAGGATGACGACTAGGTAATATAAACTTAATTATTTAAACTTTCCAAATTGCTACATAAAACATTTAAATTACCATAATTGTTTTCTGTGAATTAATTGTAATAAAATAAAAAAGGTTTTAAAATTTATTTAATAATTTTCCTCAACTTAGAATAATAAATAGGTAGGTTTCCGCAATGTAAACTCCTTTCATCATCGTTTCAAAACTTTTCTATCAAAATTATCTTTGTTCTAAATCGATGTCAATTGATTTATTTATAGTAGTTACTTATTTCGTTACTTTTGTTTCTACAAGATATTGTAAGTGCAATTTTAGTTGCACTTAGTTCGTTGAATGGACGGAACGGAACGTACTGACCGAACTGATTAGTCGATAATGACAATTTATTTGAGCACCGAAAGAAAATGGCTGACAAAGGCAAAAAGGTCATGTTTGCAGCGCAATGGTGTACACGGATAGTGTATTTTTTCAAAAAGTAAATTGTCTAAATGTCGAATTTAGTAATTTAAATATAAAATTGTGTAGGCAAGTACTTATTCCTTTCAAAATTAAATTCGTACAACCTTCTGACCCACCATTTACTTAGTATTGTATAATAAAATATTAATAGGTGCTGTTTTTGGAATAACTCAAGTGCCATGTCGGACTACAAAGCCATTCAATTTCGATATAAACAGATAATGATCGATCATATGTTTTTATCGTTATCATAATTCCACTATATTAAACAGTGAATGCCACTGTACAAACCATTTTATGGGTTTCTTTGTAATCGAAATTAGGTCACCATAGTGCTATAGATAGGCTTTATAGTACCGTCAATAACATCCATCCAGTTACCCAAACTCCGTCGCTATTACCACCGAATAGAGGTCCACGACATTTTACTAAACATTTTTCTTAATAAATACGTAAAAGCTATGAATGTGATATTTTAATCAATCAATCAATCAATATAAGAGTACCTTTCTGTCCAAAAATAAATATGAGGGGTCAAGACTCCATATAACAGTCTTTTCAAACCAAAAACTGAATCTTTATATTCTAACATCCCTCTTTTTCCTAGTGGATTAAAAGTGCGGTGCACGCGTGACGTAGGGCTTCGACAAAAATAGACAGACAGGCGGGAGACACCTGTGTTATTATGTCTCGAGCCATCCCATTGGATATAAGTAGAATACATTTTGTTGAACGATACACGCAGTGTTGCAACACTAGAAGTTGCATGTGAAAGTTGGTGCAACTGTGTGCAAACCATTCGACCTAATTTTGTGTACAGACTAGGTACTATGGTTTTACTGTCGAGATTATTTTTATGGTCTCTTATTTCTCTACTGAATTAGGTATGCACTTGCTTACGTACTTTCTTGATAAGATACACAATCCGATTAAAAATGTTTTATATTTTATACTAATCCTGCGTTTTGTTCGGAGGGCATAATGTTTGTAGGAAATGATGAGAGTGGTACCTACCATGAATCCGGTATTTTGTCTTACAAACCTACCTCTAACATGAAGATCGATGTTAACTAGCCAGTAAGTTATAACTTACCTCAAAGAATTAGGATGGATATGCACAGTTTGGATGCCCATGCTCATAAACACAGGCCTGGGCCAGATTCCTCCAAACTGGCCACAGATTAAACGACAGTGGTCCAAGCTCTCGAAGACAAGTGACGAGGATGCGTTGGATGGAGTGGTCTGATGTGGCTGACTCGAGCGCTGGCAACCCTCCTGCCTAACACATTTATACACCCACGATGGTCTGGAAAAAATAATTATCAATTATAAAATGGCGTCATCATTATAAAGTTCCTAGTTTTATTTTCTATTTATTTTCTATTTATGAGTTTATACATTTAAAACTGGATTCATTTATCGACATTATCGACACACAATTTCTCATTATAAGCGCATTCCTGTTTTAAGCCATGTGTCTTAAAACAGGAATGCGCATTCCTGTTTTAAGTCCAGGTCTATATTTCCGAATTCCGTGAATCAGTCTCTGACGAGAAAAAGAGATAGAAAGATTTATAAGTTGTAAATGTATGCTCAAATAACTTACTCGTATATAAGAGGCGTGTAGTCCTTCACGACATCACTGCAGCGCACCAAAGTGGTGGCAACCACCAGCAGCAATATCCACCCAGCCATCACCAACTGGCGAGCACAAAATAAAACGAGATTCTATTATAATAATATCATATAAGGCTCAGATGATGTAAAGAGATGAGAGTGAGAGATATATATTGGTTTGTCCATATAAATAATTACGTGAGCTAGTTGAGTTTATTATCGATAGTATGAATACCATCGATGTAACTATTTATTGTTTAAAACTATAGCTATTCATAAGGCTACTCATATCGGATGAAAAAATATCGGTATTATATTATACTATCGAGGCAAAATTCTATCTATCTGTAGTATTACGCCTAATCAATCATCACTATTACTACAATATCATGCTGTCGATACTACTAACAGTTCTGACCTTATATTTACCTATGTTTGAGGATAACAATCGATAGTGGAACTATAGATAGTTCGACATCACTAGTAATCGCAAAACATCCAACGTCGCGTCGCTCACCTAGGACACCGGGAAGATAGTAAAGCACGTAGCGTGCGACAAATAACGGAATAATTGCCGTAGAATGGAACGCAACTGCAGCGTCACCTTCACTTCCCAACACGCTATTTCTAGTTACACTTATTATGACTGTCATTAATCTCTGGATCTACCATATCTTTGCTCCTTGCAAGCACCGTGCCTTCGATAAGATTCGACGCTCACAAATGCGATTCTCCCACTGGCAAAAGATCCGGTCTTTAGATGGTTTATGTCCCAAAAATACATCTCTTGTGCCGAGTCGTCTGTACGAGTCAATGTATTCAAAAAGTCACTTTTAAAAAGAATTGTGCAATATGACATTCTTCTTGGCACGACTATGGAGTATTTGCTCAATTTAAAAAAAATGGAAATAGGTGTTCTTTATTGATATCAGTATAGGTATGTGGTGTTCTTTAATATAAAATCAACAGAACCTATCACAGCTGCAAACAGATATATGTATTTATATATAATTTTAATGTATCGTCTTAAACTTTTCTGCGATTCTAGCGTTATTTAGTAGAAAGTGTCTTTCACTAATTTTGGTGATAGAATTACGTAGGTAACGTGTAATACTCTAATTTTAAATATTTGGGTTCGTTACTCCAAAGTGACGGCGGAGAGGTAGACAATGTAGGACGCAGAATCAACACAAGATGACAGTAAATACACATAGCAAGGTACCGATTTGTATTCGTCTTATCATTGTTTTTTGTTCCACTTACGAAACAAAAACAATAATACAGTATTCATTTGTCATCTGAGTGCATTCTCGGGTACTTCCCAATCATAAATCGTTGGAGCCCACAGTCCATATTAAGATTAGAAGGAGTTTGACTTATGACCCACCAAGGGAGCCCATTGCGTATTGGCGGCTTTTAACGACTGCAAATACAACCGGGATCAACGGCTTTAGGTGCCTTTCGAAACACGGAGGAGCTCAAGATAATTTTGGTCACCCATCCAATGGACCAGCCATTGTGAGAGCCGCCACTATCATAGACCGAGCGCGCCAACCAACGCGCCATTGAGAGCATCTAAAATTATTGTTGTTTATCAACTACTAACTAAAAAGGTACTTAGATGTTATGTTTGTACACGTGCAATCGTAATTTTAATGTATTTCTTGGACTTGAGTTTGTTGCGAAATAAAACAATAATATATTTCATAAATAATCACTATGTAGTATACTTAAAACAAAGACACCCCTCCGCGTCTGTCTGTTTTTAAGCTTTTTGTTTTTAAACCACGCATCGATTTTTGATGCAGTTTTCACAGTTATTTAGACAATTTATTAATGAAGGATAATACATAGCTTTGAAGGATAATAGTAGCTTTTGAACAAACATAGCTTCTTTTCGCTAAGATATTAGTCTGTCGTGACATCACGTTAGAGTATCATGTAGTATGGAGCGCAAGTCCAAAAATATATAATTTTATTTTTGTCATATCTTTGAAACCATTGTCATGATCACAGTATTTGTTTCGCTTGTGTTTCTAATAATATAAGGGACCTTGAAATAGTCACCAAAATAAAAAATAATCATCTACCCTATTAAAATTTAAAGAGCATCTGAGGATTGCTAGAAGCATGATAGGTATTAAAGAATTTTTGTGTTTTAACGTATATTTTAAAAATATATTTTTCAAATAAATACCAATTATTTTCATACACGATATTAGTCACATAACGAGCAGGTTTTATGATTGTGCAATTACAAACAAACGCAATAGTGAAAATCATCGAGCATACAGTTTGTGCGGGCTGTGCTATCAAATCGATATACCTATAATAGTTCCGTAGTACCTGTGCGTACATATAATCATCATCCCACTAATATTGTAAATGTGAAAGTTTGTATGTTTGTTACTTCTTTACGTTCAAACGGCTGGGCCATTTTTTATGAAATTCCCTTTTGAGGAAGCTGTGATACTTTGGATATTAAATAGGGTACAATTTATCCTAAAAGTACCTATACTTACGCAATCCCCGTAGGATTTGGTCAAACAGTTTGATAGATAGTTTAATGGCGCTTTATAAAGTAGATGGCTATACTGTCTATAAAAACTTTTTTAAATAATTACGCGGGTAACACCACGGGATCCAGCTAGTCATCAATAAATTTGAGATCGAGGTATCACATTTCCTGATTTCTGCCACAGAGCATCACATGATTCTCGTCGATGGGGTGTTTCTATTCTATATAATGTAAAGTTATAACAAATAAAATCGATGTGTGTTACATATATTACAGATACTTATATTGTGTAGGTAAGTAAGTACCTACCTATTGTACTTACATTGCATGGCATGGCATCGCATACTCAACTAACAGAAGCGCATATTTGATTAAACAACAAATAATAGGTTGCATTTTCATTTACTGCGACGAATTGCATTTTTAAATAACTTTATACATTCTATTGTTACAAAATTGACTAGGTAAGCCTAACTATTATAGTTGATTCATTTGTCATCATCTGACTTCTACCGCCAGACGAGTAAGTAAACTGTATCCTGTAAATAATATTCGTAATAATAATCCTTTTACTCATATATATTCTTCGTTTAATTTAATTTTGTTTTCTATTGCAAAGTCGAATAAGTTTATACGCTTAAATATATGTACTTACCTACGTACTATAACGACTCTGTTTTATTTGCTTATTAATTAGTACTATCGACAAAAAACACTTCAATCGAGACCGCACAAATGAAAGTAAGTTATGATTAGTAAACACGATGCCACTTTTACAGCACGACTCTGTCACTGACACTTCAAAAAAAAACATAAAAAAACCGATCACGTTCTGTATTGATTTAAAAATTATTATTTAAAATATTTGTAGAAAACAAATACAGAATGATTGTTCAAAGCTGTATTTTTTAAAAACTGCAATTTCACATTTGTTTTATTTTTTATTATGCCGACGATGTCGAACCGGCTGGCGGCTCTTCGAGTTCACTTTTTTTTTATTTGGTTTCGTGTTACTGGCAGGATATGCTCGCGCGAAAGTCGGCGAGACTCTGCACCAATTTTTGTGTACGATTTGTTTTAAGTCATTTTGTTATTGTTTAGCCGCCAAGTCATTATCGCGGATTGATAAGCCGCGGGTGAACGTAAGCCGCGAACCGCTGTGATTGGCCGACTGAATCGCCTCTATTCGACGAGACGTTTTGTGGCGGAATATCGCTGATCGCTTGCGTACTTAGGTGCTGTACCTCTCTACCACCTTGATCTTTCACGTTCGCGGACGCACGACTGCTATAGCAGTTATAACAATGATTCTTGGGCGTCCACGAAGACCGTGTATATTAAAGTAGTCCCTAACTATAATTAAGAACTGCTAATTATAGCTAATACAAAAATTCCCTAACTATAGTGAATATAATATATTCAGAACAATAAATCAGAAAGTGAAAAAATATATAGGATCATTGAGTATGATGGAAAAAATCCAAAGCAGGATGAGACATTTAGTCATAAGAGGTACCTACGCTATGTGTATGATGCTACAAATTAATCTCAATTGAAAGGTCACAATTCGGTCCAGTCCCGCTGTTTATGGTTAGAATTTAATTTGAATTTACATAGGTACCTACGTATAGTGATAGTGGTTCCCTTTGTCTATCTAAAGCTTGTACTTGAAGAAATTTTTTTTTTCATTTTTCATCTACAAGTCTATGAAAGAACCTTGAAAAAAATAATAAAAATTAACAAAATTACCTAGGTATGTAACATTACAATTAGGTATACACTTATTTGGTAAAAAAATCTTTGGCATAGACAGCAGAGCACGTACAGCTACCGTGTAGCTACTTAGCTACACTAGCGGCCCGCCCGGCTTCGCACAGGTAAAACAAAAAAAAAACATTATGTATACCTAAACCTTCCTCGTGAATCACTCTATTTATTTAAAAAACCCGCATCAACATTCGTTGCGTAGATAAAGATCTAAGCATACATAGACAGACAGACAGTGGGAAGCGAATTAGTTTTGTTTGAAAAATTGTTTCAAACAGTGGTTGTATTCTCCTTGGTTTCAATGCACACGTGAGTGACACGTAATTATTTCATACAATTTCAATTTTGTCATTATCCGTGACTATCGATTTGGATAACTTTTTATTGCCGTGATGTTAAACATAATAATAATTTTAGTGTTTCTGCATATAGCTTTCCTAAACATATTTAACGCAGTTCAATTTATGGATATTACTAATAAATAAATCACCATTGCATTACACCTTAGCATTATATTAGAGTAGCTGTGCCACGGGGCTTCGCTCCCGTGTGAATTTCGGCATAAAAAGTACCCTATGTGTTATTCCAGGTTATATTCTAGCCGTTTACCAAATTCCATAAAAATCGGTCCAGTTTTGCGTGAAACAGTAAAACATACATACAATACACACATACATCCTCACAAACTTTCGCATTTATAATATTAGTAAGATTACCAAAATAATGAGTTGAGTGACTACTCTCCTCCGTTTGGGCCCTTTCTGCGTGAGGAGTCTGCGCTGTAGTCAGCCCAGCTCCTTCAAGAAGCCGAGTACTGCCGATGGTGTACGTCAGGCTTCGCTCATGGTCCTACTAACTCTTCTATTGTTAATGCAATGGTATGCCCCTGTTTCATTCTTGCAAATATTCGTGGAAATCCAAAAAAGTAGTCCTATCGAATGGTTATGAACAAGTGTAGTTCGATGATATTAATAGATCGTATACACGAATAGCCCTTCGCTTCCCGTGACGTCAATGTATCGAATCGTAGCCAACACACAGTGTATTATGAGTATATCTCACAAATGGGACACCACTGCCCACACTATACAATGACATAATTAAGTTTATAAAAATAATGGCCACTAAAAAAGCGTATTGTGGAAAGAAAATGGCGATTTTCTTGTACGAACGATGGTACAAATTTAGCTGTACGCGAGACACGAACAAAGGCGGACTTGTCCCAGAAAGGGATTTCTTAATTTATTATTGAAACCCTTAAAACTAAGTGAAAACTATAAGCCCGTAGTATAAAAATACTAAAGGCCAATGTTTTAATTAGATAACTATTAAAAAAAAATCCCTTAACAATCGCTTATTATATAAATACATAATGAGAAGTGTAATAATTTTTCGTACCTTCTCCTTTGTAAATTAGGATTAAAATTCATTAAATGTAATTTGATTAATGTTGTTGTAGTGCTATTTTTCTCTATGCATGCCCCGTTATCATTCACCTGGGAGCAAACATAGTGACGGTTTTAGCTTTAAAACTGCCCTGGGTTAAATTTCTACGTAAATCCCTCTATGATTCTAGCACAACACGTCAGAATCAGGTGTTGCGTGAGTTGGCGAAATAAAAAATTATTTGTCAATCCTCGCGTGGATCTGTTATTCTTCAGGTCCCGGATCTCATGCAATCGAAGTTCATTTCTCCTATTTTTCTAAAGGTTTATTACAGTTTAATAACGCACAATAAGTTCAACCAAACGCATCAATCGATTGAATTTATTCGGGTAGTAATTAGCTGAAATCTTTTGAAAAAACTTGGAGAAAATTGATGACATTAAATCGGGCCTCACAGTTAATCACACATAGTGAAGAGACTACATAGTATTGTATAGCTTACGTTGTATGATATTGGGCCCCCAATCGTAACTAGCGACGGGGCGCCCTGGGCTATCGCACAACGCGCGCGCCGCCGCCGGGCCTTTACAGATCAAACACCATGGTGTGAAACTCCATTGTGCGATGTATTGTTGCGGCAACTAATACAAAGTAACTGGCACAATTCCATTACTCTGAATGAGCACAGACGATATAAAGCCATTATGCACAATTGTTCGTGTCACGCTTCCATCATGCAGTGTAAATAATACCTACCTGTCTACTACTACCTAGATCCTTTTAGAAGGCCTACTAATCTATACTATTATTATAAAGAGAAAAGCGTTTGTGAGTTTGTATGTTTAAGGCGGGTAATCTCCGAAACTACCGAACCGATTTCAAAAATTATTTCACTATTAGAAAGGTACATTATCTAAGATTGCTATAGGCTATATATTTTATCTCAAAATTCCCACGGGAGCAAAGCCCCGGGTAACATCTAGTATTATATATGCAAGTCTACACTTTCACTGCAGAACCACTCTGGACCAGATTTGAATAAATCCGAAAACAAACATGGGCATACGCGGGCGAAGCTGCAGGCAACAGCTTTCTTTTATAACTTCTACTGGAAACTTATATACATAAAGCTGAATTCCATTAACTTATTTTATCTGATGGTTTTATCCTATTTAGGTATTTTAATATCGCTTAATAATCCAATGAACCATAACCTCATTATATCTCGATTTTACTAATTTCATATCTTAGGTACAAATTACGAAATGGTACAATATTATTTGTTTAGCCGGTGTACTCGTATGAGTCCCACTGCTAGGCAAAAGCATCAATTTGGTCTCATGATTCGGTCTAATAAAAACAAATATATTTGCTACCGAAAAAAACGAAAATTCAAGGAAACTATACACTATGATAATACTATTGTATGATAATACTAATAATGATATACAAAAATGCCATAGGTACCATAGTCAACCATAATAATCATAATATTTCATTTACTTCTTTCTACTAAAAATCTATTTATTTATTGACCAAATCTGTAGCTATCTTTATTGTTACTGCGCCTGCGCACGCAACAACCGGTGGAAGTTCAAGAGCTCAAGAGCTAGCCAATCGAAAAGCGGCAAGAAAGTTATTTTCCTTCGACATTATTCTGGACACTTGCTTTAAGGTAATCCGGTATACTTTCTTCTAAGCTTCAGATAAATTATTCTAATCCTAACCTAACTAATTTGTATTATCCTTGTTAATTAATTTTATAGTTTACAAACGCATACAAATCAAATTCCCTCTCAAATACTTACAAGGTAAGGTACAAGTCGATCCGGTTTAGGTCAGTTTTCGCCAGTTGGATCCGGACAGCCAATAAGCCACACATTAATATTCCCTTTATCATGCTCAAACGCTCAATTGTGTCTTCAGACGGGATTGATGTGAAAATTACGACAAAAACTCACCCAACTAAGCAAATCGAATATGTTAGGTTAGGACACTGCTTGATAAGAAGAAAAAAATATACGTAAGTTACCTATCACACATTTTTTTGTTTAGTTTCAAAAACCTACAAAGATGTTTGTTTGAAATAACTTCTATTACTTAACAATCTTAATTACCTGTAATATATAATAATCTAAAAAAATAAAAATAAAAAAGTTTTAACAGAAATTAAAAAGTATTAAATAGTTTAACAGTAATATAAAGGCAACGGCAAATACCGGAAGCGGAATTAACCCATGAAGGGATCTCTTGCAGTCAGCCGGTAAGCGAAAAAAGAAATAGGTACTTACTTTTAACAGAGTGTACGTACAAAAAGTAAAAAAGAACATAAAGATATTATAAATGTTATATTATACTAGAATAGGACCATTCCATATACTCTCGTGGATGTCGTACGAGGCGACTAAGGTACACATAGCCTTAATAGCTGATAGGCAACTATAGTATTCCCTATGAGGGTTGACGTCAGGCAGGCGGCCGGTCGCTTGTGTCGCCATCAAATAAATTCGACGAGTGTCGATTATTTTTAAATCTATTGAGAACAAAAATATTTTGTGTCAACCTTATTCCTACAGCCATATCTTCCGTTTGTATCTGGTATTTCTAGTACTTTTTAACGATATATCTCGTTTACTAAGGTAAGTAGTGTAGTAATGATTAACCTGTGTCATTAGTCTACTT
Organism: Plodia interpunctella; assembly: GCF_027563975.2. Classification (NCBI taxonomy): domain Eukaryota; kingdom Metazoa; phylum Arthropoda; class Insecta; order Lepidoptera; family Pyralidae; genus Plodia; species Plodia interpunctella. The sequence goes on from NC_071303.1 coordinate 7,074,870, forward strand.
AACCAACTGGTTTGTATAGGTACTAAGCATCAATACGTAAAGGACATAATCGAGATCAATTTTTGTGCCTAGTACTTACTATTGTTCTTTAAAAATCACATTGCAAGTCTATCTACTGCTATTCTAACCTTCGACATCGGCAGAATTTCCTCTTCGTCTCAGAAAAAATACCTACCTAGTTATCTAATTGTAATGTAAGCAATGCGTTTACTTTTCCTTACGTTCGAATAATACTTAGGTAGTTACCAATTGGTCAGAAAGTACTCGTTTATGTACAGTCAACAGCATATCAAGTTACCCTGCATGAATCTCTATGACGCAGTAATAACGGCGGGTTTGCAATGAATTTGGGTAGGTTGATGTGTTGTTCACTGTACCAACAACCATTCTACAACGATAACTAGGTAGGTATGCAAGTGTGCAATACCGGTCAAGTGAAAGTTCCTTTACTGGCGAAAGTGTTGGGTGTCGATTCTGCAATATTAGCATAATCGGTCAAAATATTGTCTCAATGGTTTTTCAATAGCATGGCCGTTGATTTTGTTAAAAGCGTTAGTAAATATATTTATTGTTTTAAATATTCTAATATTTACTTTCTTCATAACGTAGGTAAGCTAGAATCGATTTATCTATTATAAAATTTTAAAATCGTGTCACGCTTATATCTTTTAGCGAGATTTTACAATCGCACTAGGTAATAATTTTACAACGGGAGCATAACAATATCTATTGTTGAATCGAAACGACACACAATTAAGTAAATAGACACAACGACAAAATTATACCTACAAGTTAAACACAGTAGATAAAAAAATGCTGTTTCGCCGACCTACCATTACAAAAAAATGACGAATTAGGTACCTACCCCTTTATTATGTACAAAAGGTGGACTTAAAGCTATATGGCATTCTCTACCAGTCAACCATTAGACCAAACAGAGATAGCAAGGTGGTGCCATATAGTGCAACCAAAAAAATTTAAAGAAAATTTACTCAATTTAAAATAAGATAAAATAAAAATAAAAGTACATGTAATATTAAACCATATAATTATAAAACTTAAATATTTATAAATAAATAATAATATTTTATAATAATATTGCGATGGATGAAATGTGGAAATGCTTCTACATACATGCTGATAACGAACGTATAGGTACGTAATTTACTAAAACATTTATGTTTCCGTAGTATGAAGTAGAAAGAATAAAAAATACATACAATTCATATTATAGCGACATTTAAATGTTAATTGTAAAACACACGCACGTGAATCTTTGTTTTCTTCAAGTATTACTAGGTATTGGAATTAGTAGGTGCTTCGGTACAGAGTACCTACTAATTCCATGGATTAAGCTTTCGATACTATAGATTTATAATAATCATCACGGTTGGATACAATCGATACAATCGATTGATACGTATATCGAAAGTAGTATGACCTTTTTCGATCGAATTATCGATAGTTCGACAACACTAGATTAGATTGTCATTTTTGTTAATGGAACGGAACGTAAATACAGTATTGCCAGTTATTAGTTTCCAAACCTACTTACTACTTTAAACAGAGAGAGCCAGACCTGTGATCTGCTGCCGTCTAAAAGACTTATGCCTTCAATAATTTATATAAAATTTAACTATATAATTAAAATAATTAAACCATGTTTCGCACTATCGTTGTTTTTTGGCCCATGTTTTTTTCCATAGCTTCCATTTAATTTATCTTTATTATCCTTTTTTTATTGTTTCCTCAGTCAGTATATGTTTAATTCCTCAAATATTATCCTATTTATGTACCTTCCATCATATTAACATTATTTCACTACACTTGCACATTAGTCTCCTATCTAGTCCTAATATTTGCTGTTGTTTGTTTCTGTTTCCGTACATATTAATTTCAGTTGACAGTGTATTCGATCTATATTCGATACTCTTTTATACTTTACCTTTAAGTGTTAATGTTTAATGTTTGGATTTTATGTGAATTATGTCTGTGGCTGATTAGTTGTTACTAAAATTCTTTGAAATGGTAGATTCCTTTTTATACTGGCAATATTTTAGTTTCAGGTCGGTCTCCTAATCCGTGTGTGACTTTTTACGTTTATTTTTTTAATTTCTGAGCGAAATTATAAAATGTATACTGTCTCAAAAGGACCTAACAAGATATTTGCTAAAACTCGCAGAGGTACAATATGACTTTTTGTTCAAAATGAATCTGTGTTAGAGTTACATAGAAGCTCGATCTGTGGAGTTAACAATTTAAATTATGTTCATTTACAGGCCTATCACAGAACTTAGAAAGACTAGATAGTCGTAAGGATCATAGCCGAAAGTCCTCAGAATCAGATAATGGAGAAATTATCAAGTATGTATTGAAAACCTTTACTATGATGCAATGTGTGGTGTTTGGAAATTTCATCAGTGTTTTTACATAACCTCTCAGCCGGGAGCTGGATTATTTATAAGAATGTATAAGATTATGGCTCAATGCCATTGTCACGAGGTATACTCCTCTCTTCTTATCATAGTGTAGTCCTAATCATAATGACTTAGTTTATTATTTCTCTTAAAAAATTATTCACTTAACCTATTTTAGAAGTTTGTAACAATAGTGATTGCAATACAATGGGATTGTTAAAATTTACTATATCCCATTAATTTCTTGTGGTTGAGATGATAATCATAATGACATCTATTATCAACCTCTCATTATTGAATTGTAGATAGGTACTAATAGATCTTTAAAAACTTGAGTGTTCTACTCTCTACTCTGTTTTGTATTTAAAGTATGTTGTAAACTATACTTTCAGTATGCCCAAACCAGTGTTTCATTCCAATGGAAAAAAGACAATCCATCAGAGGATACAGCACCATGTGATAACACCGCAGCATGAAGAAATCATTAGATATATAAGTGAAAGTAAGTATATTTATAAGTAAGTAAGCATATTTTACAATTTCATAGTTTCATAAATTATGTGGATATTCTGGATTATCCTTACATATTATAATTTTTATTATTTACAAATTGCCTTTTCAAATTCATACCCTAAGTTATTTTACTGTAAATTTTCAGCTTGGACACAAACAGCATATGGCGACAGTGAACCAACAACACCTACAAGTACAATTGGTAAGTCATTATCTTTTTTAAAATTTTGCTTATTTTATAATGGTAGAACTTCACTCCCAGAAAATTAAAGTGTACCATTCTATATATATTATGAGAAGTTAGAACATGTCTACGTCTATGGTACACTACTTACTTATAACTCACTTTTCTTGTGCAACATCACACAATATTATAAGTGCTACTTACGCTAATATTGCATGACTGAAAGGGTAAACTGTTGAAACTTGTTTTTGTGTACTTGTGATTTTATGTGCCACCTATACCTTGTTACTACACAATTACTGCAATAAAGATGTTTGAGTTTAAAGTGGACCAAAAGTGTAAAGTGCATTCAGAACTGTGACGCCCCTAACGTGAAAAAATTGCCATTCAATTTGAACGATTTAGCCCGCCCGCCTTTCTAACGTCAACCCTCTTTGGGAATGCTATCGTCGCGTATCAGCTATTAAGTCTTTGTGTCTCTTAGTCGCCTCACACGACACATCCACAATAGGATATGGAGTGGTCCTATTCTAGGGTGGAACCACACCTTTCTGTGTAAGTCTTTATTCGTTGTTAAAGGGCATATAAAACAATATCATATTTCAGCATCCAACTAAAATCTAATTTCCTAACATTTAAGTATTTCCCTTCAATCATAAATCAGTTATGCTTAAATCACTAACTCTTATCTTGATCTGATAAGCTGTGAAAATAAAGGCAAACAAAAGATAATTGAAAATTTAGATAATATATAACACAAATGAAGCGGTGGTGGATGTAAACCGAAAGGTCGCAGGTTTGAAACCTACTCCTGCCACATGAGTTTTTATACCAATAAAGCTCTGGGATGCATTTTAAATTATATGTGGTTAATGAACTAAAGTCATCATTTTAGGGACTTTTGAGAATAAAATAAATTTCTTCATTTCAACTTTTGTGTATTTTAGATATAGGTACTACCAAAAATATATCAAAACGAATGTGCTAGAATCAGCCTGACAACCTTTTATTCAGCTTGGCTGATAGTAACTAACTGCAAATGACTTACTGATATGATCTGATAGCATATCAGCATTATTATGTAAAAACTGTTCAATGCCACATAGATCATAAATAATTTATTTTGACATTGATTGTGAATCATAGGATATAAAGATATTTGTTGTCAACCAACTCGAACATGTTGTCATTAAGAGCAAGTAAAATTTGATATTCACAAAAATATATATATTTATAGAAATAATTGAAAAATAATTACTAATTTAAAGATTTTTTTAAAAGTAATAATTGCTTTTTGAAAATATACTATGATACACGAATATTCATGTGGGACATACTTTACTATTCAGGCTCAATGAGGGCCTCGACCTACAACACTCTTATGTTGTGGACATGTGATAGATGAGACGTATAAAGAAACCATTGCGGCTCCCCAGGTCCGGGCAGCTCGTCGCCCGCGCCGGGGCTGTACTACCGGGAGGCGCCGAGCGCGGCGCTGCGCGACTTCACGCCCTTCGACCTCGAGACGTGGTGGGGCAAGCGGCTCTTCCAGAACATCACCAACTCCCTCTGAGCCCCGGCGTCCAGCCGCAATGGTACATAGCCAGCGGTAGCGTAAGTCACAATCATCTGCAGTTTACTAAGTTTTCTACAAATTTTATATGCTATTTGTATTTATGAATCGTTAAAAATGTAATAGAATGAGTGAGACCAGGGTCTCAAAAATATGATAAGTGTAACATTTTCAAAGTGTAAATACATTAAAACTTATTTGGGTGTATTAAACCGGTCTAGTAAAATATTCTTAATTTCTTTTAATGCAATACATATGCCATAAACATATGTTAATATGTTTATGGCATATGTATTGCAGTTGGCAGTTGAAAACTTTTACTTGGTGTTACAGTTTATTTCTGCAATAATTGAGACAGAAATGAAAATTTGTATTCAAAACACTGTATTCGGATACCACGTCCAAGTCCCTGGTGAGAAATCATTCGTATTTATAAGTGTATAAAATGATAAAATAATGATGACAGAGAAACAACCTTTTCCAAAATAATATCGCGCCTTTTCTGTAGTAAAATGTTGCAACATTTGTTCAGATATCTACGATTTAACGAGATGTAATGAACATTCCCAATTTTCTAATTTAAAAAGAAATTGGAAGCTCTTAAAATTTTGGTCATATTTTCTCGACCATGCCAATTAATTAGTTTATATTGTCGTAATTATCGTCGTATCGTATATTTTATTCGAGAAATAAAAAAAATACATAAAATAGGTTTATGAGTTGTAATAATTGAAAGTTCACATTAGTTGTGACCTATTTCAGATTGTAATCGATTGGTTTCTAAGTTCCTCCAATATTATTTTATTAACTTATATTGTTGATATATCATAATATAATGAAATAGGTAATTTAAAATTTGTTACCCTATATACAAAGTCCATACAAGGAACAGACACAACACTAAGACAGCTCGACTGTTATCATATTTTTATGTCAATTTTATCTCAAACACCGTTCAATTATGCTGATAGACTCAAAACATTTTACACTACATATAGTTATAGTTACATTTTAAGAAACATTGCAACAACAAAAATTATGTCTACACAAGTTTTTTTATTAGCAATTTGTTAATTATGTTGCCTGAATACATAAGTTCCTTATTGATCGTTAAATGTTTAGATATTTTATACTTAGATTACAGTTATTGAATTTTAATCATGTCTAATACGATTTTTCATAATTATATATTTCAAAAATACATTATTTTCTGTAATATATATATAGGTATATTATAATATTACACGGTCAGTGGTACAGCCAAGCTGGTGTTCACTTATCATATATATGGCATATTATTATTATTTTGAAGCAGCGATATTATCTTAGTTGTATAAATATTAGTAACCTACAGTTGATTGTGGATCTCAGTAGTTACGTCATATCATAAGTAAAAATTTCCATAAGCTCAATTCTTTTTGCGATTATAATTTGTTAGAACCAATATTCTCTAAGATGGTTTTGTTGAATGAATGTTATTATTTGTTTTTTGTTGTTATAGTTTCAAATATTTCGAAAGTATAATTTAAACCAAAGAATGCAATTTAAAAATACATAAATTGTGCACAATATATATCCAAATTTAGCCAATATTGCCAAATTTTTGATATTGTAGGTACTATACTTATGATAAAATGTCTTAAAACCGGCCAGGTGCGAATTGGATTCGCGCACGGAGAGTTCCATAAAATTAGTATTTCTCGTTATGCTCTGTTTATGGTTTGCAGATTTTTTCCTTTATCTATATTAAAAACCTTTATTTTTACCACATTTCTTGATTCTAGGTCAACATAGAAGTTTTGATTTCCTTGTGAAAGAAATCGCAAAAGTTGCGACGTAAAAGGTCGTATCATTCGATCGGGTTTGACTTACAAGTTATATAAATTTCAACTAATTCCTCTACGCGTTATTGAGGAAAAGGGTCTTGACATACAGATAGAAAAAAGTTATCCTATAAGGAAAGACCTAATGATATTTGTTGTCGGCTTTTCATAAAATTGGTGTTCCATACTTGCTGTTGTGACGTCACTTTAATAATGATTAAAACATCAATCTTAATTATACAGCTTAGCAAAATAAATTGTACACGTTATTGTAGTTGGAGATGAAAATACATACATTATGTATATATTTTTTCTTCAGTAAGTATATTTTTTTATAATGCTGAACGAGCAAAGTTAAGCATAAACAATTTTATATTCTACGCACATTTTTACATATGGCATTATTACTTTTTTCCTTCCCTCCTCTTAATTTTTTTATTATGAATATTTCCCTGATTAATATGCATGTCTTACTGTAATAATAAAATGTTATCACGAAAAAAGGAAAACGGTGTAACACAGAGTGCCTCAGCAATAGTCAAATTTATTGTAAGTGGTTTTTTATATTTAATTAAATGTCCTGAAGATCTGGCTTTGTGATAGGTCATAAATCATATACTTAAAAATATATTTAGTGATAGTAATAGCCTGAATTTTATCAATCATCACAGCGAATACTGTCGCCTTTATTATATACATAATGATATATAGTTTTCCATTTAATTTTCCTATTTTAAATCAGTATTGTGAAGTTAGAAATATTAATTTAAATTGAGTAGTTATAGCACCCCCAGGAGCGATAGGTATACTTCTTTTTCATTTCAATACGAAGTCCTTTATCTCATGTCATCGTGTAAAAAAATTGAGCAATTTATCTAGGACTGATCGTATCAAGAATAGGGAAATAGGTATGCCAACGATAAGATCAAATAAAATATCAATGTAAAACTTGTATTTTCCGTAGTTATCGGACTAATGCGATATAATTTGTGGAAATTAATTGTCAGTTGGCAACACCGATTGGTCATGTTTATCAGCCAGTCGCGTTAAATAACTTTTAAATATATGACCAATCACAATCAATTATGTTATTAAAACTAAATTGTTCTAAATTATTGAAAAATCGTATTCCATTCTCACCGATTGTTAGTATTGTGGTCTCCGTTCTACAGTTGGGAATATATTGAACGGCGTATTTAATTGGGTTGTATCTGCTTCGGAAGTCATCTACCGAAAGAGATGGGTAGATAGCGGTTACTTTTGCTGTTTACTCATAACCAATTTACAAGCCTGTTAAGTTATAAAATAAAAGTTGCTGTTACATGTTATAGCTTCTAAATAATGTCTTCCAGAATGCATCATTGTAATTATGATCTTTAGAATATTGGTTTTTGTTTTTACAATCAACCAACGCTATATTTTATCGCCACTTTGGGGCTACTGTAAGTGATATATTAACAACATTGATATAAAAATAGTAAGAAAAGATTTAGATTTTTTACATTTTTAAAATCTTTTGTTGAAATAAATATAACATCTTAACAAAATACTAAACATTACGTTTGTTGAAATATAAAAAAGTGTTCTATAAATGTTTCCAAATCATTTACAGTAGATCCTATTTAAATAGTTCAGTACTAATTCAGAATAATTTGTCATTTTGTACAGTCAACAGCTCATCAAGTTACCCTGCATGAATCTATGGCGCGGTAATAGCGACGAGTTTGCAATGAATAGGGTAGGTTGATGTGGTGTTGACTATACATAGCTAAAGCTAAACAAAACACATTTTAGCTGTTATTAGATTTGCAAATATATTGAAATAATGAGCAAGTGTACAATACAAACCAAAATGTTTTGCAAGCAATAACTGCACGAATATAGTATAGTTTTTATCCTTTTAGATGAAATATTCGAGTCATAGTAGTTAAAATCGCAGGAGAATATTTTTAGACTGATTTAGTTGTAAAAGTTATGCTTTTTGTTGTAGTTGAATAAACCGTCTGACAACGTTTGCAATGTTTTATTTTTACACCTATGTAAAATTATGCCATATAAATGGAATCGATGGCATGAGAAAGTATAAATTTTCCTATGAGAGTGCAAGACTCTCATAGAGACCTACCTGTGGTTCTATGTAGAGACATACGTCGGAGCCCAGGGTACCTACGCTTTCGAACTTTTAAAGAAAGTTGAAGTTCTGTACTATACTTCTATCCTGGCTTATCTCCTTACTTAATGGTACCTACGCTTTCGAACTTTTAAAGTTGAAGTTCTGTACTATACTTCTATCCTGGAGGCGCAGGATAAAGTAGGATATTAATCCTACTTTATCCTGCGCCTGCGCCTATTCCTATGGATTGTAAGGATTATTTCTTTTTCTATGCAAACCTTATATAAATAAGTGGGTAGTTAAAAGGCATCGAAATAGTAAATTCTTATGAATGGAGATACATACTTTTCTTTCCTTTTTTCTTTTCTGTTGATCTATGATTCCTAACGCTGTAGTGGTTTCATGGAATTAGTACGAAGTACCTACTAATTCCATGAGTGGATTATATTCCTACATATTAAGAAAGGACCCCGCGCGCAGTTATTCCTATACTTTCAAGACGTTCTTGACATGGAATTAGTAGGTACTCCGACATTATAATCATGGTTCTTGGTAAAGGGTAAGAAAAGAACTATGTTTGTCAGTGGACATTGTCAAGGTAATTTTATTATCGGCGTTGACATAGTGACAAAGAAAACAGAAAGTCGTAACGAATTTCTTAGAGGAAATGCAAAAAATAATTAACAATGACCATATGTTTTCTCCGGAGAATTTAAAGTATGTGGAAATTAACAACAACAAGCTTCCGGTACTTAGTCCTTTTCGTATTCGTAATTTCATAGGTAACTAGTAGGTACCAAAAGTAGTACTTAGTAACTGTTGGCCAACTTTAGCTCCCTACTCACGCACGTAACGCATAAAAAAATTCAGTTTCAGTACCTAGCGAAAATTATACAGAAATTCTGAAGTACCTACACACGTAAGTTGTAAGAAAAAAAATTGTTGACGATATACTACAAAATTGCCTAATTTAAGAAAATAGATTTTTGACAACTCAACTCAGCTTGTTGCTGTGGCACAACCAAATCGTCGCCGTTTTTAGCAGGCTACATACATACTTACTGTGTTAAAGTCACTACAAAAACGGTCTAAATTTTAACCCTAACGTCTAAAGGTTACCCGCTCAGAATGAAACGGCACAACTATAGGGTAGGGGAGGATATAATATAAATCTAAAGGTATATACGTTGCTATGTTTCGTTATGCTGTTACATATTGTACTTAATCTTTTAGTCCGTGTTTTTTGCTTGGCCAGTCCGACCGCCAGACCCAATTCCTGAGCGGTCTTGCGAACGCCCGCAGTCTACTGAAGAGCCTCGAGCACAGCATACAGAGGACGGGCAAGTATGAGCAGCAGCTGCTGCGGTGCAGAGCTAAGCATGCGCACGCGCACAGCGTCGGCGAGTGGTGCGCCAGCGAAGGACAAGAGAAAGCCAAGGCTGCTGGTGGGTGCCGTACTGGCTTGAGGTTTCCTGGATTTTTCGAAAATTATAGTCTTTTTGAATTGATGAATACGGAATCATCAATCAAAAAAGTCTTCCCTGTTCTCTGATCGGTTCGATAGTCTAGCTACCTAGCTACTTAAGTAAAATAGTCAAGGGTGAGTCACAGGCACAGGAAATGAACAAAATGTTAATGTTACAGCTCATTTTCACTCACTCAGCTTGTGCCATGACGAAGAGCCATTACGCTGATTTTCAGTGATACCAAACAAGTCCGCGAACCTTGTACGATTATATTATTAAAATAGCAATGTCAAGATGGATGAACATTATCAATGACTGGGAGGAAAATACAACAAATAACTATAACAACTTTAAAATATGAAAGATGAAACGAATAAAAATAATAATATTCTATTTGGGTATTATCACAGTACGGCACGGCTATGTATCTGATTGAGCATTTAATAAAAACAATTTAAGATTTCACTTAAATGAAGTGACAGATTTAGTTTCTAATTGAAGGCGGCAAATTGTTTTGTGGCCGCATAACGAAAGCTGGCACAAAATGCAGACGTACTGTGCTGAGGTACTAATAAGACAGGAGAAATTCTCATTTTACCCTGTTTTAACTATAACACGCAAAAAATATCCACCGACAAAAAATGACTACCGCTCCGGATGGTACCTGGTTCAAAGGCTATCAATTACTATCCAACATACTATACTATACTACTTTTGAACCGGGTACAATTCGGGGTGGCATTTTTGATTGACATTGCAATTATATGTTTTTTTGTGTTAGTATAATAATGTTGATTTTTAATAATAAATACTTGAAATACGCAAAAAATAAAAGTGGCGTGGATGGATTTGGTAACAATAACGTGCGCAGGTATTTTGGACACGTTGGACCATTTTCTGAGTTCGTGCCAACATGCAATGACAGAAAATATTGTCTGCATAATACATTTTCGACAGGACTAGTGTTTCGCACAGCTTAATGCGCATTTCCGTACTAAGACATGCACGAATGCGATAGAGAACACTAAGACGATAAAAGCAGTTTCGCATAATATGTAAAATATGTCCTTCAAATTGCAACCGTCCATCCATTTCCAAGCCTAAGTTCCGAACCTGCGTGACGATTGGAAGGCGAGCTTGACCAATAAAAATGTGGGGATCAAGAGCAGTAACATCAGATATTATTTTTTTGCAAAAGTAACTTAGTGGTGTTATGGTTAACAGGTACAGTATATTCAAGAAGTCCAGCAGACTTGTCTCAAACTTGGTCTTCAGTAAGCATCGTTTGTCTACAATATCAGTAAGTGCAATATTTATGCAATTGAAATAATTATGCTTAGTAATCATTAAAAATTACTTTTACTAAATATATTCTAGATACAGAAGATAACTATGTAGGTAAGACCAAACTTCCCAAATATATCTTAGTTGCGTGCAATGTAAAATCGATTCCCTATATCAATTTATTCTACTACCAGATACGAAGAACTGTCAAAGCGCTACGAAGCCTTGCTGAAAGCGTATGACGACCGCTGCAGTGCTGTAAATTCGCGCGACATCGCATTAGAAAACCTGCAGCGCTGCTTGGATGCCACTCGGGCGGAGTTGAAGCAGGCACACCAGTCCCTCTTAGCTGTGGGGGAGAAATTTTTGGAGCTCAAAGACAAGAAGAAATCTGAAGTATTTTCAGCATTCCTTTTGACATTAAGTTGAGGAACTACAAAAAGAATGCTGAATAAATGAAAAGTGTCTCCTATTTCTTCCATTTATCTCTGTCTAAAGCAACACTCGAATCTAGAGAAATTTTCAGAGAAAAGCCGCGAAATCTTGTTTTATACCTTCCTCTGTCGTGAGACAGTAAAATTACAAGGACGATTTAATGAGCTTTTGACGCAACATTTTCTTGATCACCCGGTGACAATACATTTTTATTTTTTCGTGATCTTATGTGCACCCTGTGTCGGCTCCCAAAGAAGGAATTCCTCAAGGATTTTCTGCAGGGACATGATTTTTTTGTCATGCGTTGAATGCAACAAGATCTCTCTGACGAATCTAAAAGTTTTAGCAAAAAGGTAATTTATGTAAACAACTTGTTTATTCTAATACTCATTTCACTCCCCAGACAGCATTTTATGAGGAGATAATCATATCGCTAAGGGAGGCGGTGAGCCGAGTTGTAGACTACACGGAGCGTGCGCGCGCGCACCTCGACCGCCAACTCGAGAAGTGTATGAAAGCTGAGAAGGACACCACCAAGGCGTTGCTACTAGCGGAGGTGAGATTTCAAATAAAGACACAAGAAAGTCACACATAGACATAGATCAACTAAAAATCCTTTATATCTGAATGCTTTGTCTTTATACTTATATGAGTTCGACAGGGTCAAGATTCTCTTCAAGAATCTGATAAATTAAGTTTTACCTGGATATTAGCGGTCTTCTGGATGGAATTAGAGTTCAGGGTGGAATTATTAGCGGCAAATTGGTCTCTCCCTTTTTTTAATCATGAACTAGAAATCTATGAAAGATAAGTAATCGAAGAAAAATATTTGGTTTTTAATGTCTTTTATATGAGAAAATCAATCATTCAAGGGTCATTTTTTGCTTCAGATACGCAAATGCAACATTCTGTATGTGGAGAATTTGCGACTGAAAACGTGCATAGAAAACTTTGAGCCAGGTTTCATCGATTGGGAGAGAGAATCCTTTTAATTTAGGATTTATTTATTAGCTCGGCCTGATAGCTCCGTCGTCGTCCTCCGTTATTGCTTTGACGTACGTTATCTGTGTATGGATATTACAATTTTAAACAGAAATTGTAATACCATACACAGATATAACGAACGTCGACGCACGGTAATGTAAAAAACCTATGAAAAACAACGGAATCAACGGAGCGGCATGACTCAAGAGCCGGGCTCGTAGCTATAGTATACGAAGTATTAGCATATATTTTAATAAATATCTCCAAACAGTAAAATGTTTATTAATGAATTATTTTGAACGTAACTGGATATATTCACACTCATTCTATAGGCAGTGATATTCATGCATGCAGGCATCTTTAGTATCAGGAGCCGATAGGTTAAAAATGTACACATGTTCATTTGTGGTTATTACTGGCGTCGTTTAGCTATCTCCATTACCTGTAACAAATCTAAAATTAGTTTGTTAAACTTGCTTTAAAACAATTAGGTACCTACTTTTGTATTGGATATTCTACGTAGTCGTTTATAGGTCCATTGTGACCAATCGGTAATATATAAAAGTTGTTTGTGTCATCTGAATACAAAAGGTAACATTACACACTTACGTAAACAACCGAACAATCAGTTGAAAAAAATATATAAATGAAATTATAATAGCCACTTGCCTTTTACTGAGATGCAATAGCGTAGCCGTTAAAAACCCATGAAATTACTTCTTCGCGTATAACACATGCATCCGCCTGATCTCGTCTACCATTCCTTGGAGAATGTAGTCCAGATCGTCGGCCTTGGAAACCAGAGCAGCATCAGCCGACACAGCTAGGCGAAGCACGCCGCCATAGCAAAAAGCTGACACGCCTACACCTGAAAACGGGGCGTAGACTGCTAATTATAACCTCTCTCTCTCTCTCTCTATCTCATTCTCATGTGTTCCCGATTTCATTCTCTATTGACTTCCAAAACCCTGGATCCACGTTAAACCTTCAATGATTTCGTCCATCTCTCTCTCGCAAAGATGTATTTGATTCTACGGTACCTATATTTTTATATGACATTGTTCCTTACAAAAAGAACTTCTAACACTTATTCACACACTTCATTATACATAGTTCTTGGTAATTTTATAACATTAGAATATAATGCATAACAAGTAGGATTGAATAACAGGATATGCGGTTTGAACGTTGCATGTTTTACGACGGGGATGACTTTGACCGCATAAACCACAGTCTTAGAAGAATATAATCGTATTTTGTTTCTTTTTACACTAAATACAAAAGAATCTTTGCAAAGTTAAGTCAAATTACTAAAGATATCTAACTTACCTGAGATTCCTTTCAGAGGCAAAAAGAAAACCATTTTCTTGAGAGTGCTTCCACAAATTGATAAGACATCAGGTCCGGGCATGTTACTGAGAGTCAAAGTGGCCTGGCTACTGAAGAAGATCGGCTTGAGAATTTCTTTAGGGAAAATGCTTGCTAACTGAATAATGTAATAATTTGCCTGCAAATATTATAGAAATAAATCAGTAATTACTGTACATTTTTTACAAAATGCATAAATATATATTGATTCTATTTTAGCTATATCTAATTAATACTAACCAGGTATTCGTTGTTTAGTCTAAAGTCAGCAAATCTGTTTTTGATTGTACTAAGATTTTTGTGTTCTTTCACTGGTAAATCAAACATAGTGACAGTAAAATCATTATTCAATCGATTGCGACCATTTTTGAAAGGGGCAGATGAAGGATATCTTACTGGTATTATAACTGCTACATCATCTGGAACATGGGCTATTGTCTGTTGAAGAAACATCAAATTAGACTATTTTAAATTTACTCCAAAAATGCTTCATCATATATGATTACCTTATCAAAATAATTTCTGAGTCCACCGGCTACAGCTGTGGCTATAACGTCAGAAAAGTTTAACCCAACATTGTCTTTTATTTCTTTTACCATGACCAATAAATTTTCGTCTGATTTTGTCCACTTGAAATGCTTTTGTCCCAGCATAGGCGGACCATGTAATGAATTTTCATCTGGTTTCCTAAGAACAAGATCAGCAAAACATAAAGGAATATCGCACAATTTCCGTATCACATTGAACAACTCATCTGGTGTTTCGCTATTCCGAAATTCAGAGAGATTGATAGCATTTTTATGGGATTGTCCATTATCTGCTAATGACTCGCACAAGAACTCAATTAGAGCAAATCCATCTCCAACAGAGTGATGAATTCTAAATATTATCCCGTGTTCCTCCTTTGTGTTATGATCAATGGTGACCCTTTGTTTAGTTATAAGGATTTTAAAAAGGCCTTCATCGTTATATGGTAAAGGTTTAGTTGACACGTCGGCCATAATGTCTTCAAGATCAGTTTCACTTAGCTCACATTGATCAGGTAAGTCTAATATTTCCACATATTCACTCACATCTATAAAATCATTTTTTCTCCAGTAAAAAAAGCCATATTCTTCGTGTTTTCTATAAAATATTTTATCACTCGTCTTATTATGTATTAGAATTTCCAACTTGTGTTTCATATTTTCAACTAATGCTTCAGTTGAATCAGACTCAATAGTACCCAGAATGTTTATTACCGAATCACCTTCCAAGTACCAAAACACATCGAAACTTTCCAAAAATCTGACAAATTGCTTGTCTTTTCTTCTTATTATAATTGAACACAGGAATTTATAACACCTACCAAATAATATTAGCACTATAAAAACTGGTAGCATTAACACTAACACTAGTAACACTAGAGTTCTTAACAGATTTTTTTTGTCAAGCCGTATTATAATCTGAGCCGATTTCGTCGTGAAACACTGAAACAAGATGTACATAAAAAAGTTTTTTATATAAAAATATTTTTCACTAGCATTTATGATCTTGGTCAGTTAAACTAATGAACTAGAACTCACGTCCAAGCTATTCAGAGATTTTTCATTGCGAGCTAATCCTAATTAGGGGAAGAACTTATTTCTAATTTAGCTTCGTAGATTCTTTTCAAAGATTTCCTCCTAGTCAAGCTAGGAAAAAAAACCTATTTATTTTCCAAAATAATGTATTGTACTAGTTATTTGTAAATTCTAATAATAAATTAATATCCTCATCCCCAGGTTACAAACCTGGGGATGAGGACATTAAATTATCGATATGAGATTTTTTGAAAAAAAATAAAATTAAAAAAATTAATTATCAATTATTTTGAAAAAAAGTGTTACCAGTTAATATTATTTATTGATCCCAGTCGCATATGAAACCGAATATTAACTTACCTTCAGATTTAACACAATATTCAAAGCAACAGCAATCGCTATTCCCGTGACAGTGCCAAGACTAACAGCCGTAGTGGTATGTTTACCAACAGCACTTGGTTCAAAAATGAAGTCACTTTTCGACACAGTACAATTATCCGCCATTTTTATTGTTAAATGATCCATTACTTGTACCATAATTTTTTTAAAATCCGAGTCTTTCTAGTCTGAGCGTTACGACTAGACTGGAAAACGGGAAGAAAACCTATGCCTTAATATAAATACTTGTCGGAAACCTTAACAATATTAGTCTTCATATATCCAATTAGCAAGTCTTGGCCCCTTTGTAAATATTACGCAATCATAAACAAACATTTCTATTTCCTTTGTCCATTTTGTTACACTCCTATTTCGAATGATATGAGATCCATATACTAAATCAAACAGCATCTCGTTATCAATACATTTTATGCTTGAATTCTCATAATATTAGACATGCGTACAATCAACATTTTATTACCTAGTAATATTTACAAAAAATATTGTCCTCACCTCAAATATATCCTACGTTATCGATATCTATTAAAGGTTGTCATTTATATTATGAATTATAGTTATTTGATTTAAATCTTAATTAAAATATGCAATTGAAATGCAATGATGTAATTCGATACCTAGCAATAGATATAAAATTAAGTGCGATTCAGTATTCAACCTTTTAAATCATTTCCTTTATCTATTTTATTTCAAACTAGTTACGTTTGCACAAAAAATCAAAAACAGTCTACGCCTGCGGTTGACAGTATACTATCTTACAACTTACTTATTTTGCATGTTTTCTTAAACTTTAGATTTTATTTAAAAAACATTGTTTGCTAAAATTATACTCATGATTTCTTTTCTTGGCTAATCTTTTGCCTTTTAATAAAACACAGCACATTAATCCACACGAACGAAACCGATGCCACGTAAACTACCCTCAACTGTGGCGGCATGAAGTAGAAATTGACCGTCTGCGCAGGTATCCAAAACGATTGGTTGGCGATGAAAGCTATCCAGTATTTTTCTTTCAGTTCTGCGAAAATGTCTTCTTTGCCTTCCAGAGTACTCATAACTGAAATGGTTGAAAAAAAACTTTACAGATTAAAGTCAAAAGTAAAGTCAAGATATGTCATTAAATTATCTCAGACGATGGATATGTGAGGAACTTACTAGTGAAGAATAAGGCCAGAAGAACAGGTGTCATGATGAACTGGTCACAAGCCACTTTTGTGAGCACAGTCTTTATAGCATTGCCGGTAAACCTTCGGTCCAGGAACTTATACCTGAAAATCAAAGTTTTTGGGTGAACATGTCGATGAGATTGCCAGATTTTAAAAAAACAATTTTTTTTTTCTCAGGCATTTGAGCGCCTGATTAAAAAAAAAACAATTGTTTTTTCTCTTTTTCACTTATTTGAGCGAATTCCCAGTTGCTTCCAGAATTCGCTTTTATTTTACATGGAATGATCTAAAAATCGATTAGGCGATCAATCACTAGTCTCTATGTCTCAGGTTCTTTTCTTACATTTTGATATTGTGCGATTGCCTATAAATTTACTTTTAGTGTCAATTTGTGTAAATCTATAGGTAAAGTATTCTTCTATATATTGTTAGATCCACTTCTTGGCGTCAGCTCAAATTTTCTTCTATTGACAACACATATTATAGTCGATTCTCTTAATGTTAAGCCAAAATAGTTTTTCAGTAGTAGGTAGCTCTTATTCGCACAAGATAATGAGTTATATTAAGTATTTCAACTTCAACCAAGTGAACATACCAATTAGTAGGTACCTATTTGATTGAGCTAGAAGGTACTCAAACTTCCTAAAGTCTTTAAAACTTTGTTGAACTTAGGTATGTCATGAATAAACAAGTAATGCCATTATATATATATATAATAATAATAAGTAGAATATCTACATGTAATATAAAGATATCATGACGTACCAATTGTACAATATAGGTGCGTACAGGGTGCTCCCGACCGCTGATATCCGCGCGACCGCTGCGAAGTCTATGTCTGGCTTTTCTGGCTGCAAAAGAGTTAACGTAAAGTCGTGAAAAAAATTCGGACAGGTCTTTTGTGAAAAATAACCTCAATTATCAAATTAACAATCTGATTATCAGATTAGGGAACGCCTCAAAGGATATATGTAAACGAGCATTTAACGCTACGGGAACAAAAAGTTATTTCGGGAGTGTCGTGAACGGGCGAAGAAGTATGAGTTTGGGTCAGACATGGGATTATTCTCGTCCGTAAGTCTGACTCTGCTCCTGTGCTGGCTATCCGCACCGAGCTCGATATCACTAAAATTAAATGATTTAACGATTGTATTAATAATGCATGCTGTTTATTTTGCGTACAGTACTTTCATTAAACTAATTGATTATTGTGGCACTAAAATAAAGCATTTTCATGTTTGTTTTTGTAATGTGAATAGTTTATTAGAAGGGTTGAAAACACAAGTTACTAAACTACATAATCTTATAATTTTTACAAATAAACAGAATATTTGTTTGTATAAAGTCGTTAAAGTTGGCATATATTCTCATAGTTATTATTACTATTATAGTTTGATATTTCACAATATTCTAAGAATCTCTAATAGCAAGGAATATTTAGAGTGTAATTGTATAACAAAAGCTTATGTTATCTTAAGATTTTTTATATTAATATTTGTAACATGTTCGTTAACTGAAAAGATAGGAAAATACAAATTGCATGGCCCGCATTACTTATTTTGCTACATCATAGTAAAAAATATTAGAATAATATTGCAAATATGTGCAGCGAATAAAACTATTTCTTCTTCTTTAAATTTAATAGTGGTAGATCTAATTGTAGGTATGTGCGCAGCGGATTATGTTAACGACACTCTCATATGGTATTCATACATTTTGTGTATTACAATGTTTATTGATATTTATAAAATTCGATAATAAACAAAACTCGTTTTCTATTTATTACCAGAACTGTCGCGGGCTCAAAGCCAAACTCAATACGATTTTTATGAGTATATTATCTCATAATTACGATGTTATAGTTTTAACAGAAACATGGTTACACCCGGGCATAAATAATAATGAATTCATAGATCGTAGGTATGTAGTACACAGGTCTGATAGAAATTTAGCAGCATACAATAAATGCGATGGTGGTGGGGTCCTTGTCGCAACGCTAAAATCAGTCTAACCGACCCTAGCACCAGCCGTGACCTTGACAACCACTTCCGTCAGCCTTCCTCCTAAGATTGACCACGTACTGTTGCATATACAGGTGGGTGATTTTTATTTTATTTTGAGCGCCGTTTACATGCTACCTCGTATGCATAATGATACTTATAACACATACTTTACTTTTATACGGGACTACTTACAGACAACAAATGTCACTAATTTCTGCTTAATTGGAGATTTTAATTTACCTACTTTCCGGTGGCAGATAAATGATGCTCGTGCACAACCCTTGCCAAAGGTAATCAGACCCCACCTAACTGTTACTTATTAAACTTTTTGAATTCTTACAATTTACACACAATTAAATATATTTAAAAACCGTGTGAATAGATTGTTACATTTATGTATTACCAACATTGACAACTGTAAGGCTTTCTCTACACCAATTTCTCTAGTTCCTATCGAGGATTAACATCCCGCTTTTTATATACTTATTTCAAATGATAAAATAGTTAGTAAAATTATATCTTGTAAATCTCAGATTAAAATCTGTTTTCTAAAAGCCGATTATGCATTAATTAACCAGGATATTCTTCAATTAGACTGGGATAAGTTATTTAAGGCTAAATCAGCTGAAGATTGTGTCAATATATTTTATGAGAATATATATAATATTATAAGAAATCGTATCATAATTAAAAATGTCACTAATACACATTTCCCAGCATGGTTCACAGCACTTCTCTTAAACACTTATTCAGAAATAAAAATAATGCTTGGGTGAATTTGAAGAAGTATAGAAATAGGTCAGATAATATGTTATTTTCTATGTATCGAGATAGATTTAAGAAAGAATCACGTATAGCTTACACTAAATACATAAACAGAGTTGAGAATCAGTTTTTCAATCAAGCAATTTATCTGAAAACTATAATATAGACCAAATTATAAATATAGATACAAATAATGATAATCCTAACATTATTAGTGATATTTATATATATTTAGAGAGTTTGCTTAAGGAGCTCAAACATTTGGATCTGACGAAAGGGCCAGGTTTAGACAATATTCCACCACTTTTCTTTAAAAACACTTCAGCTTCTATCACTAAACCAATACATTATATATTTAATATATGCTTGAGTGAAGGTATTTGCCCAAATCAGTGGAAATCAGCTAGAATAATTCCAATACATAAAGGGGGAACAAAAGCTGACGTGGAAAACTTTCGACCAATCTCTATATCGAATATTTTGGTTAAGATTTTCGAGAGACTAATACGGGACCAATTGTATCCATTTCTTCACAGTTCTATAATACCACAGCAACATGGCTTTGTTCGTGGCCGGTCTACTGTTAGCAATCTCGTAGTTTATACTACTGAATTGTTTCGTAATATGGATGATAATATTCAGACCGATAGATACTGTGTATACAGACTTTTCCAAAGCCTTCGATAGGGTGGATCATAAAATTTTACTTGATAAAATTGCATATAAAGGGATACGTGGCAATCTCTGGAGATGGTTTAAATCTTATGTGACAAATCGCACACAAAAGGTTGTCATTAATGGGCATGAATCTGAAACAGTAACATCAGGGGTACCACAAGGCTCTATTCTAGGTCCATTATTGTTTATATTATTCATAAATGACATTAAAAACTGTTTTAAACATACTAATTTCAAATGTTATGCCGATGACCTAAAAATATATCGCAGAATTAATGATCCCTCTGATCACCAGCTCTTTCAGAAAGATTTGGATAGATTTGCAATTTATTGTGAAACCAACAATCTAAAACTTAACGTAGATAAATGTAAATGTTTTACCATTACACGAAAAAAGAATGTCAGTAACTTTAATTATACCTTGTGTGGTACTGTACTGGATAGAGTGACATCAATAAGGGACCTACGAGTAATTATTGACAATAAATTGACATTAGACAATCATATAGAAACGATTTGTAATTAAGTCTTTAAGTTGTTTGGTTTTGTGTTTCGCGCCAGCGTTGCCATTTTAAAAACCCAGCTACGTACATACATTTATTCAGATCATTAATAAGATCGCAATTAGAATACGCCATAGCTATATGGGACCCATTTTATAATATTTATTCTGTTGCAATAGAAAAAGTACAGAAGAAGTTTTTGCGTAGTATCCACTTCAGATGCTGCCATAGTTTTTTATTCTACGCAAATTTATTAAAAATTTACAGTGTGCCATCTCTTAAATCAAGGAGATTAACATTACAAGCAATTCTGCAACAATATTAAATATTTGTAACAATAAATATGATTGTACTGATTTAACTAAATTGTTAGTTAAATCAGTACAATCATATTAGTAGTACCCGTGTGCCAGTCAGGCCGCGCGTACGGGCCTGTCGGCCTTTGCCTTTTTTTGCAACTAAAACATGTCGCTCTGAGTCGTCTGCTTGATATATATAATAAATATTTTAACCACTTAGATATATTTTCACTGCGCATAGGTGCTTTCAAAAAAATTGATTGTCGAAAAATGTAAAAAAACCTAATTCAAAATCACTCTTATTAGTGATATTTAAAAAATGTTTGTAATTCTTTAAACTTCTTTTTTTTTTATTTGTTTGTACTCTCTCAACTTATTCTTTATTTAAACTGTGGTTAACGGTGCTGGTTTTACGTTTAATTTACACTATTTATCTTACATTTTATATGTCAAAACAAATTTATATGTTATTATTATTTACAAATTATTATTTACAAATTTATTGTTATTATTATTTACAAATTTATTGTTTGTTGACCCAAATAAAAGAAAAAAAAATTATATACGATTACAAATTTAATCGATTACGCCCAACTCTAATCATTGAATGGGCATAAATCTAAACAACTAATTTGAATTTATTTCTTAGTTTTCATTCTCTCTATTGCTGATCTTTAAAAAATCTTATACTATTTATTATATCATAGGTGATTTTATTTCAATACAATTCAAATCTGATACATAACTTAGTACAGTGACTGACTTTATAATAAAGTTTTGTATTGTTTGTAATTCTGCAAGTTTCAGCATTTCCGACAATGTTCCAAATCTAGAGCAAGTAACGTAGCGTCGCTTTATTATAGCTGCCTTACTGCCTTGTCAGATATTTACAATATCTTAAACATAGCAACAGCAATTTATATCTTTATTATTATGTAGTTTAATTTATATGTGGCTGTCATAGGTAGCGTGGCCGAGCGGTCTAAGGCGTGGGTTCGAATCCCACCGCTGCCAATTTTTATTTTTCAAGAAGCTTTTGTAGCATTATTATATTTATTTTTTAACCTTATATTATAATTATAGTTAATTAAAAAGCTTTATGCATATTTTATAATAACCTAAGAAGATCCACTCCACTCGTAGTACGGATGTGATGTGTGATAGTTTCTACAAATTATCTACTATGATCTAATTTAGTCGAAATAACATAATTTTTAATGTCCTGTTAAAGTTGTAATTTTTGTGGATGTTCAGATGAACGTAGTATATGGAAAGTAACTTCCAACGTCTGCTGCATCAGCTCGGCCACTATATAGAAACCTATAGACTTGCGTTGATGACCAGTGGTTCTTGCAACAGCATTAACATTTCTGCGCAGTCATCTTGTACATCTTACTGCATGACTGCTGCAACAGCTCGGAAACCTGCGTAGACTGTGGCGTTGATAATCAGAGGTAATTCTTGCAATCATAGCATAAAAACAAATGGGCAATTGTCAAATATGTCTGCTGCATCGACTCGGCTGCTATATAGAAACTTACGTAGACTGTGGCGTTAGTGACAAAACGGTAGTGCTTGCAAACATAGCATAAACAGAAGTGTGCAATTACCAAATACATCTTATTGTACGACTGCTGCATGAGCTCGGCTGCCGTGTAGAAACCTGCGTATACTGTGGCGTTTGTGGCTAGAGGGTAGTTCTTCAGCGCCCGCCGCCAGAACGCGGTCGCTCGGGACAGCATCGCGGCCTGCACAGAGTGGTTTTGTTTTTAGAGTGCCTGAAAATCAGCATTACTTATAGTCACATCTAAATCTTGCCTACTTTTATTTGTATATCACATAATATACAATTAAGATAGTCACACATTTTAAATTGTAATCCTATCTTACGATTACTCGCTCATTCTTTGATCCTCGCGTATTCACGGTAGCCTTCGGGGATGTGACATTACGTAGCCCACGGTAAGCGAAAAAAATCCTTAAAACTTTGAAGATTTGGCTGTGTATGTTACCCTTGTAATTTAACTTAAAACACAGAAATTTTATTGATAGAGAACTAAAATTAAAGAATCATGAAGCGCCATTGACTATCAGAATTTTAGATTTTTTGAATCGCGTCTTTCGGGATAAAAGTATCAGCTACCTCAATAATTAATTCCATAAAAATTGGCCCATCCGTTTGAGCGTGAAGAAGTAACAAATATACTCACAAACTTTCGCCTTTATAATATTAGTGGGATGTTTGTGTAGGAATAACTCTATATAGAGATAATATAATGGAAAGTTGTAATAAAATATAGGAAATATACGCTTTTCTATACAGGAAGTAATTTAGTCATAAATATATGCTACAGATAACCAGTATAACATGATGATCGTTGCATGAGATACTAGTTACTTCACAGTCTGCCCTATTATGGAGAAAACTGCATATATAATCCAGGAAAGGATATAACTCAATTACCGCCAGTGAAAGTCTGACAACCTTCCTGCTTTTTCAAAAATATCAATATTTATAAAACTCTAAAATACAGTAAACATAAGTACTTCTGTGGATATCATATGAATTGACTATAAGACAGGGAAGGGACAATAGCGTTCTGCTGGTAGGTGACAATAGCGTTCACAAAGAGGGTTGACGTTAGACAGGCGGCAAGCAGCTTAAGCTAGATGCTAGTACACAAAATAATGCTAATACTTTTAAAAAATATAGTTTTAAAACCATTGCATTAAGACTTTTCTGGAAAAAAAATAGTTGGCTAACGTCAGGCAGGTGGACAACAGATCATGCCAGTAAGCTAAAGACAATGCTAGTAGTTTATAGCTTTTTGAAAATCCTACTAATAAATGCGAAAGTTTGTGAGAATGTATGTGTGGTGTATGTATATTTGTTCCTCCTTCACGCAAAATTTACTGGACGGATTGTTATGAAATGTGGTACATAGGTAAAATATAATTTGTAATAACACATACGGTACTTTTTATCCCGAAATTCCTAC
Source organism: Plodia interpunctella (assembly GCF_027563975.2). Classification (NCBI taxonomy): domain Eukaryota; kingdom Metazoa; phylum Arthropoda; class Insecta; order Lepidoptera; family Pyralidae; genus Plodia; species Plodia interpunctella. The sequence goes on from NC_071303.1 coordinate 7,099,401, forward strand.
GGGAGCGCAGCCCCTGGACGCAACTAGTTACTATATATAATTTAAAATATCACGTGAAAAAGTGCTTGTGAAGGATTTTTTACTAAATACGGACAGAATTTATAATAATACCTACTTATATAATTATTCCTCATCGAAATAAATAATATATATATGTAAAATTTGACAATGAGAGGAGATTGAAGCATATGTAGAAAAATATAGAGAAACATTAATTCTTATCACATCGATATGAATATTTACACAAAACATTAAAAACTCCGCATTAGGAGACGGAAAATTCCTTATTCAATAAGAATTAGAACCAATAAAAACTTACCATAATCAAATGCAAATAAACTGAAGAAAAAAAACGCCGACTCACATTTACATTACCCGACACGCGTCATAAATTTCAGGTAAATTCGGTTTAACCTAAACAGATCCGCACAAATATTTTTATTTAATAATTTTGAAGATAAATCCGAATACACGTAGCCTATCTCTCGTACATTGAATGATACTGTCGCGTCCCTACGGTGTCCAATTGACTTCAATAGAATAATTAAGCGCCCGATTGTCACCTACATTGTATGGAAACGACACATTGAAGTGTCACCATTATGTAATGGATAACCGATATCTTATCAAAACTCAACTGCGATGCTATCAGAAATCTCTTGTCTACGTTCCTTTTGGAATAGTTCATTGTCGTGAAAATGATCTAAAGTAAAATTATTATGTAAAATAAACAGTTCGGTTCATTATTTAGTACTTAATGTCAAGCCTACATCCCACTGCTGGACAAAATCCTCGTCCTTTTTCCACAAATCTCTGTTAAGGTCTGCCTGTTGACACCCCCCACTGGGTATTAATAATAATAGTAAAAATGTAATACACAAGTATTTTATTTTAGTATCATCTGAAAAAGACGACAATATCAGGCTAGATTTTAAAAAATATCCTATTTGACTTTTCCATTTCACACACTTAACTCATAAATCATCAACTAGATAGCAGGTTTCCTCACAATATTTTCCTTCAACGGAAGCAAATGGTGGTCGAACAAAATTACCAAACATACATACCAACAAAATTATCAAATTGGTAACTAAAGATCTGAACCTAGGACGTTTCCGTTCACAGGTGGCCGTCTCTAACCAAACCACCCATCGCTCGAGCTCAGAAAGTTTAGGCTAAGATTCAAGCAAGTTTTGAAGCGATGGTGGTCCAGTCGTCCGCCTGTGATCGAAAGGTCCCAGGTTCGAATCCTAGTCGTGCTACATGAGTGAGGTACCAATATGACTTATAGAACACCATTTTATTTCAGTGAAGGAAAATGTCGTGAGGAAACCTGCACACTGGTTGACAGTTTAAATTCACTAGTGTGTATGCGGTGCCATGTCAAATGCCTTTAGGTGACTTGAATAAATCTGATACAAGTATAACAATAACACACTTAGGCTTAGAACTTTGACCCGAGTACAATTTTGTAGGTCATTCGCGCACCCACCACGCATTCCAAAAAATGCATTGTCATTGGAACAACATCTAGAGACAATTTTTAACTTCACTTATACCAGCCAAGTACTAATACTGATTTCCAAAATAAATAAATGGAAAACTTAAAACATGATTATTAGGTACTTTTGCATTAACTGTATAAAAATGACAATAATTTTCAGATAAGTTTATTTATTTTGAATGTAAGTAGGTTTGTACCTTGTGTGTACAATTTTCGAAAATGCCACGAATTCTTCTATCAACTTTGTGTCAATGACAAAAGACTTCTTTTATTTTCTATTCAATTAGTACCAAATAATATCGGGTGTTCCGGCAACAAATATCATAGAAAAATCTTCTATTTTGATCTCGTACTTAGATTAAAGATTGTTAATTAAATTATATAAGATAAAAGTTTACTAACTTCCAAGATAAGTCCGTGGCATAGTATGAGATCGTAAAATGTGAAGCGAGGGGCGAGGGGCGAGGGACGAGGTAAACGCCGCGGTACCAGGTAAGAGGAGGTACGGCACAGTGGGCCCGACGAGATGCAATCCTGGACAAAAAATATACATTATTCGTTTATATAACTTGATTTTTATTCCTAATCGGTATTTATGAAACAATTTATTTTTAATGGCTTTATTTATTTTGTTCTGTATAGATATTATGGATTATTTCAATAAATATTATTATTAGATACTTTTGTGAATTTATTCGAATAGGTCTCTAAAACTTTTTCGTTTTTTATAGTAGTAAAAGAACTGAAATTCTTTACCTAGAGTTTAAGTGAATAAAATTTTTAATAATTTCTTCCTTTTACCTATGACTGCATTATGTACTGAATGGAGCAATATTTATGAATAATATCATTCTAAGAAACATGTATACAATGTTGGTTATATATTGCCTTGGTTTCGCATTGAGAAACAACTCTAGACAATTATAACAATAAAATATTAATTTCTGGCTTTAGACACAACGAAAGTATAACCGTGCGACTGTGCATGGTAGCGGTCGTCTTCCCACCCACGTATAGCCCATCTCCCTCTGTCAGTATTGTGCCCTCCTTGTCACACATTACATTCAGTCAGTCACCGCGAAACTCTAGCGTATTTCGCAGGTGTGCGTTCGACTCTCTGTGCTTGACAATCGTAAATAAACCTGTTTTATATTAAAGCACTACGTTTTATGTTTTTTTGGTAAAGCGATAGAGATAGTTTTGTATTTGAAAAACATTGTTATAAAATAATTGTGCAAGTTTTTACATCTGTGTACTTGGAGTGCTTGGTTTCGAAAGAGTGACAAAGTTTCTTGTGTTGTGCCTTTGGTCCTTGACTTGGAGGCTTTATCATCACAGACGACGACGCTTGCCCCGTTCTTATTCGTTTGGTGGACAATTAGTGGTCAAGGTATGCTTCTTTACTAGATTTATTTACTGTTTTTAATTGAATACTATCAAATGGAATAGTTAAATTGTAAACCTCAACAAAAGGTTTGCAGTTCTACTGTCGTGGTGAGCTCATGCTCAAAAGGTCTACTATAGAGAGTTCATACTCTCTATAGTACACCTTTGTTATAGATTTCTCTTATTCGCATAATTAGATAGAAACCTTAACAAAAACAGGAATAAAATTAATACCTATATTTAACCACTGCCGAATTAGTTGAATGGGATAAGAAAAGAAAAAAGTTAATCATTGAATCCGCGTTAAGTAACTAAGTTTCAATCCAAACATGTACAGGAATCAAGTTTGTAAATACAAGCACCTCTACCTAACTACTGTGATCATGTTTTATCATCATATCTATTTACATCTTTGTTGCAATATATTTCAAAATAATTACGTACCTATATCGTTAAACTGTCCTATCACGATTTCACGAATTAAAATATAGTTAGGTAGATTTCCAAAGTGCAGTCAGGTGCAACGATTGTGCGAACGCAGTCAAGTGCAATGTTAAAAAAGGGGAGAGCTATCATTGTTTGCTCTACTACCTGCTCCCCACGGCTCTATCACGATCTACCATTATGTGTTTTTGCCACATGCTAAGAAAACCTTATGGTTAATCGGCATTACATGCTTTAGATTCTATAGGTGTACCTACTTACATCTTCGTTTTATCGTTGTCTAGTAACCTACTAGGATAAAATTAGTATTTTTCTTGTCTTGTTTTGTGTTGTCCCTAAATTATCACTAATAATACATTATCCTTATCATTATAATTATTTTATTTTATTCTTCTTCGTTATAATTTTCCTCAAAGATTATTTATTACCATACTATGGGCTATAGAATGTGGCTGCTGCAGCACAACAATCTTTTCATCTTGTGACTCACGCTAGCGGCACGTCATGATGACGTCACCTTATACAGGTATCGGTGTAATGATAAAGACTAATGAAATAATAATTATCTTACAACTAGGTACTTAGATAGGTCAAATTAGAAACAAATCACGCTGCATTTTTCATGAAGTCTCATCGTTAACTACTTATTTTCGGTTTATATACAAAACACTCCCCTCAATTGAACAAGCTACTTTTAAAAAGCTATTTACATTTTTGGAATCCAATAAGTTTTATATGTTCGTCTGCTCTTACAAAAATACATTAAGACGGAAAGTTTATTTTGTCCAGATATTTAAGAATATTGAATCAAGGGAAATTTTTAAATATTAAATTGTGTGTTTCTTTTGTAAATTAAAGTTATATTTATAGGTATGTAAATTAGATAATAATTATATTATATACTAGGTTCTGACTATACGCATTTATGTAATCTGAAATGTAATCAAATGACCTTTTGAAAAGTCCAAAGGGAGGTGAACAACTCTCCATAAAAGGAGATAACAACATACTACCTACTCACCTACATTGTATCGTAATCTTGACTGTTACCAAAAAGCTACATATAAAAATGCACTCGAACACAATACTGAGGTACCTACCTACTTGTAATTACTACTATTGTTACTTTACAATTTAACCTCACGTACCTATACAATTTTACAACAAGTAAATACCTAATAAATATTAACAACGTAATATTTCCTAATTGTTCACAAAATAAACGAAACACAACTTTGTAAAAGTCCAATTTCTAAATGGAAGTTGATCGACCATGGCGAATTGTGATTGTGTTGTGATCGAAGCGCAAAATGTGTAGACTTTTTACAGAAATCAGAAGTGGAACGCAGTCAGTTTCCACACAATGCACTTCTTCTTTTCGAATCTGTTAATTGCTAACACTGAGAAAAATGAATTGGAAAATCCAATATTTACTTTTATATGTCTTCATTTGTACTCGAATGGGAATAGAAAACTCAAATCATGTATTTGTGAGATTTCCCAAGCCAATAAAGAACCATTGATCAACAAATGTAATTACCGTTAAAAAAATTAAGTGCTAAACAAATAATCATGGGTTTCATTAACGTCGTCGCATACGCATAGGTATATTAACACAGTAAAAAAAATCTGACTTGCATGAAAACTGCATCGAAGGTTTGCGTCTACGTAAAAGAGTTCTATTGTCTAAGGTTCGTGGATGTAGCGGATTCTGCGAGGCTCCACAATGTCACAAGGTTTTTGTTACTCTACGGAACTTTTCTCACAACATTATCAACGTAACTTATGCAAAGAAATTATCTGGGAACGGAGAACAAAGTGTAACTAGAAAATGTATTTTTCTACCTAGCCTGGGAGGCTCTTCTCAAGTTATTATTTAAGTACAGTTTTCAAATGATTGTACATATAATTTGACCTACTCATAAATGTGTCATTTTATGTTCCTAAACTAACACAGTTATACTATCAGTAACATGAAAAACTCTTATCTAAACTGTTCCTTTGCTTTCACACATTCTGCGACCTACTTCAACGATTTTATCGCCAACTATGGCGAATAAACGCAAGCCTTGTTACACAAACTAATGATCCATCTTCCGTTTGCTTGGTATTTGGATGTTGGTGAAATTAAGGCACATCGCTCCTAGAAATGTTTACAAACTCTACTTTCAGTTTATAAACTTCTGCAATGGGCGAACGAACACGCCATCCGCGTGGGGAAACATGTGCCTTGGAATTGTACTGCCGACCCTTCTTATGAGCAGACATAAATAATGAGTTACTCTTCTTATTAAAGCCTACTTAGTTTTTTTTGCCGACGTTCCTTAAGTATACTTAGAAATAATCAGTTATCTATTAAACGACTGTGATCTTCTCTCTCTCTTTGGTTTTCCTTAGAATTTCGTACTGTTTCATCTCCACTTTGTCTATAAGGCCATGTATTGAGCAGTATAAGGTCACTTTTCGCTATTATGCATACCCTTGCCTTGGATATTCATTATCTTTTGAATTTTACAGTACAGTCATCAAATATTGTTTTGACAAACGGTTTAATTGAGGAATATTTTGTGAATTCTTATATCTATGTAGTGCTTCGTGGATTGCTTCACGTTCTTAGATATTACGATAACAAACATGTGTTATTATCTTTTTCACTGACAAAATCAATAGCAACTGGCTGCAGTGAATAAAAACAACTTGCTTTTGATTAAAAACAAAATAGTATAGTGGTTGGTACATAATTTATCGCACTTAGTTACACTTGATTCATCATTAATCTTCACCTGAAAGAATGTTGCAAATCTGTAAATTTCAAAATCATCCCATGTATTAAGTTGATTGCACGGATGAATATTGATGCGACGTTGGTTACCTTTCTGTCTGATGTTACCATCTGTTACCCAACTAGGCGGTGCTGCCAACATTGAGAAATTAAACCAAACGCTGGTGAAAGCGCGGTTTACACCAAGAGGTGGAATTCTTACGTTATCTGCTCTGATTGGTTTGCTTCCGATAAATATTATGTAGGTTAAATGCTACGTAAGGTTGGTACTACGAGTCACACATACTAATGACTAATCATTAACTATCGACAAACAGGTTTCATTTCTATTTTATTTTCTAAATTGTTATTTATGTTGTATTCATCAAAGAAATATAATAAAATCAAACCGAACTGTAACCGTAACCGAAATCCTATTTTTTGATAAAAATAATAGTACTAACTAGAACTAGATTAAAATATTTATTAAATAGGTACATTTTTATTCACCCTTTATCATTAAGTGCTTGTTAATTAATATTATCGTGCAAAGCGGTGTTCCCTAGGGAGGCAACTTGGGTCCCTCGCTAGTTATTCCCACGCTGTCCCAGCTCAGGAAGCCTTATAAAAAGCGAGTTCCGACGCCGCGCAAACAGTGCGCAGACGTCTATCGTCTCAGTCCGTTGGCTGCGTGAAATGGGTGGATTAGAAATAACGCTATAATGAGGACACATTTATTATATTTTTTTCTGATATTTTTTTTTTCATAACATTTCCTTTGACATCGATTATATCGTGGGTTTGCAGGGTGGGCAAATTCAATCCATGTTTTTTCCAATATTAAAAAGAAATTTTCACAGCTCTGTCTGGTCTTCCCTGTCAAGATAATTTACTTTGATAATTCAGAGAAAATGAGCTGTATTTACCTCATGTCACCACAATCATCGGTATTTATTAGTAACAATTATCATATTAGTCAAAATATTCATGGATAATTGTACGGTGAAAGCAAATAAAGCAAAATCCGTAAACAATTTCTCTTGTGTGTCTGTATGCATGATGTATTATGCGTAAGCAGCGGAGCAGTGAGTTAGTACTGTAAATGAGGCATGGTGCACACTGAATACTAAGCATCGGCTCGTGGGAAATGCATCGAAGGGATCAGCTCATAGATTATGTAATCATCACCGTTGATGAATTGTGTAAATAGCGACATACCACAATTTCTTGTATTGTTCCTCCAATATCTTGAATGTTTAAGTTGGTTACAGTTCAAAAACTTTCCAATGCTGCAATAACATAATGAAGTTTATAAAAATGCGATAACTCGACTAGTTCTAATTCCGACACTAAAACTGCAGCATTTATATTTATATAACATTGGTATAACATTTCTTTTTGTGTTACATACATACCCAACTTTCTCCATACAAGAAATTGTCGCAAGGCAAACTTCTCGAGTGGCAAAAGCTGCTTTCTCGGTTGCTCGGATCTTCCATTGTTTGGCCTTGACATATGGATTTTCATCAAGATATATATAAGACCAAATATATTTTGAAGAACCATTACACGTTCCTAAGTTATTCTCTTTCCATTGGCTCACTCGATGGAAAAAGCGAAAAATTGATTGCATTATTGAAGTTAAAGAGGGGCGTTGCCGCATCTGGTTTACGAGTATGTTGGCATCAACAATGTCGTTGATAAATAATATGACAATAATAGTTTCATTTGATATCGCAACATTTAATTACACCTTATTCTACTCAAATGGCTTTACAGAGCGCTCATAGTTAGCTTCTATAAATCTAAAAATATTTTAAAAATCAAGAATGATATAAGGTACACTATAAATATAACCTGGCATTACCAAAGTAAAAAAATACAGAGCAAACCCAAAATAAATTGGTGTAAAAGCAATCAAGTGTTACAAAGCATGTTTCAAAGCCTTTGTATTTAAGTGAGTCTTATTCTCGAGGCAAATTTCTCTAAAGCACATACAATGCAGAATAAAATGATTATAAATCACGGTGAGCAAAGTAAACAACATGTCCGTTGCAAATTGCTGATAATGGTCATAATATACGAGGATTACCAATACATGTATAACGAATCAACGTGAAGGCTCTAAAACAGTGATGCAACGTTTTGTACTACAGGATCTGCCGAACTGCATTGTTTATTTAATTTCAAAGAGTTAAAACGTATGAAACTGAGATGTATTAAGTTACCTTCCTTTATAATTAGTTTTACAAAAAGAACATTTCGATGTTTCATATTTTTTTCCTGGTTATAGCAACGGCCACTTAACAATTTCATCGCAGTTCAATGGCCTCTCCTGATTATGTCTATGGTCCACCGAATTATGGTCCACCTCTAGTCCTGTTAACTGTACGACAGTCAGCAGCTGGCTGCAGGAATTTGCTCCGTTCGTTATCATCAAATGTTTTGGTTTAATTATTGACGTTCATCTTCTTTATGTGTCTACTCATTATTGAATCTTGGTGGAGCTCCTTAGTTTATGGTATGTCGATTGCTATGGTACTGTGGTCCAAATATATGAGATGTATTTTGCACAAAAGAATAGTTATTTTCCTGTGCACTCTCGCAGTGTCAATCAATAAATATCTGTTTTTGAAACAGTGTTCGGAAAAAGCATTTTTACCTTATGTGTACAGCCTTAAAGTTTAAAACATGACGTAAACTGAAGGCATGCCGTTCAACAAGACCAGAGCTTTGCAGTTATCCATTGTCGAGCATGGACCGACGAGTCACAAAATGGATTTAGGTTTATTCATAGTTCAGTAAGAATCTTGCCCGCCAAGTCCGTAAGCACAATATTGTTTTTCAAGTTGTGTTTTTCATCACGTAACACAGTGTAAGCAAACCTTCTTCTGTGTTCAAGGCCAGCAGCTGATCAAACACCATTGTTACTTTCAAGCATTTGTTGAAACATTGAATATTTTTCATACATGTTAATACATGCGTCAGCGTTAACTTAATCTTTATCATTCCAAATAACAAATTCAGTAAACCAAATAATTGTCCTTTTACTACATTTCTCATCCCATTTGTATTTTTTATTAAACTGTACACAAACCAATTGTACTAAAATAGTTGATCTTGCAGATTTGTACTTAAAAATATCTTCGGATTTGAATCTTCTAAGCTGTACATTTCACATAACACAAAATATCGTAACTTGTGCAACATTTTTATCTAATCTGCATTTGCAGATAAATTTATTGATATTTATCAAGATTGTTAAATGAACTTTATGGAGGTAGGCATTGATAAAATGACTGCAGTCAGTTTATCAATATTTAAACACAACTAAGAGTTGTGGATAAAATACTAAGTGATAAAATACTAAGTAACTATATATTTTACATTTTTCTTTGATATATAAGACTTTCTAAACAAAGCTGCTCAAATACGAAACGTATTTTTAGGAAGGACAAAAACCTCCGATATGACTTTCTCTTTCCTTGCATAACAAACAAACAAACAACAATACTTTTTAGCAAAACTCACAATCACAGCCATAAACGGAAAACAACGTCAAGTGGTTACATAACATTAACCTTTGCCGAACTGCACATTGGGAGACAGTTTGGTTCACCAGTTTATATACGACTACCTGCCACTAGATGGCGGTAGGTACTCGTAAAAGTCATGTCAGATGCCTTTAGGCGACTTGAATAAAATCTGTCACCAGTGTTAGTAACACACTCGATATGATGATGATTAATTATCGCTAATGTTAATTAACATCATTAATTACGTTTTAGAATTTTAAATCTGTACCGTATAATTTATTATTTTTTTACCCGAGAAAAGCCGGGGCTGGCCGTTAATCTAATAATAAGAATAAATTTGATGGTTAATTCTTCGCGTTTCAATAATCTTCTTGTAATTTCGCATACATAAAGTTGTGAATACGGTTAAGTATACATATAGTCCAATGTTTATCCCGTAAAAAAATTACCTTTATTAATTTAAGTATTTTTGTTTATACTTAACCGATTTTGGTGTTCAACCCAGAGCTAGCGAACCTCCAAGAGTAGAGTCCTCAATGTAGAGTCCTCCTATATTATTTGCAGTGTTTTCCCCTTTTCAATGTCAATTCGTGATACTACAACACAAAGCTCCATCTTTGATCAATAAAACTGTGTTTACGATACAAAAATAGTTAGCGGACACGTTGTTTAAGTATTTAGCGACGCAGACAGACAAACACCGCGCTGTGAATTGAACACGTCACATGTTAATTTAAATAAAACCGACTGGCCTTCAAATACCACCGAATCACCTGAATTGTTAAAATTAACAACCTACTGACAATTTAAATGCACTCAATTTGTTCAATTGTATTCGTGTTATATGTGTATAAAAAGACTCAGCAATTTCAAAATCCAAATTGTCTCATCCTAAATAGTTGAATATCTAATAGTAGATAGTCGAATCTTGTGAACACACGACCTTAGTGACAATTTTCTGCAATTTGAACTTGTTTTTTGGATGGTTACCTATATTGCATGTACATTTTGCATTCATTGTACTGTGTACACGAAAAACCAGAACATTTTGATATCACTTTGTTAAAGTTTATTTTTCCAAGTAAAAACTTGCTTATAACAAATGAAAGCTCTGTCCCAGCTAACAATATCTCCAGAAATATCTCCATTTAGCCAAATTATCAAATCGATAAACCCGAACTGATACAGGAATAAGTACAGTATTTAACGCTATTACCAATGTCTCATGACAGTTTTCCATAGAACCTAGGCCCAAAAATATTGCCCTGCATAGGCTGTGTAGTAAACTTTGCGTGCGTGTGACTAGTAAACCTTGGATTTAGCAAAAACCTAACGCAACAATATAATGGTAGCTCAATTACCAGCTACAATGAGTCAAGACCTTGATCTCCACGCCCGTGCCGTGACGTAGATGTAAACCCGCCAAAACCACGAGCTAGTGTGACGTTTCTATGTTTACAATATCTATTTTTGCAATTGCATCAGCTGCATGATTGTCCACTTTTTCATACGCGTCTATGTCATCAAATTTTGTACTGTCTTTAGCAGCATCTTTATTATAAATTGAATAGACGTCGTTATATGCACTGTAGAAGCCCTTTGAACCTGTGAACCCCTGTGACCGTTTTACTGACTACTGACATTCAGAGATTTCAAAATAGTACCGAATGCTCATCAATAGATAATAGTCACGCCAACGTTTTGAAACAATTTAGCATCGACCTGTTTTCATTGTGTGCCTAGTCAATTTTTTACTTATACTACTTAGCCAATGTAGTATAAAGATGAGTATACCTATCTTCTTTGTCTCTATCTTGTTTATAATTGTTATTATAGTACCTAGTTAACGTTTTGTTTATCAAAGAGCAGGAAAATTATACCCTATAGAGTTCTAAGTAAATGCATAAATTATTCGTATTGTGCTATTAATATAATCTCAAATTCTGCCAGCAACGCGGCAACAGCTTATTACGAATGCTATGTAGTGTATGAATGAACCTCATTCTAATTTACCTTCTGTACTTCCACAAAACGAGGTGGTATTCTTAGAAGATAAGTATGGAAATGTCAAATTGTTGCAAGGGTCATAAAATTATTTTAAAAACTAAATTTATTTCATGGTTGGTAGGGGTCTGTTGTGGCCAGTATGCTAGTACTTTATCATCTCCGCATAACCCCGGTTGTGTTCGGGATTGTCACTTTACACCTTAGGAGTGTTGAAGTTATCAAGCCTCATATAGGTGCTCGCCAATAGTTTACGAGAAACTGGTAGCGGAATCATATAGGTAACATAGAATATAGAACAAAGTATTATTTCCAGCAATGCTTGACTCTTATTACTTGCTTACGAATTGGAATAACAATAAAACTTACCCGCTCTTTGTAAGCTCTGCTTCAACCGCGTCTTCAGCATAGCCCAGCTCATTTAGATCCTTTCCCGATGCTAAGACATTGACGCAGAAAATATGATGTTATTTCGATAAAAGCTTAACCTGGATATGAGTCATCATCTTCTGTAGGCATTTAATAATTTGATAGATTATAAAGTTTCGTTAATACCAGGGATGTAAGATGAAAATTATTAATACCAAAATCTGAGCCAAAAACTTATCTCCATGACAAATGTCAAAGTGTCATTGTCAGGCAAATGTATAATAAAATAGTAACAAGGTTATAAGTATAATGTTTAATTAGTTTATATATGTTTTTTGTTTTGAGTCTATGGTCACATGAAGTGATAAATAAGTAGGTATTTCCATGGAATTAGTAGGTACGTTGTACGAAGTACTTATTAAATCCATGGGTATTTCATAATCTTTGACCGACAATTTATGAATAGAAATTGGTTGTCCTAGTAAAGGTCGTGAATGTAACAGGGTTTCCGTTTGCCCTACAAACTACAGAAATCGATACAGAGTGGGTCGACGGCCTTAATCAACCTTAAAACCTCATGTGGAGTAAAACGAAAGAGGAACTGGGCCATTCTCAAAATTGAGCAGCAAAACTGTCACACATGTTTTACGACTAAAGTTTTTACTTTGTTGTATTAGTTTTAGATTTAATGCTAACCTACATACTTATTTTAAAAGTGCCTATTTACAAAATAGCTATAATTATTATGTAGAATTTTTTATTAATTTTTAAATAGGTGAAAACTCCGCTCCATGCCTTGTCACAACTACGAGTTTATAATCAAAACATTTTTTTTAGGCATGTTCTCTCAAAAAAACTTGGTATTTTATCTATTATAATCATATGCTAAAATGTTAGGGATTGCTGTTACATAACTTTTGCTTTAATATTACCTATTATTGTACCTAAGTTTCGGCTTTAATCTCACCGGCAAGTTTTTTTACCACTCCATGAACGCTATGTTCTTCAACTATCAAATGTTTATAAAAAAATCATATTACAATATTTGGGCTATTTTTGTTCTTAAAGTGGCAACTTATTAACGATCGCTTTGACAGAAATAGTGTCAGTGCATCACCTGTAGTGCTTAGTATATTTTTGAGGATTACATTTCAAAAGACTTAAAATTAGAAAGCATAAATGAACAACTCCGTGGATTATTCCTAAGAAGTAATACGTAAGTATTCCTATAGATTCATAATGAAAATATATTCTCTAATTGAACATCTTAATGAATTACTACTGTCTAACCTCCAAATGTACAAGAATTTTGTGTCACTCGGGTAAACGTTCAAAAATCTACGCTCCATGGACCTCTACGCCATGGTCACAACTTATCCACGGAGTGGGAGGAATGTCCATGGAATGGAGACGTTGGTAGCTTGTTTATTTAAATTTATATGTATATATAAACCGTATTAATATTGTTTTACAAAAAGGCAATATTAGACAAATATATTTTTTGTCAGCAGTATTAAAATGGCAGGAACTCAGTCAAAAAGAAAAAAAGAGGAGCGCAAACGAAAAAAGAAAGAGTGTGAGCAACGGCGAAGAGATAAAATCAAGTCTGATCCCGTAGCATACGAAGCAGCTAAAGCAAAAGAAAGAGTAAGGTGGCAGAAAAGGAAGGCTGAACAAAAAGTCAAGACTATTGAGAATATGACACCAAGAGAACAAAGAAAGCAACGAGCTATTTGGAGAAAAGAGTACAGAGCTAAACAACAAGTAAAGAAAAGACAAGAAAGTGTAATGAGAGTTGCAGCTGAAAATTCACCTCCAACTACAGATGACGAATCTTTGCAAGGAAACGTTCATAATTTGGATCATTCGCTAGAGTGTCCATCACAGATTTCAGGCTGTTCATCACCGGCATCTTCAACTAGCACCCGTCAGAAAGTTGTTGGAGAAAGACTCAAAAAGCGTAACTATAGTCTACTAAAGCGTGTTATTGAAAACCAACAAAAAACCATCAAAAAGTTACAGATTAAACTTAATACACTTAGGGTTCAGAAATCTCGAAATGCTGTAAGAATTTCGCAAAGGGATAAAGAAATATTACCATCAAGAGCTAGAATTGTGGATCGATCTAAAGTTACAACTGCCATGAGAAAGAAAGATGTATTGAAGTTTTTAGAATCTGATGAAAATAGCAGAATAATGCCCGGAAAGAAAGATACCATTACCCGCAATCAAGTAAAAAAACAAAGACGCCTACTATCAGATACTTTACGTAATCTCTTTGAAAAGTTCATATCTCTTGGTCATCCTTATAAGATTAGTTACCCAACTTTTTGCCGTCTCAAACCTTTTTGGATTCTAGAACCAAATATATCTAAAAGAGAAACATGTTTGTGCAGTACTCATGAGAATTTTCAGTTTATAATTGACAAGTTACATATTTCTAAGTTGATTCGCGAGAAAACTTCAAATGACATAGCAAAAAGTGTAACATGTTCGACAGATAATGATGAATGCATGATGAGAAATTGTCCAATTTGCTGTCATAAGTTCCCGCATTAAATACCTTCGAAGATGGCCTCATTTCTTATAAAAAGTGGACTAAGGTCAGCGAGCAACGGATCATCTCAGGAGTTGCAAAAAAAGTTTCTAGAACAATAAAAAAAGATATATCCACAATGAAAGTAAAACTTATTACTGAAATGATACATTTGTTGCCAAAATTTTTACAACACAAACATGCATGGAATCAGCAAGCAAAAACAATGTCTGATTTGAGAAAACAACTCCAAGATGGGGAAGTTCTCATTCACATGGACTTTTCAGAGAATTACATGTGTAAATACAGTAAAGAGATACAGTCTGTGCATTTTGGCGCTTCTCGCCAGCAAATTACTTTACACACAGTTGTGACTTACCATAAATCACCTACAACTGGTGATATTGTAGCAAAATCGTTCTGCAGTTTGTCCGAATCCCTTAGGCATGATGCATGTGCAGTATTTGCTCATCTCAAAGGAATATTATCTCGCCTTTTAGTATTTACTCCAATAAATATTTTGCACATCCTAACAGACAGTCCATCTACCCAGTACCGTAATAAAAAAATGTTCTATTTATTTGCAAATCATTTAGTAGAACACTACAGCTTGCAAAAAGCTAGCTGGCATTTCCATGAAGCGGGGCATGGAAAGGGTGCCCCAGATGGGATAGGTGCTTACGTGAAAAGGACGGCTGATCGTCATGTTGCTCTCGGAAAAGATATTGAAGATCTAGAGGCATTATACAAAACCCTCACTGCAGTAGAAACAAAAGTAGACGTATTTTTAGTAAAAGAAGAAGAAATTAGCGTTGCCGATGAACTTTTGTCTAAAATACCAGAGCTAAAAACGATAAAAAACACAATGCGTGTCCACCAAATTCAGTGGAACATTTCTGAACCAAATACAATTTATTTGCGAAGACTAAGCTGTCTTAAATGTGAGAAAGATTGCCAACGCTACGGTGTCGGAAAATATGTATACCAAAAAGATACAGACATTCCAAAAAATTTAGATGATGATGATCAGGTGTTACAATTCATAGGGCAAATGGAAGAACCTGAGATTTACAAGGGACCTAGACGCCGAATAATGTTTGATATGACTAATAGTAGTGATAGCGAAGATGTAGAACAAGTTGGAAGCATTTCTCGAAAAAAAATGGCTTTTAAGCACCGAATCACAAAGTTTTCCACAAATGATAGCGACAGCGAGTATGAAGAGTCGGTTTTGAAAGATATTTCTAATAATAATAGTGATGTCATGATAGATAATGCAAATATAAATACTGAAATGCCTAAAGATGTGCCTTCTGGAAACAATAATAATAAATATAAAAATTTCTTTGATGATGATGATGATTACGATAATATTTTTTAATTACTTGTTAAAGCAATTTTTTTTATAACTTTTATTGTGATTTTTTAAGAAACTTGACCTCAGTTATAGTATTATGTTACTGTTTTTCCAAAGATATTTATAAGTTTTATTGAGATTTTGAAAGAAACTTGATCTTAGTTAAGTTCCTAAATAATATTACTGTATTTCCAAAGTTTTTTATAAGTTTTATTGAGATTTTTGAATGAAACTTTATCTTAGTTGTGTTCTTTAAAAATATTACTGTTTCTCCAAAGGTTTTTATAAGTTTTATTGTGATTTGTGAAAGAAACTTGATCTCAGTTATGTTCCTGAATAATGTTACTATTTTTTCTAGTAATATTAAATGTTTATTATTCCAAAATGTTTGTATTTTTTTCATTTATTCGTCAATATCGTCAGTCACAAGTTTACTCCGTGGACAAAAATCTACTCCATGCGAAGCTCCGTGGTTACAGTTCGGCACCATGGACATGCATTTTCTAATTTTTAAATTTTCTCAATACTTATTTTATCTCATGCTCGGTTACCATTTTTAAAATACTGTTTATAGGTCTATATTAATGATTCTCATGAATAAAGTGACATAAATCAGTGTAAGATTTTTTTTTTCAATCGTGTCGCAGTTTTGAGAATGACCCAACTGGAAAACAATGATCGAATTACAATTGTACATCTAGACGAGCTCGAAAGCCAATTAGATCGAATACCGAATTTTGATTAGGAAAGATGATCATTTTGACGTCAATCAGACTTCTCGAAAAGGAACACTAATAAGTGGAGTATTGTGTGTGGAGTTTGCAGTAAAATAGACTTAACATTTACTTAAAGAAAGAAAGAAATTGTTTATTCGGCAAACATATAAAATACTAAGTACTGTAAATAACACTCCTTGAATAATATGCAATGATTTCAATAATTAAGTTATTAAGTGAATCATATCAAAACAAATTACTTCATAATTTACTAATTGCTCAAATACACAATCGAATAACTTTATAGCTGGATGGGAACATCACCTGCTAATTTCTCCAACATTAAAAAGAAAACTGCGTCTAAATTGCACCGACTACTTTTAGCTACAGTCAGGGAAATGATCTTTGTATACAACCATGTTATTGTTTTGCTGTCGTGTGTTCAATAACGTCCAAATGAGGCAACACATTAGGCCTAACGACCAAGCGCATGAGGCCATTTGTTCACCTGAACACAAGCGGTCAATAAACGTGTAAACTCCAACTATCTAGCACAATGCCGACTCTAACGTTACTGCGGTATTCCTTACTCATAAGTACATCTACACCGTGAGACATGACTCTCAAGCTATTTGAAGAAGCAAAAGCAGTGATATAATACACTGTTGTAATCAAAGCGGAATTAGATTTTACAGAATCTTTATTCGTTTATATTGTAAATACATTTTCCAAATTACGGTATTAAGGTAAACTGATCGTTTGTATGCCCTAGGATGTCATAAATAACAACAAAATCCGATGTCTGTTGTTATCACAATCACATAGTAAAATCACATGCAAAATGTAAAAGCTAGGTATTTGAGATCTCACAAAATGTTTGATACAGAATTTTCTAAATCAAAAAAGAAATTAATTATACTTATTTTTGACAATATTAGCCCAATACAATCAAACCATCAGCATTATTTATTTCTCATTCGAGGTCATGTTTGTATACGTGGTAGAGTAGGTGACTTGCTTTTCCATGAAAACGATTAAGTAATTATAGCTAATGTGGATATATACAGTCATAAATCAACTTTCTGATTTACATCATATTTTTGACTAGGAACGATTAAACATTTTTGCTGATTCGTGCAGCATGACATTCGCAATTTGCTCTCACTACATGATGCTCCTAGCTCATTATTGCCTAGTACTACAAAAATATTGCATCAATTACAGGTGTAGTATGTAATTAGATACTAATCACTAGCCTAGTGACAATTATCAAACAAGTGCAATAAACGTAGTAGTTAGCTTTAATTGAAAACGTGACATTCAGCTAAGTCTAAATTTGGTAAACGTAATGCTTTTTTCTTCAAAAGTCACTGTTGATGTAATGGAGCTAGTTTATGTTGTAAACCAAAAAATGTAGCCTTATAAATTTGGTATTGATCATGCTACTGTGCTTGCTCACGATTTTATCGAAGCATTTCATAAAGATGTGAAACCAAGAAAATATCTAAAAATAATTTTATTGGGACTTGATCAAATTTTCTTCATTTTTCTAAGAAGTATCATCCCGCGTAGACTATGGGACGCCTCGTTCCAATTATAGACAGTATTAATAGTAGAGTTTATACACGCGACTATTTCGCATTGAGTGATATACGACCGAACATATCCAAAGTCCAGGGTATTGGCCAGAAGCCAAATTCCAAGGAAGTAGAACCAGTATGGAAAGGAAACTTGACTTAATCGAGACAGGCGTGGTTAAGGAAGCCATAAAAAGGTGTGTAACCAATGTAACGACTGAATTCTCACAAAATCTCTTTACATCCAACCGGTCACATTTAGCTTTTTATTACAGTCTGTTCTCGTAAAATAGTTTTTTGTTACCGATCTTGCACTAATTATGACGATCTATAGAAACATACATACCACTTTCCTACCGCAGTGACATTTTCCGCCAAATTTTTATAGATACTTAACTACGACTATAAGTTTAAATCAGACAAATTCCATATTTGATCAATTTGAAACTATTAATCATCCAAATATAATTCAAAGTAAAGTCAATATTTGTTTGTTACATTATGTAGTAAGCTAAGCAAAAACATAATCTTGCATGCATCTTGCAGACTCATGCATGATCTTTATTTTATAAACACGCTATTGGATAATCTTTTTCAATAAACATGATAAAATAAACTTAATCGCTTCCTCGATTTTCTACATCTCTGTCTCTCAGATCTGATCTGGAGAGATTTATACCTCGAATCCTTTCTCGCATCTTTGGATTGGATACAAGCAAACAAACAACTTCTCCTAATTCACATACATCACAAGCGTTGACAGCGGCCTATTAGCTAACACTATTTTGAACTGATTGTGTTTTAGAATGCTCGAAACGATCAAAGATGCATCATAAGTAAAATTTTTGTTTTCCTTTTTCTCTATAAGAGTTCTAAGGAAATATGTTTCAAAGACTTTGTATTTTCTTTTTTGATTCGTGGTTTGTTTCTTTTTTTTCTTCAAAATATCATAAGTAATACATTCTCTAGAACTTCAGGGTATCATTTAAATATGATATTTATTTGTATTATAAGCACTGCAGGAATTCACCACTTCATTACGTCTAAGGTCGCGCCTACACTGCACACAATCTCCTAAAAGGTTATTTTTTAAGCAATGACTAATCAACACTTACATGCGAGTCATTATATCCGGCCGAGGTTCACTCCAAATAAGGCACGTATTGGTTATCGTAGGTGTGCTCTTGTCCTAATAACCTGTACGTTGTAGAATACTCGTCTCGTTAAACAATCTTTTGTTTCAAATGAAGTAAACCACAAAGCAAGAAGATATATTTTGTCTTTTTACTCGAGCCAGAAGTGCAACTATAAAGAAAGAAGTATCTAAATTCACTAGGGTTGAAAATGCCTTAACATTCCGCTTCCCGGTCTGGTCACATTCCCAGTCCAAGAAGTGCTGGTTTGATATCGTCAAGAAACAATGACGCTAAGATGAAAGAGTCCGGTACTCCGGTGCCTCTGCGTGCCAATATTGAGGAAGTGCTGACAACAAACAAAACTGTAACGGGATTAAAAATTAATCTTAGGTTTCTAATCAAACTACTATAAGCTTTGATAAAATTTTATCGCCTAGTTTTCTAAGGTATGTCGGTCAGTTCAATATGGCTTATTGGTTTGAAGAAACGACATGAATTTGTTGGATTGTCATTGCAAATAGAGAGGAAGGTCAGCGTTTGCCGATCGATGATAAAGTAGAAAGTTTCTATTAATATCTGTACCAATAATACCTTATTGTTAATGATATACTTACATGAGTAGCATACATTCTGTGTTATTTTTACATTGTTTCCGTCTGGAATTGCATTTCGAAACTACGAAGTTTTCAAAAATACCTATCATTGATTATCAAAATCGTATAGGTATGTTACTCTTCATGTCTATCCAAATATATTTCTCTTTCATTTCTAAATATTTTACATTATATCTCAAGCTAAAAACTAAATATTATATAGATTTAAACGTTCATATAAATGTTCTTATATTTAGTAACAACTTCACATTTGACCAGTCTAGTTACAGTAATGCTTTTAATATCGCAAGCCTCTTCAAATTAAATGCTTCCAAAACAACCCTCTATCGAGTAATAAGCAGTAGGAAACATTCGACTGTTAATCAGAGCGTTTATAGTCCGTAAGTGCTATCACCGTTACCCCTTGGAGCGTAAATAGCAGTGTAGTGGCTGATACAAGCGATTTCCTAGCATTTTCTACCGTCGGAGATTACTGAAGCTTCTTGCCATAAGCACCTGCCCACAGATATTGGTTTACGTCTAATATTTTCCCAGTTTATATTTAAACAGTCCAGTTCAAACCCATCAACTTGTTGGGTTAGCGCCCGACTTTATAGGAAGAAACTGCGAAAATAATGGGAGTAATTAAATTTATGCCTACCCGCAGTATGAGTTATTTCTTATTGCTACTACTTGGGTGGGTATTCATATGTTCCTAGTTCTTGAGTCTAGTTTAGCTTCCTAGGTCTGCTGGCATAATAGTAAAATTATTTACAGTAATCATCAGTTATATACAATCGCTTTATAAGTTCTAGTTATTACAACAATAATTTCTCACAATTATATAATTAATATTTGTTGAATAATGAATATTATGTTAAAAGAAAGAACAGTAAACGTACCCCGCGTAAATCTCTATACCTACCATAAGGTAATAGCGACAAATTTCTTCATTAAATATTTCCTATTATTATAGTAAATAGTTATTAATTTTAAAACAAACGTTGACTCCCTTTTTCTGATAATAATATCAGTAATTAATAAGTACGTTTAATTACATTATCAAACGAGCTTGTCAAAGATACATGAGACAATTTCAACATGAGTGAATTTGATACCGACACAGATGCCGATTGTGGTGAAACCAGAGTCTGATTATGTTACAATCGGTTAAACGTTACGTTACAATCGAATGATTTGTTTGGCCGGAGGAAACAAAGCGAAAAAACAACTTTTACGCACGAAACTCGATTCGAACAATTGATCGATATCGGAAAGTGAATAAAATCAAATCTATTTTTTGTACCAGTGAAATTTGTAATTCAAAACATCACAATGATAAATTGTGCATTTGATTTAATGACGTCAAAACAGTAATTGTTAATAGAATCGATTATTTTAATGAATTAATAGTAAATACCAATCTAGAAAGAATGTATTATGTTAATCTTTTTAAGTACCTAATTCCCACGGAAGTTAGCTCTTACATAAAAGTTTTTTCATATCATATCTACATTATACGTGTCATTTATCTGGATGACTCTGCTATCTTATCCGACAAATTGCGACAGTGCATCTCTGTATAAGGCATTCGGCAACAATATTGTCCTATAATTAATGTTTCTTATAGAAAAACAATCAGGCTTTTTAAAATTGCTGGAGAGTATTTTGCGCCAAGCACCATTTCTATCCCACCTTCATTTATTGCCAGGGTGTGTCCAATCTAACAAATTGCAAATCGTCGTCAAATAGAGCGATTTTGCAGTCTTCTTGGACCTTTTCATGGACACGCAACAACCATGGAGAATTATCGGATCTGATATAGCACTGGATTTTGCTTTTTAATCGTCATTACATTCGTTACAGTATTCTAAACCAGTATTTACTGTAGTAAGTACTAGAAATTGTAACTTTAAAGTAAATAACTAATATTTACTTGGACATTAGCATCAGGACAGGGAAGGATGGGAAAGAAAAGAGAGAAGGATGACGTACGTACATATATAGTGAGGCGTATGCGCAGCAATAGACGGAAAGAAGCAGAATGACGATGACGGTGATTGACTAAATGATTTTACAGAAAGTCCAAGTAATTTTGAATTTCGTTGGCTATGTAGGTATAGAATAATTTAAATAAAATAATAAAAGTGTTAAATATTTCAAAGAAGTAAAAGTAAAATTAACTAGCTCGGTATGTTAACTGTAAATAATCAGAGCGTAAGATTAAATAAAGAAAGCGTAGTTTTTTATGTCTTTTATTGTTCAAAATCGACATTTCCATATAGCGCTTTTCATAATACAGATCATAAAATTACAGAAACGTTTCAATGTTTTTGTTTTTTTAGCATTGGAGCTATTTGATTAATGTATTTTATATAACACCAGCGGCCGACCCCGGCTTGGCTCGGCTAAACTATATAAATTATTCACCTAAACCTACCTATCTCATAAAATAAACTATCTATTGGTGAAAACCGTATAAAAATCCGTCCGATAGTTTTTGACTTAATATCGTGTTAACACAGACAGAGTCTCGACGCGACAGGGGGAACTTTATGTGTATAAGTAATTTAGTATAGAATTATCGTATTCTTCTTCCACATTTCCACATAATTAGGTAATTAGCTGAATGTTAATTTTAAGATTAAGTATATTGTTGATACCAACTCTTCAACCTTCATTTCAGATTACATCACTGCCGGATTGATCAAAAAAGTGGACTCAAGTTTTCGGTAAGTAATTTTTTTTTATAGATTTTTAGGTTTTTTGCTTATTTCAGTCACGTAGCGCCGTGTCGGCGGCATCCGTTCGGCGTCATCGCGCGCGATCAAACTTGGCTTAACCCCCGAGGACATTTTTATTTATATTTTCCTCTTGAACACAAAGAGCATAAAAAGTGCGTTGATCCTTTCGTGATATGACAATCGAATACCTTTATTAGAAACTAATTTTTGCCCGCGACTTACGTATCACGATATTCACGATGAAACCTTACCTGATTTTAAGTTAGATTATCCGCTGTACAACTGTGAAATACCCATTCATTAATTAAATCCAGTAGGTTTTGCGTGATGCGTGAGCAAACATAGAAACAGACATAAATTAAAAAATATATACAGACCTACATAGCCCACTTACGATTTTAATGTAAAAATGTACAAATTCAGGAATTTTAGGGTATGTTTGGTCTCAGAAACTGCTTGTAAATTATAATAAACTCCAAGTTTTATAATAATTTGTGTCTGGCATCACAACAGTAACCATCTGGCATACAAACACACCGACAGCTAAAGGCATTGTCGAATGCTAATAGATAAATCATAACACCTGATGTCATGTATTATCTAATCTTCATAACTGCGCATAGCTACCACCGCCGTGCATTTCTAGTATTGCTTTTATTGTTATTTAACGCAAACGATTTATACATGGGATGCTTTGTATAGGTAATCATAACAACCGGTATAATCATATTTATAAAAAAAGTTATTATTTATAAAAAAAAAATAGCGTAATTAAGCCGCTAGCAACAAAAACCCCATTGTACAGTCTGCCACAGAGAAATCTGACGCCCCCGCGATATGAACATCTCTTTGGGGGTAAGATTTCTCTGTGGCAGACTGTATATCATTCTAGTACTTGTTTAAATTGTACTTTTCGCATTTTTGGTGCTATAAAGTGTTCTTCTTCATAGTCGTATTCCTCATGGCTGAGGGTCGTAGTTATTACGTGGAATGAAACACACACAACAACTTTTTTGGCATTATTAATGGAGTGGTTTGCCATTGCCTTCTCCATTTCACACACAAGTTAATATGAATCAACCAGAGTGCAGGTTTCCTCACGATGTTTTCCTTCGCCGGAAGAAAGTGGTGGACGATGAAAACTATTATACGTGAGTCACATTGGTATACAAACTCATGTGGCACGACTAAGATTCGAACCTGGGACCTTTCGATCCACAGGCGGCCATTACACCACCACCGCTTCAAATACCGCTATAAAGTGTAACTTACTAATTAACCTATATGATGGCTCCGAACTTGCAGTTTCTAAATGGATGTTATTTAAATCATCGATCATCGATAGATCAGCAAAGTATTCGTATTTTGGCCAGATATAAGAACATTAATGTAATGTTGTTATATCTGTGATTTTGGCCAGCAAAAAAAATATATTTGGTTAACTAAAATATCTTATTGGTTAACAACTTATGGTCAGCAAATAATTCTAAAACAGCAAAATAATTACTTGGGCATCAGCAGAGTCCAGCAGCAGCTCCAGCTACCATTATTATGATTTTTCCCCCTTTAATTTAATCCCCTTCTAAACTATTTCGTTTTAAAACTCCTGATTGTATTATATATATGATAAAGTTCTGGGTCAGTTTTTTTCTTCGTTTAGTTGAATACCAGCGAGCTTCTGGTTACGCAACGGAGGTCGATGCCACTCCGATCGATCCACATCATGTTCGCATCATGTTATGCTATCCACTTATTTTCTCAGGTTGTTCAGTTAACCAGATATTCAATAAAAAATGTTCTTCAGGGTGCTTTGGTAATTTGTCTGTGCAAAATTGCTATCCTTAGCAATGTACCTAATAATATCGTTTTGAATTTGTTGTTCGACTTATTTATTAAAAAAATATATGTCATTATACTTAAGACATATAGAACAAATAAGGAAATATACCCAGAGTACTTAATGAATTTTGGGGATTGATTGATGAAGTAACTAATCGCTTACTCAATGTAATTAAAATTACCATAAAGAAGTTCAAAAGTGTTTGCTTTGTCGAATATGTACATAACAAACAACATATTACACAATTATAAATACAATCATACCGAAATTAGAACATAATATAAAGTATTCATACCGAATATTGAAAAATACAATACATAGCCCTTTGTTGCACATATAAATTGTAATGCAACAACTTACACTGAAGATTCAAAGCTTGATGGGCAAAATGCCTAATTTCTCCCAGATTATACAAACAATTTGGGGTAGGAAATATAACAACCAACACTATAACTTTGTGTTGTAATTATAATAAAGTGAATTCTTCGTACGATTTCCAAGGCTGAATTATGCAAATTCTAGCGTGTATTTTCGCTCTACTTGATTGCAATTCGAACGAAGCGGTATTGGCTAAATGCAATCCGACTTCATATTACAATGAAATGAGAGACCTATTTGAAATCATATACATCATTTACATTCTTTAGCGTATCGATGTCGCAGAAAATTGGGAAAATGATAAAGAACACGAAATAACATACAAAAACAAAAACACATCAAATACAGAATCACAAACAGTATTTTTTTGAGTTTGAGAGTTCTGTGTATTGTTCTGAGTTTTTGGTAGAAAAAAAAATGATAGACCAGAAAAGCTTTCGAGTTTTTTATTAGATAGAGTAAACGTTTTGAAACTTTTATTTTGGGTCTTGGGGCTATGGTCTATAATAAAGGCTAATTTATTATTTCATATGAGTATAATTAGCCTAATTTATTTGTTAATAGAAATGTCAAAATTAGCTATTTCGATGCCGAGCATGTTTTCTCATGACTTATGCTGCGAGTTAGCGCGGGCTAACGACTTCTTATTAGAGTGATCATTAAAAAATATAATGGCTTGGCTATGTTTTGTCAAGTTGTGTGGAGCGTGTAATTTTTTGCGTTCTCTAAAACCGTAAATTGTTGCATTTAACAAATGTATTACATTGTAAATTTAATTTATTTAACAAATGTGGTACATAGTAGTACTATTTATTATAGTGCTTTCTTATTTTTTGTTGCTTTTCAGCTACCGGTTGGTAGCTGATGCATACGTAATAGTTATAATATTAATCATTGTTAATGGTTCAAGGGTCTTTGTATTGTTGACATCTGAAACAATAACATTCAGGATTTAGTATGAATAATGACTAATTATTAATTTAGTTTTTATTGCTATCTCAGAAAATTGCTATATTATAAAGTTTTGCTTTTAGGTGAATTTGATAATTTACCTATCTGTTAATAAACATTGTCATCTCAATGCACATGCATCCACCTACTTCTATGATCTATCAAGTAATTCATTATTTTTCTCCAGTAACGATAAAATAAGAAAGTTTGTGTGTTATTAGACAGACTGTTGTCGATATAGCAATGTTGCATAATAAATCGAGCCGGCTCATTCGATGCAACCGCAGTTGATTGCCGTCGAGCCTCGCCGGTTGAGGTCCAGTGAAAACGGGATAAATGGAATTGGAATCTAATTGGAACAAAATTTTAATAATTTTTTTAAAGTAAAAAATAGTAATTAACAGTATTTAGTTTTCACGTGAGAAATTAAAATAAAAGCCTAAGATAATAAATTGATATTCTAGTATAGTGTTGTGATAGTGAATAGGTGTTACCTATATATACATCGATGTACATAAAAATAGAGTAGGATAATTTAATTCGATTCTATTTATGACTACTTAGTTATTTAACTAAGTACGTATAGGCAAGGTGAATGCACTGTGCAGTGATGATACACATAAATGATTGTTTGGCTAAAACTTTAGTAGCCTGTAGATATGTGTAAAATG
This sequence comes from Plodia interpunctella, assembly GCF_027563975.2. Lineage (NCBI taxonomy): Eukaryota > Metazoa > Arthropoda > Insecta > Lepidoptera > Pyralidae > Plodia > Plodia interpunctella. The sequence continues at coordinate 7,125,904 of NC_071303.1, forward strand.
CACTGTTATTTTGAGATGATTTCTTTTATTTTGACTTAGTGGTCAAATATAATTTATACTTTTCGAATAATTAATAATATGTTCTCATTTTCTTCAATTATAGAGACTAAGCAACATGTTAAATATGAAAATACTATACTTTGTGGACGAACATACAATCTATTTAGAAAAAAATATTTTGTAATCAGTTTAATTTCTAATAGAAACACATTAATTGGGAGAAATCGAAGGTCATAGAATTTACGCAAAACCACTTGTTTGTGAACCGAGTGTCCGTTGTTTCGATTGCATGATGATCGATATTAAATCTGTGAAATAAAATTGTGAATTTACTATATGCTATTTTAAAATTTAATTTTCGAAATAAAAAGAGAAATATATGTGCCCATGTAACACTTGTAACTAAACTACTCACGGTTGCCAAGCATTCAAATCTAGTATAGAGAAAAAATAAAGATTCACCCACATTTATATCAAAGAGTATCGAAACGAAGGGAGGGAAATAAATCGTTGAATATCTCTTAAACGCTAAGATCAAATTGAGGAACCCTGGATAGTGCCTAGGAACCTAGGGATCCGTACACATAATATCTGAAAAATAGCACTGTAGCAATAATTCAAATAAAACTTCTCTTCGTATGACATAATATATCTTAAACCTCTTAAATTATGTGGACGATTTGTTATACAAACTGAAACCAAATTCCTGTACTTACTTAATATTTTATTTAATCATGTAATGTAATTCATAGTTATCTCATTTTAAGTGAAATGTAATAAACATCTTTAAACCTAACCTAAAAAGTTTGTATCTGGCCTACCACATATGATTAACATTTAAGTTGTGCAATTCTTTTATAAAAATAGATCAATTTAAAATTAGTCACTTGATTCTAAATTGGCATTGCCTATGCCTACGGTCCTGTTGTTTAATCCGGGCTTCACAAATTGCACTGTTACTATTATCCCCACTAATTATAAGAATGCTTGATCAGAGAGCGTAAAAGTGGCCATCTGCAAATCATAGCCTGCATCGATAGCGTATCATTTGATCATCTCATTGAACATGAACATCAATTATTAGTGTTACAACTCCTTTCTCTTTTATTGCTTTCGTTCAGATATTTTTTATCTTCTGTTATATCATGAATAATCAAATTATTTAAGTCTAAAATCCGATATGAAGTCCGAAATTAAGTAAGTATTTTTTATCTCTCTCAACAGAATCAATATCCGATAAATTAAGTTTAAGATTAATTAATTAGGTTAGATAGATTAGGTTACAGTATTTTCATATAATATGTCCAATTGTCCCTAAAATGAAAATAGAATCATTTTATAAAAGTTTGAAATTACGTACTCACGTATAACTGTAAGTTATAAGAAATTATGACTTGCCTCAAAATGAGTAACGTTTTACTTTTAGACTATTAAAGTAGTGATTGTCCATCACACCGACTTGGAATAAATATAAAACCATAAATCTAACGAAGGTTCATAAACCAATCAGTTTAGTTGTGTAACGGTACTAAATATACCACCTGCTATTTACCGTTGCAGACAACTATAAGTACTTTTCTTTCTTGCCAGTTTTATCAATTTTATGATAAACACTGTTCAGTATTTTATAACAATTGCTACTCAGTTATAGTGTATTGACCGATTACTTTTTGACGTTACTTTTTTTAGAACTGAACTAAAATGCTTCTGATTTTAGATATTAAAAATATCAAAAAGTACTGTTGCAAATAAAATTATGTCTTCTTAGAAAAACATAGCATCGAAAATCAAAAGGTTGTACATAAACTAAAATTTTAGTTTTCCAAAAATGACAAGTAACATTACAAGCTTGGTTTATAAAATAAAACTTTATCAGTGACAAAAAGTGAATCAGTGCAATGAAATTAAAACAGAAGCCGCGCTAAATCGCGATAATGTTGTAGTTGATATCAGTGCATGTGAAGCTGATATAGAAGCTGCGGATGCCAGACTTGGTAGTGTTAGTGGTGACCGATGGTCTGGACGTGCTGCGGCTCCTGGAGCGCTGGTGGCAGACCGTGCTGCTAGCGGGCCGGTTGCTGCTCTGCTACTGGCGAATGATGCACCGCGCTCTACTAGGTTAGAGTGTGCTAGACTAGCTAATTATGATGTTGTAACTGATCTCATAGCTTGTGAAGCTGAGACAGAAGCCGCAGATGTCAGACTTGGTGCCTCAGGCTCTTGTAGGTTAGCGTGGGTTGCTAGAGTAGCTAATGATAGTGTTGAAGCTGTAGTCGACTGATTGACACAATCGCCTGTGACGAAATGGCTCCGGGAATTATCTTGTGAAAAAATTATCACATTCAAAATTATTATTATATCATTCTAAGAACAGCTAGTAGGTTAATATCTCTAAGGATTTATTTTATATGCTAGATTTTTTCATTCCGAAAACACTCAAGAAAATTATTAACAGGCATATTCATTGTAGTGTTGCGTAAAATAATAATATTGTTGTGGCGAATGTTGATAAATTTTGCTATGAGGCTTACGTATTGATTTTTTCTCAATTTTGAAAGAAGTCAAGGATACACAAACCGTTCAATAGAGCATAGCTAATTTTGTCATAATTAACAAGAATGTGATTGTAAAATTGCCTATGTTCGTTCATAAATTACTAATTCGAGTGGAACCACTTTGCTTAATTGACACTCAAAATTCCAAACGCGATTTAAAAATAAAACTCGAGACAAAATTTTACATTCATTTCCTGAAACGTCACATTACTTAAATAATAGAACCGTTGTCGTTGTAATTTCGTGCACTTGATTAAATTATGTATAATTTTGCGTATTACCTGCGTACCTTCAAAATATTGCCATCAGATTCATTTTTGGACTCCGTAAATTCGAACATATCTCTAACTTCCGCTCCCAACTTGACTAGCTCCCCATTCGACTTCGCCGTAACATGCATATTGTATCTATGCTTTTTTCAGTGTTATTTAACCCTTATTTCCCACCATATCTCATGGACCGCTTTAAATTTCTAAGTGATGATAGTAGCTCTTCTCGTAGTCTGCGTAGCACGGTTTCACTGAGACTTAGATTTTCTATCCACAATTCTAAATTTTTCTCTAAACATTTCTCTGTTCAAGCTGTTCGACTTTGGAATGCTCTACCCCTTGATATCCGTAATGCACGAACTCTGTCCAAATTTAAACTACTTGTCAAGTCACATTATCTTACCACTATCTAACTAACTACTATCCTAACTTGTACCTACTTTTTCTTATTTATTTGTATGTTTAGGTATTTTTTTACAAATTTGTATAAATATTTATATATTATATGTATATGTGTATGTTATGTGTTAGTTTATTTTATTTACTGCGCCAACGCCTCCTCCATTATCGTTTCCTCCCACCCCAAGGTTGACTGGAAGAGATCGCTTTAGCGATTTAATTCCGCCTTTGTGCCTTTTATATTTTATTTTATTTTATTTTTGTATGGTTCTTTTTTTATTAATTTCGCTTTTGGTGCAATAAAGAGAAGAGTATTGTATTGTATTGTGTATTACCTGTGGTTGCACTGGTAAGGAATCACCTGGGACCTTTCAGAAAAGTTGATGAATGCGTCGAAATAACTGAATTTAACTTTGATTAGTTTTTGTTTCTAGAAAATTCCACAGGTATTAAGATTGCTTGCACAAATTCTTAACCGATAAGGAAACCTGATTTTATTGTTTGTAATTTAATTTTACTTTCAGATAACAGCCGATAAAAGAATTGTCACAGTAATACTGCATTGTACACACAAAAATGGGATATTTTTTCTTGTTTGACATGCTAAATTATAGTTTATTTGTATTTTATATCTCTTTCGGTGTTTTTCTATGTATTTCTGTGTGTTTCTGTGTATCATTTCGTTTAAAAAAGTAAATATTACAACACTGAAATTCTTCCAAGCAAAATTAAAAATAAAGGATATGCAAATGACTTCAATTTAACGAATTAAAAAATTACTCATCATAGTTCCCAACTGATATCTATAGGTACATGAGAATGTCATTATCTAAATATGTAACACCTCACGCAATCATTAGCTTTCAGTAATTAAATAATGATGCTGTATCATGGCTAGTGTTGGTAGTAATGTTAAATGTATTAAAAGGCGATGTTGAATCAAAATGCTTTAATGTTAATTTCAGAGCTGAAGATGCCACAGGCGACCATGATGGCGCCAAGTGTGTTCCAGAGAAACAAGTCACCGAGGTCGTCGCCAGGAAACCTGCCAAGAAAATTACAGGTACATTATATTACACATAATTACATGTTGCCGAGGAAGTGCTTTATAGGGATATACTAGGATTATCAGGGATATTCAATCTTCATAATGATACCAGTTTTGGAGTTGTTTATTGTAAAGATAAGGCATAACTAATTGATATAATATTCTAAAGATAAATGATAACAATATTCTAAAGGTAGAAAACGAAACTTTTAGTAGTCCATTGACCCTGTTTTAACAATAAGTAAATTTAGAATTACCAACTCATTACCAATTACCAACTGTTCAAACAATTCAAAAATACTTACATCAACTGTAAACGAGTTGAGTGAAGAACGAAGTGGAGACAAAAAATAGGAAAGCGTGAACCCTTTTAATGTGAAGCAGAAACCCTTGGTTCCGACGCTAAAAAGGCTGAGGAAGAAACCAGCATAACAGAGTAAGAGAGAGTGAGAGAGAGAGAATATGAACCATTGAAGTACGTGTACCTGATGATGTTGCTGTCCGTTTCAGAACGGAGCAGAACCCGCTGCTCAGTCAGATCCGCAGGCGGACTCTAGTCCAGGGAACTCCATTTCTGACGCTGAAAACTTCGAATGTTATGGAGAGGCTGATGGGGATGCGCCCGCCAACAGGTTTGTAGAATATTAATGACCATAATTTTGAAGTTAACAGTCTAAAATAACATTACGATATAGATTTTACATGCCTAAGATTAATGTGTTGGACTGTCTCCATACTTACTAATATTAAAAATGCGACAGATGTCTGTCCGATCTGTCCGTCACGCTTTCACGGTATAACGGCTTGACGTGGCGAATAGATATATTTAATGATCCAAGGTTAAACGTAGGTTACTGCGGAGCTGCGAGCAACAACTAGTTATGCATAAGTAAATAGTAGGAAATAGATAAAATATAATGATGGCATTTTCGCGAAACAGATGGCCGGTCTTGGCAGAATCGTCATTTCTTGCTAGTTTTTCATTGCGGTAAAAACAAACAACTCATACAAACTACGCAATGTTCATGCATTCGCACCGGCATTCGTCTGAGTCTGTCTGGTACGTGTAGCCGCATTAAAGAAAGTTATCTTTCCATATTATTTGGTTATTAAATCATTCACCTTCTCACTGATATTGCTTTCTTTTAGTTTTCTTGGATAGTCAACTAAATTCTCCTTGTATTGTAGACTCTCTCACTCTCGTTCAGATGAGAGAGTCCGATGAGCATCGGAGCCTAAGATCTCGTTTCCTACTTTTTCGTCTCCGCTTTGCACGATCGCCGATCGTCGGCAGTTGTCAGACCGTTGGCGCATATCATCTTCGACGACATCATGTCGCATAGTGTCGCTTGCATTACTACCTAATTCTATATTTTTGAGACAAATCAAATCCATTTAGTGACGAGTTTCAAATTTATTCATATTAATAATTGTCTACATAGAGGTATTACCTGAAACATTAACCGATTAATAAAACAAACTTTCACATTGAAACATTTGGAGCGTTGTCCCCATAAAAAACCTAGTGCATTGAAGTCAGTTTTATGTTCCACGTACATACATCCGAGAAGTAATGACACCTTTTGGTTTGAAACACGATAATGTTTTATTAGTTCCATCAACAGACGCCTGACCAGCCAGTTTTATGGGAATGCTTTATTACTTTTTAATAGACTTCGGCGTAATAGTTGCTAAGAAAAAAAAATTGTTTGATGTTTGTTTGAAAATTAGGTTTGTTGTTTGAATTTACTAGGGAAATTATTCAGTTATCTGTTACTAGCTATATGTCTTCTTAAATAATTAATAGTCAGTTAGCTTGCCATCCATCATATTGTATTCCACATATGTTTTTCTTATACATCGACAAAAATAACAAAATGTTTCATTTCCTTCTTCCACAGCACTGAGAATGGCACCAGGAGTCCGGGCAGTCACCTCAACAGACACTCCTGGACAAGGACCAGCTTGAGAAGGACTCCGCCCAGGTACATCAATATATTTATTATCATTTTCTATTTCACTTCACTTTCATATCTTTATTGGATGTACAGTCAGTCGTTTTAGCAATTATATGGATAATAGTTGCGAATATATAGGCACAATATTATGGGCCAAACTGTACATTACGTACTGTACTGTACATTGTAAAACTAAAAAATACTACAAGAGATTATGCTACACTAGATGATTAATTTTATTCTCATATTCATTTATTCCACTTAATTTGTAAATATCCGCTCCGATGCTTATCCGCTGAGGATAAGCATCGGGTCCTCTTTCCTACTTTTTCGTCTCCGCTTTGCACGATCACCGATCGTCGGCATCCCTAGTTGTCAGACCATTGGCACGCATATCATCTTTGACATCTGAACTAGATGATTAATTTTATTAGAAAATATTATACGCATTGGATACATTTGCTACAATTTACTAAAAAAGAAAACGGTGGGCACCAAAATGTCGCAAATCGGGACTACATTTGTATAATGAAAAACTATAATACTATCTCTTTTGATGTGTAGCATAAGCTCCTGTGGTATTTTTTATTTTGTTCTTATAAATTTAAAGAAATTACTTAAAATATGTTGGAGGCGTTAGTGTGCGGGTTAGCTCAATATTTACTAATAGTAACTACCATCTATAATTTAAAATCATTGGGTTCGCTCATGTACATCAAAACAAGTTCATCTTTAGTTCGTTTTATATTTCATAAATATTATTATGTTTCATTTTATAAATTATGTGTGGTGTCATTATTTTACGCTCAAACGAGAAACTTTATATGTAATTCTCCTGATAATACGGTGAAAATGTCATTTTTATTTCATTTACCATTGATAGTGGGAAACTTTCGCATTAGCGTCACTTTTCGAAAATCATCTTCTATTACTATTTTGTTTATAAGTATCAAATGTTATTTTCTTAGTTATCGTGAGTTAAAAATCAAACATAAGTAGGTACCTAGAGTTATTATTACGTTCACATTATTTTCTTTAGCTTTCTCTTTTATTTTCATTATTTTGTATTTTTGTTGCACTGTCCGCTTCTCACCTAGTGTGTCTCTTCCGTAGTCATCAAGAGAACCTGCCGCATCGCAGATGGGGCTCCATGAGACAGTAAGCATTTTTTTTTTTTGCTTTATTGCTTTGTTTTTTTAACCGCACTTTCAGTTGTGTTGCTATTTGCAAGTTTTCGATCTCATAAGTACTAATTTTTATCATGAATGTTTAATATAATACCAATAACTAGGTCACCCATCTGGAGCTCTTTCTAATCTGAGCGTTTTCCTGGATCCTTCCTCACCCTTTAACTGTCATAATTCCTTGGGCTTTGGAGGGCTTTGCTTTCCCAGGGAATATATATTTAGGCAACACTTAAAAAACTGACAACTTACTATAAACTAAAACTAGCTACAAATAAAACTATATTCTGCCGATACTAAAAATAGTTTTATTTATGTAAAGTGCTTATACCAAACTATTTTAACCCCTATCCAACTTTAAGCAAAAATAGATGGGACAAAATGTGTTTGTCTGTCAATCGACCACCGCATACCAATCTAGGCAACTTTACTCTTGCTGGAGTAACTTTCTTATGTCAATTTGTACCTAATCGTTTTGCAATAAGGTTGCTATTTTATTTATATAATAGCAGAAATAAGTTTGTATAGATGCACACTATTGTTGAGTTGGAAACAATACGGCCGACTATTTCCAGACAAGCAGTGAGTCATCTCGGTTGGATTACTGTACTGTATGTGACATGTATTTAGGTTTGTTTGTTCCTATGATTGAATTATAGGTTCAGGTATTTCTATTCATCATCTACCTAAGCATATGCTCAGCATCATCATCTCATGATGCAGTAAGTCCAAAATTGCATGTACTCACATCAAAAATAACGAAGTTTCGTTTTCGATATTCCGACCCTCTAGAGAAATTTCTAACTTCCTGCCAAGTTTCATCTTTATTGGTCAAATAGACTTCGTGATGAGTGTACAAGTGTTTTTCGCTTTTAGTTATACTTCTAGATTAGTATAGACAGACTACTATTGCGTGAGTTATTTCAATTATAAATGAAAGTCATAAAAATACAATCAAATTATTGTAAATAAATAATAAATTGTCTCAATTATTAAGATGCTGAAGATGAAAATAGCTGCATTATAAAATTATATCGTTAAAAATAACTTCACCACTTGCATTATCCAATTGTTAGACATGTAATTATGAATTTATTTATAGCACGTAATTTCGATGCAATTATATTGGGTGTAAGTAAGTAATTATAGTGTCTTTAGGATAAGGCAAAAGCAGTTCTTGTCAAGCGTGAAAATTGTTAATGTATTATGTATGACTATGAAGACTCTTTTAAAAATGCAATCTGTATCGTCCTAAGCAATGAAAGCAGCGGTTTTAATTTACATTTAGGCTGTGTTTCCACCAACGCTGTGTGGAGCCCAGTTTCAACCAATAGAATTTCGTAATATTTGGCTAACGAAATTCTATAGCTGTATGAAGCCCAGTTCAAACAACCAGTAGAATTATGTTTTTGGCTAACAAAATGCCATTAGTTGTTCGAAACCCAACATGAACTTCTATCAATAATATCCCCACATATTCTATGTGCGAAAAATAATGTAAGCTATTTTCACCATATCCATGTTCCAAAAAGTTGTATAAAATGTCGAAATCGATGTTAATGCACATTTAGGACTCATAGAACGTAAATGCGCGGTAAATCTCTCTTAATTACTTTAACTGTGGTATCATTCAAGATTTCTAATGTGCTTGAGAAAGGCTATTTAGGTTACAAATTAGTTTTAAAAATCAGCATTTTGTCTAAAATACTATTGCGTTGCGTTCAAAATATGCTCCTTTAATAGCCTAAAGGCACACAATAGTTTGGCAAGATATTGGCCTTATAATTTTAATTTTGCTAGTTGCTATTAAAATATTCAAATTGGAAAGTATACGTGACCATGTATAAAAAGTGTCTATGAATCTTCTTTCTTATAAAAGCAAACTTGGATACAACTTGAAATCATATTATATCTTACCATCTTTGTGTGGAAAATAAATTGGCAAAAAACATTGACCAAGCTATTGTTATAAGATCAACTTTTGTCAATAATAATTGACGTCTTTGAAGAAATGGCTGCGGTGGAGTTTGTTATGCTTGTTATGCCGCTTCTTCATCGCCTGGGTTTTAAAAGTCAATAGTAAAAAGTTTAAGGTAAACTTTGACTTCATATAGTGATTATCCTAAGGTGATTATAAGTAGAATTTTGAACGGAATATCAGCAAATATTCCAGTAGCAAGTACAGTAACGTCGAGCATAGTAAATGTGTTGTCCCGAGTTTGCACAACTTCCTTGCTATTAGGCGGTCAAAAAAATTGCTTGCATTGCGACACATAATTGCGGGGACCTGTTTGATCATAATAGTCCCGCCATGCCTGAGTGTTTGCAAATCGTGACTACTTATTTGATCGTACAGTCAACTACCCAAAATCATCGCAAAGCAGCATTACTGCCACAGAGAGGTCCTTGTGGGATAACTTGCCATAAAAGGTCGACTATACTTCAAGTTGAAAATACATTCTAGTCGATTTATTAGTTCCAGAAAATCAATCTTAGTTCATGTCAAGTGTCATCATCAGCCATTGTAATGTCCCTATATTTTGATGCCTTATGGATGGATAAGGAGGTTGGGCCTTGACGCGGGCCCAATGCGGATTACTACAGCCAATGCGGATGACTGTAAATATAGCCGGACTCGATAAGCTACAAACTACTGGCATTTCGGAACGACCACTGGTGATAAGAAATGTCGAATGAAACTCATTTAAACAGTGTTAGTCCCTATCACGCCAGAAAGGCTTACCATTATTATTTCTTAATTTTATTTTTCTAATAGTATCTGTGACAATGTACATGATCAAAAAGTATACAAAACACAGGTTTGTGATTGTGATCGAGGGTGGTTGTTATTTAACTTTTACCCTATATTTTAGAAAGTGTAGTTATGCTGGATGTCAAAGAGACGACTCTCTGGGGCATATCGTAAATTAAAACGTATGCCACACTGATCTGCTTAGCATGTGCAATGCGTATGTAAATTACTTTCTTTGCGCTTGACTGCTATTTCCGCTTCCATCTTGCTATTGGCGTCCTATATTTGTGCACTTTGTGCACTGTTTTGTTCAGGTCTTTTCATCTTTTCGAATGCGTCACTAACTGGTGTCAGATTTTATTCAAGTCGCCTAAAAGCATCTGACATAACTTTTACAACCGGATACAATATGACCGCAGCCATTTAGCCGTGACCACGTGACAGATAAACTTTCGCATTTTTTATATTCGTATGGATGAAGGTTTGTCTTAACCACTGGACCACCACCAAACGGTTCTTGACATGATCATCTAATCATATTTTCTCATACTTTTACTTCCTCGATTATTTTTCAGACACAGAGTTATTGATATTTTATAATGTCAAAAGAATATGGTCTGAAGAAATTGTGATTCCTAATAAAATGTATATTCTCCTTGCGATATGTTGAACAGATGAGTGTTCAATTGCTACGCGTATGTAACTGAATCAATTGTTCTTTCATCGAATATCATCTATTGATGAGATCATAACAAGATTCGCTTACTGATTGTAATACAAGCAACCGAAGTACAGATTTCATAGGGCATTGATTACCCACGATTTACTCATATCCTGTATAATATGAATATCTTTCGCTGCAAATAATACAAAAACAACTGATATTCAGGATGTTTTCATCCATACCAAAATATTTTCCATATCGTACTCGTGTTTTGCTGGCTTCATGTTCATATGTGAAAACTGTTTGTAAATTAAATTAACAAATATAGTCACATGTATTGGAAGACTTATTTTAAGCGGCTTGATAAGATTATTGTGTCTTGATGAATCCATACAATTTTCTGTATCTTCTTATGTCGCCTGGTAGGTGTAGGTACGATGCGACCTAATCCGATCCGTCGATTCTATTATCTTTAATCACATGATATAGTAAGAAGTCTAGCCGAAGATGCAACATTCCGAACGAACTGTTGGTCTTCAATAAGCGATGGCAACAAACAATAGAAGAATAGTGGTTGCACACAGAATGGGGAGGCTTTAACTCAGCCGTAGGACCTGTTCGCTACATTAGAAACATGACCATAGCCGCGGGTATTCACAGTTCACAGAAACACTATTTACCGAAAGCACGTATCAATGTTTCTGTCTGAGGCTCCACACTCCCATAGCGGAATCTACAAAAATTGTAAGGAAAATATATTTTTCAATCGGACCCCGAATTTTACATTTCCAAAAAGTAAACAGGAACACACTCAAATAGCTCATAAAAAATATTCAAGGTTAATAAATGATAGTATTTCTCCATATAAGGCAATATGTCAGACATGCGTACACGCGTGCGCGAGCTGGTTCGCGGATTCTCATCAAGAAAGTGAAGTTCCGCTCCGCTGGTCCACTCGGCGCACCGTTGCCCAACTATAATATGCAATTGTTACTCACCTGTTTCGTACTAATAGTTTTAATGATTCAAATTACGTTTCGCAATCGTTATCGATCATTTACTTTATATTGATCCAATAGCAACTTGGTAGTTGGATTGCTAAGGGCTGCCGTGCCGCGGGAAGTGGAGACGAAAAAGTAGAAAAGCGGACCCTGGGCACCGACGCTCAAGGGCTAAGGAAAAAACCGGGTATACGCTCACACGATAAAGAGCAGCTTGGTAGTTTGTAGCGGCAGACATGCGTGTTGCATGACACTGTAGTAATATATATATATAAGACGGGTTCTGATAAACCGTTTCCATTTTATTTATTTAATATAACATGCTAATAGAAATATTCCAAAAGCCAATTCTGTTCTGTGACAATTCCGTATAGTAAACTTTCTGTCATATCATGTGTTATGGTTATGGCTAATATTGGTGTGAGATTCAATTCAACCGCCTAAAGGCTGCTGACGAGTTTTATAACTACCTAATAAACTCGACCCTGAAGATACTTACTATTGATTCGTTAACTCAACACCGAAAAAGTAAAGCTCAACCCTACGGGCTTAAAATAGCAAGAGTACCTATAGTCTGCCAGTCATAGAAGCACAAGTAAATAAAGTTCAACAGATAAGGAGTTCCTTAAATGTTGTTTAAGCTTTTCTGTTCTTAAACTTACTTAGGTAGTACTGTCAGTAAACTTGTAGAGGTAATTCATGTTATAAACCTATATAAAAACTATATAGTTATTTTTGTCTGTCTTTAACGCTAATGTTCAACGATATGTCATAGTAAGCTGGCCGTTCCTGGGAATAAGAACAATGACGGTGACGTAATGTCGTAACAAAGTAGATATAATTTGTCACGAAACATCATCATTTTATCTGGCCACTATTTTTTTATATAATGACTTCGGAAATTATAGCGTATGTTATGTGGACAAATAAATTGCTGATTTTTGTTTTAACTTATACTAGGTACTTATTTCTGTTTTCTAAAGTTTGATGATGACGTTATTGATTAAAATATGTAAATAAATAGGAAACCTTATCCAAACATCCCACAAATAATAATACTGTGAGCTGTCGCAGCCCAAGAAAGACACGCGATGCAATTTTCGCATCACAGATATCATAATAACATGTGATTCACTGCATCAATCAACAAAACATTCTTGAGCATACCTTACCGTCGCCGCGATCAACACCCGCAGGCAACTTAATTATTTAATAGTGGCCAGTGTTTCGCAGTCAACTATTGTAGATAATTCATACCTGGGCGCCTCTACCTCCCAGCCCAGTTGTTGGTCGGTCCACCATTACGTTTGATGCGTCAGTGCCGCACGACCACTCGCCCGATTCGCAGACCATTACGCGACTTCGTCATTCCAAATTCAAAAATTTAAAAGCAAAATAGTGATGTGAAGTGATTTGTTGAAATATCACGATAATGTAAATCAGTGATCGTTTTAATTTTCAACCCAGTGTTTATTTATTTGCAAAGCTGGAGCGGAACGGTGTTTACATGCATTACAGAAAGCGACCCCACAGGTTAGCACATTTTACATTGATTATAGAATAATTAATTATGTTTGCAAACGAAATGGCCTACTGTTGCCGTGTCATGCACATGCTGCCTCAGTAGTGTGCCACGCAAAGAATGTAAAAAGTAATCATGTTGTTCATATCCGAATTGCTTGCAAAAACAAACGCTATCCAATTTACAGAATCGATTGTGGAATTAGTGTTTCTGTGGCACGTTTTCATGATACTACTTATAAATTGTTGTAAAATGATGTTAAAATTTTATATACGTATGTAAATTGTCTGAAAAACTAGTTTAAAAGTAGATATAAAAACGAGGCCACTATGTTAAATGCTGGCCTTGTCTAAATAACATCCTTAGTATGTAAATGAAACTCGCTCACATATTTAAATGTATACTATACCTTTCCTATCACATTTAAAAGTAACGCATTACTGACACTATATGGGCAATAAGTCAAATAATATTATTTTTAATATATTTTTTTAATTGCTATATCTTAGGATAGCCTATGTCCTTGGGTTGTGTGGGTATTTGTTTTGTTATTGGGATGTTGATTTAACTAATGTTAAGCTTAAATTGTTTTTCTCTAGCTTTCATAAACACGCAATAGACTAATAAGTGCCTGATAATGTCTTATCGTTAGTGGAATCGACACCCTGTTTTATTGTCACATCACTAAACAATACATTCACACGGGCGGCTATTTTTGTTGTGGCCAGTCCATTGTGCTCGGACGTTGATTCTGTATTTGTTGTCATTTGTTTAGGTTGCATTGTCGCTGTAACCTAATTTAAATGATTATGTGAGATGCAAAGATAATCTCAATAAGAATCAACTCAGTTCTTTTTTCATTAACGAATTATATAAAAATATAATAATATATAACCTTTATGGTTTATAATTCTTAGGCAATACATGTAAATAAATGGATTAAACTTGATATAAAACATGGCTTATTTTAACCCTTTTCAAAGCACTGTATTGTGTACTGCGTATTGATATCATAAAGAATTTAACTTATTTTGGCCTCAGTTTCAGCGAAAAGGTTAGATAAAAGAGTTTTTGAATTGTAGATAAAGGACTACAAAAATCTATTCTAATACATAAAACTTAACCCAATATAACATTAGTAAAACTTTTCAATGCCTATGCATTACTTAATTTTTTACTAATAAGTCAAGAAAGAGAATGTTAAGTTCAGCAGAAAACGGGGATTTAATAATATTTTTACATAGACAGCCTAATGAGCCTACCTAGATCGACCTCATGTCGCAAACTGTCTTCCGAAATAAACCGCCATCCGGGGACGGAAGTTGTGTCATATACTGTCATATTTTCCACACACTAGATTTAGGTAATTGAACAATTCCCATTTTATTACCTAAGTAAAAGTAACTATTAAAAAGTATTAAAGTATAAAACAAAGTCGCTTCCCGCTGTCTGGCTAATCCTATGTATGCTTGAATTTTTAAAACTACGCAACCGATATTGATGCGGGTTTTTTAAATAGATAGTGTGATTCCTGGTTTAGCTGTATAATTTATTATGGTTTTACCTATAGTTAGTAGATATCTTGTGAATGACCGATGAAAGAAGCTCAAACAAATATTTTAATTTTGTACTTTAGACATCAAATAACTAAACAGGTAGCTACAAACTGTGGCCTATTTAAAAGTGAAAAATCGGCATAATCTTGAAAGAAATAGCATTAATTAATATTGAACATGAACAAGAAATATTATATGGGACCGTTTAATATTGGCCGTACACTTCTATGATGTGGTGATCAACACACATACAACTATAATCAAATTAATTGAAAATTCATAACAGTACTTAGACGCTTTGATCAATGTCAACAAACCGTTAGCATTTCCGGCTGATGACCAGAAAGATTCCGGTTCTAGCATAGAAAATAAAATTATGCGTTCGTCCTAAACGAGAAAGACACTAAAAATACAGTCATATTTGTGATGTACACCATTTCGCACATGGATCTTATTACATCATATACATACATAAAATTTGTCTGTTTGGTTACTCAATTAGGTACCCAAAATCTACTTTACTTACTTTATTTATAAGCTTTTATTCAGTTTCATCCTGTCCCGATATTTGCTTGTCTGTAATAAAATCTTGCAAGTTAGATTCCAATTGTCCTACAGAGTTGAAATTTTCCACGTCGCTTCAGTTTCCATGGCAATGCATTATCTGATGACCTGATGGCGCACCCAGGATCAGCTCTCAACGAGGGAACACCTCAACAGCTTACAGCACGGACATGGGCTTTATGCCAGGCGCCAAGCCTAAGATCTCTCTGACGACAACAACAGCTTGTGGCAAAAATTACATTGTTGTGAAAAAATGTTCCATCATTTCGTATTATGTCCATGGGTTTTCTTTGTTCAATACTCGACGTCACTTCTAAATCTGAAAGATGAATTCATAGCGCAAAAAAAATGCTTCCGAGCCATATGTCATCTCAACCAAAGGGAATCATGTAAACCTTTCTTTCGAACCTTGAAAATTCTTACATTTCCCTGCCTATACATCTATGAAGTATGTGTTTTTGTAAAATCAAATTTGAATTTATTTAAACGAGTGGAAAGTCAATGTCGCTCAGCAACTAAAACCACCTTCATGCAGAAAAGTATTTACGTAATGGCGCCAAAACTTTTTAATAAAATACCGACACAAATTAGGACTTACAGAGAAATAAAATCTTTCAAAAGACTACTGTTTCTATTCTTAATTGACAAAACTTATTATTCTGTGGATGTGTACATGTCTGACAATTTAATATAAATAGAAAAATAATCATGAAAGTAGTTATGATATATACCTGTATAATTTGAATTTGCTTTAACCATTAGATTGTATAAGTAAGACCAATTTCGTATGCCTGACGGCGCAGCATGGCGCACTATGTATTGTAATATATACCTATTGTATGTATACCCATGTCTGACAAAAATGAACATTATGAATTATGAAAAATATTTAACACAACATTTTTACGTCCTGATATTATTAATTTGTTTAAAGTTACGATAATAAAAATAAATAATAGGTATTATAATTACAATGTGAGCACCTAATAAGTACGTATTTGTTCAATAAAACTAAAGTTTTTGCCACTAAATAGTTTTGTGTCATCAACATGTCGATTCCACGATGACATATGGCAATAAACAATTTGCGGCGCTAATATTATACTTAAATTAAAAAACAACAGTTTTTATTTTATCGAACTAGTTAAGTATATTAATCACAATAAATCACGCACGTCGTATTATGACGTCTAGTGCATGTTCTCTGTTGTTATTTAACAATTCCTGAAAATTATTATAATCCGCCATGCATCAGCCGTTTTAACATTACCCTTCTTTATGATTGGATAAAAACAACCTAATTTATATGAATTGATACAACTGTGATCACGCTTTGTCCTCCCTGTGAAGAACGAGATAATACATTTTTGGTCACCCATCCCAAAACCCTCATTATGATAAACTTCTTCTTGGTCTATTTCAAGTGGAGTCTGCCTCTAAGAGTAAAGTCCTAGTTCCTTACTTCCATCGTAGACAGTATGTACAGATTCCATGGACTAGGCGTAATATCTATTTAGAGCATACCTTTTTCCTGTCATTTATTCATTCAGTAAGATACGAAGTATACCTACCTATATAGCTTATGAATACTGTCATTCTTTTTCGACCTTCCAATCAAATCATCAACAATAAAATCATTTTTGCTATGTGAAAATAATATAATTTCTTTTCGCACGCTCACAGCAATAAAATAAACCATAGTGTTGTGGTACTACTATGATCGACCATCCGTGTGCTTCACTTTCTTTCACAATTTCACGGCGCATGCGCTGCTGTGTCTCATTTGTCACCTAACTCACTGATTTCTCTAACACTCCCCGCGGATGTCCTGCCTGCCGTTGGGAAATTATGCTCTGTTATATGGCAACAAACCATTGTACCATTGAAAGTGATGATAGAAATCCCTGCACAAAAGGGTTAGAATCTTATGCCGGCTATATATTATCGCGATACAGATACTTACTTTACTAAATATACATTGCTGGCTTTTCATTACAGTAAATAAAAGCTCTTATACAAACTACGCAATGGTCATCGACATCTGTCTGAATTCAGCGATAGCGTGTAGCCCACATTACGCGGCCCAACATGAGCCCGTCAGTTTGTTCGTCAAATTGATTAATTTTTGGGAAAATAGCTTTTTTTTTCAAGTCTCCTATTTTGTACTAAAGTTAAGAAAGGAAATATATATATTATTAAAGAATTACATGTATTGTCTATAACTGTATTCCGTTCATAATAATTTGTTGCGTGGTTATATAAAAGACGCACAGCTTTTATAATAAGTACATGTGTGTTTATTACTTTAATGTATTTGTAATGTAATAAATATACTTACCTATCTACGCTTCTAGCAAAAATTCGTTCCGCAATATAGGCATCTACTTTCTTCTCGCGTGAATCTTAAGAAATATATCTAAGCTGGTATTTACTGAAATCATTTTAAATTATGACAAAAATTCAAAGAAAAAATACAGTTTTTATTATTTTCATTATGTGATTATTGTACATTCATATTGTTTAGCTTTTTAATTACAGTACACACACTTTTGTTTTTGTATCATTTACGTGTCGAGTTGGTTGCTTCTGGCATTATCCTTCTCAACAAAATTAACATTAATCTTTATTCTGCACTTTTCTGTCCGCATTCGAAATACTAAATCAGTAATTTTGGATTTAAAACAATAAGTATTAGACTCTGTTTTAAATTTCTTTCAACCCATTACAACTCAAGTCTGTACAATACATGTCCCGATAACTTTTCACCGTGAAACGATGTCCAAAAGCTTGTAAGTAGGTATTCTCAGTTTTGCATTATTTCATCGTGGTTAAATTACCACATTCTGAACAGAGGTCACTTGGATTCTGTGGTTTTCAATTGAAAGCAGTATCTTTGTTATTTTGACATTTTCCACGCACGTTGAATTGCCTTTGTGCACTTCGGTCACTGGACTTACAAGACCCACAGAAGTCGGAAGTAATTCGTATTACATTAAATTTAATTCGTATTAAGTATTTCCTTAAATAATTAGGTGCTACATAAATCTATGGAACTTATCTAACCAATAATAATTAACAGCATTTTTTTAAGGACAGTTCTTGGTACATCACAGTAATCCATCGAACCATTGCATACAACTTGGATAACTATAATTACGGCGCTGTAAATATTGTTTCTAAATGCCAAATGGTCTGTAATTTGAGGCTTATGGCCTAGATTGTAATTCCGAAGGCCACTCGACAAAAACCTATCTATTTGTATAATAAATACAGATCACATCAATTATCTAAATGTCTCATAACTTTCCTCATGATGGTCTGTCCGAACTATTTCGGTCACAGCAACCACTTTTTACTCCTATTCGTTATTCCACTCATAGATAGCTCATGTACCTATACAATTATCAGTCATAAGTAGGTATAGTATTTACTTAAATAAGTATTAGCACCAATATTATATGTAAAATTAGAAAGTGAATTTTACGTAAGAAAAATCTCCCCAATCGCTCAAAGATATAGTCTGGGAGCTTCCTAATTTTTATATTCATAACTTTAATTCGTTCTAAAAACCGCTCTTAATCTACGCATTATGTTAGTCATTATAATATACGCACCTTTTAATTAACAGTTAAACTAACTGCGCGGCTACGATTTAAAGTTAAGATATAACTTTCTCCTACTTAACAATACTATCAACGAACACACGTCAGTCATAATCATAACATAACAGTAAAAGATGGGGAAAAATATTTTACTATTTACTTTTTGTTTTAATTGTGTTCCATGTTCCATTACTTTAATTCCGATCCGTGGTTCTCAGCCTCGTTGACGTCCGTTGACGAACAATCGCAGAACAACGTAAAAATTGTATGAAGTTTTGAAGTACGTCAACGCACTTTAGTGTCAAAACCTATAGAAAACAACAGAGCACAACGAACCCACAACGTGCTACGTCTTAGCAACGGAGCACGACTGAGCAATGAGACAAGTCCGAAGAATTGTTTATTTCTACTGTTGAAATTTCCCTACTTCGTCTATTTGCTTGCCTACGCCGGATGCGAACCTAGTAATTTTAGAACATGATACAATAATTACCATGCTATACAGTAGCCATGTGTTTTTCCATTCGTGCAGCTCGGGAGATTCGTGAATCTATCACGGTTCAGTTGTTTCAGAATGTTAAAATTAGCAACATTTAAAAATAGTATATTGTTTAAAACAAAAATACGGAGTTTTTTATTGCTCATGGTCTGACCTCATCCCTCGCTCATATCCCTCGGAATTATTTTATAAATGATGGGTAGCGGGTAGGGTAGTAGTTAGAAAAGATGTGTGTGGCCTAAGTAATATATAAATCTGTGCATGTGATCATAAAATTCCTGTTTGTGCTATTGTGCATTAATTTATTTTTTGTTTCAGCTCTGGGAAGCGACAAATTGGCTCCAATGTCTTAGCTAGGTAATTATTATTATTATTTATTACCTAGTATTATTTTATTTCCTTTTAAAGATCTACCTAAATATTATTGTAATCTTGAAATAAATACTATTTTCGATACAAAAGACATCGACGTGTTCAAAATGTTATAAAAGGATATATGTAGATACGATTAAAATACGATACTACTTAATTCAAATTAGATACGATGTATGAGAAAAGTCTCATATTTAAATTTATAATTTTTTTATTTGCCCAGTTTTCGATAGATTAATAGGACAAAATAATGAACCGCATGTTTATAAGTTTATTGTATCTTGTAAGTGCTTCTGCCTGCCATCTATGTGAAAGCAACTGTATCATGAACAAACATAACTAACAAAGTAGTACTCCAAGTGCAGCATAGATGGCGGCACTATACGCGTTACTTTGCTAATAGATGGCGCTAGTAGTTTTTCCTCTTCTCATCATGGTATAATGATAGCATCAGTATTAATTGCAAATTGTAATTGTTCCAGCCAATTATACCGGTCGTCTTCATTCAATTCGTCCGGCTGCGGTTCGGGCGGGGAGCCGACGGACGATATGTACTCTGATGTCTCCTTGGAGGAAGATGTCCAAGGACTAAACTACAAGGTCAGTGACAGATTAACACATAAGAGCACTGAGCACAGCCTGGTTCGTCGTCGCAACGGAGTGTGAACAATGGGGCATGGCTCTTAACGGTCGATTGCTGCTACTAGCGAAATGCCGCTGAGAAATTACTCCCTTGAGAATTAAGCAGATTTCCAAAATATCATAATCATAAATTTAACAGGAACGAGCTGAAGAAAATTCTCGGAAATAATATTTCCTCACTGTTTCGAGAACAGCACATTGCTAGCAACTCGTCTACACAACGGCCAAGATCAAGGAAATTATTATTTCCTCGCGTTGATACAAATTTCATGCAACTAACGTCGAAAGATCGCAATCATGGTGGATTATAGACTATTAAGTAGTTTTGACAGGAACGTAAGTACTTACATGCGAAAATAATATACTTAAAGCATTTGGATACATCAGGACACGACCTTAATTTTTGACATCCTTTCGTTATTTCTCGATTCCATAGAAGGTTCTAAATAAAAGCTATTTCTGAACGCCATTTCAGAGCTGTGTTTTGATTGATTTTGGTCCGACTTATTCAAATCCAAATATATCAATACTTAAATATAAGTCGGATCAAATTGGTCCCTATTCCACTGCATCTCTTTCTCTCATCTAAGCCGTTTCCCGGTTTCTTCCTTGTTGTTGTTAGCCGCGAGCGCAGGGTCCCAGTTCATATGATGGTATTAGTTAAGATTTTAGTCAAGGCCATATTATTTAGCATGTCATGACGATACCGATGACCATTAATGATTCACTCACATATACTTTTAGTTGTATGTATAGGTACAGTCACAAAACTGCACTTCATTTTAGACTTTGTCATATTGAAATAAGGACCAATGTGTAACTATTAATGCACATGACTGTAGGTACTACTCAACGTACTGATTGCAATAAAACCAAGACACAATATGTCGTTAGCTTCTGGGAAAAATACAGGCAATTCTCGCTATTTTTATCATGTAATTAATGACACAAATACTGATTAGCACTGATTATGTCAGCTTCCTTCCTGACCTGACTAGTTTACTCAGACTTACTAGTAAGTATTATTTTACAAACACTTTTAATCCTATAAATGTATATACATTAAGCTCAAGATAATATAATCTCAAGATCCTTATCCTATACATAAAATACATAAAAATAGACGCCTGCTGTAGGCAAAGACTTCCACTTGCTACGTTTTGATCTGATATCGTTTCCTCCACACTCATCACTTCCTAAACTCTTAATGGGTCGCTATATAAGATCTTGTGAATTTTAAGCGGGTATTAGATATCCATTTGTTAATTTGAAGATGTATTACTCAGTAACAATTATAAGGATTCATGTTCATTTTTTGTTTCATGTATTTTATCCTCAAAGGTAAAAATAGGTACCTAGTTACTACTTATTATCTTCGTTTGCATAACTTTAATATAATTTTGGATACGTTTGCAGTATTTTTGGGTGTGCAGATGATGCACCCTTAATTCGGATTCGAAGATATTTTCGCTAAACCGGAAATCATAATTACAATTGCACACCATCCGAATTATGATTGCGCGTGCTTTATTTTCCTTACATTAATTTCCTATTTACATCATCTCCCAGGGGGCAAGGTCTTGGCGAACACCCAACTGTGAAAATAAACTCCAACGTTAGTGAAATGACGACATGTGCGAATTATTAATAGTTACTGATAATTGGTGATTTTAGAACGCAATAAGAAGAAAATAAATCTGCTGTTAGTCATAACGCACGGACGAGTAGTTAATAAATCTAGGTAGACTTTTCAGGCAGTATCTACGAGTAACGGTAAATTACAAAGCAATGTAACGCAATTTTATTTATTTTTTATTTGTAAGTACAATAGAAGAGAAACCTTATAAATATACATATGTCGGGGTTTTATCGTGGATTGGATAGTAAATAGGCAGTAGGTAGTAAAGTAAGTTTATTATAAAACTTAAGACCCTTATTGGGTCTGTTCTTATTATTTTATAACTTTATCACGGCCACCCTCTTGCCTAGCTAGCTTGATCGTAATGTTTACGCGTCAAAGTGTTCGAGCGGATTTAGAATTTTAAAATTTATGACAGTAGATCCAAATGTGCCAGCGCAAGTGAAATACATCGAAAGAGATTCCAAAAAAAGCGTAGCTGCGTTACACATAGACATAATTCAAATATTAAATAGCATTCGAGAATAAAATCGAGAATACTGTACAAGCAAGCACATTTTGATAGGAAGGTACAACGTGGATCGATATACTACTCCTCCAATTTTTATAAAACCAAGAAAGTATTATAGACGGTAAGTAGCTGTCAGTAAAAAGAGTGTAGATATTGAAAATAAATTTGAATTGATATATTGAAAGATTATCCTGAGAGATCAAAGCAAATATTTACCAAAAAGACAAACCAAATCAACCTATAACTTAACAGTTAAAGTTTCTAGTTCAGTGACCCCAGAAACGAAGGAAAGGGCGAAGGGCCGTATAGTACAGACAGCACAATAAGACTCGCTTCATTTGCTATCCCTGCAATGGCCGCCGGAAACTACACATGCCTTTATGTTTCCGGTCAGATGCGTGTGCGCACATAGGGTTTAATCAATTTAATAATGTAATTTATTTAGATGGCGACCGTATTAGAAAGCTTATTGATCTATTGTGATGATAATTTAATAAGAAATGTCTCCTTTAAATTTAATCCATGATATTTTTCTATGTCTTGCTTTTGCTCGTTAAGATAGTACTTAATTCCTTCTATCTTTAGGGGTTCAAAGCGTAACGTAGCGTAAACAAAGTCTAGTGCAATTGCAACCAAAATATAACAACCAACAATGCATAACTGCATTTCATAAAACGCATACTAATAAACAATTATTACGAACTAGTTTTCTGTCATTTCTTCTCGAACCATGTTCTTGTTTGAAGTATTTAGCCTTAAAACAATTAATTACTTAACTACGATATTTGTCATGTAAAATATTACCCAGTCCATTACTGTCAACTAGGTATTGTAAATATTTTGTTGTATATTTACTGCTATCGAAACTATGCTAATTTCAAATCGGGCGAAACCAGCCCCGTCACTAATTTCGCTCTAACGTATGCGTAGAAGCAAGAATGCTGTTTTTGGTTAACATTACCCACAACTGTATATAGGTAATTACCTCTACTTATTGAAGCCATATCACCTTAGAGCAACACGGGTCTTCCGTACGGAACGTTCCTTGTTGCTCTATGCATATCACACCTTGTTGTGATCATTATCCTAATTTATACTTATTCCAAAATCAAAAACTTCTTGACTTGTCAAATTATTTTACTGGTGAACCAATTACAGATTGACATATAAATCTGTGATAATGACCTTGAAGAGTAATTAATTAGACTTCTTTATGTAAGGAAAATCCTTGTCGAATTTTGGTTAAGAATATGGGAGTTAAGCCAAAGCCATATCGTTGACATTGAAAATAAGAAACGCATATTTCCGAAGGACAAAATAAGTACTTGTATAGCCTAAGTAAAATATTGTTTCGGTCCACTTCATGATATCAAAATGTAAACATGATAATCGGCCCACATGCGCAATATGAACAATGTTCGCAGTGGGAGGGCCACGCGTGGGCGTGGGACAACTGTGTCAAGGATCGGGAGACACGCGAAAGACAACTGTCGTAATCTAACTAATAATTAAACAATGTGCTACTTGTTGACCTGATGAATTATGTCTTACTCTCTTGATCTGTCACTGTCATCTTCATTTGTTTATCAAAGTCAAAGTTATCATTTTCTACAAGATTTTCTACATTCTTCTGTTTTATGTTACCTTTCTATCGGTGAAGCATGGAATTATTAGGTACTCCTGCTGTGAAGACATCACAATATCTTCTTCTTTCTCAGTCTATTGTCGTGTTTTTGTTTAAGCCTTAGTTTATTCTTGTTTAGTCTTGTAGATAACTTTACAAATATCATTGACCAACGCATTATATGCTACTATGAAACATGACAAAAATCAATACGACATCACTGCGGAAAGTGCTACTTGTTAAAAAATAATAAGTACTTTGATGAACGCTGGGTCTCCGTATTCCGCAATCCTGCGCGCCCAATGACTGTCCTCTTGTAGTAATTTCTCTTGAAGGCATGTATACTATAGCTAATAGTACAAACCAATTGTTATATTGTCTTAATTTATAGCATAAAATAACGCCTTTTCACTATTGCCATGTTGTGTGTTCCCAGTAGATGAAAATTTGCTTTGATATTATTCTACTTCAACTTTGGCATATTTATAACGAAATCTCTACATATTTCGTCACCATCTTGGTTAAATATTTTTTGTGTCACAAATTCACAACTCACAATCCATGACGTTGACAAACGGACTTCGTATCGTCTACTATCTGCAGTAAGAAGTGAGGAATGCTGCTCCTTATCTTTGAGACTGTCGTAGAAACCAAATAAAACCATTTAGGTAGCTATTTCGTAAGCCATTAGTGTAAAAATTATTACTGTGCTTCGAATAGGTAGGTGTACGTTAAGAGTACTTCGAAAAACTTAACGTTGAAAATTTTCTGATTTTTTATCATGATCAGAATGTCTTCTTTGATAAATAGAGCGAGAAGAATGTTTCGTCCTTACGTTTACTTATTTTTATTAATAGACTCTGTAAAAAAAAAGCGTGTTAATTAAATTAATACAATCTAGCTTGTATATATACTTACAACAAAGTTACGAGTGTTACCTAACCAGCGTATAAATTACAAAGTGTTACTGGCATTACGATGAACAAAAAGCAATGTGAAACGGAAAGTGGTGCGAACGAACGCGTGCGAAACCCAAACATATTGTGTGTACAGACATACAGATAGATGGCAGGTGTAAAGCCCAGCACACGATCTACTGATCAAAAACATTAATAGCTAAATGCGAAATAGCATTTTGTTTTAAATCAAATTCATATATATTATACACCGCATGGATTCATTGCATTGCACCCTGTTTGTTACTTCATTATAATAATGCTGCCATAATATAATGCTAATTTTCATGATATTATGAAAAGTCTGCAAATTACATACTTCCATCATTTAAGAACCTACGTAGGAAAATTAAAAGTAAAAAGCTTTTATCTATTCTATCTATTTGTATCCCCGTATATCCGCCATGATATCGTTAATTAAATAACGTTGTGTGAATAAAGCTTTAGAATAAAATTAATTATCGGCTGCAATAGCCGGTTATACAATATTAAATCTTGGTGTTTGCATTGTCTACTCAAGATTAAAGCTAGGGAATGGGCCGACATTGTTTGATATATTCGCAATCGATCGTATTCTTACATATTATAAAACTAAAGTACTCTGCCATCTGTCTGTTCGAGATCAACTCCAAAACTACTGCACAGATTTGCGGTGGTTTTTACTAAAGATAGTGTGATTCCTTAGGAAGGTTTAGGTGTGTAATTTATTATGGTTTTACTCAAGTGAACACGGGACGGGCCGCTAGTTATATACACTTGCACGAAATTAATAAAGTTATCTATCAGCTCATAAAACTGAACAAATAAATTCCCCAAACATCGTAATAACGATAAGAAATATTAATTGCAGAAGAGAATATCTGCAGTTAATATTTCGTTATATTGATTATTTATTACATTTCGTTTGGACACTTCCTAAGTTACCTTTTCTCTCACCTGACCGTTTTTACTGTTTCTGCCTCAGTTGAACCCAAGGTCATCTTCACAACCATTATCTTTCAAATCTTCTTCAAAAACGTATTGCTCCGTATCTTCTTAATTACACAAAATTATACTTATGAACTAATTTTTAATTTTACCAATCTAGAAAAAGTTCACTATTTTTACATTCCAAAATTTTCGATTGGAAATATGTATATATAGGTTTATGAAGTCAAAAAATATTTATATCAAGAATTATAGATGGAATAATAAGTTAAATTAGTAAAATATGAAAATGAAATCTCAGGAAGCCCGACGATATGTTTAGAGGTGGGGTTAACGTCATCTTTGTAGGACTTGCACATGTATTCGCTACAAAAGAAGTCATTATTGGGTCGCAAGCGTCGTGTGTGAACCCGATAAACCACAGATCTAGGGCAGATATTATTGTAATTATTTGCAATTATCTAGATGACACGCTGACGGAAAGCGCGACGATAGAAGATAAGCCTTCATCTCATAACTGAGAATACAATGTAGCTAAGAAAGTTGAAAGACTGGCTGACAATCAGTTACAGATTGGATAGACATCAATAATGATTACTTAGGTTTTTCTATGGCATTAAACATTATCACATGTGAAAATCGAAATTTAGAGTCTCATTTTCGTCCATCTTTAAAATGACATGCTTGCGCAAGTTGTGTTTTATATTCTAGCTATAATTAAATTTTCTTGTCTTTTAATCTTTATGTTTCGTGAATTAAACAAAATTATACTAACATTACTCACAGCTATCAATATTAAATTAATCAATGCGAACAAAATAATAATAGGCTATTTAAAAGGCGAAACTGGAACCAAGTGGACTTTCCTTGCACTGATTATGACGCAACGTCTAATAACACGCGCGTTAATGCGAACTAATCTTGTCTTTATCTATTTAATAAGTATAAAAGTTTTATGAATCCAAAAGCTGTCAATTTTACTCGTAGAGGTAGATTTTGCCAATCATTTTGATATTAAATCTATACGTAGTAAAATTCATTTCTCCAATACGCAATTTTAAAGTTCTATCTCTGTGAAGCTTAAACTTAAATTTACGTTTATATAATATTGAATTGCATCATGCTTGCTAAAACTATATCATAGTAAGATTGTATTGGCTTTCACAGACTCAAAATTTATCATTGCAATTTCATAATTTGCGTAAGAATTGGTAATTTCTGAGTTTACAATCTCTTTCCAAGTTCCCACCGTCATGACATCATAATATGTTCGGATATCGAGACTAAAATGTTTTGGTGCAATGTTTCTTTAAAATATGAAATTTTCATCTGACAGAACGCAATTTCTCCCACCATTGTTTTGAATAAATATGTGTACAATATATAACGGTGAATATGGATGGATTGAATTTTGTTTTAAATTTCACGTATTAATTACTACATTATCTAGTGTTCGTAGAAGAAATGTATCTAATATCTATCATAGATGAATCCAGAAATTAGATTAGGAATTTGAGATCGTATAAAAAAAGTATTGTTAAAGCGAAATTTGTCTTAAATTATTAAATCTATCGGTATTTCATGTGTTTTATTACCGAAAAACCAATGGCTATCTTCATCGAAGTTACTATTTTTTACATTGCGATGCTAATGACTTGCTATTCAGTCTAAGTTACATGAATTAGGCACTTCTGAAACCTTGAACCGAGCACAGGTCGCCACGCGTTGTTTCCTCCAGCCTTACTTCAGTCCACGCGGAAAAGACATCTGCCAGATGCTATTATTTTGTCATCATCATCAGCTATTTAAAAAAACGTAATTCTCATAGAAGATTTGCTATCGTTCAAAACGTAGCAGGTATGAAGTACGTACTTGAATTGGAGGGTTTCCCCATTCGAATACATTAACACGTTAAATTTCCTCCCCTACAATATTAAATCCCTGATGAATAATTCTTAGTCATTAAATCGAATGACTAAGGGGAGTCCAACCAAGGGTATTTGGTTATTTGCTTTGTGAACATTTAGAACTAGCAGTTGTCACTATTGTTATTTTTTTAACAAGATTTTTTTTTACACTCTTAGGAACCATCCACATATTTTTTGATTATGTTCTCGCTTTCTTTGTTATTAATCTAAATGTAGTTACTTAGGTACCTCGTTATTCATGAAATATCTAAAGCATACACTATAACTTTTTTAGGTTCAGGTTTTTATGTTTATGTTTGGTTCTCGTCTAGATAAAAGATGGTAATGCTTACCGTTTGTTAAAAGTTACCAACGCCTATCATATATTGTTAATTCCGCACTTATTTGCATCACATTAGCATGTAACATTTCACCACACACTTCGATAAAAAGCTAATCTATGCTGTTTTTCAACTACATGGTATTATTAGAAAACTCCCACTAACTGGACCTATTGATATAGGTCCAGTCCAGACCTATTGATATAGGTCCAGTTTATTGTAGTTTGTCCTAGAGAAATATATATATACCTATTAATCTACCAATCTATAAATCACTTCATTATAAATGACGATGTCGATTTAACTATCAATGTCTTACTTTTGTGAATACGTAAACATGAAAATTAATTTATTTAATTAAATGTTATGTATTTTTGGGTTCATTTATATACCTAGATCTATCCATCGTAGCTACATCAGTAGCTATTGAGGCTTTCTTTTGTAATTATTTTATTTTTGACCTTTCTACTTTACATAAAAATATAAATTTTAACATACTTGAGTTAAAAAATAAAACATTAATGGTGTTCTGTTATCCAGATGCACATGGTTCCTTGAGTCATTATACTAAAAATAAATTTTGTTTACTTGTTCCGTTTTGTTTTGAGTCATAGCTTGCTGTATACCGTTCCCTAAATTTTACTTAAAATTTATGATATCTTGTATTTTTATGTAAATTATTAGATGCTAGTTTTCTTTTTCTTTCTTTTCTTTTAGATTAAATAACTTATTATTATTATCGTTACATTGTTCTGTCTGTTGCTCTCACTGCGGCAGTCTATCTGCCGATTTTCATAAGTTATTTTTATTATTTTGACAACTGGCTTATTCTTTACTGGCTTTTTGATCAGATTTATATATTTTTCTACTTAGTGAAAAATCTTTGATAGAAAACATTTTGAATGCCGTTTTATATGATCTACTTTATATACTTTACTTTAACCTACTAATATTATAAATGCGAAAGTTTGTGAGGTGAGGATGTATCTTTGTTACTCTTTCACACAAAATCTACTGGACGGATAGTTATTAAATTTGGTACACGGATAAAATACAACCTTAAATAACACATTGGGTACTTTTTATCGAGGCGTACCTAGTATCATATAAATGATTGTCGCATGCATATTCTTCAATACCTGTAGTACATGTCAGTTTTATGTCATGTAGGTAATAATTATAATTGTTGATGTCCAAGTTCTAAAACAATCATGGGAGGCCCTCGCCCGTAAAATTACGAGATTGAATCAAACTAGGGGAGCGATTGCAAGGGGTTATTGCCTCCGGACTATCCATCTAACGATTGTGCATATGTACAGGGAGCGAATAAAGTTTATTTGTATGGTGCAGCGGCGTCGGCCCTCTGATAAAATCGTAATGGGTGGGGCGCGTCGGCGGCACCCGCCGCGCGCCGCCAGTGCCAATCGCGCTTCCGAATCAACGCTACGTTCTCTGACGAACTCAATTTCTGATACGATAAACAAAAGTCCATCGCTCATTCGAAAACTTGACGCCGCCTTTCAAGTTTTGATCATTCATTTACCATAGGATGTCAGAGCAACCGTCAAAAATTTTAAATCGACTTCAGAGAAGTTTTGTCCTTCCTGATATTTTGATTCTTGTGTACGACGATTATTAAAAGGAAATTCAGTGTCATTAATTCTGTGGACAGTTGTTAATTCGCTATTGATACAGTGTGTGAAATGTGACATTAAAGTGACCCGTTTTAATTTGTTACGTACAAACGGATTATTTGTAATTGCATTAATGCGAAAGTAACAGACAGTCGTAATAACTTTATCGCTTTTCAATAAGTGCCATTAATTTGTAGCTTTATCAAAAATAAAATTATTCTAATCCTATTTGAAAGTCAAAATACTTAGTATTGATAACGAAGTAATAAATAAGATTAAACGAAAGTGCAATATTGGAACAGACTGATTCAAAGACCGACATTGTAGTTAAATGTACAGAAACGTAAATGTTTAAAACGGGATTGTTCAACCGCTCAAGAGGCGCGATGGGTGAACCAATAGACGTAGAAGATAGTCTGGAATTGGAGTATGACATGTGGGATGGTCAATTTGATTTCGTTGGTCCCCAGGGGCCTCCCCCGGAGGTCAGAGGCAGGATTACCTCTGATTCCAGTCTACCTGAAGACCTCTTCACTGGAGGCCCCCTCACCCCGCACTTGACCAATGGACTGAACGGGGGAAAGAAGACCGCCGCCCACCAGTGGTGTGATAATTTATCAGATCAAGTGAGAATCCTTGCATATTACAGCTTATACGAAGCTTGCTGTTACATATACCTCTCCTGCGTTGGTAGCATCTACTGCAGTAGCTAATACATATGTAAATGAATTACTTGTGAAGCTATGATCTTTAGGTCATGATGAATAATTCCTTTTGGCATCAATTTTGACGTAATTAAACTACTACGTACTACTACGTACAATATCCCAGCTACTTTGCTCATGATAGTGTCACTAACCCATGCAGTTATCCTTCTTTGACTCACATTATAAATACCATTATTTAACTATAAAGTAAGTAATATAGTATAATAGGTGATTTGGCTTAGTGACACACAATTTGCTGTTGAAAAGAAATAATACTTAATTGTCTAGGTACCTAGTAGATACATAGTTAAATTAAATTTGAATAGAACTTCAGATAATATATCCATTTAATGAGTACGTGCCTTCATGCGTTTATTGGTTCAACATTTCCAATCTAATAGTATATCTTTATGTTACTTATTAAAACACTATCGAAATCTACTCATATAATTTCTGAGAATTACAACTCGCGACCTAAGACAATCAGGGTATCTCCTCGATCTGCTCTATCGAGCACAAAAATTACAGAAAACAAAAGTGTTTCTTTCGATTCAGC
Source organism: Plodia interpunctella (assembly GCF_027563975.2). NCBI lineage: Eukaryota > Metazoa > Arthropoda > Insecta > Lepidoptera > Pyralidae > Plodia > Plodia interpunctella. Next base: position 7,157,293 of record NC_071303.1, read on the forward strand.
CGTTTACTTGCGACGCTGTCGCCATTCCTTGCCCTGGCCGTACCATCGCGGCCGCTAGGCACCTGATTTGTGGACATAAGTCACGCGATCTTACGCTACTATGTACTTAACTATAGTTTTTTCATCGATCAAACACTCTCTGTCTTCATGTTTCATAACAACTCCATCTACAGATGCTTCATCGATTATTCCACGCCCGAATTCGTCAAAGCTGTTCGCTTTATCAGTGAATATTATCAGCGCGCGTGATTGTTGATATTTATCAGATTTCCTTGAGAGTTTTGTTTTCATAGTTCTCGAATTTCTAAAAACAATATTGGGAATGATTGCTCTTTCTGAATTCAGTAACTTGGAACCATTTTTATCTCAAATTAAACTGACCATCGTCGTTTAAAATAATTCTAGTATGTACCTCCTAAATCTTTCTCATAATCTTTATTTTTGCTAATTAATACATCAGATTTTTTGCTCTCCTAGAGCGAATTTTCACACACTCTAATAAAACAATCGTTTATTTAATTTATTCTTCGCGATAAATATCTTGTCGAGAAAGGTTGTCCACTATACAATTGTCTAACATTGTATTTTGTATGAAGTAGGCATTTATTTGAGCACAACGACCGACTAGACTGTAATGTATATTAACCATTATGTAAAATGTTTTCATTAATGAACAATGGTAACTCCGCTTGCTATTTAGTACACAGATATGTTTTGACAGCTTGAAATTCTTGATATTTTAAATAGAATCTATATTTTGACTTCCTGTAGTAAAAACAAATGAGATCGAGAGAGAGTCGTAGCGTAGCATTATCAATATCAGAAATGCATAATCTACGGGTACAGTCCTAGATACAATTTCATTCCTCTTTGAAACAATCTAGTTAAAGAATTCTTACAAGTTTCTATGGAAAAAATACAGTATGAACCTGTTTTCAATTTGGATTAATCAATGTCCTTGTAACATATTAGTATCAGGAAAATACGTCCTTTATTCATTTCATTGCAAAAATGTAAGCCACGGCCGTTGCTACACGGTATTCCACATATTCCGCTAATAATCAGGTTAGAGCGACATGCAACCGCTTTTCAACAATTCAAACAATACTTCCCATATAGTCGTTAAATATTCTATTTACTGTTTTTTATTCAAGTTCATTGATGCGACATTTTCTTTTTTGCCATTGGTCGTAACAGTCAACAACTCTAGAAATTTTAATAAAATGCTAAAGAAAAGACAGATTTTCTATATTAACGTATTGTTTGGATGATAATGGAACTAATGTATTGTTTGCTTATTTTGATGTTATGACTTTCACAACCTTGTTTATGTTGATCATGGTGGAGGTCCTCTAGAATTTATTACAATTTCTTTACGTCCAGTAGCATCAAATTCAACAATTAGATTAGCTAGACGATTTAGAGCTCGATTGCATCGAACCGTTACAGCAAAGGCTAGAATTGTATCGGTAATGAGTATCGATTCTACGGCCGGTCGGTGTACCGCACGGCGACCCAGTACTGCCCGCATTGGGAATTCTCCACTCCACCGTACCTATGCACTGACCTGCGTTAATTACCAAGTGTTACGATGCCTTTATCGCTTGGTGTCTTTGGATTCTTAGCTAAATGTCTCCTTATGTCTTCTTCATTTAACTTTTTGGCCTCTATATAAATGTATGGGCATTCACTAAGTTGATATTTTTGGATTTTAATGAAATTTGGAAATTCGGAAGGCGCTACTGAATGGTAGGCGAAGTGTATTTAATTTCCAGAGATTTACCAAAATAAGTTGCTTGCAAAATTTATCAGAATTGTAAGCTACAACCACAATTGTATTTAAAGCGAGACTGTGTTTTAGAGAAGTTACTTGTTCAGTAATTGTCATGTCAATAAATGTAAAGCGAGACATGTTTTCAATATGAAAGTGCGGAAGAGAATGAAGAATAATGGGAAATTGTATTGTTAAATCATCTGACATCTGAGTCTTAATACTGGAGGTAATTGAACGTAACTGAGACGCAAATATCTCGCAGGCGAGTTAACAAAGCTGGAAAGTTGAAAGACGAGTTGACTCCGAACCAAGAAAATGCATTCAGTCGAGGAAGTCACGAACGCTCACTTAGCTATTCAGCTAAGGCACCTATTGATAGTGGTTACGATGGTAAACATGGTTTTACTTTAACTGCAATACATTTCACTTTGATTGGTCTTTCAACAGTTCCATATTAAACTAGAGAAATTGGTGATACAATAATAACATGTTTTAAATAACGATTCGTCTGTTTCCAGTAACTCATACTTATAATTTAAACCAAAGAATGACTTTGGATGAATATGTATGATATTTCGAATGTTTGATATTACGCAAAGTCAAAAGCAGGAGCTGATCTCACTGTTTGTTTGATATAATCATGCAAATATTTGATAATTCCAGTAATAGTACATTCAATTTTATAATTAAGAACAAAGGTTATCAGTTATCACTCATTGACCATGAATCACTTTTTCTAATCGTTTAACCTACATCTAGAATATTGAGATTTTCTTTCTTCTCTTAAATACATTTATAAATACATTCTTGATGACAATTTTAAGTAAATAGGTATATTATTTACTTCTGTCAATTTTATTAGAGTAAAACATATAATGGAAATTTAGCAAAATGTTGCGTATTAGTAACCTGTTCATCAAATTATCTTTCATTTAAATATTCAAATATAAAATATTTGTTCACAAAGATATAACTTAAAGAGCTTGGTGATTGACTTTAATCAGTATTTATTATACAAGTTCGATAATTATTGTGTGGATTAGATAACATGGTAATTTTACTTTCTCCCAACTTGTACCAATTTATTTACAACATACAATAATTTCAATACTAATAGAGATCGGTTTAATGTTTGTTGAACGCAAATAGTTACATATAGTCAGTGAGATTACCTATACCTAGTAATGGCTTCTTTATTATCGACGATGTAATTATAGCTTTTTGCAGTTAGTATCAGAAATACATTCAAGAGTTTTAACTCTTGAACTTTAGTCCACCAACTACCATAACAAACATTATGTAACCAGTAGAAGGCATAATGCACATAATTGATGATCTTAGATTCGACATTTAACGGTTAGTTTTCTGTTTAACGATCTCAGTATTCAATTATATCCGTGCAGCATCATCTGGTATTGTGAAGAACTTATTTAATTTTATAATAAATGCCAACTTTCTCCAATCTGTACCTAGATGTAAGATTTCAAATCAGGTGAAAATACCCGCCGGGTCTCAGCTTTGCAACATGGTATGGTTGTAATGGTCTAAGCGTGGCAGCGCAAATGTTAATCGAATTTTCTAGTAATTTGTTAAGTTCCACTACCTATTTGCAGTTTATTATTAGCATATCCTTGTATATTTAAAAGAAGTTGCGTCTGTCTATATTTATGAGATAAACTCAAAACCAACTAGTTTTCACCGATAGATAATATGCTTCCTGAGGGAGTTTAAGGTGTATCTATGTATTATGGTTTTATCCAAGTGAAGCCGGTTTCCGGTGAAGAAAACATCGCGAGGAAACCTGCACACTGGTTGATTATTATTAACTTGTGTGTGAAATGGAGAAGGCAATGGCAAACCACTATTAATAATGCCAAGAAAGTTGTTGTGTGTGTTTAATTCCACGTAATGACCACGACCCTCAGCCATGAGGACTACGACTATGAAGAAGAAGTGAAGCTACTAGTTTAATAATATAATAAGCGCATGTGCTTTATTATTTTCTAGACGATACAACAATTCATCGAAAGCCGATTTCGAATGTTATCAATGAGGGCGTGAAATGTTATTCTGTCTTCATAGCTTGTTCAATGGCTGTAAATATGTAATGTTAACGAATTCACTGGTCAATTAGTACAAATACGGATATTTGTCTGTAATTGGTCTAGATGTTACGATTTTTGAGTACATGTAAATAATTATAACGAGTTGTTACATAACTACTTATTTCACGAAATTTTTAGCAGATGGTATAGGATCAAAACATTTATGTTGTATTTTTGAGTAGTCGAATGTCCTAGTTTTTTACATTGTCATTAGGTAATTGTGAGTGGTAAATTTTTCACCATTGTACAACATTTTCATCCATCATACCGTATAACTACTTTATTTAAAAAGTACGTTTCCTAGAATTTTGCACCGTGTCGCTTTTTTGCACCATTGGTTTTATTAGGCAATCCGCTGTATATTCTCCTTCAGTTCTTGACATTATAACTCGATTTATGTAAATATCACTATATAATATACCTACAATCAAGTCGCTTCCCACTGTCTGTCTATTTCAATTGGTCAACGTAATTGCGCAACAGATTTTGATGCGGGTTTTTCGAACATTGATAGTGTGATTCCGTGGTGATTCCTGAGGAATAATTAGTTGTATAATTTAATTTGATAAAGTTTTACCCGAGCGAAACCAGGACGAGCTACTAGTTTCGACTAAAGATCTGTGTATTTTCAATGAAACGTGTGTCATTTCCCGATTCAATTCCATGAGACATGTTGAATCACAACTTGGCTGCTAATCAACTTACTCATTGTATGAGAGTTGTTCATCTTATTTTTGTATCTCCTGTAATATCTTCTTCGTTTGTTCATTGGCTTCTTATTAATGATCTCATTATTTTTGTCCGTGAACTAAAACAGTAATCCAGGATTAAGAATAAGGAATGTCTTTGAAGTCATTCATCGAATAACCGCACAACGTTTTATTAGTTTCGTCAATTGGCAATTCATCGTCACTAATTAGGAATACGATTTATTTTACTTGCCTATAATGTTTTTTCTTCTATGATTAAGTTTTTCCCCGGACATGAGTAAATACCTATTTTGTTGGAATTACTTTCACACTTAGTGTAATATTATCATGATGGACGGACACGTAGCATAGTGTAATACACCCTCGACTGTCAGACTATACTAAATTATTCCTTTCCTGTTTGTCACGAACTTGCGGCTTCCTGTGGCTAGTCATGTGAAGATGGGTCACTATGACATAATCAATTTTATGTTAGCTGGTAATCATATCTATTACTTCTAATAAATATTTATTACGTCTACGAAAATAATATTTTGACGCATGAACGCTTTGATCATTTTCATTGGTCTTGGTCAGGCTTAAAGAGAAAGATAGAGTTTACTAAATGTGCCTTTGTATTTCTACATTCTACTTGCTAACTTTCCGGAAATCCTTGCTAAAAGGGCCTTGTTATAAAACAAAGTCCTCTGTTAACTCTTTGCTCGACACTTATTGTGAAATTTCAAACTTTAGTAAATATACGTGAGTAAACCTAATTTTATGTACAAATACCTCAGTAGTTATTATTTGCAGTGATTCCAGATACTTCATGCATATTGAAGTCTGAACGGAAAGCCTCAAGGTCCTAGATATAAATAGATCTCCTAACGCGAATCTGATGCTATCTGGATGCAAGTTCTGATTGCGTATTTTTAAAAACTTCCCAAAATTATAATTTAATATTTTTATATTTAAATTTGTATACCTCATTTCAGTTCAATATATCTCGATAAGTCGCACTGGCACTGACGATATGGGAGCGCTGGGAATTTTGTATTAAAAAATCTTGTCGTCGATGTGCACCGTCTGAGATTTCGAATACTTACCTAGCTACAGACTTGTGTGGCTTCTATATATACCTTTGTATAGTTACCACCTATCCATCTTCATCCGTATAGTGATCTCAACATACTGTCAGACGTGCAACTATAGATAGGAATGTATGTAGTTTGGAGGCTGAATAAAATTGATATTATACATTGCACCTGGATTAATTAAATTTTGAATTATATTTTTATAATAGGTAGAATTAGATAATTTGAATTCTTCGATAATTTCAAAATCATCCATAATGCCTGTTTATTAATTTGGTAAACGTTGGGTATATCTAATTAACATTTATTAATAAATTTGAAGCTACGTGTATTGCAAGGTTATCGCTTAAATCTAGTTTTTAATTATTAGTTTTAAAACGATCTCGTCTCGAAAATTTTCATAAATTATGCGGTCATAATTTATGAACATTTTCGATGTTTTGGGGCTGAAAATTCGACGTGAATTTAGGTACGTGTCATTGTCAGGAAATGCAATAGGTACCGATCTCCTTTTTCTACATAAATAGATAACAACCATTACGAATGCAATTAATTTCTATTCTGCCTTCACCGTCTTTGGTACTCCATTAGAAAGTATTTAGTTATTTACTTACTAGTTTATTGACATACCCTACCCGTGCACTTCCATATTTAGACAATAGTAAGACGAGTTTACTTCAGGTTCTATAATGATCCGATATTGATTTGTTTCATCATGGTTTGACTAAGCGTATAGGTACCCATTTTTACATTATTTTTTGGTCACCCGCCCGGTGACCGACCATTGAAAATATTGCTGCGAACATATTGCAAAGAAAATAATTGTTTTTTTTTTTTAATATCATAATATTACAATATTATGACGCGAAATTAAGTACTGGTAGTACAAAAATAACTACTTTGTTTACAGGTCCTCCTACTGCAACAACAAGTGACGTCATTGGCCGACACGCAGAGCACGGCAGACGAGCGTTACGCGCGGGCAAAAGCCGACAACGCTGTGCTGCAAGCGAGGCTACACATGCTCGACGAGCAAATCCGAGAGGTACCTATCTGTTTATTTTTATTCATAAATACCTAATATTACAGATGAAGATGAGAGTTTTGGCGTAAAATATGACAGATTGATTTAGCGACAAAACTGGGGCCCGATTCTCATGCAATCGAATGTCACTTCATCTATTTTTTACAATTTTTTTCAAAGTTCACATCCGAAAAGTTCGATCGATGCGTTCGTTCAACTTTCTCGATGGTAAATTTTGTGAGTACAGTGCTTCAGAAAAAAAAATACGAAAATTGACGAAGTGATCAACTTCGCTTGCATGAAAATCGGGGCCCCTAGATTGCGTGAAAAACGAGATAAACTAAGGGATCAAAATATTTGATCATAAAAGATAACGTTAAGATCCAGGTCAATCTAGTACAGATTTATGACGCATGACGGCCATACATAGTCTACTTACAGAAAAGGTCATTTTTACTTACCACAGAAATAAATAAAATGGGAATAATATTTTTACTAGACTTAGCACCTATCTCCTATCGAGACTTATGCCTACTACTAATTTTGTAACGTCGACAAAAGTTCTGATTTCTGACCATAATGTTAGGATCATGATTTTGGCATGGCAAATTATGTAATACCTTAATTAAAATACGGGAAATATTTTTTACAAACTGACTGGAAAGAAGTTCGGAAATCAAAACTGTATTTATTCACTTTTTAATGCATTTAGAAATTAAGTGCGGTACCTAAGCTATTACCTACTGTCTAATTTTATTTAGGTACGCATATTATTACTTATGTTTTAGATATGTACTTACAAGCTATAAGTGTTTTGCTTTGTGAAACCTATTTCAGTAAAATTATTGAGTAACTTCAGAATGTAAAGCCAGTTCTTTCCTTCGATCCAACTAGGAGTTGTAAAATGCTGTGCTATTAAAGTTAACGACGTATTAATTATACTAAATCTGCGCTGAGATCCACAGCATGACTTCTTTAATCTTTACTTGGTCATAAAAAGTTAAGTGTAGGTATCCTGTTCGGCAACTGTTTGCAACATTTTAACATAGCTGCTAAGAATTATTTAGTAAAATAGATTTATTGAGCCATATCCCAATCACAATCCCAAGTAATATTATAAATGGGAAAGTAAGTTTGTTTATTATCTCTTCACTTCACGCATTATCTACCGGACCGATTGTTGTGAAATTTGATACACACACGGGTAGAAAATAACCTAGAATAACACATAGGGTACTTTTTATCCCGAAATTCCAAATTTATAATATACTCACCATGCCAATTATTACAAAAATATACCTAATGACAGAGAATAGTAAATTTACGTGCTTAGGTATGATGACTCACGGTCACGAATCTTGAATGTGATAATATGATATCACACTAAATCTGAAGATCTTATCTTTAGTTACTTCACATAGGTACTACTGAGGTACCTACTGATATTGGTATAACAGGTGGTCGTACCTACCTACTGTGGCAATAAAGTATACCCACCCTAGCCTTGCACGATAAATAAATTAATCATCATTACATAACTAAAGCGCAGTAATCAGTTTTAGTAGAAGATTTCAATATTTTGCATACTTTTCCTTAATATACAGTAAAAGATATTCATCAAATGATGCAAAACTAACTAGATTGTTTAGGCTGAGTGGTTTGTGATTGTTTACCTTGTTTTAAAATGTTCTAGATTGAATGCCGTTGCGAGGAGAGGATCGCAGATGAGCAGAAGAGGTGTCGAGACGCGATAGCCCGTGTGGAGCGAGAGCGAGACACGCAGCAGACTGCGCTCAATGACCGCCTCGCTGCTGCCGAGGCAGAGGCGTCAGATCTTAAGCAAGAGGTACTATACCAATACGTGGAGGAAGTCGCTCTTATCCATAATGTATTCTGGGGTCTTTCCCGGGGCCTAGAGTATGTTATAAACTCTGGATTTCATTTCAAATGGAAAGAGAACAGAACCACACTGATCTATATTCCCAGCAACTTCATATTACTAACATCTTGGTGCTGAAATTAGTAGAAGCACTTTTTAAAACTATTATAAGATACGAAACGTAAGATGACGACAATAATAACATCAGACAGACATGTTGCCTTGGAAAAACAACATAATATTGTTTACACTTACATAAAGGCAAACTTTAATCTTATTGTGAAATAAGTAGTTGGAAACCCTCCAAGTGTGAGTGGTCATGAAATAAATAGTGCAGAAATTTTCTCAACCAATGTAATAAATAGATTTATGATCTTTATGACTTAAAATAAATCGCTGATTCTGCGGTATTACAGGTGGGCCGACTCCGTGGAGTAGCAGAAACGTTAAGAGCTAATGCAGATATTGCTGCAAGAGCTCATCGCGAAGCACAAGAACAGATAGGGGAACTAGTGGCTCAACTGACAGCCGCTAGAGAAGCTGAAAGAAAGGAACGCGAAGCGGCTGCAGCTACTGCGGAATTGTTGGCATCGACTAAGCTTGAGCTGCAAAGATTGAGAGAAGCCCCACCACCACCGCCTGATCCTCGTTTGGATGAGCTGAGAAGGGAACTAACGCTTCTTAGGACTCAAAATAAATGTATGTTTAAATAGGTTGTATCATGGTGCAGTTATTTCATACTATAGAAACTTGAATGTCTTCGATATTAATGGATAAAAACAAAGAAATAATTGCATGGGTAAATTGATTTAGATCTTTGATCAACATACAAAAAAACAAAGTTTTACGTCAAAAAATAGTATTTAATCAATAAATCCTATCTTATCTAATCTTCCGTAACTATATTATGATCTAGATCACCAAAGCAGTTTATAATTATTGACTATTACCAATATTTTTTCTCATTGTTACAGCTCTGTCAGAGGCCCAAGAAGAACTGCAAGCACAAATCCTCACGCGTGGAGTAGAAGAAGGTCGTAGTTTATTGGATGGCGTCAGTGGCCCACTCGTCGGCACCAACTCACTGGCCCACGAACTCTCTCAGATGAGTGATGATGAGGTAAGTCCGATTATTCAAGCCGATACGCTATTAATGAAACCAAATGAATACATTTAATAATGTATATCAAGATTTGTGGATGATATGTAGTGAACTAGAATCTGGTGAAAATCCAACTCAAGGTCTATGTTGAAAAAGTGACAAAGATGTCAAATATAGTTTCATTGAGACTGAAGCAAATGTTTTCGATTTTAGACTTGAATAAGTGATTAACATTTTCACTGATCTCTTTTTTTTTTTTAATCTTCTCTATGATCTTTATAATAATATTGTACGAGAGTGATTCTATTTCAGAGCGATAATACTTTACCTTCATTACAAATCACAAATATCATAATACTTATGCCTTATGCCTAACTACAAAACGTTTGTGGCAATTCTAAACATCGATGCAAAAATGGCATGACTGATTATCTTAATTGCTTCAATTACAGTGCCAATAGTGTTTTCACATACCATTCAAGTCGCTTTTATCTTTTTTTAAATGGTGACGCTACACAATTGGGACACAGTCTTGTATATGCTGTTACATTGTTTTCCATTACTTCCCTATTTATCGCTCTTTGGAAAACGATTCTCTTGATAGACAATCTATATTTTCATCATCATTATTACGCTATATAATGGATACTAATTGGACATAATATCATTATATAAATGACAGCTTCGCTTTTTTATTTTTGTTTGCCAAATTACATTATATGTATGCATTTTTGCAGCTCCACGAAACACAGTCAGGTCACAGCATAGAGTTGGAAAAGGTACGATATTTAACTAACTCTGCATGGTACCTGGTTTCTGCTAACTGCATGCTTATTAACATTTTTAATAACTCTTGTCAGCAACAGCTGTACCTTTTTCATACTTTATGACATCTCTTTTTTTGCACTTAATACATCACATTAAAGTTAGTAAATCAGAAATGGGTCTCCTTCTCTTTATAACTCTAATGTCCCAAAGACTTAAGCGAAGTGTGCATTTAAAATGTGTCTCCACTTTCGCTTACGTAGAATTCTTATTTATAATGTCCTGTATTTTATCCACAGTTACAAAAAGCTTTAAAAGAACAACAAGATGTGAATGTGCAGCTTCGTAACTATATTGATGGCATCCTTTTGGCGATTGTTGAAAACTACCCACAACTTCTTGAAGTGAAATACCAGAAGGAAGCAGCCGAAAGCAAGTCATAACATTCAGTTCTTAATAATGATTTGGTCTACAAAATTTTCAGAAATTATCCTGCAGTTCAATTTTTTTTATATTTGGTGGTTATGTATTTACTGTGATAAAATGTATAATGATGGACATTTTATTGAAATAATAGTGTGCTTTTAAATATGAAAAGGATTAAAATTGTTTACACATAAAATTTGTCTTAAATATATATTTTTTGTAAATATTGTGCATAGTCTTAAATGAAATTAAACGAAAACTACTTAAATACAGTGATGTTCCTTGCTGTTATCTCAAACATGTTATAATATCTTTAAAACTATAATAATAAAGCTATGTAGATCTGTGAAAATAGGTTATTATTAAATATTATGAGATATATTATATGATGATTATAATGTTAAAAAGGCCAGGCCGTCCATAAAATATTATATCATTATTAAACTACTTAAAAGCAATTTATGAAAGACTGGTATGTATTAAAATAGGTGCGAATGTATAGAATCAATCGATTTTTGGTAGATATTACAATTATTAATTAAATATGTACCAACAGTGAATAGTGTATTCCTAAAATAAATATATAGCCACATTCACTAGTACCTAATTATATATTTGTATTAATTACGAGATTGTGTATATTTTTACAAATATTTATAGAAATAAGTTAGTAAGTAGCTAAGTAGTAGGTATTTATGTACATTTTGATAACATGCATTACTAGTTATAAATTAATGAATTTAAATGTCCTTATAAATAACAGTCATAAATGTAAATTAAATGAATTTCTAATTTTATTCAGACTTCTTATTTTACCTCAATATGATTTCCTTACTCTTCTACATTATTTTTGTCGTCACATTCTTTTTTATTTTGGTCTAAATTGCTTAACACTTGCTGCACATCTAATCGCAGCATCATGAATTTTGGGTCCATGTAATCCTGTAATACACAACTCTCATATAATCAACTCTCAAAAACATACATTTACATACACACAGACACTTTATGGTACAAGCAGTATGGCATAGTAAGAAAAGAACTGACCTTCAAGATTGCAGATTCAGGTTGAGAACTTTGTAAGTTATCGCCACCTCTCCCTTCGGCTTTTCCTTCATCATGTACTATAGACGTCGCAGTACCAGTACTGTGTCTCAAGCTAAAATTCCTGCTCATAAGAAATGCCATCTCTTGTTCTATTGCATTCATCGCAGAGCTCACTTCGACATTTGGACCACTAACATCTCTGGTCACAGAAAGATTAAAAGCATCTGGAATATAATTCGGTTCGTAATACTGTGGCACACTTTGGGAAGACTTGCATAAAGAACATGGTAATCGACTTGCTATTTGCTTTCGATCGTTGTGCAAATTCAACCTTTCCCTAGACAGCGCCACCTTTTCTCTAGCTATTTGTTTTTCCCTTGTATTCAGCGAAACCACATGTTCTTGAATGCGGCGAATTCTTTCTTCGTATTTGTGCTGTAGAAATTCAGCTTCAGAATATTTCTTATCCGCTTGCGACTGTCTATCCATCGCTGTTTTTGCCAATAAATCCAAATCACGGCTCCTAATTTACAATGACAACAAGATAAAGTTATTACTTTTCATTTAATTTAACCTCAATATAATACTTTATATATATACTTATAATACTCTCTATAATACTTTCTATAAAACTTACTTGGCTAAAATTCTCTGCTCTTCCATGTGTATCTGTTGTTTCTCTATATTCAACTTCGATCGCTCTTCTGTGACTTCTTCTAGTTGAGCGTGTAATTCCGCCTTCAAAGTCTAAAACGAGATAAATATACATAAACATATTTCTTTAAATTAATAAAATATTATTGTTCAAGTGTTGTATTGCATCATACCTCAAGTTCTTGCTTTATGCTTTGTATAGAAGCTTTTTCCTTTGCTAACGCTGCACTGTCTGTCACAGCTTTCTTCCTTTCTTCATCTATCTTTGATATTTTCTCTTGATACTCTTTTTGGATATCATCTCTCATGATCTGAAATTGTAAGACAATTATTTACCCAAATCATTTCAAATTACGACTTAGCTGTTAATTATATTTAGGTATTTTATAAATTACCTTTATTTCTTCATCTTGCTTCTTCAGAAGATTTTTGGCAAATTCAGTTTGTTTACTGAACGTCGCTTTTTCAAATTCAAACTCCATTTTCTTCTGTTTCATTGCAGCTGCATCTTCCTCGATCATCTAAAAGTGTATAACAAATAATTCAACTAACACTATATGCAATCAAGTAAATTAAATTTTTCTAGTAAAATTATAAGAACATTTACTAACGCTTGTCATTTGCTTCAGCCTACTCTCCATCATTTTGACAATATCTCTTGTTTCAGTTTTTTCTATCTCAAAATTTTCACGATCTCTTTTCAGCTGTTGAAGGATATCTAAAAAAATATAATTAATTTATACATAATAAATCTCACTTATTAGTACAAATGCCTAATAAAAAATAATACCTACCATTAATTTGCATTTCCCTTAACTGCACACTCCTTTCAGTATCCTTATGGGTATTCTCTGATAACGTTTGTATAGTTTCTACTAAAATTTGGCACTGGGATTTACTCTCCTTGACATCTTTGACCAATTCATGAAGATCTGACGAAAATCCTGCTGAATCTTGTATAAGAACTTGTTCTTGTTTTACTGCTTTCCTGCAAAAAATAAGTAGGTATTAAGTATGCTAATATTGAACAGTTGTCATAGTGATAACTCGGTTGACGGGTACCTACTTGAAAATGTAACACCAATGTTGGCATGTTCAATGCAGCGGCATAAAGGTTCATACATTGCCATCTCTGATAGCAGTGAAGAAAACATTATGAAGAAACCTACACACTCTTTGACTGTTGACCTATAGATAGGTACGATAGCTTCCGCCAGTAATAGCCGTAATCATATTATACCTAGATAATTTAAAAGTTTACAATCAACAAGATTTATACTTAATGTTTTCCATTAGAGACACGTGGTGTTCCTGCAACACCCTTATGTTCTCCAAATGTTGCTGCCTTACTAATTCATTTTCAGCTTTGTGTCGTTCTGTCATTTCTTTTAAGTTATCTTCAGTCATTTTCTTGTGCAGCTGATGGTGCTCTTCTAGCCAACTAATCTTCTCTGAATAGAACTTCACCAGTTTGTCGCTTTCTTCTTTCATTCTTTCCTCAGATTGGCTTAGCGAGATTTCTAAAAATGCTAACTGACGTCTAAAATGCAACATCTTTTGATTAGGTACATAATATAAAAAAAAAACTTGACTTACTATACTATACGTAGGTCTCATACTGAGAAGATGAATAGTCTGGACTAGAACAAATTTGGAATCATCATCATAAATCTATATTCTAACTAGTCTAGAATTTATGACACTAATAGAATTCATAGTACATATTTTTTTACCTATAAGATGTCTCCATTAGATCTATTTCTTTGTCGTGATTTTCCTGTAAAGACTGAACTAATTGAAGCAACTGCTTTTTTTCCTTCATATGGGGCGTCTCCCTCTGTTCTGCTCGTCCTGTGTCCACTTCATCATCCGGGTTTATTGTAATGCGGTCTTGATCTATATCACTGGTTCCTAGCAAATCCTGGATTACATGCAGTTCATTAGCAATCAATATATGAATTTCAAAATACGGTAATACTTTTATAGTTTAATGAGATTTTACAGTAAGAAGACTCACTTACAAATAGATGCTATCTCAGGCAGAGTCAGATAAAATTATATAATGTGCGTAGCATGTTGGTCTACTTCTTAACATAGCCGAAGTCAAGTCATTAAATCAAACCTTAATCCTCTGCGTGATTCTCTCCTGATGAGCGGAGATGATAGCTTGCATCTGTTGCCTGTGTGCGGCTTGCCGCTGTAACATGGCGTCTAACTGCGAATGTTGCGCCAACGCCGCTTCACGTTGCACTCTCTGGCTTTCTTTTTGGCGCACTGCAAGCAAAATAATAAATATTATGTAATGGAAATGGTGAATATTTTATTTCTTTCATTTTTCTTATGAAGCAAAGGTGAGAAGTCTCACTATATTAACAACATCAGGGCCTCTACAATGACATTAATAAATAACCTAAACTTTACATACTCTGCAATGCAGCCAGTTTTTCCTCTTGAGCCTTTAACTGTAATGCGACCATTAGTTGAGATTCTTGTTGTTGCAAATATAAAGTGGCACCTTCTGTTGCTATATCTTCATTACTTGCATGCATTAGCGTTGCATTAGGAACTGGTTTCGAATATCCCAGATTATTTAATTCAGGCTGGTCTACCTCTCTTTGTTTTATTGGTTCTTCAATATCTTTATTATCAATTTGAACTTCTTTTATTTCTGGTTTACTTGAAGATTTATTTGACTGATCTGCCTTTTTCTTTTTAGTGTCACCACCGGCCAACCAGGCTGGCATACCGGTATCATCGCCTTCATCATTATTTTCATCATTATCTTTAAATATACCAAGCCAATCCTCACTTGACTTTTTTATAGGAGCTAAATCTTCTTTTGTATTTTTCACTTGAATATTAGGCTTTTGGGGTGTATTTCTTCCTTGTCTTGTTTGCTTATCTTCACTTTTACCTAAAATTGAATCAAAATCGAAACCGGTTGTTTTGGCAGCAGTGCTAGGCCTAGCTTGTGTTGTTGCAATTGGCTTAGATGATTCTCCAAGAATATCATCGAGCAAAGACTGTGAACTCTTGCCCTTTTCCAATGGTTTCACAGTTTCCTTTTTAGGCCCTCCTAAATCACCTAATATATCAAGAGTGTCATGACTGGCGCTCCGATTTTTGGAAGGTGATTTCATGATATTTAATTTATCTACCGTTTTACTATTAACCTCAGTTTTGAAAGAGTCTTTGCTTATTTTTGTTGAAGATGTCATTTCAAAATCAAAACCTTTTTTACTATCACTTTTACTTACAGTCGATAGACCTTCATCCTTATCGTCTAATATAACAACAGTTGCTTTAGGTTTGTCTGAATCTAAATCAAACAAAGCATTTTTCTTTTCCAGTGTTGGAGTCAAGTTTTTCTTAGTTGGCTTTTTCTTTCCAATGATATCGTCGTCGAAGAAACTATCATCACTACCATCACTTAGTATACCAGCTAAAGGGTCATCAACATTAAAGCTCATATTTAATAATAGTATTGTATGTAAATAATTTTTTTTTTTTCTTGATCTATTTAATGGGTCGGACAAAACGTAATGCTTGTTTACGAATTAAGCGCCATGGATACCATACCATAGAAACCATAGATTTAGAAAAGGCCCCGCGCGCGAGTCCGATGGAAACGGATATTGAAAAACCATAGATTTCGAAAGGGTCCAGGGCAAGAAATAAAGGGCCCAGCGCGAGGTACACAATAACCAATAGGTAGGTAGCGTCAGTATCGATATCCTTTGATGAATCAATGAAAGATTGATTGACTCATGAAGCTGTGTGTGATAATGATGTGATAAACCATGTAATAATGTGATCATATATCTATTTTTGAACATTACGATGCTAATTTTGTAAAGAAAATATTCTAAAAAATTTTAATCTGAAACGAATAGGTAAATGAATAGGAAATGGTAGGTACTTTTTATACCTCTGAATATTTTTCCTGATTTCTGAACATTTCTCTAAATGTCAAAAACCAAATGTTGTCATGTCAATTTTTGACGAATTTTTTTGATCTGTGTGTAAAATTTGTTGCTTCACGTCAGCCAGTCGGCTGTATTTTAATTATTTTTTCAAAACAGTGTAGTGTTTTTATTGTTTTTCATTTACAAATATATTTCGAAGAAAATTATGGAATTTATAGGTATTTATAATGCGCTTCTGGGTCACATTTTTACGTATAAAAATACTTTGCTTTCTTTGTGTCCCAGCTCAGCAACCTTTTGTTCTAGAAATTGTGCAAACTCACGTTATAATTTTTGTTTATCAGCTTCCGAAAAGGGGGACTCAACTGAAAATCGGGATCCAAATTCTTTAATATCCAATGGAACATCGAAAACTGCGACAGACAACAAGCCAAATGTGGACAGTGAGAAAGCGCACATGGAGGCTCCCGCAAGCGTCCCTTGCACCTCGGAGCCTGCAGATGAGTCTGAAGAGTGTGAGATTCCAGAACAGGTCGAATTTACTGTAGTTTTTAACAAAACGAAACATGACATCACTTTTGCTTACGATGCGACAGTGTTAGATTTAAAAGCGCATTTGGAAAGGATATGTGGAGTGCCGCAGTCAGCTCAGAAGTTAATAATCAAGGGTATGGCTAAAGACAACGTTACGCTCAGGCAGGCGGGAATTGTCAAAGGAGGAAAAGTTATGTTAGTTGGATCAAAAATGGATGATATCCTCGCAATGAAGACAGCACCCAAGGTATGAAAATTACTGTCTAATGTTAAGCTTGTATTACAATATTATGGTGATATGAATGATGGTAGTCTTTGACATACCATTGTCTAGGAATCCAATAAGCTAACATAACATGCTTAATATTAAAATACCTATTGTTGTGATGTTTTTTTTAGGAAGTATTAGAAGAAAAAGCCAGTAGCCAGTCAAGTAAAGAACCACTATGCATGCAAAAAATTCACAGGAAAGTTTTGGATAAAGGCATCCCTCCCGATGTGATGCCCGGACTCAAAGGAGTCAAGGTTAGTAGGTACCTAAAATAAAAGTACCTCTAAAAAGATTTATTTATTAAATAACAGACAGCCATCTTTTACAGCTGATATTTCTATATCAAGCATTTAAAGTCCCATAGTCAATTTGTAAAGTCACTTTACTGTTACCAATCAGTCTGAATATAGATTTTTTATAGATGTTTAGCCCTTCAGGTAGGCACTAATATGAAGTGATGACACAAAATCTCAAATATAGTTTCTAGTTTTGCTTCCTTCCTTACCATTGTAATCCTCATGGCTGAGAGTTGCGGTCACATATACATATGGCCAAAAATAGATTTAAACACATCAACTTTCTTTGCAATATTAATGAGTGGTTTGGTCCATTTCACACACTAGATTGTGACTAGATAATAAAATGTTCTACTAGAATGCAGAATGCAGATTTCCTCACACGGTTTTCCTTCACCAGAAGCATGTGGTGGTTGAAAAAAAATACTATACATGAGTCAGATTGGAATACAAATTCACATAGTAGAAATAGGATTTTAATATTAGTTCACAAGCAGGCAGTTAACTATTTGACCACCACTGTTTTATTATCTCATTTTGATTAATAGCAATAAAAGTTTTTCCTAATGTCATAAATTCAATATCTAATCTTTTATCAATTGGCCAAATATTAGTCAATGAAATCCATTGGACAAACAAAATATTTATTACATAATGTAATATTTATAAAATCAGAATAACTATTTATTACAGGAACCACTGCCCCCAGTGCCGCTAAGTGGGATGTTAAATAAACACGGTGGAAAAGTAAGGCTCACATTTAAGCCAGAGCAAGATCAACTTTGGCTTGGTACAAAGGAACGCACAGAAAAACTTGCCATGACATCCATTAAAAGTAAAATTTTAATTTCTAATACTCTCTTTCATCATGTATGCATTCACAGCTGTGAAGTCACAAAGCAAATATGCATAAAAGACTATCATTTTACGACTGTCTGCCTACCTGCCCTCGTTAATGTTGTTGTTTTCTATTAACTTGTAAACCTTTGTGTCCTTGAGTTGCCTAACCCGAAATCCACTAGAGGAGCAGTCCTATATTAGGTCGGAAACTGCACTCCAATTGTTTATTTCTACTAAATGGAAAAATAGTTTGTTTTACACAATGTATTTATTTTATAATTTATAATATTCTGTATTGTTTAAGGCATCACATCTGAACCAATCAAAGATCATGAAGAATATCATATAATGGTGAGTTTATAAGAGAATGACATACTTCCCCTTCAACAGCTAAGATGTTTGTCACAAACTACATTGCATGTTGCAAAACATTATTACATGCATTTATCACAAATAAGCTACCTACTGGTTTCATCTATCCTATTTGTCTGTCAATCTATCTGTCTCTAATCAAATATTGCAAGTTAAACACCTGCTTTTACTTGTCCTATAGACTCGCGTCAGATAGAATGCAGTCTTTATTTACAGAAGAAACATAAGTTATAACTAGGTACATACCCATCATATAACTGCATAATTTGTAAAAAAGAAACTTACTTCTTGAATTTGTTTTCAGGGTCTCCAACTAGGCCCAACAGAGGCTTCCAGATATTGGGTGTACTGGGTTCCAGCCCAATACATAGAAGCTATAAAAGATGCCGTACTTGGCGTCTGGCAATTCTTCTAAATGTCCTCTCATTCTCGTTGCTATATCTACCTTCCCGTGGGTTCGGCGCATAAAGTAGATATTCGCAAAACGTCTTATTTCAAATATAATTCGGGAAATGCTATCATAGATATGCTATGAATTAATTTAATGTCAATGATCGGTAGCTGACTCAATATATACTGTTTTCAAAACTGTGAACTATGCATCTCCTTGATCCGCACGAATATCTGGGCAATGATATTTATGCTTTGTAAAATAATGTCCAATTTTGCTTGTTACTCTAATTTTACAACTTGACCGTGGTACATAGCAGCTTTTCTATGTAAATTTGTGGAGCTTTAGTAATGCGTGCTTTTGCGCCCGAACCTTCCCGCGAGCTATTGGGTAGTTGCAATAACGATTTTTCAAAATTTATATGGTGTCCATTTCTTACAGGTACAATATAATGGTACCATTTCTTTTGTGATAACACTATGCCATGTGTCAATTAAAATTGTCCATTTGAATACTGGCATCTATCTGGTCAAATGTGAAATTATTTATTGTTATTGTAAGTTTGCATTTTGTGCATTTAGGTTCAGTGAGCTGTACAATGCTAGTATACAATTTGACGGTTTAATACAGAATGTTTATTATAGGAACAGTTGTCAAAATTATCCCAACTTAAGTAAGTTGAGATAATTTTTTGGTAAGTACCAATTATGATACACATTCTGTATCAGACTCTATTCTAAGGATTCCAGGATTAATCCTGATGAGCTTATTGTCCTTTCAAGTTTCAAACCTGATCTCTTTATGTGAACTTTACAATACAAGTCACTGAGTGGAGGATTGGACAGAATCACCTGCGCAAAATTGACTGTCAAATATTTCTATTGATGTTTAGTGTAACTTGTGATGATTGTAGTGGTTTTAAAATTATTATGTATTTAAATTATGCAAGTTGGTATTGACGCCAATCCTTCACTGAATACTTTCGATCTAGAATTAGAAAATATAATGTTTTAAACAGACTATATGGCTTTTTTTCAAACAAACAATAGTGTAAGTTGCAAAAGTTTATTTTAGAAAACATTTTATGAAAAATAAATACTTGTAAAACAAAATATTGCAAAATTTAAAGCTAGTAGTTGCACTACAAACAATGGCACATTACAAATGTAAAAAGGAATAAATAGCTTATATAAATAAAGAAGACATTAAAAATTTGGCATCTCGATATGTAAAAATATTTTGTACTAAAAAGAGTTTGTATAAAAAATAAGTTCATCCATATTCGGATTGCACCGTTAGTGAGAACTGGCCCTTCGGGATTCTTGTAGCATGGTACCAAATACGAGTGTCCAGCAATACTAAAACAAAACATAATTATTAGTATTGATTAGTGAACAGCTAAAAGTAGTTGGATTACTGCTCCGGACTGGAAACAGCTAGAAGTAGTTCTATGAGCATTATTTTTCAATCGGTATACAAAGTTGAAAGCATAGCTAGTTTTTTTTATAAGGACGAAGTAGTTACTGCCCGCTACTCTGCCCGGCACATACACAATATATGCTACCACATTTGACCTTCAGTCATTAGTTAACTATATACCAATTTTCATAAAAATCTGCTCAAATGTTTAGCTGTGTAAGTGTGTAAGAAAAGAGAGACCAACTTTCGTATCTATAATATTAGTATGGATTACAAAAAAGTAATATTGTTGAGAGACCAACTTTCGTATCTATAATATTAGTATCAACTACAAAAAAGTAATATTGTCAAAAGTTCAAAGGAAAAACTGACACTTTTTAAGGCAGTTTCTTCAAAAGAACTACTGAGTAAAAAAAATTAGCTTACCAACATCACCAGGTTCAACATAATAGTCAAATTTATGGCAAATATGATCACATTCTGGCACTGGAGCAACAGACCATGTCTTATTCCCTTTCACTTGCCCCTGCCACATCAGTCTTGGTATATAGTCCAACTGAAAACACATGCAAATAATTTTAGACAATTTTAAGACCTTTGTTTGAAAATAACTGGTATGATATTTCCCTGAATATCCTTCCTTTCCCTCAATAACTGGTATATATTCCCGAGGATGTCGCAGAGCACACAATTAGTAAACCTAAGTATGGGGCTCCACAGAAATATGACTAATAGTCATATTGCAAAAAAGTGTCAATATGTAGCCTTAGAAAATGAAAGAAAAATGCATTGTAGAAAAGATTTCTAAGTCTAGAAATTACTAGGAAATGGCATAAATAAAAAGATTTATTTACATGCATAACAGCTCCCATTTCATATCCAAAAAAAATGTTCTCAGTAGCCGGGAACTCTGCATCTTCGGGCAGAAACTCTGGAATACTATAATACTGCCTCACCCTCGCTAATATATCTGGATGACAGTTACCCCTGGAAACAATTAGACAAATAATTTATTTATTAATATTTTATGAAATAAAAATAATAATTTATTAAATAAAAATGGTCAAGTTCGATTTGGACTTGCACGATGTCTTCTGTAAAAGTCACTTTTTATGCACTAAATCATAAGTACAAATTTACAGAATTCAGATTTATTTCTATACATGTACTATGAGACCTTGGTTTTCATGATTCTAGGTCAACAGAAAGTAGCTACATATATATTTAACATATATATTTTAGTTTCCTTGCTTAGGACTTCACAAAATAAGATTAACTTATTCAGCATTGGAAATTATTAATAACATTGTTCTTGCATAATATTGTTTTATAATAATGTATAGGTAGTAAAGTAAAGTTATACCTTCATAAGTTAAGAGCTTAAGAAGTAACCAAAAAGTTATTACATTAAAGAGATACTAACCATCCCACATACCAAGGCTTCTCTCCAGGTTCATTTCGTATCCTTGCATCAGGCATCTGAAACACTTCTCTCAGGGTAAATAGATCTGTTTTAAAATTGAGAAATTGGCAGCCATCTTCAAGGCTCTCGTAACTTCCCGCTGTGCTCTCATACAGCTGTTTGAACACATCAAAATTTAACTCTGTAGCTGCCTTCCAGTGTTTGATTGCATTCTTGATTATTATTGGTTTTGATGAATATGAATAACACTGAAAAGTAATTTTTAGTGTAAGTATACCATATATTATCACATAGACATAGTTGAAATTATTTCCTTGATACAAATCTATGTATGTGCTATACATAGATTTGTATCAAGGAAATAATTTCAAATTCTTATTTCTATACAAATCAATATGAAATTAGGTCAAATTAAGATATCTCATCAAAATGATCTTACAGCGAAATTGCGGCGCGTGACGTTGTATAGTATAATAGGTTTCGTAACGTTCTTGCAATAGGCACAATCGGCGAGAGGCCGCGTCGCCTCCCACACCAAATAATTACTAGGTAACACACATCTAGCGCTTAAAATACTATTCACTGCGCTGCTGCTAATCACTAATAACACAAACACAGAAACTGATATCAGTATTAACTTCCTATTTGTTCCTTTTAAAGCTGCGGCCTCGTAATTATAATCACATATGTAATTATAATTTTTTAACAATTCTTTTTGCAAACCTCTTTCTATTGCACATCTTTGAATTGATCGTATCCTTCTCTTTAAGCTTCTCTTCTCTTTTGACAGCTTTTGCATTGTATTGCTTGCAGGAAGAAAAACATATTTGTTCAAATATTTATATGTTTTGTAAATTAATTCATTTTGTTTAGATTGTGCCTTGTAGAAACAACCTTCCTTGCAAAATTAGGCAGCAGGCAGAGTAGCTTGCTTCATTTGACATTGATATTTTGCTCCAGCAGAGAAATAAATTGACATTTTGACAGTCGTTTAGAAATACAATTTTAAGAACAAAAAAAAGAGTTAAG
This sequence comes from Plodia interpunctella, assembly GCF_027563975.2. Taxonomy (NCBI): domain Eukaryota; kingdom Metazoa; phylum Arthropoda; class Insecta; order Lepidoptera; family Pyralidae; genus Plodia; species Plodia interpunctella. Next base: position 7,180,353 of record NC_071303.1, read on the forward strand.
TATTTAGTATGTAGTACATAAATAAATTAAATATATACGATAGCCTCATTCGCACATGATATACTATTTTATAATCGATTGTAACTTCAATAAAATATTAGCAATTTATTTCCATCTTCAACTCATTTCATTTCTGTGAAAATAAAATTCCTCTATGGTCCTTGACCTGACGCTGTCTGTCATGTCAACGAACTGATGAACTTGGCGGTTTCATTTCACTAATAATTTAGCATTAAAACTCTTGAAATGCCTCCTAAGAAGCGTGATAAGGATAACGACACAAACAAAAACTCCAAAATCGACCACCTACAAGCTGACCATGAGTTATTTTTACAGGCATTTGAAAGTAAGTTTGGGTAGTTATGTTAAGTAAGCGTTTCTTCATAAACATCGATTAAAATGTATTTACTCCATTTTTACAGAGCCAACTCAAATATATAGATTCTTACGGACACGCAATATGCTTTCGGTGAGTACAGAATTACGTTTTTAACTAAAAAATCAATTTCGGTGTCAGTATGCATACAATATAATATCTTTACTTTCAGCCTATATTTCTCAATCGGACACTTTCGTACATGAAGCGGCGAATGTCTAGAAGTAATAAAAGCCGCTGTGGATTCAAAATTGACTCACTATTAGAGAAAATCACTCTGAAAAAGAGCACAGAGCTTCAGCCTAACAGTTTGGGAGGTTACATGACTCTGACATTCCTAGGATTCTATGATAAAAGCCTCGATGAACCCAGAGACTATCAAGTAAAGGTAGAAACATTACTTTTAAAGATATGCCACAAAAAAAGGAAAGAAAGTTCTTCTGCTATAGTAGAAGTTTCGGTAAGTCATATATTTTCCAATTGTAAAACTTTACTAACATACATACATAGCACCAGTGCATTTGGTCAAACAATTGTTTATCTATTGTATTTCTATTCTTTGTGATCAGGTTAATCTTGATTAAAATCAAGAATAGTGTCAACCTAAACATTGGAAAGTGTTTTCTATATCTTACTAATATACCTATTCAATAGCACTGTCTTCACTCTAGATTTTTTACATACTGATATTGAGGTTTTTGTATGCATCTACTTATCATATTAATTCTGATACACATTATCGTCAATTGAAAGTGGAAAAATGTTTTTAAATTTTATACTTCATTTAGGTCGGCAGCTGTTCCGTGCCACTCAACCCATCTACATCGGAGCCTCCTGCAATGGCGTCGGCTGTGAGTATCTCCAGTGAGACCTTCAGTCCCTCACAGGGGCCCAATGTGAAGTCCTACATGCTCATGTTGAGAGTGACAGTCACCAGGGCATCTCCAAATACAAATGGAGCAGCCAGCACCAGTGAAATTACTAATGGTGATTGTGATGGTAAGAACATTGTTATATTTTTATCAGTACAGTTAATTATTCCATAGGTTTCTGTCTTGGCCCATTTGTTGCCAATCATATTGATGTTGAAACTTTCCTAGGTTGTGCTGCCATCTAAAAACCCAGCCATCCCATATAAAATCCCACTTACTTTATTATATTACACTTATATCTGGCTTATATTTGGCTTTGCCCAGCAAAAAAAGTTCAATACAACAATGTCTTACAATTAGAGGCACACATTATGACATTTGTACAATTGCAAAAATCAACACATGCTTTTCAAAATTTCTTACAATCTGCAAACTAATTTGTTTCTAGAACCTGTGACCAAAAGATTAAAATCAAACTCAACGGACCACTTAAACTCGACTCCTGAGAACAAATGGACGAAGCTCTATGGTAGTGAGCTGATAGTCTATGATAAGCACAACCGCTGTCTGCTCACTAATGGGGAGTATGACCTGGTGCTGCATGATGCGACGCCCGGCGGCCGCAGCGCCACTATAGCTAGGTCTCCTCATAAAGCTCTCATGGCTCAATGGGAAACCATACCTAATGTAAGTAACATATTTGAAACTCACTTTTATATTGGTTTAATCTAGTGGTTACCAAAGTGTGCTCTGTGGTATTCTAGAGCTCTAATCTCTGTATATAAATATATAAATAAATAATATATTTATTTTTAAAAATATCTCTATATAACATACTGAACTTAAACTGAATATTATTAAGCTTATGAAAACTTAAAATCATAGTTGTATTGATTGGTTAATTATTACAGCACTACTTTTTTCTTTAGCTTCCAGCAAAAGAAAAAAGTAGTGCTTTAATAATTTTGACTCCTTGTTATAAATTGGACTTGTACATTTTCTAAGATTGAGATTTGATTTAAATAATAAAAAAAAATCAGGAAAGTGATCTCCAGACGGACACGAATCCGTTCGACATATTCAAAGTGCGCCCGCTGCTAAAACTCAAGTTGAGTTGGAGTCAGGAGCCCACAAACGGTCTCGTAAACCGGCCCAAGCTGTACCAGCAGACTGAAACTAACGGGGTCAGGAAGGAGGCCGGCTCCAGCAAAGACAGGCTCTCTATGAAGGGCAATGCTAGTGACAGTAAAAATGGTAAGCATATTTGTGTTTCGCTTGTTTTCTTATAGCCCCAGACATCGCTCACATTGTTTTACACTATTATTAGACTTTTATATATTTTTAGACTATTAACGTGTCTCTCCCACAGCTAGGCAAAGACCTTCCCTTCCTATAAATCTCTGCTATAATTCCATAAATCTCTGCCCAGCTTTTATCCCCTCAGAAAAACACTAATATAATTAATTGATTAAATTATTATAATGTTAGAAACATTAATGAGTTGGATGCATTGTGTGTGCCACTATAAGAAAGTATTGGAGGTGGACGTTAGCATGACAGCTAATAGAATATTGTGGAGGGATAAGACATAATGTTCAAATATTGCATGGAGTACCTTTCATACCAGAACAATAAATGTTGCCTGGGAAATTCACGCCGGCGAAGCAGCGGGTAAAGTAAGACGTAATAATTAATTTATTTGCAAACATGTACACCACAAAGTTTACCAAACAATGTGCATAACACACACATTCTGCGCCGACCCCAGTTGAATAGGAAAGATTAGACAAATGTTGATGAAAAAACATTATTTTCCCCAGGGGAAAAAGTAAAAAGCGAGGCCAACGAAGGAGACTCGAAGCGCCAGCAGATAATATACCAGTTCCTGTACAACAACAACTCGAGGCAGCAGACGGAGGCCTGCGACGACCTCCACTGTCCGTGGTGCTCCCTCGACTGCGGCACTCTCTACTCGCTGCTCAAACATCTCAAGCTGTGCCATTCGAGGTTCAACTTCACATATTTTGTAAGTATTTTTGTACTTTATATGGTTGTGATCAAAACTTAAGGTTTTAGAAAAATATGTGCTATCGCCTGATGGCGCCGATGATGCGATAGAGAGCGAGAGTGTGTGTTTTTATGATAAAATTTATGTTTAGGAAAATAAGTTACATAATTATCATATGATGATAATCATGAGAATGAAGCGGTGGTGGTGGTTAAGATGGCCGCCTGGGACAGTTTAGTTCACTAAAATGTATGCGAGTACCTGCCACTAGATGGCGGTAAGTAGTCGTAAAAGTCATGTCAGATGCATTTAGGTGACTTGAACACCAGTGTTAACAATAAAACACTTGATATGATGATGATCATGAGAATTCATTATTACATGCTTATGTGTCAGTCACTGACTATTTCATACAAACGTAAATTTTTAAAATCTTTGATGACATGTCCCACTGCTGGGCAAAGATATCTCCTTTATTCTTCCACCCAATACAAACAAAATATTCAAAATGTGAATATTAGCTATTATTAGATACTTTGTCTATAAATTGTAAAACAGACCCTACATATCTACATACTACATAAAATGTCCCCAGCCAATCCCCGGCGGTGCTCGTATCGACGTATCAATAAACGAGTTGTACGACGGATCCTACACGGGGTCTCCGCACGACCTGATCGCAGCACAGGGCCGAGGCGGGCCCGCGGGCGCCGCAGGGCCCCGCGGCGGGCCCGCGGGCGCCGCAGGGCCCCGCGCCGGGCCCACGCGGCGCACGTCGCTGACGCACGTGCTGGTGTGGAGGCCGCGCCGCGTGCGTCGCGCGCACCGCCACAGCCTGGCGGAGTTCCTGGAGCTGGACGACGCGGAGGTCGTGGAAGCACAGAGGCCTTACCTTACAGGACACAATAGGTGACTTGAGTGCAATTTTTGCGCTTTTCAACTGCAAATGCAGATGTGAAGGAAAATCATTTGTTTTCTTTCTACTTCTGAATAATTTTTGTCTAAATAAAATACATTTTTTTTTATAAGACCAACAACTAAAAATATCACAATTAATAATAGGTATCACAAGCCAATTATAGTCCTCACATATAGAATTTGGATAGGTTAACAAAAAAGAGTTACTATAAATGTTGGACAGCAGGATTTGATTCCCCTCAGGCAGCCCCATCCAACCGTTTTGTCTACTATCTGCTTTCGTTCATTTGTCTATGAACTTATAAAAAATATGTTAATATATGATCTAGCTGTCAGCCACTTACATAAATATGTCATTTACCATTTTCAGTACGTATCCTGGTATCTGCCCATAGGAAGAATAATTACTTATCAAATTTTACAACAAAATATTTTTTTTTTCCAGACTTTACCACCACACAATAACCTGCCTGCCAGTGTACCCCAATGAACTGGACATTGACTCTGAAAGCGAGACGGACCCGCTGTGGCTGCAACAGAAGACCATGATGATGATAGACGAGTTCACAGACGTCAACGAAGGGGAGAAAGAACTCATGAAAATGTGGAACCTCCACGTCATGAAGTACAACTACGTGGGTGACTGCCAGATACCTATCGCTTGCCAGATGTTCCTGCAGATGAAAGGTAAAGAGCTCTTAGAGAAAAACCTTTATAGGAACTTCATCCTCCACATGTGTTCGCTTCACGACTTCGGACTACTGAGCCCTGTCGCGTTATACCAAACCATACAAATGCTCAACCAAATGCTGGCAGACAATGCCGAAGCCAAAGAAAAAATGCGAGAGTCTCTGAAAGCACAACGGGAACATTGGCATGCTGTAGGGAAGTACCAACAACCCGCTATTATAGAGCAAAAACCTCAAACGACTACTGCTAAACTCAACAATATTGAGGCCTCACCTTCAGTTAGAAGGAAAACCTCTAATCTACAAAATGCTAATCGAATGGCAAGCAATGCTAACTTTAATAAGTCTGCGAGCCCGGGACCAAGCCACACGGAAAGTAAGCGGAAAATGTCTTCGGGCAGTATACAAAGTCGCAAACGGTCATCAATATCGGAAAGAAAAAGTTCCGTATAGCGAATGTTCTGTGTTTAATCAGAAAGCCTCTGGCTATGAAGTACAACATAATATTGATTTGGTGTCTATATGACTGAACTGAACAGAAAGAACGCCTGGAGCTGTTATTGGAAAATTTAATGTTGTTGTTGATATAGAAATTTCACATGTGACGTGATAACGGCAAAAGCGTACAACTGTTTTCATATCTGTTAAAAATTATTATTTTTATTACTCACGGCCTTGTCATATTGCAAGGATTATTGTTCAGAAATTCCTACAAAATGTTATAAAATATTCCATTGGGTTAAGATTACTTAGGAACTAAATTTGGCTTTGCTAGACTAGTCCAATTGGCGGACAGTTTAAATTACACGTTCTTAGGATATAACTGGGAACGATAGTGGCTGTTGAAACGAATTACATCACTACATATTAAATAATTTAGGTAGTTTTGAAAATTAGAAATAAATTAAATCACTGCCCTTAAAAAGTATGTTTGCATAGATTACTTATTATCTACGTGTTGTACTGTCATTTTGCATAATAAATTTGGGGAATTGGCGCCATATCAATTGAATTATTATGACATGAATGATTTTCTCTTTAGTTAATTTAATTTCGCTACTGCCCAATACGATAATTTTAGGATTAAGTGTATGGAATTCCATTAAATGGATGACAATAGATTTAGTTGGTAAATTATGTCTATCGATCCTAGATCTCTGCGATATGGGCGAGCGAGCGAGCGTTAATATGACCTGTCTATCAAAACTATGTATGTACTTACGCATGTAGTCGTTAAAATGAAAAGGGACCTTATGACGGTTAACACTTGTCAGTATTGGAATAACGGCAATAAGGACCTAAGTGCCAGCCTCCATAAGGTCCCTTTTGATTTGGACGACCACATATACTAATATTAACACATTTTTCCTACGGACAAAGACTAAAGATCTTTAGAGGTGTAATAGAGCTTAGTTTCCGAAATTTAACGGCTGAGGAAGTAACCGGTAAAACATTGGGATAAGAGAATACACGTGCATACGTTTACGTATTGACATCCTTAAATATCTCGCTTCTTTATGCCTGCGATACACTATCGGCGAAGTCGGACACATGCCGATGCGAATGAGAGTTGATTGCGTACTTTGTATGTGCGATTATTTGATTGCGTAGTTTTTTACCCCATGGATACGTAATGTATGTCAGAACCGCCAAGTTTAGCGAACCATTTGCCGATAGTGTGGAAACGGCGGCATTGCATTTGTAATCGAATCTTACCAACTGCTTCAGCACCTTGAGGTTAATATATGAGTCTGTGTTCACCACAATAGTTAAGTTTTGTCCTCTATATAGAAAAATATTTGATGTAGAAACTGATGATGGTCAGTAGCAAATAGTAATATTATCACTTAATATTAATTGTTTCTTGTTCTATTTAGGAATGTATTTGAACGCGGGACAGGTTCATTTGTATGCTTATTCTGTGCTATTATTTTCACAAATTAGTTTTTTACCTTTATGATTGTTAGTGATTTAGAAAAACCAAAATAAAATAAGAATTGTGATCAATTCTTTGTTCCTTATTAGTGAATGCCATTAAATTTTATGTGTATTTTTCAATTGAGAGTGTAGTTTGTGTTTAGAACAAATTTTATGTATTTTTTTAATTTAAGAGCGATGAAATCAAATGGGATAAAATAATGAAATAATGTGTGTCGAACGGTTTATCTGGCTTATTGTATTATACATTCTTGCCAAATGACGACTCATCGTACATTGCATTTTGTGTGTCTATAACATCGACGAGCATTAGGCCTCGTTCACATGGGCGCTCTTTCAACGCGCATTAAAAAGACATAATGGAACATGTATCCGTTCAAACGGCGATGCTTTATTATCCCGAATGTTTCATGTCAATGTCGAATGTCACTTATGTCAAAATAATAAAAATGCGCCAAAACGACGATAATTTTATTTAGTTTGTCTATAAAGAGTAGAAAACGAATTACATTTTTTGCCATTGCCCACTTTTGCGAGCCAAGGGGACACAACGCCGTCGTTTTTCTAATCTTTATAGACAGACTACGCCCGTGTGAACGAGGAGTTATATACACTTAAAATGATTGAAATGGAAATCAGATAAGCCGTTAAATTGGTTCACTAAATTAGATATTATGAACTGATTTTGCATGAACTATGTCAAGACTGCACGGTACCGCGATGCCTTAAAAATTATCTATTCGCTGTTCAAATCTGACTGATTTACATATAATTTATCTGGAGTATACAATATACGTATATATTTACCACATGTATATATATGTAAATGGTCAAAAATATTTCAGCACTTCGACGCTCTATAAAGAATCCCCATCTCGGATCCCCATGAATCTATAGATAATGCTGGAGCCTACACTATCAATAACATTTTCATGCAAGGTACATATACTGCTCTCTCTTTTATCTGTGGCCTGACCTCTCTTTCTTATGTATTGCGAGATATATACATAGGTGTAACGTGTAGTCACCGTATAGTTATGCCTTTTACCGCGCAAGGATAGTTCGGGCCACAGGTGAAAGAGATAGCAATACATGTACTTTGAATCTTAAAGTACTACCTATAGCTTCATAATAATCCCGTCCTCTATTCTTACTAGTGTTGCTCACTGTCGAATAGTCTTTGGATATTTTTATTAAAAGCAGTAATATCGATATATTATACATATTGCACGCACTCTTCTTCAGTCTTAACTATAACCTATGTTTAGTATCATTTAATCTGTATCACAGGCGCCCCGAAATATTAAAAAAAAACTGCATACATTTGAACAAAGATGGACTTGCCGAAATGTCGTATTTTCTCTACCGAACATTTTGTTCGTTATTTATACATTAAAAGAGGAACTTTTATTTCAAGTGAATAGGGATAGACTCAGCAGACTGTCGTTTACTTGACTTATGTAATCAATGTTATAGTTATATAACAAATAGATCGCGCTAGATATGAACTTGTAATTTGTTAGTAATCGTAACTTATTTTTTGGTTTATTTAGAGCGCATTGTAATCATTCTGAATTAAACTACAAATCACATAATTTATTAAACATCCTAGTTATTTAGAAATACTGTTACATAATGTAACCGCAATATTTTTTTCCTTATTTTTTAATCGCTGATTTCTGCTATTTACTGATATGGTACATATTTTGTTATTTTTTTATAGTCCCATACTGAGTAATGTTCACTAAAATAATTGTACTTATGGTGAAATATAACAATTATTTTCAATAATTACATGTTTTTTTAACGGCAAAGCGTCCCTCAACCAACGCCATATATAGTATACTATATATGTGTATATGGCTACTACTGCAATATAATAACTAGAAAAACCTATATATTACGAATAATCGTGCGTTGGACAACACGCAGAATGAGTTAAGACTAAGTACCTAGTTAGTCTAGCCTAGAGTTAGTCCCAAGGCAAATTCGAGATGTGTTATGGGCTACTCGTGGAATTAGTGCATAGGCACTCCGTACAAGTACTTACTAAATCCATGGGGCTACTATAATATATTTACACCATAAAACTAGCGTTCCCGTGGGAATTTCAGGAAATCCTGCTCCCCTTTACTCGCCAAAGCAGCCTATACCTACCTATAATACCAACTTTCTACGTCTAACATCCATTAGGATCCCAGTTTTCAGCTTTGCGTTGTCTGTCATTCATCTACGATAGATTTTTTTTTATATATTGAGGTCAATGTCCATACCATAAATACATTCAAAAAATCTTTACATCTCCTTGGAGACAAATATTAAAATTCGAATTGTCAAAGGAGCGATCAGTGAGAAAAATGGAAATCCATTTGACAAAGTTCACAAACTGAAATTTGTTGTTAAATATGTCATACTCGAAGAATACACATAAATTAGCAGAACATAGCAGGTTAGACACGCCAATACCTGGCCGGAATGAAGACGAAGGTACAAATTAATAGATTATATCATGGTGTATCAAAACGCGGCGAGATTGAAATATCTAGGGTTCTCTTGATATTTCTATGTGATGTGATGTTTTTCTGTTCGTAGGAGAGGTAAATGCTTGTAACCCAACGGAGAGCCGCACTTATTCTGGTAAGTGATTTAACTCGTAAAAACTTCCAGACGATTTCAAACTATATGCATAAACCTGATGGTTTATATTTATTACTACCTATACTCTTTAAATAAACAAGTTGGAAAAAAGGCGTCTCGTTACCAATTTTATTTATCGTTACCATGTTTAAGTTGCTGTATTCCGTGGGATAGTATGTGCTTTACTTTATTTAAGTAACACAGTGAGTTTTCAGTAACGGTTTCGAAAAAGCCATCGCCTTCGAGCGCAGACGACGCCGCCTTGTGTTCTGGACAGAAGTCTTTCATCAGCATACATTCCACCGACCAATTATGTCAAGTGGCTGATATAGACAATCCATCGATCCTCGAAGAATGTAACGTGGAAGTTCTTAGTTTGAATGAGGTGTTTCCTTCCACGTCTGAAGAGAGCTTATCGAACGACGAAGACATCACAATGAAGAGAAAGCAAAAGTCCAAGAAGAAGTCACCGACACGAAAGGTTTTATTTCTTTTATTCTAATATCCAACGTCTTCCTGCTACTTCGACGATATCGTCAGTACACGGTAGGTGGATGTCAAGCGCTGCGCTTGCCGGACGCTGGACGCAAACTGCTTTAAATCGGTCCCTGTGAGTCTTTGGGAGAGGCTTTTGTGCAGCAGTGGACTTGTGAGATTGATTCTAATTTCCCACCAGTTTTCATAGGTAGAAGGATTATGAAAATTTTTGTGTCCAAGATATTGACTGAATTGATTCAGGCAAATTTTGTATAATACATACCTATGACACATGTTACAGTTATTTATACCTATTTAGACAGATGAGAGAGAAAGTTGTCTAGCTTTGGAAAAGTGCCTTAATCCGTGGCTGCCGCAAGTCCTTCATAGTGTAATGACGGCTTAATACTACCTATCGTCGAACTCAAGGAAAATCCAGCAATGTACGGCGAACTGTTTGGCGATAGTGTATATGCGGCATCAGTGTTAAGTTTTACAATTGAACAATGTTATCTCTCGAAGGCAACCGAGCACTTGGCGAAAACAGCATACGTGCCAAGCAATAGCAAGTCGTCGACCGTGTCAGGCCGGTACACTGACCCATCCGAAGGGCAGAGGTCAGAGTTCGATATATCGAAGAGCACACTCTATGTGGTGGGTAGCAACCCTGGCGAACCGAAGATATCGTATCAAGACCCTCCGAAGAAAATATCCAAAACGGTGAGTTTTGTAAGTGGATACCGACGCATTTTTTTATTTCTATTTTCAAGGCATTTGGCAAGGCGTGAGTACAAAAAACCAAAGTTTAACGTTCCTCGGGCCCCGCGTGCTTTATGATATTTTACCGGACTGATATTTTCAACGAACTATGTATTTTGCGTAATCGATCACTAGAGATGGAGAAGGTGTGATTGAATAAAAAGTATCTATTATTTTGTACTCATAAATCGTTGGACTGACTAAATTTGTTTACGACCTTTTATTTACTCACCTGTTTGTCTGTATTCAACTCTTGCAAGTTTAATTTCACCTACTTGATTAATTTCCATACGTAAGTACTTATTTTATCTTAAACATGATCTGATGCTTCCAACGAGGGGACTCCTCAACTGCATATGAACCTGATTTTTGTCATGTGTTGAATGCAACAAGTTCTCTACGACAAAGCTTGTGCCAAAATTGACATTTTTGTAAAAAAAAATGTTTTCAGATGAAAAAATACCTTAGAAACTTCGACAAACACAAGAGCGACATGGGTAAAGCGGGGGAGAAAGCGATTAGCAAGCTGACAACAATGCGAGGTATCCTGAAGGACGGGCGCTGCGTGCCCGAGTGTACCGGGGACTCCACCGCGCAGGGCCAGCCGGAATACACCGAACGTGAGTCCACGTGATCTATCACGATCGTTCGTGACGTGATCTATAGAGGCTCCCTCTTGTTGTTTTGACAGCATCCATCTCTAGAGGCGTAATTCATTTAATCATTGTGAAACATAGGTATATGAGATTGGCATCTAATAAGGTCTACTATAGCTACTACTCCTTTGTTACTCTACGGAGTTATTCAATAAATATCCAAGTTTCTATAATGAACACTTTGTTCCAGCAGAAGACCTGACATTTCCCTTCCAAACGGATTTTTGTTCCTACTCTACCTACACGAAGCAGAATCCAGATAAAAACGTAACATTCAACACACAAGTGGTGATCATCCACTTCCGAGGCGACAACTGCGTCGGCCAAAGCGTGGAAGCCCTAAGCAAGGAAAAGGACCAACAGGCCAGAAACTCCGAACTAAGGAAAACATTCTTAACCAAATACAACGAATTTTGGCCCACACAAAAATAATTTTAAGTCTAGCTTTAATTCCCAATCGTCTTTAGTCGTAACGATGATCCAGTAATAAGTTTGGATATTTAATAATATAGTGTTTTATACTAATATTTATTTACAAAATATTGTACAGTGTATAAATTATAGGAGTTGCGTTTTTGTGTCGCGTCGTTTGGCAAAAGACAGAAGGTAATCTACAATTTAACTCTAAATACGAAAGTGTTAACCTTTCCTGAATAAATATTTACCTTTAAATGATTCTGAAAAAAAAAATAGTGTACTTAGTAACTATAACATTTCCGTGTGGTAATGATAAGCTGGTAACTCCATGTGACAAGTTACGCGAATTTATGGTATTGTTAATTTATTTCCCAAATTGAAATAAACGTTACTTAATTACACCGAGAATTTTAATTATTCGTCAACCCTTTTTTTTTATTTTTCTTAGTTTCCCGGATACTAGTTGGCGTACGTATAGGATATTGTAGGGTATCTTTTTTTTCTTTGTATCAATATGTTTTTTCTTTGTAACGTTATGTTATAGATACGATTTAGGTAGATATTCGTGCTAGCCCCACACTACCTGCGTCGTCCAGTGGTCGTCAATGTTTTGATCTTCAACCATTTTTAGTTAATTTGGGTTTCTCATCATGGTTATATTCTCAACATCGTGTGAATAAAACGAAAAGTCATCAATTATAACAATTTAATATCACAGCGTTATGTCTTAATGTTTCTAGAAGATATTTTCCATAAAACTAATTCTTTGACGCGGTCGTACTTAAAGTACTTAGGGAAGTCGAGGGGTAGTTGCTCGACTGTCCAGGTGGAATGAGCGTTGTCTGTCTTAACTTTGTCCAGCAAAGAGAGGAATGTTTCGTAACACGGCGCCACAGAGTCCATATGCTCTATGGTGAAGACGTAGCGCTTCTCCAAAGCTACGTATAATGTCTTTGGCGGTTTCGAATTCAGAATTTTTTGTATCGTCGACACAAACGCTGCTGTCACGTCGTCGTCGTAGATAACTAAAATTAATAATCGATGTTTAGATAGGTGAAAATATATGTATGTATTGGCAAAAGTATGCCAAGTTATCCTATATGTCATTATGCGGCGGTAATACGGGTGCATTTGCAATGACTTAGGGTAGGTTGATACTGTTTTGTACATTTGCAAAAGTTTCTCACGAAAGTAATACTACGTAATGATTTTATTTTGGAGTCCTATGCCGCAGGTTTTTTACACCTAAATCTTACTCAAGAATCACTCCAATAAAAATCCCGAATCAAAATCCGTAACGTAGTTTTAAAGATCTAAGCATGCAGACAGCGGGAAGCGACTTTGTTTTATACTATGTAATGACTAGCCTCTAGGCTCACAGCTCCAGCCACTACAAAGTTTCCTAAATCACTCTCTAACCAACTATCTCCACCAAATCCGGGTTTGACGTCAAAGTAGGACAAACTACACTTTCACATTTATAATATTAACTATGCAGACCTAGAGTCCGCGCCATTAAGGCAGTTCGACAACAATATGTGGAACTATATATAATAGATCTGCCACGTTGTTGTTGTTAGCGACAGCAGCGCAGCTGTCTACAGGACCATTTTGTAGCAGAGCCTCTAAGTTAGACATCCGCTTATAGACTAGAATGGACACATACCATCAGCAGCGATTGCTATATCAACATCGTTTATTTCCCTCGTCAGCTGTTCACTCCAATCAATCTCCATGAAATCCAGAGGCAACACTTTGAACTCAGATTGTATCAGCTTGGAATTGTATTTAGCGTTCAATTTTATAAGTTCCAAAATGCCTCCAAGGTTTATGTCTGGAAAATAGTGACAATGATTAATATTACATCATTTTTGTTTTTGCTTACTTTTTGTTAAGTACACTAAAAAATATTGCTTGTATTGATGAAGCAAAACATCATGAGGATTCAAAATGTAGTTGTGTATGGGGAAAAATTAAATTCACCCCAAAAGTCTGGGCTTTTGCCCAACATCGGTAATTTAAGTAATGGCAGCCCTATTCCTAGCTAGTATGTGATACAGTTTTATGCAGCGTATATAAGTTAATTTTTATAAAGTTCAGAAACTTATAAAAAAATCAGCCTATCAAACATATTGGAAGCCAAAAATGCCAATCAGTATCAAAATAATAAATAAATAATAATAAATACCTGTGCACACAACCTTCTTAGCGTACATAGCAGCCACGAAGCTGGTGATCCCGGTGCCAGCTCCCAGCTCCAGCACAGTCTTCCCAGCCAGTCGCCTCCCGAGTCCCAAATGTATGAGTAGGTCGCCCATTAAGAAGGCGCCGCGCCATACTTGCAACCCTACTAGTGCTATTTTTGTTTGCGCACTGTGCTCTAAAAGGTAAATGACACTTTTTTCTTATACGACTTTGGTGTATGAGGCCAGTGCTTAAAATTTATAATTTATAATGCTTTAAATCTGTATTTCTTATCTGTCAATGAAGAGTTGAAAATTAACAAGGACGCTGTGTCCATTTGGCTTGCAACACTGGCTTTAATGTAGTTAGTTAAAATAAGTTTTTTACACTTTGTTGAAGTATGTAAGTCAGAGGTAGACCTATGTAAAATTGTACACATAGATGGAATTGATGTATCAATGCCTTGTAATACAACATTATTGTTTGTTACGGGTACGCTTACATATTCACACCACACTCACACTTCTGTCTGCTTTTGGTCCGTCTGCTCTGGCCTTAAGGGTTTTCAACTTGTATAGGCAGTGATATCATCACGAACCTAAGGCAAATAAGCGCGCCAATCGTGTCTTAGCAAGGCTGCCAAGTCTTACACGGTTATAAAGTAACAATTTTTTTAAGTAAATTATTTGCCTACTTACCTATTTTAATAGAAAATTCTTTTGGTCTAGTTATATCCAAGTCACCATCTTCATCATATTTGACTTCATTATTTTCCACTAATAGGAATGGGAATTCTGATATCACATCTGTAAATAACAAATAAAATTTACTTGTTCCTCAAACTTCTATATCATTGCTTATGCTAAACTTCTATGACAACTACTAGCTACTTTGTAATATCAATCACTCTCTCATCTGAGAATAGTTATCTTTTTTTTGGCTGCTGGATGTGCACAGCATTTATCAAATTCAGTCAAAATCAAATAATTTATTTAGAAATTAGACCTTTACATGCACTTTTTCAGATCATATTCTAAATTACATAACATTTGCCAAAGCATTACTAGAATTTTGAAACGACCACTGCTGAGAAGGAATGCTGAAAGAAACTAATTTAAGCAGTGTTGTGCTGCTTCCAGCCCAAAAATGGTAAGCCCTTCGGCTTACCATTTACATTTACATTGGCTGTACATGGTCAAAGGTTTGTGGGCTAGTTTCATCTTAATCCTATGGATAACGGAATAGGTATATTTATACATACTTCCTTCTATACTAGGTGTTGTTTTAGTACTATAGTCATACTCCGTATATATCTCGGAGGACACAGTAAGTTCTGGCATCTGAAATAATTAAAATATTAAGGGTCTGTTTTACCACTTTCTGATATTGTATTTTAATCTGTCAGAAAAACTAACTGTTATATAAATCTGCTCAAAGTTATTTAACAGTTTGCCCTATCCCAATTGTGAAACTATAATTTTTAATTGATACATATGTTTAAGCTATCAGATACTTTATCAGCAAGATGTGAAACAGGCCCTTAGTAAGCACACACCCTATTGGAATGAAAAAGAGCCTTTATTAATCAAAGGTATTTTCATGGTCTAAGGTTGCCTATTAGCTCTCACACCATAATTAATAAATGAAACATAAAAATTGGAATTACAAATTATGTGGGGAAAATAGAACAGAAATTAATTCTAGTTCTAATTATGTGGCAATTATGATGTGGCAGATGAAATACCAGTTTAGTTTCATGGCCAGCACTGATTGTGCCAAAAGCTAAAACAATAATGAAATCTAATTAGCTATAGACTAATGACCTTGTACTTACTGTAACTAATTGAAAAACAGTTAATAAGTTTAATCTTTACTCATGAGGCCACGGGCTGGAAATGAGGAAGAACAATAAAAATTGGATAGTTTCCAATTTTAAAACTTCTAAAATAAATCTCTATAGTACAGAGTGCCAGTATTAGTAATTTACATGTGTTCGCTATTTAGCCTTTTAAAATAAGTTTCTACTGACATGTGAAATGTTTTATTAATTATTAATTTGAGCCTATTAATTTTGAACAAGTTTATGGCGAAATTTTGACTCATGCCATGTTACAAAGTTTGTAATGAGTACAACTAGTAAATTTAGATTAAGATCAAGTAGGAATAATAAAAATAACTTACCATTGCAATTTCCAAGTTTGCAAATAAGTTTATTCATGCTTCAGTGTTTTCATTTAGTGATAGTAAAAAATAAGGTTGGTACTCGTCACTGCATCAAATTCTACACCATCGAAAGACATTTTTTAAAGTATCAAGATTTAGTTTTACTTAGAAGGTAATAAAACTAGGGATGTATTCAAATACATCTATACATCAACAGTAACTGTAACACAAATACATCAATAGTTAGAGCTAGAGGAAGGAAGTTTCGTTCTTTAGGCAGTTTGTTTTAACTTTTGTTTGTTTATTTATACTGTCAAAATCTTGACACTGATGTCAATGACATGAAATTGACATATTTTCATGTTATCGTAGTTATCGATTCAGAATCAGATCGAATCGTCAGCTAGCTCAAGAATCAAAACAGCACTGCTGGGCTGGCCTCCCTTTTTCGCACCACTTTTTACGGTCCTGTGCCAGTTTTATACATCGTGACCCAAACATTGTCACTATTATTGTTACTATTGTCTAATTTTACATTGTAGCGCGGCCGCACACATCAGGTTTCTGAATCCAGAATCGAATATAGAACTCGATACGATATAGTATATATAGAATTAATTTATTCGTATTTCTTGTTGTTTTAGAACTTTTGAATGATATGAAAATTGAAATTGAAATTTGTAGATAATTTTTGTTAATTTTTCTTTGTTTGCTCGGAAGAGAATAATAAAAAACAAAACGTTTCGACCAATCACAGCCAAACACACGATAGACGCTGCCACGTCAAAATCGCTCACGAAGCGAATGAAGCAGCGTTTTCGACATTTTATTGTGTTTCGTCTTCCGAGTAGGCTAAGTACAGGAATTAAATAATCAAGATGCGTGTAGTATTATTTTCATTAGCCATAGCCTTTTTAGGTTTTGCGCTCGGAGACGAGGTTCAAACTGAAGAAAATGTACTAGTTCTCACAAAAAGCAACTTCGATAGTGTTGTTTCTACAACAGACTTCATTCTAGTGGAATTTTGTAAGTTCGAATTTTTTGTATACCAATTATTAATCTATAATTCCTGTTATATGTTTATGTTGTTGTATCGCGGATTTCAATATAAAAAGTTCATTGACACGTCACTTAATGTTATTTTGTGCCGGCATGATCCGGCATGCATGTCCTATGTATACCTATTTCGTGTGGAAGTAAATATGTATTTAAATTACAGATGCACCATGGTGCGGTCATTGCAAGTCACTAGCCCCGGAATACGCCAAGGCTGCCACAAAACTAGCAGAGGAAGAATCTCCCATCAAGTTGGCCAAGGTTGACGCCACACAAGAACAAGATCTTGCTGAGAACTATGGAGTCCGAGGTTACCCAACCCTCAAGTTCTTCAGGAATGGCAGCCCTATTGACTATTCTGGTAACTATTTCTCAACCTTCATACATTGTGCAGGGTGTTATTTAGCCATGAAGGACAAGAAAATCATCTGAGGACAAATCAAGACAATCCCTCACTTAGAAGTCCTGTTAAATTTAGTACTGAAAATCAGCTAACTGATTAACATATTTACACTTTCATTAAAACATCCATAAAATGGCATTTTAATGTTTTCTAAACAATCATTTAATGGTTGTTAACACTGTATAACTCGTAAATGTAATTATGCATAAAATGTTTTTTGTTCAGGTGGTCGGCAAGCTGATGACATTGTCGCCTGGTTGAAGAAGAAGACTGGTCCCCCTGCCATTGAGGTTACATCAGCTGAGCAAGCTAAAGAGCTCATTGCTGCCAACCCAGTCATTGTCTTTGGTTTCTTCACTGACAAAAATGCAGCTAAAGCTAAGACCTTCCTGGGTATTGCTGCCGTTGTTGATGACCAAGTATTTGCTTTCGTCCAAGATGAGAAGCTTGTTAAGGAGTTGGAGGCTGAGAATGAAGACGTCGTTCTATTCAAAAACGTAAGTAAAAATTAATTGTGTAACTTAATTAAATTTTTTATATAGGGTGAATCGACCGGTTCACCGATCACCACCCGCTCTCGATCACTTTTACAAAAAACCTCTAAAATAACCGTATTACCGCGCGTGAAGTGTTAATTTTGCATAAAAAGTGTTGATCCATCTATCCTTTTCATTTGTATCAGTTGTCTCGGTAGCCAAATATGTTATTTATCGATCAGTGAGCTGACGAAATCTATCCAATGCGTTTGCGTGAATATTACCGCCAAATCTTAAGAAAAAAATAGTGGGACGTGAACATTGAATCGTCAGTAAAACATGTTTTTCATACGGTTTAACCTTTACTTTAATGTGTGTGGTGTTGAAAAAGAGTTATATTTCCTTCTTACGTGGAAATTTAATAAAAAAAGTTAATAATTTACTATAAAATAAGGTGATCGCCATGAGACGTTACAAAACTAAGCTTCCTTCAGTTTACGATTAGGTGATCGTAAGGGGGCGGTTTTGGCCTTATCTTCGTTAAGATTTTGTAGTATCTTGCATGATGTTGTCGGGAATATTAATATTTACTTTGTTCCATCGTAACATGTTTACTTTATAGATCAGATGGCGATCGGCTTAAAATGAAAAATAATCATAAAATTAAATGCTTTTTACTAATGACAAACCAAGTGGTCGGGAAACGGCCTGTTACCGATAATTTATTTTTTCTATAGAAAAATATTAGTTTTATATGACACAAGAAAGCAGAGGAAAAGAAAAAGAAGATTTTATAAAAAATAATAGTAATAAAAAGATACCTTGTTATACAGTGAATGTGCTGAAGAATTAATTAGTGATTTTGAAGAAGATTTGGAAAAAAATATAGCCTGCGATGTATGCATTCCCTAGTTGCACTTAAAATGCACAGAAATGCGCGAAATATCTTATTCTGAAGCAGCACTAATGCCCTATAATGTTCATTTTGTCAAACGGAAAAAAAAATTTTTTTCAACAAATAATACAATACAATTTCGACTTTCAATTCATTGCCCTAGAGTTCCTTTTTCAGTGGTTTTTAATGATCGTAAACAGGCGCAAATGTGTGAACGTAAACTGACGAAAAACGATCGTGAAGTAAACAAAACACACTTTTTGATTATTTTTAAATTTAAAAATAACAGATAAATAGGATTATTTATGAAGATAGGTTTATTAAATAGTTGAATAGTTTTTTTACGCGTAACACACAACATCTAGTTTATAATGCAACATTTTTTTAAGTTATGACGTTTTAAAGTCGAGACATCGACTAACTGATCGTAAACCAGCAGGTTCACCCTAATTTTATTAATTAATAGACAATCAATATTTCAATTTACAATATTGTGATATTTATTGATTGTTGGGGGTCATCGACATGCCAAGTAGAAGAAGATATTACTGACATGTTACCCATGGCCAGACAGAGGATAGAGATTTCCATTTAGAAAATTCTTATTCTTCAGAAAAGACATGAGAGATTAGAAATTCATCTTTAAAAATTGTTTAACTCAAGTACCTATATAATTTGGTTTGTTTTCTGATTGTGTGACAATTATATCACATCCTATTGCTGCTCTAAATGCTTGGTGGCTGTCCAAATATAAACAAGATAAGAAGATTGTTGCCCTTATCTTTGAACATGTTCATATTTTAAAATTTTATGTTGTAGTCTATTATATGAATGATAAGTAGGTATTATGGAGGAAATATCATGTGTGAATTGATATATGATATGGTATACAAAAGAAATATAAAGTCTAAACTTTATTTAGAACAAAATGTTATGACTAAATAAGATCATATCTGTTAAAAATGTTTCAACTAATTCAATCAATCAATGTATTTGTCAAACATAGATCTGTACAATAATACAGATGTAAAAATTGAAATTAAGGTTAAGTTAAATTTTAATTTTCGGATTTTGATCTCTACTTTTACTTTTCATTATGACTAGGTATATGACGTGTGCCATGTGTGCGTGTACGTTGCTGTCGCCACGTGCGTCTGAGTGACGTTATCATACTCCGCAAGTGCCGGCCGGCCGGTGCCAATATCTCGAATTGATTAGATACCCATATTTAATGTATTATGAAACATTGCAAAAACTACAAAAATATTGAAGGTTTTTGATACATTATTATTAGGCATGCAATATATGGATGAGAAATGGAAATTCGATATGTCTGAGCAGAAGAAAACCATATTTTATACATAACCTGAGATAGGATATTATTTCTTCATATTCCATATTCATATTTTTGTTATAATAGATTTTATGAGGACATGTTAACACATGTTCTAAATTATTACAAAATTTAAATATTTGATAAATTCTTTTTAATTTTAGGGAACATTCTGTCTGTGTATTGTGTGTGATATGACTCATAATAAACAATGATTGAGTCAAAACTTCGAACTTATAACAGATAAAAAAATCACATCTTTTTAAAGAATGCCAATGCTAAATGAAATATGTTTACTGTGAAATATAACTAGTTTTATTGTCAACAGTTTGAAGAGCCCCGTGTCAAGTATGAGGCTGAGAAATTCGACGAAGACCTGTTCAAGTCATGGGTGTTTGTCAACAGCATGCCAACCATTGTGGAGTTCTCCCACGAGACTGCTTCCAAAATCTTCGGTGGACAAATCAAATACCATCTCCTTCTCTTCCTGTCCAAGGTAAGTCTACTTCCAGAGCATCATTTCTTACTTCCTTCTATGACTATAATGATGAATGTATGTGTAAAACTGTTACGCCATTTTGCCTGTAATAAAAATAACATAAAAAGAGCCATATTTATAGCTGTCGTTAATATTTATTAGTCCATTGAACTTTAAATAAAAATAAACAACATGCACGCTGTAAAAAATGTTTTCAGATTACCATCTTCCCTTTCTATTGTAAATTATGTGTAATTAAAATAGAAATTGACTGACACATAATATCGATGCCTAGAGATGCTCTCGACATTCAAAGGTATTCATAACGATTATTGTCATTATATTTATTATATTTCAGGGGAAGCTGATTTTAACAAAAGAAAATGTTAATATTATTTTAGTCTACAGTACACACTCTAAAGCTACCAATAAATCTATAAATGGACATTTATTCAGAGCTCAGTTATACTATCAACAGTATGAATGGAGTATGATATACTCAATTCATATTGTTGATAGTATAACTCAATTTTTGTAAAACATTAATTTGTAACTTTAAAAAAAAAATACAGCGAGTACACTAACGAATAAATTAAGTTATAGTTTCTTGAATGGGAATAACATTGAATAG
Source organism: Plodia interpunctella (assembly GCF_027563975.2). NCBI lineage: Eukaryota > Metazoa > Arthropoda > Insecta > Lepidoptera > Pyralidae > Plodia > Plodia interpunctella. Next base: position 7,201,719 of record NC_071303.1, read on the forward strand.
AGAAAGTTCACGTCAGGTCGGGTCATGAGCCGTGTGAAAGTACATGCTCACTTGTTCAGCAATACTATCTGTCCATCGAATTAGACTGAGCAATAAAAAGTGGCATACTTTTTGCATCTCCTTTAAATGGAGGTCAGTGTTCTGTACCGGTATTTTTTTTTCTCTATGGTTCATATTAGCACAGTCAATCGCACGTCAAGTTATCCAATGCTTGGATTTTTATCCCACTCTCATTTCGGCGTTTTTCAAGAGCCCAGATTTCGATTTCTTACTTTTTCCACATTTCTTACCATTTCACACGGTCCTCGGCATCTTTAGTTGTCAGACACATCATCTCTAACGACATCAAGCCTACATTTCTTGGGTTTTTGCCCTTTTCTACTATACGCTTAATCCATAACAAGCTATGTGGGTACTATTTAAATTCTAAAAATAGTAAATTTATTCACTTTTTCTAAAAACGCGATTGATCGTGGGTGATTGAACCCAACGTACCGCGCCTTCCGCCAAGGACTCCACGCACTACGTCACTACAGTATTAATATAACCAGACAATCAAAAAATTATGCATTGTAAGTCCTAACATATTATAAAAAGAAGCCCCTTTTCGCGTCTGTCTGTGTGAACGCGATAAACTCGGAAAACTATCGGACGGATTTCTGTACGTATTTCATCAATATATGTATAGTGTGATCCCTGAGAAAGATTATTCCTGAGAAGGGTTTAAGTATATGATTTATTATACTTTTACCCAAAAGAAGTCGGGTCGCTAATACATCCATAAACGAACTTTTATTTCAAGACATTCCTTCCAGTCTAGTAACAGTGTAAACAACAAGTGCCTTTTGACTAGTAATTTTAACGGCTTCAACTAATATTGCCTAGAATATTATTTGTAAAATGCATAGATTTTTATTGCAACTGATTTCAAAAGAGAATTTGTTCTGTATGTCGTTATCCATTGTCTCAAAAGGACTGCACGGTGTCCAAGAGTAGCTGCTAACGGATGTCTCGGAACCGGTTTCCTCCATGAGTGTCTAGCCAGCCATCGGTTTTGTATTTCTAATCGTATTGTCTTTCTTCTTTTTTTTATTTCTTATTTTTATTCTTTATTTCTTAAACTTTCGTATTCTTTGTATATATAAGAAAGAGATTAAATAGCAATATTAAATTAGTTATAAATAGTAGTCAGACCATCCAAACGTAATAAATGCACTTACAAGTAAATACATTGACAGGATTTTGGACAGCGTTTATCAGCTTCTGTGGGACGCTCTCGTTGGCAGCAATCTATCGCATATAATGGATAGTTTATTGGGAATGACCGTTAGTAAAATGATAAAGAAATTCTTGGCGCCAGCAATATTACATAGAAACAATGACATACAAAAACCTCCCGCAGCGTTTTTGTCACGCGCCTTGGTTGGCACCCTTCGATGTCTCGTGATATCACTACATATTATAAAACAAAGTCACTTCCCGCTGTCCGACTGTCCTTAAGTATACTTAGCTCTTTAAAACTAAACTTTATTATGGTCTTACTCGTGCGAATCCGGGACGGGACGACTGATTGTAAATAAATATAATACGCGGACAATCGCAAAATAGCGATCTTTTTTTTTTCGAATTCCAACGGAACCATATTATTGCGTTTCACACATGAATGATGCTCTGGTTTTAGAATAATCGATGATACGGTCTTATTATTTTAAGAATAGTCACTTTTAATTAGGTACTACTTCATTTATTTTTTGTTGATTATTTAAGATAGCACATTATCTCTTAATATATATATGGTGTATGTACAATAAAGAGTTTTCTTCATTAATTCACATTGCATTAAGCTTTTTAATGTTATAGAAAATAATATTTCAGAATGCCTTTGAACAATAGGGTAGTTGCCTGTGTGTAAAATAAAATGTGTAAATGCATTCTCATAATGAAACACGATAATCTAATGTTACTACTTTATTTGTACCTGAGTATTTTTTGTTCTCATTAAAGTATAGTTAAAACTTCACTTGTGCCCACTGTCATACAAGCCCCCATATAATGTTTTATTTTTAACACATGGAAAAAAAATACTGATTTGACTTGATGGCAACTACTCTAAATTCAAAAAGTTTTCCATTCTAATCACCGAACCAGATTCCTTGTTACAAGTTGTATCACTATAGTATAGACTAATGTATCGCATTTCTGTCCGTGTAGAAGAATGGCGATTTCGAGAAGTACCTCGACAACCTGAAGCCTGTTGCCAAGGCCTACCGCGACAGGATCATGACCGTCGCCATCGACACTGATGAAGATGACCACCAAAGGTAACATACTATTCTTTTTTTTTGCTATAATTGTAAAGGATGTAAATCCAGGCGTGGATACAACTTTATTTTTCCATTAATTACTCAAATTTAATCGAAATCTATTCCATAGTTTTTGTGTATGTATAAATTAGTAAGTGTGAATTAATAGATTCACTATCACAAACTTCTGTATTTATAATATCGATCAATAAAGATTAACTTTCATGGTGTTTTATAATTTTGTTTCTTAATTCGAATCAGCATGACATGACATTAAATTTATATTGGTCCAGAATCCTGGAGTTCTTCGGTATGAAGAAGGATGAAGTGCCATCGGCCCGCCTGATCGCTCTAGAACAAGACATGGCCAAGTACAAGCCAGCCAATGACGAACTCACCGCCAACAGCATCGAGGTTAGCTCTACTATAATTACCCGAACAGGAGTAAAGCTCCTCTGAACACCGCCGGACGTATGTCGGCACCAAAACGTAAAGCACGAAATACATAAAGTAAACATGCCAGAAGCTGGGACACTTGCAAATTGCTAGACATTTTTATACACTAACTGGCATGCCAGTAGATTTCAAGAAATTTTACTGGCATGCAATATAAGGGAGGGAGGAGTCGGGTTATAGGAGCTATAACATCAGCAAAACAGCCAATAAGATCGTGAAACACTTGAAAATGTCTAATTCAAATGGGGGCATTATATCTTACTTGTTGTCTTGTATTTGTGTTGACGGTTGCTATCTGGTGGTGGAGATATTCCGAAAACCTCATACCCAACCCTAAACCTGATCTTAAAGGGTTACGAAGTATAGACTTTGTACAACCTTTCGGTTTATTCTTATATTATCGATCCACGGAATTTAGTTCAACATGAAAAAAAAATATATATCCTCAAAATCGGTTTAGAAGATTTTATCCCCATAACAGGATGTATGCATTTACTGTTGAAATAATGTTTGGTTTTTTTACTTTCGCTTGAAATTTCAGCATTGGTTTAATCAACAGTGGAAAGAAGTAATATCTTAGTACTTTAGTAGTATGTGCGGAAAATATGTAAGCATTATTGCAATCTCTCTATAACTGTGGACTCTATAACAATATTGCATTCTAAATAGCGATTATCATAAGACGTCAAATGCTAGTGAAATTATTCATAATTCGCTCCAGGTCGCCTTGTCTATTACGTCAGATTTAATGTTTGTTTCTCTTAATTTCTTTCTTATTTTCTTAATGATTTTAATATCTGGCAAAAAAATTACTAATTTGTGTCGCAACAACACATTGTTTTTTCATTAACTAAGTATTCAAATCGTGGTTTATCTCATAATATAATGTAATATTCATTAGTACCGTAAAATGTTATGTCACGGCAATTAAGCAATTTATCCATTTTGTTATAATTCGGTACACAGATTGTATCGAGCAAGCATATAATAGCCAGTTAAATATACAAAATAATGTATGCTGCCGAACAGAGATTACGGGACGTGTTTCGCATTAGCGACCGTGTAATTATGCGATGATTTCATTAGTTCTAGCAATTTATATTACATTTTTCTCATTTATGACTTACACATACTACATATGTATTACAATATTAGCCAACTTTTTATTAAATCTCAATGACCTATTTTTACTGTTGTGTAATTATATAATATGTAATAGTAGTATAGAGTATTTTTTTCTGCTATTTTTAACTGCATGATAACTTACCCAGCACGGATCTCTATACCGCAGTAATAGTTGCTAATTTGCAATGAATTTGCATTGGTTGATATACTGTCGAATGTACAATCAAATATGACTTTTTCCTTAAAAAATCTAGTCGTTCGAATCGGACCATTTCGTCATTGTTAATCGATTCAGAATTAATATGCGTATGTTTCATCCAGCCAGACGCAAAAAAACTTTATTTAAATAATTAATTAGGTGGCTACAACTCGTGCTCGTTTTGACACTGACGTCCGTTGACGTACGTCCAATCTCCATACAATTTCTGCCAGTTATCGCACGTCAAAACGACAGGGTCCGACTGAGTAATGGCATGGCTCTAAAGTCACCACGATAATGATTACCTATACAAAATTGTAACAGTGAAGCAGTTATAACTGTATCGGAGCGTAATGTATTCACAGTCACAGCCGTTGTTATCAGACGTGTGTCGTGTATCGCTTCACGGTTCGTGGCCGTAGTAAATGCTATGACTATGTGATTACTGGGTTTAACACATAACATTGACTAACTTACAGTTCATTTTCCATATTGCCAACTGCAGTTTCAAGGTTGGAAAGGGAAAAAGGCTTTTAATCTTTTTGGGGAAATGCTAAGCCCCTAATTACCTAATGCAGTGTACAAAGAATGCCTTGGTCGTGGCTAACTTCTGGTCAAAACTACTATACTATATAATAGACCACCTAGTCAAATCGACACGAAGAAGAAAGAGTCCTCACACGTGCGGCTACTGGACTTGTAATGGCAACTAAATTTTATATGATTGTAACAGGAATTCGTGCAATCTTTCTTCGCGGGCACCCTGAAGCAGCACCTGCTCAGCGAGGACCTGCCCTCGGACTGGAACGCCAAGCCGGTCAAGGTGCTGGTCGCCACCAACTTCGACGAGGTCGTCTTCGATGAGGGCAAGAAGGTGCTTGTGGAGTTCTACGCACCATGGTAAGTCTCACTACAAAGACCAAGAAAATTATAGATGATGGACAGTTTCTTGGCCGAATCTGCCTAATCTTATACAAAGCACAAAATTGGGCCGGGCGCGTGATTAGTGACAGAAGGATGTAGCAGTGTATGATATATGTGATCGTCCAAATCAAAAGGGACTTTATGGCGGTTAGCACTTAACCTATTCATCTTGGATTGAGACAAATGTAAACAAACCTTCAACAAAAAGTCGCATCGCAAGCGCAGCTACTCCCGAAACATTTTATGATACTCATGCGTAGATTGCCTTTCAAAACGAAAGTACCTATTATTAACAAGCTCATTATGCGAAATCTCGTTTCGTTTTCACTTCACACAGTTGACAGTAAGTTTTTAAAAGTGTTTTCTGAAAGTCTCCTCCTTTCACCTACACTATATGTCATTCAAGCTTATATGCAGCCGAAGCAGTCATCGGATTTCGTAATATTTCGATTAGACAACTCATATAACGTGAATCATGCACCTGTTTTAACATATATTGTTTGAATTCATAAATGTATATTTTTGTCAGATGTATATTATTCAATAAAAACTTTCACGCACTTATTTGTTCAATTTGCGCAAACACCTTTTGTTATCTACGTGATGTTTTGTTTTAACTGGAATGTGAACTGTGTCAAGTTCATGTTACATATTGATATAATATTACGATACGCTGATTGTTCTGATAGTAATCAATTATGGCTTACTAGATTCTGGCATTATAGTGTGAGGTGCCGTCCTAAAATGTTTTTGTTTTTTTTTTCAATCGGGATCATGCAAAGTTGAGAGTGAGACATATCTACTCTCATATGATTTTCGTGAAGTCATTTTCATTTTCACGAACATTATAATGTTTTATTAAATAGGAATAGAAATTAAATAAATATATATTTATAAAAAAAAACAGGTTCAACAGCTTCATATTCATTACAATTAGTTAAACATGTGTATAGGTAGTGTGATTCATATTAGATTTTAAAGTTAAACAATAACGTCGCAACTTTTATATTATATTATACTAGCGACCCAACCCGTCTTCACTCGCATAAAACCACAATAAATTGTACACTTATTACATTATCTATTGGTGAAAACCGTACATGAAAATCTGGCCGGTAGTATGAGTTTATATCGCGTTCATACAGACATTCGCTACTTCTTTTTATTATATGTAAGGATACCTACGTTATTATTTATTAGGTTGGATCCAAATGTCTTTGCGTCACGTCTGTTTGCCCAAGTGCGCTGTCTGTGAGAGCTATTCATTAGGACGTATTCACTGAGCTAAATAAATTCATGTCGGTGTCGCCACCCAATGGTTCGGAAAATACCTATTATGCAGATTTTATCATTGTTGCCAATTCGTGATTATTTCGATGACATGACGTGTACCTATTCATCAGGGTCAGGGGTTTAAGGACAATGATAAAGAAAACTGTTTCCAATTAATATTCGTGATTGTTTTGTAGACGCGTCAATCAATAAATAACCAATTTACTATTATTTAAAATTACAATAATGTATTGTTTAACAGTGTTGTTGTTCTTTAAATTCCCGAATATGTATTGTAGTATACTATATTATTATATGGTATTATACTGTTTTTTTTTTTGGAACTTGAAAGTAATGTTTTAATATCCAACCATAGAAAATCCCTTCAAAATTAGTTAGCCGTACCAATAAAACTATATTGATATTGTCATGCAAGAGATTAAAAGTTAGAAAAAGAATTTGGCATAATATTTTCTGCCTCATTTTAAACAACATACGAACTTCCTATTCCGGAGCACTCAAGTACCTATATTATATGCCATACCTATACCATAATCGGCAGCCCTTTTTATCTCATTATTGGGTATAGACGGAAGTTTGTAGCTTTAGAGAAATTAAAGTATTATTATAGTAGCATAAATTTGACGTAAACAAGTGTCATATTTGTTTCTGAAGAAATGTTTTGTCTTTGTAAGCCGATTTATCTTATTCTTTACATTTTTTCGCTTAAATAGGGTAGTTTTTTATTATAAGCTAAATAGGCTAATTATAATTAATTATGTGAAAACTGTATTACCTTATATTTAACAAGAAAAACATTTTTTTATCCTACCCCTTTTGTCTTCCAGGTGCGGCCACTGCAAACAGCTGGCGCCGATCTACGACAAGCTGGGCGAGCACTTCGAGAAAGATGATGACGTCATCATTGCCAAGATGGACGCCACCGTCAACGAGCTGGAGCACACCAAGATCACCTCATTCCCCACCATCAAACTCTACACTAAGGACAACCAGGTAATATATGTTATAGTTTTCTACGGGAACAAATTACATGTGTGCAAAATTTCAACATTGGTTGAGTTAGATAAAGTCAAGTATATAATTAAAAGTAGATAACAAACGATATATTTACAGGTAGGATCCTTTTTTTTTCTCTAAAAATTCATATGTTCAATCTGAGATATTTTTAAAGAAAAAAATGTATGACACTTTGAATAAAATAATACTTTATTTTGTTTGCGGAAAAATCTTTTCCAAACTTTCAGCGCTAATACATTCAGCTTTGGGCCCCAAGGCATGGTGATATATTGGGGAAAAAAAATTCAAATCCCTTTAAATTAATTTCCCCTATTTATTAATACAGTAATATGAATTATTACATTTTCGATTTGAATTCTGCATAGTATAAATAATGTAGCTCTTATCGCTTAACATAATACCAATAATTGAGCTCATAACAACAATAACCGTGAAATATCAGATTCATTACCCAATACATAATAACTTTTATTTAGGTATTGATAATAACTGTAAATGTGGTTTGTATTCCATAGATAAATATTATATTAAAAAGGGGTAAATATTCGTCGTTTCTTTAAAAAGTGTTCTATAACTTGTTCTAAGAGAGTGCGTCAGTTACAAATAATGGACTGTATGTAACTATATCATTGCGTGCCCCAGTTGTCCTTATTATGCATAGAAGGTGACTCTTAATGCGTAGGTTTTTAGCGGTTTGTATTACAAACCGCATATAAAGCCATTCTCACAAAAAGGCAACTCAACTACATTTTATACTACGAAACTAAGTATATTTTCTCTGTCTACGATTGTATGTATATTTTTGTGAGGTTATTATGCCGGCTAAACACTATCGACAGTTTGCCAAACTTTAGCGGATTCGGTATACATTGCTGGTTTTTACAAAGTAGCTTCGTAAAATCCACGCAATGTTCGTGTCGGCTTCCAAGTTTGGCGATAGTGTATAGCCGGCATTAAATGATGTGTCTACATGTCCTGTGTGGTGTAGGTGCGCGACTACAACGGCGAGAGGACGCTGGCCGGCCTCACCAAGTTCGTGGAGACTGACGGCGAGGGCGCGGAGCCCACTCCCAGCGTGGTGAGTCACTTTTCCTCTTCTGTCTCTACTTTCGATATATATTAATTTAATCAATAGTTGTATTGATTTTTCGTTTGATACTGATTTCTTACTAAAATTTACACCACTTTAGCCAGACTAAAAGACTGTCTCTTCACTTTCTGATAAAATATAACTTATTGCAACCTGACAGATAAACTAACTGTTAGATAAATCTGCCGGAAGTAATTGGCCTTAACACATTAAACAGTGCATTCCGTTATTATGGACAAGATTGACTCGTGGATTTTTGGCTGTTAGTTCAATCTAAAACATAATCGTTTCTAACAAGAACATTTGATTAATTTACTAATTAATTAGAATGTTCTAAACATTCATCATTGCTTCAATCATTCTTTGGTACAAAGCCAAAAACTTCTCAAATAAACAATGTCTGCTCTCCTTACAGAGTGAATTCGAAGAAGAGGAGGAGGCACCGGCGAGGGATGAGTTATAAGCACATCAACTCTTATGACACTTCCGTAGCATAGGCCTGTATAGATTATAATTACTTTTATACTTAACTACACTAATGTTTGCATTTCATTCGCTAGACTGTTATCTCTAAATTATGTTGAGGTTGTACGTTGGAACTCGTTATGTAAGTCTTTGATATTCAGCCAATACTCTTTCAGTCCCCAATCTATTTATTCGGAAAAAACATAATTTAATATGTATGAACAGACAACATAACTCGGTTTGTGTACAATACATTTATAATTTCTGTATCATAATGGTATATTCTTTAACATTCCTTAGTACAAGTTGTGTTACATCGAACAATGTTATGTTTTGTAAGTATATTTTTAATAAAACGTGAATATGGTGTTTTCATCACAAGAATAAATAGATTTTATTTACATAAGGCAAAACGGATGTTGTGACGTTAATCTATTTTTTGTAATTTTTATTTTGTCGAATGTTGTGTTTGTTTCAAGGTGCTGAAAATGTAACCTAAAATTCTTATGTCATGGAATTCTATGGAATTAATCTCAATCCATATTTTATATACATAATTCTCAATGTGTAAATATTGATTGAATTGCCAAACCTGCATATGTGTATCTATTGTGGATACAGAAATTGATAAATAAATAAAATTAATAAATAATATGCGCTTTTTATTTATACTATCTATATAATAAAGCAAGGTAATAAACCTGTCCTATATCACTTCATAAGGCAGCTAGTAAGGACTAGTAGAACAGGTCCTGTTTTCTATTAAAACTTACTACTTGGAAGTATTGTATAATCTGTACTCAGATGAACTCAATCTCAAGATACCTATTTTAAAGTATGAAAATAGCCGATGGCATGGCAAAGTGGCTATTTTTTGTGTGAGTATATTTACCAATGGGATAGATAGACAAAAGTAAAAGGAAGTTTTTCTGATAATTATTTTATTATCTTAAATACAACGATTATTACAACATAAAATAACTCTTTTAAATAACGTTAAGCTTGTTCTCTTCAAATTATCACATTAATACCAAAAGAACATTTAATTGAGACAAAATGGAATGATCCGATTACAGTCACAGGATACTTTGGTACAGGGTATACAGGTAACTTTTGTTATGCACGAAGAAACTTTTAGTAGCGGCTATCGGCATTGCATTTATTTACTTGATAAGTTAAGAAATAAAATACTGGGTAATTTAAGTTATGCATGGAATACAACAACTACCAAAGGAAATTTATCCACAGTCCGCTCAGTTTATCAGCCAATTTGATTGATGAGAACAAAAAAAGTTAAACATTAATTTCTTTTTGGCAACCAACTCAAATTAACCATTGAGTGAAAGAGTGAGAATGATTTATATGTTACGCTACTAAAATTTTAAAGATTTGGACTTCAGGCGAGATATTCTGTGTAAAATAATAAGAATGAAATCAGTTTCCAATGCCGTAGGTTGATAAAAGTTCGTTCAGTTTTAATCTGTGCAATTTGCTATTAGGCCAGTTTATTCAAATTCTAACATAGTGATACTTCTACAATATGTAATATGCATCCAACCCAACATATAATATCTATGCCTATAAGGAAAAGCGGATTTCTAATACATAAAGTAAATATAAAAATCCAGGAAAGGTAAGACATGCAAGGATTTATAAATATACTAGCTTTTACCCACGACTTCGTATGTGTATAAAAATCCGTTTCCCGTGGGAATTTCAGGAAATCCCTTCTTAGTGCATTGACCTAGGAATCTACACACCAAATTTCAGCTTTCTACGCCCAGTCGTTTCGGCTGTGCGTTGTCTGTCAGTCACTCAGTAACGTGAGTTATATATATATATATATATATATATATATATATATATATATATATATATATATATATATATATGATGACTACAAGATTCATACATGATTAATCCTTAATTTAAATGCCTTTTCTCAGTATGCAAAATGTATTCATTATCATTTATTTTTTAAACAACCAAATAATCTCAATTCTTTAACAAAAAATATAAGTTTTAGATTTAAACAAAAGTAAATAAATTCATGTCATTTCATGATTGTAATCCGCATTGTGATCAAATGCTGATTATGCATAAAGATACTGTAAGTACCACAGAACATATTTAAAAACAAATATTAATCACATTCCATCCTGTCGCTCCATCGATACATAAAATCGAGTGAACAAGTCCTAGCCTTTATTAAATGCTCCCACGGTAGTGATCTACATAAATGATTCTACGCAGGACAGAACCACTCCTCAGTTTGGCGTCTACGATTTTTTTATTTTTTACGAAAAGTGTGTTTAAGAGGGGGCGGCAATTTAAATTTAAGTTTCAAATTAAAACGTACTAAACATGACTAATTACCATTTGTTCATTGAGAATACGAAATTTATTGCAATGTTTATGTAGTGTATAAAACAATTTTTTTTCCTAAAAGGTCCTTGCTTAGTCTGTCAAGAAAGTGAAGAAAACGGATTTTTAACGAACTACATTTTTTTGCTATTGCAATACCAAATAGTATGGTCAAGATTGGTCGATAAACCCCAGTGTCGCCAGCCAAGAATAGATAGCGCCCTCATTTTCTCAATTTTCTTGACAGACTGGTCAGTCTCGAAGTATTTTCATAAATAAAGAAACTATACAATATATTGTCCAACCCCTAGTTTTTACCCTAATAAGTCGATTAGTTGTACGTGAAGCTACATTGAAGTATTTGAAGGCACATCACAGCCGCTAAACTAAAATAAGCTTGTCTTGGGGCTAACTCGCCGACATAGCTGAGGTGGGACTACTACTTACCAAACTAAGATTCGCGACCGAATATTCTGTTTCGGCGAGTTTCGACCTTAAGGGGCATGCGGACACATCGATTTTCCATACAAAAGTAACACCAAAATAAGGCGTGAATATTTCAATATATATTTCGTGTTACTTGGATTAAAGACAGTATTAACCAAGGTCTATAACATATTCATATTCTCTCCTTCATTCATGCACATTCGTATAAAATGAAAACCACATATATGTATTTTTAAATGGGGGAAAATTTTAGTAAGGATTTTTATTATTTTTAATTTTATTTTATTTTATTAGTAAGGATTTATTATAAACCTAGGTTGACAATGTTCTTAATCCAGAAAAATATGAATATGGAATTTGTATGTTGTTTTAATATTCTCATACTGTTATGTAACTGCACAGCATTTTAACACTATTTTGTAAATAATATTTGACAAAATAAAAATATTACAGCAGCTGTAATATGAATCTAATGTATAAATTTTAATACCAATTAATCGTTCCCCTTAAAAATAGTTCCAATCGATTAGTCAGCTTAATATATTCCAACAACTACAAAAAGCCAGGCACCTATCGGCATACTGTATAAGGCCCTAATTACACAAAACGAAACTCTGTTTAAAAGTAACTTAGTTGAAAACATACAATGTGATTTACTTCAATTTATTATTTTGTAAGTATTTATATTATTTTTCATTATTGTCTGGAAAGAAATATCATATTTAAAAAATATTGACATATTAATTTGAGCAATAAAAAAATACTTGTAGTTAACAAGTACTTTTTTATTGCTCAATGGTTTGAGTATTAAATTTTTCTCTCCAGTTAAGGATTACAAGACAGAATTACCGAATGACTTTGCAATGCGTTTGCCACATCACTGCACCATCACTAACCTAACCAGAGTTCCCGTAAAGTGGGCCTTAGTACCGTCCTCTCCCCGGCTCTCACACTCCATGCGAAAACAACTCTCTATCGTATGTCGCGAAATACTGGTTTCTGTTGCAAGTACAATGTATGGGGTTGTATGATTATGTTGAATGGCTCGAGATTTCAAGACATTTCTACTTCATAAATTACGTTTACTTATTAACCATAACCAAGCTCTTGGATTGTTTCGTAAAATTAATATTTAATTTTTAAATTAGTAAATATACACATTCCTAAACATAATTTTACAATATATCCTATAAACAATTGCGATGGGAAAAAGAAATAAAAATCCATGATCAGAGTTTAATTTAGTTACTCGACGTTAATGTAAATATATTTTTTTAATATTTAATTAGAAATCTTTGGAATAAAGATGAAGAAAAATATGTTTTTAAAGCAACGATAATTATTTGATGTGAAAAATTAAAATTTAAAAAAAAATGCCGTTTTTTTTTAAAGTATCAATACCCATAACATTGTACGAGTAACATCGTCATTATCGGCTTACGCTAAAACATATCAGAGAGCGAACTTGGAGTCCTGCTCTTCCTTTTTAATCTGTCGATGTCGCGGCGTGCCCTGCGGGGTACTCTGGCCTCTATTCTCTGAGGCGTTAGGCAGGTTTTCGGCTGCAGCTGCGCGCTCAGCAAGGAACTTTTCGAAATCGCTACTTGTCACGCTTTCTTGTGCGCCGTTTGCTTCTGTAGCGGCCTGTATAAGTTAAATTTAAATATGTTTAAATAAATTACGGTGACTAAAAGTTATATTTAGTAATAACTTTTAAATGCAATTAGAATTTGATATAGGATAACCCCGTTATTCATGAAAAGAAAAAATATGTTTCGTCACTATCGCACTTTATAGTATTTCACATTGACAGAAAGAGAAAACACACTTTGTCTTATAGTATGTTTTAACTATTTTTATGAATAACAGGGAAATCAATGTAATTAAAACCATCACCTTATATTTTTTAATGTTAATTTGAACATTAACCGAGTGCATTTACTTAGTGCTATTTTGTAGTGACTATTATGCCTTATGTTGTGACTTGTGTATATATTATAAGCAAGTATATATATATTATGTATTATAAGCACCAAAAATTAAATAAATAAAAAAGTGCAACTAAAAACTTTGAAATAAAATGTGTATGTAAGAAATAGGCATGACGACAATATGAACTTTCCCAATCTAATTAGTCTTTGTCTGTGATTAATAAAACAATAAGACGTGGTACGGACGTGAAAATGGAATCGAATACACATTGCGGGAAACGGAATGGGACACAATGCGGGAAATAGGACGGGAGACGTTGCGGGAAATAGGACGAGACACGTAGAGAGATTTTGTACTAGACAACATGGAAACATGCCATAAAATAATAGCTGAAATGTCGATTATTTTTTTGGAAGGGAAATTCACGGGGTCGATGCCGCGGGCATGAGCTAGCTTATGCCATTGGAAATATAGATGTCATAATGCCTATTGAAATAAACGAAAATGAACCGAAACACACCTTTTCAGCCGCCAACCAAGCGGCAATCTCATCAATTTCCCTTTCGTCGATTCCCGACGGCTGTTGAATTAAATTATGATGAAATAAATATAAACATATACATACGCTGTATCTAAATAAAAATATACTTAATACATAGTAATGAAATAACGAATAATAACGAATCAAATTGAAATAAAGTAATATAAATAGAAAAAAATGTGTAAAATAACAATAAAATATTTAAAACAAAACACTTGTAATATACATTTTAGTTCGGGACTTTGCATAAAATGTACTTGTATGTACATTTTAGTTCAGGACTTTGCATAGAATTGCAAATATTTTTGACATTATTCACCATTTTAATCTTGTGTAGTTATAATTTATTTATAATTCAGTAAGATATGCAGACGGGGTAGACAGAGCCAAGAGTTGCGGACCTCTAAGGCTGATTTTTATTCGCGCTTTTTTTCTGAAGAGTGAACCTTCAGTTACATTCGTATACTTCTTAAAGGAAACCTATGCGATCGAATTTTTACGTCAGTCTATATTAGTCCCTCTAAGATCAATATGCGAAACGAAATATTATGCCATATAAATTAAATTCATATTGTATTATGAGAAATAGTTGAGAGTCAATATAGAGATACAACTGTTTCTCATAACGTGACATCAATTTTATTTGTATGCAACTCTGGAGAAAAATATAAAAATATAGTTGGCCCTTGTAGTTTCGCACCGTCTGTCATGCTAGGCTTTTTCTATAAGAAGTTTACGTCTAAAGAAATAAATCCAGGGTGATGTTCGATCGAATAGGCACCCTTCAGGAACCGCTCTCGGACTAAAAACGCAAAATCGAAAACACGTTTCGCCGAAAATTTTTTATTTATTTATTTCAATGTTGATAACCTTAAGTAATTGTGTCAACAGAACTGAATTTACCGATTATTAAAATTAAAACTTATCTTGAGAAAAAAATATTTTTTTTTTCGACGAAACTAGTTTTTGTTGAAGAGTGTTTCTGGTGAACTGGAGACACCCCCTCGGACTAACGGTTACCAGTACTATATAAAGTAGAGTATTAGTGTGGTGTTTTGTGGTGGTGTGAGAGGTGTAATGCGTCAGTTACCGGCTGAGCGGAGCGCAGCGCGGCCGCGGCCGCCAGCGCCGGCGTCTGCGGCTCCAGGCTGGCCGCGTAGCTGCTGCCGCTGCGACCACGGATTACGATCGAACCAATAATAGATTTTCACTTCTCATAAAGTTTTACATTATGGTTGGATATAGGCCGCATAAAATTAGGATTTTTCAATCCTAGAGCATAAAATCTCATACAAAATTAAAATGCTCCTAAAGGAAAAATGTGTAATGGCCATTTATTTGGCCAAGTTTTCAAATCAAAATTCAGAAATAATACTTTCACAGACACTTTTTCAGGTAAAATTTAATTTCTCAAAAGCTACAAACTACTGGCTGGATAAACAGGCGCGTGCCTACATAAACGAATGTTAGGATGCTTATCTCAACTAATATTATAAATGCGAAAGTAACTTTGTTTGTTTGTTACCTCTTCACGCATTATCTAAAGGACCGTTTGTTAGAAATTTGGTACACGGGTAGAAAATAACCTGGAATAACACATAGGGTACTTTTTAAACTGAAATCCCCACGGGAGCGAAGCCACGGGACGCAGCTAGTTAATAAAATTGTTGTCAATTTTTTCAAGTGAAACCTCGACAGTAAAGCGACATTTCACCTCTTACTATCTTGATGTGGAACTATTTCATAACATAAATGTGTGAATCATAGGAAACTCACCCAGACTTCGCGGTGTCATAGCTGACATTCCTGGACTGAGCGAACATGTCGAACTCATCCTTGGAGCCCGGAGACTTATCCGGCTGAGAGTCCTTCACACCTAACATCATATTTAGCATGTAAGATATAATATATTCATATTGCATTTTTGTCTGATTGATTATACTGTATCAGTCACTACTGTGTCTGCACTGTAATCAGCTATGGAAGCAATATTTATGATGACAATGATATTCAATATTCAGACAAATGGACTAAATAATTTCCCCCAATGCAAATATAAACTCACTTAATTTGGCAATGTCAGGGACATCGTCGCTGAGATCTATCAGGGCATCTTCTTCAGTCTTCTTTGCTGAAACAAAATTCAAAAATCTATTTATTGACGTCAAAAATTTATTTAAAACCAAGTCTACAATAGACTTTCAAAGCGCAGGTGAAGAAAAATGGCGCAACAAACTTCACCGCAGACTTTTCTTCATAGACTTTGACGAAGTGGTATGTACATTATTGAAAATGTGGTTAAGTTAATGTCAAAAAATTTACTTCACTGTCACTATAAAGTATAAAACAAAGTTGCCTTCACCATCTGTCTGTTTCTAATCTAGATAACTGTCTCTCTCAAACACTGTTATTAGACAATGTATTCCCTAAGGTTTATAGAACTCGTGCGACGCCGGGCCGAGTCGTTAGTCTTGATTTTAGAATTGAAAACTGTCTAAAAAATAATCTTAATTATGACGAAATTAATAGAGAATACTTTTGGCATGGAGATTATTGGTTACTTATAGCTGCGGGCTGAGTCGCGGGCAACTGCCGGTAGTATAGTATATAAACTTACGTGATTCGGTAGAACCGGGCACTCCCATGGCAGCACCCAATATGGCGGATGGAGTCGCGGCCCCGGTCACGGCGTTTCTGAAAAATCAAACACATATTTTGTATCAGATTATATGTACTTTGAAGAACGGAGAAAGACATGGGGTACCTTTCATCACGGAAAAACGACAAAGACTTATCTGCTTTCACACCGGAAAAACAACTGGTCCGGTGGGAAAACACGCGAACGTAGCCGCGGGCACAGCGATTTTGGACCGTTGAGTACTATCCCATATATACATATACCTGTTGCTGAGCAGCCGCGAGTGGCGGAGCAGCAGGTTGTGGAGGCGGTCGTTGGCGTGCAGCAGCTCGGCCGTGAGCGGCGCGGCGTCCGCCAGCCGCGCCACCAGCTCCGCCACGCGGCTCTGCATGCTTCGCAGAGTGTCCGCCAATTCCTGGATAAGCATAATGTTACAGGCTACTACTATGTTAATGACACTGACCAAAGTTTCTTTCGTGCAACGAAATTATTAAATTCAATTAAACTTCTTTATTTATGAACACGGGTACAAAACATGTTAATTTAAAAAATATTTGTTGAATCACTTCATGACCTCTGAGCTGGTTTAGTTCAATATTTGTGATTTGTCCCAATAAAAAAAATGTAACCGATGTGAGTAGGTAAATAATAAATAAATATGTATAGTCCGAGTTACACGAAAAATAAGTTTGTGACTTGTGTTATGGGATACACATAACATCCAAAACCCAAGTAAAAAAAAAAATATTTAATATTTTTTCATGTGAAAAATATTTTCCATGAGGACAAAAGTCCTCACCGTGAATCGAACTCAGAACCCACAGTATGGCAGTCCGGCATTATGATCATTAGGCCACGGAGGTCGACGACAATTGGCAGTAGATTTCTTTTATATATAAGCTACCTGTGTTGGTGTCATGTCATCGCATTCTTGCCAAGATTATACGCTAATAAAACGAGGTACGGAACCCCAATAAAAAGTGATTTGTGGCAGGAGCGACTCCTTTCAAGCTGTATTAGTCTCACCGTTCTTACCAAGATTATACGCTAATAAAAAGGAAGTACGGAACCCAGATATAAAGGCTTTCAAATATAAGCTGTGTTAGCGTCACTGTTCTTGCCAAGGTAACTAGAACTGGTGCCTCGCTAGTTGAACGAAGTACGGAATACTAAAAAGTTATTTATGCTCACGTTAAGCAGCTCGATGTCGCTGTGGTGTTGCTGCGCGGGCGGCTGCGCAGTGAGGTCGTTGAGCATGTCGGCCATCACGGCCATGTTGCCCTCCACCACGCCCAGGTCCGCGCGCAATTTGCTTATCTGGCTGTCTGACAGTGACACCTGTCACAACACATATACTTTACTCACACATCCTAACTAATATTATAAATGCGAAAGTGTGTTTGTTACCTTTTCACAATCTATATGCTCAACCAATCTTTTTGAAATTTTGCATACACGTAATTTGAAGTATTGTGAAGGACATACCTTTCATCCCGGAAAAATAACTGTTCCCGTGGAAAATTACGCAGGCTAAGCCGCTGGTAAAAGCTAGTTGAAAATATATAATAATAAAAACGTTTATTTTCTCTACACATACAGATAAATCTAAAGGTATTACCGCTCAACTTTGAAGATTTGGCACAACCGACCATTCGACTGACATCAATCATCTTTCGGAATGCTATAGCCATACCAGCTAATAAGGCTACGAATGAATCCCTTAATCGCATCGTACGACATCCAAGTATATCGATTGGTTCTATTCTAGGGCGGGGCCACACGCCGCATCTCAGCAAGGATGACCAGACCAAACACATACCGTGGCGGAGCCCTGATCCTGTGCGGGCCTCAAGGGCTCGCTGGGCGGCGCGCGCTGCGGCGACATCACTACTGGGCCGTCCACACCGTCCGGCACACTCTACATACAAAATACAAGGTATTTTTCTGAACACTGCATAAGTACATTTTTATATTCTCAGTACAGTTAACAGCACATCAACCTACCAATATTTATTGTAAACTCGCCGCTATTACCGCGACATAGGTACGTGGACATACAACTTGCAAAAATTGTTACAGTGAAACAATAACATAAAATTTCGACAATTACTATACGAATGCACATTTATATAAGAGAAAAGGATCTTTTTTTGACATAGAATGTTTTGGAAACCAACACCCAAAGACTGTAACTAACTATAATATCGCAATGTGGACAAGACCTTACTTTCTCGCCATTCTGTGACACATCCGTGCGAAGCCGGGCGAAGTCCGGGTTTGCATTTCACCATCGAATCGATTCGAAGTGAACGCAGCGAACCAATCACATTACAGTGTGGTTGATTGTCGTTGCGTCACAATGGCGCAATGTGATTGGTTCGCTCGTCAAATGCAAACCAGCACTAACCCCCCTGAATCTCACTAGAGTATTCACACAGTCGATAAAAATAGCGAGGAAGTACGGTACAAGTGCCGGAATATAATTGCGGATAGGACCCTAAATGTAACCAAATAAGTGCAGCGGTCTTAGCGCTAAAAGCTATTTCTTCCGGACAACCTAATTTGCAGTCATATCAAATAGTATTATCTAAACAGCAATGAACCGTAACATTATTGTGAATAAATAAATCTCGAGACAAATTTATAATGATCGAGTTTCAAGGTTTTAGTGCATTGCGACTGCACTCTGCATTTGATTGTACGCAGATCAATAATGTTGTAACCTAAACATAGGTACCTGTACAATAGTTGGGGTAATTTTATTGATTTCACTTAGAATTTCAAAAGGCAAACAAACCTAATATTCTATTAAGGACTTTACATGGCAACAATAAAGAAAAATGATATGATATATAAACAATACTTGACCTGAGATAGGTTTGTGCCTGGGTGTATAAATGTTTGTGCACATGTTTAAACCATAAAAATGATATTTTTATAGTCCACGCTGTAACATGAAGGCCGTGTGACAACATAGGTATAAATAGTCCCTATCATTTACATATGAGTATGTACTAGTATGTATATACTAGTATGTAGTAGAGAATAGAACAAAGTATAACTTACCCTCTGTGGCGTGAATATAGGGGCCATAGCGTCTAAGTCGGTCATAGGGAACTCAATGCCCTTTGTCTTCAGCTCATTGTAAATCTGCACAACTCCCTGAAATATACATTTTAGATAGATATTTTATCATTATTTTAAGGTCAACCAGAAGGTGGAATTGATTAGATGATGATGGAGTTGATTGTGAAGATTTTCAGCAATACGAACAGAGTGAGTGGCGTAGCTAGCTAACCCAATAAAGCTGATGCTGAATAATTAATGCTCAATAATAATGCTCACAGATATAAGAACATCATCATGAGCCCGGGGGAAAAATAGAATCAACTTCTTGTAGTTGATTCGTCATAATTAGTTAATTTTTTTTGTGATATTCATCACGTGGAAAATCGAAACATAACAAGCCTATACCTGAAGGTCGGGTTGGTTTTGGAACGCGTCTGCCCAGCACTGAATGAGACTTAGTACCTTCTCCTGTACCACTGTTGGCGGGTCATTTTTAGGTCCGATAAGTTTTACCTGAAAATAAAAGATTTTTGAATGAAACTTTTTCGATATTTCACTTCTCATAAGTGTGAAATTTAAATAAAGTTACAGTGAAATATAAATATAGTATACTAGCTTTTGCGGATCTTCGCCCATGTGAATTTCTCTGCGAAAGTGGAGAGCCATGATTTTCATACAAGTTTTCACCCAACATTGTAGTCATTTGGGGGTTGATGTGTGATATTTTGAACAAAAAATTAACCCTATGTTTGAATGGGGTTCTTTGACTAAACATGCTACCAAATTTCATCAAAACCGGTGGTAGACAGACAAGTATAGACATACAGACTTTCGCATTTATAACATTAGTATGAATTTTCTATTAATACTAAACCTATGCTAATGACAAGACTTTTTTAATTTTGTCATAATCAGCTTTTGCCTTCCTCTAAGTTACAGCAACCCGTGAAAGCACAATTGAAATATACAAACACATTTACATAACCTGTACCTACTTAAGTGTACTCACATGGTTACCTACTACAAAGATTAACATTAACTCATTAACAATACGATAATACGTTAATATAAACACCTACAGACGGATTCAGAACAAACTCAAGCTATTCTGCGTACAACCTTATGCAACGGCAATAGAGGCAAATTCACTATTATTTTGCGTACCTTGATGTGCTATTGACTGTACATTCGATCTTTATGCCCCGATAATAGTGGCGAATTTGCAATGAATTTGAGAAGTTGATGTGCTGTTGCAGTTGACTGTACATTAATTATGACCACAGGATGAGTCAACCTTCATATAATAGGTATGAAGCCACGCGAACTAATGAAAATTATGGTTTATGTACGCATGATTACAAGCACAACATTCAATATTCTATATCTAAGTCATTTTGTATACAGTGAATATGGATCTTTTTTTATTTATTCAATCTTTATTTGTAAATATGGTACAAAAGCATTCTTTACCAGTCAACCTTCAAGGAATCATGTATGTGCAAATAACATATATGTGCCATTGTGGGTAGAATACAGGAACACCCTATTTACATTTGTGTAGTTTAGTGCACAATTGTGTCAGATACGCGGGGTTGACGCAGACGAAGTGAGTAAGCAGTTCCGTCATGACTCCACACTATTCCGAACGACATAAACGGTGCCCCTTTACATGAGGTCTGTTCCTATATTTGGTCTGTGGTAATATAAACATTGCTGAATAGTAATAATCTTGTGTGATACTATGTATGTACTGTATTATCATAAAATAAATGTGGAGATGAAATGGACAACAGAAAGCAAGCAAGTATCAAGTTATTTAAATTACACAAGAATTTATTTATTATCAACACTAATGAGATTCTAATAGAGCTATTCCAATCCAAGTAGACCAGTTTCAAATGAAATTTTCAAACAAATTTGTATGCTAATGGTGTTATTTTTATTACACAACATTGCATCAACTTTTGTTGTTTTACATTTTTGATTTGCAGCTCTTCATAAAGAACAAGATGTACATAGCTTGAAAGCTTCTATTCTACTAAGCTTCATGTCTTCAATTAGGTATTTTTATTACAAGAAGAATTCTTATGGTGGGTCGCTTCACCTTGGAATGGACCCTTCTATATTCTCCAGTGGAGTACATACAAGGCGATTAAGAGACACATAGCCTTAGCAACTGATAGGCAACAATAGTAGAGGTTTGATGTCAGGCGGACAGCCCGTAATAATATTATAATTGAATTGTAAATGTTTGTAACATTATTTTTTACCCTGAATGCAACTGGGGACACATGTGGATTGAATGATATAGGGAGTTATTCTACATTCTTCTTATATTAAATGAACAAGAAAACATTGTTATAGACAATGACAGACAAACAGTATTTCCCTTGTATTGTAACTATAACCTTGTGAAATTAACATTGTTTCCACAATTATGTTTGAAACCAATTTTAGTAATATTATAAATGGTCAAAAAAAGAAATGTAATGCAAATCAATCTATCATGATCAAGACATAGTATCTGAGGACTAATGACACCTTATCAGTCACATACTGCTGTACATGATATGCAAACATTGTCTTTGATAACAACCTGTTGTGTTAATGCGCATGCAAAATGATACAACATGCAAAGTTTACTTTGTTTTTATGATCAGGAAGCTTAAGGATAACTTTTTTGTTTAAAAAAAAATATAATTAAGACATTAATATGAGATAATAGCTGCAGCCTGTGAGAATTTCGGGATAAAAAGCACCATATGCATTAATCCAGGTTATTTTCTACCTGTATACCAAATTTCATAACAATCGGTCCAGTAGATAATGTATGAAGGGGTAACAAACTTACTTTTGCATTTATAATATTAGTTGGGATGATAAAATATTGAATTTACATCTTGTATTGTAAAAAGTAGATTTGGAGATATTAATATTCAAAATGAAGAGAACACAGAAGATGAGGTTTTGTTTACCTGGGACAGATAGGTACTATGTTTTTAAATTCTTTGATGAGATGAAAAAGGAAGTGAATGAGTCAATGGAAGAAAAAATATATTTAAAGTGTAATAGGAGTCCTACTTACAGTTATTGTGTTATTGTCCTTGTAATACTTTCCTACAGTTATTCAATAAGAATTGGCAAAGCAGTGACACAATCTACTACAAATCATAGTATTTACACATCTTGTCACTTGAGATAAGATTGGTAAGACATATCTGGCATACAAACACAGTATTTGGCTCTGAGTAATGGCAAAAGTAAAAGACAACGACTGAAATATTTACAAAAACTGGACAATAGGATTGAGTGTTAAATCTAGAAGATGTTGAGTTTTGTAGTGTACAGTCAACAGCACGTCATCAAACTCAAATTCATTGCATTAAGTTGACATGTGGTTGTCTGTTTTTAAAAATACTAGTAATAATGGATTTTCTAAAGAGTAATGTCAGTTTATCTTTATACAATAGAGCAGCAATAAAACTAAACTCACCAGTTCAGATATGAATTCCTTATGGCAAACTAAAACATGGAATGGCTTCCCGCAATTTTTCACACATGTCTCCAGGACAGTCAATGTGTACATTACCACCGTGTAGTTTTTACCAGCACTCTGAGTCAACTTCCTCCTAATAGCCTTCACGGCATCCTTCGGACCGTCTGTACTGCTATTTATGATGTCACATATTTCCATATTAAGTGCCCAGTTTTCTGATGGAAGGTTCCCATCTGTAGCTTGTTCTGCAATTGGTAAACATCGTCATAAACAATCATAGGGTCAAATTAATTAACGTTTACATGACAAAGATTTTAGTAGGTATATAAGGTATCGTAGATACAAGCTAGAAATACTCAATATCGCGAATAAATGCCTGATACCTAGCTTGTTTTGTCATTTCTATTCAATTACAACAAAGAGAAATTGAAATTTAAAGTGCGCAGAATTATCTTAGCCAAGGAACATGAAAATCAATTTAGTCTAGTATTTTCTTTAGAAATAAATATTTATTCTTACCTATTTTTTGCCCCACGGGCGTAGAAAAAGGATTCCCCACCCCGAAAAAGGACATTTTTCCAAATTATACTCGAATATTTATCAAAGCGATTTCTCCGATTTCACTTGTCATAGGTAAACTATAGATTAAAAATTACTGACCACTGACTCATGTCAAATTATTTCATTTCACGTTACCACTATCCACTACCTACCTCCTATTCAGCTCCTAATGATTGAATGTAATTAAAAATTATGAACATTTCAATGCGTAATCTTTTTTTTTTCTTATTTATTTAATAATATATCAAATCGACCCCAGATATAAGAAGATTTTGTTCTTATTATCTGTGATTTACTATCAATCAATGAAGCTGTTATATTTATTAACCTTGCGTATAACGGACTATAAAGTTTTTTATGAAATGAAATGATCCCTGGAAACTTTGTTTTCTTTTTGTCAGTAATATAGGTAGGATGAATAAAAAAAAAACAAAACATTGATATAAATATATAAAAAATATATTAAATGATTTCATTGTTTCTTT
This sequence comes from Plodia interpunctella, assembly GCF_027563975.2. Classification (NCBI taxonomy): domain Eukaryota; kingdom Metazoa; phylum Arthropoda; class Insecta; order Lepidoptera; family Pyralidae; genus Plodia; species Plodia interpunctella. The sequence continues at coordinate 7,226,124 of NC_071303.1, forward strand.
CTTTATTGCCGTGAGATTAGCATAGATTTAGGAAGTACTTCGTATAACAGTATCTACTAATTCCATGGGGATTTGCGAGAAACGACTCTGCCGATATCACAGATATAAAAACATTACATTGAAGGCCGATATACCTACACCTTTGAAATTTTAGAGGTTCCTAGGTAATACAAAAAAATTGTAGATGGCGCTGAGTTTGTTGAAATGAAACGCGAAATGGTTCAGATATAAAAATGTTTTTATATCTGTGATAAGAACATTAATTGTTCTTATATCAGTGGTTCCCATGGGATTTATTGTCTCCCGACACTATAAACGTGCCGCTAAGAAATTATCTGTTCTCAGAAATGTCCTCTCTTGGGAATTGGAATTTTAGTACTTCTGACAGCTTCATAGAGACTTTGCTATTTTTTATAGGATGTTTTTGGTGGGCACAGTTGGTGGAATTGCAATGCTACAATTTTGATTTCAAGGTTACGACCGCAACCTTTTTTCGTTTCATAACTTTTCATAACAAGGTTTCTAAGCAACAAGATATTTATTTTGTTTGATATTGTTAATACCTAGGTAATTATTGAAGACGCTATAGTGGTATACCTTTTTGTGGTGTTACTTTATTGTATTATATTACCTAGATTCAACTTGGATACAATCCTTAATAATATAAAGAAATAATTTTGTACTCTACAACGAAACTATGGGAGAAAAGAATACTAAAGAAAAGAGATCTCTGAATAGTCTTATTATACATCCAGCCATCGAACCAGGAGTCATTGATAATGCTATGATTACACGATGTATATTAGAATATGGTAAGTATATTTTAGTAGATATTTAGTAGGTTTACCCACAGAATTTATAGAAATTTCCTAATCTAAGAGTTTACCGTACCAACCAGTAGCTAAGCATCACATGTTCAGATATATTAGACATAGAAAAACACATAAGTAGGCAATTAATTTGGTACATCCAATTGGTTCACGTAGTGAAATCAGATAAGGCATATATAGTAAGACGGGATCATAGCCCATTTCTGCATGTTGCGTTTGCAATTTGCATTAGGATTTGTGAAGCGACGAAGCCCAGGGTCAGTGTAAAAAAAATCTAAACATTTTGAAGATTCGCCTGTGATTTTACAACCGGCCTGCCTGACGTCAACCCTCTCTTTGAGAATGCTATTGTTGACTATCAGCTGCCTAGGCTGTGTGTCCCTTAGGTGCCTTGTAGTATATGGAGTGGTCCTATTCTAGGACGGAACCACACGCCACAAGCCTGGAAGGAAAGAACTGCTGCTTTATAATCGCCTAGCTTGTTCCCTGATACACGCATTAATATCAACAGTTACAGGTTTCATAATAACACTTACTTATTCCTCTGGATTAGTGTCCCCAAACACCACCACCACTACTCGCTTCCGGTGAAGGAAAATATCGTGAGGAAACCTGCACACTGGTTGATAATTAACTTGTGTGTGAAATGGAGAAGGCAATGGCAAACCACTCCATTACTAATGCCAAGAAAGTTGTTATGTGTGTTTAATTCCACGTAATGACCACAACCCTCAGCCATGAGGAATACGACTATGAAGAGAGTGTCCCTAAAGTGGATATCTTGGCCTGGAAACGAGATTAGTTATAAGACAATATTTGAGCTACCTTTACCATTCTTATTCTTTCAGGCCCAAAAGAGGAAGCCGGAAGATTATTCGCAGAAGAAGGTGTACATCTAGATGAAGCACCAATCGTGCGTTTAGAATTCCAAAATATTCTTAGAATTGACCATCTTTGGATGTTGACATCGTTAAAAAAACTAACATTAGCACACAATCAAATAGAAAAAATCGAAAACCTTGAAAGACTTACTGGGCTCATAGAATTGGATCTGTCATTTAATAAAATCGAAAGGATTGAAAATTTAGAGGAGCTTGTAAATCTTGAAATACTAACGTTATTTCATAACAAAATACGAAAACTGGAAAATATGGAAACTCTTGAAAATTTACTCGTATTTAGCATTGGGGATAACTTTATTGAGGATTACAAAGAGGTAATATTGGTATTATTACACCCGAGTAGAATGTTTTTATTTGTACCTACTTTGATGATGAAGAAAATATAATTTAAATCAACTAACATTTTTATTTTTGATAATGCAATGTATTAATTTTGCATACGAATATTTCTCTAAATCTCTTTAGATGGCGTACTTGCGTCAGTTCAGGAAACTTCGCTCAGTGAGCTTCAAAGGTAATCCTTGCTGCGATGACCCCATGACTTATCAGTTCCTCAGATCTGCGTTAGTCAGAGTAACTTATTTAGATTACAAAACTATCACGGAAGAAGAACGAGAGGACGGCAGATCGATATTCAGGTAGCTACATAAAAAAAGTATGGTAGCGTCATCAAAATTGTTTTATAAATATACAAAGACGAGTTAGTTTATTTACTCATTTATTTGGTTATCGTTCCATTACACAGAATGTTAAAATTCAAGAATTATTATAATTTAAAAGGAAATTCATCGTTGAAGATGCCTTTACTTACTAATTTTCAGAGGTTTGTTGCGAAGACTGGACGAAGCCGACGAAAAAACCGAAAAAGAATGGATAGCCAAACAGGAATACGATGCGAGGGTGGAATTTTACGCGCTATCCTTCGTAGAATATCTCAGTGGTCCAGAGTTGATAGAATCTATGTTCGAGAAAGACCCGGACGGAAGTTTACTATTGAAAGTGGGCGGTGAACTAATAGGATTTTTCGAACAGTAACTATCTATTCAATATCAGTTTGTTAAAAGCAAATGTATGTATAGGTATAATTCAAATTAAAATATAATGGAAACATACAAATATCTTGAGCTGTAGTTTGGTGTTTTGTTGTTGTTTTCTATATGCCTAATTTAGTATATCATCCATATAAGATAATCTCGTTTTAAATTTGAAGTGAATTCAAATATGCATTTGTCCAAAGATAAACATTTTTTCATTTACCCGGAAACCGAATGAGCATGAGAGATAGTGTTATGTGTATTGATGTAATTCAGGTACAAGGATCAGTATGTGGAAACGATGGCAGGCTTGGTGGAATTCGCTCAAGGTGCTTATAACACTAGACAGAATGAAATAAAGCTGTTCAAAGAGTTGGTCGTCAACGCTTTGGAAGATAGCGTACAGAAGAGTAAAATGTAAGTGCTTAGCACTAATTTGTGATCTAAGTATAAATATTTAACTACCTTTATAGGTACTTATTTTAACTGATAAAAAAGCAATTGTAATTACCTTTTACCCTCCCGTCTAACCCAAACCTGTGAGAATACATTAATTTTGATTTATCAGAATATTGGAAGAGTTTGAGAAGAAGAAGCAGCCCCTTGTTGCCCAAATGAATGACATGATCCATAAATTTACGACAAAGCAAGCTACAATAGAAGAGCTGGAGCCTAAAGTAATGGATCTTGGGGAAGCGTTTAATGACCTACTCTATGAGGTGTGGAAGGATCTCATGACCATAGAAATGCGGCTATATGAACAGTGTGAGGTAAGGAAAAATGGATTAGGTAATTTCGAATGAAGTTAAATAGTTTCAGGAGTTAAGAATTCAGAAATTTCAGTCGAACGCCGATAAAACGTCTCTACAAAGTTTACAAAGGATTAACCATGTTCAGAAAGGAGTATGGAGGAGTAAAGGAGTAATCTAGGTGTTATATTTCACAGGAATCCCGCGTACAATTCTCTGTGAACATGACGGAGATGATAACAAAACTTTTAGAAGTATCTCGAAACGCATTCGGCGCGTGGCGCGAGACTGAGGGCTTGTGGTCGATGCGGCAGTTTGAGTCGCTTTCCAAGCTGCTTGGCAACAAGATCATGCTGGGAGACGCCCCACCGGACCTCTTCGAGGTAAGTAAACTTTCAAGCTCATGGTCTTTAGCTTCTTTTTCCTATGAACTATACTTATGTCTGTAAAGTGATGAAAGTATGTAATGAAGGGTCCACATTCTTTGAAAAAAAAAAAAAACAAATTTCAAACAAGAAAAATAGTTTTAGCCGGTGATTTACTAGGGGACGCATTTAATGGACATTCTTTGCAGATAATGATGGATCGCGACGCGATGATGAATTTAGTAGCGCAGTCATCAGACAACCACATGAGGTTTATCGACGCGAGAGAAGATCTGCTCATGACGCGAGCCAATCAATGGAGGGACGACTTGGTTCAGGGAACTAATGAGTGAGTAAATTTTTTTCCAACTTGTACATAAGACATTTTGTATTCCTTTCAGTTGCTTTAGTAAGGAGAAAAATCTTAAGTGTCACCACGTCAAATTAATTTAAATAATGTTTTTCAGAAATGAGATTAAACGTAACAGAGATAGGATACTCGAAATAAACTACTTCATAGACAATCAGAGAGAAGATTGGACGGATATGCAGATGGGCCTTTCTGAAACCGTAGATCCAGAAACGGCTGCGTTACTTGGAGACGATTTATACTAAATTAATAGTAATAACAATCATTAATAATTCTAACAGTACTGAAAAGCAGAGAAAACTATTGATGAAAAAATTTTACATTTTGATTATTGTTTTTAAACAACATAATTTTGACATACCTAACTTTCCCTTTAGGATCAAAATAAAGAAAAAATGTCATTTAGGTACATTAAAGGTCTAAAGGTAAAGTTTGTGTACAACGAGTTTTTATAATTAAAACTTTCTAGTCACATTGCATTTATTATTAAATGAGTGAAATAGATACCTATCCGCCCTTATACCGTACCTAGTATCTACCTACTTGTGTTAAACACAAGTACAATACATACAAATACCTACGTACAATACCTACGTACTCTTATTTCCAAGATGCGACGGTAGAGAACCCAAGAAGTCTATTGGGACAAATAACAGTCACCACAATGTCTAAATTAACAAATAAATATACGTACAAAATAAACGTACGTAAAAAAATAATTACTAGTACTTAGGTATTTAGGGTCAAACCACGGCCAGACACAAACAAAAAACACATATTTCTATCAAGCTAAAGAGCACAATTGATAACACTGCTAACATAATGTTTATATTATTTAGAATATCTCGGTCCAAAAAGCGTTCAGAGTTCTCTGTAATGATAACGCATTGAAGATAGGATTACTAATATAGGTATTAGCAATTCATTTGATAAACGACTCCTTACTATTACGAAAAAAACACTTTGTACCTATTATACATACAGGTACTAAGTGCATACCAAATTTCATCTAAATCGGTTGAGCGGTTTAACTGTGAAAGCGATACAGACAGAGACTTTCGAATTTATAATTAGTATGGATTTAAAGAACACCGGATAATTAATTGTATTTAAGTAGGTACTAGCTTTTACCCGCAGCTTCGCCCGCGTCTAATTTGGTAATATCGCGCCTTTTGATGAACGCGACAACGCTTTTTCTTCTGACTTATTTTACAAATATCTGCCATGTTTCTAATTTACTTTAAAGAGTATGTTTACCAATTTTTAGCTTTTTATCTTGAAAATTGTATTAAGCCCAATCTTTACCTTTTGAAGGGGAATTCCCCATCAAACCTTTCTTAAAAATACCCTGAATGCAGCTCCTGTGACACGGTTACATGCATCATTTCATAGAATTTTGGTTTATACATATGTATATAAATTATATTTATGAAATCATTGATTAAATAAGTTAGCCTTAGTAATATTATAACTAAGACTAAATTGTTAGTCTAGGGATGCACTACATACTAAGGAGATAAATAAATTAATAAGGACATTATTTTACAAAACAATATATTTCGAATAAGCATGGTGTAAAATACAATATATAAAAATTTCACATGTGTAAAATGTATCATACCTGATTTTTCATATTAACTTACTCATATTTCATGCTACTTTTATATATTTACATAAAATAAAGTCACATCACACAATTACTACTCAATAATGAATCTCTCAAAAGTGTGATCTGATCAAATCTCACTACCTACAATATTAATTAACAAAAACACTGTATCCTTATGGCTATGAATATTCCACAATTCAGCCTTATAACAATTACTTACCAGCCTTCTTTTTCAACATTTGCATGTACATTTCTAACGATTGTTGCACTTTAGGGCTGGTAACAAATCCTAGGAACTCTTTGAGGTCATTCTGACGATTTTTTTTAAGCCAATCAAGGGCGTCGCCTCTGATTTTTTGTTTAGTGTAAGCACGCGCCATTGGCGGTATTCTGTCGAACTTCTTTATGAAGTTTTTACTTTTTTCTACACACTCTGCTTTATCCGCAGCTACTTCGTCAATAAGGCCTACCTGTAAATTAATAAATTATGGTGTTTGTTTATTTTCTTCGCCAAATTATTATTTTTTTAGTTTATTTGTATAAGATTGCAATAAGTTGGTACCTGGTTCAAAGATATCTATGGCTATTCAGAGAGGAATTGCACTACCAGTAATAAATTATCATCCATTCATTGAGTGTGACGGGAACAAACCCAGTATTTTCCAGTAGTATTTTTTACTATGTTAACTGTAATTACCATTTTTGTTGATTTTTTATTTTAATAAACAGACATTGCATTGTAATAAACATATTAAAATCTGTTTATTACAATGCAATTATGTCTGTAAATAGTTAAGAAATTGAAAAGAACTATGGTTAGTTTAGTAATAATTTATTTTATTTGCTATATTAACATTTTTATTCTATAATTTTTAAAAATTCTAAAAGTTAAAATGTTCAGAAATAGTCAATAATAAAATGAGCTATTACCTTAAGAGCTTCTTCAACACTAAACATTCTTCCAGAAGTGAGCGCTAGTTCAGCCTCCCTCTTCGAGATTGTATTACACATGGTGTCCATGAACCAGCGTGGAGCCACAATGCCCAGGGCTGTCTCGTTGAGGCCGGTCGAAAACTTCCCACTGGCCATCACTCTGTATTCACATGACATCGCTAGCAGGCAGCCACCGGCTGGTGCATGGCCCTGGGTTCAAACATTTATGCTTAAAATATGTCCTATTTGCTATGCATATGCATAATCAGAATCAAATTTGCAAAATCTAAAATATTTAAAATTGTATTGTATCTCTATATACGTACATTGATAGCAGCTACTGTGATAAAATTGGAACCAAACAACTTGAGCCAAACTTCCTGCAGCGTAGTCCAGAAAGTCTCCACCCTCTTCATTTCTGGCTTGTACATCTCCATGATGTCTAGACCAGCTGAGAATGTTGTTGGTGCTGACTGAAAATATACAATTCATATGATGGAAGGAAAGAGCAAAATAATTTGTGAGTGAAATGGGGCACCACTTAAGCAACCAGGGCTTTGACATGAGCGCTGTCATAAGGAAGTAACAGGGAATATGCTGACAGAAAAAAATGTGTCAACAACAAATATATAAATTATTATTACACCTAAATTGTTGTTGAAGAGACTGTTGATATAAGTGTTCATGCTAATTTAACTCAGGTTTTTTTTGTAAATACATAAACTACTTACAGAAGTTAATATCATCCCTTTTGCCTTGTTTTTAGTGACTTCATCAAGAGCCTTGTCTATGTCTTGCAGCAGATCTAAATTCAAGCTGTTCACTGGTGGTCTTTGCAAGGTCAATGTGGCAATACCTTCATTGTCTACTGATAGGTCAACTAGAGGCCCAGCTTTGGCAGACATTGGTCGGACACTGGGCAATACTCGCTTGGCATTGTTGACTAATAGCCTTAGAGGAACCATCTGGAAATTAACAGTTTATATAAGTGTTTTCTACAAATTCTACATAAGCTATCTATCAGTCACCCAGGCAATTTGAGCCAGGATGAGCAAAATTCATTTTTTTTTTAAGTACAGTCCACCACATATCTCACCCTGCATGTATCTTTATCCGAAGTAATAAAGGGCGAATTTGGAATGATTTTTGGGTAGGCTGATGTGCTAGTGACTGTACATATTACTAAAAAATATATGTTTTGCTTGAGTTAAGTATCAGTGCATTGACTGATATTTTTGTAGAATACTAACAAACTCAACCCCTATCAACCTGCATTATACATTAACTAAAGGTTTTAATACTCGTTAATTCAAAAATTTATATTTTTCTTTTGAGGCTTTAAAATAAAGCATGAAAAAATGTTACCCATGTTTTAAAATTAAGGTAGCTATTTTACAAGATTATCTATAATACTTAAGGTAGCTATTTTACAAGATTAAGATACTTTTTATTTATCTCAGCTAATATTTTGCTATTAGAAATTTTCTTACTTACGTTTTATAAAGTTTTTGAAATATTCTTTTTTGATATTCTCTGAACCTTGGACTCTGTTTGGACTCTTCGATTATCCAGACAAGCAAGTTTTTATAACTCGCCACAAAATAACTTTTTGTGACATTTGTCAAAGTAATGTTATTTTAAATGTTGCAAGTAAAAGTGCACCCAATTACAATTATACAACTTGCAACACTTCTTCAGCTATTATCATTGTCATTTTGATAATCGATTTGTCATGTCAATGTCAAATAAAATCAAATAAGAAAAAAATATCGACGACCGACAGACATCGGTCGAGTAGCTATTTAATTTTTCAAATAATTTATTTATTTTTCTACTAATTATCCCAGTACTTAATTTGCCTGAAATGCTACCAATTTGTTGACAATATTATCACTAGTCAGGCGACCGTATGTACATGAAAATAATATAAAATGTCATTAGAACAAACTGCTTGTGATGGTAAGTTTTTTTTTACTTTTTTTCTGTTTCTATTGATTTCTTATAAATATTTCATATTCAATTAAGTAACTGTATCATACTATAAAGTAGATAGAAGCATTATAGTCGTATTTTAATTCTATCAGCTAGTGCTATCTTCTTTCTTAAATAATAAACAAATCAGACCTTACTAAGAAATAAATGCTATTTATTCAGTACCTACCTGTATCATTGGGTGTTTTGTTGTTACAGATCTTAAGGCTTTCGAGCGGCGCCTTACTGAAGTAATAGGATGTCTCCAGCCAGCCACTATGAGATGGAGAAGTAATTTTTTTTTTACACTTGATCCACTATCTAACCCAATAAGTGTTTCAACCAAATTTTTTGTATATTTCTAGTTCTACTGGCAGTGGTGTCAGTCTGCACAGCCATTGCAGCCTGGCATTGGCTGACTGATCCTCTCACTCCAGTGGTTTCCCTCACTCAGTCATTATGGAATCACCCATTCTTTGCTTTCACATCTACTTTCTTAGGTGAGTGAAATAGTTTATTTTTAAATTTCATCATGTTCTGGGTCAATATAAAACCACTCATGCATCTCTTTTCTTTCAAAAATTAAAATAAGAAATATTTTGTTAAATTTTATCTTATAATTCTGTGCTCTGCCTAGACATATTTATTGAACAAGCTGATCCCATGTATACCTGTATTTATTTACATGTCTTTCACTTCCAGTGTTATTGTTCATGATGGGAGTCCATAGAAAGGTGATAGCCCCAAGCATCATCACAGCCCGGACACGGTCCGTACTGAATGACTTCAACATGTCGTGTGATGACACCGGCAAGCTGATACTCAAACCTCGCCCGGCTACCTAAACTCCCCTTTGTATGTAATTGTAAATATTACTTAAGAATAAATTGTTTTAATTTTATTTCCTTTCTTCATCATCACACCATGGTTTGGGGGGTGGCATCATATTGGTAGGCATTATACTATCAGGCTTCTGCTGAGAAAGGCTTAAATTTTAACTAGTCAAATATTTACTACTACTACTATTTCAGAAATAAGCACACTTTCAAAAAGGTTTAAAATCCTGTATTGATTAATAAAAAAACTCAAATCTATTTAAAGTTTATTAATATTACTTATAACTTTGGTGTTTTTATTATATACAATAAATAAATCGTAATTAAACTAGGTTTACCACAGAAACCACATTAAATGATTAACAGAAACAGTACAGACTCAAGATCAACAAAACCTAATTGCATTTGCTAAATATTTGGCTAAATTGACAACAAATTAAATATTTTTGTGTTAAATGAATCAGTTATTGCTTTATAGAATCTGTGCTGCTTTTTTCTACCATATCTTTTTATATTCCTTATTTATAATTTAGACATCCGAAACGCCATGGATGAAGATCATAGCAGGTATATTTTCACTTTACAAAATAATGTTAATTAAAAATGAGCTTTAGTTTTTCCTGTTGACACACATTATACTGACAACATAAAAGCTGTTACAGTCATTAGACGGCAGTAGGAAGTCGTAAAAGTCATGTCAGATGCCTTTAGGCGACTTGAATAAAATCTGAAACTAGTGTTAACCATAACACACTCTATATTATAGCTGTAACAGTGAGTTGTGTGTTAATTTGTTGATGCTATAAAGCTCAAATTTGAATTGAATATAATTTTACCGGGTGGGTGGTGTGTATAAATCTGTTACAGCCTTTATTCTTCATTCATATCCAATAAAACTTCTACAATCATAAGCATTTATTTCGCTTTGCTAACACTAATATGCTCACACTATGTTTAGACTCAACTTGGAGTTACTTCTGGAATCATCTAAATGGAATTATTTTAGAAAACTTACAATTTATTAAAAAATATTGTAGGAAATATGACAAGTACCTATTTATAAAAAATCATTTTGACTTATCAATTCCCATTCTAAATGCAATTCATAGCGAGCAAGAGTATTTTACGACTTACAAGCAACAATCATAAGATAAGCGATATTTCAACAATGAGTGCCGTTTGTGCAAGGTAACAAAGTTTTAACATTCGTATCATTGATTCGTCATCAATTCTAAATAAATTTAATGTGATGTTGGGCCATAGTGCATTTTTGTTGAGGTGCATTTGTGCACCAAGTGAGCTAATGCCCATTCTATTGGCTGTCCAACCAATGGCTGACTTTAGCCTGTGGCCACGGCATTGTTGGACCAGATTAGGGATAAATGAGCAATCGTTAGTTTGGTGTTGTTAACGTTAATATTTAATAAAAAAACACACTAAGGCCTCTGAAACATCGGCTGTAAAGCCGGTATGTTTGAAGTTTGTCGATGCGCGGTCTAACGCCATTCTCAATAATGTATTTGTTTACATTGTATTATGGACAGATTTATCTTTCGTCTGAGGCCATAAAGACAATATATTTCTATAATTCAACCTCATATCTGCATCCCACAGTTACGTCGTCGTTCAGAAATATGTCATAACTTCTGTGAAACAGAATGGACTATTTATTTATATTTTACAAAGGTCAACTATTATTTGAGGGGTCTGTCTGAACTGAACTTTTAACTATTTTAAAGCATCCTAACCTTTCATCATACTATTTTTTACACCTATACTATACAAGAAATAAGTTTGTGCTCTGGTGGTTATTTGACAACAACAATAATAAAAAATTGTTCGTTAATCTAGACTATAAATATGGCTGCAGAAGAGCCCTAGAGTAAACAAAATTTATTCGCTATAAAGAACAATTTAAATACATCCAGGTAGAGATAAAATGGTAACAGATTAACATGCATTCTTATATAACAAGAATTAATACTAAAAATTTATAGAAAAATGAGTCTTTGAGCGGAAACTCGACAGCGGCTAAAATAACTTTTAGTAATTAATATTTAAATATGTAAAAGACATAAATATTGTTTAATCAAAACGGAACCTGTTAAACGGTTGTAAAAATATAATTAACGTTAATTTACTTTGGGCTAAATAAATTTATCACTATATTTTATCCTAGGTAATAGATGACTTGTAACAGTATGCCTGCTAGGACAGATTATAGACATTCAACATTTATAAGTGGTTCAGTATAATTAAAAATGTGAAAGATATGTATCTGTATTTATTTCATTTTTGTTTTTGACCTAGCAAAGCCCATGTTTAATCTTACATATAAATTTATACATAATCGTCAATAGAAACACATATAAAATTCCATTAAAATTACAGGTAGTTAACATCAAGGCAGTGGAGCATGCATAAGTTTAACAAACATGTTTTATCTAACATTTTACAGAAGGCATAATTTAGGGCAGTCGACACTGGTAACATATCTTACTGTATAAAGCCTACAAATAGTTTCCAGTGTGACATGTCACATCAACGCCCGCCTCAGGCATATTAAGGCATATATTCTAAGCTTTCGTCTCATACAGAATACGTTATTGAAACATTTGAACATCTGAACTGCGTCCAATCAGTCTTCTTAGTAATATTATGCATTTCGATCAATTAGTTTTATGATTTCGATCTGTTATGGTATTTTTGACTACTGGGAATTGTGCAATTACGTTACACTTCGTGTTTTAAATACTTTAGACATTTTTAAAGCTAGTTTTGTAAAAATAGGTTTTATTTTTTTACAATTTTATTGCACAAGTGGTAACCAATTTTCTAATTCCAAGGCAGTTCGTATTCATTATATTAGTTTACGAATAATTATTTACTGAATCTAGTATATGCTTCTTATTACAAGGGATTAAAAGTTAACTTACATGCTGTGAGTTAAATTCTGCAGTGACGTAGGACTATAGTAGCCTTGCACGAGTGGGGTAGGGGATATTCCTCAAATACTGCTGCTTTTGAAGCATGCTAGAACAAACGTCTCTAAAGTGTGCCTACAAGGGACTTAACTACTAAAATTTCTTTAATTCTAATTATTTTTTTCGAAATATGAGCAATGTTTTACGTAAAGTTCGAAGATACAATTAATTTAGGACTAGTTTGTAAATAATACTCGTCAATATTCAGGAAAAGACAAACGTCAAGCCTAGTCTATGGTGTAAAGAACGTCAGAGATATATATAAAAATCAGTAATCATTGTTACATACAACAAAAAATAATATAGACTACATTATAGTTTCACATAGTTTGAGTTCTTTTACTGCACAATCTGTGATTATTTTAAATACAATAAAACTTGATAATTCTTCGTGTTTCTTCTTCCTTATCAAGAGTAGAAAACATGTCTTCGTAGTGATAAATATGACTGGTTTTCAGCAATCCCGCATAATAAATCACGAACATAATTAGGTTTATACAATTTTTTGCCAATTAGTGTTTAATTAAAATGGACATTGTATCGGAAATTTACATATTTAATAGTGTCATTAGTGATGCTACATGAATATAGATGTTTATGCGACTAAGTTTAGATTTTCCTCATGCCAATGTCAAAAAAGGAATAATGGATATAATACATTCCTGATTTTTAATTTATTTAGTTTCTATTGCAGGCGGAAACACGGACAACGAACCAGTATTATTTATCTTTTTATAAACGATTGAGGTAAACGGTGAAACTCTTCGGATCGTGCTGCAAGGAACAAGGATGCAAACAATAGCGTGCCGCTGAGAAATCCCCACAAATTATTGTCGAATCATTCCCCACAGCAACATGCAAGGCTGGAATGGTGACCTCACGCGGCCAACAGCGTCTTTATGTTCCGTGGCGTCGACTGATGGTTGAGATGTTTGGTTGTGTACCGTAAAGCGTTCAGGAGTGGTTCGGCTTTAGCTGGCGGCTGCTGTTGGAGGAACTTCACACAGCCCTTGACGTCAACGGAGGAGGAGCGGCAGAAAGCGCCTGATGGGTGGACCCAGTCGTAAAGTATGATCAGGCCCACCATCACGCGGAGAACTAGAAGTGAAGTCTCCTCGCGACTGAATTGAGCGACAAGTTTTCTGAAAAATATGAACTCAGTACGTGAAACGAATAAGGTTTGAAAGACGATTAAAAAAAAATGTAATACCCGCAAAAAACTAGCACCTGTTCCATATTACGGTCACGCAACGTTTCTGGAAGTCTGTGGGTCGCACACATGCTCATGTTTATACAAGGAGCAAGGAGTTTACGACACAATAAAACTATGTACGTATTGGGATCGCCAGATCTCGTGAGCAAATAGTCCCGCGGTACGTAGCGTATGCTGCCGAGTTGCGCCATTCCTATTTAGGCCGATGACATGGTTTTCCTTACACAGTATAAAATAAAGTCTTCTGCCGCTTCTGTCTGTTCGTGATAAACTCAAAAACTATTGTGCGGTTTTCACTGGTAGATAATGTGATCCTGAGAAAGGTTTACTTGTATATATTATTATGTTTTTACGGTGCGAAGCCGGGACGGGCTGCCAGTCTGAAATAATATCAGTGATGATCTGGATTCTGACAGTCCCTTATTGTGTTCTTTTTCTGTGCATTTGGGCGGTTGAAATTTTAACTATTTCTGCAATAACTCTATTAAGGAGTCGAGATAATGATAATAATCTACCAGTCAACGGTGATCAACGGCGGATATTCTTAAGTGATTATTGGGTCAAGTCGGCAGTTTATGTACTCGCTACGGATATGGAATTGATTGGTACAGGCTCCCGACCTGACGACTTTGTTATTGGTGGCTGTATGTAACCGCTGACTCGTTTTATGAGGATATGAGCTATATTTTGTCTGGTTATATGATTATTCCGTCCATGATATATTATCGAACTAGCAGCCCGGCCCAGCTTAACACGAGGTTTATAAACCTCGGGAATAAATTGTCTAAATAACAGTGAAAACTGCATTAAATTAATTAAGTGAAATTTTTGTTAATTTCGTCATTTGTTAAATTAATAAACTTAAGTTTAATAAATAAATAAAATTGCATCAAAATCCGTTGTAATGTTTTAAAGAGCTTAAACAACGACGCGGATGGCGACTTTGTAGTGATTAGAAGGTAAAATACCGATAGATGTAAAAAGTCACAGACTGGAATCACCAGAGTCTGACACACTTTCGCTTGGCGATGGACAGAAAGGAATATTGGAGTAATGCTTTCAGTTTAGTTGGAGTAATGGACGGTCACTACAATAAGTCTGTGGGAAAGGTCTGCGGTTTTTCAATGAGCTCTAAACGTCTTTTGTTTTTGGACTCTTTCAGCTTTTTAACCTAAAAACCGGGAGTTTCGGATTCGTATAGATTGTGATGATAATAAAACGGATGTTTGTACCATCGCGTCGCTGGGCAGATAACAGTGCATGAATTAGTAGGTAAGGAAGCGACGATACGTGACTGTCGCGGTAGTCGACGCCACACGACGGTGACACATCACACAAAAACACTTAATAATTTACAAAATAAGCGATCCTAAATGAATAGGTACTATAGTGTAATTAATAAGAGGATTGTTCACAGATTATATTTTGTACTTTTTTATTTTAGTTCAAACACGCCATGTTATTTCGCCGATCGGTCGCTAGCATTTTTCTATGTGCTATTTCAATATATAAAATTATTTAGATGACATAATCAAGTGTTCCGGACTGAATAACGGATGTTTTATTTACGAGTCAAAATCATAGATACCGATTTCCTGGCGAGTGCGCGTGCGCCGCTGTCCAGTACGAGTATAGGGCGACCTCAATAGGTCATCGATTTTGTTATTGTCAAAGAATAATTCGTTGTTTTTTACTTATTAAGTAGTGCTTATAGTAGCATTTGCTTTGAAGATTTCCTGCTTATCTCCAAACTTCACAATGATTTCAAAGACCTGAAATTCTACATAGACCTCCCCATAAGCAGTAGCAGAGCAGATAAACAAAGATGACCATGTTATGTGTTTTCCAAATTATTAGAAAGAACTTCTAAACCCTCCAAAACGATCGAAACGACGACGAAAGTATGTCAGTATTTGGAAAATTTAAGACAATTTCTATTTATTTGCAAAAACATGAGTTTACATTTTTTACAATGTGTTATTAAAACAATACCTAATCCTACATAATTCATCGGCTATATCTAGCAAAACAATAATTTAGAAAATTTAAAAATTCAGTTTATTTCCCAAACATCCTTGCAATGGTTTAGTTACACAGCAACATCGAGATTAAATATTGTGGGACAAAAATTCGCTAAAGACAATAATTAACTAGAATCTAGGTAGGTACATAAATTTAGGTCCTCAATTAAGGCCAAGAATGTTTTCGTACGCTGATTTACTTATAATAGTATACTCAACTCCTCAAAGTTAAACATAATAAAAAGAAAGATGATAGCATTTCTCAAACATGTTGACTGTTTCAGGCTGATTTAAAGCACTCTTGATAAGATATCTTCACGCACACGTGATGCATCAGTTTACTGATAACAGTACAGTACGGATAGATGCATCAGTACAGATAACTGTATACATGAATTCTATATGGTATGTGGAGTATTTCTCAGAGTTTTTCGGCCGCGCTATATAACTTTTTTATTCCATAATTCTAATGGGATGGCGTAGCCCCGAGGCGTAGCTAGTTCAGGATTAATATGTTATCTACTAAAATGGACGATCGTATCTAATCTAGTTACGACGCCTGAAAAAATTATTATTCATAGTTCTGAAACAAATAGTATTGTATTTATTTACATTTGTAGACTATGTGAGACTATGTGATATTTATTTAATTTTTACGAACTAATCCTATGCAAATTTCGATCAAATTTGGAGCACGCACAAGTGAAACTTTGAAGGAAATTCATGGCCTCGTTGAAAAGGCCCAGTCTGTTGATACAAGTAGTGTCAGTTTGTTTATAAATCATTTTCGTTCTCATACAATTTTCTACTTATTCGTTTTCCCTCAAGTAAATTATTTAATCGTGTGATAGAGCAATTATATCATAAAAATGTAACCGTGAATTCACTAAATGACGCTATCGGCAGATGGCTATTGCCATGATAAAAGATGTTTAACTCGAAAATTTTGCAGAGGGGTTCTTTATATGTATAATTTGTAAAGATACGGAAAGTCCAATAGAAGTCTGATCATTCCTGAAGTGCACTATCAGGTCATCCTTATCAAAATAATGCATTGCAACTGTAGCGACGTACAAAATTTCAACTTTGCAGCACCAACGGATGAAGGTGAAATTTTACTTGTAAGATGTGATTACAAATAAACATTTAAATTACCTAAGTAAACATTTACGCATAATACGGGAAATTAAATAAATGCTTGTAAAATACACAAAGGGTATGAAGGTGAAATTTTACTTGTAAGATGTGATTACAAATAAACATTTAAATTACCTAAGTAAACATTTACGCATAATACGGGAAATTAAATAAATGCTTGTAAAATACACAAAGGGTATCTACTCTGCGCCGGTGGTCACAGCTATATATATTTTCGCGGGATAACAAAACGTTTTCGCGAAATTCGTGCAAAGCAGTGAACAAAAGATAATATTATATCATGCTATCGGCACGCGGTGAGCGGCCGACACTCGATACCACCCAGTAATATACACGCCCTTGCAAGGGTATCTAGCCATAATATAGAAATCCATTGTTATCCGAAGACCAGCTCTGTCGTAAACAAAGCCAGCATTGTCAACGTACGGCTTCAGAATATCTTACTCTGTGGCTGTGGTAGGAAATCAGGTTTGGGAGAAATCTGAGATTTATGCAATTGTACCAGTTTCTAAACCTTTTTAGTTTGCTTACTTCGACACATGTTGTTTGTCCCTTTAAAATCACGGACTACAACTTTATATGAAAGATCGTTATTATGTGAAATTAAAAATGTAAGATATATAAAATAAATAAAGAATATAGTTAAGATAGCCCTACTCCGAAGTTGCTGGCCTCGCAAATGAGAAGTTGCGAGAAATGAGCTGATGGTGTCCAAATTACTGAACACACATTTTCCAAATATAGCTAAGGACACTCTTGATTCTATTTGAAATAACAAAACTAGATTAATATCGGTTCAGCGATACGGTGTTATCTTCTATTATATAAAAGCGAAAAACACTCACTCACTCCATGAAAATTTCATGTGGAAGTCCATGAAAATTTGGCAGGAAGATACCTTGTGACCTCCAGGTCACAACGTCCGCTAAGATAGGATATTTCGAAATTCCACCCTAAGGGGGTGAAATAGGGGTTGCCAGTTTGTATGAAACTTCATCATTTTTGAAGTGAGAACGGAGTGACACATGAAATTTTAAATTTAAATTTGTAGTTGGTAAAAAATAATATTGCTTTAATTCGATTTTGAAAATTACATCCCTATAGGGGTGAAATAGTCAACAAAACATGAAATTTTAGGTAAATACTGGTGATTAGTAAATAATAATGCTATAACTAGATTTTGTAAATTGCATCTCTAGGGGAAGGAAATTTAAGCGAAACTTTATTATTTTTGAAAAGAGGTCCATGAAATTTTCGGCTGCGTTACGGGAAGCGGAAGTGGTGTACACGGAGCGGGAAATGGGATGAGGCACGTTGCGAGAAACGATATGGGACAATTTGCAGGAAACGGGAAAGGACAAGTTTAGGAACGAGACACGTAGTGGAAATGGTAGCGAAAAACGAGGAAATTAACTAAAGATGAGAAAAAATACGAATTTGAATCATAGTAATAATTAAATTTTACCAGTTCTAGAATACGAGATAGAAGAATAACTGAAATTTTACTTAAATTTCTTTAAAGAACTGAATTTCATGCGTGTGAAGCCGCTGCAAAAGCCTGTGGGTGTTATGGTACTGTTGCTACGATGTCACTGATAGATACACAGACACGCTAAACTTATAACTTATAACAAAAGGCCTTCTGTCGTCGGGGTTTAAAAACTAGCGTTTGCCAGCGGATTTCCGATTTCTTAATTCAAAGAATATCCAAGATATTCTTAGAATTATATTAATATGGATATTTTTCTTTTGCTTTTGTTAGCGGCGTTCACGGTTGTTAATAGATCGGTTTCTTTTTGGAGATCTAAAGCAAAAAGTACTAGCATAAATCCATTACAAATCACATGTTTATGCTCTAGTTTATCTGCTCGCCACAAGTTACATGTTTATTTACAAGGAAACGCAGTAAAAACTCCCCCAAGTCGACGTTTTCACGGTAAAATGTATTTTTATTGGTGTCAGCTTTGAACTCGATATTCAATGAGTTATGCCCAATATGATAGCCTTGTTCATTAACCGCGGTTGTAATGTGAGAAGTGTAATTTGAACTGCAATAGTAGTAATGTTGACATCGTTATCCTTCACCTCACTTTATGTGTGCATGAGTTTGATTAAAATTTAGATCCAGATTAAGACACATAGAATTGAAATATTTACCAGGAAGCAGTAGGCGCTAGTGCTGGTTTAGGGGTATTAGTAGCTAATAAGCCATTACGCATCTATTTACGAAATCTTGATTAATTTTAAGACTTATTTTACACTATTGTATTTTGACACCCTAAAAATGAAAAAACCTTTAGGTGGGAGCAACTTATGCTGAGGAGCTAGGTGGGCTGTCAATGAAATGGTACTTACGGGTTTTCCAACATCCTCAAGCAGACCTTAGCCATTGTGCTGAGCGTTTCCGTGGTATTCTCCAGGTCTTGCTGATTGTCGTTCACAAACTGACTGGTCGCTTCTGACAGGACCTTCAACATCGGCGTGGCCTGGGCGTAGAAGAGGGACATTCTGTTCGCCACCTCTGCGCTGATGTGAGGCTCCTCTCCTGAAGGGAGATCAGCGTTGATTAACCCTCCTCGGGAGACGCTACGCCGGTAGTAGCTGAAGTCGTTTTGTATCGCGGGCGTTTTCATCTGGAAATAAATTGTTTTAGTTTAGTTCATTCAGGTTTTTGACGGAATAGATGTTTTTAAATTACGTTACACATGACGTAGGGAACAAATATTATGATATGCCGCTTCCGCGCCTGCTCCCAACTGAAGGGACAAACCCAAGTGCTGGCTTGATGTTGTCAAGGATCATATATGTGCAAATGGTAAATTAGGTATGTCAAGGGCTGCGCGAAGTGCAGGAGAAAAAGTAGGAAGAAGACGGAACCTAAGATGAGACGTTCTATACTAGGGAAACGCGTAGATCAAAGTATTGTTTTCAAAATAATAAAAAAAACGATTCCGAAGTTTCATAATGAAAAAAATTTATGTGGACGATAAAAGTCTGGACAGCAAGACGCGTACCGCGAAGCGTTGCTTCGCCTTTAATAGTACAAATAATGCAAACAATATGAGTACATGATCTCATATATTGCCATATGTTTTACTTCACTGTTCCTGCGTGGTGCCCTTTTATCATAATTCTTATTTAGCAACTTATTTCCTAACCAAGGGTTATTACATTTTTTAAACGACTTATATACCAATCCCAATGAGATATATCTTGAATTGAAATATCACGACACATAACGCGGCTTGCGTTTTGTGTCGTGATATTTCAATTCAAAGAATGAAGAATTTTTTTTAAACTCAAACATGCAAATAATGTAACTCGCGGTGACTTATAAGTAAACATGAATTATTTATGTCATACGTAAAGATGCATGTTGTGAAAATTTGGACTCGAGACGCTACGTGAATTGTGAAATATGTTCCTGTATCCCGAATGTGTCCAGTAATACCACCGAATGTCACCCCAGGCGTCCGTGCGGAAGTTCCATCCATATTACAGGAGAGCACTTGGGTAATAATAAATATGTTTCTCAAAGGAACTCTTAATGTGCATAGTACTAATGTATGTATCCAAAATGTAACCCCTTCACGCATTTTGTGTACATAGTTTAGTTTTACGTAATCAACAAAGATGTGCACACGGTTGTATAGAATTTTGAATTCCGTGCTGCATACAAATTCGGTGTTCACGGGCCTTTATATGTGATTATAATTTTACAGTACGATTAGAATACCGAAGTTATCTACTAATTAAAGTTATACAATTTAACTATCAAATCTGTGAATTCTGAGAAGATAACCTAGGTATGCTCTTATAATGTCGTTTTAAGGAATCAGTGAGAATTTCATCTAAATAAATGAACGGTTATGAGTTCAATGCTGCCAAAAAATTTTTGACTAAAAAGCTAACTGTTTGATAGTCACAAATACGTCAATTTTCACTAAATTGATTAGTCATTAATCACAATGCGTGACGACCTTGGCACAGAAGTGTTTAGACTGCGGAACGGCAGTTCACTGTATATAGTATCACCATAGATACTAGATAAACTTCTAAGAAGTGGTTCTAACCACATACAAAACACCGAAATCAGAAATTTAATTTTAAAGATACATTGCACACAGAAAAATTTTATAAATTATAAATATTAATTAGATAATTAGTAGCATTGTATTTATTTATGATGTCGAGGAAGGAAGGTTCATTTTCAAGGTCAAGGTTTCGTTAAAACATCTTGATTTTCGCGACTAGCGACTCCTTCGATGTCTTCTTAATTATCATTGGCAAATAAATTGAATTTGAGGCAGTCAGCATCAAAATTAAAGAGCGTGACTCGCGTGAGTCACGGGGCGGAGGCCGAGCCTCGCTTTCTATCACAATGGCTATCAAAACGATCGCTGTTACCTTATTGGATCGGGTGACTAATACGCGAAACGTGCTCGATGCCATGCCGGCAGACAGTTGACTTGACATCCTTATTATTGATTCCCGAGCCAAAGTTTGTCCATCTTTTCTTCTCAATAGAGCGTCTACAAAGATGTAAATTTCTTAACTATATAATCCATGCTACCTCAATAAGCTCTTTGAATCTTCTCTCTTTCTCTCATTTGAGGGTTTTCCCAGTTTCTTCCTCTGCGGTTAAGTAATAGTAATTGGTAGTAACTTAGTATTTGCAGAGGTCTCTGAACATAGTTTTTTATGTATCATCTGTTCAAATGGTAATAAGCGTAGGATGTATATAGTCTTTGCTTAAATCTGCACGATTCTTGTCATCATTAGTCATTTGCGATTTGCATTCAATGTATGTGTCCTTTCATCTGAAGATTTTCTTTTGACGTCGTACCTTCGACTTACCTTGTATCAAGCATTAGATAGATACCCTATGTTCAATACCACGTGACTCACAAAGTGAGGCCACAATCGTCTCAAGAGGTATCTTAACTGAAGAGGTTTGAAAAATAATACTAGGATATTATAACCTTCATAATTTCTCAATTTTATACCTAGTTGTTAACATATGGTTACTTCATAAATCAAGTACAAATTACCTTATACTATTTATAGCTTTGTGGTTAATTGCGCGAATTGATAATGTCTATTACGTTATATTAACACTTTGTAATGTTTTAATGTATATAATACTCCTATAGCCATCGATTCATCTTAGGATGATATACATCACTTATTCGGCGTCAAAATTTATTTAAATCTATTTAAGTCTACCGTTAACTTCCAAAGCGCATGAGATAAAGAAGCGATTTTTTTCAAAGACGTCTAATATGGGGTTTGAATTGTATCAGAGAAAAGAACGTCCAACATTAAGATTCAAATGATTTTTAGCGCCGTATTTTTTTCTATGAGTTTGAAAACTTTACAGGTGAGTCACTTCACGATGCGAAACGAAACGGAAATAAGAAAAATAAAAATGTTCACAATTTGCATTTCACCTTCATCTCTCAAAAGCGCATAAAACATCGCAAACAAAAAAAAACTTTGTAAATAAATCGGGGAGCGGAAATAATAAATGATATAACTCCTTCCAGCAAATTGTTCTTGTCAGTTAAGTGCGGAGCAACGACACGCCAAGGTTGGGGTCAAAAGGGTCCTCGAGCAATTGCGTCGAATGCTAGGATATCCACTAGGTTGAGTGGTGTGTATTACACGTGTTCTAATTATATCTCTTCCAGGTCCTCTGTTATTGAGCGTTTTCCTGGTTTCTTCCACAAACATGAAGCGTCGGAGCCCAGGGTCCGCTTTCTTACTTTTTCTTGTTCACTTCGCACGCTCTTCGGCTACCTTAGTATTCAGATCATTGGCACGTATAGAAGAGGGTTTGCCTCTTCTGCCATCTGCCAGGACCATTAGGCGGGAGTGACACAATCAGATATTCTATACGTAATTTCCAGTTTCTAGTCCCATATTATCTTACCAAGTAACTTAATATAATTTGGAAGTCGTTGGAAAATGTCAGAAGCTCCATAAATAGGGCATCATCGAAATCGATCGAAACCGAACCTTATTTATTCAGGGTTCTGAACCGAGCTACTTCAAATCTAAAGTTCACGTAATCCCATATTAAAGTCGTCCAATAAAATATA
Organism: Plodia interpunctella; assembly: GCF_027563975.2. Taxonomy (NCBI): domain Eukaryota; kingdom Metazoa; phylum Arthropoda; class Insecta; order Lepidoptera; family Pyralidae; genus Plodia; species Plodia interpunctella. The sequence goes on from NC_071303.1 coordinate 7,249,200, forward strand.
CATACAAATACATAAATAATGTATATCATGTATCCTCAGGATTTACTAAAAACAACTTCTTCTTCATTAAATTTTAATAACGTATCTTGATTGTACGAGTATCACGGGATTTGGCATGATTTTGGCAAGAGTACACGTCAATTAGATGCGGCTTTGAAAGTGATCTAGTTTCTTGGGGTATCAACATATTGATATAAGGATATAAGGATTTTATGGTGAATGTTGATTGACAGTCAGAGTTTGGATATCACAATTCGTCAAAATTGATCACTCAAATAAATGTAATCACGATATAAGTATATGCTAAATGGAATATTCGCATTGTCTCAGGTCTGGTGCAGATACTGCACTGAACATTATCTTGGATTGCTATTTATGTTTGAGCGCGAGCTCGTCGATGTGCACTAAATAGAACCTACAGATCTATAGTTATTCAGGTATTCACTATTGTCTATTCTGGAGATAGACAATAGCTGCATCCACTGCGTTTCTTAGAAGAATCAGGTGTTTGTCTTCCAAGAATAGTCTCACGGATAAAGTCCGCAAACATTCAGTTTGAAAATTGGAATTGGTTACATGGAAAAAGAAGAAACACAAATTTTGGCACTGCTCGTGGCCACTCGGTTTATAAATATTGCAATGTGGAGACATTAAGTTACATCGGATAGCAATAAGATTGCAATAAGAGTAAATATACTTTTAATTATGTAATTCCAAACTTCACGAAACTTCTATGTCTGTAGTTGTATTCTGTTTTAAACAAGTTTATTTGTTAGACAAATTAAAAAGCCCCCGACTTTCAATATTCATTTCGCTACAACTTTTGAACGGATCAACCGATTTTGATCAAACATATCTAAGAACCACAAAAAAATTAGCTATCAAATAAAAAATCAAAGGCATCCAAATAGATTCACCCGTTGATGAGTTACAGTGCCACGTGCACATAGACAGACACACTTAGCGATCAAACTTATATATAACACCCCTCTTTTTGCGTCAGGGGTTAAAAATAGTACACTGGAGTGTAAACTAACGACATGTTAAGAAGAAGAATTTTAGTACGTACTCGTACTTACTTTGTATTCATCGAATTTGAGAACGAATTCGAGGATCTCCGCGAACTGTTTCACCAGGGCTTGCTGCTGCTCCAGATGCTGTGTGGGGCTCATGGAGCCTCCCACCAACGAACCCAGCAGACGGGGTACCACCTGGTGACAAAAAATACTCGTTACTTTTGAGGTACATACATTTTTACAGGCTCTTATTTAGTTTCGTCCATCTTGATTTTTGATTGTATGTCACATAAAATCAGCGAGTTACATTTCAATTACTTCCGCTTACAAAGTTGCTTACAAAGTTGAAAACGTGGTCCATTAATCTCAGAAGTTAAATTTACCTCGAACCGCATTCATTTATTTGCAAGCCTGGTTGACATCCCACTTAATTGCTGCTCTGTGGAAACAAGAGCATTGGAAAAGGTCCAATAATGTTACGGATTGCAGGATATTCCTTGGGGACGACATTGATTATTTAATATTGACAGTTGCTTCTTTTGTGACGCAATAACAGACAAGCGTAATGCAATAAACAGTCTCAGCTGCTTATGCGATTGTTAATCTTAACAATGGACCTGCTAATGTCATGTATTATTGCTTTACATATCAAATTAGGTAACAGATCAGAAGTTTAAACGTAAATAACACTCGTAGTTTAGAAAAATAAACACAACACATAATACCTTTGGATATGAATTCAAATTTAAAACTCTTTTTTAAAACTTAGGTAAATAGATCACTAGTGACGTCATAAATTTACTTAAAAATAAGTCTACTGTCGACTTCCAAAGCGCAGGTGGAGAAGAAGCGGCGTAACTTCGCCGCAATCTTTTCGATAAATAATGTAAATATAACGATGATTAAGCAAAATCTGCTAATGTAAAATGTCTTTTACAGTATAGTTTGTGAAATATGAATACCGTGCGCCGTTTTAAAACAATACAAGGAAGCAATCCGCCATTTTGCATCGGCCGGGAAAGCAATTACTTCGGTACTAGCAAGTACAGTTTCCATGTCAGGTTACTCTGGACCTCAATGCGGCGGTAATAACGGCGAATTTAAAATGAATTTGGGTAGGTCGATGTGCTGTTGACTGTACTGACTGTTCCTGTTTATAAAACAAGGTGAATGTTACTGTTGCTACTCGTATTGCTGCCAGAGGTATCATAATTTCCGAAGTTCATATTAAAAGTGTGACAGATAGTAAATATTTTACAGATTTAAACCGTAAAGAAGTTCAATGGGAGGAGGTAAGTAAAGTCAAAGAAAGTTTCCTATATTCGTTTAAAACTAACGATATGGCGACGACGTTAAAATATTCATAAAAAATATTTAGTTCGATATTGGCAGAGAAGGAGTCCCGATAAAAAATTAGGAGACTCAAATTATCTACGTAAAATATTAATATGTTTTTAATAATATTTTTTTTTACATATTTAAAATTCAAAATATAAAACCTTATACAAATATACCGATTTTGTGTAAGGTGTTATATTTTGAATTTTAAATATGTAAAAAAAAAACAATTACAAACAGAATACAAATTAATTTATAGTTTCCAGGTCGCAGGACGTCACACACAAGGAATTGGGGTAAAATAATGGTGACGTCAACACGCTAAAAACGCTTAACATTCCATCAATGTCACCCTATTACATATTATATTAACCAAAACTATTAAGGTAGGAATTTTGAATAAGAGTCTTACGAAATAATGATAAAAAACGACTCCAAGAACGAACTAACAAGAATGGCATTCTAAAAATTTTATATACTAAAATAATGGATAACCAAAAATATTTTTTTCATCTGATCAAATTAGCAGTTATGTCAAACCGAGTATAATTTGACAAACTACCCATTCATTTTCCTGTAAAAGTAAAGACTACTAACTTTTTACCGCGGATACGCTCGCGTGAATTTTCAAGGCGAACCGTACTTTTCGTAATTTTTTCCAGGATGAAAGGTACTTCTGTCTGTGTATTTTTAACTACTTATAACAATGCAAAATTTGAAGAATTCTAATATAACAAACTCACTTTCGCAATTTAAACCTTATTAACCAACGAATCCTGTATAGTTAATAGTTTCATTATAAACTAGGTCATATTACCAAAGTCATATTACCTACCTTCGAAAATACAGTAGGTTTTTTAATAATTCTATTTGCTGGTTTCCAAGATGCATACTGTAGTTTTGAAAATTTTAAAACATTCGCTGCACAATGAATCTAATACAAGCGCAATAAAAAATAATAATAGGCGAATAGGACTTGAAGGAATTAATATATATTGTAAGAGGGGTAAACTAAATAGGGGAGATATTTAACTTAAACCCACGATAAAACAACAGACATTTATTAGGACAAAGAAATTATTTAACAATGTGTAATATGAATGTAAGTTACGAAAAGGGGATACAACAATTTATCAAGATAGGGAGTCTTAGAGTTTTCGCATACAATCGCCCGCTATGCAGTTCGCTAGCGAACCAACACATCAGTCGATCATACGCGGGCAGCCTATGTTGAGCGCACGAACGGGCAAGTAAGTGACCGACCTAAGTCGATGCGAGAACCGTCCCGATTGCACGCCAACGCAGACTGGCGAGCTACGCGCAGAATTTCTATTTATATGCGCGTGGCTACTCGGCGACGTGTGCGGCGGGGCGGTGGTGTCTCACTGGCGGCGCGCTGCTGGTCAACCGGCTCGCTGACGTCATTGAGGCGGGCTTGTTGTGTTACAGTCTCCCCCTCTGGTCCTGTAGGCGGCCCGACACGAGGACCAGTTGCTGTTTCGGCTGTAGTGGCTTGCTTTCTCGGGCGGCCCCGTCTGCGCAAAGGTCTTTCAGGATTAGGTAAAGGAGAGGCTGAGCCTTGATAGGGGCTCAGCGCAGAAGCATGATAAATACCCAGAGGTTTACGTTCTGTTGGTTGAGCGACTTCATAAGAACAGGGCCCATTTTGACGCAGAATGACGTATGGACCATCCCTTCGCGGTGCGAACTTTGCAGATTGGTAGCGCGCTGCGTTGCTCAGGAAGTTGGTAGCCACCATCACCAAGTCACCAGGCTGGTACGCAGGGGCTGGTCGCCGATGTTCATCGGTGAACTTCTTTCTTCGTTCTTCCTGGTTTTCTTGTACTTCTCTGGCTTTTCTTAACACATCTATTAACAGAATTAGTTTAGGTGTTATTTCGGGAACGAAGTTTTCATTTAAAGCTATTTGGCGGACATCGTGAGTGATATCATCTGTTGTTCTTAATTCCCTACCGAAGGTAAGGTATGCGGGTGTATGTCCGGTACTAAGACAGTTTGCCGTGTTCATGGCAAAACGTATGTTAGGAAGTTTCTCTGCCCATGAGCGATGATCATCTTCAACAAGAATTGCAAGCTGTGTCTTTAAATCTCGATTCCGTCTCTCGACTGGGTTTGTCTCTGGATGGTAAACTGGTATGAATGCATGGTTGATATCGAGACAAAAGGTTAGTTTTTGCATTACAGAGCTAACGAATTGTGTTCCATTATCACTAATTAGTCGTCGTGGTATTCCGTAACGCAGGAATATTTCATTTAGCAGCACCGTGGCACAAGCGTCGGCCGTTGCCTGTTCTAAGGCAAATAGTTCCACCCATCGAGTAGCAAAATCTTCAACAATGAAAATCCAAGTCATATTGTCTGTAGTAGGTGGGAGTGGTCCAAATAGGTCGAAAGATAGTGTCTCAAATCTTTGGTTCATAGGAGTGGTTTGTAATAAACCGGCAGGTTTCAGATTGCTTGGTTTATACCGTAAACATTTGATGCAGTTTTTAACATGTTTCTCTATTTCCTTTCTCATTCCTTTCCAGTAATATCTTGCAGATATACGTTGAAAAGTTTTCTCCGCTCCATAATGACCAGCTGTCGGATGGTCGTGGTAATGTTTTAATATAGCCGATGTTTCATGCTGAGGTATGACTAACTGGGCGGTGTCTTTATCATTGTCTTGTAGATAGCGATGTAACATGCCGCTATTCACAAAATATCCCTTGTTAGACCAATATATTCCATCTTCATCTTGTTTGGGTTTTTCAAGCGCGTCCAGGATTTTCTTTAGCTCGGGATCTTTCCGTTGTTCCAGCCTTATATCTGCTCCCGATCGCCGAGGTAAGTCAACAGAGACCACGCAGACCTGCACATTTTCAACTTCTTCAGAGCACGGAGGTCTGGACAGGCTATCGGCGACAACATTGGTTTTTCCTGGCACATATTCTATTTTCAGGTTATAAGGCTGAAGTTGTAAGGCCCATCGTGCCAGTCGCCCTGTAGGAGACTTGATGGACATTAACCATCTCAGAGCTTGATGGTCAGTCGCTACCACCAGCGAAGATCCTTCTATGTAGCCTCTAAATTTTGATATCGCCCATACTACTGCCAATGCTTCTCGTTCAGTAGTAGAATAGTTTCTCTCCGCCTTGGTCAGCAGTCTACTGGCGTATTCTACCGGGTGTTCTTCTGGTCCCTCCCCCTGGACCAGAACAGCCCCAATGGCATAAGCGCTGGCATCTGTTTTCACTACAAAAGGTTTAGTGATATCTGCTTGTTGTAGAATAGGCGCACTTGTTAGACGTTCCTTTAATTCAGTAAAAGCGTTCTCTTGTTCAGCGTTCCATACCCAGGCTGCATCCTTTTTCGTCAGTTGAGTGAGAGGATAAGCAATTTTCGCGAAGTTTGCTACAAATCGGCGATACCATGAACAAGTTTGTAGAAACGACTGCACTTGTCGCACGTTCTTTGGTGGTGGTAATTCTGTTATGGCTGATATTTTTGTCGGGTCAGTGCTTAAGCCATTTTCCGTAATTATATGTCCAAGGTATGTGATTTGGTTCTGACAAAACCGACATTTCTTCCTATTGACGACGACATTATGTTCTTTCAGAAGCTGAAACAGGGCGTTGAGATCTTGCATATGTTGATCAAAGAAGGGTGACAGAAGAATTATGTCATCGAGATAAGCAAGTAAATTTACTCCATCTAATTGTAGTTTTAATCTGTCGATAAACCTTTGAAACGTAGCGGGAGCATTGCGCAATCCGAAAGGCATTCTTTTAAATTCGTAAAGGCCAAACGGAGTCACGAAGGCAGTCTTCTCCTGATCTTCATCTCTTAATTTAATCTGCCAGTATCCCGCCTTTAAATCTAAGGACGACATGTATGGAGTAGGTTTGGCTTCATGCAGCAAATCATCGATTCTGGGTAATGGGTATGCATCTGCTACAGTTACACTATTTAACTGGCGATAATCTACGCACACTCTTACTTCTCCATTCTTCTTGGGGACCATCACAACTGGTGCCGCCCACGGGGATTTTGATGGCGTGATAATACCTTCATCCAGCATTTGCTCGATCTCTTTGCGCAAAATCTCCTTGCGTTGAGCTGATAGTCGATATGGTGCTGTTGCTATTGGTCTGTGATCTCCTGTGTTAATGCTATGCTCGACTAAACTGGCTGGCTGTCCGTTGGGAGTGAAAACGGCTGTATGTTTTTGCAGAAGGTCGTTTAACTTCATGTTTTGGTCTTCAGTAAGACTTCTCATACCTTCTACCCCAACCATAGCAAGGTCAATGCTCGGACCAAACATATTTCTACTACGTGGTGATAATTCTACTTCGGCGTTATTAATATTCATCTGTGCATCTCGAAATAGCGATCCGACGAATCTTGGCGAGTACCCATTGAGTGTAGCAGACGATCTTGGTGGTGTACTCGGAGGAGTAGAGTTGATTAGGAAAAGAGGTCCATATGAGTCAGCCATGGCGGTTTCCTCTTCCGGGATTTTCGTCGGGGATGGAGTCATTATCATGGGGCTCACCATCTTTTCTAATGATGTCATCTCAGCGAGTTTTGACAACACGGATTCAGTTGAGTTCACATCTGCTTCTACGGTAGATACTGCTGCAACATCCTCATCCTCATTTAGGAGGTTATATTTCTTTCCAGGGTTTTCTAAAAAGTGAAATAGTAACTGTGGCAGGTTTAGCACAATGTTTGCATCTTGGATAAAATCAACTCCTAAGAGTGTTCTATTGTCTGCTGACTCGGGAAGTACAATAAAGGTGGTGTCAATGGTGCGCCCTTCCAAAGTTACCGGAACCGTTGCCCGCCGTATCTTTTGTCGCCTTCGCAACCCATCTGCTAGTGTGATGTTGGCTGTTTCGAGCATGAACTTGACGCCGTTCTTCTCTAGCACTCGATGCAGAGTTGTCGATGCAACACTTAATTTAGCTCCGGAGTCTAGATGTGCTCGTCCTTGAATACCACAAATGCTGATATTGACTGTAGGTCGCAGTCTCGATATTGCAACCAGGCTGGGATTTACTGCATAAAATCCGACATCGACGGCTCCAACCTTGTTCTTGTTACAGGTCTGGCAACGACTTCTCACGACTCCTGGTGCACCACATCCGTAACACGTTATTTTATTGAGCGGCTTATTAGAAGAACTAGCTGTCGGTTCTTGCTTAGACGTCGTCGTTTCTGATGAAGTTTCTTTGGTTGCTTCCTTCTTACGGCAGACATTCTCCAAGTGACCATATGATCGGCAATATGTGCATCTAGGCCTCTTCCCTGTTTGCGGTGCAGTAAAATTTGGCTTGCCTCTTGACCGTTCAGAGAGAGTTTCTTCGACCTGCCGAGCTTTCACCAAAAACTCGTCAAATGAGTTGACCGAATCCCTAGGAATACGGTCTCTTATGACAATGTGCAGGGATGTATATAGAAGGTCTAGGCATTGCGATGAAGTAAGGCTTGGCTTCGGCAATTCGGACATAAGGGCTCTCTTCTTGGCAACGAAGAACTCTATGCCTCTTGGGTTCTCCTGCTTCACGCTGACGATTTCCTCATACACCTTATACGCTGGCCGTTTCGGTGCAAACGTTGTGCGAATCAATGCTATAGCCTCTGTCCAAGAGGTAATATCGTCTTTAACTCCAAGCCACCATACAGCGGCCTCTCCTACTAATAGGAGTGTAAGTCCTTCAATGGCGCTTTGGTCAGATATGGACTCGATTTTCTTGTAGGTGCTTATCGTAGAAAGAAAAGCTTCGACTGTAGCAGCATCACGAGTACCATCATAACGGGCAGTGGACGATGCGAAGCTACCACCCTTAGGGCTACTTGTAAGATCATTTCTAGTAGCTAAAACCCCAAGGAGTTCACGGAACTGTCCGTCGGAAAAGCTTACGTTAGCCATATTAGAAATAAGACGAGGACTTCGTCTTGGTAAAATATTATAAAAGTTTTTATCAATTTTGGAAACAAAAGTATCTATGTGGGTAGTTAAATAAATAATGTGTGCAAAATATATTTACACAAAGTAATAAAAGAAAGAAAGTAAATAAGACTAAAAGAAAGTACTTATATCGGAGGAATAGAAAAGAGAAAAAAAAAATTACAATAGGGTAGAGGAAAAAAAGTGACAACAAAGTCAAGCCCCAGTTGGGACGCCAGATGTAAGAGGGGTAAACTAAATAGGGGAGATATTTAACTTAAACCCACGATAAAACAACAGACATTTATTAGGACAAAGAAATTATTTAACAATGTGTAATATGAATGTAAGTTACGAAAAGGGGATACAACAATTTATCAAGATAGGGAGTCTTAGAGTTTTCGCATACAATCGCCCGCTATGCAGTTCGCTAGCGAACCAACACATCAGTCGATCATACGCGGGCAGCCTATGTTGAGCGCACGAACGGGCAAGTAAGTGACCGACCTAAGTCGATGCGAGAACCGTCCCGATTGCACGCCAACGCAGACTGGCGAGCTACGCGCAGAATTTCTATTTATATGCGCGTGGCTACTCGGCGACGTGTGCGGCGGGGCGGTGGTGTCTCACTGGCGGCGCGCTGCTGGTCAACCGGCTCGCTGACGTCATTGAGGCGGGCTTGTTGTGTTACAATATATATATATATATATATATATATATATATATATATATATATATATATATATATATATATATATATATATATATATATATAAACCGTATTATGAAAATGTATTCAGCAGTTCAGCACGACTACAAATTCAGCGAACCGCCACCAGTCGCCACGCGAATGCCACATAATGTTGGGATTTATTTCTTACGATGTTCCTATACTTAAATTTTATGGTCATTGCGCTACACTGGTACATTATGGTCTATTGGATAAGAAATATTACTGTACTGATATTAGTTGCAGTGATATTTCTTCCCCGTACTGATATAATATTTATTATTATGATACCATAATAATAAATATTATTATTTAATTAAAAGCATAAAGTGTATAATTAAAAACAGAAACTGTCTATTCGACTGAAGGAAAAAAAAATTCAAAAGCCGCAATTTTGGATCTTAAAAAAGCTGTTTCTGCCGTCATAGGTACAGACATCGACTCGTCGTCTCCAAATTTCAAGATACTAATAAAAAACAAATTCATTTCACGGATTAATTATTTCAATTTTTTGACGATGTGATTACTTTTAACAAAAGACTTTGGGTACTCTTTGTGGGCCAATATAATCTATCTGAAGGCTTGCGACCCTATTCCAGATTGCCATAAAACCTGTCCGAGAATAAACTGGACAATTTCAAAATACCTAACTGGTGTATGTTTTCATTTTTTAAATTATGTTGTGACTTGTGGCTTGTTGTTATGAGGTTACGATTAGCGGCTTTCCGTGTCGCGGGGAATTTTTATTTATCGCTAAGTTAATCTATTCTGAATGGAAGGAAATTAAATATAGCGACTTATACTCGCGTGAATATTATTTCTCATTTGATTGTAATAAAAAACGCACGTAGGTAAGCGTAAAAAATGTACTCGTCTCTTTTTTATCTTACTGCTTTCTCTGTATGAGTTTTCTTTGTGTAATAAAGACTACAAACAAAACAAAAAAACCAGAATCTCGAAAAAATCATTAAATGTCTAAAATTGATTTAAGTCTTATTCGTAAAAGCCTGAAAACGCCAAAAATAATGTTCGGTGTGATCTAAAATTAAATTTGATCGTCACCAAAACTAAATATAAAAAGGTTCTAAGTACTTATGAAATAAAATTTCGTATAATTCGGTGAATCATACAAATTGTGAAGTCAGAAACCTGTGAATCACAGGATGAAACGTTCCGTCTGTTCGTAGGTATCTTTTTGTGTTGGAGTTTATTTGATGAACGTAGGTACTTCAACGACGGATGATGTAACTGTAACTATAACAAAAATTACAAAAATATGTATGTGTGTTTTGCTTTTAACTCTACAGTGATTATTTCATTTACTTATTTAGTCAACTTGAACCCACTTGCTTCATGAAAAAAAAAAGTCAACAAAGGAAACCAATATAGGTAATATTAACAAATCGTTACTAGAAGATTACGAATTTGTCAGCGCAACAATGGAATCTATTTATAGTAGTCTATCATTGTGAGGGATCAGTAACTCGCTGCTAGGAACACAACGGATGGAGTATTTATTATGTATAATCATTAAGATATGACAAACTTTTATTTAATTTCATCTGTCCCGATGTTTTGTTTGTCTATAATTATAACTTGCAAATATTTATGATAAGCATGACCTGATACTTAGGGTCGGCTCCCTACGAGGGAACCCCTCAACAGTTTACTGCACGGACATAATATTTTTGTCAAATTGACAACAATAAAAGCTTGTGTCAAGAATGTCATTTTTGTAAAAAACTTATTACAAAAATCTTTACCTGGTTTCTACTTGACTCATAATTTCACCGATTGTGTGGCTGTCTCATTGAAATTGTGGACGAATTGAAATACTTCTTGCAGGGGTGACCTTGGCAAGGCAAAGTTAAGCAGACGAGGGCTGAACTCACGGTTTGTTCACACTTTTCTCGAGATCGTTAACCCAGAGTCTGTATTGATTTTGTAGATTAGTATTTCTTCTCGAGTTTTTAAGCACGCTCAATACCTATACATATTTCACTTGCTCACTTTTATTTATTAAATAATAAATAAAGTCATAAATCTTATCATAACTTTATGAAGTTTTAGTTTTTACTAAAGCCTCGGTTTTTGGATTTAACATATCCATAATAGTGTCCGATTCTACTCAAATATTGTACATTTCTGTGCAGAAAATAGGTAACTGATTGTTCCTTTGGCATTGTATCTTCTTTCGGACAACCAAACCATATACTCGATATGTATGTAGTGCCAATAAAATCTTAAAAGTTAATCCATTTACGAAACAGCCTCCTCATAAGGCGCGGGACATACTAGGCGTTAATTTATGAGCCGCATGTAGCCATGTAGCATGTAACTTCGACCGTTAACTTGTTAGTGCCTTGTTTAATGTTTGAATCAACTGTATAATATACACAGACCGAAGAGATTATTACATACAACTGTGAAATGTACATATCCTGATGATACTTTCATCAAATCTAATCGGTTTAAACTGTGGTATAGGTAGTATGTTAAACGTAATACTAAAAATCAAATGCTATTTTAGTTGTTTTCGACTAGTAAGACTTAAGAGAACAATAAAAAAATTACAGTCGTATATTAATTGTACATCTGAAGTTGTCGTAAACAACGCAACGTACCATTTTGGTCAGAGTTACAGTACCTACTTATCACATCTTTATTCATTACTCGTTTAGTTGACCGCTGTCAAAACATGATGGTCAGAACTACAGATACATATAAAATAACATTATATTTAACACCTTCCGCGGTGCGTAGCGTTGGTCAATATATGGCAGTTTATAGTGGACGATAAACTTAATATACAATTAAGAGCTCACGCGATCAGTTCTAATTAAATTAGTGGCGGTTATCGTTCAATTGCGAGATTTGAGTTGGAAATTAGACAGATGCTAGCAAGTGTCCCGCTTCGTATTTATTTATAGTATGGCACGACTTGACGAAAGATGATATTACAATGTATTATGTGCTCATCGACATGTTCACTTACTCAGGAATACTTTGAAGGATATTCAGGCAGGCGGATATATAAATAGTATTAGTGTATTCTCTATCGAGTACTATCTATCGTTTCTAATATATTCTCACGACCATAACACCGAAGCGCAGCTAGTTATAGCCTACCTTTCGACTTGTTGCTTGACTTAACTGAATAAGATAATAAAATAGAATTGTCGAGACTTTGTCTCCACAGAAACAGCTATCTCACCAAGGACAACGAACTCCCAGCGTCAAACTTTATCTCGTGCTATCAAATTTAAAATTTATAGGACACGAGCATATTAACAAAAGAAAATATTCCATTTCATCACAGATTTTTATAGGTTTTACATCATTTTAGTGACTCGGTACAATCTGTAGTAAAAGTTACAGTTTGTCTATCATTCATTTCTAATTAAATCGATAAACAAACCGGAAACATGTCTTTTCTCTCGCATTCGTTTCAAGTGCCTGGACAAAAGAGCTGATCTCGGTATTTTTGTGAAATGTTTCAGTGGAAATATTTAAAAAAAAGAACATTTTTTGTAGACCTAGCTTGATCCATTTTTGCCGTTTCTTGCCTGCGTTTCTTATTCGTTTATGTAAGCAAGCACCTTTCAAATCTCAATGAAATTGTTAGTTGTTTTGCAAAACGCGACTACTAATATTATAAATTCTAAAGTATAAGTTGTTTGTTACCTCTTCACGCTCTATCTACTCAACCAATCTTGTTGAAATTTTGCATACATGTAGTTTGATATTTGGAGAAAGACATAGGGGAAAGACATAGGATACCTTAACTATTCCCGTGGGAAATTTACGCAGTGAAGCCGCGGGCACAAAGCTAATAGTTTATAAAATAACTGCTTGAAAAATGTTTCATAAGCGCCGGATATTAACTAATCAAGCAGATAATCGCTGCAATTTTATCACACTTGTATCTTTTGTTGAGTACAATCAGACTTTATTAGGAAGCGGTAAAATAGGGGTTATTAAATTAACTACTACTGATATATCGCATGTGTTAGCAATTACTGCTATAAGTTTAATTATATACTTGATATCTGAGGAGGAAAGACAACAGAAAGTGCATTCTTCCGCGAGTGCAATGTCCTGCATGCACCATTAAGTTTTGCTCCACGGTGCATCTTATACCGTATGGCTAGTTTACACGAGTTAAGTTGCTAGATTGATGTTATATCCACATACATTTACCCAAATCCTTATATTTTCTTCGGCGGACCGAAGGTTCTTGGAGAAAAAATATGCTAACCTTTTTCGTTACATAAGTTACCTGGAATAAATCCCAAAGGAAACTCTTCTATCTAACAAATATTAAACCACCCGAAATTCGCTAATTAATTATTATCTTAATGAGCGACCTCGAGGAGTCACCTCACTCCAGAAACTTCCACTTGTTAGTTCATCACTATACACCGGCCTCTCCCGAGACAATTCAAATTCAGACATTGGCCTCTCCCGAGACAATTCACATTCACATTACACAGTTCATCTCCATCTCCATGTTAGACGACCTCGGTGACGCATTGGTAAAGTTCTTGCCACTGAACCGAGAGGTCCCGGGTTCGATCCCCAGTCGGGTCATGATCGAAAATGACCTTTTTCTGATTGACCCGGGTCTTGGATGTTTATCTATATTATGTACTTGTTATAAAATATAGTATCCCATAACACAAGTCTCGAACTTACTTTGGGGCTAGCTCAATCTGTGTGATTTGTCCTAATATATTTATTTATTATTTATCTACCTGCTGCCACGTCCTGCTAAGTGACACCTCCTTCGTATTCTTCTGAATATTAAAAATATTTATATTATATATTCATATTTTTTCTCCTTCGTATTCTTCTGAATATTAAAAAGGCTGACAATAAAGGAATTCGATGAAACTACAATTTTTCTTCATCGAAAATTAGAGAACGACTAGGTAAATAAATAGTTTGTTTTCGTAGCGTTGTGCAGTTGCATTAGAATGTTCGCGCCTAGTACTTGACTGTTTCCTGTATTCCAATTTAAAGTAAACAAAACGGTGTTCTGTTTTTAAACGGCCAGTATTTACAGGTAGGTAGGTAGGCCAACGATTGTTTCCGTTATCCGACTATCCCGATACAACACCACATGTTTGAGCTTGGCGACTATAGTCGAATGATTACAAAGTCGCCCTCCGCCGCTGACTGTTTCTAAGCTTTTCTCTTTTAAACCATCCTGTGAAAATCCAGGTCAAGTCGCTAGTTATGTTTACAATCAAAGTATATTAATGTTAACTTGGTATAATAACGTATATAAATAACTTAAGTGCCGGTAAGTATTTAATTTAATGTTATTTTAAATAGAATTTAAGACTAGGGAACCCCTAGGCATAGTATAAGGTTTTATCGCAATAAAAATATGAAATTGGGTTACCACGATAATAGTTGGTGGTACCTTACCTACAATCTCATTATTTCCCATTGAGGACATTACATGCTGTTGATTATAAATAGTTATTTAGTTTGGATGAATTTACAGTTAATTTATAAAATAATTGTTTACTTTAAGCACGGTAGTTATATACGCGTTCTTTCTTTATTTCACTGCTTTCTTTGTATTTTGTGTTTTTATTCAATAAAGAGTTTACAAATAAACAAACAAATATAATAACCATGACGTTTGTTATAACTTACTATTAACAACGTTATTTCATGTGCTATTTTAATTTATTCCTACGAACACTACTCGTATCATCTGTCCACAAGAAATAGATGACCTCATTAATTTGCCACTTCGATCATCATGTCTTTTCACTTCGATCCCTATGTTGTCTGTGTTGTTCGTATAAATATTCAATCAAATATAATTGTTGTATGCATGTCTGCAATCTTGTACTGTTGAAATGTTTAAAAAAAATGGGAGATGTAATTTTTTGAATACTTTTGGTTCATGATATTCTGCATGATATTGGTAAAAATAATTACATTTATTGTGAAAGTGTAGAAGAGGCAGCCAGATTTTTGCGTTTATATTAGAATGAAAGTAACAATGTTACCTGCGATAATGTAACGATTACACGCGATAGTGGGATATAGAACCTATAATAACTACATCACATTTAAATAGATATTATAGAACATACATGAATTTTAACAAAACATCGTCGTTACTATACTAGCCAGAGCATTCCCGGCCTGGATTTCCATAACTGAGCACGCGGAGAAATCAGGTCAATTGGTTAGACATTCAGCGCGAATCTACGCGAAATGCAGATTAGTTTATAATAGAGACTATCCTGAAGCGAATTGGAGTTGCATTGCGAGAATTCTTCAATTTATAATACTCTCGCTGCAGGCTTATTTCTTATTCATGTTATAGAAATTGTCTGAAATTTTTGTAGATCTATAACACCTATAGGATTGTGTTGTTATAAGCTTTTATTTAACTCGCAATGTATGTATTACGTGTATGTATGTTTAACTATGTTTGTTTCGGTGGAATTTTATAACTTAAATCTAAAACGGATTGAGCTGAAATTTTGTAATAAACGTTTAGACGACAATACATTATTATGATATGTATGACCCACAAATATCTATTTATATGAACTATATAAATCTGTGGTATGACCAGATGGTGTACCCAGGATGGGCTATCGATGAGTAAAAACTTCAACGGTTTACTGCACGGCAATTATTACTACATGCCGGATGCAATAAGATCTCGCTGAACAATAAAAACTTGGATAAAAATAACATTTTTGTAACACATTTATTAGAATGATCATTGGTCTCTAGTTAAATAATATCGAACCGCCAGCAATATCTCTCAACAGAACCACGTCACAGTCACAATAATTGAGAGATAACTATACCATCCCACGTTTATCTCGATACGTGTCACAATCATCCAATCAAACACTCACTCAGCACGAGAATTTAAATAACATTGCATCCTTTGTAATGCGTCTATCATATGAGCAAATTCCTGGTTTCATCCTTAGTCATAAAGCATGGAGCCCAAGGTACGCTTTCCCACTTTTTCTTCTCGACTTCGATCGGCATACTTAATTCTCAGAATATTCGGTACGAAAATTGACTTTAATATCATCAAGTCACCACTTCTTGGGCTTCCTTCTTCTGCCAGGGACAGGCTGTCTGGCTATGCCCAGACAGTTGTTCCCTACGTAATATTTATTCTTTGTAATGGCCCATTGTTTAGGATCATTGCATCTTGATCTAACACCTCCGAATTGACTTCGGTTGATATAATGATAAGTGATTTTTGAAGCCAGTCAGAATCGAAACCTCTTAGCTTAATATCTCTTTCTCCTTCCAACATTGCGGATGGAACATCCATGAACTATGTTGTCCTATAATTCTGTCGTTCATGACCGAAAATATTTTTCCATGGGTTTTCTCACGGAACAATTTTGATATGAGAGTTTTGACTTGTCAAAGTATCATCTTAGTTCATAATTATAGCATTACCTATTCTCCCAACCGCAGCTAGAACAACAAGCTATTATATATAATCTCAAGCCTCGATCAAACATCATTGCTATACAAACAAAAGCGAATAAACTTCATACAAATTGGGAACAGACCATATACGTTTGGTCGCTGACGCATTCTATCGCGTTTATATTGTCGGAGGCAGACAGCGTGAAGCATTCAAAATTGCTGCAGAATTACGTGGTACTTTGATTGAGAACCGCTTATGGCGCGAAAGGTACTTATGATTTTTATATTGTATAGTGGGTGAACCAAGCATGCGAGTTCTGAATATTACATATAGGCATACGTAATGTTCAGCAAACATCGAAGCCCATGGACACCAGTAACCAGCAGGCCTACCATCAACTTTTACAGCACTATTCCAATGCAATTCAGTTCAATTTACGAACCTAAAATGAATCGCATTCATTTTAGGTTCGTAAATAATAAATGATGCAGTTCAGTTTAGGTCGTAAAGTGGATCGCGTTTAGAGATGATAGTAAGCCCCCAGGTACGAGTTACTGATGCATTGCCGATTTGTTTTGGCACGGGTTGTTTTTCTTCCTACGTATATGGTAAGGTATAACTAGATATTGCCCGGGGCTTCGCTCCCGTGGGAATTTTGAGATAAAATATAGCCTATAGCAATATTGGATAATGTACCTTTCTAATGGTGAAAGATTTTTAAAATCGGTTCGGTAGTTTCGGAGATTACCCGCCTCAAACATACAAACTCACAAAGTCACAAACGCTTACCTCTTTATAATAATAGTTGGAAATACAGATGACAATATGATCATAAAATGTGCTGATATGAAGAATATGGCTGCATATCGCGTGTTATCGGCTTTGAGATACGGTATTTTGATATGCATGATTAATTATTCCCTAGGAAATAAGTTTCACGCCTTATTCGGTTATATGGACGATACATTTATAAGTAACGGGTATGTGATTCTGTTATAAAAATATTAGACCGGCACTAGAGACAGCAAATTAATCAGTATTCGAAGAAATCACTGTAAAATACATATATGATGTTACTATAAGTTTTGCTTTACATAAAGTACATTATTCTGCATTCTTGGATGAAAATGGGTTTGTTTCTTTAGCTCATAAATTATGCATATTAACGGAACTTAGTGTTGGTACGAACTTTTAAGTAAGTACGTTAAACGTTGACGTCAATCTGAAGTAAGACAAAAGAAGAAACAAAGACGAAACGTGAAGAAGACCTAGTGAAGTGGAAGACGTGAAGTAGAAGAACGGATACTTTCTTATTCAAACACGGGAGATTGTGTGTGTTAATTGTAGTAGGTACAGGGTCGCATACAAAACTGGTTAAGGGCAGCTGTAAGTACACCTGTATATTCCTGATATAAAAGGGTATAAAGTAACAGGTGTGCATCCAAATGTCTGTAATTGTAGTGACTGCTTCCAGTTCCAGTCCGGCGAGGTCTTTCATGCTTTGTGAGGTGTTCGAAATGAGCGACATTCCACGATGTCAAGACAAATGCAAGATGCATGCATGTCATGGCTAAGCATATATTCATATTCCTTTTATGTTTGCGCACCTGTCGATGGAGTAAAACTTGAATGTTATAAGTTTGATGAATAGCCTGTGTATTTGCCCGTTTTATTAACGTAATATAATGTATGTGAATAAGTTTATTAATTAAAATTTTAGGGTGGATTTCCAAGATAAAAACTGCCCTATAACGTAACGAAGCACAACATTTAAAAAAACAAATAAATAAAAAATTGTTTAAGTAATGTAATCTGAGGGAAGCAGTTATTTTGAAATTATAGATCTATTTGGGTACCTAAGTTTATCGATGTTTCTTAGAAACAAGTGCTTAACCGCTAGTAAACAATACAGGTTTCCCCACGATGGTTTCCTTCACCAGAAGTAAGCCACCAGCATTTAAAAACTACAAATATACCACTTTGTCATTTGGTTCTTAAGCATTACACTAGGTCCAAAATTCAAATTTGAGACAATGACGACCTCTGCTGTCTGTATCTAGACATCTTACAGGTGACCGAGACCGTGACAATGAATGACTTTGCAAATAACTTTTTAAATCAGGAATCAGGAGTATCTTGACGATCATTCCTTACTTCCATTTTCTTGAAAGATTATTTGACTTATATTTCGTGTATTTCTTATGCGAGTGTGTTAGGTACCTTAGTTATATAGAGAACAGTTACGTTTTTATCCGTTACGGGATAGACAGAACCAAGAGTAGTGAGAAAAATCGCGATAGCGCACTAATTGATGGAATTTAGGTTCAGTAGCCCTTTTCTCGATTGACTTTTACGCGATACGTGATTCTGTAAATAGACTCGTGTTTTTTTAATACACATGCATGACTTGATACGAACGATCTCAGAAAAGGGCAGAAGGTGCAACCTTTGTGTTCAAGGTGTGTACACACGCCAGCGCACACCCCCGTTAGGGTTTATTAATAAAAATACTGATTTACTGCGACCTTCGTCATCTAATTCAAGAGATGTAGGTACAATAAATTATATTCTATAACAACACCACATATATTTTTATAAGTTTATAATAATCTTGCATTGTCTGTAATTCTGTATCAGGGTAACTTTGTTTGATGGGGGATGGAAGTTTGCAATTCTATTTTGAAGCAGATATTTTCTACCAATGTTTTACTGAGTTTTTCATCCAAATGTGAGGCAATCATAGGTGCACCATAAAGTCACACATAACAAACCTATTACATGTGACGGAATCACCTCAATGGTTTACTGCGCGGAGGTGATATTTTAAATATTCTGGGTGAAGTAGAAGAAAATAATTAGCTTAGGCATTATAAGGTTTAATAGTGGGTAAAACTATATTTGGCTATCTAGCTAATTAGTGATGAATAGTCAACAAAACACATTTGATGCTTATTGTGATAACAGGCATTAAATTGCCAAGTAGTTATTTTAAAAATCAATATGATTGAATACAGATTTAATTATTGATGGAGAGATTTTCTGGGTCTATCAAGAGATTGGCTACATGTCAAAAAGGCTTTGTTTTTGATGATCTCTGTGGCTTAATGTTCATCATAGCAGACATTTATATTGCCTCCAATGTAATAGTCTGGCATGATGCCCATTAAGCTGACATAATATGGTGACTGAACATCAAACTTGGGACTCCCAGGTTTGATCTCCAGTCAGGTTAAGATGGAAAAATACCTAGTACCTATTGTTAAGTTAGTATCCCATAACACAAGTCTAGGCCTCACTTTGGGCCCAGTTAATCTGTGTGATTTATAACTATATTTATTTAATTCTATTTGTGAATCTATGTAACTTATTTGAATATAAGGAGACAAGACATACACATAACATAGACATACTTATGAGTTTGTAAGAAACCATTTTATTTCCTACTAATATAATTTATTTGTTGTTCAAAACTAAAAAAATATTTTTCATATACCTAACTACTGAATACTACTTTTGTATTCTGTGCTTCTAGCATACATATGAATATTAAATATATATTTATTTAAAAACATAATACGCCAGAAATAAAATAAAGGTTGAAACAAAGTGACTCACTCTTTGCAGCTGAAGGGAGTGGTTGTAGCACCTCAGTAGCTTGTCAACCAGAGGCTTCACTGCGCGCCAAGCACGCTCCTGAGGAATCCCCGACGGATCCGTTATAGCCTCCCTTATCTCCTTCCCTGCTCCTTTATAACACTGAATCTCTTCTAATATCCTTTCCGAATCCAATAATACCCTCTGCACTTCCTCGTAAATCTCGCGCTCTGTATCCGTCGGTGCTGCATTCTCAAAGTCCAGGAATATATCGTAACGAGGGGAAGAACAACAGTTCGAATCGTCGCGGGCTAAAAGACTCAGCAATTTACCCATTTTTAATATTTATACCAAGATTATTCTAAACTTATCGATAGCACACACTGCATTGCCTGGGATAGTCTGAATGAAATATACGGTATAATGTTCTTTTATGTACGTCTATGAAATAAAGTCAGGAACACGCACAAATTTTATATATTTTTGAAAAGATATAGATTATAAAATACGCCCAACAAAATAATTCACTCACAAAAAACAGCACCTTCCCGACTACGGCAGACGTAGAACTGTCATGTTCTAGTGATGCGTAGCGCACAATGCGGTTCGGTTACGTACCAATAAAATCAAATCGATCGATTTAAAAGGAGAGTGTGTAATGTAATCTAGTCTTTACTAGATGACTACCTTATAATGAATGTTTGTATATATATATGCCATGCCATCACCATGCTACGGTATTGAATGCACTACGTAAGTAATATTTTTTTACTAACCATTTCAGTTAATCCAAAAATTTTATATTTGTCATTTCATACACCATTCTAAAGTGTTTAAATCACTTTAAAATTACGAGTTTTCACTGCTGAAAACACGTTTGGAAAATTCCGCACAAGCCATTTGATTATTATAATTCTTTATTATTTTTTTTTAACAATGTCGATTTAAAATATTTTCGAATGTTATTATTGGTAATAGTGTCACAACACTTTTAAAGATGAAAATGTTACAACTATAAAAAAATATCAGGCTTTTTAATTTTAAATACATTTCTGAGAAATTCACTTTATACAACAAAATAAAAACAATAAAAAGCTGTAACATTGTAAAATTAAAGAAAAAAATGCAATGTAATAATCAGCGCCATCTATCGCCTAGTAGACGTACTAGTATGACATTAGTGACAATTTACTTTTCTCAAGCTGGCGCTAGATGGCAGTAATGAATTTAATTTTATTTTATCTGAAATGAAAGAAATTTGGGTGAATTGTTATTTATTAAAATTTTAAATCAATGTAAATGATAAGTGAAAATTGTAGTTAGTTATGAAAAACAGTTATGAAAATGGACTAAATGAAAAATGTAAATCCTATAACAACCAAGCAAAAGATAAAATGGAAAATAAGTATGGAAACAACCAACCCAGGCTTTATTTATTTATTACGATAAGTGTATAACATCGACACATTGCCATTAAACATATGATTTACAAATAAAATCCATTTCTATATTTACAAAATTCTTTCCCATCTTTATTACACGCCTAAATAATTTATTATTTATTCCTTTTCTTACGCTCGCCCGTGAGCAATATTGAGGTATCACTAGTTCTATCTTCTATCCCAGTAATGAGTGAGTGCTACATTATAAAGAAATAAGAGCATTGTATGTACTACCTATGCCTGCTTGTTTTCTCGAAAAACGTGGTCACGTATAGTATGTATAATAGGTACCCTAAATCTAGTCAAAAATATTTAAACAAAACAAAAATTACAATTCAAAATCCCTGCAAAATTCATAAAATTATTTGTCTGTCATGTCACTTCAATGCTTTATAACATTATTGACTTCCAAAGATGATTATTTTTGGAAGTAGGTAAATAATTAAATTTTAATAATAATATTTGAAACAGTTACTTATTTAGTTTTTTTCTTAACAAACTTTTTTTAGAGAGATTTTGGGTTATATACGCAACCACTTTATGTATGCGAAACGGCCGTGTAGACAATACCTACAATAATAACCTTAGGTATATGAATAAGAATCTATACAAATAAGATAGAAGCCCCTGTATAAAACGTTACCTACAGAAGTACAGATTAAAATAGCGACGTGGACAGAGAAAGATTACAATTAAATAAAGTTCACTCATAAGAAAAGATTCTCTACGAAACTTATCAAGAAATAACCCTTAGTGATCATTATATTTTTAAAGATCAGTCTAACATTCGATAAAATTTACAATTTTTAGTTTCTATAACCATTATAATATTTAAGGCTATGGCCGTGTGTCAGTCCGATGGGTCTTTCAAAACCTTAACTTAGTACAGTCGACTGCACATCAACCTTTTCAAATTAATTGTAATTCGCCGCTGCTACAGCACAGAAGTTCGTCCGTCAGGGTAATTTCATGTGTGGTTGACTGTACAATAGTCTTTAATTTTTGTTGTATTTTTATGTAGGCCTTAAAATAGGTTATTCCATTTTAATTACAATTTATTAAGTAGGTAAAATGCACTAAGTAGATATATTCGGTTGAGGTTTTGATCGACTAAATGCAGGCCTCGATCTTTTATTTTATTATTCGTGCATGTAGGTATGTACTTATATATAATTTACAAATGCTGTTACAAATTTTAACTGCAAGAAAATGCAGTAACGAAGTACACACGCCGATGTAGAAAAATCACATCTATCTGTTCATAAAACTGGTATATTTTTGTTGTATTGTGTTTGCGGTAAATCAATGGGTTAAGGCAAATAAAATAGTCATATGACAACATTGTTTACATTTAAAAAAGCAATCGTTCTTCGATTGCTTTTTTAAATTTATTAAGGTTAACTGAAAATTGAAAATAGTACCGTAACGTACGAGTAGAGTAAGTAGATAGGTACCAGAAATGGATTAACGCCCAAATTAGGAAAATATTAAATAAGTATTTTAAGCGGTCAACAGGTTTAAACTAGGGTTAAGACAAGTACTAAAATAATGAAAATGAACAAAAAGTAGACAGAAAAAGGAATAGAAATATTACATAGATAAAGATTACGACATTTTGTAGACAATAAGTACAAATAACATCTACCTAATGATCTAAAGTCGCTAAGTCTTATTTAATTGGTGTAAAGATCCGTCTTAAAACTACTTAATTAAAATTGTTGCTTCGTTCATGTCAACAAAGTTAACTACAAGTTAGGATACTAGTCGAATTATCACACTTTTTACGATTTATCATCGCACCACTTCAAAGACCTATGTTCGAATTTTCATTGGAGATAAAAAAAAATATTTAGGTATAGAAGAAATAGAGCGAAATAGTGTGTCGATGCAATTATTTTTTTCGAAAGAATTCTACATTTTGTTGTGGTGTTAAGATTTAAAAAAGTCAAAAGTGGGTAGTAATATTATGTAAACCTGTAGTTGTAGGCTTATGATTCAGATTCAATTCAAAAAATGGTTAACCGACCGAAGTGCATAGCACTTAGTAAACCTACCGTGTTTCAGTAATTCTGTAAAAAAACTACTAAGGAAGGAGTAGATCTCGGGGCACTTTCTGAATTTATGGCAGATCTCATTCTCATATCGTGATTTTGTGTCAACGATTTTCTCTCGCAATACAGCGAGGGAATGCCGCCAGCGTTATGGGCACATTTGCACTTTGTAATTAAATTTTCTATTTTGTGTCATTTTCGAAATATGCTGTTAATAACTATGGAGCCATAACCCACAAAAAAATTTTTAGTTTGGGTACCTTTCTCGTGCTGCGTGATAACATTGCAGTAAAATTCCCTATTAATGAGTATACTTAAAGAAAAAGGAAACTACTTTATAATTGCGACGACCATCTGATAAAATAAATGCAAAACGTAAAAAATGCGACTAATTTCATATTAAGTCTTCAAATCGGCCATTTTTAGGTATTGTTACTATGGTAGGGTATACTCCAGTATATTGAAAAGAAAATAAATCGTCAAGCATTAGTTAAAAGTAGTACTTATTGTACATATCTAAATCTATTAGGTAGTTATGATCAGATTCCATTATTTTTTTAATTCCATTTGTACGAAATTCCTTTTATATAAAGCGAGCAGAGATGTTTACGCCTAAAATTTTCCCGATTTTGGTCTCAAAAATATTTCTTATATCATTTTGGGAATAGACTGAGAAAATTTAGACCGTAAACCCATCTCTGTTTATGAAATCCTGAAGAAGCTGCAGTTTATAAAGTAAGGGATCTAAATTTAAGTTTATCTGAAATATTTAAGAGCAGAGACAAGGAGGAATTTCTCAATGAAGAGATCGGAGTCAAGGGCTGCAATGTGGGCGGCGCGGCCGACTAGAGCGCTGGCAGTGTGCGGCAGCGCGTGTTGGACGTCGTAGCGGACCACGGAGACTGTGGAGGCGCGCGCTGCCAGCGGGGACACCATGTTGTGTACCTGGAAAAACAAATTACCACGAGACGGATACAGAATGAGATAGGCCTGTAGGCCTATCTGGAGCTGGGCCTATCCGAGATGGTCTGATCTTTTCAAACGGTTTAACAAAAAGTGAAAAGAAAATGCATGTGGAGAAATTTAGGGGAGGCTTTTCCCATTCGGATTTGATTGTTGTTGTTGCACAGCTTTACGAACTTTTTGTAGAAAAATATATATCTGCCATTGCTTTTAGTTAAATTTCTCTAGTTAATTTATTTACCAACCTATCCCTCTTGACATGACATGACATCAAGCCAGCACTTGTGTTTGCCCATTCCGCCAGAGTCAGGCGGGAACGGCAAAGCCAGAAATTCGTTCCCTACGTAATTTGCCGGTCTTTATTTACTAACCATTTCCCTATAAGCCTGTCCCAGTAGCGACGTATCTTTCGCAGCAGCTTTGCACAGCTCAAGCCTCGCTGAATGCAGCGGCACGTATCTGTCCTGACCAGAGCCACACAGCAAGATGTGCTTGAACTGGTGAAGCTGG
The DNA here is from genome assembly GCF_027563975.2 of Plodia interpunctella. Lineage (NCBI taxonomy): Eukaryota > Metazoa > Arthropoda > Insecta > Lepidoptera > Pyralidae > Plodia > Plodia interpunctella. Next base: position 7,274,235 of record NC_071303.1, read on the forward strand.
CTCCTCTCGCTGAGCCGGTAGAGGAACGAGCGCCGTGGGTCGGAGGCGTCGCGAAGTGATAGTTGCAGGAGAGAGCCAGATTTTTTCCACTTTTGCATGAACCACATTCCTGAAAACGGAATTTTTGTTACGGTTGTGATTCTAGTAAGTTTTAAAATTTTGCTGCGAAAATGACATCGAAGTTTCGCGATCTCATTGAAATTCCTTTAAATTGAATCCTTGAAAAAAAAATTGAACAATTTAAGATGTTATTCTTTAATTTATTCAATTAAAGCGTATTTAATAGAATATTTACGTAACTTTTACCAGATTTCTTTTTATACTTTAATCCTATAATCCTAAAAAAGTAGATAAATAATCTTACCAGCATTGACTAGCCCACTTGAATTATACAATGTTCCAAGATGAGGGCCACTCAGCGACAAAAACGTGTGCAGTTTCCCCAAAAACGGCTTCATTTGAGGTCGGGCTAGCGCCGACCTGATGATGATGGTTCCCAGGGAATGACCCACGAAGCTGATCCTGGCTGGCTCACTGGAGTTCTGAATGTGGGTTAAGATCTCTTGGACTAGCCTGGAACAACATATACTGAGTTTGAAATTGATAATCTTAAAATATTGATTCGTTATTTTATCTTTGTAGTCATAGTTACTTCAGTTTACGCTGTTGTATCGCTTACGTTCCTATATTCCATCCCATTCTTCTCTAAATATTTCCTGTTTATTTTTGGTCATAAGAGTTTATGCTATCATTAATAATTGACAAAATATAAAATTTTTTCACAACTTATATAAATGAGAGTAATAAGAATCGAAGAAGAAATAGTGCGCTAGCGTATTCTACGCTTTGATGCTCTTTAACTGAGAAAAATGATTTACCGATCAGTCATGGTGTCGAAATCGGAGAAGGTATCGCCCTGGTTTCTCTCGGACATTAGGAAGTCCAGCCGGGCGCCGGGCAGCCCTAATTCCAAGTACGTCTTGACAAGCCGAAGATCTGCCGCGTTCCCGTCCAGGCCATGGACACAAATGATGAGATGTAAACCTTAAACAATGTTAAAATTTATTTTGTTAAAACTATTCAGTTTTGTCCTAAAAAGTCAGGTGCAAACACAACTAACTAGAAGATAAGATACTGGAAAAATACTGTGTATTACGCAAATTCATCTCTTGCCTGCATAGTATTATTATAAAATTTGTGAATTCTGTTGTGCCACGCAATACAGTTGGTATCAAGTCCACACAGATGGGCATGAATCCTAAATACTCCTAATGTGGTTGACTGTTCAGCTGATCAGCTAGTGTATGTATTATTTTACCACTGTTAATAATTGATGGTGAAGCTTATAGATGCTTTATACAGTATATATACTCTTTGGACATTCGGACTAGTCATTGTCAGTCATAACCATTTATAATATTCACATAAAGAAGAAACGTAATATGGAACGCTGGATCTTACCTTCGGGATTAAACATTCTGTATTCATCGCTAATATGGAAGTATGGTAAGGAACTTTCCACAGGTGGGAAGTCTGAGTAAATAGCTCCAGGATACTTGACGCTTTGTCGGAACTCCTCTCTGCATTTCACAAACAGCCGTTCAGATTCAGCCAATCCGAAGATACTGACAAGATTACTCTCCCTTGGTTCTGCAATATAAATATTGTCATCACTACACAAAGTCGCTTCCCGCTGTCGGTCTGTCCCTATGTATATAGATCTTTTAAACTACACAACGGTAGAGAACTATTGTCCAATATTGGATGTAGAAAAGTCTTCTGTTAATATTATAGTTGATTATGTAATTTTATTAGAATTTGTTTTACCATGTCCATTTTCACTTCTGTTCGCGAGTTCTCCTGTGCTTTGACTTTTATTCAATGTGCCTCCAGCTGGGCCTCCCATAGAGTTTACGGACTGGTGAGGCCTCAGTTTCCTCCTTTCCATTATACCTGATGTGAAGCCAAAAGCCAATTTTGTTAATAACGCAAAAAGCACTTTAATATGCATGAAAAACGAACACACTCGTAATGAGAAAATCGATTTAGTTTTATTAGTTCAAAACCATGACGATGTCATTGATGTGGAAACTTATTAATTACGACATTTACCTTCACAAACATGATACAATGGATTATCCAATTGCAAGGTTGAAGGTTGAGTCTCTTGTTTTTGTGACTTTTTTGAAGGTGTAGATGATTTAGACGATTTGCTGCTCTGACGACTTAATTTAGGTGATTTTGAAGGAGGATCCTGCAAAAATGGATACAAAATTAATAACTACCTTTTTAAATGAAATTCAATCAAATGTTTACAAAACTTGATACTAAATTGATTTTAGTTAAGTACCTTAAATTCGTCTGGTGGCGGTGGAGCATCTCTAAATTGTTGTGGAGGAGGTAAATGCTCATAATCATTATTCCCTACGAAATGTGCCAAATCAATTTCAGAATTAGCTTTGCCATGGTACTTCTGTATAGCTGATACTGGTCCCGGGGCAGCTGTTTTAGGATGGGTTTTGCAGGGTCTTTCCACTGTCAGACTACGGATTTCTGCTGCTATTAATTTTTCTGTGTATTGGATCCTGTCCTTTAATTTTGTTTTATCTAGAGAACTAGAATTTACAGGTACTTGTTGTGCAGCTGCTTTTCCAGCCATCTCCTTGCGTATGTATGGGTGTAGATTATCACCTACTGTTTGTGATTTTTTTACTGAACCCTCACTAGAATTTTTTGGGGTCAAACAAGCCTTTCCTTGGACAGCACTAAAAGAATTATGCCTTTGATTTAATTTTGCAGTATTTGCTTCAGAACATTTTTGATAGCAGCTGGCAGAACAAGTGTCTGAATTGCATCCAGCATCTATTCCGTTGCTATGCATTAATTTGTTATATTCACACTGGCTATCTGTGCATATTGAATCACTACAAATCGTGCATTCCTCACAAACTTCCTTATCACAACATTCAATTTTCTCATTAGAATTATTTTGAGATACTTTTACAGCTAATTTTAACAAGCGCTCTCTTAACTGTTCACCATTGAGAACTGTTCTTTTGAAGTCACTGATAGTCTCACCGTCATTTTTTCTTGTGTTTGATTCATCTTCATATATTTTATTAGAAACTTTAGATGTTGTTGAATTAATAGGAAGAAAATTTTGATTTAATTGACAACTGCCATTATCAGGCGTGGATGGGCCTGAACTTCTCCCACTTGATACCCAACCACTTTGTTCACTCATGCTTGAGGTAGAACTACACCTACTTCTCTTTTCTTCTTTATTAAGGAAACTTTCTGGTGGAAGTATTTTAAAATCTTTATCAGCAATATCAAGAGGCGGAGATTCAAATGCTGGAGGTGGTGCTAAGTTTGGCAACGATTCTGAACCAAAGGTATTGCTTAGATTTGGTTCGTCTAAAACAGAAGCAGCACTTCTACAATGTCTTAATAACTCTGGTCCATGGTCCAGGCTATAAGGTACACTAGCTGATGATTCAAGCCTTTTAAGTTCAAACGGTATACTTTCATTACTCGAGGAAGACGCAGCTTCAGACATTAATTGGGTCATTTTTTCTGAAGCTTTATGTTTGGTTCGTTTTTCAGGCTTGCCGCTAGATCTTCCACTCTTTGGTGTAGCTAAACCAGACTTTGGAGTAGCTCGACCAGATTTAGGAGTTGCCAAACCAGATTTTGGCGTTATTCCACCCGATTTCGGTGTAGTTTTTCCAGATCTTGGTGTTGCTCTCTCCGATTTAGGAGTGCTTCGTTCAGATTTTGAAGTGTGTCGATCCGATTGACTGTCTTTAGACCGAATAGAATGGCGACTACTCAATGAGTCTCGGCTGGAATTAATTTTGGTACTTTCTTTTCCGCTATTATTTAATTTAGACTCTTTAGACCTACTTTTCTTGTGTCTTATTGATGGCATCGTAGAATGTGGTGTCGACGGAGGAGTTTTTGAATAAGTTGATTTTGAAGTTCCATCACTGCTCCTATCTAAAGTCATCACAAATCCACTGTCGTCACTGCTTTTACTAGATTTTTTTTGATAGTTCTGTATCAAACTACCTGTGTTAAAATCATAGCTCCAATCTCCTTTCTGAAGGTAATAGTTAAGTTCATGTCGAAGTTGATTACGGGCTGCTTCAATATCTATATGCTGTTGATTTTCTACATTTTGATGAAACACGTGAGTAGAGTTTGATCTATGAACGTGTTTATTAGAAACTAAGTTACTTTGATCAGTCACTTGATTTTTCCCACTGACTGGTGGGTAAGAATTACGTGGAGGCAACATAGGACGGGGTAAATTTACTCTATAGCCTCTTTGAAATTCTAATGGATTACGAATTATATTATTTGATTGTATTGTACCCTGATTACCGATATAACCATAGACTTGGTTAGGATTTGCTTGTATCATGCCGTCATACTTATAACCTACATTGTGAAATACTTCATTATTCATTCCATGAGGATTAATTACATTACAGGGATTTTTGTATTTTTCTCTAAATTCATTTATATTTCTTCTATAATCATCACCCTTAGATGTACATCGTACTGTGGTATTGGTGGGATACGCTGTGGTAGTAACACTCCTAGGCAATGTGGTTGGTTTGGCTGAATTATGTGGAGGATAATGTTTAGAATAATTTACAGATTGATTGGAGCCGCTTCTTACATTTTTAGCCAAAGTTTGTGGATTATTGAGAGGTGTCATCTGCGAAACTCTTAATTGGTCTAAAGATTTACTATGTCTGGCAGGTAATGTGCTAACTCCGCTGCTGATTTCATGTTTCTGTCGAAATACTTCATTTGGATCCGCATGTTCCATACCCATGTGAGAGATATTAGTACTGCTCTTAGTTGTATTAATATCTAACAATGTAGAAGCGGAGTATCGAGACATCTGTTGACCTTGTTGAATGGAACAAGAAGCAAATGCGCTATTTGGTGGTAGTTGAATTTCGCTGATTTGATTATTTTGTACAATATACCTATTCCTTCCAGTCAATTCAAGTTGCTTATTATGAGCCTTAGTCAGTTCAACTACGTTTTGTTTAACTAAAGCCCTCTTTGGAGACCCTCGCGCTGATTTTTGAGGAGCGAGAGTCAACGTAGCTTGAACTACATTACTATTTGACTTTGGCGCGTTGAATTGTGGTTCAAGGACATCTAGGATAGTTTTTGGGAGTGTGAGGGTGACTCTAGAAGCTTCAGAGGATGGTCTTCTTGAATCCAAAATTGAACTAATGGTACAGGCACAATCTTCTCCAAGGGGCTCGGTACATAGGAATGGATCTGTAAACGAAATGCATACTTAATGTCTAAAAATGATATCGTGCTACTTTCAAACGACGCTGAAAATTAACTTCATTTACTCACCACTACCAGACTTATTGGCACCAGAATTCAGGAATGAGCGCCGTCTTGCGAATTCTGCTGTGTCTTGATACCTATTGAACATTTTGATAGTTATTATTTTTGTTTGTATTCTTATATACTTTAGATTTACTGTATACGGCAATACTAAGTCCATTGCCAATGGTTACGTGCATTACTACCACCCGTTAAATGTGTGAAGTATGTAGACTACTGTGGAGGAACCCACCTATCTTCGAATATGATCGGCATGATATGCGGGTCGCCGTCCAGCGCTATGCAGTGGACCGGCAGCGGCGGCAGCAAGGCCAGGTAGCGGGACCTCCTTGCAGCGTCTCCCACACTCTGGTATGATTGGTAGTTGCTGTCGTAGCAGCCGGCTAGCGAGTGCCGAGGGTTGTCCAGCACGAAGAAACATTCCGAGAAGCGCTTGATTCTGGAATTTTTGAAATTTTAAATAGATCACCTCGATAATTCGTATTTTTTATACTATCAAGCAGGCAAACAGGTCCATCTAATGGTTGTAGATGAAAAATTGTAGTAAACCTTTTATGTTGTTAATTTAGAAAAACTGAATAAGTGGATGGATCTGCAGTTCCATTTTCTTTTTGTGTTTATTTAGGTACTAATCAAATTACCTGTTTATAGTTCCATAGAGTTCAAGCTTGATATAAAGATGTGGTCTCGTCCCAGAGTAGGACCACTCCCACCTACCGTGGCGAATAAGGGACACAAAGCCTAGACAACATTAGCATTGGAGGCCACTCAAGGAGAGTTGACGTTAAGCAGGTATCCGGTTATAAATCACAGCGGAATTTATTTTCAAAATTTGTGAGGTTATTTTGCTGACCTCTGCTGACGCTGTCACAGTAGAGCCCCAAATGCAACTGGTAACATGTGGAGACGAGAGAGAGATTTCAAAGTGAGTATGTGGAAGTTAAACTGAGAATATGGAAGTCAAACTGAGAATATGGAAGTCAAACTAAGAATGTGGAAGTCAAACTGAGAATATGGAAGTCAAACTGAGAATGTGGAAGTCTTGTAAAGTTAGATCTTACCTCAGCGCATGATGTCTAGCCGCTAATGCGTGGTGGACATGGGGCCTATCAGACGTGTGGTGTAGGAAGGCACGCCAGCGCAACGTCACCTCGGCGCAGAGCCGCGCTATGTCGTGCGCCGCTCCAGCCGCCCATTCTTCTTCTTCGCCGGCTTCGGATTTCTGGAAATAATATATTTTTCATGTGTATGTTTGATGCCGCCTGGTAGATACTGGTAGAAAGGGTAAACCCCGAAAATTACAGGCCTGATGCTATCAAAAATGATATTTAGCGCCAATAGGCACTGCGAAGTATGGAAGAAAATGTAGAAAAGGGGATCTATGATAAGTACTATAGGTCTATATCAGATAGGTACTTAACATCTCAGGAGGTAACCGGGAAACGCTCAGATAAGAGAGAAACAGCTACCTTGCCAATATCACTAAGATCTTTGATCCTCTGGGCCACTTCGCCAACCACGCTGTTAGTAGTAGACTCCTCAGGAGTCAGGAGTACTCCAGTGGATCCGCACACAGCTAGCGCGCTCTGCAGGCCCTCCAGAGAACCTAGCAGGATACCGCACACTTCTGCATGAACTTGCCTGAAAGTTACACAGTGTTAAGTTACAAAAGGGTAATATAATAATCAAGGTTCTAAGTACAAATTTAAATACAAATTGTTTAATGCCATTTATATTGTACTTATACATCAGTTTTTAGCTTTAGGCACAATGTTTATAATTAGTTACAAAATGAACTCTGTTGGATATTTGCAAAATTTTAAGAAAATGGGACGGCAAAAGTAACCTTTCATATTGAAATTTCTTTTTTCAACTAAGGTTGTGAACATCACTTATTTTAGTTAAAAATTACTTAAAACTAAGTCTACCGCCGACTTCCTAAGTGCAGGTGAAGAAGAAGATCAAAATTACGATTTAGGAAAGAATTATATTATTAATTTTTCATTAAAAACATGGCGATCATTGCGAACACGGAGATCTACCTGGCATGAGCGATTTTGCTGGAGTTGGAGCCAGCGCACTTTCCCGCAGAGCCAAAGAGAACATTCTCGAAGCTGCCTGACGTGTTGAAGTTGGAGCCAGCGCTCTTCATCAGCTTGCCCCATTGCTTGCTTGAACGGGGCGTGCTGGAAAGTAATCGTTTCATGAGAAAAAATAAGTTTATAACTTGATTTCTTACTCACTTTGTCAGCCGTAGTTAAAGAAATTTAAAAAATAAAAAGAGAGGATATAATTATAATTAGAAATATGAATATTATTGTAATAAATAGGTACGTACCAACTTTGCACATAGTGCATGATACTTTTCCTTTGCAGAAAGACATGAAAAAATAACAACTTAGTAAAGAAAAGTCACAAAAACTAAAGCTATTGTTTATCAGTCTTCTTGATTAAATATCAAAGATTAGGATTGAAATAAAGTTACTTAATAACATATAGGTACCAGTATCTGTGAAGTTATATGGTAATGCAAGCTAAATAGCGTTGTAGACTGGGCACTTTCGCTAAACTAAGAAATATATAAATTCTACATATATCATACTTGATGTAAGGCTGATGCAGAGCAACAAGGCTGGCGTGGATGGTGATGGACACAGATGACAGATGGAAGTAGTCAAATAACACTGGGAGATGGTAGTGCAAGCCCTGGGCCGGTTGGAAGTGCAGTTTTAGGACACGGCATGAGACTGGCGCTAGTGTGCTAGACTGGGCGCCCTCGCTGCACCACAACTCCACGCCTAGGCTCCATTCTGCTCGTTCCAATGATTCTTTTAGGTTTCGGCTGTCCACTGAAAATAATGAAACATGTTTCAGCAAGGTTTTTGTTAAAGTTTCAATGTAACATCAAGATTGTTCCAAATGGGAGAATGGGGATCAGGGGACACCGAAAGAGATTAAAAAAGCGTCGGCGCGCTTGATTTTAAGGTTTTGACATTTGAAGATTGTGTGTAATAGGATCATAAGAAAATAGGATGTGAACTCACCTAATAAATGAGCTCTAAAATGCACAATGTCCCTCAGCGTGACCTCTTCATTCCTGTACATGATCTGGAAGGCTCTGGACGCAGCCAGGCCTCCGATGAGAGAGGCATTGGTGGTGGGTCTTCCGGTCCTAGCTGCGCCATTGCCGCTGGAGACTGACGCCTCGATGTGGACTGGGACCTTGGGGGAGACGCGGAGGCCCACGCGCACTTGGTACATTCTGAGGAGCACAGAGAATTTGTTAAGATTAGAACCACATCTGGAAGAGAAAAATTATATTGTCTTCATCGATAAGTGCTTATCATCATGCTGTGGTGTTACCTATTTGATTTCTTTTTAATTTACATGTGAGTTATGTAGACGAATTGGCGGATTTTTACCAAAAGTTTTAGAAGATAACCACACCTAGAAAAAAAAAACATTTCTAGGGCCTTTATTTGTTTTGTTTGGACTTTATCTTTTTAAGTTATGTATACTCAATATCAATGTATATCAATATAATAAGGTTTTATCTCATATTTGCAAGTTTTCTTCATTTCTTTTTAATATAATTTCATTTTAATACCATGTTAATAATGCACACACACATGCATACATACACACATTCCTCTATATCATATTACGTAATGTATCCCTCACAGGACAGACAGTCAGATAGGAGGAACAGGTTACTAGCCCATCGTCATCTTAAAGAAAAATCCTCAGCTTGGATTGATTAGTATCTTCAGTGAAATGCAAAAATAAAACGCATAAAATAATACCGCTACCCACACCGCACCGTGACACCTTGCACCCTTCTGACATTAAACCTACACAAAATCGATCATATAAAAGAGACAGCCTATCAAAAAACAAAGTACATTTTCTGTCGCTGGTTTGCATTTAATTCGCGACGAGCACGTCATGCGAATGATGCCAGTCACGGACTGATTCAGAATTCATATGCTAGTATTTTACGAAGACGTTGCGTGGAAGTGGAACTTATGGGGTTGGGTCCTTTCGTACCATGCCACAACAACTACGCTGTGAGGTTGTACTAGGAATGTCTCTGATAAGGTATATACGAGTAGGTGGTAAGAATGAACTCTGTTTCATTTTTGTGTTTTCGGATATCTTGAATGTAAACTTTTTGATTTTTAAAAGTCATAACAAGCAAATATTAAAAGTAGCTTTTGCCCGCGGTTTCGCCCACTTTAATTTTCCACAAGAGGGTGAATTTCACGAGCGTTTTCAACTCCGCCGCGGGCTGTCATTGGTGTGTATTAAATTGTACCATAAACAGAAATCAATGTAATTATCCTATTTTATAAACATGTATGTACTGGTGCAATGTTAATTTTATAAATATTTAATTTTAAAAAAAGATTCATTAATACAAAATAATTAGCAACACTAATGAAACGCTACACGCCGACGCTCGTGAAATTCACCCAGGAATGCTATTACTGTTTTTCCGCATACAGCGTCACATACTATCAAAAATTTTAACCTAATTCTACGGGAATCAAGGGTATCAGCTACCTCACTCCCACATTTCAAATTTACCCAGCTGTTTGAGCATGAAGGGGTAACAAACATAGTCACAAACTTTCGACTTTATAATATTAGATGGGATTATAATTAAGATAGGATTAGAATAGTTGGTATAAAAGACGGAAAAAGGTTCACAACACACCCTAGCAGTTCAGGTAGGTATAATGAAGCTAACATAGGTTCAAATCATAGATTATATAATTAAATAAATAAATATAAATAAATTATTATTTTATGAGTCATTATTTAAGGCTCTGTTTTCGGTGTTTAAAAAGGAGAATAAGAAAGGTGTATAAAGATCAATCACTTCAAAGAAATAACTCAGCATATTTCATTCATCATCCGTCTTATTCAAATCAAAGTCTTATTCAAATTTCATAGCATTTATTTTTCTTGATTCTAAAAATAACCTCTATCCTTACAAGCACTTTACGTAAAAATATACAGGTGAGTAGGTACATCTTAGTGCCCTTTGATCCAGTGTGTTCCTACAAATGAAATGAGTTCCAGAAATAGCAAGTCATTTGTCACCTATTGAGGAGCAGTGGAAATCCAGGGGGAGTAAGGCGCGCGTTCGCAGCTGTCTGATTTGATTTCATTGGTGCGGTGCGGTGACATTTCGCTGTTTACTTCAGCCACAGATTATATAATACTTACGACTACACTGTTTGACGAGTTAATTTAGACGGAACTTCTGTGACCCAAATAGTGATGAATTTTTAAGAAAAATAAATAGGTACGTGGATATTTAAAAAGTACCTAATTTTATGTTTAAAAATGGTGCTGGCAAACAGTTCAATGGCCAATAGTTTGTTGGTGTACAGTACAGTCAATTACAGCACATCAACCTACCCAAATTCATTGCCAGTTTGTGAGAAATTGATATTTAATAAAAAAATTGACGTGAAAACGGGCCTGTCAGTATCTAATTTCTGAATAAATGATTTGAATTACAATTTGCAAACTCGCCGCAATTTCACAATTTCCGCGCCATAGAGTTTCAGGGTAACTTGATGTGCTGTTGACTGTACCTACCGTTCCACACTCGTGCATGCTTACGGGCCATATTTAAAACATATACAACATAATTAAACAATTTACATGTATTGTAAGTAGTCCGGCCCTATTTCCTACCTTATATATTTAATGAGATTGAGTTGAAACGCGAATGGTGATGCGTCTTCTATGCGTATTAGTTCCAAAATGACGTCATTATATGCTTTACGTAACAAAACAGTTCAAAAATCTGTCTACACTGCACGAAGTTTTTTACGTGTGTGCCGTTTGCGCGGGTGTAAAAAAACGCTTTCGTCATAAGTTTTATTCCATATTCGAATTATTGAATCCAATGAACGGCAATGAAATAGTAATAAAAGTGTTGTCATATCAAAAGATATTTTAACGTTTTAAAAAACGTTAAAATATCTTTACGCATGTTTTAAAAGCGTCGGTGCGGACAAGGCCTATCTTTCACACGGTTCACACCACACAATTCATTACCGTCCCGTGAGCTGACCTGACCGACCCGAATCAATTTACAACGTGTACCGAGTTCGGCCCTGTTTCCTACTTTACCGTCGCCATTTAATTACCGTCGGCACCTACCTGTGTATATGGGGTTGAAAATAGCGATCAATTCATTTACCTATAGCATCAAGCTGTTGGTGGCATGCATGTTGCAAGTGAGAATCTCTAGGCTCCAACTACCCCATGGAAAGCTGACGTTATCCTACTGATATTATAAATGCGAAAGTTTATGAGGTTGTTTGTGTGTATGTAGGTAGGTACGTTTGGAACTCTTTCACGCAAAACCAACTGGACCGACTGTTGTGAAATTTGGTACACGGGTAGAATAAACTGGAATAAAACATAGGGTACTTTTTATTCCGAAATTCCCATTGGAGCGAAGCCTCGGGGCGAAGCAAGTAATTGTTTATGTATATATGTACAATGTCTAAATTATTTGCTAAATTTGTTATGAATCTTGACCAGAGAGTAATAATATAAGTTTGAGCCACTGTTTTAGGGTTCTATACGAGTAGTTGAATGACAAATACATAACCAGTAAGATTCCTCTTCTCCGTTCCTTCATCACAGTCGCTTTATTCCGAAACTTAAACCTACACAGCAGACATTTACTACGAATGTATAGGGAAAGTGAAAGCTTCTGATTTACATCTACTAAATTTTAAATTAAATTAAGAGAGAAATCGAAACAAATCTGTAGGCAGATTTCCATCAGCTGTAAAGGCTAGGAGTCCCTTAGTTGATCCGTACGAATTCCACGGGAAGACATAGAGTGACCCTTTTCTAGGGCGGAGCCACACGCTATTTCATTTAAATTTTGTCATGAAATATTTAGAAGAAAGTAAGAATCTTGCGACAATTTATTGAGTGCGTAAGGAGTGACAACCGGCGTTTTATTTAGAACTAGGTCACTCACCGAGCGTGGGACGAGCCGCGCGGATTTGTTTGAAATCTTTCAATTGCGTAGCTCAAACTAATGTTATTATTTTTAATAGCCATGCCATGTTTCAGGAAACTGTGTACAAATTTTACAAAGATCTCGAACAGCAACTTGTTACGGAAACACGCGCGTTACTAACATTTCTATTTATATAAATTTTGTATTTACTTACGCGACTGTTTTGTTAAATTACTTCTCAGAGGTTATTAATGATAAGCATTTTAGGGCCTGTTTCACCACGTTCTTGTGAAATTATCATATTGTCATCTGACAGATAAACTATTTGTTAGATAAATAGATTGGCCAGATAGTCCTGACTTTGAAACAACACTTTTGAAACGCGACTGTTTTTCTTGACTAATTAAATTATTGGCCATTTATAAGCTGATTAGATAAAGATTTTACTTTTTTGCTATAACTGGCATTACTACTTATATGTATCACTGCCATATTATCCGCTTCACACTATCCGCGAACTGCTCGTCAAACTTTGGCGGATTTGGTATAGGTACATTGCTGATTTTTCATCGCGGTAAATAACGCGGTAAACTTTAAACTAGGTACGCATTCGCCGACGCGAATGTGTGTGTCACAATTTCCGTATAAATTATTGTACCTATTTGATATTAGAAAAAAGTATCTGATTTGACTTGATGGAAAATAGCCAATTTCCGGATGGCTCATCAGGATGTCAGGTCATAGACTAACAAAAAAGAAAAAATGTCAGAAAAAAAATCAAACAGTTAAAGGACTTTTTGTGGGGACTGAAATATCACTTCCTACGCTTCCAAATAAGTGTTGGAGTGTCGGAACATGATAACATTGAAAAGTATGAATGAGCCGGACTTACCCCTTCTGTTCTAGGAATATAAGAGATAACTTGGAATTAAGTACTTGCAATGTAGCTGTTATTTTAAATAATCCATACTAATTATTATAAATGCGTCTGTTTCGCTTTCACGGCTAAACCGCTGGATCGGTCTTGAGGAAATTTGGTACCTATGCATGTATAATTAAAGATCCTCGTTAAAACATAGGCTACATTTTTTTAAATAACTAATCACCAAATGGCTATAATGGGGGGTGAAACTTTGTATTAAAATCGTATTTGTTCCGCTGTCGCAGAGAAATTCATGCGAAAGCTAGTTAAAAACAAATGTAACGTTCAACGAGTGAAGGTATCTACCATATGGTATAGGGTAAACATACCGGTTTGCCGGCCACTACCCCATATCGGCTACTGCGCACGGTCTATCACACTGTCTATTATTTAAAATAAATTAAATAATAGACAGTGTGATAGACCGTTTCTTTCAAATTTCGCGCTATTCGATTCGGACGAACATCACGGTTCATTATCCAACGGCATAATCTTGACATTTTCGAACTGAGCCCTCAGTCACCATTTAAAAATTTGGTGAGTGGACGCGTGTCAAATTTAGCGCAAAAAATGGAGCAGGTGGATTGATTTTCAAAGGCAACTTTTTAAGTATTACTGTTTGTTTATTGGTGATTGATTTGGTTTGTGCGTATTTAGTATGTTTAATATCAATATTCAAGTGCCCAAACTATATTAAGTATTCATAATTTGTGATATTTTTAGTGGTCGATAACTAGTGCATTAGTGGACGAAATGTGATTTAAAAGGCTATATAACCGGTATATTTGCTATTTTTCCGAATATATATTTATTTAAAATTATGCAACACTGATACGTCTATAAACATTAGATTATATGAAAGTAGACTATTGTAGGATGCTGTACAAAAACAACAGTTTTAGAGTAACAATATTATGATAGAAATCAACTTTGAAGTCAACAAGGCGCTTAAATGGCCGATAACCGGTATGTTTACCCTAAGTATATTTTAGTAACGCATAATAGTCTCCAACCTGATAAAAAATGTAAAACCGCCCATAAGTAGGTACCTACCTTTGCTCGTGAAACGACACAAATAGTCTCCTAATCTTCACCATAATATTTACATTGAAACACACAACAAAGTGGCACGTACTCTTCGACACGACGCGAACGGTTCAAATAGCGCGGTTAATTTTAGAGTCGGTTACCGTGACCTTGCGGAATTACACCAAATGGCCACTTTGTCTGATGAGGTAATTGTGGAATTGGTGAGAGTTATGGGAATGTTAATTAAGTAGGTCGATCTACCTGGGGTCCTCTCTCACGCAATCTAAGTTCACTTCATGAGCTCTCTCCATTTTTTCCTGAATTTTTTCTGCATTTACAAAAATCAACGTCACAAAATTTCGTAGGAACGCGCCGATCGATCGAAGACCAGAATAGAAGGTACAGACCTTCATGAACACCTGGTCCAACTGGAAAGAGCAGTTGGACCAGGTGTTCATGATACTTTCTAATAAAATCCTTATGTATCTGGTGTAGCATAATTTGACAATATTTTTTTATTTTAGGTAAGAAATATATGAAATTGATAAAAATGTAATGTCGGGCGCTAGTGTGCGCCTGTGTAGTCCCTATACAGTATAGAGCGCGATATTTATTGTTATGTGATTTCACTCGATTTAATACTTTCATTTACTGTACACTTCTTGAAATAACGATTATCAAAATCTTTCGTAAACTAAATTTTAATGTCTCCCTACCCTATTCACTCAAACAATTTTCAGAGTTTTTTGTCGCTGTCAAAGACACGACGAAGTTAAAAATATTCTTAGGAGGGTGATTTTTGGGGATGGTAATTAAGGATATTACAGATAATTTCACCCTCAGTTGTGGTCCTTTTGTATCTCCGGTCTCGGTGACATAATTGTGAGAATTGCCACCCGTGCCATTTGAGCCATTCGGTCATTTGGGACATTTGCAATCATTTGCATACGAGACACGGAACTAATTAGGCCGTTATTATTTCTATACGTCCATTGGAAATGCCCACTTGAATATTTATTGCAAGTTATCATAATCATCGTTTTCTGCATTAAATTATTGGAATAACACATAAGATACTTTTTATCCCGAAATTTCCATGGGAGCGAAGCCCTGGGACACAGTTATATGTATGAATTATATACATGTATTGTATTACTCTTACAAAGCCGTGTGGTGGGACTCCGTGACTGGTTTCACCGCTGTATCAAGTTACCAAGGTCTTTCGTGGCACAAATAGAGTTATTTTCAGAATGAACTAAAAAGAAAATAATAATAATAATTTCGTAGTATAATTTCGCGATAAGAGTCCACAAAGCACTTCGATGTGTAAGTATTTTACATCGAAATTACGAAATATGCTCACTAACTTGGATATAATATGTGAATGAGGGTTCATTCACATATTATATCCAAACGTTCAACAGCACAAAAATCACATCGAAGATTCTTCCCCATGTGAAGACTATGTAATATTTGTAAAGACATCGTTTACAATTTATTTTGAATACGCGAGCATTGCCCCGAGCGGTGAGGGTGGATGACAAATATTTTTTATGAGACATTTTATTCGGCAAGGAAAATAGTGGAAGCCATTGGGGGTCGTATAACACTGGCACAAAAAGCTAGGAATTTTATATTTTAGTGGAAGCGAAAATTTTACCTTATCAGTATAGGCACCTATGACAAGCAATGTCTAGAAATTTACTTTTGTAGCACATGCATTGTTTGCTTGCTCTGTGTTATAAAAATGAATTTTTTATAGGTTTTTTATTTGCACTTTAATCTGTGTAGGTTTTGTTCAATGGGACCAGGAAAAACAGGTAGTAAAATAATTATGTGTAAATGCGATTACCGTCGTAAGTAACAGTAAACAGCAAAAGCTGTTTACTTATATTACGTAAAAACGTAATATAAGCCAAATGAACCAATGCAATATGGTTAAAATAGCGATTAATCGGTATAGGAAATGACTACATTCGATTGGGATAAAAAGTCTCATGTTCCATGTAAAGTACCTTGATACCTCTTTAAAAAAAACAATTTTTCCAAGACATGTTTCCCACCTACACTTATAATTTAAATGAAACCGTTAGAGTCGTTTTAGAAAAAGTTAGTATATTTTCAAATATTATAATTTTACAAATATTCCTTGTTTAATAGTATAGTAATAAAATAAGAGAAAAGTATCTTAAAATGTGAAGTAGAAGGAACTACCTTATCAATTAAGTACATTACATCCGACCCTATTTTAGCCAACATTATTAAACGCATCTGAAGGGTCCCTAGACACTTCATCTCTAACTAGTTGTGAAGACTTGATGTCTTTATTATGATAAACTATGTTCCTCGTTAGACAACGCAACCCGATATCATTATAGATATATATCCTTCGTTATATGTGTGTGTAGCATAAAATCGCATGATAATAGAAATATCTACCACTGACATAAAAGTAATGGGTAATCGATCAACGTTTGCTTATATCGCAGTGGAGAAGGAATAGTAGGATAATGGACACTGAGCTCCGACGCCTTGTGATTGAGGATGGAATCAGTAAAGCACTGTGATAAAAAAGCGAGATCATTCATGTTGGATATCATTATGAATGATCTCGCCTTTGTGCATTAGTTTTCATTTATATTTTTGGTTTTATTAACTTTAAAAATGGATAATCATAACGTCTAATAACTTACCTTTATTTAATAAAATAGTACCTAATTTGTTTATTTTTCTGCAAACACGTCTACTGACTACGTTATCGAGTTAAATGTATCGATTCAACAAAGTTTTAGGCCATCTATTATTGCTTGTATTCCTACCTCTACATTCATTTCCTTTTTACTTACTGTCTTGTACTCCTATTCCCTGTACCCTACTCCCATCCCTAAGTAATTATTAATTATCGCTAAAGTACATAATTAGTAAAGAATAATTCGATAATAATCATCAATTTATTGACGGTTAGGGCTCTTGACTACTGATCAATGATCACAGTAAAGGACTTTTAATAGTGTTAATCAAGGCTCAAGACCTCTGAACCAAGTTCGTCATGTTCTGAAGTAATTACAGAATTCCTAGGGTTGTGTTGAAGGTTCACGAATAGGGCTGACAACAGCTCCCGCTTGGTTAGTTGCGTCATGAGCTCACCCTCTCTGGAAGAGGTCGACATTGTAGAACTTGTACAGTTCCACGGAGAACTCGAAGGTGGCCTGCAGGTCACTCATGGTGTGCGAGGGGGGCGGGCGCGGGCGCGGGGTGCGCGGCGCGCCATGCCGGCCGCTACCAGCCCGCCGCTGGCCGCATGCCGCGGGCTACATGCGATCCTCACTGCACTCACAAAACCACACCCCGGCTCAGAATCACACAACTCCGGGCGCGGTCTTCGGACTTCACCGCGCGAAAATAGCAAGCGACGCGCGGCGGCGGAAGAGCGGCTCGCAGTGCCAGAACTAGGAATTCATTTTTTAATAGCTGGCAGTGCGCATGCGTGCAGCGACCGCCGCCGCGCCGCGCCGCCCTGCAGCAGTGCGCGCTGGTCGCCCACCTAGACAGGTGCTCGCTATAAGCGCTGATTCACATGTTATGAGTTTCAGGGATATGTCGCCGCGTTGTAATGCTGCGATTACACTCCCGCGGGAGACGCAAAGGTCAGGGGGGCGGCGGCGACCGCGCCACGACCTAACCTTTCTACCTGCCGATCGCCTCTATACACCGATGACGCCATTTTATGAATACCTGTCGGCGCGAATAGGCCCGTCCTTAGATGGAGTGAGATTTGATGTTTTATGAGTTTGTGAAGGGGATAGATATGAGCGTATGTCATAAGGATTATCGTTACACTCATGGATACTGCGCGTTTGGCCACGTGCTAGCCTATTTTTGGATGTGATTTATTTCGGAGAGTTATTCTAAATTAGAAATGTACCTATTTTAAACATGATCGTCCATCACAAATGTTGTCATCCAAAATAGTCATAGGTCCAAAGTAACTACTTCTTATATACATTAGTATGGCTAATGATCTTAGTTACTATGGGATAAACAGTATTACTATTTCAACGAAGGTAGAAGAAGAAAGGAAGAATATGTAATGATAACCTAATAACGTATAGTACTAGGTAGGTATGTGAAGGAAGTAAATAAAGACAATAATCGGAAAAATTACATTACTCATCTATACTAATATCTAATACGTTGTTCATATTAATGTATCCATTCCATATTGTAAATGAGGAAGTCTGACTATCTGTCTATCACAATTTCACAGCGAAACCACTGAGTCAAGTTTGATGAAATGACCCGAAAATAACCCGAGGTCAAGTCAACGCCATGAAATGAGAGTTGAGAATAAATAACTTCCAAATATATGTTTAGTTACTTATCTATCAAAAACTGTATGTAGGTTAGATATGTATATTATCACAGATTTGCAAAATAGATGCTATAGGAATAATTAGAATAAGAACCATTAGACTTACTTAAATGATCACAAAACAAATCCACTTCCACACTATCGCCGAACTCGGACAGGATGCCGACGTGAATGCATGAACGTTGCGTAGTAAGTATGAGTGATTTTATTTACCGCAATGAAAAACCAGCAATGTGTGCCGAATCCAATTTCGGTGAACTGGTCCGCGATAATGTATAGCCAGCATAATGTTTTTGGTTCCCTGGACCCAAACATCTGTTTGTGACACTCTGAATTACTTCGTCAACCCCTCGGTAGAGCGCGGAATTAACGCTAAATTTAATATTTCCAACAAGCCTATTTATGTATTGCCCACAAATATTTCCACTATGGATCTTCTGAAAGGGTGCTTGAATTTGGGAATATTACAGGGAATTAATATCGAGGATTCAAAGAGATACCTACCATAATGTTATAGGCAATCTTTTGTCTTCGGCTTCGCAAGCATGAATTTTGTTACATACAAACTAAGTATAACACGGCAGAAGCGAGTATGTTTGAAATAAAAACTTCTTTAATGGCGTTGTGCAGTTTTTGTAATGGGTAAAAAATGTTAAACTCGCGTCAGAACACGTGACCGATCGAAAATTCCTGAGACATCAAAAATGTACATATTCCAGTTATCACTTCTGCCGGAGTGCAGCCCTTTTTTTATATAGCTCTCTCTCACCACGATAATCTGTCTGTTATATACCAAATATCGTCAAATCGGACATAAGTTCACTGAAATAGAGATATAAAGGTTTATGTCGGTAGCTCGAGGTGTATGTCGACGATCTTGGGCGAGCAAGGAGTATGCTAAATGAGTACCAAAGGTCAGGGGTCAAGTTTAGGGTCGATAAGGGGTTCAAAGAACGCCGCAGTCTCGGCATTATCCAACATATCTATCTTTTGAATAGAAGTAGTTTCTATTTTTTATTTCGAGGTATGAAATTAAATTACATAATAATAATACTTGAATAAATAAAAATAATGATAAATAATGTGTTGATAAAATTTGTGGATTCGATTCACGTTCGACACCTCGATTTTCCGTTTCACTATTATTTTCAAAACTAGTTCAAACGCACGTGTGACATGTACAACAGAACCGTTTTGGTTACATAATTTTTAAGTATGAAAAATATCACAGTTAGTTCATATCCGACTCTCCCTTAAACTATTTACTGTACGATAGATAGATAGGAGAAGTTTAAAAATAAAGTTATCAAGTATCTCCTCGAAGTCGTAGTTAGTTGGAATGAAACAAGAAATAAACTCGCTCGCACGTCTACGCCGCGCCGCCGCGCCGCCGCACCAGCTTGCTACGAGGTTACGTGCTACGGAGGAGCTACGAGCAAGTAGGCAGACATAAATGATTGAAATTGATATTTTAAATTTAGTTTGTATATGTTTTGTACTGTTGGGATACACTTTATTTGAGTGCTAATTATGAAGTTTGCCTTTTATAATGGTATGTATTACGAATTTTACTTCATTTTGTTATTATAAATATAAATCAGTATAAAGTATAATGCTAATGGAAAAGTAGGGTAAAACCATTTATAGACCAGGTAATATTTAAAGACATATGTATTTCATGACCGTTGTTGAGCAGGTCATGCCATGGATTTAGTAAGTACTTCTTACAACGGAGTATCTACTAATTCCATGGGTCATGCATATCATAATCATGCATATGCATATAATAATAATATTGTCATCCGAACTGACTGTGTGTACAGACAGCATTTCAGAGGTTAAAGATATTTGCTTCAAAATTTAGTTGCAAGATTCCAATCGAAAAAACATATATTGTATCACATTTGGACTTAGTATTTTCTTACACATTTTATTATGTAAACAATCTTGTTTATGATTTTATAACAATATAATTTAATATTTTAGGTAATTATTTTCATGGTTAATAAACGTTTCTTTATAATGCTTGTATTTATATGCATATATATAATGCATATAAATACAAGTAGAATAAAAGGTTAATAAGAAAAGGTCATTGAAAGGTCGTCGCCCCCGGAACCTAGCTCTCATGGTCGGCCCCTTGCACCTCCCATGGTAGGGCCGCCCTTGCGGCAACCCACATTTCCACGCCAGGATTCCAGTCACAAAGTAAGAAAGCTCTAACAAAAGCTGCGCAATGGCGGCGCGACACAATGTATCATAAGCACACCACTCAGCTTATTGCTAGGTGTGACCTTTTGAGGTTATATATTTACTATGTTTTGTTTAAATTATATTTTATTAGCGGCCCATCCCGGCTTCGCTCATGTAAAAACGTAATAAATGATACTAAATCTAACCCCTAAACCATCTTCAGGATCACTCTATTTATTGGTGAAAACCGCATGAAAATCCGTGCAGTATTTTTTGAGTTGCAGACAGACGCAGTAGAGGATTTTGTTTTATAATATGTAAGGAAACTTGCAAGGATGAGTGAGAGAGAGAGAGAGAGAGATAGAAAGAGACAGAATAAGTATAAGTCAGTGATATAAACTGAAAAAACTCTTATCGAATATTATAAAGCATAAAATAAAAAGGAAATTAATTAATAAAAAAAAAATACATTTATTTTCTCAAAGCTCGGCTAAGTAGGATCTCGCTTCATTTCCTTATTCCTTTCCAACAGTATCCACTATACTTTATAATAACGAAACGCCTAAACTCCCGTGGGTGGCGGAACTGAGCCGATCCAGTCGAATCAAAGCGACAGCCTTCGGAGAGCGGAGAGGATAGGAAAAAGGGTGAGAAAACGAGTGCAGCGAACAAATGATTAGAGAGTGCAGCTGCGGAACACTGAGGGTACAGAGGCAGAGCCGATCCTCTTAACGATAGCCTTCTTATCTTAGACTAGATGTTGCCCGATGCTTCGCTCCCGTCAGAATCTTGGATAATGTACCTATCAAACGGTGAAAGAATTTTTTAAATCGGATCGGTAGTTTCGGAGATTACCCGCCTCAAACTTACAATCTCACAAAGTAACAAACGCTCACCTCTTTATAATAATAGTAAGATAGTGTCTAGATAATGCTAAAAAAAGGAAGAAAAGGGATTTGATATATGATTTGATGATAAAGGATTTGTTTGTTTATAAATCCTTTATCCTCAATACTTTGCAAATGTTGTAAGAAAAGTAATGTTATTCAATAGTAAAGTCAACAGCACATCATAACTACTACACTACATGAAACTCTATGGCACAGTAGTAGTAGTTTGTACTGAACTTGGATAGGTTGATGTCCCGAGATATTGCAAGTTGAATAAAAGCTTGAACAAAATTCAACAATATAATGATATGCTGTACAACAGCATATCATTCTATTGTTGAATTTTGCAATCTGAGTGAAAATTGCGCTAGCACTATAAAAAATATGCTGGCTGAATCACAAGTCTATGCTGGTATATTATTCTTGCAAGCTTTTATTCAACTTGCAATATCTCGGGTGGAATCTCGCAATTTTGAAGCAGATATCTTAAACCGATTTAACACGTTTAGTTTGGATGACAATGATTTAATATGATAAGCATGACCTGATGGTGCACCCAACTCCTCAACTGATTACTGCACGGACATTTTTTGTCACATATTGAAATTTTTTTTTTTTCAAAGAGAATTGAACCGAGAGTGTTCTTAGCTATGTTTGCAAAATGTATGTTCAGCGGTTTGGAAACCGTCAGCTTTTTTCTAGCAGATAAGAGGATGTCAGCAATTTCGGAGACGGGAGTTTCTTAATTTTTTAAATTTAATCTTTATTATATAAGCATGAGCATGATTTGTGTCCGCTTATAGGTTACGTGACTTGAGTTCTGCACCGTTACTATTCTATCTGAAGCTAGTCCCTGCAGTGCATTCAAGAGTACAGGATATTACGTACGATGGAGGCGGGTAAATAGCGCGTGCGAAACCGACTTTTTTCTAAAGGAAGTGCGGATTTCGAAAAAAAAAATTGTTGTAAACTTTAACAACTGTCAAAATTAATTACAATGTGAAATCTTGCAAGTTAAATTTCACCTTCTGCTAAGTATATTCTTGACATTTTTCACGTCGCAATTTCAGTTTAGGCAGTTTCCAAACCAATTCATTGAACTAACGGTGAACTTTCTAAGAATCGTTATTCTAATTTTTTTTTCATGAGTTTAATAAATACTCTTGGAACGAAAATGAAATTTTTATAAAAACTATTCCTGTTTTAACATACTCGTACTTTTTTGTAAATTGGCACGTTGTCTGGGGATCGATTTATTTGAGAACATATTTCTGTCGTTGTTAAAATTATAGTATGGTATGGATTTTTCTATAAAATCCGTGTAAAATATGTTATTCATTCACAACCATCATCAGTATTTGTGTTAAACCATGACAAGTTTGTGCTAATATTTTCAGCCTTCACAGATGTTCATCATCATTCATAGGCTGGATGTTCACTTCGCATCTACTATAATACAATAGGCACCTGTATCGCCTCGCATTTCGGTTTCCAGGTCGAGGGCCGCTGTCATACATCATGCTTATCGCTCCCCCGACAACTGGACCAGCCCTCCACGTGTCATACATATACGATGGTACATCTATAAGATAAGTAGGGCGTTTCGTTTTTTTATTCAGAAAATAATGTATATAAACGCCTGATTAATAATTAAAGGCGACAATGGAATATTTGAGTGAAATAAAAATTTAACCTACTATGCATTTTACTTCAATTAGAAAAATAAAAATTAAAAAATATAATGATAATTTTGAAAGAGCAATTAGATTTTTTATTACTATAATGATTATTTGGGAAATAATTTTTCTTTATCGGGAATCCCTGTTTAGAGATTCACAGGATACAAATCTTTTAAGTTTCATCGTAGTAAGCTAAACGGCTGAACCATTTTGATCTAGTTTATTTTACTTTGAAAGATAATTCAATTGAGAGTATTTTTAGCTATGTTTGCAACATGTGTGTTTAGCCGTTGGTTTCTCTTTTCTATCGGATGAGAAGAAGACTATTTAAATGTAATATATTAATAATTTCAGCACTCTCTCGAGTATTTTGGAAACCAACTTTTTTAATAGCAATCTCTGTATGGATGTTTGCTCTTGGCAATGGGCCATCTCATGTACGTGGCGCTTCAGCAATATTATAAAAATACGTGGGTTGATTCGTAAGTGGAAGCCGCTAGGCCGAAGGAAAATGCCTACCTGAAGTAACAGACATGATATTAAGCTGTAGGGTTGTGCTGTCAGCATTGCAAACATAAAAATGAAATTGAAAATTTAAGATTTTTCCTAATTCCGAAGTTGCTGGCATTCCTCATCTGCTGAAAAAGAATTGATGGTTTCCAAACGGCTGTATGTACACACATTTTCTAAACGTTATTTTCTATGGACATTTTTTTGGACATGTTACTAATTCGTTTATTAAATGAGGTGGCGGTTTCAATCAAATATCAAAATAAGTAACTTAATCGCACGTGTTCTTTGTAATAAAACAAACGCAAATTATCGATGTCGCATATCGCTTATAAAAGCGTGACTCCAGAACGACAGCTTTTTAAATTCATGTCAGTGATCAGATTGCAGATAACAAGCCCGCTTCAAAAATAGGTCGATGAAAGAGCGGAATTAGGGTCGCAATGCTCACGCTGTTTAGCAGTAATTAGCAGATGAGTTCCTAGCTAGTTTGGTGAACTGTACTTTGAATCTAGTGAAATCCTCGTTTGGGACAACTTGTAATCAAAATTAGCTCGCACGTATTTCGGTTTTTGTACATAATAATCGTCAATCCTCAATGGCTGCGGAAGAAACCGCGGAAACGCTAAGATTAGAGAAAAAAAAAACATCTTGAAGTGCACTAAGTCCCGAGCTACCGAAGCTAATTTAATTTTCAGGCAGGTAAATAAATAAGTAGGCATAGACGGGGAGCAGGATGCGATATGGCAGCGATGAAACGAGCACTTCCTTACTGATTCAATCTGTGTGCACGGTCGGGGACGCAAGTGATTCTTTATTCTACAATTTGGCGTTTGAAGAATTTTAGCAAGTAGTTTTTTATCACAATAAGGAAAATATGCATGAAATTATTGTATACTAGCTTTTGCCCGAGGCTTCACGTTCGTGAATTTCTCTGGGAAAACGGAACAGACATATTTTCATACAAACTTTTACTCCCATTATAGACATTTGTCTGTATGAACGCGATGAACTCAAAAATTACCAGATGGATTTTTATACGGTTTTCAGCAATAGACAGTGTGGAGTGGACGAAGTATATGTACCTGAGAAAGGTAAGGTGTAAAATTTATTATGTTACCCGTGCGAAGTCAGGACGGGCCGCTAGTTCATCAGAAAGTATTGAATTTACAATAACAATAATGATGATGTAACTATTACAAATTAGTCACAACGCCACCACGGATTAACTAAAATTAAAACCTTTTCAACCAGGAAAGTAAGTAAAGATAAGAAGAGAGAACTGTAAGTCGAATTAGTAGTGATGTTCTTAGGAACATGCTCAGTGTGCCCACATTCCTTGAAATATTCCCAGTTTTAACGGATCGAAACATTTTCTTCTACTTCTTTGCGTGTCGATTACAAATCTACAACGCTGTATTGGGTGCTAAATATATTCTTGCCAGAATCGAGCCACTTCGATGGCTTCATCGGAAGGTATTTATTTATTTATTATCGGCTAAACAGATAACGTAGCAAGATGCCATCAAGTCAGCTTGAATACAGGTGTTTATTTTTATTTGTTTGGAAGATTATTGGCTAAACGTAGAAAAACATTTTGAACTTACAATTCATCAATTCCCTACAGGACGTCTGTCAGTTTGCCGCATTAAAAAAAGCAATTTTCCTCCCCATCACCAATTCCCGTCGTAAACAGGAAGTTTACGCCTTATAAAGGAAATGACTAATACACTATCCAAAATAAGTATAATAACCCCTCTTACAAAGTTATGAAATATAAACTTCGCTGAATTAAATTTTCACAGAAATGGTTCGAAGGGTAGGTAGACTCTTCGAACCATTTTATTTTGTAGCCAATGGAATTTATCATTTCTTGCGAAAATAATCTTCTGCTAAGCCTGTGTTATTGCGGTTACCGATGATGTTTTATTACTTCACCGCCGAAAGTAGCTAGATACAGTCAACAGAACATCAGGTTATACAAATTCATTGTAAATTCAATTCTATTACCGCTGCTTAGAGATCCATACAGGGTAACTCGAAATGCTATTGACCGTATTACATATTGGTCTAGGTTTACACCATGTTAGATTCTTTCAGGTTGATATTGCAATGTAAATTGATAACTAAATTCTTGATTTAAAATTTACTTATGTATTTCCTACAACTCCAAATCCTCCACATGTTCTCCAAACTCCAATGGGTTTGCCCATTAATATTGTTATTTATTCTTTCAATCAATGACAAGTGTCGTAACCAGCCTAGTGAAGAATCATCGCCTCAATATGAAGGTTCAGTATTGTTCCAAATGTTCTTTCATCAAGTAATGTGGAGCAGGCGCTGAAGGAAGAAAGAAGGAAGAAAAGAAAGAAGTTGAGCATACAATATGTGAGGACCGCACACTGTTGATCTTTTTGAACGCAGAAAATCTTGCAGATTATTAATCCGGATGTTACTGTCAGATTTGTTGATAATTTTTTTTTAATACCCCACCCTCCCCGGATATTCAACTGAATTGATTGCACAAATGCTTTGAAAGTAGTTTCAAAGCAGGTTTTCTGAATTCAAAACAATCTACAGTATGTACGTTCATATTTAACATACTCCATTTCCTCTAGTTTTTAAAAAGGTCCTTCGTCATGAAAGTCAGACAATAAAAATACTTATACCTGATTGGTCGGAGCCGCCAGAGCGTTCGCGCACGCTATTCGTTCATTAGCTTATTTTCAGCTATCGAGGTATCTACGAATTTATGTGGAAATTACCAGTTTAACGTACACCTATTAAGCTGTCAGCATGTGTTTATTCACGAACATATCGAGCAAAGTTAGTAACTACTAGCGACCCTACAAAAATCCGTCCAGCATTTTTTGAGTTTATCGCCTTCATACAGACAGATGCGATGAGGGGCTTCTTTTTGTAATATGTATAAGGAAAGGATGAAAATTCCACGACTTAACCACCTTTACACTGATCCTTCACACCATGTGCGTGTCTGAGGGCCCACTTCTTGAAATTCTATGAAATTATGCTTGGGATTTAGTGAACATTCCAAAATAATTGTGAAAGTTGGAATTAGATTTTGTACCAGTGTTTAATACATTTCACACAAACATACATACACTTGCAACTAGAAATTAGAACATCGAATGTGGCGTAGGGTGGAAAGAAAATGATCATTCTCTTTCATAAAGTCGGTTATGTTATACTATAAGTCACTCTGATAGAATTTACTTAACAGTTTTATTAGAAATAACCCTGTTTCACCCTTGATAAGTTAAATTGATATTTGGATGCATTCATGCTACCATTCCGTATGGACCTAATTATTTCATTAGTTTACCCAAAAGGCGACAAGTATTTATCAATCATAAAGTTTAATTTACAACTGATAGTATTTTTTTAAGTTTACTCAATTACTAATTAACTTTTGAAAATCCTAAATCCGATACAATATGTATGAAAATAGACGCTTCGGTCTAAACCCTATATTACGTCTGAAGACATTTGGGCGATGCATAATGAATGCCTGGCCTTATCTATTTTGGATTTAGAGGCTTTTGTTGTGGATTTATTGAGTACTAGCCATAGATTATAGTACCACACTTTAATAATTCATAAAAGGGAAGTTGTCCACAATTTCTGCGACTGTGGTGCTGTCCAGCAATGGTTCATTGCCTGTGCCAATACTGTCTGTCCCATTTCTCGTACCATGTGACAAAAGAGGCTGTGGCCTCTTTTGGCATCTGAGTCTTTTCTCGGTTTTCTTCTAGTCGTTGATAGTCGGAGTCTCGGGTCGGAGTCTCGGGTTCCCTTTCCTACTTTTTCGTCTCCACTTCGCTTGATCATCGGCATCACTAGTTTTCAGAAATCATGTCAGCACTTCTGGCCACATATTGATTTTACATTATATAAATGTCTTGGTGTAGACGACACACCATTAGAAATCATCCAAAAAAACATGTGTTTACAAAATTTCAGCTTAATCGTTTGAAGATTGCTTCAAAATTGTTTTGTAAGATTCCATACCCGAACAAACATAGTTTACATAAAATAAAAGCTTATAAAATGTACAGATTTATTAACCTCACTTAAAACTATTTACACATAAATCTTAAGGTAACTATAGTTTACCTAAGTTTGACTATGGACAGGGCGTCCTTGAGCCAGCGGCTCGGAAGTTGCTCGTACAAGATCATCCTCATACTGTACCTTTATTGAGTATCGGCTTGAAAATAATTACCTATAATTATACAATACCTATAATCGGTTATACAATATGGATATAGTATTGATGTTTACAATCTATTATTAAGTACCTACGTAGTCACATTTGGTACTGAAAACATTATCAAAAGTAATCAAAAAGTTTGAAGTCATATAGTTACTAGTATTAGATTGATATATCCATATTGTATATGTTTTGCTAGCTCAATTTATGTAATAGTTGAAGTAGTACCTAACCGAGCTAGCAATCTACAAGTGACTCTAAAATAAATAAATGAATTACGTATACATAACTCGACATACTGACCTCATTATTTTTTGTTTTATCAAATTGCTAATTGCTTATGCATAATTTTATCTTATAATTTTAAATATTGTATGCCTGGAAGGACAAACTGTGGAACTGTGCCTGGCCTTACTCATATGTACCATCTATAATTTGTAACGACTGTTGGAACACCAACATTAAAAAGTTTGTTTTTTTTTATATTTAATTTTTTGGTTACGGCAACATTGTCTGTATCCAATTTTTTTCTCTCTTGTTCGTTCTCCCTCTAATAAACGGTCACGTTTCTCCGTAGCTCCTGGATTTTTATTTTTACCAGCCTAAATCTACAGTCCGCTATAATTCATATTTTACATTTTTATTCCACGACACAGGTTATGTATATACCTATTATAATTTTGAGTTTGAGAATTCCGTAGACCTATAGTTTTTCTTTTTAATTTCAATTCCTTATTTAAAAACATCTTTGCGAATGTTTTCCCAACATTTTTTTTTTATAATACTAAAAGTATTCGAGTGTTTTTCCAACTCCACAAACATAAAAAATAACTTACAATACTTTTAAAGTACATGCCTAATGGTAACTTTTGTATGAAAATCATGTACATACAAAACGAACAAAATTTTAAATATTATGAAAATAGACATAAAATTAATAAAATAAGAATAAATATTTTGTGATTCACTGATTCCTATACAGAAATATAAAAAAAATCTCAGTTGTATAAGGCCTGAGCAGACGAGAGACAGTATACATGGAAATATTAACTTCTACACCAAAACAACAAGCGTAGGTACCTCGATTAAGTTCTAATTATACAAAAAGGGCCTATCAATATCTTCAATACAATACTCTTTATTGCACCGAAAGTGGAAAGTACAAAAAAGAAATATCAAATTAAAAAAAGGACACAAAGGTGGACTTTATCTCTAAAGCGGTATCTCTTCCTGTCAACCTTAGTGTGAGAGGAATCAGAAATGGAGAGAAGCATTGGCAGCATTATCATGCGGCGGGTTCTTTTGGGGTCTTTCTTACTCCCACACCTCGCATTCACAGCGGGATTTCTTAAAAAAGACTGCTTACTTCAGAATATCACTTCGAACAACGTCCCATTCTATTTGACTAAAAAAAAATGTCTTTTCTTTTCGTGTGCAAATATAGTCACTCGTCTATGCAGGCCTTTAAATTCATCAAACATTCATACAAAATGGCATTCCTAGCTTGCGATCACACACATCAATCTGACCTAACCTCACAAATAAAGTAAGTTTCGAAGGAGCAAGGCGAATCGTTCCATTTGAGTCCCTTATCATCCCTGTTCCATAGTTCTAGACAGTTCTCTTCTTCTCCGTTCTCGTATCGGAAGTTGTTGGGTTCTCCAGCGTTCCAGTTGACAAAGGTGAGAGGTCTGCCGTTGGCCATCCAAAAGAAGTTGCCTTCTTCGGCCAAGTCAGTGCCCGACGTCCAGAAATGCTCACGCCCATAACCTGAAATTTGATAAAAATTATTCAATTGTTTCTATTTGTTTTTTTTTATTAACATTTAATTTGTTTGTTTACAATAACATTTATGTACGAAAAATAATCCCGCGAGAGAGAAAGAGAAACATAGAATAAGAACGATCGGTCTAATTTCCCGTTTGGTCAACTTTGAATATTTTGTCAGTTTTATCATACTCTAAATTTTTTCATCAATCCGTTTATGTATAATAATATATACATTTTTGATCATTTATTATTTTACTAGCTTTTGCCCGCGGCTTCATCCGCGTTTATTTTCTATGTTGAAAGGTACCCTATGTCCTTCTCCATACTTCAAACTACATGTATGCAAAATTTCAAGAGGTTTGGTTGAGTAGACAGAGCGTGAAGAGGTAACAAATAAACTTACTTTCGCATTTATAATATTAGTTAGGACGTATATTACTTTTTATATAAAGTATCTTATATAAATAATTTGTTAGGCAGTTTTCGTGAATTTCTGGATAAAAAAAAACTACTTCGTATTCAATTCCAGTATGTATACTTTATCAGTCAACTAAATCACATCGAAATCCGTCTATCATTTTTTGCCTGAAAGATTAACCAACATTCACACAAACTTTTCCAGTACATATTTTGTTAAAAAAATAAATTTACAGCAACAGTAAGAAAGAACGGAAAATAAATTACGTATTTAAGCAAATAAGTTACCACGAAATTCAATTAATCGAGAGTTTTTCGCTGTGGGTTTTCCCGTACATTAATAATACGAAGGATCAAGGGGAGGGTCAAGTTTAATGCAACGTCGCGTGCAATCATGAGTCAAATTACGATGGCGGGGCATTTTCAAATTGCATTGAAATCACACTTTATAACCCGAGGGGTGATGAGACGTGCG
This sequence comes from Plodia interpunctella, assembly GCF_027563975.2. NCBI lineage: Eukaryota > Metazoa > Arthropoda > Insecta > Lepidoptera > Pyralidae > Plodia > Plodia interpunctella. The sequence goes on from NC_071303.1 coordinate 7,305,108, forward strand.
CATTTCGTATTTCCGACTTTTGACGGTCGAAAATTAAATTCTGGCAGGATTTTCAGTAGTTTTTGCTCGTGTTATCGCAATTTGGATCCAGTCATACCTACCTATAATTAAGCACAATCAATAATATGCCTTTTTCTCTCATGTTCACATGTTTTCGGTGGTATTCTGGGCTGTGATATCGCGAATCCCGGGGTCAGTGTGAATAAATAAACTTATGGAAATTGGGCTGTGATTTTCCAACCGACCAGTTTGACGTCAACCCTCCTTGGAAATGCCATTGTTACTTTTTAGCTGCCAAGGTTATCTGTCCCTTTGTCGACTCGTACGATATTCTCGGTCCACGGGAGGATATAGCGTGATACTATTCTAGGGCGGAACCACAAGGCACATACCTAAACAATGATGTGCCTCAATGTACTTAGTTAAATTATGCTGTGCTAAAACTAAATGCAGAATTTAGATAGTGATCATATGACCTTAGTTGCGTCGATTGTTCAATCAGTCATAGATGAACAGTAGTATAATATTCATACTATGAATATTATACTACTGTATTATCTTGCACATTGTCTATGAATTTCATAGATAATATACAATGTGCAAGATAATATCAAGTTGCAAGTCATCTGATAGGTAGCTAAAGATTACGTCAGAAAGATTCATTATAAATATATTACCGCCAGTATTCCGTCCTTAATAAACTTTAACAACTATGTATCAAAGATATGACTTAAATGTTTTTGTTGCAAATAAATATAAAATAGGAAACCATAAATATAATATGTTGCGAAAATGTAGTTGAGGAAATGGGGAAACATTTTGACAAACTCAGACCGGAAAGCCGTTCGAAAATCAAAATTCAAATGGTGTTCTAATATCAAAACTGCTTTAGATTTTCGTATTTAGGTTCATGCTTAGTTATACCATGGATTAGTAAGTACGGAGTACCTACTAATTCCTTGAGTTATACTTAGTAGTTAGGGTAGCACTGCTAGTATTATTCAGATGGTTTATTAATAATGATAAGAATTTTCAGCTTGAAAAAAAATTTTTGCTTGAAGTCTTTGGAACAACAGTCTGTTTAATAAAGAGTAAAAACGGATAACATTTTTTTTGTCATTGTCAAACCGAATGGTTAAGATTGGTTGATACTCGTAAACACCCAGTGTTACTATCCAATAAGACACAGCGCCCATTTTATTGTCTACTTTTGTATTTGTGGCAGAATTACCACAGGGGCAAACCCGCATGGGACCGCTAGAATATTTACCTGAGTCCTTAACATACTGCTCCAGCTTGTCATTCTCCTGCTGGGAGGAGATAGATGCGAGGTGCATCCCGTGGAACCGGCAGTACTGCTGCGCCTTGAACCAGTTCGCCTGGAAGGGAGGAATTAGCTCATTAATTCATATGAAATTTATTTCTTTTCAATTTTACCCCGTTATTCATAAAAATTATAAAATTTCATTATCACACTTTACGAAATTTGACATTGATAGAACAAGACAAACCATGCTTTATATTTTTATGAATAAGAGGGTTATTTTTTATATGCAAGAGGTATTGTTTCGGAGCTTGTCACATACCAAATGATTTTGTTGTGGTCATATTTTGTTCAACATAGATGCATTTATTAATGTCAAAAATTATTTATAGTTAAGTGTATGTACTCCGGCTGAAAAAGCAGGAAGGCGAAGACGAAGCGGCGCAACAAAGGACGTTAATTTTTCACGATGGTAATTATTAAACGGTAATTATGAAATATGAATGTATGAATGTACTATTTTCATGCTAGATACAAAATAGGCTACAACAAATGCTAGATACAAGATAGGCTTAGTAAAAATAAACGCTGGCGGTACTTGTCTAGCCATGTTGGGCGACTTGAGAAATCTCGAATTGAGTTGTATAATAAAATGATGACATAAATATACTGAAAAAATTATTACCTAAAACAATGTTATTATTTAAGTTGATTACAAAAAATATTAAGATAAACTTGACAAGGGCTATTTGTTCTCATCCTACATGTAAAGGTGAAGGTCCACCTAGCCTATTAGGTCATTCGTCCACTCTCTCACGTATGTACCTAAGCTATAATTTAATACTAGTAAGCTAGGTGTAAAAGGTCACATCATAATCTGTGATTAAATCTATATTATTTAATCTGGCATTTCAGTTTATATAAATTGGTTCTGTGAACCTCATTTGTCATCTCTTCAGTGTGTCTAGAACGTCAATAATGTTTACTGCAAGTTACGTCCCAAGGTTTTGCTCTCATGGGAATATCGAAATAAATACTAAACGAATAATGTTGCTTTATTGCAAAAATTTAAAGCAGTTTGATGTTAGAACACCATTTGAATTTTAATTTTCGAACGGCCATTCGGTCTGAGTTTGTCAAAATGTTGACTATACTTAGCAACATATAATAATTTCCTATTTTGTATTTATTTGATGACAACATAGGTGAAAGAATTTTGATAATTGATGGTGTACTTCTGAAGAGAGAGAAATTTGATGAATTGAAATCCATATGAATATAAGCTGGAGATTGACAGAGGCTTACTTTTATCTGAAGAAATATTTTGACTTTGAGAATAACGCATGCAAACTTCCCTTTTAGTGTAGTTTTCATAAGTATATTAAACTAATTAAAAATTTGAAAGAAAGTATTTATTTCCATATTTGAAAAAAATTCACTCTTAATCAAACATTTTTAAAACGAAATGAATTCATAAAGATGGCGTTATTTACTCTTTGTTATGCAAAGTAACAAATTAGCTATTAATATTAATCAAATTAGCTAATCATAGATTTAGAACATAACTGACATCATTCATCGGATGTGATTTTGTATGTAGATTGTTGCATTCAACGTATTAATAATTTAAAAAAAAAATTGCCTCATATAAAATAAATTCAGCCTAATGGACGTGACTTATGGCTTTTGAAGGGTCTTACTACTATATTTAAGGTTTTAAACCCCTTGATAGGGTAACAGTCATACGCATGGGCGATGAGCTTCAGTTACCGCAGTTTAGCCCAGCTCAATGGGTCGGCACTAACTTGCGCTAAATGTACTGGAAACTGACTGTGTCGGTCAAACCGAGTTTTTCAGTGTTAGTTTACAAAACGATAAAATCGTGTAACGATTAGGTTAGTAATATTTACCCTTTACACGAGTTTGTTGGCTAAATTCAGCTATATTTTTAGCACCGTATTAACTCATAAATGTGTAAGTTTGGGATGTCTTTATGAGTATTAAACGTTCTGACATAGAAATAATCTAATCTAACAAATTTCATCCTAATCCGTCCTGCAGAACATTTAACCTGGAATATAACACATAGGGTATTTTTCATCCCAAAATTCTTACAAAAGTAAAGTCCCGTTTCGTTCAACATCTTCAATAGTTATAGACATGATGGTCGCCATTTTTAAATGATAACTATTATAATAATTATATATAGTAGCTATCTGCTCATGGGTATGGTGGTATTTCAATTGTATATCCGGGAGAGTGTTGGCGGGAGACCTACATAACTTCAAAACTCTCCAAAGGCCGTCTACGTGTTGGAGCTGTGTCCCCACTCAAGCTTCTTAAAGGACCGGCCTAGGTGCTGTGAATTGTTAAGGAAATACATAATAATATAATATTAGTTGGATAATATTAGTGGGATAAAATAATGTTAACTATAACCCCTAGAAAGCGCGATAGACTATGTAGCCAAGTATGTGATTACCAGCAAATTTCAAGCTAGGTACAACGAAGCATTCGTCATGGAGCAGAGCATGGAAATTTACAATAATTTTCATTTCAATAAAATATTAATTTTAGTTTTACTATTTTATTATAAAATATACCTAATTATACCGCAAACATATTCAAGCTATACGCTTTTTTCTCTCAAACAGGACAGTCATATTAGAATCAATATTAGTTAACTAAAACAAATATTTTGCTTTAAAAAAATCCATTGTTTATTCAACACGTTATGAAATGGACTTTCTACACATCACACGTTAAGTAATTATCTCCGAGCTAATGAGGTTAAAACTACAAAGTTAATTATGACGTTCAGGTTAACTCTGAGCAGCGTCAAAGCAAATTGTATATAATTTCTGACATAATTATACAGTTCTAGTTTGGTGGTGGGAAATGTATTGAAAGAATGTATCAACAGTGATATTGACCTTTTGATAAGATGTGCATGAATAAAATTAATTTATTATGTAATATAGCCAACTGAAAGAGAAGGCAGGCATTGTGTCGTATTCAGAACTTAAAAGTTAGGACGCGGCTAGAGGAGAGGAGGCGTTTACTCCACTGACAAGAGCACAGCTCTAAAATAATAATAAGAAAAAAATGATCTCATATAGTTCCGTAGTATATTTTAATATTACAAATTTTGTATTCGGGCTATCATTTATATATTTATTTTTTGATTCTAGACTACCTAAAATAATAAAAAGCTATATGTTTTCTTACAAATTTTCATAGCGATAATAATAGTTTTGGCATTACAAAATCGTCAAATTATTGTGTTTTTTCTCGATCGTACGCTCTCTTATTTTGACAATGTTTCGACGCCGGCGCATTCCAACATAATTTCTGAGAATTTCCATCTCACTGTGCAATTAAGCATCAACAGAATGAATTTTACGTTCTGATCTCGTATATCTGTCCTTAACTGATATTAAATCAACATAAATATCAAGAAGTATTTATTTTAACCAACAAAATCTACTTTCTCCGGAAAGTGGTAGTAAAAGTTATAAAGTCTGCATATTATTGTAATTAAGTAATTTTATAATTTAATCTTTATCAATTTGATTACAACATAGCCTATTTAGGCTTTCATTGATATTAATGGTGAAGCATAATTGCATCGACACTGATAAACTTTTGAAATTGATGACATAGTAATAATAAACACCATTAATATAAACAGAAGTGGCGTATGACATTTACAAACCTGATTACAAGAGATGAGGCACGATACAATGAAATGAAATCTTTTATAAAATAATCAGCATCAAAATAAACTATTTTTAACCATGTTTGACACCCAGCTAAATGTATAAGGTACGGATCCATACAAAGAAAGTGAAGTAACAAAAGTTTCAATGAGAATGTATCAATATGAAATAATCGAGGCGTGGTCATAAAGGTGACGATCTACTGTCTATGTTTAAGTGTTACTTTAAATTATTTTTATCGATTTGGTTGCATTGTTCAATGATCAACATCGTACAAGTTGCAATGTAAAGTACTCTTTGTTTTCTCGATTTAAATTTATTTGTACTTTTATTTTAGCTATTTGCCGCAATGACCATACTCTTTATCCATCCGTAAGGAAGGCCAGTGCCCCGGCATTGGGGACTTTAAAATGGCTGATGATGATAATTTTAAATAAGTACCTAGTTAATATAATGTATAGCAAGTACATGATATCAACTAATTACTCAATGCATTAAAGATTATATACCTACTCGTGTTTGTTATCAGGTAAGTTAAGCTTTTAACGCAAAATAATTGTAAACCCATATAAGCTGCAATTTACGGGTTAATTGGCATAAAAAATATTATGTGCACGTAATGTCTTAAAGTTGATTTTGTATAATTTAAGTGCATATTATTACATTGCATATGATTAGATCTTTAAAACTACGCAACGGATTTTGATGCAGTTTTGTTAATAGATTCGAGTGATTCAAGAGGAAGGTTTTATTGTATATAACATGCATAGTACCGAAGCGAAGCCGGGTCGGCTTGTTAGTTAGGTATATTTTGAGCTAACAGTGGAACTGAATCCTAACCAAACGAAAGGGAAAGCTGGCGTGATCAAACACACCGTTACGACATTCGGAGATGCGTACGCGCTGCCGTGCGTGACGTAACGCCATTGATCAGTCCGTCTTGGTTATGCTCGTGTGATCGGAAAGGAAATTGTGTTCTATTAGACGATTGTAATTGAGTCTTTGAATGTAACCGACTGACCCCAGACTTTTCTCTGCCATTGCCGCTAATATAAAACGTGTTTGCCATTTCTCAAACTGGATTCAATCAGCTGCACCTCACTAAGCCAAGTGGCCGAGCCTTAATTTTCTCTACGAGAACTCATCATCATGTCGAGTTATTGTTAACACTGGTGTCAGATTTTAGTTAAGTCGCCTAAAGGCATCTGACATGACTTTTACGACTACTTACCTCCATTTAGTGGACGAGAACTATAGTCATTTAAAGGTGATGGTTGAGAGTTGAGAGGATCATTACGGAACGACCAAGAGGGAAACGACGTCTCAGGTACCACTGAAGTGATGAAGTACTTGCCCTCCAAAAAGCAAGATGTGGCTCAGAATTTGAAAGAGTGGAAAATCTTAGTATCGGAGGCCAAGATCCACGTTTTTTTTATTATAAATACTTACACCTCAGTTATTTTAGGTCTCTCAATAAAAAGAGATTGATGAATCTACTATAAATTTATTAGACCGTTATCGTTCTAGTTCAGCAGATATTGAGTAATTACAAAAATAACACTTCATATCGTCGACATGGGTCGACAGTATAATAAAAGTTAACATTAATCTCAATATATCAGACCAGTTAATAAAGTTTCTCTCAATTACGTAACACCTAATAGAGGTTCATCCAAATGCAAGCAAGGTCGAGATTTCATTCATACGAGTTGTTAATTTAATTTGGTCGAAGTGTTAATGATTTTACGGGGCATCTATTGAAAAATCATGATTAAATTACGACCAATATAATGATCATAGATTATAGAGTAATAGACTGAAGCTTCATTATTTTCCCGCATGGATATCCTCATTAAGAGGTGGGAAATAGCCTTGAAATGACCTATATTTTAGTGCATTCCGCTTCGTTATGTAAACTCAGCACAGTAAGTAAAAACTTGCATTCTCAGCCATCATCTCTCTCTCTCCTCCCTCGGGTTTCGTTCTTGGCTGTTAAACCCGCAGTTCAGGATCCGCGTAAAAATTTATTAATTTTGAAGAACCGTCGCGGATTTTGCGCCTGATGACAATCTCTTTGGGAATGTTTATTATTGTTAGTGTTGCTCACCTTAAAGAATATTCCTAAGTAGTACCGCTTCTCTCCTGTTTTGAGCAGAGGCATTGTCCACCGCGTTACGCCAAGCTCGCTTTCGTCACTGCAACTCGAGCATTCTGAAACATAATTAGGAAAATTCTAAAAAATTATCCACAAAAAATGTGTTGAGTCACATCACATATTTTTATTTAATGTAGTATGTATAATTTTTGTTTTCTGGAATACAGTTTAACAAAATAAAATAAAAATATTAGAAGCATGACTTGTAACAACCAACTAAGTAGGTATATCACCACGGGTAGTTTTTGGTCTTCTCATTTATGTCATAATTTAAAATTTTTAAGATTTAAAATAAAGATTTAAAGTAGCTTTCAAAACGATTGATTAATTTGGATCAAGAATCTTTCTTGAACGACACTTCAATTGTGCTTATGCACACAGAAAGTTCGCATAATTGTTACATTATCTCTTACGAAGCAGGCAGAAGAAGAGATTAGATGAGATGAGAGAGAGAGTGAGAGATATAACAATTTAGTGAAACATAAAATACCCAAAAACTTTCACTACATTGTTTAGTGATGCTATGTAGCTACTAAGTTTACTAGTGCATCGATCGTAAAATATACGCTTTATCTTCGAACACAGAATACAAAGAGTTGGTCGGTATCTGTGTCAACGTCGAACGAATAAAATTTTACGCGAAGTTTTTATAGGATTTTCTCCGTGAACAATACAAGTACTTATTGTTTACAACTACTGTTATATATGTAATGATCGATGAATACTTTCCTATAGGTCGTTGGTTACAAACGTCTAGCCACTTATATCCATACTAGTGACCCGCTGTGTCTTCGCTCGATTGTTTATTGCACCATGAAAATGGCATCATAACAATTTTCTGCGTTGCGTAATTTAAACGCTAGAAGTTTATATTTAAAACCAAGCTTTCTCTGTCTGTAGAGATCTTTAGATGAATAATGTAGTAGTATGTAAAGGTGATAACATCAGGCCGTCCTTATTCGTTCTTTTAAGGGTGTTTATCTTAACTGCACTAAAATTAACCGTATTATGATCTCCTCAAAAGTTAATAAAGATAAACTCATGATTGCTCATGTTTTATTCGTCTATTTCGATTACATAAAAGGCATAATACTTATAATAAAGTAAACCTGACGGGGAAAGTGGGACATGATCTAGAACACGCCATCTAAGGTCGTCACTGCATCATGGTCACGTAAGATTTTCACTAAAAACGTTCAACTTTTATGTTAAATGTGATTGTTACTTAAACTCCAACTTTGTGTGTCTTATATGAGCGCATTTTCCTTAGCCACATTTTCTTTCCTACTTTACACAGTTGACATCATCGAGATACAAACTTCGTGGATGCAAATGATATCTATAAGCATTAATATTATATTGTTATTCTCCAAGAGTCAAATAAAACCTATGTCATTTTATCAATTAATTACCTACGTGAACCAGTATCGAGTCATTACCTCCGTGGTTTTCAATTTATTATGAGCAGGTCAGAAGATCTTTTACAAGATAATTATATACATCTGACACTAATTTCTCTATACAACCCTTTTCATATCCAAGCCTTCAATAGCATTTGCAAGGAAGACATTGCTGTTGTTTTGTTAATTGTCTCCAACAATTAATTATTTATTACATAATTTTCAATACTTATAACATACTAAGTTGTGATAAAGTAACTAACTTTCATCTTATTCCTTACTTATCCATCATTACAATTAAGTTATATGTTATTATGTTCTGTAACAATAGAGCGTTGTAAAATAGAAAGTTCGTTAGTAACAAATTGCACCTATGTCAATCAGAATTGTTACACTTGTCATCATGTTTTATTTTGTTGGTATGCAGAAGTGTAACAGGCGATAGTATGATTAATGATTGAATCTTAAATCATTGATTCATTATCTATGATTTAGATAAAGTGAACTGCTGTGAATAGGATTTCACAATCGGTGTACCTAATATCCGGGTAATAATTCACTATACACATGAACACTGGCGATAGCCATGGTCACATGGTTAAAATAGTACAAAAATAATTTATACTACATACCACCGTGAGGTGGTTATAAAAAATAATCCAAAAATCTTTGGCAATAAATAGGTAATTTGTTGTAAAATCCTGTCATTATTACAAGGATTATGGTTACTCAAAGTGGTTTTCATTTATAAATAAGATTACTTTTCTTTCAAATGAACCTGCTTCGGTGTTAAATCTTTTGACACTTCGTCACCCTTAAAACTTGGTGATTGTCAACCAGTTAGGTGTCAATGCATAAACGTGTTTAGTTATGTATATCTAGGTAGGTCATATTCAATTAGTGTTTATTAATAACATCTACCTATTTAGCAATGTCTATTTGGTAGCATATTCAAGTTTTGAGATCTTGAATATATCTTTTATCTAATGAAATACGACTGATCTAAGTAACTATACTCCAAGTGACAAGAAATATTTTGAGTTAAAGGAGCACGGCCTCCACTTGCGTTAGAAATTGACGATATAATAATACTTGAAAATAAAATTGATGCAAGAACATTAAACAAAAAACAACTGAGAAAAAAATACAAGCAACATACCTAAAACGTGTAAAAATGTATTATTACTCAAAAATGTTTTACAACACAATATAATTTTTCAAGCGAATTCGTGCAGGAATTTTGGATGCACGAAATACGAATTCTTAATGTAGACTGCATCTGACTGGAATATACAATAATGATGACTATTTTTGTTTCTCGACCAAAAAGAGAGGTATCTATAGACTGACGAATATGGATATCTGTGATATTGAATGGGTTTGGACCATAATAACCATCCAAAGATTTGTTCAAGTTTGTCCAACCTGAGTTTCTAACTCAGGATTGAATAAACTTTCAAATTCTGTGTTTCAAATACGATGAAAAAGACATGATAGTGAACTATCATAGTCAAAAAATACAATTACCTGACTTTCCCAGGAGCTGGTTGCTATTGAAATTGTTGTTGTAATTGACGGCTTTGGAGTCTGCTATACAGCTGATCAGCATTAGCACTACACATAACTGTCGATAACACATCTTGTTTGTTTATCACTTTCCACCGTAAGCTATCAACACCCGAATGTTGGAACAATGTCTATGTCACAGTTCATATATTCTTCGCCGAAGTATTCGTAATGAGTTGGCCAACCTTTAACGACAATAGTTGTGCTGTGGTTAGGTAATGGATTTACAAATTTGAAATAGCAGAAATATGAACTTCCTTTTTAAATATTTTTAAATAAACACTTGTTATGTGTGCATTAGAAGGCGTCGTAAGAAAACAATTCGGGTTGTGTTTTTTCTTGACTGTAATACTAATTTATATATACATTTACCTACGATACATGTACTTTTGGTTTTCTTCGTTGGATTTTTTAATTGTCTCTATTGTAATTTGATCTAAATAGTAACAATTCTCAGTCAGTGACCCACTGTTGGCTATAGGCTTCCTTACGTTTAATAATTATTTGTTTATTTGAAGTCTGCGCCACAATACAATCTGTAAAGTTACAAACAAGTACAAATTATTAATAGCCCCTTCCTTTCATAAGCAACAACGTTTTCCACTGGTACACTTTATGTATTTATTTTGTTACAAAAATCTATAATTGCATCAGAATGTGTTTTTGATTGGAACAGCGGCAATTTAAATAGATTTTTATCAAAACTATGTACCAATTAACATTGAGAATCCTTCACTGACCGCTGCGAAATATCTAATATCGGTCACTAGTATTAAAATGACAATAGTTTTTTTATATAAATTGCACCTAATGACTCGAATGCTCGATACTACCTATATGTCATAGAACTGAATAGAAGTTAACTGAAATATATATAAGTTCACAACACTTTTAAAACGATGATGACAACGAATATTACATAAGTAACTGGGTTTTTTAAATTGTAAAATTAATTTTAAAAAATAAAAGTTATGAATCCAGAAAGACAGCTCATCCTACAGTAGATTAATGTGTGTTTAATATGTATAGAATTTATCGTAAATGTAAAAAACAAGCTAGTTAAAAAAATGATTAAATTATACTTAACAGGAAATTTGTAATGGAAATGCAAAGACCCAAAGACATGCGAGGCGCATTATCGTGTTTATTTATGTAAGTTGTGTTATGTCACACAGCGTGGACGAAAGGTTATGCAGCTCTTGAAATGAAATCGGCGACCTAGACTTGTCAAACAGACTTCGATTTACATATACTCTCTCTTTCATTCTCGCGTGATTCTGGTGACTTTCGGGGCTATGGCGTCCTAAAGCTAAAGGAATTTCGCATAAAAAATACCTTTAAATTTGACTACCTACAAAATATCGTAGGTAGTCAAATTCAGCATTAGGCAAGAGTCAATAATAACTGACACTTGCCTAATGCTTCTATGGCGGGATAACGCGTCACAAAACATATTATTTTTATTGGTATAATATGGTTACGTTAGTATAGTTTCAGGGTACTTTGAATAATAGCTGCCGAATGTTGCTTAATGCGTTTCACTCTTCGCGAAGGTGCTTCATGCGCACAAGTCACCTTAAGGCCTGGCGTATTATGATTTAATGACCTCCATTTACCAACTGCTTAAGTAGTAATGAGTGGTCACATTAAGCATGTTTTTTTCCGATCTTTTCTCCCGAAATTTCCGAATATCCGTGTGTTAATACGTAATTACGCAGAGAATAAAATGTTCCACCTAAGTCTATCTTAGCAGAAAGAGAAAACAAAAAATATATATTTATGCGTGTCTGACAATTACGGATGCCGAAGTGGAGAAGACAAAGTAAGAAAGCAGATCCTAGGCTACCAATACTGGTTTAAACGTTATGCGCTGAGGTAAGAGATAGAGAGAAAATATGAGTGGTCTTAAACAGGCTCAGAACTCAATGAAGCTAACGGAATTGAACCTGCGCCTATCGAACGCTAGTCAATTGCCTTTTCCGGTTGACACACGCGTCTAATAGTAATGGAATATGTGTAACCGTCCACCAAACTAGGCAGCGACGCGAGTGGTTAACACAAATGCCAATCTATTACGTAAATTACCCTATAAATATGCGAGATTTACTAAGAAATCGATCATACTTATTTTACCGATACTTTTTTACCGATAATTATTTAAATCGAACCATTATAACCATATAATTATCTAAATGTATGTGGGAAAATACATATTTCTATTTTATTTTTTTAATCAATATTCTTACGTAAAGTAAATCTTAAAAAGTAAGTAAAACTTGTCCTACGATTACGATTTTCCATGTATTTAAACATAGATAAATATTAGTTGATAAGTATTGTGTATCGATAGGAAAGGGTTAAAACATTTCCAATATTTAATGGCATAGACATTTTGCTTTGAATTTTTGTAAGCTTTTATGTCTACAAACTTTCGATTATAATTATTATTGTAATTAGAAATAACATCTTGTTATAAAAAGTAAGGAGGCGACATTTGTTCAGAAGTGGGATACTACACGACATCCACAGGCTAATAATAAAAGGGTATTGGTGTACGTAAATGTTTTTTGACAGTATCTTTTTTAATACCAACAATATTTGTTAAAGCGAACATTTGTCAATCTCATGTAGCAAGAAATAATTTGTATCTAGTTCTTGGTATCTGCGATTTACTAGGATTTTTAACAAAGTTGTTTCAATTGGTTACTTTAGCATTCTTCGAATTCCCTGGAATTACTTAAAAATTGTAGCTAGTTACTTACCTACATAGAGTTTTACAAAGACCAAAAATAAATTGCTTTTTTCTTCTTCCTCATCGGCAACCTGTGTTAGATTGGTGATTGCCTGTACCAATCTAACACAGGTTGCCGATGAGGAAGAAGAAAAAAACATACTCGAGGCTCTGCTCTGCTTTGCAAGCATAAAGCATGCTTGCAAAGCAACACACTCAGATAATGGTATGATAGTGACTAACCACTGTTTAAATGAGTTTCCACATTTCATTTCAGTAGTGGTCGTTCCAAAATGGCAGTAGTTTGTAGCTTTTCGAGAATTTACTATATACTATATACCTACCTAGAATTTAATTTGAAAAAGTGTCTGTGTGGATCTCATTTCTGAATAAACGATATGATTTGAGAGAGGGAGCTAGATCTATTATAGCTCTTATCTTGTTTATAAATAGCACAGGATGCAACATATAATATTTTTAAAATTAGCTAATTATTAGCTTATTAATTATGAAAAGTAAAGCAAAGTTTACGTAAAACTATAATTAAATGTGATAAGAACTAACTTCCGTGTTTCTATTTATAAATTTCTCTTTAGGTATAAATTACACGTATTTTACATTGAAGGTCTTCATGTCCAAAGAATGCACTATCAGATGTGATGAAAGCCTCTATAGTGTTGCATATAAATCCTTGCAGATTAACCTAGATTTAGATGAGCGCCAAAAGACGGTAATCATTACAAGGCTAGTGCGTTGTTTTGAACATGACTTTATAGTTTAGAGAAAATAACCTACAAAAAGGAACAAAATTGTTTTTCTAATAGTATAGACCCCTTGAAAGTTAAAATAAATCATATTCCCCGGTCATATATATAGTTAGACAGGTTGAATTTCTATCTTCAAGAAAACGTACTTACAACGCGCAACGTAAGTAAGTATAAGTACAGATTTTTTCAAAATAAAATGGACTATGTAGGTACTTCTATATAAGCGAATCCCATTTCAATGTAGATTACGGATACGAAGTCCGTTTAATCCGTGCTAATCCGTTTAGACGTGAATTCAATAAATTTCCGTGGCGTGATGGTCGGGAACCATCTGGATGCCGTCCGGACGCGGTCTGCAAATCATCCGGGTCCATTTCGCGGGAAATACCAGTTAAGACTGGTTTTTCGTCGTGTCACCGGAGATGGCCGCCCGCCCGATCGACTCGCGAGTGTATGACGCAATGAATTTCTTAGAAGAAACTAGGTAATACATGGCTGGTATGCAGTTCGAGATGATTTATAACTTGCGTTTCACGCATTCAGTCGTGTCACTGTGAGACAAATTATGTTGACATTCAAGAAGTAGATTAGAGACATAATTGGCATATTTGGGAAAGTTACTCAAAAACAAAGAGAATAACAGTCATTATAGTATGAAAAACCTGATTTCTCTCATCTACAGGCCTACTATAAACTTTTAAAGAACGATTCCAATGCAACTCAGTTCAATTTAGGAACCTAAAATGAATCGCATTCATACTAAAAATTAAGTCGATGGTACAAATTTGCGATGCAGTTCAATTTAGGTCGTAAAGTGGATCGCGTTAAGAGATGATGATAAGCCCTCTGAACGTGTTCTCTTCTTCTTATTGGCTGCTCTGTGTCGCCCTGAAGCCAAGACCGATTATAAAACCAACACAGATGTCAGATTAGATACTACCTACACTTGTTATGAACATAATCCATTGGTATCTGGCTGTTTATAATTTTTGACATAGTTTTTTTACACAAAGTAAATGATTAGTATAAATTCTGTTGATCAAGACCCGATTATCAAACCTGTTCTTTTTTTAAAATACATTATGCAATTCAATAGACATAAGTAGGACAGGAAGACAACTCAATTTGATAGATTAATTATGCAATATCAACACTAATTACATAAATTACATTTAGCTCGACTTTTTTCGACAATTTTGTTATAATAATTTTGTCTCTGTACCATACATACTGACAAAGCATACTCCAAAGTAAGTATGTTTTGTAAAACATACGACGATTTATAACTTTGGTACTTATTATAAGATACTCCTCCTCCCCGGGTAGCCTCCCTGATGCAGCGGATGCGAGCCCAACAGCATTCTCTCTATTACGAGTATATTTCTGGCAGTGTGAAGGGGCCATAAATGAACACAGATTCATTTAAATAAGTTACTAACACAAAAACATTGTTGCCAAAATTTATTATGGATCCTGTCCGAAATAAAGAATTGTTATTATATCTTATTGTGTCTAATCCAACGAGATCTTAAGACAATTATTATTCGAAAGCTCCATGACCTCGTTCAGAAATGTAGTCAGACTACTGATAATACTGACTCAGAAAATATAAGGCCAAGGCAATGACAATGTCCGGAAGACATCTCATCCGTGCCTCTTGGCTGCATTCGGGGCTGTAACGCCGCGAAGCCCCATCAAGACTGCGTAAAAAATAAACATTAAGATTTGGAAGATTCGGCTGTGATTTTACAACCGGCCACCTAACGTCAACCCTCAATGCTATTGTTGCCTATCAGGCTATGTGGATGTTATACGAAGCGACGAGGGACATCGCTGCGTATATCATCCACAGAAGATATGGACTTATTCAAGGACCAAAAACTTGGACAGAAAAATGCAATGGTCCGATAACTAAGGATACCCGTAATCCGTTATGAAAATGTAATTTGCGGGCCATGAGACACGACGCTGTTTGCCTGAGGATGCAACCGAGAAATTCGTCAGAAGACAGAGAGAGAATAACTAATAGATGGAAAAAAAAATTATATGAATATATAAAAAAATGATAGAGCAACAATACTTAGGCACTGTTATTTATTATAAACTAAATTAGATATTAAAAAACTTTACCAGAAATAATAAATGACTGCGAATTATTTTTGTTATTAAATCAAAGATGAATAACTATACTTCGTAAAGGATACATTCGTAATGAGAGCGACAGAGACAGATGTATTATTTTCATACTATTTAACATCTGTCATAGGTCATAGGACTAAGTTATATTTTACAAAGTATACCTACTTACCGGTTTATCCTTCAAATACATAGGTTATTAAATAGTTATAATTTGTATAGATATGCCTAATAATTTACTTTTTCTTTTTCCTCTACCTAATTCACTTTTTGTTGTTTTGATTTTAAGGTCAGTAGGTATGAATGTGACATCGCGGTGACATTACATCTAATGTAAACAAAAAAGGAAAAAAGAATATTCAGCCAAGTCTAGACATTATTCGTATTATTTTAATATTGATATGTAAATTGCACACGTTTCCTTTAGATTTTTCCATTTTTTCATAAAAATAAATATGTTACAACTTGGAAAACAAATATCATCCGACTTCCATAAATATGTTTGCGTGTGGATAAAATATTCAATTAGTTTTATTATAAAAGTGACACTAGCTATTATTGTGGTTAGATGCTGAAATTAGTTGTACGTAGTACCTACTAATTCCATGGGTTAGTAGATTCTATTGCATTCGATGCCTGACAAAAAGTCACGTCTTTCTAGTTAATGCTCTGCTTTAATAAAATTTATTCATCATACTTAACTTGGTGATAAATCTTACATTTTAACTAAATGTTTGGGTAAAAGTGCTAGTTATAAAGGAAAATAATTAAATATATTATAAAGGAATTTCATATTATAATAATATTTACACAAAAACAATAAAACTTTACTTCTGTTCTCTGGCCAAACACTGATTCCCTTAACGACACTTGCGTAAAAAGTATAACGTTCGAAAGCCAAACCGATCGGCGCGCGCGCAAATCGAAACGCGCGTTTGGCACGATAGTCGCGGTTCTACTAAAGTATCGGAGCTTTTGCAACCTTCGAAAGCCACATTCTTTGGTCAAGCGTAGTTTTGCTGAAGATGGCGCAAACGCATCCCACTGGTCATTTGAAATGACCTTTACAAGGTTCATTGATGATGATGTAATTATTGAAATGCAATGTCGTGTATGATCTGTCAATGGATAGGTACATTTTCCTTGTGGTTGGTTGCCTAATATTTTTTTAGCATCTCGAGGGTACATCTCGGTGGTAATTTTGGGTCAATAACACTGATTTCACTATATTACATCGCATACCATTTAGGAGGTACAGTCACCTGTATAAGCATCTTTATTCAACGGAGATAAGGGTGCATTGGCAATGATTTTAGGGTGTTTGCTGTGCTGTTGGCTGTATTTAAAATAATGTGAAAATACTGCACGTATCGAATGCTTTCGCATATTTCGCACATTTCTAAATTTATTTTGTTCTGTTCTGTCATAAAAAATAGTATACATGTACACTCAAACTTATAAAAATCTCAATTTGAATGCACCACTACAAGTCTAGAGGGTAAAATGAGAGACAAAATGCAGTCAGCTTTCTTCTATTTTTGTCTGACTAGTAGAAGAAATAACAATGTCCAATACAGAAAAATATCTACATCTACTTACTTGTCTCCATCGAAATGTCAAGGCAAATACGAAGGACATCCTACACTAACTCGTTCGATGTTCATAATAACAGTCCACAGTCGTCTGTTACTAAGATGACTGAAAATGGTTATAAAAAAATGCAGATAGGTATTTGCATTTAGCACACATCTGGATAACTGAGTTCCGTACGCGGTATTGTTGTTAAATGTTTATGAAAAAATTATATTCCCGCAGGCATGGGCATACCCCGTGCCCTTAAGCAACAGTATTTCAAATTTCAACAAAATCGTTATAGGGTCGTTTTTTAAAACGTTAGTATGGACATGTACCAGAGTATATACAAATATGTATCGCTTGTTTAATAGTATATAATAGATATGTTAATTTGTGCAGAAATAATGTTCAAAGCTTATTATCATAAATAACCGTCATAATCAAAAGATGTTCCAAAATTACACTTATTTTTAAAACCGAAATAATATCATGACAATCTTGAATTTTGTATTACTTTTCGGATACTTGCGCCTTCCACATACTCGTGTACTGTTTACATAAATGACGTCATACCCTAAAAGTTCAGATGGCTAATTTAGAATAGAATACCTACATACTAAATTTAACTATGAAAATATAGGTTTACTATAACGATAGACTATGAGGTAATTAAACTATCAATCTGTTATTATATCAATATATTCCACAACCATTATTATTCTCAAAATACCTTGTAGGTAATAAAATATCAGTAGCATTACAATAAATTTAGAAAGCAAATAAATAGACGATTCGTGCTCCATGCTCATTATGACAATATTTTTCAAAGTTTGCTCTGTGAAAGAAAATCATTCGTTGGAATAACTGGCGCGGCATTTTTCCCGCGCGGATGTCAAAAGCCTGTAAGTTTGCGTTTTGTGACAGAGACGTCAGAAACCCGCTTTTCAATTATTCGAAAAGTTAATTCCTCCGTTCCGATTATTTTAAGAGTGCGCTGCATTCCTTTTTCCTGATCTGTGGCGCTACATAGAAGTAAGTAATTGTAGGTTCAAAAGTTTCCCATTATTTTTAAAATTTCGCTGTTTTTTGCAATGTTTCGTATGAAAGATTTAAGGAAAATGGGTAAGTATTTTATAAAACGACAAAGTCAAATCAAACACAGTGAATTTTCCTATATGTTTTTTTTTTCATATTCTTCGTTCCTTTCAGTTTTTTTTAAACGTTTCTAATTCAAGAAAAATGCTCAAAAAAACTGACATAAAATTTTAAAATGTCATTATGATTCCTTGTCAGCAAAGCGAGATGACCGTTTTAAATTTATACGAAACCGACGCTTGCGCCGCCTTCGCCGTCTCACATCGCTGCACAAGTCTCCCGCTTCCAACTTGTGCCTTAAAACTGGTCTTAGCTCAAGGTTCCTTCAGTAGGGAATCCTGGGCTCCAAGACCAAGCTATCGACCTCGAAAGGGCAAGGACTTTCGACCAAAGACCTGGAGACCTTCGGCTTACAAGCTAAACTTAACCTGCATGGTTAAGTTTAAGCTTTTTTTCGTCGGTACAGGTTATTAAGTTTTATGAGAAGGGATAACATTATAATATTTAGCTGGAAGTAAAGATGATATTTTTTTGCTGACTCTACTCATTTAAGAGTAAATGAGTTTCTTTAAAACTTTTTAATGTGCCAGTTACATATATTGATAGAATAAGTAAAAACATTATTTAAAACAATCAAATAATGGCAGAGATTATATGCCTCACGTAGTAAATTATCTGGAAAGTAAAAAGTCATGGTTATACTTATGTATTTGTTGCAAATGATCCAACACTGCAATTTTGGCCAATGTTGTATGGGGTAATATTAATAATCCTCTGGTGTTGATTGGCGCATATTGTATCTTTTGATGTGGTAATCACATCTCAACGGATTTCTGTGTGAAGTGGTTTTTTGACACGCCTAAATATCATGCACTTTGTCACTTCTTCATCTTTCAAGTGTATTATTACTGACACTGGTGTCAGATTTTATTCATGTCGCCTAAAAGTATCTGACCATTACTTTTTAGACTACCGACGTAAACGCGCGGCAAATAGTCGTTAACTTCAATTGTCAACCGGTGTGCAGGTTTTTTCCTTCACCAGAAGCAATAGTGGTGGTCTATGAAAATTACTGAACATTTATATTTGTATACAAACTCGTTAGTACTACGTAATCTTCAAGTTTTACTTATCTATATACCTATCAGTTTCAACTATGTAGCGAAATGCAATATAATGATGATAGTGTGTTAACAGTTTCTGGCAAACACTTAGCAGTAAATTCAAACGTTTTTCCACTAGATAATCGTAATTTCCTATGATTCGTAAATCCTTATGCAAGCGAGCTATGTTACCGCACCGTTTAGTCATTGTGCGAATTCCTACGTTGTATTATGAAGTGACGAAATAGATGCCAACTTTATTAGGAGAAAATGACTTTGTGGTTTTCTGTAAATATATAAATGAAATGAACGAATTAGGTTATACAAAGACCATAAAAGTATTAATTCTAACTTTAATTAGGTGGTAAGTCATATCCTTTCAGTTTTGAATATTTAATACCACTAATTAGAAATGGCATACCGTTTTATTATCGAACTTAGATAATTATTTATTGTTTTTTATATATATATTTCAAAAGTTGGTCTTCTTATTATTGTGAAACTCAAATAACTAAGTATTCTTTTTGGTTAAGCATATTTACATACATATACATTCATTCTTTCTAGCGCATTGCCAGTTAATTTCAAGTAGATTCGCTGAACAGGTAAGCGGGAAGAGGTAAAAAACAAACTTACTTACGATTACAGGTTATTACTATTTATTTAACTATAATTAATTATGCAGTAACCTGTTTTGTATGTTCGTAGCCTCGTGTGCTTAGTAACGTCATAAATATGCACTGTATTTTAGAGAAAATTGAACTGTACAATTAATAAAACTAAGTCTCAGTTAAAATGACTGCGGGGCATATTTTTAGACACCATCGAGCTGTTGACATTTAAAGATGACCACTAAAAGGATCTTGTAATCGATAAAATGTATGATATAATCAACTGACTTTACCTGTAAGACTATACCAGCATTAGCACACTAATGTAGTGTGTAGACGATAACAGGTCATCGTAAATCGATATTTAAAGAACAATGCCAAAAAAGACATCTGCAGTTATGCAAGAATACTGAATACCTATCTAATAGTTGTATTAATATGAAAAAGTTACGAATTAACAGCATAAAACTACAATTGTCTTTCAATTACTTAAATAGGGACATGCAGAAATATAATAATTTCAGTACTAAGAACAAGATAGCAAAGAATGACAACACTCCTCGCATGAGTCTGCTGGAAAAAACTCGCTCGTAGCAGAAATTTTGCACTACTCTCCGATTTACCGTTCTTTTTTGTATCTCTCTCGACAGGAACAGTTAAATAAAATAAATAAATTGAAAATAATAAAAAACTTACGATCAATATTGTCCACTTCGTTGTCGTAGCCCGGGTACTTCTTGCCTCTTCCTGTAAACAAAGAAATGATTTGTGAAGAATCAGAATCTGTTGTGAGTCTATTGTCTTTGATCATCAATCATTTCATATCCTTGGCAAGCGTTGCCTCTAGTAAATCATGTTCAACCTAATTCAAACTGATAATGATAAGTTTTGACCAACGAAAAGTAAATTATTACAACCTTCTTGGTTTTGAAATAATTTAGAAATCTTCAGTTACCATTTTTTTTTGGATTTGATAATTTCATTTCTTTTTATTTTAACTAATATCCTATATTCATAGTTTTGTATCTATACTTATGTTACGAAATGTGGAGGTGTGTTTTTTATATTAGTTTATCCTTTGTTCACGTCAAAACACAGCCACGAATCAACGATATTTTATATGGAAAATGTAATACGCTAATTATTGTCGCGGGCAACAGCTAGCGGATAAAATAAAAAAAGTTTACGACGATTAAACCATAATGTACTCTAGTAGAAGCAGAACTAGTTTTCTAGTTAGAGGAGTGCACTGTCGCGCAAGGAAATGGGTCAGTGCGTACTAACGACGCTCTTTTTTGCACGTTTTCTCGTACACTGGCGGCAGTGTGTCTCGGAAAATAGGAATGTAGGTGCCATTTTTAGCTCGACAAAATATTTGACGGGCAAAAGATCAATTCTTCGAATTTTAAAACAATGAGTACATATTGTACGTTATATATTTTTTTAATTATGGCAAACGTGAATCCTTAAACGATAAAGCATAATAATATTTTTGAATAGTATTTTCTTTGGCAATATGATTTGCAGAGCCGATCGATTATGAATGAGAGAGTAAATATATATTGTGGGATGTATTTTAATGTTACGAAATGTAACATCCAAAAAGTCAAACTGCACTCCATTTTTTGATGTCAAATCGAAAATCCAGCAAAGGAGATCTCATTAAAATTGCTTGCGTTTGCTCTAAATGCAGCTTTCAGCGATTTTCGACCGACATTTTCCGGAAATGGCAACTGCACGGTTATGGTTATAATTATAACTCAGTTATCTGGCAATACCAGTTTGGGTATGAGATCTCATTTAGTAATTTAGTTTAGTGAACATAGTAGTTCGTTAATTTTGGGCTCGATCTCTGATCAGAGCCAAGAAAGCACACCCAATAATTTATATACATTCCTATTTTTTTAAAATACTACCCTCTATTAACAAGTCATGTAAAGTAAACATGAATTAATTATGTCTTGTTGTACGTATGCCTCAAAATTTATATGTCGACATATGGGAGTTATGGTTACATTAGTAAATACAATTTTGAAAACTATCAAAATAGTAGAGTAAATAAAAAAATAACGATAGAAAAGATCAGACAAAGAGTATTATTATATATTGTGTTGTATTAATATTCAACTTAATAATAATGTGAAAAATAAAGTACTTACACATTTTTTGACATTTGAGTAAAATAAATTCAACATTCTTTGGAATGTAACCAAAAAAAAATTGGATATTCAATAAAATTGCCAAGTTTCTATTTTCGCAATAGGTATGGACGATGTCGATAATTATTATTTAAGCTATGTCCACGCGGAAAAAATGTACTTAGAAGAAAAATGTCAATATCACTGTTGCAGCAAGATGTTTGCACGCAAACCACAAAGATTGCATATTATTTGCTTTCCTCATTTTTGCTGGGATTAAATAAATTGGCCGAAGCAAATAGATTTCCTATCTTGGGAAATTGCAGCGGCAAAAAGCTGAGTGTACAGAAAATGCCATCATAGCACTTATAGAAATAAAATATCATACTATTATTTTTATGTATGTAATTATTTGTCTTCTCTTCTCTTCATTCTATTCACTTTTTGATAAATTAATTGTATAGTGTCGTCTGTTTCTGTGCTAAATTTCATCAAAATCGATCCAGTAGTTCTTGTGGTTATTCTTAAGAAACAACAAAAACACTTTTTCTTTATTATACTAGTGTGGACATGGATTGATATTATAATAATTAATATAATAACAATCAAAAATAATTATTATGACATAAAATAAACCTATAATTAACTTACTCAATACTTTACAATGCACAAAATGACAACATATCTGTCAAAAACTTATTCGTACCAAAGGAAAGGCCTATAAAGAAGACAATTTCATTTACGTACAAGATGGTTGTAAGTTATACTTCTATAGAATCAGTACTGTATCCTCCATGCTCGGTTCTCTTGACCAATTTTCGCAATGTGTGCTATGCGTGATCGCTCACATTCACACGCATATCTTCATATTTGTCGTCTAACATTGGCCTTTGCTTTACCATTAAATAATTATTTATTTTACGTAAAATACGCACTTCTTTGTATATAGTGTAAACGCTCAAATTGATCTTTGTATAACGCATGTAGTAAAAAAGTCAGGACACCAATTAAATACTTTGCAATACATAAAATATTTGAACAATGATGCCCTTCACATTTACCTAGTGATACATGCAATCGTTGCGGTTTTGTTGATATGTGTAGGTATGATCACATACATACGATGTCCTGAAACTCCTCCTCTCACTTCCTCCGATGCCTCTGAACGTGCTGAGATAGACGGTTATATTTGAAAAATATGTCATTAGTCACAAAATATATTACTTCTAATTTTTCGTAAGAATACACAAAATCAAGACTATCTTTCAACTAAGTAACTTACCCTGTCCCGTATATACCTAACAAAAAAGGAATACGTGCCTTCAGCATAAATCGAGTCAATCTGTTCGCTCTCCACGCTCTGCAAGCTGTCATCTTCTGCAAACTCCTGGCTTTCATTGACCTCTGTCTGGTTAATCTTCCTAACCTTCCTTTCTTCAGGTATCTTCATCGGTAGGATCTCTTGTACTGACGGTGGCCTCACGTAACCTCTCGACAACCCTAGCTTCTTCTGTATGAACACTTCCAATATTTGCTTCGTAATCTTGTTCTGCCGAGCCAACTCTTGCGGATCTGCGAAGAAAGGAGAAGAGATAAAAATGACTGTGCGATGGAATTCTGTGCATTGGTGCGAAAGAGGGAATGGTCTCGACGTCATTTTTATCCGTTCTCCAATCTTACAAGCCTTAAAAGTACATATATCAATAGGAAGACACATGTTACATGTGGAAATGTAAGCTTCCGTAATCAGTTTGATGATGTTCTTTTGAGACAGGTCTCACATCTGTGAAGAAAGGAGAAGATATAAAAATGAGCGCACTTAATTTGTCCGACTGAGGGACAAAGAGTAATAACGTTGGAGTACTTAATAACAATTGTAAGTACATTCCGTACTTGATAACTCTATATTAGATCAACATACGTAGATGTAGTTAATACGATCAATCGAGGAGATAGCGTCGGCATGTAAGATCAAATTGGAGTGTTTCCTACCTCACATTGTTAGAACATAGATTACGAAAACAATAGATTGGCAATTGTAGTGGTGAATGTACGGAAGGAATAATTATAGGGCCGCCGAGGATATGTTAAGAGTTGGCATTGATGGCCACCTTGCATTGTGACCTATTCTTTTTGCTCTTTGCAGAAACATGCAAAGTATGTATGTCTCCATATGAAGTAATTAAAGGTAAGGTAAGGTAAGGTAAGGTAAAGGTTTTGTAACTTTAAGAAAGATAAGTGTTTTCGTGTTTCGCCATATATCAATAACACCATCAACTGGGATTTCATTCTCACATCTTGGAACTCAAACTTGGCTTGATGCAAAAAGAGCTCACGGATTTTAGTATGCGTTTTAAAAGGAACTTCCACTTGCATATTCTGATGTTGTGGATTGAGCTCCCTGCCGGAGTATTCAAAAAGAGGGTGAAAAGAATTTTTTAGGGCCGGTAACCCCTAGTGTTATAAAACCTAGGTCTGTGGTGACCACTTTCCATCAGGTGGCCGCATGCCCGTTTGCTTACTCAGTACTATAAAAAATAGGTACGTGTAAGTAAGTTTACAATAATAAAGAACAAGTATATAAGAACAAAAAAATAATTTCTTTCAATAGTCCACGATTGTGTCATGTTTTGGTCAATCAAGAACCTTGTATTGAAGTGAGTTTATTGCATCTAACGCATAGATATATTATAAAAATATCAGTATTGTAGATTAAAATATCAGACAAACAGAAATCAACTCTACCGATCCACATTCTCTTAAAGTTAAAAAATATATTACAAAGATAATATATGTAATTCACCCTCAACATAAATAAGCATAAAACTTTTTTTATAAACAAGTGGGTTCAGTAATATATTTAGAGTATTCTTCTTCAATGAAGTGATTGTAAACGTACAGGCTCTTCTTCTGATGTTTGCAATCCTAAAATTATTTGCACGTTGTCTTTCTTGAGTTTAGATCGTTAGTTATCTACCCACGACCAGAACAAGAGAACATGAGTCAGTGGGCAGAGATTGTACTCGTATTACAACAATTGACCATGGGCATTCAACTCAACGTTGTTAAATAAATCATAGGAAATGGATAATATTTTTATTTACATTATAACTATTGGAAGTGGGCATGTACATTACCTTTAATAGTAATGGTCCTTACAAGTTGAGATTTCGCTTGAGACTCGTTATGTAACATTGTTTTAATGTAGTTACAAGTTATTTTATTGTTGCTGAACTTGACGATGCTAATGTAATAAAACATTAAACGCAAAATATCAAACGTAAAAGTATATAACTTTATACTCGATTCAGTAGTTAAACTTATCAATGCGAACACAAAAACAATGAAAATACTCAACAGTATGGCGTGATATGAAATGTTACACTTTACTTTTCATTGAACTACAAAGCAACAATCGATTTGGAGGTGTTGTAAAAAGTTTGAAGAGTGGAAACGAGACTGGTTTGGTCACTTTCTTTTATCGCCATCACAGGTGGTAGTTACGGTCAGACAAAAAAGCTGTGAAATATTGGATTTTTATTTACTATAGAAAATATAATATTTTTTATATTAATTCGCACATGTCACATATTTTAAACTTAATATTTTCCCTTATCGACGTATTTTTTATTCCTCCGGAAAGATTAATCTACTTTCCCGTTGGTCTATTTTGAATACTTATAGCATCACCCATTTTGCCTATTTTTTATTGGTCCGTTGAGTCCACCTTTTGTTAGCTTTTAAATTGTACAATTAAGTTTAAATAATTAAGTGTATTATACTTTGTTGTTAATAAAAAAATAAAATCAATTTACATTTTAGTATTTATATGATCTTTCTGTGTACGCTACTAAAATAATTATTAAATAAGATTCATTTAATTGCTACAATAATAATATATTTAGAAATATTATTGTTTCACAAATATGATTTCAACTACAAAACTTCTTATGCTGACCGTACAATTTTAAACTTTATAGATTGTTATCGTGATCTTGTATTGAAAGATCGGTTTCAAATGGTTTTTGTAGACTCAAATTAGATTTTATAGTGGAGATAATATTATAGTTATATTAAAACATAATCAATAAAGGTATGCAGTAAAACAATGAAATCTTGGTAACGTAAAAAAGTACAGTTATCAACAAAAATAATGTATTCGTAAATTATTATGAGCGAGTCTTTTTATTTCAGGACAGGCGTATAGGTAATAATCTATTTTAAAAGTAGGTACACGAATAGATAATTAACTACAAAGGACTATATTATCCACATTGCTCATTATATTATCAACATCAGTGATTCAAGTATCAAAGTCATTTTGCAGGGGCTTTAAACTTAAGTTTTTATGTTCTTGGAGACATTTATTACATAAAATATAGTCATTGCTTGGCGTGTATATACGTCATAAGTCTTACGCCGTATATTTTTTTCATATATAGGCAAATTCTTATTAATATGTGACTTGCCTTTAAGAAAAATTGCATCTTAATTCAAGACTTCATTTTTAAAGTATTATTTATTAGGCGAGTAAAATTTTTGTCTGACTTTATAGTTACTATGACATTCGCCTATAATGTAAATATCTATATATTTTTTAAACGGTCGTATAATGTAAAGGCATGCGGGAATACAAGACACATAACATTTATCTTTGTCTGTTTAAACTTTGGCGATATTTCAATTGAATAAATTTTCTTAGAATTACCACAGGCTTCAATGAGAGATAGATTCATAATCACCCTATGTTTTGTAAGAATATCCTTGGACACAGCTCCGGAGTAAGTCAGTCGATGTGATGAACACAAACAATCAAGTTTCAAATTGCAATCCGATTTATGGCTTATGTAATTCGAGATGGGATGATACCGTTTCACTTTATTTCACCGACTTCTAAATATGTAGTGCTTGTGACAGGTTTCGTAAAGATTCCTATCTGACCTTTATTTAATTTTAGGTATTACAATAACTTCCACATTGTTGAGAGATGTTGGGTAATTATGGCTTACTAGCTGTAGCCCGCGGCTTCGCCTGCATAAATTTTGAACGGGAACAGTCATTTTTCCGAGATGAAGGGTACTCTATATCCTTCTCTATACTTTAAACTATATAAAATTATGTACAATTTCAAGAAGATTGTTTGAGTAGATAGAGCGTAAAGGTGACACATAAACAAACTTACTCTTGCATTTATAATATTAGTTAGGATTACATTAAATTTAAACTTAATTGTTTAATTGTGTATTATTATATTCGTTAAATATGAAACAAATACATATGCTGTAACTTAACTTACATGTTGCTGTAACAAAGTATTTAAGAATGTAATTAAAGCGATAATTAGCCATTTGACTAGGTGATAAAAAAATTATTAATATAAAAATTAATTAAATGTTGCTATTCATCAGTTTTAATTTACTTTTTGTTTTGTTTATTTTTTGTTCTGATCAAAGTCTTGTAATCAAATTGTAACTTCACAAGATATCACTGTCAAACAAGCTTTTTGTTAATGACATTAGAAAAACGTATCTGATTTGCCTAATTGGAAAATAGCTTGTTATTTATCATATAAGTCGAGATCTTTTCTCGACTTCTATGTTATATCTTGAATTGTTCAAATAATCACGATTAGAGTGCAGTAGCCGTCAAAATATTAATTAATTTTATATGCATTTTGTACACAGTGGTCACACAATTAGAAGTTAAGTATAAATTTTTATGTTACTAATCAATTATAATTTAATAAGCATAACTCAAAAGGTTAAAATGTTACGCAATGAGTCGAATGCCTAAGGCTGGGTACCGACCAGTAAGTATCGTTCTTGAACTTTTGAAATTGTTTTACTATTATACTTAAAATGTTGTCGGTGATGGCTGGCAAAGAAGAGGGTTGTGCCCAGTGTACTACCTTGGGGAACTCCAACATGTATTGGGGAGAGTTCACTGATGCTACTGCCAATCTTAACATTTAGACTTCTTTTTGACAAATAGTTACTGAGCTATTTCAAAGGTATTCTTCTAATCCCGAGTCCTTCCAGTTTTCTAAGAAGAATGGGAATAGATACGGTATCGAAAGCCTTAGTAAAATCTATCGCCTACGCAGCTGCGGCCAATAACGATCGTCCGGCATTTCTTTACTGCTCTTGTTACTTTTTGAAATTCATTGTTTTAATAAAGGCGTATGAGGAACTCGTTTAATGACAAATTGACAATCGACAATCTAAATCAAATATCATTTATATTAACTTTTATACCTGTATAAGCCATGACATACACGTATTAGCATTTCGAAAAATCTCAGTTTTCAGATCTAGCTTTTGCTGCGGTAAAATCCTTGTCAATCATAGCTTCATTAGCTATAGTAACGCCAATCCAGTGTTAGGTGATTGTTTTTGAGAACGACATCGTTTAACGATAACTAGAACGGGACCTTTAAAAGTCATCAGTAAAATCATCAAGATTAAAGATAGTCTAAATCCAGAGGTGGATTTCTAGTCTTGGCCGACCTACCATATAGTTTCTACTGCCACCTTTAGGCTTGAAGAGGGCTGTAACTATATGGCCTATCTTTTAGGCACTAACTACATAAATAAATTTATTTTGCAGTCAACAAATTATTTCTTGATGAAATTAATCAAATCTCACCAACTCAACATTAAAAATAAAACTCATTTATCGAAACCTCCTAATTTAATTTGACATATAATATTATGTATTACTTTGGGTCGTTTCCTATTATCATCGGAGTACATCCGTATATTTTTGACCGCCCCTAACACTTTGCCGCCCTAGGCCCTTGCCCACTCTGGCCTTAAGGCAAATCCGTGCCCGCACAAACCGTGTGTCTGTGTAGTCACCAGCTAATCAACCTACCCAAATTCATTGCAAATTCGCCGCTATTACCACGGCATAGAGGTTCATGCAGGGTAACTTGATGTTCTGTTGACTGTACCTACATATTGTCACCCTATTGTTGATCAAATTACCACTAATTCTATCACACCTTGACCCACTACTCTAAGTGAAGTCTCCTTGCGTCTTAATACAGTAACACTTAGTTACCAATTGTGGTCATTGACATATAAATGTCAGATAAATCACTTAACGCATTTCAAGTTCAAGTTTGCTGGTTATGTTAAAGTGAAGCTAAGGTTTGTTGTTTGAGCTATAAGGTAGTTAGTAGAACAGAGATAGTATATAGCTGACTCGCCCTTATTCGGTGATAATGATCTAGACTTTAGACTTTATTTATTTTCATCATTTAAAGCCCTGCCTACAAGCTACATCACAAATACGTTACTTAATGTTTTCACGTTAATTTTTTACCCTTTACTGGAACTGGAAGGTATTTAAACTTTCAGAAAATAACTTTAATTTTTAATATTATAACCACTGATGTATTATAACCACTTTTTCTCATTATAGCTATTTGACAGTTAGCCTCAGTTGCACCTGTAATATCTGATATTAACAATTAATTAACAAGATAAAAATGGCGTACTTTACGTTTCTGCGCAGGTCAAAGTTAAGGTCAAAGCTGACTGGTGCAACCCATCCGTAATAATAAAAAATGTATATTAAATATACCTACAGAGGTTCCGTCTACAATTGTGTTGTTTTATGGTGGTTTTATAAGTATCACGTAACCTAGTAGTGGGTTATCATATCATTGTTTTTAAACAAATATTTACTAATGCACACAACGGCCTTCCTTTCAAAAGCCTTCAAATAACAGTAACAAAGGTGATTACTAGGTAGTTTGGATTAGTAGGTAATCGCTAATCTGTAAATTAATTATGATTACGGATCATCATCTGAGATGAAATAAATATATCACTGACTGGCAATTAAACTGAGGTTACCTGTAGGTAAGCAGTTACTTAATTTAACTGGCAGCCTGCGCCTTCGCTCGCGTTTTTTCGCGACAAAAGATAGATCTTTCCTATATATAATCTGCGGTAACAAAAGAGGCTAAGGTCGCCATCTTGCTATTTGGTGATATCCACTATATCAAAGAACTTGGAACAAGCTTAGATGAACGAAATGACAAAACTAAAAAAAAGTACATATTAATACGATTAAGTACTTATCTTGATTAAGAACAAATTTTAAGGATAAGTATTCATATAGCCTTGAAATGTTATGCTGACATAACAAAAAGCCAGTTTTTTACTTAAACTGTACATAATTGAACGATATTGAATTATTATAAAGTGTTTATGATTGTAAAATGCCATTCAAGACACAATTTTCGTAATAACAACTAAAGCAATCGACACCCAGTAATTTTTACTTAAATCATATGTATCTGTGTCAATATAATATAGAAAATAATTTCAGTTATTAAATTCAATGTTTATTTAAAGTTTACAGGTTTTATTGCAATTCGTATTTTTTGTTGTATAAGTCATCTATACCTATTATTATAAAGAGGTAAGCGTTTGTGAGTTTGTATGTTTGAGGCGGGAAATCACCGAAACTACCGAACCGATTTCAAAAATTACTTCACAATTAGAAAGGTACATTATCCAAAATT
Organism: Plodia interpunctella; assembly: GCF_027563975.2. NCBI lineage: Eukaryota > Metazoa > Arthropoda > Insecta > Lepidoptera > Pyralidae > Plodia > Plodia interpunctella. The sequence goes on from NC_071303.1 coordinate 7,335,904, forward strand.
GTTATAGGTTATATTTTATCTCAAATTCCCACGGGAGCGGAGCCCCGGGCAACATCTAGTTAATTATAAAAGATAAAATAGAAATAAGAACTAAAGTCCGTGCAGTAAACGGTTGAGGAGTGCCAACGTCTGAAACCGTTCCTGGGTACACCATCATCATGCTTATCATAATAATGCATTATCATCCAAACCAAACGTGTGTACAAAATTTCCGCTCTGCTTCAAAATTGATTTGCAAGATTTCACCCGAACTACTTTTAAACTTTCGCGTGGTATAATTATATACTAAATAACAGGTATTAAACGCGCACATACCTTTTCTATTTCCCAGACGTTTCGGATCACTGGGCGACCACCCGAACTGACATAGGGACATACATTGCAAAATTGCAAGTTACGATTTCGTTAAAAGCCAACCAATGTGTGAATTTAATTTGTCATCTTAAAAGTTATTAATTTATTAAGCATATTCATCTTAGTTTCTACTTCAAATATAGTAGATATACTATGTAGTTAACCTTTCATTACATATTATCTTCGCGTCCGGTTGCAGCAACAAATGTCACTGATGTTACTATAATTATACATCACAGTTGTAGGAAATGTATGAAATTATATTTTAATCAGTAGTTAACATAATCACGCTAATTAAATTATAATATTATCTGTTTATTTAGCGATATGTTTCTAACCATTTTGTGGGACGTGTGAAATGTGAAATTTTTATTTCGCGTATGTGTAGACATATGTTTTTATATATTGATCGTTCAATATAACGTGAGCTTTATTTAGCATAAGATTGTTACGAAGTAAGTGAACCACCTAACAAAATTTATTTATGTTGAAAATACGGACAGCGGAGTCTTAGTAATACGGTCCCTTTTTACCCTTTGGATACGGGGGCCTAAAAAAGTCATCGATTCACTTTAACATTCCATACATAGCAGACACGATAAGGTCACGCCCATTTTATATATCCATATGTTTTCATCAGTGACTCACACCATATTGAAAATGTATTTGTCTAGCTTTTAGTGCACAAGTTCGAGGCCAGTCTATCACTGCAATTTAAAATTCTAAATATCGCGCAAGCTCCACCATCGCAAATTTATATTAGCATCAGTCGGTTCAATAGAAAATCTAGTTTTCGAATTGATCAAAATTACGATTTGTTGAATAAAAAAAAAACACTTAGCTGTTTTTTTCGATCGTTTGTTTAAAATTGTCTGATTTGAAAACGTAGCATCGTATTGCTGAGGAGTGTTCTAAAACTATTGTTCTGTGCACAGAATGTCAATGGTTCTGTGTTATCGTCATTAAAAATAAATCCAACTCAGCTAGCAACTATAAAATATGTATTTTTTATTCATATTTTATTCATAAGTATTCTTCTTGGGAAAAACTACAACGATAGTACGAAGCGATACGTGCTCATATTTTGTTCAAATAAAAATCTGTCTATGCAAGGAGTACCTATATTAATTAAAAAAAACGCCACTGTGCAATATTTCTCGTAACCACCTGCAAACCTTGTGAAGTGACTTGATGAAGAAATCCCATTTGAAATGCTTTATTTAGGAAACGCAAGCTGATTGTTCTTTGGCTTCATGCCAATGCTTGGAAGAGTGGGGTGATCTCCCCCCCTCCTCCTCTTAACGTATTTATCGGCGCCATTTTGCATTTTAAATCCTTTGAATCTCTCGAATGTCCGCCGCATTTTGACCAATCGGGTTGACTTTTAATCCGGGCAAATTGAATCTCTCTTTCAGCACTATTTCTTTGTTGAAAAGATTTGTTAGAGTAGTTTACAATTAGAGCAATGTAATTTATTTGTATTACTATATGTAGATTCTCTTCTAACATTTCAATTGTTAATTTGTTCAAGCAATAAACAAAATAGGTAGTGCTGCTTCTAAATGATACCCAATCCTAATTCAAAGGTTCGAAAACGAAAAGGTTTTGTTAGTATATAGTCAGTCAGAGTGATTGAAAAAAATAGATAAATCATCATCATCAGTCTGTAGCAGTCCACTGCACACTAAAAAAATAATTTTTAGCTGCAGCTTTTGTTTTCACCCGTTTGGCCTCGGGTCATCAAGTATGCTTAGTCCAAATTTCGTCAAAATCGACTACGCGGTTTAGTATGCGCGGGTTATATGTCTGTGGGTTTAGCCGTGAAAGCGTGACAGCCAGACAGATGTTTTGAATATATTATATTATCATGACGTTGGCTGATAAAGTCATTTGAAAGTTAAAATACTGTATACTTCAAAATGTACGAAAAATCGAAAACCAGTTTTGAAAGGACATAAATTCTGAATTCACGAATTTAAGCATTTTGAACTGGATCCACGCCAGTTGAACTTCGTGGCTTCAACTGTACGCGCTTGATTTATACCTTGTTTTTATTTCCACATGATTTAGGTTATTCTGATTTACTGATAACACCACATAGTTTATGATATTGTCAATGGTGTTTAAATAACTGAAAATTATAATAAAGCTAGGTACTATATAAAAAAGGTAAAGTAAACAACACATCAACCCACCTAAAATCATTGCAAATTCGCTGCTATTATATCGTATGGAGCGGAACTTGATATGGAGTTGACTGTACGTACATATCTACTTATAATGAACAATAATAACCAATTGTGTAAAGAATAATAATCATTTCTAAATAAATATTTTATCAGGCCAATGATTTAAGATTTACTTTAGCTTACCAAAAAGATGATTCATTGGTAATTAAGAATAGTTTATCAATTTCATTTAGAAAGGTTTGTAGTGCTATCGGTATTTTGCCTGATTAACGTGAAACGATATTTCATATTATTTCTAAGAATGCAAACTTTTTATACACATGAAACGGGCATACTGGCGGCTTACCTTATACCGTGTTTAGGTTGACATTTTACTGTCATAATGACCACTTCGTATTTATTTATGAGCAAAAATAAAAGGCTAAATAATTATATACGAAAAATGGATAAACAGTCAAGTTCAGATAGCAATATTTCTCTAGATAGTCTGGAAGCTGATTTTAAACAGAAGGCAAAAATGAGAAACGAAAAGACCCCAGATAATGTCGACACCATACTTGTACCGTTTTATCAAAAAGACGTGCTCATAAAAATACCAAAGGGACAGTCAAAAAAGCAAAAAAAAGATGCTACCAAGTCTAAAAAGGACCATCAAAATACAAGCAGCTATTTAGTCAACAAAGATAAAGACAGTAAGAAAAAACGTGCGTCATACCTCGAAATGTTTCGGAAACAGTTCACCACGGCTCAAAGTGAAAAGACAAAGCCTGAACAAGAATTACGATCCCTGTCACCAGAGTGTGGTGATACCGAAAGAGAAAGTTTCGACGAGGACATAAACAACCCTAATTCGGAGTTTTACAACACAGAATGTTATAATGAAATGTTTTACAATAAACTTCTGAACCAAGAACTAGAACAATATTTAGGAAATTCTTTCACTGAGGAATTACAAATGGATGATATAAACAATAAATCACCTGAAGGATCTGTAAATGTCCTGAAAAGTGTTTCTGAAGTTTCTCATTCTCGGCGCCATGTGAGACGAGCTACTGTGGAGCCTGTGCAGAGTGTAAAACTTGGTGGCCTCGGACCAGATGTAGAAAAAATTAAGCCTAGACTTGAAAGAGCTCGCAGTCTTCAAAGATATTCAGAAAAGGTACGAATGGAAAACCGCCTTAGGATTTATAAAAAATCCGTACAAGCTGACATCGAGAAAAGACCCGAAAGAAATTTGTCAGCAAAGCCAGTAAGTTCAGCTAGAATAAAATCTAAAGGAGATGAAAACATTTCTTATTTGGTCAATAAAAATTCAACTGAAAAGTCAAAAGTTGCTACAATATATGATCCTAAATCGGCCGGGGCATCGAGAACCCGAGATAAAAGTAAAGAGGAAATCAAAAAAAGATCGGCATCGAGGAATATTGAACAAGACAAGCAAAGAAAGAAATCAGGTTACCAAGATCGTCGAAATGATACAAAACCAACGGAGGTAAAAGCACCTGACAGTGGGAAAATTAAGTCGAAATCAGTTGAAAACAACATAAAAGTCAGGGTGAAATCTAGCGCCAGAAGTAAGGCTATCAACACCGACGTGGTTCAAACAGTACCTCCGGTACACATAAGTTTCCTGGTGAATGTGGGTGGAGCACGGCCAACAAGTGCCCTCAAAAAATTGGAAGAGAAACATCAAATGTACAAGGAACAAGTTAAAGCATTTGGAATGGAAAAAACTGACTAAATAGTTATCTTAATTTGATGTTATAAATTTGTGTGCGTAAGTTTGTTCGTGAATATGTTATAATAAAGCACTAACCTTTCTGATGTGTCAATCATTTGTTAAATCTACATTAACCTTATAGGTCATAAGAACTTGAATGACGGCTTAGAGTATAGTTTAATCAAGTGACGTAGATTTGTAATTAGGTCATTATATGAATTATGCATTATAAATCGTAATTATAAATTAGTATATACTAGTTAGGTTGTTTGTTCAGCTTTCATCCTAGGTTATATAAACCCTAGCCTAAGAACTAAGATTGAAAGTGAAAGTTTCAAGCGGATGTCCTGTTGTGGCCGAAATATTTGCACTTGTATTCTAGCGTCTACTTACTGTGCAAATTTAATTAATATGTACATCTATCACACTGCGTAATAATTACAAAACTAATTTGTGTGACACGTCAGTAGGCAATTAATTATTGTCAAAAGATTTCATGGACTTTCACACGATTTTTCTATTAAATTGATAAACTTTTGCCAAATCAATTATTTACTAAAATTAGATTTGATTAATATTTGTAACGATAAGGACGTAAGTAATAGATTTATCATCGCTTTTTAAGCAAAAGCATTTCATACATGTATCTTTAAATGATGATGTTCTGCATTAGAAAATAAAAACCGTCTGGCATTCCAGTTGATAAGTTTCAGCAAATGATACATTATCATCGAAGATTACCAAGTTATTAGCCATTCCTTAATCGTGAATTCAATCAGTACCTACACATTGACACACCACAAATTATACGACATTATACCACAAGTAAATTACATTACCATGAAGACACAATACAGATGGTTTTAAATAGCTCATAATAACACTCTTATAGGACTTAAACCGACGTTATTACTTTTATTGCACTTTTGCCTTGATTATTTGCGCGATTCCGCAATACTTTTACTTGGTATGTCAGAATCTAGGTTGCATACTACTTTCACGAACATGACCTTGCCACCCTCCGTGGCTTCTCAAGGATTACAAAAAACGAGTTATTTTTCAACTAAATGGTGATGATGATATTTATTAGTTTTTATTATGAAACACCAAATTTTTACTGAGAGCCATCCAGTGATAACATATTCCAAAAAAAGGTAGATACCTTTTTTAATTATGTGAAGTACCTACTTAACATAATTTGTTAATAAACAATGTACTTACTTGTTTGATCTATAAACAAATTTCCTTTTTTTATTTTACCACCAAAAACTACTTGTAAGTGATAATGTACAAACTCGGCTCCCAAGTTTTTTTTAAATTACTACTAAGCAAGCAAACAGGGTTGCGCCCCACCTGATGGGAAGTGGTCACCGCAACCCGTGGACGCCTGCAACGCCAGGTGCGTCACATTCCGTTGTTGGCCCTGAATGAATTTTTTCACGCCCTTCTAGATTATATCCTACCCTTGTTATTTATGGAAATCAATTTGAGAGATTAAATAACAAATCTATATTCTCTACCCTCGTTATTATTATTAATTTGCGAGATTAATTACCAAACATACAATACATATAACTATTGCATTTACAAAAGATTAGTAGATTTCTTCAACCTGCAAATATCACCTAATTTCATACTACTTAATTTATTAATTACCTAAGTAGGATTCAAATCTCTCACTGCGTTTCCAATCTGATAAGGGCAATGAGTAATTTTTGCATATTTTAATGCAACACAACGTTGTAAAATATAATTTATTGTGCAAATAGGAATTCTACGTGGCCAGTGGGCGTGCATGGTTTTATTGAAATGCTGTTTATATCAAAATAAAATAAATAATCATCTTTTCGAAATTTCGTATACATTTTAGGAGTATGTACTGTTAGCTTGATTGTGATCGCTTACACTAATTTGCATGATACTTTTCATACCGAACAAATTACTAACCACGTGGGAAATACACGTGGTTGAAGCCGCGGACGAAAAGCTCAGGGTTAATAATTTTCTTTACTGCATACTTTATTGAAGAGACCTTTAAAATGTATGAATAATCTATTTTTAATTACGGTGGCATCATTGTTGTCCATCTTTTTAGTTTATAGCTTTATAAAGTCCGCCTGTGTCTTCAACTATTCGCCAAAGAATATCGCATTCTATTCCAAGAGTAAACCCTGAAATTACCGATACGACAGCAGGTTCCCGTAGAATAAATCTTAAGGCTAAATATGCATATTTGTGGCACCATGTTTATGTTACAAGCCCATTGTGGGAGGAAAGTGGAGCGGACATAATGGGAAAGGCACTTCTTAATGTCATGTAAGATGTTACGTAACCCTAATTTTATGTGTTAAGGTTCCATGCTCTAATAATAATACTTGTTACAGTTTTAAGATTACCTATGGGTACATCAACCTGTAATATTTTTAGAGCTGTAGCTACGCTCTATTAAGATACTAAGCATAAAAATTAAAGCATACATTAAAGCTAAAATATGTTATATCACTATCGCACTTTATAATATTTGCCATAGTCAGAAAGAGACAGAACATATTTTGGTATAAAGTACCTGTGTTTAAACTTTTTTATGAATAAACAGCGTGAGTGGCTAATATGTTACGTAGGTTTATTTAATAAATAATTAATGAAAGTTACCTTCTATAACTTAAAAATAAATGATTTATGCTAGTGGTTTGTAACCTTGGTAAATATTATTTAATTTAGAATATGGCGTAAAACAGTGCCTGTGAATGTCTAATTTCTGAAAGTATACTTCTGATGTTCCTAATACAATCGAACATAAGTATAAAAAGTCTGAGACATTTTCACTTACGTGTGTTAATGTGGAAAACCATCAAGCATTCATCGATTAATAAAACTACCTACTCGTAGGTATATACTTACTTATGATTCAACAAAATGAAGTATCAAAATAATAAAATTATCATAAATGCCATTATAGCAAAATAATCACTTCATTAAACCTAAAGTTTGTCAGAATTCCATCTTCTTATTGACTTCTCTGACGATTTATATTTCCTAAAAATAATTAAAATATTTTGACAACAAAAAACTGAAAGGGGTTTCCTTATTTCTTATTGTATAATTATATAAATTTATATATTTAAAATGTCGTATTGACTCGATGGAAAGTGTATTGATGACAGAATTATTCAAGTAAATAATTGTAGATTTTTTGTATTTTTAATAGTAGATATATAAGAAAAATAACTACCTATTTACTTAGGGTTTTTTCACAATAACAGTAATTAAATAAACATACACAGTACACACTGTTTATAAATACATGTCAAAACAGAGGAGAATCAGCATTTTTTACAGCACCTACACAGATTCTGCCATAGAATTATTACCTAATGGCAATATGTAGGTCTATGAATGAAGATAAACGTCTAATTGAATATTTTCTGTACAGCAGAATATCTGTGCTCTTGTGTGTGTTAAATCTAAAAAGTTTTTAGGTAGACATAAAAAAGAGATATTGCGGAAGAGGCCACAAACGGACACCGCGTCAGCCGGAGTCGTGTTTTTGTGTCTTTTCGTTATTCCTATCTTGAGAAGTTAGGTGCGCATTATACAATTTCGGCGGGCATTAGTGACTAATTTGAAATCTACGATTCATAATATCACTCCAAACAAGCAGCCATCCCAAACTTCTGTAATTTTTCATGAATGGAGTAAAATCATTGGCTATTGTCATTTTTGACCACATTTGAGCAATCAATTTAATTAGATTATAGGCTCAGCACTCTATAATTTTTTTTAATGATAACTTTTCTATTAAGTACCTAAAGATGAAAAGATAAATTGTGCAGCTTCGTTAGCATATAAGTGAACGTACCAGTGATTCAGTGTGCTCCACTTTAGGGCCGTTGCACAACCGTTGTGGTACGAATCTCTTCCTCGTACCTTCTAATGGACAATGTCCTGTCCGCACTAATGAATAATGTACTTGCGATCCAGATTACAAGGTGATTGTCCGAAGTGAATGTTCTATTTATTAGTGTGCTATATGATTTCATAAAATGATTGCAACTATTCCCATCCAGATATTATGAAGTATCCGTTTTATAAACCTCAAATATGCTATTATAATCAGAGTTAAGAAACCTCAAATGTGCCTCAAATACTCACTAATCTCAAATCTACCTAAAATCAGATCAAATCTCATGCAATAAATTAATTAATGACAATGTAAGTATTTCACAATTGGCATTAGGATCGGTACCATGTAGGTAAGCAAGAAGCACTTATTTAAAAACTTCAATGTTTATTATATCAATGCTCTGAGGGAAAGCATTGATCGATAGAACGTTGGGGTTGTTCCTGAAGTCTACAGGAAAACCACAGACTGTATCAATATTTATTGTTTTGTAACCTAAAATAATCGCCAAATGTCACTTCTTAGCCAATCGCAAACATATGTCCTAATTTCAGATTGCTTTACAATTTGTCAAAATGTCAAGTAGGTGCATTTTCCTTGTTGAGTAAAACCACAAGTGTAGGTAGTGTTATTTCTCAATTAAAACCTACAATATTTTGACAAGTAATGATTTATCTAAATATCACACACAACAATTATCACGCTGACAAATCTCAGCAGTACCATTGAGTTCCGGCAATTAATTGAAACATCAAGGCCTCAAAAAGGTTAGTTTTTTCGTTTTTAGCCCATCACCAACATAATTTCTATGGCTTAACAACCTAACGAAATGTCAAGTGGGTGTGCATTTTCCTTGCACACTTGCGTTTAAGTTAACTGAGACTTATTTTTTTAAAGTAAAAACATGAAACCTCCCACACACAAATCAAATTCAACGTATCAAGACGATGTGATCACCAAAACAGTCAGTAGGTATTTAATGACCACAAGAATTATTATTGGTAATCGAAGTGCAATTATATAGAAATTTCACACCATATACATTTCACCTTTGTTTGCCGACAAATAAACATTTTAATAGGTAAATAATTATGGCATGGCAATCCACAAATGAGAGATGGTTTTGTAGTTTTGAATGTTTGTTAATGACTTACAAATCTACATAAAAAAATAAGTACTGAGGTAAATCTTACTGTCTGAACATCAAATGAATTTAAGAAACTTTAGAATTTAAGAAACTTTAATTGAGTTTTATTTGAAAAATATCGTTATATCGTATTCAATCTTTAAAGACATCTTTTTAAGCTTAGACGGCTCTTGAAGGATTTTCACACCGACTTTTTTTGTTCCTTCATTATGAAAAAAAAATCTTTAAAATAATCCGCCAACACCGTGATTGTATTTGAAGTTTTATTTAACTATAAATCAGTAGAAATAACTGTCTAGGTGCATAATGTACCGCGATTTATGTTGTCGCTTCGTCACTGCGTAATATCCTGGGAATGAGAACCAAATTGGAATGTTTGGCCAATCTGATCGTTACTTAAGATAACATTTCTAATAGTGTCCATACACGAAATAATAACTAAATTATCGTAGGTTCATTTCGACCGCCATTTGATTAAGTTAGTCTATTTGTAGTACCTAAACACGACAGGTCACGATAGGAAAATGTACCTATATCTTTGAAGAATTTTACTGTTTATTATACTTTGTATCTAACCAAATATTTAAGTAATAGAAAAATAAATATTTTATTTATTACTTTTTCAAATAATTACTGACAAAACATATTTAAAAAATCTTAACACATACAATATACATATAATTATGCCACAAAGTATGTAATTATCAAGGCCCATAAAATAAGTAGCTTGTTTGCCACATAAGTTTAGTACCTATACCAATGTGACAAATGTACCTATAGTACTCTTCATAGAGCACCACCTGCTTGCGGTGAAGGAAAAAAATCATGAAGAAACCTGCACGCTGGTTGATTATTAACTTGTGTATGAAATAGAGAAGGCAATGGCAAAACAGTGCCAAGAAAGCAGTTGTTTTTCATTCCACGTAATAATGACCACGACCCTCAGCCATGAAGAAAGAAGTGGTTTTATTTAGTTTATAATAAGTTTACTTACATAAAATTCACAAAATAATTATAACAAAATACATTGATACTTCTTTTTTATTCAAATGTATTTCCGTTTGCTATAAAATTATATCAAATAAAATATACTTAATAACGTCCATTATGCTCAGTTGCGTTACGTTGTTACTTCACTTTTTCGTGCATATCTCAATGACAACTTACATGAAATAATAAAACTAAACGTTTGTATTGTGCAAACAGTAAATAACAATCAGCATTAATTTTAAATACTATTTTTCGTTGTTATGAAATTTAATGTCAGATCGTGTAAGTACAAAAGTTAACGTTAAAGCTGACTGGTGAACCTCACTTTAATGTTAAGTATGTTATGATTAACTTAACGAAAAATCTTATTCTGTAGAACAAGACAAGAATCTGCTGAAAATCCCAGATGTTTTGAATCCACGACTGCGCAACTATGTTACTTTACTTAACATAGGCGAATATGAAAAAAAAAAACTTATTTTACGACTATACATCGACTGACTATACATGACAATATCATCAATTTAATAGGTCCCTGACTTGAGCTAATAGAGTCGATGGACCGCTTTTAAAAGCCAACGACATCCCACGATAGAACCGGTCGGAAGGGCATTCGCTTGCTTTTTGGATTGAAGTGCAAAAATAAAAGATAGGAGACTCTTGTTTGTTAGGGTCAATATAACCATTAAAATAGCACAGGGTTTAATTTATTTTTATGGCAATTTTGATAGTCTTCCAGTTTGTTCATTTTTAAATTCTGAATCCTGTAGATAGCGTCATTTTCAAGATGGATATAGAGGATGTTTTTTTAATGATTTGGAAAAAATATTTTAATGTGGAATAGGATCTATAATTATAATGTATACTAATATTATGAATAGGAAAGTGGTTTTGGTTGGTTTGCCCCTATTTCATGTGAAAACGGAGCATTATAGGATTGAGTTGATTTTTGGGTGGGGAGATAGTTGGAGAGCTGGAGATTGACATAAACAATTTTTTCTACGGGAGGAGCCGTAGGCAATAGCTAGTATCATATTTAATTTTAAAAGTAGTGGACGAAAAATACCAGAAAAAGCGATTCGTGGAAATAGTGGAGTGGAAAGATTTTTACCCAATAGTGTTATTTTTAAAAACGTATACACAAACATACTTATACTTATTATGACAAATAACCATGTGATTAACATGTTTTTAATGATAAGTACCTAAATAGAGTGTAATTTAAAAAAAATCGCGTCTTGACGATTATTACTGAAAGATTATGAAGCTGTGTAAATTTTATTTTATATTAATTCACTCACTCTACGCGATTATCGATTTTATCTTCATCGATAATTCATTTTTTTGTGACCTCCAGGTAGGTGTTCTGAAAAAGGAAGTATTGAATATTTATCAATATGTTTTTTTGCTGGTGAACGAAGTTGAAATTATTTATTAATTTATTATATTTTAAAATTAAAAAGTATAAAGACTTTTAACATTTTCGGCGTTTTCATGTTTTTTTTTTTATATTGTCCATTATTTCATTTTATACAAACGAAGATATGTTCTTGAATATATATTAAAGATTTTGATGAACATTGGCACAAAGTTAAGATGAAACCTTCAGGATATACTATTATCACTAACTAACCTACTGTTTTATGCTTTAACGCGAGCCGTGACGGGCCGCAAATCATCAATAAACTTGCAATTTTCTCTTCATCCCACCTGGCATTTACAGTATAGGTACCACGCAATAGATAATGTCCAAGATTGATGACTAAATTATTAGGATCTAGACAGATTAAAAATTATTGTTACAAAAAATATATACCTACTTAGCACTTAAATTCCAGTTGACATTTAAATTAGAGGTCAAGACCATAATATTTTTATCTTTGTACAATATGGTTCAGGGGTCATCTTTGGTATTAACGACAAAAAAGTGTTTTTTTTTTAACAAACTGGATAGGACTTAAAGTTTTTAATCGTGTGCCGCTATCATGGAACATATTGAAGTATCCAGAACTGGCCACTACATATATAAGTATTATTTAAAAAGCAATTATTAGGTACATTTGAAAATTGAACTATTTGGCTGTAGAATGCAGTTTGTTTCATTCGACTGTCAATTGTTTACATTCATTGTGTGGCGAGATATAAAAAATTGCGTGTCACATACATATTATTATCACAATGGATTAACCTCGAAAAAATTTTTGTGCGATGCATCACTAATTACAGGAACCATTTAATTTTTTCTGAAATAATAATCACTTCCTCATGAAATATTTTTGATCATATTCAGTTAAAGTCCAAGAGTAAGCCAGGTACGCCATTTTGTCTAAACATCAGCGGCGCGCCGGTTGAAATCAACGTCAAATATGAAGGTGTAACTCACGCTAAGGGTGGGTTGCACCAAAAACTTTGACGTTTACTTTAACGTACACAGAAAAACGCAAAGTATGGCATTTTTTCTAATCGGCGGCGGCGGCGCGTTCATTAAATTTAACGTCAAAGTTAACTGGTACCTTAAGTATATCTGTATCTGTATCTTATGTATATTATTCAAATGAGACAATAGTTACATTACAAGTCGTGCTTAGTGAAATGTGTGGACTTAGTGGGTGGACTCAGTGAAATGTTCATACAATGTGTCATACATATTCATTGCGACATGTACCTATGTTGTTCACTAAGTATGTGCACTATAATATTTTAATCCATGTAGTTTCTAACTAACCAGTTAGCGATTCGAATATACTAATGATATGGGCGTATCGTAATGTTGTATGTTAATGTTCTGATTCCAAATATTTTGTTTAGAAAATATATATTAGAGCTATCCTTCTTAATGATAAAAATATATGTGTTTGATGAGGTATGTTCTGCTCATGTATTTTATAGATTCTCTGGTTGGTACACGGATAAATTGGCTTATTAAGTATCTATCACTATATTTCCTAGTATTCTTTGTTAGAATCTGATCTGAAAAATGTCAAAGAAAATAAAAGTTTACGTGACCAGACACGAGTTTTTTGTTACACAATTATGCAAAATCTACTGAACGTATTTTGTGACATTTGGTACACGTGTAGAATATACGAATACTGTATACTGTATATAAATGTTATCACGAAATTATTTTCTAACAATCCATCACTTCTATGCTAAAAATAAATACTGTCCTTACTAATAATTAAAAAGAAATTGAACAAGCTAATTATAAATATCATATTTATTATAAGTGTTCGTTATGTAATACATATAAAATAATAAATGTACATAACAGTGCAGAAAGTGACGCAGTTCTCACTTAATTATTATTATATCTTAATGATTACTATCGGCAAACGATACCTTGTACTTTTCAGATAATAAGTTCCGGAGAAAGTGTTTCATAGACAGCTGATTTGATGTATTGCTTTAGGAACCTTGTAAAACGAATTATAAAACAAAAACTAAAAAAATCTATTATATTTTTAGTAATGTATAATTTTATGAAAGCCGGAAAGCGGACCCTGGGCTAAACGGTTGAGAAAGGAACCTGGTAAACGCTCAAATGAACGAGATAATTTTATGAAATTGTTTGGAAAAATAGGTAAGGTACTCCCCACGGGCGAAAATACACTGCTCTGTTTTAGTAACCAACACAACACACAATCGTTAAATATTATAAAAAGAAGTCGCGTCTGTCTGTCTGTGTGAACATTATAAACTCAAAAACAACCATACCGATTTTTGTCCGATTTTAAATACATATATAGTGTGAATCCTAAAGAAGGTGTTAAGGTATTACCCAAGGGAAGTCGGGACGGGCCGCCATTATGAGCAAAAAGAGCTAAAATTTAACTAACTACGTCGAATTACAAACATATTAAATAAGTATTGGTAAAAATCTATAAAGACCATACGGAAATCTTGGCTTTATCATTAAAGTATCAAAAGAACTCCTATTTTGAAACAAATCGTATGTACTCGTAAGATTAGTTTAATTAAATTATAACTGAATTTTAATTTGCTTTATTAAAACCTCCTTACATAGTTTTCTTATCATTCTTTCATTAATTTCAACACTGCATTTCAATGACACCACAATATTCTGCACAATGATCGTTAGCACACCTAAATTGGAATTAAACGATATCCTTTCGAAAGATGCGCGATTCTCGTTTTCGCAGACGGCAATGGCCTGATAAACTTAAAAATCCAGGAATCGAAACCGGTTTTCGTCAAATAACGAACATTTTCGCTTATACTCTTTAATCGTAGAATTTACCTTTTCACCTAATCCGTTTCGAAAAAAATAACCTTTTCCCAAAAGGTATAAACGGAATAGGATCAAACACAATGTAGCCCATCTGTTTGTCTGTCCTTGCCAATACATTTTCGTCTCTAGGATTACCTGATTAATGATTTTATTTCACGGTTTTGAGTGTTAGATATATTGAAGTCGGTTTAATTTGTTTTTTAAAGTAAGTACTTATTATATTATGCACGCTATATGTCCATTGCTACAAAATTAACATTATTGTCATGATTGATTATCATGATCTTGGTGGCGTCTGCGAATTCTTCGACGTTCTCATTAGACTGGTGGCCACGGTTCATTTATTTTAGGTTCTCGCAATATGTCAAAATGTGTGAGTAATCAAAATTGTATTATTAATGCGACTTCTATCTTTGTGAGACTTATATTTTTTCATTGATAAATTCTTATCTAATAGTAATATACTTGTAAGTATAGTTCAAACTACAAGTTTACCAAAAAGACATCAACTTGCACTAATATGGTACTTGTTGCAAATTGACACTTGGTTATTTCTTTCTCTGTTTTATCTAAGCGTTTCCTAGGTTCTTCCTCAGCCATTGAACATCGGAGCCCAGGGTCCGGTCCCTAGTTGCCAGACCATAGGTACATTAATGTCATCTTTGAAGACTTCAAGTCAGCATTTCTTGGGTTTGCCCCTTTGCCATGATAAGTTAATGTGCTATTGAAATCCGATGTTGCATTTTGTTGTCAAATAATTTCCGCAAAATGTTTATTAGTTTTTTACCTAAGTCCACATTTGGAATTTTTTTTGCCCCTGTTAAAAAATAACAGATCTTTACCAGCCTTCTTGCAGTGTCTGTAGACACAATAGAAGATCAATTGACAGCTCCGACGGTCACCAATGTCCCCCGTGGCGATCGAAACTGCATATAAAATTGTTTAGTGATATCAGACTGCAATAACCAGCTGGAAAGTGAAATCTCACCCACTGTGGACTCAGAAAGTAAAAGTGGCATACAGACGGACACTACGAGATACTTTATATCGACTTGTGTTAAATCATAGCTGTTTATTACGCAAACAAATTCTTTAAAAAATCTTGAGGCGGTCTCATTAAAATTTTTGCATACATGTTTGGCTAGGTTAGGAATGAATCAAACATTCGAATTAATGCAGTATGTTGGATTATGTGCGACTTGATACTAGCGAATTTGATTATTTTTATCTTTGTACCTGTATTTAAAAAATAAAGTAAAAGTAATTATTCTTATAGTTTTTTTTTTTTCAAATAGGGCATAAGGTACACAAAGCTCAGCGCAGATGGCGCTACTGGTACAACTAAGATACACAAACATTGCCAATGGAGGCAAAAAGCGCCAATTTTAAATATTGTTGCATATTTACGACCAAAAATACCAATAAATGTGCAGTATTTCTGCCTATTCAGCTAGCTCGAAATAAGCGCATGATCAATCAAACTAAGTATACAGTTTTTAATTTCGTAAAAACAAAAAAGATATTTAATAAATATCCTGTTTTTAAAATTAGGATATTAAAAATACATTTATTTTTAAAATCAGGTAGGTATTTTTTAAATTCATCCCAACATGTCAGAAGTTATTTATAAACTCGACCTGTAACATTTTGAGTAAGTATTTGAATAAAAAAATAATCGAGTTGGTATTTTTCACGGTCATATACCTATTTGATTAATTGATGTTAATAATATCATCACGTTATTTAAAAATATTTATTATAATTATTTGGACTGGCTCCATCTAAAGCATGGTCATGGGGCATGACTAGGATATTTTAAAATAACCGGGACAGAAGATAAAAAAGACAGAGATAGAAAACAAAACTTAAATCACATTTATAGGCGTAATACTGAAGAACTGAAAAATTGAAAAATATATTTCTCGTTAAAAATGGGAACAAACGTACAAAATGACACCTTTACTGCTTCATACAAAATTACCCAAACTCCTGTAATAAGAATACGTAGAAGACTATTAAACTAATATAGATTCGCATATATACAACTGCTTTAATATAGAATGTATGTATGTAATGATATTATCTGTAATACTACTATAATATTAGTGCTATATACGACATGGATGGCTGACTGCACTGAATTAACTAGGTCAGAATCACACATCGCAGTATAAGTATATGCGAAATAAATATTTATAATATATAACACCGCCCTATTAAATTCTTCGTCATTAAAGTTTGCCATCAAGCTCTGTTACCAAAACTTGTTTTGCATGACAAAATTGATTCACGTCTTGGCATCGCACCATTATGGTATAAATATTGAATTCAATAATATTATATCCTAATGTCCGTAAGGACTGACGTTTTCAATAATTGAATCCCAAAGCTAGAATATGAATATTACTTGACATCTATAATACATTTATTTATTTATTTATTGTTGATTTATGATACTTATACTACTTATGTTGAATAAAGAATTTGGAATTTGAATTTGCGAGCTCAATATGGAGTGGCAGTAGTAGGTAATCCAAACCACAGATTTAATTAATTTATCCCAATCTTACTTAATAGGAATGGGAAAGTTTGTGAGATTGTTTGGGTTGTAACTCTATCACTCAAAAGCAGCTGGACGGGTTTTAATGAAATTTCGTTTTCACGTAGATTTGAACGTGGACACGAGTACTTTTTCCGAAATAAATTCCTGCGGTTATGAAGCCTCGAGGCTTGTATGTTAAAAATTCTAGTCAATGCTAGTTATTAGAACACATAGAATATCTGTAGTACACTGTTACTAACTTGCTAAACTGTAAATTAAACACTTAGGTAGGACTACTTAATTTGCTAAACAGAAGTGTTAAAAAATAAAAAATACCTAGGTAATAGTAAATAGTTTATTAAGAACGATCCATGATCTAATTAATTACTTATTAAAGAAACTGACGGTTTAAATGTTATGCAAGCGTAATTTTTAATATGAATATGACTCATGTGGTTGCAAGGTACAATTGTCCAACTCGAATGTGACAAGATTTTTGCAAAAGTAGTTTTTTTTAACTCACTCTTTTTAGTAACAAGTATTATCGTAGATTTAATTTCGAATATTCGTTCGCATTTTCTTTATGATTCTAAGTGCAATTTTCAAGTTTAAGTATTTCGTCATTTTATTTGGTTTTATATTTATTTATTTTGATTAAGTCAGTTAGATTTCCGCGAAAATTTCTGAATGAGAGTTAATTATAAACTACTGACATTTTAGATACTATTATCGATTACCACAATTACTGCACCGACGAAAATGTATTGCCTGCTTTTTTTAAAGTAAAATTTAAAATATCTATATTTCTGAGACTCACCAACATCTCTGTAATTATTGCTTGATCTCTGAGCATTGGTCAGCAACACAAGCGACATCAGAAGCAAGCCTGGGACATTGTTTACAAAAATTAACTTCATTTTTAACACTACTAAAAATATTTCTTAGAAAATCACAACGTTACGACAAAAAAAGAATAACAGTTAATTGCTTGTCGAATATGAATTAAAAAAAATGTATTTTCGAATTTAGAAACTCGATTTCATTTTCGCGCGATGTAACAGTTGCCGC
The DNA here is from genome assembly GCF_027563975.2 of Plodia interpunctella. Lineage (NCBI taxonomy): Eukaryota > Metazoa > Arthropoda > Insecta > Lepidoptera > Pyralidae > Plodia > Plodia interpunctella. The sequence continues at coordinate 7,354,067 of NC_071303.1, forward strand.
GTTTCGGAAAGCGCGTGCGTCGCGGCCTTTGGAGGCTAAACTGACGTGTTTGAAGCTGCGCTGGCGCAGGTGTACGGAGAAAGAAGCACGCAAACTCATCAAAAAAACGCAGACCGGTCAGCTTACCATCTTCGGAAGTCAATTGTCGTGCTTTACGTTACAACGTAATTACAGTCAATATTAATTCCGCGGTGTCTTTTACATGTGGTAGTTTAGTATTTACCGGTATATGAAAACATCGAATCGAATCAAATTTTCTGAATTCTTATTGTTCTGAGCCTAATTAGCTACTTATATTATACACCATATATTGTACACCAAGAAAAGAAAGTAACAGATTATAACTGTTGATGCCCGAAATGGAGTCGAGAGCCGCGAGATCGCAAATTGTTAATCGTACTTGTACTTTCTTTCCACCGACGAGTAGGTGCTCACTTATATGCTTACTTATAATATCTTTCTATGCGGATAATAAAATATAATAATAATAAAATACAATGTCTAACGTTTATTCGCAACCACGTCAAATATTCAGTAATTTTCCAATTAATCAAATCAGATACTTTTGTCTAATGTCAAAATCAAAATTGTATAATATGGAACTTGTATGACAGTATGTCTTGTGACTTCACGGATTTTGGAGTTAAAAAACATTTATATACTACTTACTTACTCGGTATATTGAGTCTATTTTATTGAGACTGAAAAATAATAAATCTCGTAAATAAATAGTGTTTGATTGTTTAGGTAGGTACGTTCATATATTTTATTTTTTATCCAGTTGACTTCATATACGTTGTAAATGTACCTAATTAATAATAAAATTTTGATTCAACTCCAGTACACACGGGCATGGTGACAGAAGATAAATTAAATAGAAAGAAATAGAAACAAACTACTTAAATACATACCTACAATTGCAACAACCACAACTTCAAGAGGGTTGTTGCAGTATGTATCTATTAAAGTAGTTGGTTTCTATTGATATATACCTATTGAAAATTTGCTTGCTGCCATTTTAAAACATACATTTGTGTTGAAATATAAAGATATAAGTATTAAATACAATCACATAAATACTACATTAAAATAATTACAAATGTATTACGAACTAGCTAGGTAGATATATATAAGTCTTGTGGCTGTGAAGCACAGATATAAGAACATTACATTGAAGATGTTCTTAGCATGGATTTAGTAAGTACTTCGACGGAGTACCTACTAATTCCATGGTTCTAAGGGTCACAATTCCACCCGCAATCACACACACACACATTGACTGTAAAATAACCATAGACAAAATTACGCATATATACTTGTAGTTAGAGCCGCGTAGATCAAGCGTAGACATAAAAAAAATAAGAAAGCAAATGGCGTCAAATGTCAAATGAATAAGAATAATTGCTTGGTCGATTGCGTTTGCGTGTGTTCTTTCCCGTGGTAATTTATTTAGTTTATTGTTAACCATGGCTGGGTTTACGGAAAACGCGTTAATACGTAAACTGCAGGAATTAAATTCTAGTCAACAAAGTATTCAAACATTATCTTTGTGGTTAATTCACCACCGAAAACACCATGCCGCAGTAGTGAAAACTTGGTATAAAGAATTGTTGAAAGGTATGTAACCTTTATTTATTAATTTTCTGGACTATTATTTTAGCATAGCAAATCTAGTTAAGGTCGCAACCCCCGCACTCTTAATAAACCGCCTTTTTAATAAACCAGTTTGCAAATTATTTAACTCTTCAGAATGTGTTGAGATGACCATTTTAAAAAATTGGAATTTGCAACCTCTATGAATTTCCTAATGCGTTTTTAATGGCATTTAACCACTATTATAGATAGCTACAATATACCTTCTCTTTAAATGAAGAAGAAACTATAGGCTGCTGCCTGTACTAAGGTATATAAATAATAAAAATCAGTAGAAAGATTTTATGTGATTTGTTGTCATTCACATCATCATCATTACTACAATTTGAGCCATATTTCAACTCAATATTATTTTAGAAAATATTTTGCAATTTATAGTTTAATTTAGTCCCAAATAAATAAATAAAAACGTCACTTCCCATTTTGGCCGGACAAGGGTTTCAAATTGGGCCCTCTTGGACTTCTGAATCATAAATAGAAAGGTAAGATGCGACACTTGCTGTATAGTTTTTGGTTTTCCTAATATATACAGATTAATTATTATTACAATAGTTACTAAGTAATCACTGGGTGCATTGCTATGCCATTTGCACCCATGTGAGCACTATATGGAAATTCTGAGAATGGTGATGTGAACTAAGACTTTGCTTGCTTTAAGAGGTTGCTTGCAACCCAGTCAGGATAAATATTACATAAAGTTGAATGTCACAAACAGTGACACTCACTCACTTTGTTTACCTACCATCTCAGGTTTAGGTTTAAATACATTTATTCTCATTAAGACAATTTGTCACTTACATGAGAACTTAAATTAATATTTACGATATTAGATATTAGTTTGTTGTCCCTAAAGGTTTCACAATAAAGTATTTAACTTACATAAAAAATAAAACAAAACATAATTATCACTAGGTAGCAGGTATCAAGTACAATAATTTACTCACATCCAATCAAGTAAACTCAAGACAGACATGTAATGTAACATTATGATGGTATTATTAATAAATGAGTATGAATTATTCATTTTAATATAAATAATGTGACAACATTTGGTAAAGCTTATTTATATGCAATAATACTTAATTTTAATGAATTAAATTTCTTAATAATTGTGGCTTTTGCAGCTAAAGATAGCAAGCAGCTTACATTCATGTACCTTGCTAATGATGTCATTCAGAACAGCAAAAAGAAGGGTCCTGAATATGGAAAAGCTTTTGGGGAAGTCCTTGTAGATTCTTTCAAGCATATGGCTAAAACTGGTATCAGTGAGAAGACCAAGAACTCCCTTCATAGAATTCTGAACATCTGGCAAGAGAGAGGTGTTTACGATGCTCAGAAAATACAAGAGTACAAAGTAGCAGGTAATATACTTTTTTTCCAAAACATCTTGGTATAGACGAGGCACTTCCACCACCACTACAAGGATGTCATAAAAGGGGGCTTAACAACCTAACTGACAAGTTTACCATAGAAGATCAATGTCAATTCTCTTACTGTAACACATCATTTACTTGTGAATCCTTGTAATTATTCTTACACATTCTTTATAATAACACCATTTCAGTGGATCCTAACGATGCTGTTCCGATTCCCAAAAAAGTGAGTAAGCGTAAATCAGTGGACTCTGAAACCAAAGAACCGGAGAAGAAGCCGAAGACAGAACACAAGGAGAGGCCCTCGCGCCACGAGAGGAGGCGCAGTGAGACCAAAGTGGAGGTGGATGGACAGATTGAGACCCACATCACACTGAGCCCGAAGACTCCACCTGGTGATCCACCAGAGCCTGAGGAACTTATTAAGGTAATAATAAATTGAGTGGTGATAATGTGTGCCAATATATTTCATTTCCGAAATACTAGTATGTAAAATTTTACATGTGAAAGTGCCTATACTTCATATAATTCATCACAAAAAGAGTGATAATTCATCACAGCTTTTTATTTCACATATAATATCCCTTCTACATATATGCCTTATCTTTGTTACGCTTATGTTGATGGTATAAAGCAGTTATAGATTACATTATGTCACATAATATTGTGATTATTTTACGATGTATTTATTGATGACTCAATCTAATTCACGAAAATATTACTTAGAGCACAAAATTTCTTTCAAGTTTGGAAATATCATTCTTATTAAAATCAAGATTGCTATAAATGTAATGACTTAACAAAGTAATGCTCAGTTATCATTATTAATAAATATGTATAGTATGAATAAATACAAAATATGTTGTATAATCTTTTTACACAGATATTAGGCTTTTAAAATTTGTTAGGAACTATGTTTTACCATATCCATACCAGATGTATCACTTAGCGATAAAGTGATAACTTTAGTATATTATATGCGACGTAAAAATATTTTTTTCCTAAAAATATTAATATACTACATATATAAATGGAATATTTTTTACTTCCAGGCTTTGCTAGAATTGGAATCTAGCGCTTCGAGCGACGAAGCGGTGCGCGAGCGCATCGCGTCCCTTCCGCCGGAAGTGTCCGAAGTGCAATTATTGTCTAAGTTAGAAGGTAAACCCCTTTACAAAGCCATTCTGATACTTGTAGAACGTTTGTTCCGATGCCTTGATAATAAAGTATTATTATTCTGGAGTACCTGGTTTTGTTTCATTTCTCTCATGTGGTGACTTGACTTACGGCTCCTAAGGCCCCAGACAGTGGGAGCGGTTCGCCGTCGAATTTCTTCATAAATAAGTTCAACATTCCTCGAAATAGGTGATTACTCTTTGAATGATACATTTACTATTCTTAGCCAATACAATGATTTATACACCAAAAAAATGTATTAATCGGCATGGGTCTCATTCAATTATGTCGAAACACATACTCAATTTGTTGTTTATCAAATTTCATTGTACTATTTCATATATATGAAATTGGATGGCTAAACTGTTTTTGCATGGTCAGGACTAAAGTATTTGGATGTCACAAAAAATATTATAGCAAGGGATATTTGGGTAATGGTTTTTCATCATCGTTATTTCTCTATACCAACCCTTTGCTGGCTCAGGCTTCCCTTATTTATCGCTTTTCCTATCGTGCCTGTTACTTTCCCTTCATTCTCTCATTTTAGTGTATTTCCAGTTACTTCAGTCGCTGCTAAGCGTCGGAGCCCAGGGTCCCCTTTCCTACTTTTCACTATTTCACACTATCTTTAGCACATTTAGTAGTGATCATTGACACGCATGTCCTCTATTGACAATATCAAGCCAACACTTGGTTTGCCACGCTAGACGTGGCCGTACTAGCGCGGCCGTATCGATATCCATATTCTTCAACCAAAGTCGACCTCCGTGGCATAGTAGTCACCACGCCCGTCCATGTCGTATTAAGTGACCCAAAGGAGTATAATATATTACAAGTTTGGAATTATTAGACGCAACTTAAATTCTTTTTTAATTTTTTCTTTCCCACTTCTTAATCCGACTGAGCGTTACAAAGGAGGGTAACGTTTTTCTCACAATGAAGTGGAAGTATTCAAGCCCAAATCCGTTTTCCACTATTGTAGTGATGTGCATAGATACGTACGTATCACGTCTCTTTTTACGATGTAGACAGAGCCATGAGTTGCAAAAAGTCCACGTTTATTTGTTTGACGTGGGCTTAGGTATTGATGGATCAAATTAGTTCACAAGTTGCTAACATATCGCATTTGTAATCCTTTCTTTCACTTGTGCATAGATTTTTCTATTATTTGGATATTCTGTCCGATAAGTTGTATGACAGATACTTCACCCGACTTGTTCAGACTTATTCTTTTACAAAAGCCACCTGAAGTCCTTGGTCTATCTTCTAAACAAATATTTTTATTCTACATGGAATGCTCTATCACTCACTCACTCAAATTAGTATTTATTTGATAATCATCACGTGGTTTCCCACGCGTTGATTTTAACCAGTCTGACCCTGAAGGCGTTCCATTATATTAGTTGTCAATTCGTCAAGGTCATCTTTAATCTAGCTGTAAAAGAACTTTTGATTAGGATACTAATTTATCGTTTGACTAGACAAAATGAAAGACTGACGTTATGGAGTGGTCCTATTCTAGGGTGCGATCCTTGCTTTGTAAATTATTTTGAAAAATTTATGCATTTGTCTACCTAGGAAGAATATGCCCAATGTTTTATATTGCAGGAAAACTCTACCATAGACTATCGCACATTTTGGTATAATTAATAATGCCATAACAGTTAAAGCTATTTTTTTAATTATTAATTTAACTACAAAGATAACAAATCTTGGTATTTTTATTGAAACTTCACTTTTTTTTTACACATAACAAATATGTAGTTAATTTATAACTCGTAATGTTGAAAAATATTGATGTCGAAATTGTATATTTCAATGGGAACACATGTCAAGATTGTGTAGACATACTTTTTACATTCGCCATCCAGCCGCCTCTTAGGGAGTGCTGTTATTACCATGAAGGTTGTCTAAAAGCATGGATATTAAGTCTAAATAGTAATATAGTTACTACTATATCTGAATAAATTATTTGACTACGAAATTCAATTTTCCAAACATTGTCTTTTATTCAAATAGTATTCAGTATTGGCCATACTTAAATATTATATATATAGGTATTACCGCACTTTTACCGCAATTCTAACTCGGCAAGACGTTTATTATAAAGTGAACTTTATTACGTCCACTGTAAGCATCAAGACGAGAGCTGACAGCAAGCAGATTCGATCGCTAATTTGTTGTCAATGTAAACTAAGTCTACGGACGAATTTCTGAATAAATGATTTGATTTTGATTTTGATTTTGATTTTGACGAGGCTTCAAAGCTCATTTTTCAATAAACATCTTGCTGGTTGGGTGCGATCGAGGCAATGAGATAAATAAGTTAATTCAATCCAAACTAATTTATATTATGTGCTAATAATATCTTCATTAATCACTTGTTCTCACCTGTATCATAAGATTGGCATTCAACTGTATTGGCATGTTAGTTCTGCTTTTAAAAGAAAAATAAAATAAAAACTAACTTATATTTCAGATAAAGAATCCGCGTTGTCGCTCAGTCACGTGGTGAACTCGGCCGTGGAACTACTAGCGGAATACAATCTCAGACTTTCCGAAGAATTGGAGAAGAGGAGGAGGGTCGCTTCCATGCTGAGGGACTTCGCGCAGGCGCAGCGGGACTTGGCCAAACAGGCGGAGGCTAGGCTCGAGGTGATTATGGACTTTAATTCCATAGTTATAAGGTGTTTTTTTTTTACTTTAACTTGCAATTTTAGAATAGACAGCGCGGCCGCAGCGGTCGAAACGCTCTGGGAACTCAGAAATGTCTTTGCAGTAAGATCTAAATGACTCATATTTTTTTTCTATTCTTCAGGAATACAACATAAAGCTACAAAAAATCTTCGCTGTCAAGAACGAAGTGAAATCTCACCTCGACAATCTTCCAGACGTCTCACGTCTCCCGGACGTGACGGGGGGGTTAGCGCCTTTGCCTTCAGCCGGAGATCTCTTTAGCGTTTGAAACCTAATAATTGGCCAAATAAGATTGCTAAGGAACAGCTGATTGGCCGGCTTTTGTGGTGCGTATGCAATCGTTTGTAGATAGAAATGTTATTAGGCAATTGTAAAGTTCACGTACTAGACTGGCGAATTTGTTCCATCAGTCTACTGAGTGAGTAGAGTAGTTCGAAAGAGGGACATCGCAGCCTATTCATACGACACTACTCCTACCATGCAAAGTTTTGTTCATTGAAATATGAGCTTTAATGCGTTCTAGATAGATATATTTCGCATTGACAACATATTAGCAGACAACTCACTACTTTACAGCTCTTTGTATTCAATGTAAAATATATCTACAGTAGACGCTTTAAAGCTCACTTTTCAATGATGTTTTTTCAGATGGGAGTGGTGTAGTATAAATTGACTTTTAAATAGAATATACTGATTAATTATTTTAAGTGTTAGAAATGAAAGCGTTAATGCCGTACCGAACGTAATGATGATAAAAGCTGTTACAGTCGTCTAGTGCGTGAAGTCTTACCCTCTCATTCATAAACAAGTTAAAGCATAAGCTTATAATATTTGGCATTGACAGAAAGAGACAAAACATATTTTAGCTTAAAGTGTGCTTCAACTGTTTTAATAAAATATAAGAGAGTCTGTCTATAAAGATTAAAAACGGATATTTATAGAACTTAATATTTTGCCATTGCAACACCAAATCGAATGGTTAAGATTGCTTGATTAGCTTTTATTGTTGCCAAATGCCTCGTTCATTTTCTATTCTTTATAGATAGACACTTTAACCCAATATTTCAATATTTGTGACAGAGTATTAATTTACAAATTACATAACTGTACGGTTTATTATTGATACTATATACAGATAAAACTGAACTCACTGTCAGCTCTTTTCATATCGGGCGATGCGGTAGAAGTGTGTTGTGACCTTACAAGGGCAGTAGCAATAGTTCTATCTCATGTGGCTACGCTGACCACGTGTCTCTAGTTTTTTTGTCTTTGATTTTTACCAAAAAATGTATATGCGGTGGTATTGAGACCGAATTGCACACAAATAAAATGATGTATATTTCGAAGAATATAATTATATAATTTCTTTATATATAATCTGATTCATCTTTCCATGAGTTGGCTCTTCCACAAAACCATATTAAAAGTGAAACTATGCCAGTAGTTTTAGAAACTGTAAAGAAATGTTTCAGTATAACTTTTAATTTGAATTCTGTTTATTTACCATATAGGTAACAGCATTATTATTTTTTGTGACATTTCTTAATTCGTTTTTCTAAATTAGGTCTTACTTGTCTGCTTAAAATGAAACTTAAATTATTGACAGCTCTTCAACCAATCACGGCCGACCAAATATGTCCCAAATAGACTCATTATTTTAGTAATCATTAAAAAAAATCATATTGTTTAATTGTTTACTGTTTAATTCAAATTCATTGTGTTGGTTTGTTGATTATTAGCCGCTATTTTAGCCGAATTTTCAAATACTTGTGTATTACAATATACATATGTCAGAAAAATTGTATTTTTTAAATTGTACCTATTGGAAATCTTTTAATGACTTATATAATAAACAAAATCAATTATGTTTTTCACATTATTTTAAACCACACAATAATTTTACATAATCACCTCTTTAAGTGTGTTTTTTTTCTTGATTCTGTTTTGAAGTATACTTACATATATTTTTAAGTTTCAGTGTGTATAAAGTTTTAGATTTAGTTGTATGTTTAAGGGTTTCGTTTTCGTGGCGCTATGCCATTTAATTGGATGTGTTAATTAATTATATAGTTTGTAGATTATTTGACATTGAAACTCGATTTACATAGCATGTACAAATTTTCTGTTAAAATCTGAGATTGTAAATTATTTCCATCGTAATTTTAGTGCCTGTTTAGACTTAACTTTCTCATTAATTTGGTTCATATACTCCTAATAATATTATGTCGATAAGCAAATGCTGTGATTAGAATGCTCTTGAATACGAAACTTGTTAAGCAATTACAAACTTATTTAATATGAGCAGTACTTATATTAGTACATACCTAACCTACATATGTGTTATTAGTTATATCCTGTCGTCCAATAGGACATTTCAGTGGAACCACGTGGTTCTACCGAATTGATACGGAAGAAGACGCAGCTGATAATTTTTTTCGAGATTGTGTAATTGTGTCACATTTGGAATCGCCTTTCTTTGCTGAATTCGAATAAGTGTAAATATATTTTTTTAAATCTGATGCTTGTTTTTAAGTTGGCTTTAACTAATATTTCATCGGTTTACATATTGCAAAAACATAAATAAAATATGCTCATCGAGATTATGCTTTCGTTAATCAGACAATGTTTGTTAAAATTATCAGCCATATGTACACTATTCTAAACCCAGTTTATTATAACAAGTGGTTTTAAGCTATGCCTAACTATACAGTGCCTTTAACTGGCACCGAAATTTATTATAGATACGTATTTATTAGTGCAAGTTTGTACATAATATAGGTAATTTTTAGTTTTTCAGTCGAGGTTTGAGTATTTGTGGATAGTTGCCATTAAAAAAATAATTCTGTATTCCTAAAAATGTGTGTAATAAAATATGTAAAACTTATAAGTATTACATATTTTATAACGATCTGTCGCTACTGTTAAAAGTATATGATAGAAAAGGAAGTGTGTATTACTTCTCTTTCTTTTGTATACTTGCATCCCTTTCTGTTGCAGCGAGAGATTTCAAAATGTGTAGACTGTTTTAGTTTGCACTTACTTTTAAAATATTAAACAATCTACAACTTTATTTAAATATTGACTGAAACGACGATAGAAAATTTATTTTTGAGGTTGGAGTTTTGTGAACCAAATATTGTAAAAGATTACGGTGCGTGTTAGTTTAAATTGATTATATTATTTAGCTATTACAGTCTATGTACAGCTAGATCGCTCATATGAATATATTTGTTATATTAACATAATACGAGTTTTATTTTCTGCCTCATTAGTTTTTAGATAGCACAATTAACTTTAGTTTGTATTCTATCTATGATCGCAATTCTATATACTTATTATAATGTATAATAAATAAAAAAACCCGGCGAATTTCATTTAGAACCTCATTTTTTAAGTCTTAAAGGAAATAAACCTTTAACAAGAGTTGAATTTTTAATTGTTTATACGCTATTGATAGATGTTTTGTCACTATCGCACTTTAAAATATTTGTCATTAACAGAGAGAGGTCAAACATACTTAAAGGTTTTATCTTTTTTATAGAAAACCAGGGCAAGGTAAAATCGCGCACCGCCCTTTCTAAATCTATGGGTAAAATTAATAAATTCTCGTTCTTTAAACGTCGAATATTAGAAAGACAGATAAGGAAAAATAACATAAAGCCACATTGTGAAAACTACCGAATACCTACAACGGAATTAGTAGGTACTCTCTTTACGGAGTAGGTACCTACTAATTCCATGGTGATATAGAAAGGTGCCCCGCGCGCGAGTGGAAAGCAGTCTTAATTTGTTTTTGTGATTTATTTAAACGTACACACCTATACTTCTTGCTTGTTGCAAGTTGTCAAGTATTCTTCTGTACATCAATTTGACTTATTTAGACGCGAGTTTGTTAAACGAATTATTTGTGTTTTAATATATTTACGTTTGTTACTACGTTTTATAATGAGTGAGAGCGAAGTAAGTACACTTTCCTTACACATATTTTTACACGTAAAACCAAATGGAGATTTCTGAAATTGTGATTTATTTTTTAGAGTACTCGATCAAAATCTGCCTCTCGCTCGGCTGATGTGGATACTGTGTCGTCTGATGACAGTCCACTGGTAAGACACACTTGTACATTTTATATTTTTTGAGTACCATACACATTAAATTTTGACGACCTCGGTGGCGCAGTGGTAAAGTGCTTTCCTCTGAACCGAGAGCTCCCGGGTTCCATCCCCGGTCGGGTCATGATGGAAAATGATATTTTTCTGATTGGCCCGGGTCTTGGATGTTTATCTATATATGTATTTGTTATAAAATATAGCATCGATCTACAGATCTTTGGGGGTTGCTCGCAATCTGTATGACAAATCCTAATATATTTAATAATAAAACTTATGCCTGATCGTTGCCTGTACTATTTACTTGATGCTTATGGACTTTCGGCATACTATAATAGTATTGTACGGTCACTCTCTATGTGTCTTACTCTGAAATTGGGCTCACCGTCAATGATTTACCAAAGGGTTGCCGTCCGCCTGAGGCCGACGACGGTCTGCCACACAATCCAACTCATACGTTTTCGAACATACAGCGATTTATTGCGCCAACCCTGGCGTCTTACCACGCGAACTGTGTTAGTATAAATAACAAATGCGTTTGTTTCGTTCATTTTGTCTGGGGCACTTTTCAAAACCAAAGGCAGGCAGGTTTACGTCAAGTATAGTATAGTAATTATCAAAAGGCTACATACTACTGGAATTTCGGAACGACCACTGCTCCCAAAAAATGTCGAAAGTAACTCGTTTAGTCAGTGTTGGTCCCTATCATACCAGGAAAGCTTACCGTTACAGTTTTTATATATTTTTGTAGTACTTAGTAGTAGGTATAACAAGGTACAATACAAGTAAGTATACAAAACATACGAGTATGACTGGTTTGAAATAAAATAAAAATATTTCAGGTACCAGACCGTTGGTCGAACAACATATCGTACCGTCAACTAGTGATGTCCTCCTGCATCGGCATCACGCAAGTGTGGTGGCACCCTTACATCCACGACCTGTCGCGACTGCTGCCCTTCATATTCCTCTACAACGTCTTCAGCATGTTCGTCGGTTACCCCATGTTTTACCTGGAGCTGGCAATGGGAGTTGTCACGAAGAAGAGCCTATTGAATTGTTGGGATCTTGCGCCTATGGCTAGAGGTTACTTTTCTATATGTTTATTTGTCACTAGCTTTTGCCCGCGGCTTCTCCCGAGTTTATCTCGTGCGTCCGATCATATCTGTTAATATCTCGGGTTTTAAGCATCCTATACCAGATGTTATACTATCCGCTATACAACTGTGCAAACCACATCCAATTTCATGCAGTAGTTTCGGCGTGATACGTGAACAAAGAGACAAAAGAAATTAAAAAATATTTTATATGTTTATGGGACTACCCGTATAATTATTGTTCTTTAATATCTCCTATGTACAGATATAGTCCACTTACAGTTTAATTAATGTATAACTATGGAGTGGATATCCTCCCATTGATGTCCTATGATCGCCTCGTACGTCATCCATTCATTAGTCAGTTGTAAAATAACAGCCGAATCTTCAAAATGTTAAAGTTATTATTTATTATGACTGTTATGGGTCACAGCCCCTAACGAAAACGGGAAAATGCGGATATGAAAGATATAAATTACATGATATTATCGACTTTAAACAGTATACTATAAATTTTCAATACGCTTATTTTAAATTCATATACTTAAAGAGGTATAATCAGTTACTTACATAAACATATTCACATCTACCGCTCAGGAGTCGGCGTGGCCATGCTACTAAGCTCTGTTTTCTGCGTGTTCACACTGAGCGTGATTTGCGCGTGGTCGCTTGCGATGTTGGTGCATTCGTTCCACTCGTTCTTGCCGTGGTTACACTGTGCGGCGAAGGCGTCACCGCCATGCGCGGCCAGACATCGGCAACTATCGCCTGGAAGTGAAACACCCGCTCAATCTTTCTTCTTGTAAGTATCCTCTAAATAGTCATAAAAAATCCTCTAAATAATAATAAAAGTATATCTAGTAATAAAAAAAGAGTTTTTTATTGTTCCGTGATCCTCTCAGATAACTCGCCGGAATCACATCGTTCATTTCATTCATTAATTCATTTCTGCACTGCGGTCCAATGGGCGGCTAAGGAGAACCTTTATCGAGTATTATTATTAACTGTATCGATTTCTAACTCACATGGCATGAGTAGGATTCGAATCTAGCACAATTTGATCACAGGCAGTCTTTACCACTGGGTCACCACCACCGCTTCAACGCAGGGGCTGCTACTTCTACGGCTATACCTACTGCGCAGTGTGCGAAACGCACAGAATCCTGAATTCTTTTGCGCGGCAACTATGTTGTCTCGAAATGAACAGACATCATAAGTATTTCAAGTTTTTATTTTTCTCTTTCAATAGTAGGTACCATTTGCATTTATTAATAACATATTAATATGTTTCATTCATTCGTGTTTACGAATTACGTTGTGTTACGGCATGGGTTCCATACAGTTATACGGACGACTGATGTATCTTTTCCAGTAATTTCGTTCTGGATTTGAAGAGATCAGGTTTGGAGGGCGGGCTGGGCAACGTGGTCTGGGAGCTGTCCTGCTACTACGTCGTCAGCTGGTTCTTAATTTACTGCATCGCTGTCAAACGCATCTACAGTTATTCGAAGGTACGCAATTAAAACCAACCTGGGACCGGCACGGCAATTCTATTAATTAATAGCGAAAACTAAAAAAAACTAGGATTCGGATCGAACACTCTTGAGAAGAAATACCAACGGAGGTTTATGATATTAGATTCCTTTCTCGTCATAATAAATTATATAGAAGGAACTTTTTTAAACATGCCGGAAGCCGCTTACCATTATTGTTTTTTTTTATATTAGTATATAATTTTCTACTAAAATTACGAAGTACTCACAAGATCAAAAATTATACAAAACATTCATTGTGGTCGAATAATGGTAACCAACTTTTGTTCACCAGATAGTGCTATTCAAAGACGTGCTGTCATATTTGACACTGATTACCTTCTCCCTGGGCGTGATGCGACTGGACGGGGCATCCAAGATGTTCCATGATTGTGACTGGGGCGCGCTGCTCAGAGGAACCACGGCAAGTTATTTACTTACCTATATGATAAACTTCGTCCACACAACTGGATATAAGTTAGGAATGGTGATATACCTATTTACATTTCGGATCCAAGGTTGAAGGACTATGAGAGATTAAAGAAATACATCAACAGGCCAATTGATTTTTGTCTAAGTTTTTTTATCACTTGAATGAAGGAATGAATGAATGAACATTTATTGCCGAAAATTAAACTTGTGTTAGTTCAACCTTGGATTACTATATTTTCTATGAAAGAGGTGAATGATGCACAAAATTCAAACAGACCAAGACCCAGATTATAAACGTCTACATAAACAAAAAATATGTTACAATAATTTCCTCTGTAGATATGGCGGGAGGCAGTGGAATTTTCTCTCATCCAAATGACAGTGACCCAAGGTTCCCTGGTCATGTTGGGGGCGTATTGTCCCAAACAGCAACACAAACTGGGCACCACATCACTGCTGGCTTTCGTCGTCTCCAAGACCAGTTGTATGGCAAGTGCGCTCATACTTGGCGCAACGCACGGCGCCCTGTATACTGATTATGGCAATAGCACTAATATTATGAGAGGTACACATGTATGTTTATTATGTTTTTTTAATGTCTATCGAAAGTATGGAATTGTATATTTGATTCGGTCCGTGTTATTCATACCTGCGCATGCGCTACTACAAGTTCATACTTACGATCCTTGCGCGTACGATATGTGCTGCATCGGCCTTATAATGTTAAATCGAATAAATATGTAGTTGTATTTTATATAATAATTTTACACTTTTCGTCTCGTCTATTTCAATTTTTTTAAAGGTTTGAGACTAGGCTACCCTCACACTAGCGCTACCATCACATTTTTATCAATTTCAATTAATAATAGTGACAATAAATTGATAAAAATTTGATGGTGGTGCTTGTGTCCGTTTCTGCATTAAAAATTATCAAACGCTTAAAAAATCAAACGCATCAATCGATCGAACTATTTCGTTATGAGAATGGTTATGTGAGAATAGTTTCCCAGATGTTTTTGTTCCCAGGAGCGGGGGCCTCAATGATCCTGTGGTCTGACTACGTTGCCCGCATCCCTGGCAGCCAATTCTGGTCTGCTCTGCTCTTCTTCACCATATTCGTTTTGTCGCTGTCCAGTTGTGTTAGTTCCTATGTTTTTCTTATTAGGTATATCCTAACGATGAAGACTGAACTATTTTGAAACTAACATCTTTTACACTGTCTGTGACGTAGCTTTAGAATAGCACGGACGTGATTTCGCCAAATTCTATCTCATCTGAGCGTGTTCCCGGTTCCTTTCCAGCCGTTGAGCGTCGGAGCCCAGGGTATTTTTTTTCGCCTCCACTTCGCACGGTCGTTGGTCCTCATGCAATTGTTCGGAAATGTATTTTCAAAATGCTATAAATACTTGCTGTTACGACCACTACTGAAAAGAAATGCCGCAAGAAACTAATTTAAACAATGTTGGTCCCTATCCTGCTATCATTATTTTTTATACATTTTATACGATTTAGTCCGATTAAGTAGGGCTATTCCATAAGGATTGCTGCAATAGCGTTTTATATTTCAGGCCCTGCTAGTGCAGACGATGATATCGTCATTCTCGGGCCGCTCCATCCAGAAGATCACCTGGGTGTTCCTCATCGTTATCTGTATGTTGTCCTGTTTGCTCGGCGTTATGACCTTGTGCACACAGGTATTTATGTAACTGTTGATTTTATCCGCGTCCTTTAAATTCATCCATGATGAAAGTTACCGTTAACCGTTCTTCTAGTGTTTGCGAAATTACAAGATGAATCAATACGCTAATTTTGTGAAATAGATACTTACCAAATAAACAGTTTTTCTTTCGTTATATTGGTCAAGCGACAAGATTAAAAATTCTTGGTTAGTAGATAAAGCTCTGTACTCTATACGGTGGTAATTTGATTAGTTCAATGTGCTGTTCACTGTAAAGTCAGATTCTTAGGACGGGTCAGGTTTATCTGCCCCCGACCGTATCTTAATATTCTATTATTTTTGACAAAATAAAACTATTTTTATATACTTAATGATGTAGGCTTTTCACAAAATATTATCTTGCCAGGGTGGTTTATACATCGTGAACTTCCTAATGGAGTGGCCGGTCACACGACCGCGCGTGGCGGTGGCTGCGGCTGTCGGCTTCGTGATCACCTTCGTCTACGGCCAAACCACCTTCTGTGAGGACGTCTATTTCGCTGTCGGGGAATACCCCAGCGTCTTCATGAGAGTCTGCTGGGCCATATTTCCGCCTATTATGATGGTAAGTTGCTGGTAATATTGTATTCATAAATCATATGAGTAATATAAACATTTCGATTGCTCGATTTGCCGACCCCGACCTACTGCACTTAAGTTTTTCACGCGTTATAATGGTTAAAGTCGATACGAGTGTTTTGTGGAAGTATCTAATAGCGCCATATGGTGTATGGTTTTACGTCTAGAAACCGATTTTCAAAATCAGTGTATAAATTATTACTATATCGTGTAATTGAAAACTATTTTTTTTCCTGTAGGTGATTGAAAAATATAAAATCAGATTTCAATGTAGCAGGTTAAATCTGTAAAGAATATTCTTTTTTATTTTCTTAAATCAATAAAATTTAACCTGAATAAAAACCTGATGGTGGCGCTAGTGTGCGGTTAGAAGGGCCTTAAGTCTATTCTTCACGTAGAATAACATTTTAGTTGATGTTCCTGACCGGCACGGGCCTGTGGCCAGCGCCGGGCACTCTGGCGGGCTGGTTCCTGGTGATCAAGACGATAATGCCCATAATCTTCATCATGCTCTTCTATCTTGTCTTCAAAATCAGAGTCCGGGTACGTGCTTCTTAGATTTTCAAAAAGTAATTCTGTTATTAAGATTGAAGGAAGAGTTTTTTCTTTCGTTTCGATATTGTCCTGCCATTAATGTTTGTTTCATTTCAAAATCTGATAGGATTTTAATCAGTTTGGACAATAATTAACGATTTTAAAATCCTGTCGTCTAAATGTCGAAAATTTTGCCTTTCCACAGTTAACATTTATATTTGAAATCGGTCAAACGATGGAAACGGACTTTTGACGAACTTGTCATTGCAATACCTATTAGAATGAGCATCGGTTGATAAACATCCAGTGTTGCCAGCGCCCTCATTAAATTTCTTAACAGACTATAATTAGAAACGACAGTTGTTTTGTCCCAATTTTTAGTTACGTTTTTTTTTTTCAGAATATTGTACGTGACGAAAAGTGATATTCCAGTGATATAATACCTTCAGGAAGGATATCTCCCGGAATAAGAAAATATTGTTTTTCATAATATTGTATTGTTCATGATGAAAATAGAATAATGTTATTATTATTAAATCTGCTTATTAAATTTATCAATACATTAGACCAGTTTTATTTCAACGAGCCTGACAGAGCAGAAATGAAAATTAATATCAGAATGACACCATATTTTATTCACAAAATTTTCATAACACCAATTTGTTACCAAAATAAAGGATTATTTTGTAATATTAGTCATACACACATTATCCACATAACAACTTAGGAAGCTGATTATAATAGGCAATACACATTACGATAATTCTGCATTTTTATATATTTTTCGTCTTTTTTTATTTGTATTGTAATTGTCTATTACAACCAACGGGAGTATTTTTTACACATTTTAAAATCAAATAGTTTCAAAAAACAAAATACATAAGTTATCTTTCATTGGGGAAAACACTCCACATTAATACAGCCTTGGATCTTATCACTAAAATTAACTGAAACTTAAATAATGAACCTCTCATATAAAAATAATGATAAAATTAATGTTACTACATACACCATTAAACCTAAGTAGATAGACCGCCAACATATTCATTTTTTCCTGTTACCATATTTCTTACAGTCTATTGCACATTTATTTCGGAATCTAAAAGCATGCAAGAACAGTATTTGACACTTCCAGAGTTTGGAACGGTAACGTGAGATGTATCTTTGATAAATCTATAAAATATTAATTGCACCAAGGTATGCTTGGGGACTAGATGCGACTTTATGATTGTTCATATTACGCACACTCATGGCGGCGCAGGGATATGGGGTCAAAAACTATTGGTTTAATATTATGTATTGCTAGCTTCAATATCACGCATTGATAATTTTTTTATTGGCCTCGCCTCATAATAGCACCAGTCATTTGTCGAAAATTGTATGCCTTCCGACTCATTTCACCGAATTTTAGCAAATACCACTCAAGTCTTAGTCGTTTTTGGGATTTTAGACTAGTGTGGACTGATGTGTGTAATCTAACATAAATTCTACAGTTCGACACGCAAGTTTTGGATCTCAAGTGTACTACGTGAAGAAGCATACAAACACGTTTGTAACATCCAAGACTCATTTTGTGCAACTACATGAAGAGAGCGGTTCTTGCACAGACATTTAAATTACAATTCTTTAAAATATATCTTAGTTTAAACTAGGATTAAGCTCTCATTATATTCAACTCCAGCGTTTTTCACAAAACTGATTTTGATTCGATTTATAATCTAATATTTATTTATAAATTGCGCATATTAATCTAAAAGCGCGAAACATTTAAATACTGTTTATTGTTATGGTTTGCCATGATTTCTTTATGGTTTAGATAAATTATTGTTATGCATTAAATATTTAATTAGGCCGGTCACACAAGACTCCGTAAGGCGTGCGCTTTATTTTTGTATAGAACGCGTGTAAAAGCGTTGAAAACAAAAAAGCGCACGTGTTCCACAGGCGGTGTACACTGGCCTAAGAGCATGCACATAGGTAATCGACTAATTAACTAATAGATTGACCGACACCGGTAGTTTAATATTTCCTAATTTAAAGTCAACACACTGCTGCTGCTGTTTAGAATGTAGAAGCCTGCGTAACACTAAGATCTCTCACTTCGCATTTGGCTTTATAAAGATGACGAGTTTCGCTTTAAGACAAAAAAAAAACAAAGTACAAATAATCTACCAAGACGTTGGTATTGAGCGAAATTAATGATATTGCAAAGCTGCACAACTAGACTAAAATTATATTTATTCAAACTATTCATATTCCATAAACAATATCAGGAACTGTTTAGTCGATTAAAACTTTTATTCCAATGTACATATTGTAACAAATCGTATATCTATACAGATGTATCAATTTTGATAAGAAAATAAAGTGTGTAAAATAATGAAACATTTGATTGAAACAATTGGAACGGCCGCTGTGCATTGACACCAGTCGACGTCCTAACAGCTATATGTCACAGCCAACTGCAATAGGATCAATCAATGGTGTATTTCCTTATGCAATCTAATGCAACATCAATTTACCGGTTGGCAGTGAATATATTGAAAAACTTTATTCTGAAAAGCAAATCAATTTAGGTAAAATTGTATGTAAAAGTAAATATTCGTTAGAATCATGCTATTCATAAGTCAAAGTAGGTTATAATTATATGAAAGTAAAGAATGCGGCAAAAGAAAAATACACCATTATCTAGTTATAAATGCCACTGATAGCTAAGACAAGTGTTATACCTATACTGTATGAGCAGAGAAAATATATGAGACATCATACTTCTGCTACGATCAGACAGGTCGTAGCTTAATGAAACGATAATTTCACTTCTAATTACATTTATATGACGCTTGAAGATATCTTGTATTATTTCAAGCAGAGAAAATATGTCAAAATTGTGGATCATCTAACTCCCGCACGTATGATTCGATATTCCCAATTATAGAGTTTGAAAATATTAACACTAAGATACCATTGTTTATATACAGGGTTACTGGTATCGCATAACCTTCCAAAGGCGCATAGAGACTAACATCTTTTGTTCTCGACTTTTGTCTAAACGTAACAAATACCACAAAAATACTTTTTTTAGTTTTAAGTTTCTATAAACGTTAACAATATGTTCGATTCCACTACATAACGCTACTGTACTGTTTCGTGTTGCTTGGCTATTACATAGAGTTAAGATGTGTAGAATCGTAAATTAGATTGTATTTATTTATATGAAAAAAAAAAAAAAAACACGAATCACGTCGAAGGTCGTAGAATAAAAGTTGCTTGTTTTGATCTACCCAAGTAGTCTTTCGGAGATTTTGCGTATGATACCTGTAACCCTGTATATAAAGTTTCGACTCCTCGTAACCAAGATCGGTTAGATTTTAACCCAATTATGAAATAAATAAGCAACTTAACTAAGGCAGTTGCTATACAGTAAACCTTATACTAAAGCTATGTACATACTTGTGTGCTGACGCATTTTGATACCTTCGGAAACCCGCTCATAGTCTACACAAGCCATGACTAAAACTGAACGCCCGCTTGCTCTCTGGCCTAAATGAAGAAAACGACAAATTGCATGTATTGATGACTAAAAACTATTAACGCGAATCAAATGTTGCATTGTATTTAGGTTAGCTTATTTAGATATTTACTGTGTGAAGAACGCTCTTAAACTATGAAATTATTTAATGCAAGCAAGTTCTATTTAAATCCAGTTATGTTAACTTATTATAGTGCATGTCCACATGGCAGCTAAGAGTAAATTCGTTATATTCGTGGGCGTAATATTAAAAACGTCATCAAAATAATATAAATATATGAAACAAATATCTTTTTTCCTGTATGATTCGCTGTAAATACCCTAATGTTTTGTGACTGTTATTCGAGAATAGTAGGAAAGCCTCTCATATTGTAAAAAGTTATAATCTATTTAAAACAATAGCTGTAATAGATGAGATAGCCTAACTTAAAAAATCTTACATTAGTGCTCGTTAGCTCTATGGAAGGCCCAAATAGGTTGCTAATGTAAACAACTAATTATTATAATTTATTGATCACTTAGCTTCGCGCACACAAGAATAATGAGATATATGTGGATATTTCACAAATGTACAAATTCTTAAAAAGAATTATAGAAAATATTTCGCTACGATATCCTATGCTATTTCAAAAGAAAAATAAACCTAAAAATTTGGGAAACACAAACTGATCATTTGACTAGCTGTTAACTTTGATTAGACATTACACATGTGCATTGTGCATACCAATGACAGCCCAAGTTGTTTGTAGATCTTGTGAATTAATGTATTTGATCTTGGCGCCTTCGTGGCGTATACTAATGTAACGAAAAGCGAATTATTGCCAGAAATGTTTCCTAATAAACTAAATTTATTACCTACCCACAATCCAATTAAACCAATTAACAACAACCAAGTTATACATATAAAAGCTTAGTTATGTAGTTAGTAATAAATCAGAAACTATAATACAAAACTAAATCTATTTCGTTTCATTATAGTAATAGTTAAATTGACTTACATAAGACTTAAATATTCTTCATCATATATGGACATTACCAAAGTGCATTATAAGATAACTTTTCTAAATCGTGTTGGCATTTTATAAACACCTTAAGTAGAAAAGCTTTAATTTAGAAAAAAAAACATTGAAATGATATCTATACTTTTTGGTCAATTTTGTAATAGCAAAATATAATCATTCCAATACCTAATAAGGCATTGATGTATTGCCTTAATGACACCTACGGAAGGATATATACAGCCATATTTAATCAGATAATCCAAACAACATTATCGTGAGATCAAATCGCCCAACACAATGATTAAGATAGCGCAGCTATGCTCTTAGAAATCACTAGTCAAAAACAATGCACAATAAATTACATTGTAAAATTTAGTATATGCAACAGTTATAGTTAATAAAATTCACTCTTCACGTATCCAAATCTCTCACAACATAAAAGAAACAGATTTCAAGATGGATTTTGAATAATATTAAAAACAGACATTCTCCACAAAACGTTCCAACGGCGAGATAATAGATACTCTATTTATATTTAACACTTAGTATATCATTATAATAACAATATTATACTGGATACCATAACTAAGCGATCCGTCCGGTCCGCCGTTCTCGCCTATCACAAGTATCAAAGGGCACATTCCACTCACTGCCTAATTTAGTTCGTCAACAAAGCACCGATTCACTGAGACACTATCGTGGGCTGCGTCACATTGACGCCCGCCTTTAACATATGCTCTCGAATACATGTAAAGACTAAATGGCGAAGGCAAAAGTATTTTTCAAAACGCTCATTATACTATTTTGGCAATGAGTTTTCATACTAATCCCATTTCAGATATATAACCAACTGCACAAGACAACTAGTAAAAAACTAGTTTAAACATTATAACTATACATGTAGTCTTTACATGGTTAAAAGCTGTATATATGGACGCAATGGACTTCTAGTCATTAAAATGGCGTCATTATGACGACAGCCCACTGGAACCAACCTGTATTACCCTACCGATTACATCTAAGAGGAAAGTTGTAATTCAAGTTACATATTTTTCCCTCAACAACCCGAGTCAGTGTACTATTCCTCCTAGTACGCGCGTACTTGTATGGAAATCACCGCGGTACACGACTATCACAACATTACGATTCTTTGTACTTTCTTCGGCTCCATCAATTCGACAATTTCAATTTGATGTCAGTTCCAACATTATACAACATAGAAATAATATGTATCAAGAATTTAAATTAACACTACAATATTTTTTTACATTTTTTTTAAACTTTATAAAACACCACAATTCCATATTGTCCAATAGACAAATTGTTAAATAACTTAATGAGAGAAGGGACATACTGACATTTTGCAAAACATTCAATATCATAATTTTAACAACCCTATACACATTTTTTTAGCACTTTATATTCATGTGTTTAAACACTGTCACGAAAAACATATACTTTTATCACACAAAACTATCAAATGTCTCAACTCTCCTGATAACACTAAACATTAATCATACATGGTTACCATCGTCTTGACTACTGAGAATTATAACTTTCAAATTCTTTCAATCAACTTCAAATAATATTAAACACAAAGCAAACACAATATTTTGTACTTCATAAACCAACATAAAATCGTATGTACATCAAAGAAAACTTAGAAGTAAACCACATGGTGAAATGCTATGTAACTATACAGATATGATACATTAAAATTATCAGGAAAAGGGCTAGTCGCTATCTATGCTACCGATTTAAACAATCACAGAATGTTAAGGCAACATAACAAAAAAACTGACGCGCACTCAAGACAGCCAACTGCCCAGATAATTTATACACTATCAAATATACACTTAGATTAGGTGTTCGTAAATTCTGTTCCACTATATTAGAATTTCCAAGAGGCACAAAGTAATATTTAACATTTATTTACACACACGTCCGTCGCTTCCCGCATAATCTACATCTTTATACCGTGTTGTATTTCAAACTTATTGAATATGTACAGAAAGGTGCAAAATTAACCGTTCAAATCCCGATATTATTAAATTCATGTCAAACAGAATTTAAGATAAGCATTATGTTTTATTGCTTCGAAACACAACACGGCACATTCCAGGCACTTCCCAAGTAATCACACATGGTGTTTCACTCAATATAGTTCTTCACTCCGGTTTAGGTCGATGTGGCGTAGGCAAAGTATCATGTCTCCGATACATGAGTAAGTACGGCATGCGCGGAGGTTTCGGCTTTAACACCTGAGCCTCGCTTACTTGGGTCACGGTTGAGTCATCATATCTAAAAACAAAAAAAAATTGTTATCCAAAGATAGCCACAAAAGTTTTGAGGCGATTGATTTACATTACTCAGTTCAATTTATCTACAAGTGATCATGTGTTACATGTTCAGAGACGAAAAATAAAATGGCATCATTGTGTCAGTAAATAATTATTAGGTTATTGCTAACCTAATAATATTAGATTCTGCTCAAGTTACAAAAATGTTCTTGCAATTAACGACAAACCAGCAACCCATCTTACGGAAATCATAGTATATCTTACCTTATCCATCCAACTTGACCATGATAAGTATCAGTGACATAGTGCCCCTTGACTGCCTCCACTCCCTCATGGTACACCACTGCAAACAGCTTGTACATCCGCTGTTTGGATGTATACTTCACTTTCGATGACATTATTTCTGCAATTAAACACACTCATTAGCAGTGTTGGTTTACTAAATTATTTAGTATTTGGGTAATAAATATCAGAATATGGTGTCCACAAATAGTGATGATTGTTTGTCAACACTTTTCAGAGACGAAAAATAATAAGCATCATTTCAATAAAAAAAGAAGTATTATTTAAAATAATATGTAGACATTTTGTAATCGTAATAATAATAAGTAAATATTCATCCTTGCTACCAAATCTAAAAAAGTTTTGAGGAGTTAACATTGCCAAAAGAGATATATATTTCTATATAACTTCCTGGTTTACCTCAATAAAGGCGGTAAGATAAACCGGGCACACGATAAGAGACAAAACATTCGCTCTATCCTGTTTCTTAACGGAGTCAAGTCTACAGTTCAGTTTGATACAAAACTTTCGTCATTTCACATAATATAGCAACAAACACAAACTTTGATCAATCTTGAGGTCGATGCTGAAGTCGACGTTCTTGACGATCTTGGCGGTGTGCGAGTCGGGGTCGAGCTGGAAACACTTGAGATGCAGCAGCAGCGCCACCGGCAGCTGCTCCAGCGACAGCTGCTGCCAGGCCTCCGCCTCGCCCTCCAGCGCGTCCTTGTTCGCCAGCAGCTCCAGCGCCTCCTTCACGCTGCTCGCGCGCTGCAACGGGTGCGGGACAACTATATTCATCGTTGTAGTCAACGGTGGTCCGGGGCTTTATTCTTTTGGAAAATAATCAGTTTTATTCTTTCATCGAATTTAATTAAAATCCATTCAGTAAAAAAAAATATGTCCAATCCAAAATATTATAAAAGGTTTTTTATATACCATTATCCTAATATTATAAATGCGAGAGTAAGTTTGTTCGTTTGTTATTTCTTTACATTCTACACAATCAACCGATCTTCTTGAAATATTGCATACTCGATACTATCATCTCGGAAAAATAACTATAACCGTTGGAAATTGACATGAGGCAAGCCACGTGAGGCACAAGCGTACCTCGATGTCGAGCTGCAGCGTGAAGAAGGGCTGCACAGCGTCGGTGACGTCGTGGTGCAGCGCGCGCGTGAGGCGCACGCGCGTGCGGCCGCGGAACACGTCCGCCACCGGCGTGCGCCGCGCGGCCCAGCGTCGCTCCACCGCGCCGCGGTTGCGCGGGCCCATCACCTGCGCAGTGCGCATCCACATATAGAACACTGATAAGAAAGATGCCGACTCATATTATAAATGCGAAAGTATTGTTTATTACCTAGACCGATTGTTAGGAAATTTGGTACATGGGCAGAAAATTACCTGTAATAATACATAGGGTACGTTTTATCTAGAAATTCCCGGATTCACGGAAGCGAAACCCCAGGGCGCAGCTAGTTATATATAACCGGTCAAGTGCATGTTGAACTCGCGTGAAAGGTTACATACAATTTATAGAATTCTTATACTTATATTTCGTATTTTTTTCAAACTAGCACCATTAATCCAATTTTTTTTCAAATTAATGAGTAAGTAATAGAATTTCCTAATTTACTCCCCGAAAATCACCCTTATTTGAAAAAATATTATTTATTCTACAAATATGTGTTTACACATCTTACCAAATTTCAACTAATTTGATCCAATAAATTCAAAACACTGGTTATAACAGACAACACATCAATAAGAACATTACGATACCTTCCACTCATCATCATCATCATCTTCCTCCAGCTGCTCTGAGGCTACGACACCATTAGGTTGCCCTGCAGCGTCCTTGGACTCCTCTGGCTCCACTAATTTCATCAACTGGAATAGATAAATAAACTATTAATTAAAATATAATAGATGTCAATGTTTAACCTATTAACCACTTGGCATTTTATCAGCTATCGTGCCCCCAGCGCCCAGCTCAGTACAACAGAAAAAATACCTACTACAAAGAGGGTTGTATGTAATTTACCTATTTAAATATCGATAAATAATATCGAAATTTGTTGCAGCGCGATGTTAATTAACAATCTGTGCTTAAACCCAGGGCAACATTTTTTTTACTTTTGGTAGTAGAAAGAATTGAATGCAAAGCCATTGAATATTGTTAATGATTTATTAATTCTCAATATAAAATCAGTCCAGAAATCTTGTTTTAATTTCCCAATAACAAATATATATAATAACAAACTTACATAATAATTCAGTCGTACGTTTATGACTGACGCAATGATATTCGTAACATGTCATCTAGGGATGGAAACACTATCCATTCACAATTGTCGAATTTGCTTATTTTCAAAAGAATTTAATAAAACTATGTAGAACTATTGTAAAGAAATATTTATTAGTAATTAATTTATTTGTTGTTCTATGAATAAGTCAATATTAAGAGAACTGCTTTGATGTACATATTTTTTACACGTTATTACTCTTTGAAGAATGTCCTGACACTAGTGTCGGATTTTTCCGACGCGGGCGTTTGGCACCTATGCAATTACGAGTACAAGAGAATATTATCAGTTATTTCACCTAACTTCTTAATTTTATGGCTTTTTAATACGAGCCAAAAGTGTACGACATTACAAATGATTGCTTTATGTAATATATGAAGATATATTACATAAAGCAATCATTTGTATAAAACATGACGTTTTCATCTATCAATATCAATCATTTATATACAATATAAAACATGACAAGTCGGAAAAGCCACTAAAAACAAACAGCTATTTTGTTGGATATATACGACCTAGGCGAAATGGACACGATAACATTGGTCGGATTAATCCGACTCTGGCGGTGAAAGGGTTAAGTGAATTGATTAAAATGGTTCCCAAATATGAGGACTGATCATGGTATCTGGTGCACCCAAGATGGGCTGCTATCAAGAACGGTTTATTATATAACGGAACGAATGTAACACAATTTCTCTTGACTACAATAAAAACTTGTAACATCACATTTTGACTTCAAAAAAAGAAGGATCTCAATTTGTCGCCATATTTTATTTTTATTTTGTAATAAATACTTGTATCATTATTTTATACAGTGGCAGATTTACCTCAAGCATCTCGTCATTGAGCGAATTCAAGAGACATCCGAGGAACTCCTCGGCGTCCTCCTGGCGGCCCTCCTGTGAGCCGGGGAAGGGCCTCAAGGCCCGCAGCACGCGGAGGCCGGCGCCGCCCTCCAGCGGCGGGCCCGCGGGCACGCTGGGGGGCCCGGGCCCGTCCACGCGGGGCCCGCGTCCGCGCGGCGCCTGGGGCCCGCCCGCCAACGGACTGAACTCGTAGCATAGCTCCACTCTGAAAATTTCATTCATTTTCAATATTTTTAAAAACAACATTGATTTATTGGAGACTAGCGGCCCGTCTTTGCTCGAGTACAACCATAAGAAATAATACACGTAAACCTTCCAATACACACTAAATATTGGTGAAAACCTCACAAAAAACCGTCCATTAGTTGTTGAGTTTATTGCGTTCATACAGACAAACGCCTGACCTGAATATTGCAAGAATAAATGATGCTTTGTGGCTCCTACATACTATCGACGCCCATGCGACATATTGCGTAGTTTTTATGTTTAATTATTACCGCAAGAGAAAACTAGGTTAATTAAAGTAAAATATTTTTAACAAATAAATAATAATCAAACATTAAATATTGATAATACTTACAAGGAATCAATAACAGGAGTGCTCGACTTCCCGCGTCGCATCTGGTACGGCAGCGCCTTCAGCAGATTGTAGAAGGGCGGGCAAGCAATGAGCGCCTGCAGGATCGAGTTCACATAGCAGTAGTTCGAGCGATTGGTCAGCCCACGCGGCAAGAGGGACACTGGCCTATTATCCAGTTGGTATTTCGCCAAGAATTCTGAAAATTTTAGCATCAAAATCATACGTAAGTTTAAAATTTTACAGTAAAGATTTAGTGCCTAATATAAACTATGGATGGCAAGTTCCCCACCACTAATTTATGAGGAATATTGATTAATTTATCCCTTATTTTTTTAAAATTCATAAAATAAATCTAACATTTGAACGCACCTTCGTAGGTGTAGTGGTGCACTTGTTTTATAGCCATTCAGTGAGGTCTACCAGTGAAAGACCAACTGTGGAGGAGGAGGCACTTTGAGTATGTTTGTTATGTGGAAATGTTAACAAAATCAATAATAACATTATATTTACCTCCCATCCTGTAAGAAATAGGGTCGTCGCTGAATGGAGACGGCGGTACGGGCAATGTTTGTGTCGGTTCTTTTTGAATGGGCACCTCGCGTGGCTCTGAAGGCGCTTGGCTGCTGGGCGGAGTCTTTGGTGCAGGCGTTGGCGTTGAAGCATTACTGACAGCGTTTACTGAAGTCTTTTCAGAATAGGAAATAGTTGGCGCGGCTGTAGTGGTCGGCGGACGCGGTGTGGGAGATGTTTTATCGACGACAGTAGCTTGTAGAGGAGATGCATCAAAAGGGGGCACCTTAGCTACAGGTTTCTGAACGTTTGGCGCTGCAATAGGAGCAGTCGTAGTCGGACTCGACGGCTCTTCAGTCACGGGCGCAGGCGGCGGCGGCGTTGAAGTCGTTATGGAGGTCTTGCTTGAGAATAAACTCGCCCATGATTTACCAGGAGCTGGCTGCGGTTGCGGTTGCACTACTGGCGGAGGAACAGGCTCCCCGCGGTTTCTAGGAGTGGGCGGGGGAGGGAAATCAGAGGCTGTCGGCGCGGGAGGGGGAGGCTGCGGCACCGGCGGCGGTTCAGGAGCCACCGCGGCTTTCCTCGAATGGCCGAATGGCGATTTATTTGTCACGATCAACGGCTGGCCTTGTGAATGCAGCGTTATGGATATAGGCATTGGCGCCTTACTCGGCGGTAGAGGCGGCTCACGCTTGGCATGTTCAGCTGGGACGGTGGTCCTTTCAGATTCAGCTGCCTCGTTTGACGGCGATCGGTTTGCGGTGCCTTCGCGTTTCTGTCTATTTCCAAATGGTGCTTTTGGCGTTGATGCAGCCTGCTGGACTGGGACAACTGTCTGTGGTACAGAAGGCTTTGGTGGCTGCTTGCCTCCAGTAAAAGGCGGGGCGGGGCCTTTCGTAGGTTTGCTGATAGTCGGCTGTACTTTAGCCGCAGTGGTGGCGATCGTGTTAGCCGACGCTATGGGAGGAAAAGACTTTGCTGCTTGAGTAGTATTAGTTGCAGGGTCCTGCACTTTATTTTCATTGGGCACCCAAGCCAATTTTGTTACTTCCGGTTTTGGTGCAGGAGATACTTTCTCTGTTGGGGTAGGTGGCTTATTTTGATTAATTTCAACTGGACGGTCAGTTTGTTTCGGACTGCTGGGCCCTTTACTAGTAATTTTTAGGTCTTTGATGGGCAAAGCTTCCACAGCAGCCGTCACGGCGGACGCCGATGCCGTAGCCACAGGAGGTTTCTGCTCCTGAGGCTTATTTTCTGGAGGTGCATACGGTTTGTGATTTTGGCCTTGAACAAAGTTCTTGGCGTGTACATTGAACTGATGAGGTGTAGATTGGTGCGGCGGAGGCTGCGGGATCGGCAAGGGCGGTGGGTGAGCGGGCGGGGGCAAGTATATCGGCGGCATGTACTCCATTCCGCCCTCAACTGGCGGGCCGTAAGTGTAGTGCGCGCCGGCGTAGTATGCGTCGACCGCTTCCTGTTCCATAACGACCTCCTGAGGGTATTCCTCTGGTCCTTTATCAGCTTCCCCTTCAACTTGCATGGGGTACTCAGAGTAATAGTACGGAGGGTGTGCGTACGGGCCGTACACGACAGGTTGGTACATGGGGAGATGGTAGAGAGGAGCGCCTTGGGCTTGCGCGGCGGGGTAGTACTGCGGGTACTGGACGTAGTACGGGGGAGGTTGCGAGGGCGGCGAGGGCGCGCGTTTGTTGCGTCGCTCGCGGCGGTGCGGGCGCGCGGTGCGCTCGACGGGCGGCGGCGCGTACTGCGGCTGCGGCGGCTGGTAGTACTGTCCCATATAGCCGTGCACGTTGACGTTTGCGGTGACCTGGCTGACGTAGACGTTGGGCGGCGCGACGGGCCACTGGTGGGGCTGCGGCGGGTAGTGCGGGGGCGGCGCGTAGGGCGGCGGGGGCGGCGGGGCGCCCGCGCGCGCCGGCGAGTGGGGCGCCATCTCGCACTCGCCGCCCGACAGGCTGTCCAGGCTGCTGGACACGGTCGGCGCGCCGGCCGTGCTCGACGAACACGATGAAATATCTGATCCGCCCCAGACAAATTATATTACACATTGGAAGTTACAGTAAAGTAACAATATTCACTCATTAAATAAAAAATAACAAGATTTTGGCTGTTTCTGTAAAGTGGAAAGTAATCTTTAGCTCTGTTGTAAGCGCTGAGTGCGTTTATATCCTTATAACTGAACTAAAATCTGACACCGGTTATACCTATAACACAGTTAGCTTTTATTGTCATCATAAGATTTTGTTCCACTCAACACATTTAACTGCACACACATACTGCACAGACATTGTATATGTCTGTGCAGTAACCTGTTCAGGAATTCCCTTGTTGGAGGCAATCCTAAGAGCACAATTTCCTCATACTAATCATAATAATAAGGAACTGGAAAAACATGGTATACTATATAGGAGACAAGCTGAAGTTGGTGAAATTTAACTTGCCAAATTTGATAACAGATAGGACAGGTGAAACTAAATGAAAGCTATTAAAATAGTCACATACCTACAGCAGGGTCAGTCCAACCGACACTGGCCACGTACGCCGAAGTGTCAGTCTTCCGCTTGAACAGTGCGCACTGCAGGCTACTCCGTTCCGCTTCTTTCACATCTGATAAGTCAAGGAACTCATATTCCTGAAACACGCCACACAAGTTTAGCAATGTCCTAACAGCCAACAGTCTTCCACCATGCGACATAGATGGTCATTTCCATAACTTAAAGCTGATCAGAAGACATTCTATTAATGTCAAATACAGTAAAGTACAATCACGATAAAACATACTCTGTATGCATTAACTTATTTATGAACAAGAAGAAAGTGAATTTCATTCTATCTAATATAGTGAGAAAAGAATCATATTAAATTTTACACATAAAAAAAGTTTTCATTCCTCTTATCAGCTTTCTCTATCCACACACAATACATAACATTCTGCATAGAAAAACATTGCCATCAATTTTGCTAGCACCAATCAAATTATATATAGAGGTATAATTTTGAAATTTAAATCTGCTGTCAAACATCATTCGAGGAGGGAAGGCAACCAATTGTATTATCCGACGAACATTATATATATATATATATATATTTATTTTAAAAACATGTTTTAAACATTATAAACATGAACACTAATTTGTCACTCTCTCATGCAAAAAAGTATGATGGATGTCGCACACATAAAATGTAACCATATGATACTTTAAATCACAAAAGTATCAGAGGTATGAAGCCCTGAGCAAAGCTTGAAGTAACCTTATAAAAGTATTTACATGCCGTTCAAATTGGGAATATTTTTATAGCTATTTGTTATTTATTTATTTTTATAATATAAGGTGACTAAAAACTTAATAATTCTACTGTAACACACTTAAAACAACATTATCATTGACATAATGAGTTGTTTATTTTTTTCCTCCAATGGATGACTAGGTCAGAAAATTAAAAAATAATATGTATGTTCAAGATAAAATAAATTACATATTTAAGATTATTCTGATCATCCATAGATTGTAACAATGACTCCTGGATCATTACACGAAGATTTAAAGTTGGTTGGAATGTCAATTTAATAAAATATTAAATTAAACTCGACCACCATTATAATAGAATATCACTTAGCACGGAATGTTTGGATGAGTCCAAGAATGTGTGATTTTATTTTTGTCATATTTTTAAAAGCGTTCTCATTAAAATATTTCTTTCACTGGTGTTTCTAATAAAGGAAGTCTCTGGTGTATTTTCTATACAAACATAGAGCCATGCTCAAAGTGAATTCCTAGAGACAAGGACAAAAGTTTGGTTTTTATTAGACTCTCACAACATAACAATAAACAAATTACTGACTGTCCCCCAAACAATTTTTTGTGCTGCCTAATATTAGCCAAACTTCAAATCATTGCAACAATTTTCACAATGACAATTTTTCAAGGAATCTTTGGCTAATCATGTACAGTATCTTATCAAACTTTGGCACATAAATGATGAGTTAGGACACACAAAAATTAATATTTTCCTCAAATATATTATAAGGTTTGACTGCAAGTAATATTGCAAGTCATTGAGTTAAGTATGTCAGTAAAATGTAACAATATTTTGCTCTAAATCAAAAAGTGGAATGTTTAATTCAGTTTTCACTACAAAATATCACTATTTTACAGGTTTTTATAAGTAAATAAAAATAAAACCACACAGGTTGCATACACAAGCTATTTCATCATTAACTGTAATTTTCAATTTCAATACATCTTATGATGATCATCTGTAGGAAGAAATTAACAAACGATTTTTAAGCAACAATTAAAACATTTATGTAGGCACTATATAGGCACAGTACATAGTAAGGATTGAAAGTGCCATGTAATAGTAATTAGGAATTCAAGTTGAAAATATTACCTGAACTTAGCTATATAATTATGTTTTATTGTCATTCCATACACATACACTATCATCACTTCAGATCAGCTGGGAGCTGGAAAGTTATTATTAAAAAGTAACCTTGAATTGAGCTGCAAAATGGACACAAGTGTCATTTAATTTCATTTGAACATTGGACTTCATTGCAGCCTGTCAAAATTATAGGTTATGTATATATCGGTCGGGACTTTTACATGAGCTTTGTAGGTCCATTCAAACATTGCAACAAAATAAACTATTCTTACATATAGCGGTCCACTACCGTGCAAATATATTATGCAATAGCATTTGAACCGACAAAATAACAATAACAAAACCATCTATGCACATGTGGTTTGTCAAGTCATGGAATGCAATAGTGAAATTGACATACCTAGAACCTGTTCATGGAATATGCATCCATCGGAATCCCTTTCGATTATAGCATGATTTTCAGCCTCTAATTCTCTCTTGTAATAACGCAAAGCTGCAAAATATGCGTAACATTTGGAGGACTATAAGATGGCGTAACAACGCTCAGTTGCCGGGTGCCATCAGAGTATTGACAAATCAACTTTTTGGTGATTATAATTGTGCCAACCCAAAACTGGACACCATTGATATAATGAAAACTATTAACACTTACCTCCCACGTGCACACAATTTCTGGAAAGAGATATTTTTTCTAATGAAATGGCCAGTTTCAAAATCACCAAAACAAGAAACAAAAGCCAAACAAATTTTTCACAAGAATATTCAGTATTTGTGCAATGCTTACCGTTTCCATCAAAGCCATGGCCTTTTAGGGAACACCATCACGAAATTTATCGCCGATAATATTACATATATACAGTAGCGGCGTTGTAATTAAAAATCTTGGAACGGGATCAACGTCGAGGCCATGCACTCACCCAAGTCCCAACACAAAACAGGATGTGACAAAAGCCGCGCCATTTTTAACTACATGGATTTCAGCCAATAAGAGTCCATTATTGAGACTAACCATAGAGTCACAAACAACTTCGATTGGTTCTTGGTTTTTACCGGAAACATAGAAGCATAAACAAATCGACATTCTGCGTTTTGTTCTACCTTTGTACTTATTTCAATTTTATATACTTTTAAATATTTAAGAAAATGTTTCAATCTTACATTAATTTTAGCCTGGATAGGAAAGTAAACAGCTATCTAATTTATACATTAAATTCAATGCCATCTAATATCAAACATCAGAAATAGAAATAGCATAGTCGTATAAATTTACATGGCTAAAACCACAGATATACTTAACAACATTACATTGAAGGCTAAAACCTTGCGGGAGTCAAGTTAAGAATGATTTAAAATCGGATGTTTTTCTGACTAATCATTTTCATTCACAGACATTTCATTTGTCTAAATGTAAATTGAATGTTTTCATCATGTTATTATTGTAAAATATAATAGTACGCTCTTGTTGGTGGAAAAAGTAGTCTACAAGCCGTGGTTGATAGATTAAAACCTAAACCTAAAAAAATTACAAAAATTGCTTTTTTTCCTTATGATAACTTAACATTGTCTGTGCTTTTCCAACCAAATATTTTTTTTCTAATAGTAATTTCTAAACAATAAAATTATTGTCTATATGTAATTATGTATATCTAAAATATCAAGAAAATAATAGACGACGAACGAGTATAACCATATGAGATAGAATATTTACATAGAACTTCCCGATCCGATGCCCAATCCGGCTATTTGCATAAAAAGTGGCAGATAGGGCACGTGATGAGGGACAAATGATGTCATCGCTCTGTCTCGTTTCTTCTCATGTACTATTTCTTTCTATAGTACTTTCTATATCTAAACTTTTAGGAGAATGATGTACTTACCTACATATGACTTACATCTATCTTTTTTATTATATAAAAGAAAAAAGTTTTTTACTAATCAACGCCTAGCCTAAACCATAAACGCGAAATTTGGTCAGTAGCTTTAGGTTATTACGTAGTGCTCAGATAAGAAAGGAATTTTCAAAATTCAACCCCTAAAGGCGTAAAAATTGGGGTTAAAGTTTGTATGAAAAATAACGAAAATCTTTACTTATCTACTTGAAACTTGGCACAAATGCTATGCAACAAAAATAATGAGACCAGTGTTTCAGGATTTATTTAAATTTGACCTTTAGGGTAGTTAAATGAGGGTGAAAAGAAATAACGAATAATCCTATTCAAAATGTCGTTAACTTAATATATGAGTAGACAGCTCAGCGGTGAACACCATGTTGATGGATCGAATCCTGAACTTCAATTATTTTGAATTAAATCTGATTAATAGTGTGATTTCTGTGAAAGTTTTATTATGGTTTTACCCGAGCGAAGCTGGGACGGGCTGCTAGTATTATTATATAAGTAACTGTTGTTGTTGTTGTTAAAAAAAGATAGTTTGCTACCATTGACGTCACTTTGATCAGAGTTAAAACCTACATGTTATGTCGTAGTTTTAAAAGGGCCCCTAACCCAACTACCTTATTAGGTAGTTGGGTTAGGGGCTATTCATCATTTTGATGTATTCATCAAACTGATGAATTAAAGTTACATTAATTTGATCATCGTTTTGGGTTACTGAAATAGCTCATTGAATTAGTAGTAATTAATCATGGAAATCGGTACATAGCATAATGATTTGTTTTCTATTCAGTGTCGTTTGGAGTAAAAAATAAAATGCAATGCCTAACTTAGTAGGTACCACCACCGCTATGTGACTTAGTGCCTACTTTAGGTAGGATTTTATTTGTCAAATAAAAAGAAATCAAATTATGAGACAATAACGTCCTCCCGTGTCCTAAAATCGCTATAAGACTACGTGATTCAGCTTTACCTGCCCACTCTTTATTGGCCAGTCCTTTATCTTACAAACATCGCATGTTTGCTTTGCCGCCCAATTCGCCTGCTACGTGACGCATTATACTCAATTATCTTTGGTTTTCTTGAATAGATTGGGAGAGGTTTGAGCATTAACTAAATAGTTTCAACCTGGTTTTTGGACTGAAAAACCGGAGTGAAAATTAGCGGGCTGTACTGTACCTACATCCTTTCTTAATATTCCACTAATATTATAAAGGCGAAAGTTTGTGAGGATGTGTGTGAATGTATGTTTGTTATTCTTTCACGCTAAATCCTATGTTTGTTATGAAATTTTGTACCTAGACACTACACGGGTAGAATACAACCTGGAATAACCCAAAGGGTATTTTTTATCCCGAAATTCCCACGGGAGCGAAGCCCCGGGGCGCAGCTAGGTAGTACCTATTACAAATGCGAAAGTTTGAGAGTATGTTTGTTACTCTATCAGGCAAAATTTACTGGACGGATTGTTATGAAATTTGGTGTATGGGTAGAATATAAGCTGGAATAATACATATGGTAGATACTTTTTATACCTAAATTCCCACGAGAGCGATGCTCCAGGGCGCAGCTAGTACAAACATAAAGTTCATAGTTGCATATGTAGGTAGGTACATATGCAATGTCAATACAAGAAGGTACATTTAATGTAAGTTTTATTGTATGCAGCTTCTGTTTATATCACTGAGCGCGTTGACTTAGCGGAGCCGATATTCTCATGTTACTAAGCACCCTAGGAAAGCGACTGCAAGCTTTACAATGCGGTGCTACGCTGTGTTTTATCGGTAATTATGACGTCGACTAGTATTTGGAATTCTATCCTACCTACTTCCACAACTCTAGCACATTAGACAAGCGCTACATTGTTACCAATTTCTTTTGAATTATCCCTATTTAGATATAATTTTAATTTATAAATTAGCTATTTTCTAAAGCAATTTAGTAACATTTTTCTAATTTAATTTAACTGTTTTTGTTATAGCGGGAAATGTTTCCGTCACTTGGTTTTTATACTAGCGGGAGTGGTTGCAATCATCATCATCTGTCTTAATTCCAGTTTCAGTCGTCCCTTCTGTTAGGTATTGTTCTCGAAATTGTTGTTATAGTTCCTTCTGTATTCGTAATAAATAGCAAAATTATGAATTTAATTATTAAAAATGATTTCTTATACATAGTAGGAAAAGCAAAAAATATATCTGTACAAATTATGTTACATTAGGTAAAGGATTTTATTATAAAGTATTGTCTTAGCGGCTAACACAGCATAGTGTTGTTGTCGCTTCGACTACTTTGTTGTGTTTGTCAATTACGTAGGACACCGCGAAACGGGCTAGGAAAGCTTGAGTGCGCAGAAACATCACTTTTATTGAAACCGCTCCACCATCCGTCCAATAACATCAATAAATTTTTCATTTTCTGAAGCTTCGCATTCGAAATATGAGATCCTAGTACGGAATTATTTGAAGGAGAGACTCCAACATACCTATACTATCCAAGCATCCATATACTACATAAATTCCTGTCATTTAATTAAATTGTATTTTAAAATCATTCAAATATCATTTTTTTGTAGATAGGAACCAGAATACCTAAATGAACTAACTGAAACAATAGCTACTCCATGGCTACTCCTGTGACTGTGACACAGCTACTCCATGGCTACTCCTGTGACTGTGACACAGCTACTCCATGGCTACTCCTGTGACTGTGACACAGCTGTAACACATAGATGTATTAGATACTTCGATATAGATAGAACTATTTATTACATCTATACTGTGACAATAGTGCGCTCAATCATTTTGTTATTTTAGGTTAGGTACCGAAATACCAGATACATTTCTCAAACAAATTAAATATTTATGAGTAACCTATCTCAATTTAAGCAATTACCTTAAAAACGTTCATAAAACTGTGAGAAATCGTCAAGATATCAGAGAACATTTGAATACAACCGCTCTACGGGCCTCATTTGAAATTAATGGCATGTTAATTAGACTGTAATTTACATGATTTGACCGTTAATTATTGGCAGAAAAGAATACATAGAAGTATAAGTACAGTCAACAGCACATCAAGTTACCCTGCATGAAACTCTATGGCGCGATAATAGCGACGAGTATTAATTTGATTTGATTATTTAATTTGGGTCTGTTTGGGTTTGCTATGAATTTAGGTCTTGAATTTGCTATGAATTGTGGTAAAACAGCAGGCCTACCATCAACTTTTACAAAACGGTTCCAATGCAACTCAGTTCAATTTAGGAACCTAAAATGAATCGCATTCATACAAAAAATTAAGTCGATGGTACGAATTTGCGATGCAGTTCAGTTTAGGTCGTAAAGTGGATCGCGTTAAGAGATGATGGTAAGCCCCCAGGTATATAAACTGGTTTATAAGATATAAGGTTCTATTCAATTCGAAGCCAATATATACACCTAGAAATCCTTACCTTTGCCCAGCTTTATTCATTTTCTTTGAATTTCACAATAAATAAATGAATTATCCTAACTAATGTTATAAATGCGAAAGTAAGTTTGTTTGTTTGTTACCTCCTCACGCTTTATCTACTCAACCAATCTTCTTGAAATTTTGCATAGATAGGTACATGTACTTTGAAGTATGAAGAAGGACATATAGTAACTTTCATCTCGGAAAAACTTACGCGGGCGAAACAGCGGGCAAAAAGCTAGTGAGTTATAATTTCACCATCTCTCTCTCTTTTATTTTGACTTATTTCCGAATGCAACTGAAAACGATTGGAGATAAGAAAAAGTTGTAATTCATTTAATTAATTACAAATCTTTATTTCCAAAGTTTCCTTTGAAGACTGGATTCAAAAGTCCATCAGGGAAATACTTGTCAGCTGAAAGAAATGTTAATTAACCTTTTGATCAAGTAGGTGTAGGTTTATTTTTTCTTTTTTGTTAATCCATGGTGTAGTTTGATATAATTTTACTGATTTTTATTTCGTTAACTTGGGTAACAACCTTGGCTTATATATCTATAAAGGCGACGAAATAAAACAATAGATCTGCCTCCAATGACAGAAAATCAGTGTTCCAATTAAAAGCGTAATCGGAAAGAAGAATGTTCTGCAATCCATCAAGGAAAGAGGACAATCAAAAGATTGTGCGGAGGTGGCGACATCTGGACTAATCAATTAAATAGATGAGATATCACTAGGGCTGTCAATGAAATACCATTAATTCTTCTATATATTATTGATCTAATTACAAATAACAAAATTTGAACGTGAATAATTGATGTTTACAAGAATACCACTCCATATCCTCCCGTGAATGTCGTACAAGGCAACTAAGGGACATATAGGAAGGAAGGTTAACGGCAGGCAGGCGATCAGTTGTCGAATCTTCAAAATTAATGGTTAATTTTGTATGCGACCCCTGGGCTTTCGGACGTCACATCTTCCAATGTAACCAGGAACACGCGACGATGAGATAGAAAGGGACTGAATGTTGTAAATTCTACTGGACAGACGATTTGCGATGAAATTTGGTGTAAGAAAAGTGTACTTTGTATCCCAAATTTTCCATAGAGGCCGCTAATAATGGTCTAAGATCCCATGTGGTGATCCATGGTGGTGGATTCTAGTGGAAGGTGGGAACATAAAACAAATAGACAACATTTAACGAATATTTAGCGGTAGGTGAGTTCGTATCGCGGATACTATAGACACAGACACAGAACATATCCAGAACTACAGTAAAAATATCTGTGAAATTTTCCACGCCGGGAATCAAACGCAGGACTGACGGAACTGACAGGAGATGACGGAAGAAGAAGCCAGAAAAAAGTGCGCAATCTCTCACACTAGGCACCACCATCATATTTTGTAAATTCATTTTGTTTAAGTAACTACAAATTATGCTACACTTGATAAATGATTTTTACGTATAATTGTAATTTTCTTTAACTCATTACTAAATAAGTATATAACATAGCATCGACAACCCTAAGGTAAAAGAGGAGTAAAACACATAATGACCACTCTCAAAGTGTAGGCAAGTGTATGTGCCGAGTAGTTACGTACTTTACGCACATATTCTGCGTTTACTTACATTTTTAAATTTAATTTGCACTGATTGCTTCATCTGACATGTACCAAGATTCTAATGATTTTAAAGAAAAAATACTGTTTCTTGTCTTTGAGTTCTATTTTTTTTCTGTAGTAATAGAAATTTACTCGTATGGTAGATAATTTTAAAAAATGTTGTAACTAAGTAATTGTTATTTTATTGAAATTTTGATTATATATTTACGTTATTAAATTTAGTAAAAAATATAGTACTAAATTTAATAACGTAAATATATAATCAAAATTTCAATAAAATAACAATTACATTTATAATAATTATATTTTGGGGGAAAGAAAGCCTGTGGACTAAACGATATCTGCATAAAGGTGCCTAAGTTCTAATCTCATTGCTGACAAAGTGGATATATTCTATTGTACTCTGAGTGAATTCACAAGGGTGGAACTACTTGTCATTTGTTATGTTAATTATATACAAGTAGTTAAAATCATTTAATAAGAATAGTTTTAAAACTTCACTATCACATAAGGTTTCCTGTAATGATAGTTGTAAGTGTGTATAAATAAAAATAATAAAAAAATAATAAAAGAAAGTTGAGTTTTCCCGTGTTTTCCTTCACTGTAACTAAATTTACTTCACTAAGAGTGAGATGCACCGTCAAATTTGACGTTGATTGTAACCGGCGCGCCGATGTCGTTTGGACAAAATGCCGTACTTTGCGTTTTCTTGCGCACGTTAAAGTTAACGTCAAAGTTGAAGGTGCAACCCACCTAAAATGTATATTTTTAACAGTTGTGCAGCATAAACAACATTTCTCGACCGCAAATAACTTTGGTTTGTCCAAGAAACCTTATGCCAACCCCAGTTTATTAATTTCCACAAAAAACAGTAAGTTGTTGCGTTTTTATACAGTTTTCACTAATTGCAGCCCGTGACTATTAATTATTGGCTCTATTTTCTAAAAAGTATAATTTTTAAACGTGAAAACTTTTTTCTTTCACTTTAATAAGTCAAATTGTTACCAACTTATTTTGATCTTTGGCCATCTGAATAAAATGATTTTATTTTAACTTATTGAACGCAACGGAGCATATGCTGTTAGATGATCTAGAATTTACTTACTGTATGCTAGTTCTCTCGTTCTTCTTATGTATTTACTAGCGACATAATGTTAACGCGAACTTTAGCATATTGGTACAAAAAGAAATAGCAGCCCGATAAATGGGTCCAGATAAATAATGATATCCATTTTCTTTTGTACAATGTAGTCATTTGTCTTTTTCCACTGAATTTGTACAATTAAACGGCAAATAGGCTCACGGGAGTCAGGTAATAAGGACGGAGACAAAATTGAAGCCCAAAAATCTGTGCTTTCGGACCTTATTTAAGATATCGAACTCTAGGGAATGTAAGTAGTCTCCTAAAAACTTTGCCAAAATGTGACGTGAAAACTGGACTAAAGTTTGATTGTAAATATATATTTACTAGTCGCCCGTCCCGACTTCGCTCGTATTAAACCATAATAAGTTATACACTTAAACCGTCCTCACTAACAACACTATCTATTTAATAAACCAGTATTAAAATCCGTTGCGTAGTTTTAATAATCTAAGCATACATAACGACAGACATACAGATATATAGAAGCGACTTTGTTTTATACTGTGTAATGATGAGAATAATTAAGTTTACACGTAAAACAAACGCTTTCTAGCTTTTTAAACCTGCGATATAACAGTCTCTACCTTTCTTTGGTACCTTATGCAATCAAGTTTTTAAGAAAAAGAAAGTACCCTGTAAATGTAGCCAAAATTGGCTGGGTGGAAAGGTGGGCTAGAACACCCACAGAACGCCTGCAAAACAAGATAAGAACTGGAGGAGTTACGCAACGGACAGGCATGAATCGCCTTTTTCCAGCAGTGGGACACCACAGGCTAATAAAAAAAGTAACCCTGTAGTCTATTAATATTATATATACGCGTAGGATCTGT
Organism: Plodia interpunctella; assembly: GCF_027563975.2. Lineage (NCBI taxonomy): Eukaryota > Metazoa > Arthropoda > Insecta > Lepidoptera > Pyralidae > Plodia > Plodia interpunctella. The sequence goes on from NC_071303.1 coordinate 7,395,696, forward strand.
CGTCTTTTACGCGCCGTGTGCTTTGATCGGCTCAAGTATTCCTTTGAGTCGCGCTTGTTCAATGTGAGTTTGAAGCTGAATGCGAATATTTAACACATTTCCATTGATGCCATTGGTAAAAATAGACGCTAAGTACAGTTTTTTTCTAAATTATTTGTTTTTTTTATACTCGCCAGGACAAGTATCATTGTCATGCTGTGGTACATTTTAGGATGATTCAAATTAAGGTAAGTACCTATTCGTGAAAGAGATTGTTTGTCATGGAGACGATTGTGCTTTGGATAAAATGAAGAAAACAAATTTAATTTTGTTATTTATTTTTCGACGTTGGTTAAGGTATTTTTAATGAATCGAGAGTACTTATACGTCATATATATATATATATATATATATATAATAACGGAACTATAATACGAAATGCGTATAATTATTATACCAAACTAGCGTTTGCCCACGGCTTCGGCCGCGTAAATTTACCACGGTAACAGTTATTTTTCCGGCATGAAAGTCCCCTATGTCCTTCTCCATACTTCAACTACATGTATGCAAAATTTTAAGACGATTGGTTGAGTAGATAGAGCGTGAAGTGTTAACAAACTTACTTTCGCATTTGTAATAGTTAGGATTAAAATTAATTTATAGAAATTGAAAAAATAATAATTATTACTGTTAAAAGTGGCCAGTGTTTACTTTTCAATTATTTCATATATGAATGAATGACAGCGACACCATAATTCCTCATTATACCACAGATATAAGAACATTTGCAAAGTTCTTATATCTGTGCGTTATAACAAAGACTTGACCTATGTTGACCTATGAGTTTAAGATTAGTGAAAAAATCGGTGGGAGCACGAGTCAAAAATCTGAACTTATTTTTGTTTTTTGTGTAGTAAAGACAAACTCCTATTTCATAAACTCCAAGATTCTCTAACAAAGGTTTACCCGCAAAAGGCTATCACGTATCAACTGACAAACTCCAAGACAGGATTTCTATAGTAATTACTTTGCGATCCCTCGCCGGGCTAGGTAACTATGTAATTATACTTGTGTATTATACTTGTGGCGTGTGGTTCCGCCCTAGTGGACGTCGTATGAGGCGACTAAGTAAGTGACGCACAGCCTAGACAGCTGATAGGCGACAACAGCATTGCCAAGGAGGGATGACGTCAAACCGGCGGACGAATCTTAATTTGTCTTGTTCAAAATTGTATCTTGAACCTTGTGTTTTTACACTTCTTTGTAAATAAATATATACAAAGACTATTTAAGTTCTATTACTGTCTATTATTTATTCTATATCGGGAAAACGTACAGATAAGAGAGAGGGAGAAAATTATGTAATTTTTTAATTCGCAGATATTCAACTCTTCTCCTGTTCCATTTTTTAAATCTTTATTATATTCTTCTTTATTATGTATAAGTAATCTATAATTTTATTTGTGAGGACCTGTAATTGGCTATTTTATTACTCAAGTCTTACATTAAAAGATTTCGGATTTTTTTAATGAAATAAAAATTTAGTATTAGGGTAAGAACTATAGTTAACATTAATCGTAAACACAAACGTAAAAAAATTTTTTTTTTTTCAAAATCAAACAACCCTTCTATTGGTTGTGAAAGTTTGTATGCAAAACACTCAAAACACTGTCTACTGTGGGCGAAGCCGCGGGCAACTGCTAACATTTTATATTTTATCGTGGTTGCGTCTGCAATATATCCTCGAAGCACCTTGTAAGCTGATTTGAGTATAAAACATTGCAGTATGCAGAGAAAAATTGAATCCCATTGTATTTAATCGTCAATCTATAGTGTATTTTGTGTTTCAAATTAAGACAAGATTTTAAGATGGATTGTAATATAATACCATTTTTAGTCTAAATATGTTTCCTAACAATCAATATTGTAAATGAAAATGTTTCGATGTAGGTATTTGTTTTTGTATGAAGTGTATGGTGTAATGGTTGAGAGAGACGCCCGCCGGTGGATCGAAAGGTCTTAGGTTCGAATCCTACTCGTGCCACATGAGTTTTTATACCATAATCTAGCTTATGTGTATTGTATGTATTGACCGCGAACAACATACAAAGGAAGGTGAGGAATACGACTATGAAGAAGAAAGGTTTGTTACTCGATCTTGCAATATTTACCAGATTGAAATTTGATACATGGGTAAAATATAAATTGGGATACCAAAACCATATCCGGTTTTATCTCAAATATCCCAAAAGGAAGGAAAATCCCGAGACGCAGCTACACTATAATTCATAATTCAAATATTTGTAAACATGTACAGTGTAAGGATTTCGAAATATCAAAATATTGTGCAGTTAAACATGTACCCAGTGAGGGTGTAGCAATTTAGAATTAAAATTTTATAATTGTTTTATAATGTTATAATATAAATAAATATACATCGTAAAAAAAATACCAAATTGCACTTTATCAAAATCACGAAATTATACTATTGCAAGCTATTTATATTATGTGAATCATTCAATCATCGTGAAGAACAAATATTCTGATATAAATATTATATACCTAAAAATAAAACATAGGACAGCATAACTGACTCCTATTCGTTGGTAGAAGTGACGATCGTAGCACGTCGTAGCACGCCGTAGGCCGGGGCCTACGCACGCCTACGCTGGGCGCGGCGTAGCATATCGCCAACCGCTACGCGCGTGGCACGTATATATTCGAGCGCGTATCAAGCGAGCTTCATTTCAGTTGAAAGCGCGCGTTTCGCGCACACGTATCGTGCTTAGTGCTTGACGGTCAGCAAACTTAAGGTAAGTTCCTTTTAGGTATAATAATTTGTTTTCAGAAATGATTTTTGTAATCAACAATGTAGAAAAAAAAATGTTTTAAGTTTAAAAGTATTTTCAAAGCTTTCAACTTTCGTAAATGCTTAACGAAGTTAAAATAAGTACGTAAATAATTGTGCCTAACGACGAAATGTTTCTTTAAACGAAAAAAGTTTCAAAGTTTTTGCGAAACTGGCTTTATACATTCTATAAATCATTAAACGTCTATAACACAAAGCTAATTTAATACAAGCATGCAATCGGATTTAGTAAAAAATATACTATTTACAAAATTTTGCTCAATTTATTTTATTTATTTATTGACAAAAAAAACATAAATGATAATTATATATCCAATCTCTATTCGAAAAATGAAGAAATTAAAATAATGAGTCGAAAAAAATCAGGACTTGAGCGGAAATCAAAACCACTCATATTTGTATATGCATGTGTGAAATGCATATACCAATATAAAGATTAAATTACAAAATAAGAAACTCTTGACTCCGAATTTGTTGGCATCCTCTCATCTTCTAGAACAAGAACTGATTTCCAAACGGCTGAACGCACATTTATAAAACAAGGCTAAGAACACTCTCGATTAAATTCCCTTTCAACTAAAAAAAACTACATCAAAATCGGTTCAGCCGTTTGGCTGCTACGATGCCACGGACAGACATACAGATACACAGACATGTTAAACTTATAACTGTGTGTAACCTGTCATCGGAGATTAATAAAAAGTAATTATCTCATCAAATAAAATAAACCATTATTTTTAAAGCACATTTTAATTTGTTTGTCATAGTAGTTATGTGTCAACTATTTTTACAATATCAGTCTTACAGGGGTGCTTACTGACCTATTTCACACAACCCACCTACTTAATTCATATACTATGTCATTAAAAAAACAACTTGGGTCATCTATAAATTGAACGTGTATAGGAATATGAACATGATTCGAAACTGGCACCTTCCGATTCATAGGCGTCCGCATCTTCGCGTAATATTACTCAGCGAGTTATTTTACTGTACTTAAATTCTGTCGAGTTTATATTAATTTCAAAACACAAACTGTAACCTCAACTTTTCGTCGGATTTGGTTGCTCATAATCAGGTGGATATTTGATTCTGGTCAATGAGTTAAATGACGGTAAATGAATCATGACTCTGTAGGCTTACAGGCTCAGTAAAATAAAGGCTGGTCGACGAGAAAAATACACAAATTGTCCATGTAGGACAATTAATCATTTTAATCACGCAATAATAACTCTGCTGTATATGTGAGTATTAAATACATGTTATGGTGACTTTATTAATATATATATGCAATGGTAAAAAATATTTCACGTTACGATGGATGGTAAATAATATCTATATATAATAAATATGGTATGTAATAAATATCGAAATTTTTATCTCAAAACAAAGCTATCGCGTTAAGGTAGATATTATTTCCCTGCTATACCGTTTCATCTGGTTTATAACAGTCGAAGATGGTTACTTTATAGAGCCTTTGAAAGTACGTTTTTCTCTTTCAAAAATAAATACGTGGCATAAATAATCATTTAAATCCCGCATGATGACCATTAGGCTATAGAGGTCGTCTGCTCGTGTAGAAGAGTAATAATATTAACGAAATGATGACAAAATCTAAGATGCTATATAACAGTATAATTATATTTATAAACTGTACTATCTATTTTTGATTTAAAAATAATGTGTTGTATCATCAAGTCTAAGCGGAAAAAATATCAGTGTCCGGGTTTCCATACAATAATTTCCTTTTCAGAATCAGTGCATACCTTACACTGCAGAATATGCATAACCGATGGTGTTGATACATGCAAATTCGAAGCGGGTCGGTTGGATTTTCTTGTAAAATTATAAAATACTTGATCTGTGTCTAAAAATTGATGTGTGTCTAAAAAAAAAAAACGAAATAGACAGCTAGTTTTAAACCTCTGTTGGGGCGCTCGGATCGACCGGCTGTCAGTGTTCTAAGGTTTTATTAAAGAAACCGGTATTTTCTTTCCAGCGCGTTTATTTTTACAGTTCCTATTCTTATTTAGTTAATTGCATTTATACACGTTCCAACTCTTAAGAAAATTGATTTAACTGACATTTATGTTAATTGATTTATTATCGTTTTATTACCTTTTCGATTGATTAAAGTAAAGAAGTTACATTTAATGGAAAATATAAACTCACGTCTCTATATACATATAATAAAACTGTAAGTGGATTATGTCTGTACGTAGGACATATTACAGAAAAATAATTATGGGGATATTTAATACTACTACTACTATACTTAGGGGGACTAATAGAAACCAAAACATTTTTTTGATTCACAGTTGTACCTGTTGCAATTAGTCTAACTTAAACTTAAGTTTCATCACGATACGTTGCTTAGAATCCGAAAATTAAAAAAAAAATGAGCGGAGGCACATAATAAACGCCGGCGAAGCCGCGGGCAATAACTAGTGTAAAATAAATTTATATGAATATGTAAAGTTCATCAGTGGATTGAAAAAAACCTTCTATAACATTATAGGTTCAACGATTGATTTATTCATTTCTGATATAACTGTGTGATAGTTAATTAATCATGATAATTTACTTAATCAATATTTCAAACCGAAGCCACTCTTCTCTAACTCTTTTAAGTATAAATAGTTATTATAGGTACATATTTATTAGATACCGCCCATGCGAAAAAGAGGGAGATAACAAATATTTACTATCTCTACGCCTCAATTATTCGCATTCAAATATAACTGTCTAAATCACAAAATTAATCACAAAGAGATTTTACAGACTCGAACGAATACCAACAAAAAGTTAATTCCATAATCAAAGGGTTTTGAAAAATATTTCATTAGTGGTTACTTCGACTGAAAGTTAATTGCAGGAGAAGCGAAGTTCTTGCAAAGTAGCTATTTTGAGATTAAAGGCATTATGTGCGACAAATCCCTTTAGGCGAAACTTTCGGAAATTCGTGGGAACAAATGGGAAAAACATTACGAAAGACACAAATCCGCTTGTCAACGCCACGCAATTTTGTTTTTGGAAAATTTCCAAAATAAGTTTTTTTTTTTTTTGAAAAATCGACTTTGTTATTTTAGGTACCTTCTTTCTTTGTTCAAGTTGCCTAAAAGCATTTGTTATAACTTTAACGACTACCATCATCTAAAGATTATAGGCATGGGTAGGTAAATTTGTCTGACTGTCTGTTTCGCCTCGTATTTGTGATCATAGATATTTATATGCAGTTCAGGTCTGTGTGATTTTTTCTACAGTTCCTACATTTTAATGAACAAAATCTTCATCATCCATACTAATATTATAAATGCGAAAGTCTGTCTGTTCTGCTTTCACTGGTAAACCTCTGGACTGATTTTGATGATATTTGATATGCATATAGATAAGGACAGGCTACTTTTTAATGACTAATGACTATAATGGGGGGTGAATGTTCGTACAAAAATCAGGATTGTTTCAAATTCACGCGGGCAAAGCCGCGGGCAAAAGCTAGTTAGGTATACATGTAAGACTATACAAAATAATGTCTATTCTAAAATATTTTTATTTCATTAATTGCATTCATATTTTGTTTTCGGAAAGTAGGGATCTATAACATTATCCTATACGCAATCTATGGAATTAGTAGGTAGGTACTCCGTTGTACGGAGAAATTCATGTGAATTATAAAAAAGTAAACGTGAAACTAATGTCGCGTCCTTTTATACGCAAATTAAAAGTTTAAACAGACAGAGGCACAAGGTTCGCGCACGTAAGCGCTCTCCCTCAGGGACGTCGGGTAATTTCATTAACATCTATACCTTGTTGCACCATAAATGTATGTATACGTCTGTGCTTATGTCAAACAGCAAATTAATTAGCGTGAATTGTGTATTAATAACTATACTATATTTGCTATTTTGTAAATTAATACGTTTACGCGCCAAATAATAAAATAAATAATTACCGTAATTTTTGTCCTTCATTTCGACACGGAAATTACTGTCCACTTTTAACGTAAAACAGTGGATTATATGGTAAAATCTTCTTTGATTTATCAGTGGATCCTACTCTATATATTGAACAGGAAAGTAGGCTATTATTACTCGGTGAAAGAAAATCTATCCCACGGGAACTATTATTTTGCCGGCTACTGCCTATAAGTGAGCATGCAGGTTGCTTTTTATACCGAACGAAGTATTTCCGAATATTTTATCTTGACATAATGTATGATCTCTATCAATAGATATTCAGATCCGTTCGTTAGATTTTTTGTGATATGAGCGTAAAAGACACAGTATATTTCTAAAGTCGAATTATTTACCTACAAAATTAAATTTACTATGAAAACTGTTATATAATGAGGATTTTTACAAACAATCATATGGACAAACTCATATGGCACGAGTAGGATACGAACCTGAAACCTTTCAATCCACAGGCGGCCGTCTTAACCATTAATTACACCACCACCGCTTCGAATAGGCTAATAAAAAAAATAAAATAAAAGATAATCTCGGTCTGTCCAGATGCTCCTTTCACCCTTCGATCTTTCTCCCTTCTCTTGACGGAGCCAACGATTTGCCTTATCTCGGCCACTATGTTTTCTCCTATATTTCAGCAATGTGTTAAGCCCTCTATTTTGATTGATATTAATGTATTTTTCGGCTGAAATAACAGTGCGAAAATAACAACTAAGCACACGTTAATATAACACTTTTTTTTCCTTTTAAACCCTATGTCATTACTAATAAATTATATATATAAATTCGGGAAAATAGCAAGAATATTCTATATAAAAATAAATACATACTTTCTCGTTCCTTATCAAGTTTTCCCAAGCTATAAATAAACATTGCAAGATTTTTTTCCAAACAATTAATTGCTACCATAGTCATCTTTTTTACTACACTTAGACAAGTCGGAATATAATTTAGCTGGCCAGCACTAACTTACTGTGTTTATTATTAAACTTGTCCACTTAGTTCCTATACAAACTCACAACGAGACTCCGCGGCAAAAAGTTTCGTGAACTATCCAGCGATAGAAGACGCCAAGATTTTTTTTTTTTCATTTCGAGATAGAGACTTTCAAAAACCAATTAAAATTGCGATCCAGCTTCATGAATTTAAAACCCACTTTAGTTTACGACGACGATTGAACGAGTTTTACTTAAAATTATAGAAAGATAAATCACTTATAATCATTTAACTTTCTTTAAATGATTTAATAATAACTTATCTTTCTTTCCGTTCTCATCTTTTCAATTTGATATTCTGGTCAGCGTACCTGGATTTCTCGACTATTTTAAATTTTCTTTCACGATCGAGGATCGTTTTATCCCTCACATATTACAAAAACTGATCACATAGTTCTTGGCTTACTGCGTGTGATTAAAAACCTATTTTCATTAGAAATTTTAGCCCTAATTTTAAAGGGTTTTTGGACACAGGTGTTTCTTATTACAGTCCATATTTTCAGATGTATACTTGTACTTACGTAAATTACATACACAATAAAAGGGTTAACATGAGACAGGCGGCCGTATAATTACTACTGAATTTTTAAAATAACTAATGATAACACATACCCATTCATTACTCTTATTAGCTAATAATGATATATACTCTTGTTTCTTTAGTAATTACACAATACCTATGTGACTACTGATTGACTGACTGTAATGACACAAAATATTTTTTTCTTCACAGTCATACTATAATTTCATATAATTATTATTATGGGGGCAGTTAATAATTTATTAAATTTCAACTTGTATATTGTTAACACCTGTTTTATATACTATCGTATGTAAAGAATTAGGCGGTAAGTATTTGGACTAAATTTTATTGATTAAAAGAAATTTCTATTAGCATTTAAAAAATTTTACTTATTTTTAATTTTCACTCCAGTCAAAGTAAGACGTCCAAGTTTTTATCAAACATCACCTAAATTAAAATTTTATTTTAATCTTTTTTAACGATAATTCTCTAAAATCAATTTCTCACTCCAACCGTCCAACTCATTTCAGATTATATCATCTAATACCCAGATTTCCAATTAATTTTCACCCCTGCTTTCATACAAATAGGCTTAATATACCCCCATTAAATGGGAAAATTCGTTTACGAGTGTAACCAAAGGGAACCACATAAGCTTTGAAAGGTTTTTAATGTTATAAATAAAAGAGATTTCGAAGTCAAGAAAAAAGTCAACATTTGGGAAAAGTGGATTTTATTTGAATAAACTTCGTACGTTGAAGTATTTTTTTAATATATTATATTACAGGCGGCAATATTTATAAGTAGATATTTAATGTCATGGTTTTATGTAGTTGAAGTATTTAAGTTATGCCGCGATTTTTTATTATCATAATACAACGTTTAATATATGGCTTCAAATCAATCTTTTTGTTATCAACCTTTTGACAAAATTAATAATATAAAACTGCACCTAAATAAATAGGAAATATACCTTTTTAATTATTCCGTGAACTTAAGAGAGTATAGAGATTTTACAAAACCACCATTTTCCTGTTGAACAAAACAATTTCCATAATGAGTACGAGTAAATCAGCTAAATTCAAAAGCTCTTTATTTGAGGACGCCGTGTTATAAGTGACCTCTTCACGGCGAGTGGTAGAGCCGGTATTACCACTGTCAAAATGCCCTGGGTTAAATTCCTATGTGCCCAAATAAATAGGTCATTTTGTAGAATTCAACGCGCGCCATTTTGTATCCTGCGTATTGGCGAGCCCGCATGTGTTATGCGTAGTGTTTTATCGTTTTCGGAATTTTATAGAATGAGAAAATTATCAGAATACTTCTCAGAAATTCCCGGCAAAATTTCCCGAAAATCCGAGTACAGAGAATTTTCGAAAATTTTCAACGGTTGAAATTTGCGATAACAGAAAACATCGGCACATCACTATTTTGTGTTATCGAATTAAAAGCTCATAGACAAAACACTGCAACGGTTGCGCCGGTCACACTTGCGCGTAATTTGAGGCGCCCTTTTACATCCATTGCCCTGGGCGGTCGCCCGGCCATTCCCACCACTCTACTGACCGGCGTGAAAATGCTACTTCAAGCGTCGACATTTCACAACTTCGCTCAACTTTCAAACAATACAGCATGGGAGATGACACGCCTCCGCATTCAATGCATTTGTGATGTGCAAATGAGCAGAGTTACATATATACGAAGTTATTCCGAACTATTTATTTTCAATGAGCCACAGAGTTTTTTTTCGATATAGTCAAAAGGCAAAATACCCTATGCCATAAAATGAGCATCACGACACACTTGAAGATGTCTGTGGGCTGCGGTGAATGCGCATCAGGGCCTGTACTTAGTATTAATTCACTTCGCTCGAGGACGAATAATTAGGGCCCATGACTGGGCCCTTTCTGCGTAAAAAAAAGTCTGCAGTGTTGCTCAGTGTCATCAGCCCAGCTGTTTCGAGAACCGGAGTACCGCGGCTGTACGGCAGGCTACACTCAAGGTTCTTAATGAATTGTCTTGTTAATGCAATTCTTCAACCTCCAGGCATGCTTTTATATGAAACCGCGAAAGAACTAGGCGAACGGATCTAAAGCGAAATATCACCCCAGCGCTACGAGTACGTACTACCCATTGTCCGCGCAATCAGACAGTGATTTTGTTTAATAGGTTGCCAAAAGATCTCCAAAAACAGAGCGTAAACTTTCATCATTGAAAATCATCATTTCAAAAATAAGTTGCGTTCATTGCTGCTAGAAAAGTGCTGCTATAGCAGCACAGTGTTGACGACTTTTGAATGTTGAGTGGATTGTTACTAACATTAATTTAAGTTGTTATTTTTTTATTTAATTATATATAATTATGTTGTATGTACCTATATTCGAATGCAATGTACTTTGTTTTATGAATAAATGAATTGAAATTGCGCTGCATAGCGGGCTATCTGTAAGCCCTTAGGGTTAAAATATGTATGTTTAGTGCACAATGATAGATATGTAAAATAGAAAATCAAATTAAAACATATTGACAGAAACGTGTTGGATGTCTCTTTCTTGTTCGATTGGATACAAAATGGAGACGATATTTTGCAAATCGTGTTTTACTAATAAACACTGTTTTATGGGCCACTTAGAAACTCATTGACACACAAGTGAACTTCGAAATTAATTCAGTGAAATAGATACAAGATTTCAACGGTATTGACAAGTAATTTACTATTAATTAAGTAAACCAGATTAAAACACGAGCTGAAATAAATCAGACTCCAAGAAATAGGTTTTTCGATACAATGGAAAACATATGTGGCCACAACTTTTACCATGTCTTGACGAACAATCAATCTGTAAATTTAAATTGTGAAATGGTTTCCATATTTCTAACAATTTACACGTAAGGTTTTATTACAGCCGCTCGTTCTACATTTTATTTCTCATTGTAGCTTTTGTCATAACGAGAAACGATAAAAAACCGCAAATGAAATCGCGGTACTTTTCATAATGAAAATTCTGTTTATAGATACATCGATGTTTATATTTAACAATTTTTTTCTTCTTCTTATAAAAAGGGATAAATATTATCCGTTATTCCAATCGCAGCTGTGACGTTCTGTAATCCAGGGTATAAATAAACCGCACTATTTTACAGATCAAACAATTCATTTTGGAAATGCTGTAATTTTGTCTAACAGCTTTTAAGACTTTATATTCCTTATCCGCCTTGTACGATATCCGCATAGAGTCCAATTCTAGGACAGAAACTAGGTACATAATTTTTATTTGTTTGGATTACGAAGATTGATTAAATATGCTAACTTTGCAACCTATGTCATCAATATTTGTGCTAGGTACATGAATTTATATGAGCCGCCATATACGAAGTTAAGTTTAAAACAAAATGAACAACTCATTATTTAAATAATATTCTACGATTTAATTATCTGCTAGGTATATAATATTTAATTAAATATATAGGTATTGAATTAATTGATTATTAAATACCTAGATAGAACTACCTTGCTCTAGACTAGACTTCAATATTGAGTTAGGAAGGAAATGTTGCCAAAAGTTTCGTATTCACACTAAAGAGTAATTGTCTATGATCAGTTCCCGATCGACGTCGCTGCATTGAATAATAGCAACTGTTCTAGTTAGAAAGTAGATTTATATCGACTGTACTTTATTGTGTCGACAGTACTTTGTACTGTGTTTGCCAGGAAACACTATGAGCTGTTCTGATTAAACGAGTACATCACAGTGAAAGAACGATATAATTAATACAACAAACCTATCTCTTTCCCATCTTCGCGTGTTCTCGGTTAAATTGTGTTTTGGCTGTGTCTACCCCGTAAGGAATAAAAACATGATACTGTAAAAATAAAAACACCATTTTCATGAAATTATTAACTTATTGGGCTTTCCAGTGTGATGTCACAGTTTAAAATATATACGAAATTCAAAAAGAAAAAGTAAAACGCTATGAATAGCTGAAAATAACAATATGTATGTAGTCTCATTTACCGTAATGTCCCGCAGATGCACTTTATTTGAAATCTTATTTGTATGCACGGTTTAACAGCCAGCATTCTCGTCAATAGTTCACATTGGCACAGTATATAGCGAATGGCGAGTTTTTAATGATATTTATTTTAGATCCATTTTAGTGTTTACTAAAGTTATATATTTCTTAGACGATTCGAATTTATTTTATAATTCGGACTTATTATTATTATTAAATAATATGTACGTCTGAATATTAGATCTATGAGTAAAAAGAGATATTGGATAAAAATTTACAATACCTATCTACCGCTTTTTGTATTGGCTGTTTTGAAATTAATTAAATCAATAGCTGTGTAAAATAGGCTTATGCCGGAATGCCAAAGAATGTATTAATTAATGATACTGTCACTTCCATCTTTAATTTTGTCAATGTATTTTACGCATACACGCCCAATTTAATATTAGATCTATAGACTAAAATAAAAAAACTAGAGTATGTTTTTTTTTTCTTTTAACCATATTGAAACCAGATATTTTTCGAAGTAGGTATATTGCATGCCGATGCGCTAGTAAATCGACGTTTGCAATAAGTATGTTGTTGCAACCATTTACCTCTACCAAGTTATTGGAAATTTGTTGTGTTAGTTTCGATGCTGTCAAGAAATTGACGGATTTCCATTTAATTGTCGAATCAAGTAGTTAACAACCTGTCCGCTATCTGAAGGATTAGAGGAGATATGAGATTCTCCACGCGGGCAAATATTTGTACCTGTGATTACAAATATTTGTACCTGTGATTACAAATATTTGTCTGCGGTTCTGGGTGAGTTGTGTCCGTTTCTGTGTGTGTATCCATCGGACCCGCGATAGAAGCTTAGTCCTTAAATGTGTGTTGTTGACTGTTGTCCATTTATTTCGATGGAATTTTCTAAATTCATGGACGTCATGACGTCACATGATAATGACGTCAGTAGACAAAGATGTATCATTCCCGTTTTCTGCGTCGACCATAGGCTAAGTATAATATCGACCAATTCTATCACAAAACAATTTCTCAGAAGTGACTACTCCCCTGACGCGACCCTTTTACTCTCAAATTCAAACAAATAGGTGTTAAAATCGCTCAATCACCCCCCATTCATAAACTACGAGGGTTCATTTAATAGAGAAAGGTTTAAGAGAAAAGATAATTAATGCTTTTCAATCATACTGATTCTGCGTATAAGCAGGTTAGAAATTCAACGTCTTTGTCAAAAATTAATAAAATTAGCATCATGAATTTTTGATTTTCGTATCTCATGTAAGGTTAACATCACAATGCAAAAAAAATATGAAATATAATCAACGAAGTAATCCGTTGGATATATAGGTTTACTTATAAAACACCGCAGAAAACTGTGCCTGTGAGCAATGTCCAACAATGTTTGTACTAAGTACGAGATTTGATATAACATACATTACACACATATACATAGATACATTAGGAAAAATGATTTTTAATTTATTATTGTCGTGTCGTTACATTCATACCTCATGTTTCGGCCGCAGTCACCTCAGCCGGCCGCCTCGCCCGCGATCCACATGATTAGCATTGGATCGGAAAATTTATTTTTGTATTTAAGCAAAATTTTACCAATTATCGAAACTCATCGAACAAAAATCATATCTAAATAAATAAATATATTAGGACAAATCACATAGATTGAGCTAGCCCCAAAGTAAGTTCGAGACTTGTGTTATGGGATACTAACTCAACGATAATTTTATAACAAATACATATAATAGATAAATATCCAAGACTTGGGCCAATCAGAAAAAAATCATTTTCCATCATGACCAGACCGGGGTTCGAACCCGGGGCCTCTAGGTTTAGAGGCAAAGCATTTTACCACTGTGCCACCGAGGTCGTCATCTGCTATACAGTTCTGCGACTTTGCTGTTATTTTAAAAAACCCTGAAAAACATTTTTAGTGTTAATCAAGCACACGAACATCTATCATTTAATAAAACACTGAGAATGTTACGAACAGATGAGAATGTTACGACAGAAATTTATATCAACTTAGTAGAATATTGAAGATTATGCCCGGCATAATCCATAATCCAAATATTTATTATTCAGATTTCCCGAATTCACAACGCCTCGAAGGATCTTTATATCATAAACTGTTTCTAATCGTGACCAATTTGTTTAGGATGGAATAGATTCAATATTTAAGTAAGCATCGACAAATACTACCTACTCATGTACCATTTAGTAAAGCTTTTGAATTTGAAAAAATATTGCTTTACATTGTAGAAAAATTGTATAGCATTGGTAAATTATTATTTTCAAGCAATAAATATATTAACAGTGAGATGGATAACCGAGTAGGTACCTAATGTCAGGGAATTTGCACCCGTTATTGTCTGGGAGAAAAGTAAAATGTGAGTCTTTTTTCTTTTCTTACTTTTGGATTTCGTTAGCTACAGCAATTTGTAAACTCTGTTCTCGTATCAAGAGCGTAGTTAGGACCTCGTTATTTATTTACCTGATAGAAGCACAACACAGGTCAGACATATATGCATATATATAGATATGCATAGCTAAGGTAGGAATATAACCCACTCGTGTCATTGAAATCTAGACTTATTTAAGTTTATTTTATGAAAAAAAACCTAATAAAGAAATATAATGAGTTAATGAATGGTAATTATCTAAAAGCCATTTGGCAAAATATTGTAAAACTAATTGTAAATCAATGAGTCCATATTAATATTATAAATTACAAAATAAACCATTGGATTGAGGTACTTTTTGCCGCGGATGAAGTCGCAGGCTAGTATACAATGGACAAACATGAGTAAGTAAATTATAACGACAGGTATTATTTGAGTAAGACACAACATTATTGGAAACCGCGTCGCAAGAAACAAGCAGGAAACAAGCGAAACACAATCCCCTTTGAATATTAAGCTTGGCCAAATATTCAGCCTTTGAGTAATTAAGATCTGAGGCTTTCAGCAACCGCACTTAATGAATTTGACGAATATCTTGCAGTGAAATCCTTGCGAACACCTGATTATTATCTTGAAATTGGGCACAAATGTAAATTGTTACAGACATACGCACATGTTTTTAAGTGGTGGTTGTGTGGTGACTGAGAGGTATTTATTAAAGCTGCTTAAAGACTATATAATAACATTACATTAGTGGACAGTAGCGGAGAAAACAGTTGCCTACTTATTTATTTCAAGTTCCGTTTCTTCTTCATAAATGCTGGCTGATAAGAAAAACGGGAACACTTTCCTGATTTTGCTGAGATTTTTTTGAAAATGATAATGATGTAGATTTTCAACATCAGACAAGTTAAGTAAATAACATGTTACCTAAACTTTTGTACTGTATACTTTACTGTGTTAACTATATAATGATAAAGAAATAACTAAGTTACTTCACGGGAGATATAGCTGTACAATCCATAGTTGTGTTTTAAGCATCAAAGGCTCTGTGCAATGAGATTCTACGCAAAGAGCTAATTTACGTAATTTCAGGTTTATTTGCTTTATTGGGTTTAGGTACATAGATTCAGCTAAATGCCTGGGGGTGTTTGTTAATGCGTTTATACAGCTGGTTCTAGCTGGGAGTTAGGGTTTACTCAACACAAGTATCAATTGGATTTGAACTCTGTAGGATTGAAGGAGTTATTGAATTTGTTT
Source organism: Plodia interpunctella (assembly GCF_027563975.2). Classification (NCBI taxonomy): domain Eukaryota; kingdom Metazoa; phylum Arthropoda; class Insecta; order Lepidoptera; family Pyralidae; genus Plodia; species Plodia interpunctella. The sequence continues at coordinate 7,411,727 of NC_071303.1, forward strand.
GCTTTGCAACAGTGCATCTTGTGAGTGATTACGTCTTATTATGCTTCTATATCGTACTGATAGGTTAGTTTAAGATACTAAGAGTAAGTTCCACCAGTCAACTTTGAGTTTAACCTGCACGCCACAAAATGGCGTACATTGTATTTATCTGCGCAGGTTAAAGTTAACGTCAATGTTGACTCAATCACACTAAATCTATTGAACAGATTTGAATGAAATATGTTACACGGGTGGAATGTACATTACGAATTTCTGAACCCGGAATTTTCACGAGAAATAAGTGAAGTCATAATCAGAGTTTAATTAAAACACCTTCATTCATAAAGGTTGTTAATTAATTTTGAACTATAAATAGGGCATTAGTACGACTAGAACTCAAAATCAATCCAAATTGAAATGAAACATGCACACATCCGATCTATTGGTAAATTCTATCTACCTCTTGATTGAGCCAGCAATCGCAAATCAAATAAGGATGTAGCTTGATCTGGTGTATGTTATCCGAAATATACTTCATTCGTCAAATCAAGTTTCATTCCGAATAGATACCTTACTGAATGTTGAATGTCGATGTAGGTCAGAAATTTTGATGTAGGTATTCAGAGTAGCGATTTTTACAGATGTTACTCTAATTGATGCCTTTAGGCGACTTGAATAAAATCTTACCCCATTTAACACTCCGAAAGAAAGAAAGATTTCGCTTTACATTAATATATCTCTCTATTACTCTCTATTCTCCTAAACATAACGTCAATACTGCGTACAGTGAAAAAGGGTAACAGATCTATCAATTAGGAAACGTTTAGGACCAACAAAATAAAAACAACAGAACAAGCAGTTATAATTTCTCATTGGCGATCACTCATGCCCCAAACCCTATACTATGATCAATCACTGCCATATTACTACTTAACTTATCAACTTGTGATTATATTAGGCTAGTCACGCCTGAAAATGTTGTGGGTGTTAACCATAATATTATTTCAATTTGTTAGATGAAATTGTTGTTGAAAACTTTAGTGGGCTTTCGACCTACTTCCAAAATATTTCTATTAACAGTATTCCCGAAGCGTGTTAAGGAGGCTTGTTAAAAAACCACAGTCGAATATAATAAATCGAAAGAAAATTCAGGTGTTTTTACGTCGATCTTGGATTCCAGACAACATAGCAAAAAGACAACAATTTTAAGGCTCACTTCACCTCAAATTAACTTCTATGCGATAGAGGCCAATTTACAATGATTTTGAGTAGGTTCATGTTATTGACTATAAGTCATATAAGGCGGACACACCTATGTTAGTAAGTTAAGTTAGTTTTAGCCGCCCTAGGATAGTTCTTGTACAGTCCGCTCCAGCCTTCCGCGGATACCGTACGAGGCGATTAAAGGCATATAACCTTAGCAGCCGATACACGACAATAGCATTCCAAAGGAGGGTTGACTCCAGGCAAGCGCAGCGAACACAAAATTTTAAGTTTATTTTTTATTACGACTCCGGGCTTTGCGGCGTGACATCCCCGAATACAACCGAGACGGTTGAGATAGTTTTACTAACGCAAGTTCAATATGGACCATATCTTCTAGTTTCATTTATTTGTGCAGATTTTGTTTTAAGATGCTGGAAATAGTCAAAGTACCTAAATATATTAAACTGCCTCATCTTGCTTCATTTAAATATTTTAAATTTATGAATAACCATTAAATCTTATCTATATGAATTTAGTGTAACTCTGTACTTATTTATAATTTGTGTAATTACAATTATCATAGCAAACAGTTCATATAAATCTGTCTACATTTATAGAGCTACGATTCGGTCTGATTATTGATTTGATTATGTCTAAATTTCTTCATCCTAACTGCTTTCTACTAAGTACCAACTTGTAATTAACTATATGCATTATAAATGCCCAAAAATTATTTAATTAATTATGTGGTACCTAGATAATTTTTTGTACTTAGTTTTGTACTTTGAAAGTAATTTGTTTAGTACAGTAATTAAAGTTAAGGAAACAAAAGCTTTTAACTATCTATCATTTAATAACCTCTTGGGAATAGTTCGCACGCCACTAGCGAAGGACACGTCCATTTTTGATATAATGACGAATATATTTCACTTAGTTACATTTCTTTAGGGATTTTACCTCCAAATATACCTATATACTTAATATGACTGGTCAATAACCTAGTGCGAAATAGGGTCGACAATGACATCAAGCTAATTGAATTATGATTATCCAGCAAACATAAAACTTGTCTTGGTCACTTCAATAAATAATTAGTCATTTATTATTTCATTCGTTCATAAAAAAAAAAAACTAATTGTTCAATACAGAGTTCAGTATATTAAAGTCAAAGTAAAATTATTTATACAGAAACTATCATTTGCTCGCGACTTTGCCTGCGTTTAATAAGTGTCAGCTCATAACTTGTTTTTGATATGCGATATGCGAACAAACATACTTGACAGGCAAAAATACAGACAGACAAAAATTTAAAAAAATATTTTCTTAAATATCTCTTTTGTACAGATAGCCTACTTATAGTTTTTAATTTAGATTATCGTTGTCGAGTATAATCGTGAATTAGGATAGAAACCTGTCCCTAACTGAAAGCCAACTTTTTACAAATTCTTGAAATTTCCATAACGTAATGCTTTGATTACACTGAAAATAAAATTACTACAAGGAATTTATATAAATTTTATTTGCCCACAAAATGGACATGTCGGACCGAATCGATTCAATAAGATTACCGTAACTGTTTTATGAGGATAGTGTGACCTTTTTACTTATAAAATTTAAATCTATTTTACTTTTACAGCATAATAAAATAATAATAAGAATTTCTATTTTGATTACTAGAAATATAGATTTTGAGATTAAGTATATTAAAAGATTAAATAGCAATTTTAGCACTTCATTAGAATCGGATTTAAAGTAGAAGTCTGCCTATAGAACATAACTCCTCCTATAATATTAGGAAACTAAAAAGCTGTAATATTCTTACTACAAGTCTTTTTTACCAAGTTATGGTTCCGTAGTCCAAGATATTTATAATTCACATTGCAAGATTGGATCTAAACTAACGAACATTGCACGTAAAACAAAAGCCGTGACACTGAGTAAATATATCCTTGTCTGTAGCAGCTTGGCCTTTCAACTATGGTGTTTTGTGTTAGAGTGTTTGAGAAAAACATATTTGCACATAATCCTAAATATTTTGATTTTATGTAAGTCCCAGTCATTATCCTAATGGCTGAAGATATTCTTTAAATAGAGCGGTTTGCCATTACCTTATCCATTTCACGCTGATGATTCATTGTTGAGTAGAGTGCAGGATTCCTCACGATGTTTTCCTCCACCAGAAGTAGGTGATGGTCTATGAAAACTACTATACTATAGTTATATAAATAAGTAAAAGAACTAAAATTGTATTGAGTCTTATTTTCCTAAATTTGCATTTTGTCCTATTCAATGAAATAAAACTAAAAAATTACGATATATGTATACGACATTTAAAATGCCTAAATAGTCCAAGGCCTTAAATAAAATTAAAATGATTAAACACACATACTGTGTAGCATCTTTGTAGCACTGCTACGACAGTTCTACGAAAATCGTAGAGATATCGTAGCGGTAGTTACAAAGTTGCGTTTTAGTTTAGCAACTCTCTCATGACGTGATATTAAGCCTCAACTAGGGATCTGATTGCACAAATTCAGATTACGTGACATAAAATATATTTTAGTTAGGGTGTGTTGCATTAATTAACTATAACGTTAATTTCAAACTGCGCGCCGCTGCCGATTAGATAAAGTGGCGTACTTCGTGTTGTTCTGCGCAAATTAAAGTTAATGTCAAAGTTGACTAATGCAATCAAAATATATTTTATATGTCACGTAATCTGAATTTGTGCAATCAGATCCCTAAAGGGCCTAGACAAGAGGCCTAACTACGGGGAAAATAGATCTCAAAGGAAATATAAGAAATAACTCTCCGGGTTTCCTACAGAACTTTAATAAAGACAAAATTAAAAATATATACCTAGGTTTGTGATATTCCTGATTTTGCAGGTGTCCATTGGCTGCGGTGACCACTTCCCTTCAGGTGGACCGCATGTCTATATATTTACTTAATTGTATAATCAATATTCCTATATTTTTTTTAGATATTAGATGGTAAAGAATGTATACTTCAATTATTTTAAACTTAAAAATAAACTGGCTTTTTTTTATTTTTATTTATAATCAATTTTCACACAAAATATTACTATAACACTAAATACTCGTCACGCATATGTTTTTTTCTTCATTTAATCTGTGACTAAAAATAAACATTTTACTGAAAGGCATGTTGCGAGTCGGCAATAAAATTTTATTCGTTTGTTTAATTAAATACCTACATTTGTGACTTTATTTACATCGCAGTTAAAGGTAATTTAATTATCTCTTCACCAATTTTAAATTATAGTTCATTAATATGAATCGGATCATATAAAATCACTTCTATTACCTACTTACTCCATGATAATAGCGGTGAATTTGCAATGAATTTGTACAGGTTGATATGATGTTGACTGTACATACTAGGTGGGTGTTGGTTATGCCACTTTTCTAAAAATTGACTTTTCTAAAACACTCGCAAGCGATTGTTCCAAAAATTCTTTCGGTCCACACTTTGACTCCAAACGTAAAAAAAAAACGTTTAGAATAATCACTGCAGTATCGCACCAAGTGTTGTATAGTCTGTGACTGCGGGAACTTTCAGAAATGGAGCCAAGTGTCAGCATTTCACTGAAAGAATTCAATGGGATGTGTTTGCTTTCACACTCCACGCGCGAGCTGTATTTCATTTCCATTTCTCAGTTCGCATTTCAACAGATCTTTCTCAGATTTTGTAGGTTAAAAATCAAATATTGTGCTTTGGTTTTTTGAACGATATTGAAGGGTGAGAGAGACGGTGTAATTACAGGGTAATTACACAGTCTCTCTCACCCTTCAATATGTGTGGCAAAATATCCTAGGCCAGCAAATACATTACGCGCGCGTGACACCTCTGGTGTTGCAGGCGTTGGTAGGTTGTGGTTATATCATGTTTGGTAGCATAAAAAATATGAATGGTCAAAATAAATAGTCATATCTCACCTTCGCCTGGTCCCGGTTACATTCGGAGCTATGACGTCAAAATTGAGGTTTCGCATATAAATTATGGTTAATTGGTTGGTTTTGAAGATTCGGCTAAGATTTTACGACCGGCCACCTGCCTGACGGCAAACCTCTTGGGAATGCTGTTGTTGCCTGTCCACTGTTATTGCTGTGTCTCTCGCCCCATACGAATTCCATGGGAGGGTATGGAGTGGTCCTGCCCTATTCTAGGGCGGGACCACATGCCACAAGTAATATTACTATTGAATAATCGTAGTAAATAACTAGTCTTTGTATTATAGTCATAAATATATTGACTAAAATATTTAGTATTTGGGTACCGCAAACGTTTACTGGAAGGCTGTCAGTGGCCGTCCGTATTCTGTCAGCCACAGATATCATAGCGCTATACATATATATGAAACAGCGCGACAATCTCTTCCATGTTATGTGTCCCCAGTTCCATTCGCGGCTGTCACGCCAAAAAGCCACGGGTCACCGTAAAAAAAAAATTAAAAAAATTGAGGATGATATACTAATTATCGCTTATCAGCTGCTAAGGTTATGTTTCTCACAACATTCAAAGGAGGACTTGGAATAGCTTGTATAGCATTAACTTACCAGCTGTACGATGCGGCTTCGCTTCCTTGGGAATTCCCGTATTGTACTTTAATAACGTTATAGTGCCAAATAAAAAATTTATATTTAAAAAATTGTAAGCCCTTCTCGCATAATAGGGACCAACACTGTTTAAATGAGTTTCTTTCGGCATTTCTTCTCAGCAGTGGTAGTTTCGAATGCTAGTAGTTTGTAGCTTTGGTAAACATCATTTAATTTAGAATATGACGTGAAAAAGTGCCTGTGAAGGCTTAATTTCTGAATAAATGATTTGATATTGATTTTGAATAAACGTTACTATTTCTTTTTTCCTTCATCCACTAATTACTTCTAAGAGTTTGAACTAAACTAAAAAATATATTACACCTAATACTACCTATTCGTATTATAATAATCTAAGGGTGAGGTGCACCGTCAATTTAACGTTTATTTTAACAGACGCGCCGCTGACGTTTAGACAAAATGGCGTACTTTGAGTTTTCCTGCGCATGTTAATAATGTCAATGTTAACCTACCCATGTACAAAGTGTGGTGTATTTTTTTGTTTATTTATGACAAAGTGTGATGCTGGATTTCGAAAAATTCGCATCACATTTGTGAACAAAAATGCAATTAGTTTTTTATTATTCTTTTAATTTTTGTATGCTATTGAATACTGAAACTGTTATGTTGATGAGACAAGCAACTGATGATGCAATGAACTTTTATCTACACTCGTTAAAATAGAGGCGTGAGTAACAAGCCCACACAATTGTGTTAAAAATAACCATTAATTTTAACCGCGCCATCAAACCATTCCGGCTTTCGGCATCATTGCACCTTTATTTTATATGTCTGGATTAACTCGCATTTCATACTGAATTTATCTGTTTAGCTGCTATATTTGTCTTTTTTTTAATTTATATCCAAAAGACTACTTCTAATTCTAATCTCGACCTGCTCTGGACCTCGAGGTCGAATATTAACTGAAATAACGCTATGCGATCGTTAGGTTTTTGTGATCAAGACTATTAAGAGAGAGAGATAGATAGGATACGTATTCAACACTGTAAATATATTCCTTACCGGACGATTGTAGTCTGAAAATGTTATATTTCCTTTCGAACCATTCATCACTTCAATGCAACTTTTATTGGACAGGTACTTAAAAACTTTAAAACAAATGTGATATCGAAAATTTAAATATTTTTTTTTACTATTTTCTTTTATTTCCCACAGAAGCAAAGCCGCGTTGTACAGCTAGTAAATTAATAAATACTGTATAAGCGCTATTCCATATCCTCCTTTGAATGTCGTTAGAGGCGATTAAGGGACACATTTATTTCTTTTAGTTGTAATTTAATGTAAAGAAATATTTTAATATCGCTCCCTTCTCGAATTAAAATTATTATATCTAATAATTTTAATTCGAGCAAATTAAATTTTTCTATTATTAAAATGTTCTGTGAAGAATTAATAATTTGCAACTCAATCCCAACGATTTAATATCTTACTTACCGTAATTTTCACACAGAAATGAAAGCTGATATTTTTGTAAATGTAAAAACCACTTCTTTGTATATCCGTAATAGCAAATCCCACTGATCTTTTGAGCAGGATTTAATTAGAAATTGGATCGAAATTAAACTGACATCTGACTAATTTTAGATACTTATCCGGCAAGTTCAATTTGGTAGCACGTTATACGTAATTTGTTCTAATTGCTTCTATGATGGTGAAACTAATTAGTCACTATTTACATGTTATATATAGTTAATACTAGTATATTAACTAAGATATACAAATTTAACTCCTGCAAAATTTTACTATGCTTTATATAATAAGAATCTGTAGGCCACATATAGCGCAGTATTGGTGGCGTCTTGTTGATCTTCAGTTGAATAATTCGCCCAGTCGACACGCTATGAAAAAGAAGAAGGGATAAAGTAACTCCTGCCAAATTTCACCATCCTCTCATAAATAAGAGGTAGTAAAAATTTCGTTTCCGAGATAATATACATACAATACATACAATGAATTAGTATCATTAAAAATATCAATAGTTCTGAAAATAGACAGATATTAATAGACTTCAATATCTTTAGTGCCAAGAAAATATGATAAACGGTACTTTGTTAGGAGAACGCGGCAAAAATATAGATAAATTATTAGCTGAAGTTTAAGTTGAACCAAAGCAGCGTACAATGGTTCACTTATTATTTATAACAAGATATGTTAAAGCTAATTTATATAACTTCTAAAAAATATCAAAAGACTAGCATTATGTAGTTAAAAAAGTTTTCATAAAATATTTTGAATACGAAAGACTTGTGCAAATATAAATATAAATACGCCACAATAAAAACTATTTGCTTCGTAAAAGTAAACACATTTGTAAAGCACATAAATAATAGGTGTGTTTTATTAACAAAAACGTTGGATTGCTAAAGTAAAGCTACATAAAAACAAAAAAATGTTATTTCTGTACCGTATTTTTCTGACAGGACCCGCGAACTCACTTAGAGGTAAGTATTTAATCATCTTTTTAAGTTTCCATTTTAAAAGTTCAAAGAGCAGTCATCACAAAGGGTTATCCTTAAATTCGGGAAATTCGTAAAGAATGGAAAACACGGCATTTTAGCGTTGAAATTCTGTGATGTTTGGAAAAATGGATAGCGGACTTGACCTATTTTAGTAAAAAAATATGCACACACCCTAAAGTAGCTATTACTTCGATAAAATTACTAAGATTCATTAAGTTATCTCCACCGACTTTAGCCAAATACCAAGAAGTTTTGATACACTTACCACTCTTAAAACCGCACATTTTTAAATTTAAGTAACAAAAATCGAACATCTATGAAAATAATTATGAATAATTTATACAACACAACAATAAACACAGATAATCTTTTCACCATTTTTATATAATTTCCCTTTCAGCCAAGGAATTATATTTGAACTTTTAAATGACAACATTAGAAAGTAAAATACCTATTCAGAAGTGTTATTTTCCAATTAAAAAAATGAGACAAAATGTAGGAGGATACATAAATAACATCGCTTGAAGTGGGATTTATGAAAGAACGTATCCACGTGGAACTGAAATGTGTCAGAGATACAAAGGTATACACTCCACGTGAGAGCTATGTAGGCACTTGGATAGTCAAACTTTTCACTTAGCACAAAGCAAGTGCAGTTTAATGGAACTCCGCTTTACGGTGCGTTAATGCGACGCGACCAAGTTTAGAAGTCGTATCTTTGTGCAAACAAGCCCTATTGCTGCCAGACTTTACAACTTGGTTGTATTACATTATACTGGTAGTAAAGTGTAGTAGTCATATCAACTACGTGACTAAATTTTATCACAGCAATACACGTGTAAAGATTTTACCATTGGTCCACCGAAGACCTGCGATACTTAGTATACATTTCGTAATTTTTTTATTTTATTGTCACTGTTGGATTAATTATTTACAACACAATCGTAAAAGGCGATTAGGTATATGAAGGTTATTAGGCTATGGTGCAGCGAATCTCGTTGGTGTTAGGATGAATGTGTGGGATGAAATTAAATAAAAAATTACGCACAAAACTGTCGCAACCGCACGAGAAAACGTAATATACGTGCCGACAACATACAAAACAAGCAATCAAATATAAGTTAGCTTTTATTTGGAGAACAGTATCACTGGTGTTATGTTTCAAACTTATATTTGACAATATTTGTATGAAAATTATGATACAGACGCTTTCTATATGTTATAAAGCGAGGATAACACAAATATTTTTCCTTAAAATAAATCCTCACATATATATTGTTAACGATGTCATTAGTAACAAATAAATAATTTTTGGTTTCATCATTTCATTTACTATACGATTATTTTCTCGCAAAAATCTGTGCTAGAACCAAAAGTTAATTATGAAATTTCTATTTACTTTTTCTTCCTTTTTTGTTGCATGGGAATAGTCCCATTATTTGAGGTCAGACCAGGACGTTCTGTACTGGATTCTCTGTGTGTTGAGCGTTGCCGGTTCCATGATTAGTAAGTTAGTTAGTAGATAGAGTAATAAAATTAAATTAAACATTTTGGAAAAAAACAATAATTAGAGAAGGTGGAAAATACAGAAAAATAGTTGCTTCAATAAATTAATCACACACTCACGGGTCTGATGGAAGAGATTTCATATGAAATAAGTAGCACCTACTCGTTACTATAATCTGTCTATTTTTAGACCACAAAACTACAGAAGCAGCAGTTATAAGTTTAACGTTTCTGTGTATCTGTATGTCTGCCCATGGAACTGTCAACTATTCTAGCGACTATTCTCATAAGAAGACGCCAGCAACTTCGAAAACGAATCTTAAATTTTCTTGTGTACATAATAATAATATAACATCTGATAAAGATAGAATAGCATAACATCTGATAAAGATAGGTAATATAATATTCTATTTATCGCTGTATTACGTGAAACTGCAGTTGCAGTTTGCAGAAGACAGTCAGAGAAGCCCCAGCCGTTAATCTTGGTTATATCCGAGAATCGCATTAAACTCGATTATTTTTATTTACACCGCCGCACGGTTCACTGCTCAGTGTTAACATTGCAATACTAGTGTACCAATGTGTCTTAATACTATAGTAGTTACTTTGGAGTAGTTAGAAAATGGCGATTACTTTTTACATCTAACGGTTCATATTTTATATATATATTTATTATACCATGCATCTGTCTGTAATCTGGTGCGCTTCAAAAGAAACCACGTACTTTGAGATTGTGCAATGAGTCTCTAGGGAAAAATCATGACAGGAAGCCATGTTTTGTCAAAAAATGACTGCATGGAGCAGTTCAAAAAGGGTGTAATAAGATTAATTCATTGACGACAACGCACTTATGACTTCCCTAGTGTTGCTGCCATCTACTGGCTGCGGTATGCACTTCCCGTCAGGTCGCATATATGCCTACCTTATTGTAAAGTTCGCCCACTTTGGAGTAAAAACAAGTTCTGTAACATAAATAATAACATTTTTGCCACATACTTCTTCTATCGTCAGAGAGATCTTGTTACATTCAATGCCTGACAACGAAATCTTGTTCTATAAACCGTTGAGTGGTCCCTTCATTGGGAACCGATCCTGGGTCCACCATCAGTCCATGCATGAAATTGAAGCGACGTGTAAAACTTTAACTTGTACAAGCGATCCAACTACAAAAAACAATGAAAACTTGATAAAATGATGATCTTGATAAATATGTAGCTCAAAATATTGTTTCAGACATGAACATCTCAATGCAGTTAATGGTGGTGGTTGCGGCGGCGTGCCTGTGCCTCGCTGACGGCGCCCCCGACGTCAGGCTGACGCGGAAGCAGCAGAGGCCGACGCGGGGCTTCAAGAACGTCGAGATGATGACGGCCAGGGGCTTCGGGAAACGGGACAGACCCATCACTAGAGCTGAACGTAAGTTGTTTAAGCCGGCCGCGCTATTACTTCTTATTTCTGAGTTATGCTCGTGTCATGAACATAGGTTTACGTCCAGTATTTTCACAATGTATGTACAAAAATAAATTAGGAGCTAAACCCATCTCTGGGGATAAAACGAAATGTAGTGGTTTTGCTATAATTTACATTTCTCATTTTAAAACTAATACCTAGTCTAATGCATGTTGAAAAAATTATGCCTAATTTATTGAAGCACTATTTATTTATTTCTAACAGATAATTCTTACTATTTCAGCAAGCACCATGTAAATTACTATGTGTAAGCTGTTTCACACTTAGTCTATCGTATTTCGTGTGTAAAAATGTGTGTGTAAGTCCAAATTTATTTTGGCCACCTAACTAATTAGAGATTACTTAAATACAGGTATTTAAAAATTAGTTAGTAATAATATGGATCAATTAGTCTATTAATTATTATTTGTCAGGGTCGCAAAAATTAACAAATATTAAAAATATTATCTCTTAAACTTCATTTTGTCAGATTTTTACAATATGAGACTATATCATTAAATATCGGAAGCCCTTTATATATATGTCAAGGACCAAATTACAGGATAAAGTTGTATAGGTATACATAGTCACATATAATACCGTACAATGGAAGCAACAAGTTGGAACAACATTGTTTCGCCCCATTCACTAATGAACCATTCGTTAGTTCCAGAAACTATTTATTAAAGTCGTTCCATCAATGCTCTGTTGAGCAAATTAATGAAACTACAACAATAGAAAATTTACATTAATAAAACATGAACATATTTGAAATCAATAGGAATGTATGTCGTGCAAATTGACATAAAAAGGGCAAAAAATTATACAGCCATATGATACGACCCAGTTGCGATGTCTATCTGTCTGGTTATGTATTACACTTTTACGACTAAACGACTGGGTCCATTTTGAAGAAATATGAAATGGATAGTTAAAAAAAAAGAGCAGCGCGCAAGAGCTATTAGGAAATAATCAGTATTCTATAAAAGCACTGTCTATCTGTACCGCTTTCACGGCTAAATAGATTTGTGTCGATTTTGTTGAAACTTCGAATACATTTAAAGGGTGAAGTTGCGGGCAACAGCTAGTAAAAAACAAAGGATATAAAATTACATATACTTAATAAAAAAAGGAAAGTACAATTTTGTATTTTTAGTAAAGATAGGCAATTAATTAAAAGGTCTACGCTGTGATTTATTCAAGCATGTAGGATTGGAGATATAAATGTGGAACCTCAAGGATAGCTAATAAAACAACATTCAGGTCAAAGATTAATCATAATGGTATATCACAAAAATAGCTTCATTGCAAATTCAACTGAAAGCCCACGCCTAGTCTTGAAGGGAAGAGTCTATAGATATAAACATTTCCTTTCAATTAACAAATGTCTCACTGAATGTATTATTTTCGAGAAAAATTATATTCTAATTTTATCCACGTGTTACAGTAATATTTGTGAAATGTGGATCTCTCAACAAAATACTAAGCAGAAATTTATCAACGGTGAAAGTTTTCAAAGGCAACAATGTTACTAGTTTTATGAACTGTAGAGCTCCGGCACCGGAGCTAAGTGCTTTGACACGACAGAGAGAGGTGTTAAATCAACATCCATCTTCCTCACACTTCAAAATAAAGCTAATGGTCCGAATAATTTGTTATCAATTTCAAAATTTTCCTCGCATCTTCAAAATTTAATTTGTAATGAAAGGGAAATTTTCGAGTTTAGATAGGACAACAGCTCGCAGCGAGCTTGATTGCATGTTTATTTAGGTGAAACAATCGGAAAATTTTGTAAGAGTCAACGAAACAATTTCAATTATTTTTATTACATCCACCAATACAGAAATAATAGAAACTTAAGTACGAAATTTTGAGACTTTAATCTTAAAATAGAAACTCCAATACTAAAGTTTGACTTTAGAACGCAAATCGCATAATAGAAACTAAATTAAAGAATTTTGACTTTGGAACACAATTAAAAACAGAATAGAATTTAAAATTTTGCCAGTCACTTTATATTTGAACCACATTTTAATTTATTTTCAGGGATTTACGCTTTTGTGTTCTGAAATTAAATATTTCCCATACTTATCCGTTATAGCTATCTGACATATATTTCTTTATTTTTCATTAAACATTTTTTTATTTTTAATATACAATGTAGGCCCTTTGCTGAAGAGTCTATCACTAGGTTGTAGACTAATCATTGAGACGATCTCAATTTGATTTATTACCTTGGATATAATATTTAATTTAGTTACTTTTATCCTCATAATTTAGTGAAACTTAATTCAATACCCGTTCATTCTTTTTTTATCTTTAAACAATTGTCAAAGGTGACGTAGAAAGCCAATCGCCTTCGGATCGGTCAAGTCGTGGTGTGCCCACATTCAAAAGCCCAACAGTAGGCATCGCAAGGGATTTCGGGAAAAGAACTATGGATCAAGACGGTGAAGGTATAGATAAGGATGGTTGTTCCATTTCTGGCCAGAAACAATATTGGTCAGAGAAATGTGTGAGCGTATACCCGACTGAGCTTATCAAACATATTTAGGTACAAAAAGTCTAATACTTTTAAATGGACTTTCCAAATGTTGTTGGTTTATAAATTAATATCACGAAAAATACTGAAAAGACCAGATTGTTAAAAAATACAGCACTTTTCCCTAAAACTTTTGCTACACCTGAAATGTGGATGTTATATTAGTATTGATGTTTTAATTTAAAAATAAAAATATACGTTCTTTATTCAAATATGAAAATGCTGTATTTTTTCAAAATCTAGGTTGAGATTCCACGATAGTCTGGTCGTTGTTTGAAGCTAAATTTTGTTTAAACAAAAATGCCACATGATTTTGCTAACTTGATACTGTTGGCAAAAGTTTGCTTTGTAAATACGTGCCCATTGAACGGGCAATTATGTCTATTATAATTATGTATTAAGTTAAACTTATTTCGTATTTTCATTAATTAAACTTGATTTACTAATGAAAGTTTAATATCTTCATATAATATTATTATATGAAGATACTAATTAATTATAAAATTCTTTAAGAATGTTTATAAAAGTAAAGTTCAATTTCTGAATGGTTGCCGTGATATAATACGAAATAAATCAACTTTGAAATAATTTATTTTAAACAAGAAACCTAGTCATTAAGCGATTAACTATGAATGAAAAGTAATGTGTTTTTATCACACCACAATTTACACTACATATTCTACAAATTCATCAGTTAATTCAATTTATACCTACTCAGACTCGTTCATCTGTACACTACTCACATTCTTAACAGACCAAAACGATTACACGACACCAGAACGGAGAAAGTTCAACCCAAAATCGACACTCATGGTGGCACCAGATTTTGGGAAAAGGTCCAATGACGACAACCTTGACGAAGGTAACTTTATTGTTCGCGAAAGCTGCATTGTCGAACTTTCGTAGAGCTTTTATGAGCTTAGCCGCTGGGGACTTGAGTTAATAAATCAATCTATTAATAGTATTAAAAAACTAGTGCTATTTGGGGTAGGTGTTAAGAAGCTTTTTTATGCTGTAATTTAAAAGGTTATTATGTAGAGGTAAAATTGGATGATACGCAATATTTAAATAGTAAATAAATGATTTATTTGTTTATAAAAATTGTATCGCTTGAATAGTCAGAAATATGATCATTTTCTTTTTTCCTTATACATTTCATTGCTTTTGTTACAATGTTGAACATTGTTACAAGCTTTTGTCGTTCGTGTATCAATTAGCACAGGATAGAGAAGGTAATTACGTCATAAAACAAGAGACGACTATACTCAGCAGTGGGCAGAAAAAGGCTGTGGCGAGGATGATGTCGTTGCTTCTAAAATTTTATTATTGTCATGATAAAACATCTCATCACCATCATACATTGTAGCTTATTGAGAATTACTTTAGAATATAAAATTCGTCGTGAAAAAGGGCCTGTGAAGAGTATGAAGATACTACTTTCTGAATAAATGCTTTTACTTTGACATTTTACTTGAAATTTAAACAGAAGAAGAAGTAAGAGTGACGAGGGCAGGCTTCAAGTCGAATAAAATCCTCATTGCAAGGGGTTTTGGAAAACGAAATGAGATACCTGACGAAGGTAACGCACAGGAGATTATCTCATACCAAATAATCGAAAATACTTCTTTCGATTCAACGTTATTTTGGAAAAATAGCTTGGTAATACTCCGGTGTTTGCGAAAACGATCAAATAAACGCCACAGAGACGGGCAATCACATATTAATCTGACTTTCGGAAAATAGACATATCTGACTTTTTTTTTAAATAACGAGGTTTCTCCACCTCGTTTTCTGCTGATTATGTATGAAATGTTTTCAAAAATTTGTCATAGTATATGTATAACCTATTTTCGAAAAATTTCCAGATACGTTTATTTATACACTTTTTCCGTAAGACAGTGATATTAACATTGTTACACTACTTCACATTTCTGCCAGTTTTTGTTTAAGTACATAACAGACATTGTGCAGTTTATCTTGGAAGGCTTTTTTTTTTTCAGGGAAAACTACTTATCACACACAGATAACTCTACTTGTCTAATTTTAAGGAAAATTTTGTTGAAACTACTTCATCGTAAATTATTTTTATGAATTAAGACGAAGAAAACAAATTGATAATTTTGTTTCGTTTTAAATTCAAGTCGTAAAAATACAGCATTTCTGAAACAGAAATACAGTTAAAATTAAAAAAAAAAACTTTTTAAATATTGCACATACCTTTATTTTATTTGGGAGAATCAAATCACCACTGACATTTTTTTATGGAAAAAAACGGTTACTTTTCCGTACGGAAGAGGCACTGTTAACTGTTTGTACCTTTAAAATTGGTCAAAATGATTTCTGTACCGAACTTCATCCTAACTTATCAAAAATATTATGTTATATATATATATATATATATATATATATATATATATATATATATATATATACATATACACAAATACAAATCTTTTCAAGCAAGATTTGTATACGACGTGTCTTGCAATATTGTAACTTTTTATCGGTTCTTAACCTCTCGATATAACACGCTAATGACCAGTTAGGAGCATCAACTGCATAATTTTTGTATCGCTCTCAATAAACAATTGTTAAAATGTAACAGAACAGAAAGTCGTCTTCGTATTTATTTAAGCAAGCTAAATTCTTTTAAAACTTACCAAATTAAAGCAGTAAAAGAAATTTTCCCGTAATAATAGAAAAATATTTATATTATATTCTACAAAGCAATAATTAATGTTATTGTACTGTATTTAAGTATTTTATATACATTACTGTTTATCGACTGAAAAATAGAATGAAAATAAAAATTAACAACATCTTTCATATCGCTTTCTCTCGTCTTCGTATGTTGGGAACATATCGGTTTCATTATCGGCTGTGACGTGTTGCAGCCATTAAAAATGTTATTTTCCATCATTGTTCCAAAATTCACAACGTGAAACTGCTCGTGAGAATAAAACATAAATTCGTCACTTAGCGCGATTACATTTGAAATTCCTACGGGCGTGAGAGATATTCAAATCTGCGGATATTTGTATGAAGACTCCTTTCTGTTCTAGCTTCTATGGACTATGGCGCGCCTATTAGCAAATGAGTAAATTAAATGGGGTAACTGGGCTCAGTTCGTTCGCCATAACCGTTTACGGTTTAACATAATAGCCAGTGTCTAACGACGAAAAGTTAAACGAGATGCGAAAATTATGTTATCTATCCTTTCAATATAGATATTTCAACGTATAAAAAGTACCATTTAGTTGAAGTGCTTACAGACTGAAACTCGTTTAAGATCTTTCACAGTTTAGAAATATTTTTAGCGGTATTAATAACACTAATAAAAAAATACTCCTTATATGTAACTTTACCTACTTATAGGAATTAAAATATTAGTATAAATCAATATTAGGTATCCCAAAAAAAATTTCGTATATAAATAATAGTTATTTAATTTCCATTTGATCGAAAAGTAAGTTTTATTTCTAAAAATAATATTAGAGAAAATATGCTGTATTTTTACGTAAAAAGTAAACAACAGAAGGTGAGTGTCTAAGAACATTAGATATAATCCATTTGTGTATAGAATGAGGTACTAAGTGAGGCTTTCATTGTGTCGCCACGTTATAACTGGTGGCTGCTTATCGTGTAAATGTGTCTTTTTGTCGCCGACCCGACTTAATTGGAAAGCATTTTCGGTGTTACGTAATGTTTACTTGTCATTATTCTTTTAATGACAGACAATAAGCTGAAATCTCACAATTCGCAAAAGACGAATGTGGGAAGTTTTGTTTTATAATTGAATAAAAATTGACGTTAGGTTTGTTCTTGAAATTGATTAATAGATGTGTCACATTAATGTATGTATTAATGTGTGATTTGTTATGTGTGTTTGTAATGTTATTTAGTTATTCAGGTCCGAATCGTGACAAGTAAATATTTGTATTACATTTAATTATAGTATTTACTGATCTAGATAAATATTAACTCTGTTATTCATAAAAAAAAGTTAGAGCATTGTTTAAGCTAAAGTATGTTTTGTCTCGTTATGGCAATATTAAATATTGTAACGTAGCGATAGTGATAAAAATATACTTTAGACAAAAGTATATTAAAAATATACTTTAGATAAAAGTATATTAAAAATATACTTTAGATAAATGTATATTTTTTATTTTTATGAATAACAAGGTTAGGCGTCTGTTTCTAATGTACATAATTAATTTACTAAATGTTCGGTGAACTTTTATTAAATTAGGGAATAAATAGATGAATAAAATAAACGTCATGTAGACACTGAAAATACTTTTTAATATAACAGGGTTTCATTTTGTTCTCTAGCATCCTCTATATCAAATATACTTTCCTAAAGGTTAAATTAGTACTGTGACAATATCAAATGTTATATCGCATATTATTGAGAAAAAATGGCGCGATGTAATACGATGCGAAAATATGAAATATAGAGATGTAGCAGAGTCTTCTTTACATAAATATCTTATATGTATTACCTATATAAATACTTATATGTACATAGGTAAGATAATTTTGCGTCGCGTCGCATAGCGCCGTTTGGTCTCAGTGAGGACGCGGGGTCGCTATGTTTGAAATAAATCTTCCTGTCGCAAAGAGGGTGCCAAAGAATGAGTGTCCTATATAAGATCATGCAAATATTGTATATTATAATAGTGATATTGTTTACAGTGTACGGATTAGACAATTTTTGGGAGACATTGGAGGCGTCGCCAGAAAGGGAGGGCTTCGATAATAACGACGACAAACCTTTGGAAAGGTAATTTTAATTTAGTTTCAAAATACAAGAAATTATTTAATTTCGCCGGAGAATATATGATATGATAAAATATAATTTTCCCTAATTATTTTTCTTTATGCATTTTTATATTTATATCCCTAATTCGTCAATTTGTTATGACTAACAATAATAAAAGAGCCAAACGTACGATCAAATTGGACCTGCATTTTAACTACAACATAGTAATTGTTAAAAATGTTTTTTCATTGAAAGAGTGTTTTAAGTTTTTAGAATTCCCAGTCGGAGTCCTAAATTATTTCAGGTTGAATATATCGTGTGATTAAGTTTCAAAGATTTCGATAAAATGTTGTAACTTGCAATAGTTTCCCAATATTCCAAATGGGGGAGTAGCCCCGAGGCGCAGTTAAAAATAAATAAAATGCAACTGAATTCGTATATATATAAACGATAATATTCGTTTTCGAATAAAATCTTCTTACCATATCTAAAATATTAGAAATGAAATGAACACGAAAAATGAAGTAAGTATAAGACGCCGAAGTATTCTCAAATGATTTGAATAACCAAATTTCAGAACTCGCTGTGTCTCGTTACTGTGTCCTATTGAAACCAATATGGTATTTGAATACTCAGGTACCTATATACAATTTCATGTATATAGGTACCTGTAAATGTAAAAAAAAACTCAAAATGATTGGTTTATAAAAAAATACAAATATATTTTTATTTAATACTCTATTTTTCATAAGTAGCTACTTTATGTTTGAATTGAAAGTGAAAAAATATGAATAAATATGAACATAGGTACCCACATATTTAATTAATATTATTTTACTATTTTTAAAATTAACTACTTATTTATAGTTATTAACATAGTTTTTGTGGAATACTTATATAATGAGAGGATACTTATCTGAATAAGCTATAAATATTTCTCGGTCTTCGACAGCTTTTCCCCCTTAAACGCGCGAAATCTTTCAACCACCGCGATCCTTATCTATGACAAAACCCAGATATCTGCGGCATGTCACGGATAATCTGCAAATTACGACTCGCCCAAGTTTTCTTGTTCATGGCTTCTTCGAACCATAAACAATTCTTCGAAAAAGATGTTCTTGTTTCAGTTCATCTTTTTATATTGCGTACCTACTTAAGCATGAGCCATTTGCTGAGGATAAATAGGGATGCCGACGACCATGTGAAGTGGTGATAAAAAGTAGGATAGCGGACGCTCAGATGACAAAGAGAGAGAGAGAGACGAGAGATTTACATAACTGAGAACTTCCCCTAGAATTTTAAGAAGGCAACATGTCTCCTAACCCTAAATCTATTTTGGTAACCTGCGCTGCGAGTCAAGATACGAGTAGTACGTCAAATAAAATACATTGAAAAATCATCACATCTTCATATCTAAAAAATGCTAAGCCCTTCTGGCATAATTGGGACCAATACTGTTTGAATGAGTTTCTTTCGGCATTTCTTCTCAGCAGTGGTCGTTCCGAAATGCTAGTAGTTTGTAGCTTTGGTAAATATCATTTAATTTAGAATATGACGCGAAAAAGTGCCTGTAAAGGCCTAATTTCTGAATAAATGAATTGATTTTGATTTGATTTTTATTTTGATTTTGACAATACAAAACAGAAGCAATCGATTGCGAAAGAAAGAAAGAAAACATGTTTATTGGCTAAACACAAATTGCGACACAATATGTATGTTGTGGATGATGTACATTAATTTATAATATAATGGTTGCCAATAGGGCTTCATACTAAAATAATTATTTACTGACAAAGCTGACTTACCTAAATAATTTAGTCGTAATCAGAATCAGTTTAAAACTAAATCTTTCTCTTTCCCGCAGCATCCCCGTAGACTGGTTTGTGAACGAGATGCTCAACAACCCCGACTTCACGAGGTCTGTCGTTCGCAAGTTCATCGATCTTAATCAGGTACATCTTCTTCCTTTACTGCTTGAGGGGGAATGTGATTCCGCCCTAAAACTGGACCACTCCATATCCTCTATTGATGTCGTACGAGGCGTGTAAGGTGCAAAAGGCATGATTAATAATAAGTAATAACAACCGCAATGACTTCGGAATTAAAATCGCATTCGAATCTTCAAAATTTGGTTTACTCCTTATCTGGTCTGAAAGATAAATTAAGACAAATTACACAAGATATATTTAGTTGAGTGATTAAAGATTGACTACAATAATGGGATCTTTAATTGATTAGAGCTACAACAATACATTGAAACGCGAAACAAAAGATCTTTGTAAAAAGAGGACATTTACAAAGATGTGTCTTTTCTTTAATAAACAAAAAGTCAATAGTACCTATTTCAAATACATATAAAATATCATCAGTCGTTTTATCATTGGTTCAGAAGGTTAATTTATTACCATTAATTTGTTAAAAGTTTTAAAAAAGTAGGCTATTCAAATTTTTTACCATAGTGTGGATTGGACAAATAATAAAATGTGATTTTGAGCAAAAACTTCACTTTTGGATGGCAAGTAGTAGACTAGAATTAAGTCTCAGTTAGACAATGTCACACTTTGCATACACATAGACAAAAGATTTTTTTTTTGTTTTCAATATTTTATCCCCAGATATCACAATTGGTGAAAGTTTGTATGACAACCGTGCTCGATACATTGATCCGCGGGGCTGCAGAAAACAGCTAATTTTTCATATATTGATTATGATTTACGATTATTATGATATATTTATGTTGTTACAGGACGGAATGCTCTCCTCCGACGAACTGCTCAGAAACGTGGTCTAAACTTAGATAACTTACTCAAGTACCTATTATTTAATTACTGTATATTTTAGTAAGTATTTAGGTGCTTTCGTTCAATGATTTATCTTTGTAACTTACGGTACTGTGATATGAAATAATCGTCATGATCGTTTAAAATTAACAAAAAAAACTACGTTCCAATTTAATCATTGTTATTATATTATTTAGTTTATGGGAATTGTTAATCGGAACTGTCACTGTTGTAAATAACTTTAGTGATGTCAATGGCATTAAAATTGTCCATAGAGAAGATATTCTTTAAATTTAAATGTAGATTAAAAATCTATAGATCCTTCAAATCTTGACTGCGTCATTTGCGGCGTCTTGCGTAGCGTTTCGATCATAGAAATAAATATAAGCTCGTTGCTGTAACTTCAACAATCTGAACTTTGCTTCCACATGTTATATACGTAAAAATTGTCAATATATAACTCTGAGAATCAAATTTTTATTTTTATAAAATTCATAAATAATAATAATATTATTATTTTATTTCTGATGAATTAAGATGCATGTGTGTTAAATGGGAGAAAATTAAAACGACGTGCGTCGAAAATTAAAAGCGTGGGAGAAAATTAAAAGCGTTAAATGGGAGAAAATTAAGCAGAAATTTCTCTAGGTTTCTTTTGTTTTATAACTGGCTGAAACATTTTTGCTCATTCGCGTTCCAATAATTCTTGACTTCATTTTTTTCTATGAACGAAACGAGTCGATTTAAATTCGATGATAATATTTAAGCTATTTGAAGTCTAAAGTAAGAGGTGCAAGACTAAAAGTGTAATTTAGTGGTAGCCAATATCTTGATTGGATTTTGTCTTCTCCGTCGTAAGTATAGTCTTCATGATAACTGACAGAAGACCATCGATGACTAAGGTATTTTAATTTATTCAACTTAAGTTATTGCATTACACAATATCGACCAATTAAGTTCGATACATATCTAAATTATAATTAGGATTAAAAAATGAAGTTCTAAAAAACTTACATTTTAAATTCTAAACCTGAAAAATGAATGAAAAGTGAAAAATATAGTTTATTTCCACTATAATAACAAATACACTTGGTATGCGACATTTGTAAAAAAAAAGGTGGACTGGAGCCTAAGCTGGGACTGAGCCTAGGTTAGTACATATATGGCACCGAACTGTTGTATTGCATAGTTTTAACATAAAGCTATATCCCTGTCTAGCGCTAATTGTTGCGCGTTGTTACTATTTGGCGTAAACATAAAATTTATTTTTATGTCATTTTCTGTTGCACCGTGGGGCTCGTAGTGAACGATATTTTACGCTCAAATTTTAGTTGAGTTTGTCAAAGCAATTTTGCATAATCTAATTATGGCCACGTGTATTCGAAGCCAGTTAAGACTTTCAAAGTGAGCTCAAAGGGGAAAATGGTTTAATTCTAAAATAATCAGCTTCAGTGTTATTAAGGCTTCAGTCTTAGATTAGTGCTTAAAAACAGTTGAAATCGTATTTTTTTTTCGTTTTGCCCCGGTTTAATCGAACAAATGTAGCATTTTTCTACTAGATGTAATGCAAAGAAAATCATAAAAAAATAAAATTTTGATTGACGGTAAAGAAAAACGTATTCTTTCCCTATTTATATGTATCTCTATAAAATAAAGGAAAAATATTATTTACAAGAGAAAATGAAAATGAATACCAGACAAAAACATGAATAATTCTTCTGAAAAAATATGACTTATTCATCGATGGTTTCGATGGAATATTAAAAAAATAATAAAAATATTGGCGTAAATTTTGTGAAAGGGTGTTTTTTAAATTAGCCAAATACCTACTGAGGGCAAAAACTATTTTTTTTGCTCTCCCTTAAAAACTGGCCGATTCAGATTATGGACAGTTGAAATTTTATGTTTTTATTTCATTTTATATATTTTTTAAGTTGGTGTTATACATATTGTGAAAATTTGGTTATTTAAACAGCATATACCTATATATATAAACAATTTGATTAACTGAAAGGAAAAAAACACCATATTGATTTATCTTTTAAACTGGCTGGGTATAATCATAATGATGTCAATTTCTGTATAATTAGAACTGTCCTAATTACTCTACATACATACATGTATCGTGCTATGTAATAGGCTATGAAAATTACATATTAATGTTTGGATACCCTATATTTACTTAGTTTGTTGTTTACCGATGTCGAGTTATTATTAAATATATCGGGTACCGATTTCTGCATTTTTATTTTTATCCCATTGTGGAGCTCGGTGATGTAGTCTGTCTGTGATAGTGGTGGTTAAGCAACTTTCACAATGGTCAGTAATTAGATCACGATCTCCTCTGAAGATGTATTCTGCTGTATTTTCACCGGTTAAAATTAACAGATTTGCACTTGACCAACGTGCAAGGCGCATGGCTCCATGGCATATTTCTTTATGACTGTACTGATACAGTTACCTGAATTGATCTTAACTCCTCAGTCCCTTCAACAATAGCGCTGAATTTGCAATAACTTTGAGTACCATTGAAATACGTCATACGTCCCAAAACATATAGAATAATAATGAAAATGGCTTACGAATCATGAAAGTCCAGCAAAAAATATGATGATGGATTTTTACTATCGGTGTTCAAAATCCATAAAAATGAGACTTTGCACTTTTGTCTACGATTCACGTGTAACATTTATGCATTAAAATTCCAACCGATATTATAAATGCGGAAAAGAGTTTATGTGTCACCTCGCCACTATTTATTTAATCAACCAATCTTATCGACATATAGGGTTGCAGAGCCGTAGGAAGAAAGAAGAAGAGAAAGTATCCTTATCGTACTAATATTATAAATGTAAAAGTTTGTGAGGATGTATGTGTGTTACTCTTTCACGCTAAATTTACTAGATGGATTGTTATGAAATTTGGTACACGGGTAGAATATATCCTGGAATAACACAGAGGGTAGTTAACTAGTTACGTAGTATAATACATAGGGTAGTAACTAGTACGTATAGAAAAGAGCATAGGCAATCTGTGATCCCCACAAAAAAGTACTGTGATAAATAAAACACGCGGACGCGGGCCATAACTTGTTTTTTCAAACATTTTTGAAACCTACCTAAATACACTCTCGATTCTCGATTAAATTTTCTAAATATATAAGTGGTATTAGGTCAAAAATAACTTACAAATTGGATATTGTTATGTAAATTGAATGTTTCCGTCGTTGAGGAAGCATTAGCAATACATCACATGTTACAGATTACTTCCTAATGTCGTAGCGATTGGTAAAATATCTAATCATTTAATTAAGATTATATGTTCTGTATTTAGATTTTCTTATGTATAAATAAATATATAGGGAGCAATTAACACAGATTAAATATAGAATAGAGATACCTAACCTATTGCGTCATACAAATCAATGAATACCTATCTATCACAAAGCATCCAATCAGACAATAAAATTTCAACGGCCTGTTAAAAAGCAGGCAGATAAAAATCCATATTCATAAAGTAAACAACGTGAAAATACGTGTTAAAGTATATACTAGAAATCATTTCGTAAATATACAGTAAACACCACATCAAGCTGCCCAGATTCATTACGAGCTCGCATCTATTACCAGCGCACAGAGCTGCGGTCACAGACACAGAGCATGTGGTCGCCCCATAGATAGGAGCAAACTCTGCCGTGGATGTCATAATGAGGCGACTAAAGGACACATGCTTTAACAGCTGATAGGCTACAATATCATCCCCAAAGAGAGATAACGTCAGAGAGGCAGCCGGTTATAAAAGCATAGGCAAATCTTCAAAATTGAATGGTTGATTTTTTATGCGGTCCTTGGGCTTCGGGGTGTCTCAGCTCCAAATGTAACCGAGAACACACGAGGACTTGAGAGAGCTGCGTGGTATAGCTTGACATGCAGTACTTGTACATGAGCCATTAAAGATCACGTAGGCGCTCATAATATAAAAGTACATGAGGTGATAAAGACATTTATCTGCTGACCCTACTTGCTAGTTTATAGCCTATGTGAGTGGACTATACCTAAAATATGGCCTAATAAAAATCAGGTATGACAATATACATCACTAGATGTGTGTAGGTAGTCGTAAAAGTCATGTCAGATGTCTTTAGGCGACTTGAATAAAATCCGACATCAGTGTTAGTAATAACACACTCGAAAAGAAAATAAGCATTTCATTGTCGTCAAAGATTTAAGTGCCAATGTTCTGACAAATTCAAATAATTTATTCAGAAATTAGACCTTCACAGGCAATATTTATATTAAATAGTAATTTCTCACAAGAAACTACTGGCTACTAGAATGCTGACGAGCGTGCGAAGTGGAGACGAAAAAATATAGAAACGCACCATAGGTTGAGGAAGAAACCGGGAAAACGAGATATTGCTTCTTCACGGTGAGATACAAATAAGTTATTTGACGTGAAACATTAAAGGCACAAGTACTCGAACAATTACTGTCCTAACTTCTGTCAAAGATCATCAAGTATTCTTGCTGAACAATTTTGAACCCTATTTACCTCTCGCTTTTATCATTTAATAGAAATACTTTGATTATTAACATTCATTTCCTGTTATTTTGTTTGTTTGTAACACATTTTGGAGATAGCAAACTCGACATCTATTTTTATTGAGACAATCGTTTTATGCCTTCTACGTAAATGTAGTTAAAATCGTTCCATCATATTTTTGTTAACAAAGCGCACTTGATGTGTTTCTAAATCGAAAATTGTTGTGTTTGTTGTAAGTTTGTGTGTAAGGGTTACATTTATACCACGAGTACTTATTACCCCGAAATTCTGAGTGAAGCGAAGTTAAGTCAGCTCATATCAGCTAATTAATATAAATTCCAATTAACTCGACATATGTGGTATTCGAGTTTTGCAATTGTCTAATCTGTCGACCCCGTGAGGGATAAATACGACAAACAAGCATGGCTGATAGTAATATCTGAGTGTTCGATGATAAGCATAGACTTAATTTCATTGTAACCAGTATGTAACCCAATAAGAGTTACTGATTAATCAACAACTGAATTGTATATAAAATAGATGGCAAACATTATAAATTCAGCCTGTGTGCAATACCTTTCAGCGATTAAGAATATCTAATGATTATTAATTAAACTATGGGACAATACGCTCATGAAAATCCGTTGGGGTCTTATGACCAGAAATATGGCGGGCTTGTCGGCCCTTATTAATATAATTTATTGTGTCATCACATTTAATAGCGGCTAGTGGACTTAATTTCGGTTACCTTACGACGTTATATTTTTAATGATAGTTATTATTAACCTTTACGTCTCTTAATCTTCCACGCTTGTCTGGGAGCAGAACGGGCAAGTTCTTTTTCGAGTGATTGTAAATGTCAAACATGGGAAAACGCAATAAACATACAATAAGCCGACCGTACAGCTATACGTGTTTTTTGCTCTGGAGTTTCACCACTTTGGCTCTGTCTACCTAGTAAAAGATAAGGACGTGATACAGTCCTTATCTTTTACTATCTGTCAACACGCGACTATGAGAGAGAGGAATAATCTATATCTTCCTCTAACTCATCGTCGCGTGTTAATTTGTGCATTCTCTTCTGTGATGCCTTAAATTTTAAATTAGGCTGCTATTATATGGATGTATAACTAAATATATTTGTATTTTTATATTACTTTTCTTAACAGTATAGCAACAATGGGACAATGCTCTGTCCCACTTGATGCGAGATCTTATCGCTCATTCACTGGCTTCTTATTGTTAGACGCTTCTAGAAGTTTCCATCAACAGGTTTCATATGTCGTTGTGTTAAAGGCATCGTTCGCAAGCAGAAAAACAAACATAAATACTTCTCATTAGCTACATACAGTAAAAATATAAAAGTTCAAGTTGAGAAACCAATTTTGAACATCCTCAAAGACACACATATATATTGGGAATTTAATTGATACAAAAACTAGGAATCAAATGCAACCAAATGATAATCGGATGTGAAGCCCAAAACAACAAGGCCTTCATAAAGAATAGACTTTAAAAATTTGAAGATTACCACTGTTAGGAAATGCTGTTATTGCCTGCGAGTAATCATTTTTACATCCATGAGCGGATAAGGAGTGAAACCACAAGCCGAAATGCAAAATAACTAAGTATAATGTAGTTATTGGTTGTGGGTAAGTTTGTGGAGAGCGGTAATAGAATTCTGGACCAATCTCGCCGTCCAAATTGTCGCTAACTACACCCGAATTTCACTAATGGTTTTACAAAATTGCACCCCTCTTTTTATTGGTTTATTTCTATTCGAACATTTATCACTATAGTATAAAACAAAGTGAATCGCTAGTGGTCTGCTTATTGGTTAGTGGTGTGTGGTGGTAGTGGTGAATCTGCTTGTGATCTAGAGGTCCTAGGTTCGAATCCTTCTCGTGCCACATGAGTTTGTATACCAATATGACTCATAGTAGTTTTCATAGACCATGACTCGCTTTCGGTGAAGGAAAACATTGAAGAAACCTGCTCGGTGGTTGACATTTTCAGTTCAGATAAAATGCAGAATACATAAATTAACAGCAGGTTTTCTTTGTTTTATACAAACATATCTTTTTTTGTAAGAAGACTATAACCTAACAAAATGGAAAGATGAAAAAAATAATTCTGAGCCTTAGTTCTAGAGGAAATTTCCGATCCTCATTATTGTAGGTTTCTAAAGAATTAACTCAGGATTTACATATTATTCAGAGAGCAATTACGTCCATATTAATTGTTACTGTGCCTCTGTGGGAGGATTTATGGGAGGACATTTAATTTTTATCTTTTGAAGAGCTAAATTATTATTTCATACCAGTTTAATATAACAATTCAGCTAATTCTAAAGTAGAACAACGTAGGTAGGTATGAGACTAGGTATTACTAGTGACGTATTCTCGCATATTACGAATGGATTGCACTAACCAAATTTGACGTTAACATTAGCGCGCGCGCCGGCGACTTTTAAAATGGCGTACTTTGCGGTATTCTGCGCGGGTTAAAGTTAACGTCAAAGTTAACTGATGCAACTAACCGTTAGGTACTAAAGCATAATTATCCTTGCCGGTAAACTATAGAAAATTCAACAAAATTTAAAAAAATAATAAGAAGAAAAACGAAAACAAATCGGCTATGAAGAATGTTTTTAATATTGAAAA
The DNA here is from genome assembly GCF_027563975.2 of Plodia interpunctella. Classification (NCBI taxonomy): domain Eukaryota; kingdom Metazoa; phylum Arthropoda; class Insecta; order Lepidoptera; family Pyralidae; genus Plodia; species Plodia interpunctella. The sequence goes on from NC_071303.1 coordinate 7,440,258, forward strand.
CAGTAGTATTAAAAAACGCCCTTTAATTTAATAAATACTTTTTAAAAAGTAACCATTAATTGTCACAAGTTTTAGATTTTCAACTTAACAAAAACTAAAATTGAATTAGCAAAAACTTCACAAATTATTCAATTTTCAGATTTAAATACGATGACGACGACAATCGAGACATACCTTTTATTAAAAATATTATAACCACAATATTTTCTGTTAAACTAATTTACACTCGTACGTAATGATTGCATTCATAAAAAACTAAATAAAATTGGTCCAATGCTATTTTGTGTTCAATAAACAGGAAATGAGATTACATACGTGTATAGTGTAAACCTTTTTATTCGATTTCTGTGTAAAGTCACGTTAGATATTTTTGTTTCTTTCTTTCTTTTATACTACCAAGCCGGCAAACAGGCATTTCTATCTGATGGTAAGTGGTCACCACAGCCTACGGACGCCTGCAGCACCAGGTGTGTCACACTTATTATTTATTACCTTTAGTCCGCTTAGGGCTGGTATTTCTAAAATTCCTTTCTGCCAAATTTCATTTTTATGTGCTTAGTAGTTTTCGAGATTTGGTGGTGAGTTTTTTCGCTCTTACATATATAGATATGTACCTATATATATCGGGTTCTTATTGAGTTTGGGTAAAAAAAGGTCCGATCATTTAGGAGTTTTGACCACATACACTGATGTACAACAATGTATACATTATTAGCATATAAAAAGTAAAAGTTTGAGAAATTCGGACGGAGGTGTTATTATTTCACGCAAAGTTTTTGAATAGGTTCCGGGAATTTTAGCACTCGCGTAAAATAACTCAACCTCATAACAACTATGGAAATAGTGACATGAAATAATCGTCATGATCGTTTAAAATTAACAAAAAAAACTACGTTCCAATTTAATCATTGTTATTATATTATTTAGTTTATGGGAATTGTTAATCGGAACTGTCACTGTTGTAAATAACTTTAGTGATGTCAATGGCATTAAAATTGTCCATAGAGAAGATATTCTTTAAATTTAAATGTAGATTAAAAATCTATAGATCCTTCAAGTCTTGACTGCGTCATTTGCGGCGTCTTGCGTAGCGTTTCGATAATAGAAAGAAATATAAGCTCGTTGCTGTAACTTCAACAATCTGAACTTTGCTTCCACATGTTATATACGTAAAAATGGTCAATATATAACTCTGAGAATCAAATTTTTATTTTTATAAAATTCATAAATAATAATAATATTTTTTTTTTTTCTGATGAATTAAGATGCGTGTTAAATGGGAGAAAATTAAAACGACGTGCGTCGAAAATTAAAAGCGTGGGAGAAAATTAAAAGCGTTAAATGGGAGAAAATTAAAGCAGAAATTTCTCTAGGTTTCTTTTGTTTTATAACTGGCTGAAACATTTTTGCTCATTCGCGTTCCAATAATTCTTGACTTCATTTTTTTCTATGAACGAAACGAGTCGATTTAAATTCGATGATAATATTTAAGCTATTTGAAGTCTAAAGTAAGAGGTGCAAGACTAAAAGTGTAATTTAGTGGTAGCCAATATCTTGATTGGATTTTGTCTTCTCCGTCGTAAGTATAGTCTGCATGATAACTGACAGAAGACCATCGATGACTAAGGTATTTTAATTGATTCAACTTAAGTTATTGCATTACACAATATCGACCAATTAAGTTCGATACATATCTAAATTATAATTAGGATTAAAAAATGAAGTTCTAAAAAACTTACATTTTAAATTCTAAACCTGAAAAATGAATGAAAAGTGAAAAAAACATAAAGCTATATCCCTGTCTAGCGCTAATTGTTGCGCGTTGTTACTATCTGGCGTAAACAAATATAAAATTTATTTTTATGTCATTTTCTGTTGCACCGTGGGGCTCGTAGTGAACGATATTTTACGCTCAAATTTTAGTTGAGTTTGTCAAAGCAATTTTGCATAATCTAATTATGGCCACGTGTATTCGGAGCCAGTTAAGAGTTTCAAAGTGAGCTCAAAGGGGAAAATGGTTTAATTCTAAAATAATCAGCTTCAGTGTTATTAAGGCTTCAGTCTTAGATTAGTGCTTAAAAACAGTTGAAATCGTATTTTTTTTCGTTTTGCCCCGGTTTAATCGAACAAATGTAGCATTTTTCTACTAGATGTAATGCAAAGAAAATAATAAAAAATTAAAATTTTGATTGATGGTAAAGAAAAACGTATTCTTTCCCTATTTATATGTATCTCTATAAAATAAAGGAAAAATATTATTTACAAGAGAAAATGAAAATGAATACCAGACAAAAACATGAATAATTCTTCTGAAAAAATATGACTTATTCATCGATGGTTTCGATGGAATATTAAAAAAATAATAAAAATATTGGCGTAAATTTTGTGAAAGGGTGTTTTTTAAATTACCCAAATACCTATTGAGGGCAAAAACTATTTTTTTTGCTCTCCCTTAAAAACTGGCCGATTCAGATTATGGACAGTTGAAATTTTATGTTTTTATTTCATTTTATATATTTCTTAAGTTGGTGTTATACATATTGTGAAAATTTGGTTATTTAAACAGCATATACCTATATATATATAAACAATTTGATTAACTGAAAGGAAAAAAACACCATATTGATTTATCTTTTAAACTGGCTGGGTATAATCATAATGATGTCAATTTCTGTATAATTAGAACTGTCCCAATTACTCTACATACATACATGTATCGTGCTATGTAATAGGCTATGAAAATTACATATTAATGTTTGGATACCCTATATTTACTTAGTTTGTTGTTTACCGATGTCGAGTTATTATTAAATATATCGGGTACCGATTTCTGCATTTTTATTTTTATCCCATTGTGGAGCTCGGTGATGTAGTCTGTCTGTGATAGTGGTGGTTAAGCAACTTTCACAATAGTCAGTAATTAGATCACGATCTCCTCTGAAGATGTATTCTGCTGTATTTTCACCGGTTAAAATTAACCGATTTGCACTTGACCAACGTGCATGGCGCATGGCTCCATGGCATATTTCTTTATGACTGTACTGATACAGTTACCTGAATGGATCTTAACTCCTCAGTCCCTTCAACAATAGCGCTGAATTTGCAATAACTTTGAGTACCATTGAAATACGTCATACGTCCCAAATCATATAGAATAATAATGAAAATGGCGTACGAATCATGAAAGTCCAGCAAAAAATATGATGATGGATTTTTACTATCGGTGTTCAAAATCCATAAAAATGAGACTTTGCACTTTTGTCTACGATTCACGTGTAACATTTATGCATTAAAATTCCAACCGATATTATAAATGCGGAAAAGAGTTTATGTGTCACCTCGCCACTATTTATTTAATCAACCAATCTTATCGACATATAGGGTTGCAGAGCCGTAGGAAGAAAGAAGAAGAGAAGTATCCTTATCGTACTAATATTATAAATGTAAAAGTTTGTGAGGATGTATGTGTGTTACTCTTTCACGCTAAATTTACTAGATGGATTGTTATGAAATTTGGTACACGGATAGAATATATCCTGGAATAACACAGAGGGTAGTTAACTAGTTACGTAGTATAATACATAGGGTAGTAACATAAGCATAGGCAATCTGTGATCCCCAGAAAAAAGTACTGTGATAAATAAAACACGCGGACGCGGGCCATAACTTGTTTTTTCAAACATTTTTGAAACCTACCTATACACTATCGATTAAATTTTCTAAATATATAAGTGGTATTAGGTCAAAAATCACTTACAAATTGGATATTGTTATGTAAATTGAATGTTTCCGTCGTTGAGGAAGCATTAGCAATACATCACATGTTACAGATTACTTCCTAATGTCGTAGCGATTGGTAAAATATCTAATCATTTAATTAAGATTATATGTTCTGTATTTAGATTTTCTTATGTATAAATAAATATATAGGGAACAATTAACACAGATTAAATATAGAATAGAGATACCTAACCTATTGCGTCATACAAATCAATGAATACCTATCTATCACAAAGCATCCAATCAGACAATAAAATTTCAACGGCCTGTGAAAAAGCAGGCAGATAAAAATCAACAAGGTAGTAACTAGTCCATATTCATAAAGTAAACAATGTGAAAATACGTGTTAAAGTATATACTAGAAACCATTTCGTAAATATACAGTAAACACCACATCAAGCTGCCCAGATTCATTACGAGCTCGCATCTATTACCAGCGCACAGAGCTGCGGTCACAGGCACAGAGCATGTGGTCGCCCCATAGATAGGAGTAAACTCTACCGTAGATGTCATAATGAGGCGACTAAAGGACACATAGGCTACAATATCATCCCCAAAGAGGGATAACGTCAGAGAGGCAGCCGGTTATAAAAGCATAGGCAAATCTTCAAAATTGAATGGTTGATTTTTTATGCGGTCCCTGGGCTTCGGGGTGTCTCAGCTCCGAATGTAACCGAGAACACACGAGGACTAGAGAGAGCCGCGTGGTATAGCTTGACATGCAGTACTTGTACATGAGCCATTAAAGATCACGTAGGCGCTCATAATATAAAAGTACATGAGGTGATAAAGACATTTATCTGCTGACCCTACTTGCTAGTTTATAGCCTATGTGAGTGGACTATACCTAAAATATGGCCTAATAAAAATCAGGTATGACAATATACATCACTAGATGTGTGTAAGTAGTCGTAAAAGTCATGTCAGATGTCTTTAGGCGACTTGAATAAAATCCGACATCAGTGTTAGTAATAACACACTCGAAAAGAAAATAAGCATTTCATTGTCGTCAAAGATTTAAGTGCCAATGTTCTGACAAATTCAAATAATTTATTCAGAAATTAGACCTTCACAGGCAATATTTATATTAAATAGTAATTTCTCACGAGAAACTACTGGCTACTAGAATGCTGACGAGCGTGCGAAGTGGAGACGAAAAAATATAGGTACGCACCATAGGTTGAGGAAGAAACCGAGATATTGCTTCTTCACGTTGAGATACAAATAAGTTATTTGACGTGAAACATTAAAGGCACAAGTACTCGAACAATTACTGTCCTAACTTCTGTCAAAGATCATCAAGTATTCTTGCTGAACAATTTTGAACCCTATTTACCTCTCGCTTTTATCATTTAATAGAAATACTTTGATTATTAACATTCATTTCCTGTTATTTTGTTTGTTTGTAACACATTTTGGAGATAGCAAACTCGACATCTATTTTTATTGAGACAATCGTTTTATGCCTTCTAAATGTAGTTAAAATCGTTCCATCATATTTTTGTTATAACAAAACGCACTTGATGTGTTTCTAAATCTAAAACTGTAAGCTACTCATAATCTACATCTACACTAATTTGTAAATTGTTGTGTTTGTTGTAAGTTTGTGTAGTAGTTTGTGTAGTAGTTGTGTAGTTTGTGTAGTAGTACTCGTGGTATAAATGTAACCCTTACAGGGTTACATTTATACCACGAGTACTTATTACCCCGATATTCTGAGTGAAGCGAAGTTAAGTCAGCTCATATCAGCTAATTAATATAAATTCCAATAAACTCGACATATGTGGCATTCGAGTTTTGCAATTCTCTAATCTGTCGACCCCGTGAGGGATAAATACGACAAACAAGCATGGCTGATAGTAATATCTGAGTGTTCGATGATAAGCATAGACTTAATTTCATTGTAACCAGTATGTAACCCAATAAGAGTTACTGATTAATCAACAACTCAATTGTATATAAAATAGATGGCAAACATTATAAATTCAGCCTGTGTGCAATACCTTTCAGCGATTAAGAATATCTAATGATTATTAATTAAACTATGGGACAATACGCTCATGAAAATCCGTCGGGGTCTTATGACCAGAAATATGGCGGGCTTGTCGGCCCTTATTAATATAATTTATTGTGTCATCACATTTAATAGCGGCTAGTGGACTTAATTTCGGTTACCTTACGACGTTATATTTTTAATAATAGTTATAATTAACCTTTACGTCTCTTAATCTTCCACGCTTGTCTGGGAGCAGAACGGGCAAGTTCTTTTTCGAGTGATTGTAAATGTCAAACATGGGAAAACGCAATAAACATACAATAAGCCGACCGTACAGCTATACGTGTTTTTTGCTCTGGAGTTTCACCACTTTGGCTCTGTCTACCTAGTAAAAGATAAGGACGTGATACAGTATATCTGTACACGCGACTATGAGAGAGAGGAATAATCTATATCTTCCTCTAACTCATCGTCGCGTGTCAATTTGTGCATTCTCTTCTGTGATGCCTTAAATTTTAAATTAGGCTGCTATTATATGGATGTATAACTAAATATATTTGTATTTTTATATTACTTTTCTTAACAGTGTAGTAACAATGGGACAATGCTCTGTCCCACTTGATGCGAGATCTTATCGCTCATTCACTGGCTTCTTATTGTTAGACGCTTCTAGAAGTTTCCATCAACAGGTTTCATATGTCGTTGTGTTAAAGGCATCGTTCGCAAGCAGAAAAACAAACATAAATACTTCTCATTAGCTACATACAGTAAAAATATAAAAGTTCAAGTTGAGAAACCAATTTTGAACATCCTCAAAGACACACATATATATTGGGAATTTAATTGATACAAAAACTAGGAATCAAATGCAACCAAATGATAATCGGATGTGGAGCCCAAAACAACAAGGCCTTCATAAAGAATAGACTTTAAAAATTTGAAGATTACCACTGTTAGGAAATGCTGTTATTGCCTGCGAGTAATCATTTTTACATCCATGAGCGGATAAGGAGTGAAACCACAAGCCGAAATGCAAAATAACTAAGTATAATGTAGTTATTGGTTGTGGGTAAGTTTGTGGAGAGCGGTAATAGAATTCTGGACCAATCTCGCCGTCCAAATTGTCGCTAACTACACCCGAATTTCACTAATGGTTTTACAAAATTGCACCCCTCTTTTTATTGGTTTATTTCTATTCGAACATTTATCACTATAGTATAAAACAAAGTGAATCGCTAGTGGTCTGCTTATTGGTTAGTGGTGTGTGGTGGTAGTGGTGAATCAGCTTGTGATCTAGAGGTCCTAGGTTCGAATCCTTCTCGTGCCACATGAGTTTGTATACCAATATGACTCATAGTAGTTTTCATAGACCATGACTCGCTTTCGGTGAAGGAAAACATTGAAGAAACCTGCTCGGTGGTTGACATTTTCAGTTCAGATAAAATGCAGAATACATAAATTAACAGCAGGTTTTCTTTGTTTTATACAAACATATCTTTTTTTGTAAGAAGACTATAACCTAACAAAATGGAAAGATGAAAAAAATAATTCTGAGCCTTAGTTCTAGAGGAAATTTCCGATCCTCATTATTGTAGGTTTCTAAAGAATTAACTCAGGATTTACATATTATTCAGAGAGCAATTACGTCCATATTAATTGTTACTGTGCCTCTGTGGGAGGATTTATGGGAGGACATTTAATTTTTCTTTTGAAGAGCTAAATTATTATTTCATACCAGTTTAATATAACAATTCAGCTAATTCTAAAGTAGAACAACGTAGGTAGGTATGAGACTAGGTATTACTAGTGACGTATTCTCGCATATTACGAATGGATTGCACTAACCAAATTTGAAGTTAACATTAGCGCGCGCGCCGGCGACTTTTAAAATGGCGTACTTTGCGGTATTCTGCGCGGGTTAAAGTTAACTGATGCAACTAACCGTTAGGTACTAAAGCATAATTATCCTTGCCGGTAAACTATAGAAAATTCAACAAAATTTAAAAAAATAATAAGAAGAAAAACGAAAACAAATCGGCTATGAAGAATGTTTTTAATATTGAAAACAGTAGTATTAAAAAACGCCCTTTAATTTAATAAATACTTTTTAAAAAGTAACCATTAATTGTCACAAGTTTTAGATTTTCAACTTAACAAAAACTAAAATTGAATTAGCAAAAACTTCACAAATTATTCAATTTTCAGATTTAAATACGATGACGACGACAATCGAGACATACCTTTTATTAAAAATATTATAACCACAATATTTTCTGTTAAACTAATTTACACTCGTACGTAATGATTGCATTCATAAAAAACTAAATAAAATTGGTCCAATGCTATTTTGTGTTCAATAGACAGGAAATGAGATTACATACGTGTATAGTGTAAACCTTTTTATTCGATTTCTGTGTAAAGTCACGTTAGATATTTTTGTTTCTTTCTTTCTTTTATACTACCAAGCCGGCAAACAGGCATTTCTATCTGATGGTAAGTGGTCACCACAGCCTACGGACGCCTGCAGCACCAGGTGTGTCACACTTATTATTTATTAGCTTTAGTCCGCTTAGGGCTGGTATTTCTAAAATTCCTTTCTGCCAAATTTCATTTTTATGTGCTTAGTAGTTTTCGAGATTTGGTGGTGAGTTTTTTCGCTCTTACATATATAGATATGTACCTATATATATCGGGTTCTTATTGAGTTTGGGTAAAAAAAGGTCCGATCATTTAGGAGTTTTGACCACATACACTGATGTACAACAATGTATACATTATTAGCATATAAAAAGTAAAAGTTTGAGAAATTCGGACGGAGGTGTTATTATTTCACGCAAAGTTTTTGAATAGGTTCCGGGAATTTTAGCACTCGCGTAAAATAACTCAACCTCATAACAACTATGGAAATAGTGACATAAAACATACGGAACCTGAACAAATATGTTAATCTTCCCATGTAAACCTACGTTCTTAAGAAATGAGTTTTAACGCGCAAAAATTAGCGCTCGTGCGAACAAGGCCTTATCACGGTTAATTACGAGATTAAATTCTGCATCTTAGATGGATCGTGATAAATTACAGCTCAGAGCCTCCATAAACGTCAATTAGTTCAATTTTATCAAGTTACTATAATGTAACCGACTACTTAATGTTATAAGTACTGTAGTACCCGTAGGAAGTACACGATGTAAACATATTCTACTAGTTGTCCCCCAGGGATTCGCTCCCGTGGGATTTTCGGGATGATTTCCATGTTATATTCAACACATGTAAGAAATTTCATAACAATCCGTCCAGTAGATTTCGCGTGAAAGAGCAACAAACATGTATAAAGATAGATCCTCACATTCTTTCGCATTTATTATATTCATAGGGTTGATAATTGACTCTTCAATCAATTTGACTACTTCGCTCTATCCTCAGGTGCAATTTACAAAACAAATAAGGAAAAACGGGAATCAAAATTGATATCACAAATCACAGTTGTGTAACTATTCGCGTTGGAAGCAATTTTTATCCTTCCTATAAGTAAATGGTGTTCGCTTAATCTGATTGGGTAGCGTCCTAAGTTCCGTAGCTTAGATTGAACTGGCTTCTAACGGTAGTGTAGAATATATTTTGTTATAGTTTACGGGTGAATAAAATATTAAGATTTCAAAAGCAAACTTCAATTAATTCATAAAAATGATTTCATATCAATAAATATTTCATAAAAAATGGAAAAGTATGTCTATTTAACTGATTCAATTGATTGAATAAAGTTTTAATATAATTTGTATTTTATATTGAAATGCCTGACAGGGTTTACATTGTACCTAGATTAAAACTAGTTGTTCGACGCGAACGTAGACCTCGCGGATACAATCAATTTTAATGAGATTTCACAAAATTGTGAATCGACTGAGTCGATTTTGTTGCCCCACGAAAAAAATTCCATTTGCATATTCTACATACCTTTTAAATTTCATCAAAATCGGAGCAACTGTTCCAAAGTTATCGCGTTACAAACTTACATACATACATAAAATGTATTTTTTCCCCAAGTAGAATGTAAGAAAAAAAGTGTAATTTTTATTTTATTTTTATAGTTGCTAATCACACAGTTTCAGTTTCGTCAAGTTAAGTTCGAGACGTACGATATGGCATACTAATTCAACAATATATAGTATTGTTGAGTTCAAATAAATATCCATCCAAATTGAAAAATATCATTTTCCACCATGACCTGACATTTTCAAACCCGGGACCTCCATTGTAGTAGTCCGGCATGATGACCACAGAGAGTACTATATTTATCTGCAATTAACAAAACGATCAATTAACATGTAGGTAATAAATAAATAAAAAATTGAGAAAACATTAACAAATCTTTGTCTATTAAAAAAAAACATACAAAATTACCCAAAAGCGTCTGAAGTACCTATTTAGTTAAGACCTTAAAATGTAATTAATCGGGACTTGAACAAATTCCCGCTACACTAACCATTATTCATAATATAGAAATCCTTTAGAGATGGAAATTGTTTGAAGGTGCGATAACAAAGTTTTCATTAATATTGAGATCCTCTTTGTGTTGCGAATTATTTATTAAATGGGTTATTTGGTGAGCAGAGAATGTTCTTAAAATCTACGTTTGTTGAAATATGTAATCGGAACAAAATAGATTAAACATTAATTAATAATGTATTGTTATATAATTACTTATTCTATCAAAATATTGCATATTGTTAACAATTTTCACACCAGTAATATGAACATTCTTTTTTTCACTTTTTTAACTGTCATACATCGTTCAATTTCATATCTTCATTCATAATAATTCATAATAATAGTTCGAAAACCATAGATTATAATGAATAGGCTATTATACTATACGATAGAAATGTGAAGAAATGACGATAAAATGGTCGATAAAACTTTCTTTGATCATTTGTGGACACTCAGACTTTAGTAAGTAATAAGTAAAGTATTCTTCTAAAAATGCAAATGTTAAACTGTATTGCAATTAAAATGCTAGAAGTTTTACAATTTCGATTGATGATAAACAAGAATTAACTCCTCTCAGCAGTCGCTTCGTATTCATGAAACAATTGAATTATCTTGTTATTAAGATATTCCTTCGTTCATTCTTAAGGCACTGTCAGCCGCACGCGATTTGTTTTATTTCTGAGCAAATAATTAAAAATTATTTCGACAAATATCGCCACACTAGTGTAAAATAAATAAAAGGTTTTGTAAGGTAATAAGTATATTTGTTTCACTTATCTTGGTTATAATTTTGATATTCGTTTACATATAACAATAAATAGTATACAAATATTTAAATTGAAGAAATCTATAACCAGCGACTTAGTGATTGAACAAATGAAATATCATTTGCTATTTTACATCTTATCTCATGAAAATACAGCAAAACCTAGCAAAACAGTAATCATTTCTAAAATTTCTAATTAAGTAAAGAAAGTAGGTATTAGAAAACTATAATACACTTTTTTTACTAAAACTATTTATCTAGTGTGTAGTCTGTTAAGATATTTCTTTTTTATTTTTCGCTAAGAAATAAAATAAATTGATAATAATATGATGGTGAGCTAGTGTGTACGGGAAATTGCGCCTTAAGATACTCCTTCGTTCGAATGAACGAAGGAGTATCTTAACTTTACGAATGTAAAGTTAGCCTTTGACTCCGTCTCGGTACATTAAATAACTATTTACAATTAGTGTTAATATTACGAATCTCATCAAAGGTTGAGTCACAACTTTGACGATATTACAAATATTATCGAAGCGATGTAGATTCAAGTTTTATACCTATTTGTATAATTTTGGAACAAAAACTAGGAACAAAACTTTGGATTTCAAAAAGGATATATGTATTGCAATTATTTTGCAATGAAATTGGAAGAAGTATCACAATATATATCCATTACATATATATTGTGCACATAAGTTTTTCATTCTAGAATTCTTTGGAGATAAATCAAACACCAAAAATCTATTCTAGAATCTTATCCAAAAATCTAAGATCCCAGAAGAACACTAGTTGGAATGATAAGGCAAATAGAAATGCTATATTGGTGTTATTAGAAAATAATATCTGTCGCACTCTTTCGCTCACGTTCACGGCATACGGCAAGTAATCGCAAACACACTAGTGAACTAATAGTACAAGTGTGTAGGTTTCCTCGCGACATTTTCCTTCGCTGGAATCAAATGTGAAGTAATGAAAGTCAAACTCGAATATAAAAAGTTCGATTAATTTTAGAGTGCGGCGCGATTGCTCAGTCATGTCGTTCTCCTTTTGACGTCCGACGTCGGACAACGCAGAAATTGTATGGTGATTCGACGTACACGTCAACACACGTCAATGTCAACCTATAGAAAACGACGTAGCCGCAACGTCCTACGTCGTCGCAACGGAGCAATAGGTTATGGCTCTTAATACTGTTTTTGTCTAGCATCAAAATAACTCGACCTTGATACTTCTACTGTGTTTTTTTGTTCTAAATTCTGTGCTCGTAATAAACATACACTTATCACTAAGCGAGTGGGAATCCTTGTCCACTGGATGCGTCGCATACATCGTTGTTCAGCGGAGTAGTTCGGGAGCTTGTGACAAATTAGACACAGTGACCTTTGGATGTGATTTGTAGTACCTTGTTGAAGTCCAGCGAATACATTAGAATAAGGATTGTGTGTGTGTTAAGTAAGAATGTATGAATAAAGAGATCAGCTGTTAGTCAAGTAATTAAATAAAAAGGAGACAACCTGTATCTGAGTTAATATAAAAGAAGTTTATAATTTATCGATTTTTAGTTTAAAAAAATGAGTACATTAGCTTGGAGCATAACTCGGAACTATTTTTACCCTTTCGATGTTATTATTTATTAGTGTGCTACAAAATTCATCATAGACCGCAAAAAATTACGTTAAAACACACCTACGTTAATATCCATTTATAAGTCCACAAAAAAGTTCACAAAGCTCTTTTCAAATAATTTATGCACCTATGAGTTGGCCAAGAGTTAAAACTGAAATAAAACAATACAAATAACAGAAACACGTGTAAATTTGAAAGTACTGTAACTACCTACCATAAGCCATCTTTTGTCTTACCAAAGTTTACGCCTTATTAACGTGACTGGAAGCGAATTAACCTTCAAATTCAATTTCAGCATTTTCACAGCTTACCCGAGCCTTAGTCAGATAAAGGTATACTCCCACTGAGTCTTACATTCAGCCCACACCCACATAAACATATGCAAACTTTTACAAAATCACGAGTAGGATGATGTTAACAAAAAAATCTGATTCTTAGGTAATTTTAATGATTTCTAATCGACAATTTAGATGAAAATTGTTTAGTATACTTAATACAATAACATGCACGTCTTCCGCACATTCCACAACCTGTTATTAGGAATAATAGACTCAAACTACCACTTCCTGAGACTGAGATGGAATTCATAAAAAGATTCTTCTTTTATCTTGGACCGCACATTTATAAATTCAATTACGTGTGTCTATCTATGCGCTTAATAAATTTAATTGCAAAAAAAGAGTGAGTGAGTGGCTACAGGCACTCACATATTATGATGAAATTGAAAACTTAATGATCTCTGTTTTGTAACATTATTTGTTGTTGTAACCCTTCCAATTTACACCTTGGACTCACACAATATACTCTTTAAGTATATTGTTTAAAATACTACATTTCGATTATTTAGACTATATTATTACATGATCATTGGGAGGGACCTGATGACCTCTAACATAGGATCTTCGGGTATGCGTAGTGCGACTTTGCTAAAAACATCTCACCATCGAGTCAATTCGCAGTGAGACGCAAGCAACCAATCACAGGGCACCATCGTGACAACCACACCGCAATGTGAATGTTACTGGTTCGCTGCGTTTCACTTCCGATTCGATAGTGAGAAGTGAACTCAATCACTCACTATGTCAGATTTACTTCTATGTATACTCGTACCAATCCTAGTAAAGAGCAAATGTGAATAAACCTGATTAATTAATCACGGAAACGCTGAACAGCGCTACTACTACTAATTATATTTTGATTCAGTTAATATCAGTATTAGAATCGTTAATAATCTACTACTAGTCCAGATAATTATTGAACAAGGCCGTATATGTGATGGTTAGTACGGAATACAATTACAATAGCGAATCTATTTTCCTTTACTATCAGCTAAATGTGGCCTCAGAGTTTAGCAACTACTTACTGTCTCTGTCGACCCCGTAAGAATTAAAAGTCATAATAAGGTTCGAATGCTACTTATGCCACATAAGTTTGTATGCATACATTTATTTAAAAGTATGGAGAAGTACATGGATATCAATCCAGAAAAAAGATCTATCACAGTAGGAAATTCAGCCGAAATCGCTAGCTAGTGTGCAATAAAAATAGGAGTCAACTTTCATCAAGATATTAGGTTTGCGTAGTGTGATATCCCTCGCAATACAAGATTTATATGCCAATATACTACCGCATATATCATGTTTATACGTTGGCCCATTCTCGCTGACTTTTATTTTTTTTATTGGCATAAAATGGCGCACCGTATGCAGAGAATTTTCCTGTGACACCTGAAAACCCGAAAATTTAATATTTGCTGTTATATTTTCCTGTTTTTCTTGTCAACTATATAAGAGTCTGCTTTTTTATTATGTCTGTTATGATCTTTTTCTCCTCCTCACGTGTTGGGATGAAGCTATGACGCCCTAAATCCGCTTTAAAAGATTTCACTGTGATTTTCCGACTGACCACCTGTTTGACGCCGACCTTTTTTTGCAAATGCTGTTGTTGCCTATCAGCTTCACACCGGCGAAGCCGCGGGTAAAAGCTAGTACAAAATAATTTAATATGCTTGATATTAATTTCAAGTTATTGTTATAAGTTTGCCGTCGTTTAAATTTATATAACTTTTGAAATATAAATGGAACTTCCAACCGCAACTTGTAGATTCTCGTCCTCTACCTACTATTCTCATTATTTCTATGAAAACTAGTTCTAAGCTTCTACTATTTATCTTGACAGATAAGCAATGTTTTTTTTTTATAGTAAAGTATAGCGGCCCGTCTCGACTTCACTCGGGTAAAAACAAAATAAATTATACACAAACGTTTCTCAGAAATCACATTATCTATCGATGAGAACAAATCCGAGCAGTTTTAGAAAGAAAGACACACGCGGTAGAGGCCTCTGTTTTATAATATGTAACGATGTAAGGAAGGAAAGGATATATTTGATCTAGGAGGAAAAATAATACTTAAATATTTCATACAATTAATTAAAGACTTCATCCGGAAGATTATGAAAAAGGTTAAGTCAGGTGAAACAACAGGTCTCAATATTTGGTGCCAGGTGCATTTTTTGTTGTTCAAAGTTCTGGGCACATCTCGGTCCAGCGTGTTCTTAGAGATATTATTTATTCAACTATTGATAGAGTACTCAGAGGTCCACAAGTTTCTATGTGCATGTTCCAAATTGATTTAATAAACACTCGACACATATTGCGCATTGGTCCCACTGCTCCACATTTCCCATAGACCTATCTAGGAACTACAAATGCATAATAGGAACCCGGTCCGAAATAACGCATCGACATCGCAGAACAAAGAACATTGTTTACTAACAATGCAAGCTGATGCAAGTCCATTTAGTGCGACAAACCACCAGACTACGAGCATCCGGGCTAAGGCGGTGACACACGATAATGTTTGTTTTTAATTTTCGCAAGGCTTGAGACGCGTTTATAAAGTTTATTTTTTGGAGTTTTTCCATACACATGATTAGAACTGTAGTTATCTATGGATAAAAAAAACTATTTTGAAATATGTAGATACGTAATGATCATAGATTTAAAAGGGCCCTGCGCGCGATGCATATCTCAGGTATTGATATCAAAGAAAGATTTAACTTCTTCATTAGAAGCTAAATACTCCATAGTAAATGATTCCCTAACGTGACGTCACGATAGAGCAACATTCTGCAGCAATAAGAAGTATATTTGTACCTAGTTTCCTATTTGTAAGTTTTATATTTCCACTGTACAATGATACAGTCAACAGCACATCAAGCTAACTAAATATATTTCAAATTCATCGCTAATACCGCCGCATAGAGATCAAAACAGGGTAACTTGACTGTACATGTGTACATAACTAAATAATAGTCTCATTTCATCAGTGTATAACAGCTCTATATATATCTTGATGTTCGTTACTATAAATACTATACAAAGCTCTCACTAGCTATATGGATAGGTACTAAATATGTCACGGTCCTAGGGTCAGTGTGGAAAGCATTTTATGTCATAATAACAATATTCCCTCGTTCACACGAGCGGCGTAAAAAGCTCCAAACGTTATCTTATTTCAAAAATGACATTGGACATTTAACCTTGACATTTAACACGTATCTAAGTTAAAAACGTAACATCTATCGTGAAAACAAAACAAAACTACAAATCTCTCTAAAATAAAATATCAATCAATCCAAATAAGAAACCGTTGTCGCAGAAAGCTTGCAAAGTACGGTAACCAACATTCGTGATAAACAAAGCGTTATCGTGTTATGGTGGTGCAATTAGTCTATGGATTGAAATATAAGTCATACCGTCTACATTGAACCGAATACAGCTGGCAATGTGTTCAATACTAACGCACAATTAAAGCGCGTCAAAAAAGCGCTCGTACGAATGAATTCTAACTACATTATATTTTATTGTTATAGGTAAGACATTTTTTCACGTCTCGTTGAAAAAAGTATCAGTACCTAATAAAAACTTGATATTTATTTTAGTAATTTGTTTATTTACATCATGGCCAAAAAAGAACAATTTACATTTTTGTCAAAATAACAACGATTTAAATTGCACGTTTAATGCGATATGATAATATCATAGAAAACAAAATAAAGACGAGTGAACCTACCTTATAATCAAAACTAAAAATCAAATTTATTAACAGTAAGACCAATCTAGATATACAGAGCAGCTCATTAATTCAAAGGACAGATATGATTCTCTTGAGTGTGTGTAGGCGAAACATGAGGCTTTCAACTTAATTGCTGTACTAATTCTATGGACAAGCTATTTCTATAATACTCATAGTTCACAGACAACTATGGAATTGCGAATTTACGCCCAGTCGTAGGTATAGCGAAAGTTAGCAACTACAGTTCGCTCAATGCATATCCGTCTACAGAGACCCGGGAAAGGAATTCGCAAACTATTTCTATGAATGACTGATACCTTGTACCTTTCACGTGATGTATTGAAAGTCGTGCAAGGTGCTCAGGAAGCAAAAGAAATGCCGGTCAAGTGCGAGTTGCACTCGCGTACGTAGGGTTCCATAAAATTAGTTTTTTTTTTGAGGAGTAGGAAGGACATGCAGTCTTGCCCTGAGTTTGATCCCTAAATAGTATCTACCTTAGTTGCGGGTATCATTGTGACTTTCTTGATTTCTAACACAGAATTTAACTTTTATAATTTAAGATTTCCACAACTTAAACTGACCGTAGGCTTTAGTATTTGTATTTGATACGTGAAGCGTTTCTAATAAAAATCCTGGGAAAAAGTGTCAGACAGACGAATTAACGTAAAACGGGTTTTGCCCTTTCAGGTACGGAACCCTGAAAACAACCTTAAAACTAGTCAGTCGTATAAAAAGTAGGTATCTCTACGAGTTGCCTTTGTTTCGCTCGTGCACTCGGTCTCTCGTCGTCCACGCGTAGGCGAGCGAGACAAAAACCAAAATAATATCAGATTTCCAGGAGCATTTTTCCCAGAAACTGATTTATGTTAACGCGATATACGACCGCCATCATTACGCGACCATCGACAGGCGAATGTATAGGTGGGTCAGGAAAATGAGGTTTCTATTGAAATTTGTCATTATCCGAAACGTATGAGGTTGTACATTAGGTACTTCAGTAGGTTTGTAGGTACGTACATGCCACAGGTACTTACGTCTATAAATAAAGATTCTATCTAAAAACAAGCCTAGTTTTTTTACAAAATGAACGTTTTAGCAGACAGAGATCTTAGTTCATTCAACGCGTCACAAAGAATAATATCACTTGAATATTTTTCAATTAATTATAATTTAATTTTAATGAATAACATAAGAAAATTTATCTCTCTGTCTTCCTGAGCGTATAGATTTCTTCCTCAGCCGTCGGAGTTTATGATAAGAAAAACATTTATATAAATTTGCATTGCTATTTATAAGGCTAGATAGATGTTAAATGCAATGTAACTTATCTTGATAATTCTTTGTCATGGAAACTGCAGCGAAGTGGAAATTTCGAGCAAGTATGTTGAAAAAAACAATTGCCTACAGTGAAATAAATTTAATATCTACTTATCTAGCAAAAAATAAATGATTTTTTTTATCACCCAGTTTTGAAACTATATTTATTACATTATATTCGTGATTATCACTTGTTTTTATGTATTCAGATACGGCACTCACCACCACCTGTCAAATATTTTAAGGGTTAATCGGTTTATTGACCTTTACGGGTATATCTACTTTAATACAAGGCTCCTATGTCGGAACGTTAAGGTAAAAAGTTGAATAAAATTGTATTCGACTACTATTTTCGTGGAGTTTAAAGTTTCACACAAAACTTCACAAAAATAGTGGTATATTATATTGAAAAATAAGAAACAGCAATACCTACTTATACCTACCATTTTACTATGGTAGCATTTAGAAAATAAGATTTACATTTATTATATAAAGTAATTTATAAATTCCGTTTTTACCTACATTTATATAAGTTGTATGTAAGTTTTGGAACTATGTAACACCAATTGAGATTGTAACATCACAGCTAATAACAAAATAAGTGATTATTTGTACTTGCAATTTTATAATTAATATGCTTATGTAGTTCATTCCACTCTGTTCTCAAAATGGCACCCGATGGGTATTGTTAATAACATAATTTGCAAAATTACATCTGCTTGACAGTTGATGTATAAAGTTTAATCACAGTTTCTGAGTTTAATCTCCTTTTTAAATTGTTTTAGCACATGTGAGTGGCGTAGAGATTTCAATTAGTGTGTTATATAAATATGTATGTATTTTGGTATAATTATATACCGCCCCCACAGAATTTAGAACTAAGACAGGTAGGCAGGAGATTTTATTTACTTTTGTCAACTTATACTTATACTAGCTGCGTACTGGGGCTTCGCTCTCATGCGAAAATGTTCCCAATGTTATTCCAGTTGGTTTCGAGTTCGGATTTGTAGATTTTGCATAATTGAGTAATATCTTCACATCAAGGTTAACAACGGAGTCTATTTCCTCACCTTTGGTGAGGTAAGACTTAATGAATCGATATATTCGTGAAAATATATCGATTCATTAAGTCTTACCTCACTTTATACCGTATATATGAAAAAATCTACTCATAACCGATAATGTGATAACGAAAGGTAGTTTGCAAGCAGCCTAAAATATCTGTAAAATTCGAGTAACAAGAAAGCGATCTTGTACAGCAGAACATTCACTATTTGCAGAAGATACTGTTAAAATTTCCACCGATTCGTTTGTGCGCACTGTACCCAATTTTATGGGTAACTGTTTCACAAATTGAACGAAAAAACGGAAAAATAAAATGGCGGAACTGAATCGGAATGGGGTGGGTGACCCCTTCGCTTGCACTTTATAATCTTCTCAGGATCAACTCGGAGGAGTATATAATTGTTTTTGTTCTTGTTTCTCAAACGAGATGTGAATTATTTTTCTTCATTTCGTACTTTTTCCAAGCTTTTATTTCTTTTTAACTGTCCGGATGTTTGTTTGTCTGTAGCTAATTTTCACCTCTCCTTTCATTCTAATAGGACAGTGTTAAAATTTTCCATGTCGCTTCAGTTTTTATGATATTTAGTGCATTATTAGATGATAATTAAATTACCTCCTCAACGATTTATGACAGGTTCTTTTTATCACGCGTTGAGTGCAACAAGATCTCTCTCATGACAATAAAAACTTGTGGATAAATGATATTGTTCCAAAACATCTTGTTCTAAGATAGTTTGCAACAATGATAAACATATATTCATGAGCAATGATCCAACTTAATGAATATTTAATAAAACACATTAGTTTTCAGTTTTAATTAAGTACGTTGTTACTTGAAATGTCTATTAGTGAGTTTATCGCGAACAGACGCGGCTTAGGAGTTATTTTTATAATATGTTAGGATAAGTGAAATTTTAAGTATGCTATTAATTGTCACTAGGCGCGGTAGGTACTTGTAAAAGTCATGCCAGACAACTTTAGGCGACTTAAGCAATTAACACACTTGAAAAGAATGTAAGTACTTTAGTAAGTATATTGAAAAACCTGTACGATTTAAAATAAATTCTACTAATCTGGAATATTCCTATCCAGAGATTCGGGAAATTGCACACTTCATTGCTTTTGTATACGGATCCGTGTGTCAGTACCTACATTATTTGTATAGGAAATGGATGTTGTTTGTATTTCTTAAACATTTGATCCCTGAATTGTAGTCTTATCTATATTTTATTATCTATGTAGGTATTATTGAGTAATATCGTATGTCAAAAAAATTGTGTCGATATTATTATATAGATCAAAACCTGCTGTGGCTTGGGTTAAAGTTTGAGTTACAGATAGTATCTTTATTAAAAGTTAAAAATTGAATTCTCGTAAATCATATAAATACTGAGCATAAATTGTATATAATTGTTCAGTAAATAAATAAAAAAATATCATTTGACACATAAATGACAACTATAGATGGTTGACTAATTCAACAAGTCAAAAGACAAGTTAGTAAATGCGAACTATATTGTGTGTACATGCCTTAATTTGAGTGTTAACTGCTATGAAGTTGTCTGTTCTTGGTCTTAGTCAGTCACGTATTGTCAACCAACTTGTAACAGTAAGGTACAACTTCGAGTTGGCTAGGTACCTACCTAGTTAGAAGTAGTTTTAGTAACTAAATTTATGTTGTAAATTAGCCTACTTATCCCATAAGTTTAGGACGCTCACATCGCTTAATATATACCACTAGCAGAAATGGGGTGTGTGGGAGGCACATTAATTATTATTCAAATTTATTTCCAAAAAGGAAGAACGAAACCTTAAATAGAACGAACGGTGCGGCCAAAATTTTTTTTTTAATAAATTAGTTTTACTCTTATAACTGACTCACACGAAATACTAAACCTACCTATTCTACAATTCTCTAAACCTTTTCTATACTTATAAACAACTAGATGTTGCCCGGGGCTTCCCTCCCAAGGGAATTTTGAGATAAAATATAGCCTATGTACCTTTCTAATGGTGACAGAATTTTAGAAATCGGTTCGGTAGTTTCGGAGATTACACGCCTCAAACATACAAACTCACAAACGCTTACCTCTTTATAATAATAGCTAAAGATTGTTTGACTGACGCATTTGCATCCATTCGTAGGTTACCTACGTTGAATACTCTTTGGAACTGATGAAAAGTAACACTATATGTACCTATTTTACAATACCTTTGAATGTCCTCGAAATAGCGCTGGAATTTTTACAGCTGTGTATTAAATTAATTGTTATTATTATTAAGCAGGCAAACAGGCACAGGCGGTAATTGGTGGTGTACAACAACACACATATCCTCATTTACATTAAATTTATAATATTACTAAGTTGGAAGTAAAAGTAGGAAACTAGGAAGATGGTAAAACAATTTCAGTTTTAGTGTACTTATCTGTATATTTCTTCCAAGTGCCTTGAGACGTTTTGTTTTTGTGACTGTCACGGGCAATTGATAACAAAATGATAGACAACATCCAGATATGCAGATCTAAATGTCCGGCATTATGAATATATATATGAACCTTTTATTTATGACGCATAATAGCTTTTCTTTGTTTTTATAATCTTTTAAAAGGTAATTTTCAAAGGTCTAAGGTAGGTTCTAGGTAATAAGTATTGTGTTTTACAGTTTCATTTTCTTTAAACCTTCATAGTCCTACTGCACATAGACATACGTACCCGTACACGTATGGAATTAAAAATGAATGGTCATTTGATTCTGAAAAGGGTACACACTTAGTATATTTTAACAAAAATTGCCTATCAACCATTGTCCTAGCGTGCAAATATAAATAACATAATTAAGTACTTAGTCAATCAATTCTTGAGATTGTGTAGAAGTCAGGCTATCAAACGGTTCTTTAATAATAATATATATTATGTGGGAAAATTGTTACTTATATAAATGCTATACTATTTTTAAACATGCGCATCTTGCGAATACACGGACGAATTCCATTCAAAAGAGCGGTCAGTAAGTAGGTACAAAAGTATGATGTAACTTTATATATATATATTTATTTCGAATGTAATAGGTTAACATTATAAAGCCAACGCATATAAATACTAGAATTTAAGAACAACTGCACTTGAAAGGAAATATCGAGTATTCCGTTTCCTCTGATAAAAAAACAAAGAGAAATATGTACGTAAGATATATAAATGTGTATGTACTATTATATTGATATCATAAGAAAAGTAAGCAACATGAATTAATAAATGTAAACTAAAGTAAAAACTAATAAAACAATTTACAATCAATAAAAAACACCAGACCAGTAAGTACTTAATTGCAGAAGCTAGGCTTGACGAGTTGACATAATCGCCGACGCGAATGCGTGAACATTGCGTATAGTTACATAAGTTGCGTAGTTACAGTAGACAATTAAAAACCAAGCCAAACCAAACGTTCGACATTGAATTCATACACCAAAAATATCATCAAAACAATTAAGAAAATTATACAAGTAAATTGTAGTTAAATATTTTCCTATAATTTTTTAAATGTTACTTCTGGAAATAAGATGGAATGTTCGAAGAATATTTTACCTTAGAAATAATGTAGACCTTGATGAATAATATCACATGAAATGAATGATATCGATTGTTACGTCACGGTACAATCTTGTGATGTTGACACAGGATACCGAATAATCTTGACATATCAATTTGGGTAAAAGTTTTTCTTGATATAATTCGTTAGATGCACACTAAAACTATATGGCTACCTAACTTCTGAGTATCGTGGGAAACTATTAAGTAACATAAGTACATATTTATCGTATTTACTGAGGTATAAAATTTGAGGTTTGTACTTATAACTGGTTTATGTGGGTAAACATAACGAAACGCAGATACCTAACTCTAACGCAGATTTGATTTGACACTGTGCTTCGATTCCAAAGAAACTGTGGCCATGTGTCATCCTATACAAAAATTTCAACATATCCTGTTATTTGAATTAAGACAATAACTATATTACCTTTTCAAAATTGGTTGCAATTGAATTGAATGGAATAAAAATAATAGTTATCGGTTTCATTCGTGCGTGCAAAATGTAAACCGCATCGTTTTAAATTGAGTGAAAATTTAGGAAAATATGTTTGAATATGGTTTAGGTTACAATAAGTAATA
This sequence comes from Plodia interpunctella, assembly GCF_027563975.2. Lineage (NCBI taxonomy): Eukaryota > Metazoa > Arthropoda > Insecta > Lepidoptera > Pyralidae > Plodia > Plodia interpunctella. The sequence goes on from NC_071303.1 coordinate 7,463,544, forward strand.
TAGCTAGTTTGATAATTTGATTAATAAAATAATATCTCATACCTATAACTTACTAGCGGCTCATTCCCGATTCCTCAGGAATCAACTATATATTGGTAAACCGCATGAAAATCCGTGTAGAAGTTTTGAGTTTATCGCGAACACACAGACGCAGCAGAGGACTATGTTTTATAATATGAAGGAAAGTACCTATACATCTAAACTAAGGGGGGGACATAATACCTACTTAAATATTTCATACAATACGGGTAAAGTCTATAAAAAAGGTCTTTATGTCACTTTCACATGTGAAACAGTCTCTGAAGCTGAAATCAATTCTGACAGAAACCTCAATACATTAAGGCGATCAAGGTGCTTTCTTTGCTGTTCAGCGAGAAAATGCTACCAGTATTCTGAATGGGCAATAATATGTATCTACTAAGGTTAAGGAATAAAGGTTTTAGAAGGCTGTCTGGCAGTTTGGAGAATCGGTAACAGGCGTTACTGCGATTCTGAATTCTGAAGTAAGGAGAAATTATCATTTTTCTACTTTATTCTATTTCATTGCTCTACCCACGTGCATAATTCATCTTAAAAGATGCGCCTGCACACGCAATCATGTGTCACGCCAGTAGGCCATGCAAGCCATGTTATTTTACGTCAATTTTCACAATCATACAATTGATGAAACTGGAGTTTGATTATGGCGATTTTTAGATTGTCGTCCATTTGAATAGTCTATTTTAACCCCCGACACAAAAAGAGAGTGTTATACTAGTTAGTGTATCTGTCTGTGTACGTAGCACCGTAGCTCATTAACGGATGAACCGATTTAGGTGCGTTTTTTTATTTGATAGTATATTTTATGCGGTGGTTCTTAGATATGTTTGACCAAAATCTGTTCAGTCGTTCAAAAGTTGTAGCGAAATGATGAATATTGAATGTCGGGGGTTTTTTAATTTATCTAACAAATAAACTTGTAATGTAGGTCGAACAGGCTATTTATAAATGAGTAACAGTCACACTTTTTACTTATGGTTCTTAATCTTGAAGTAACGTATCTTGAAGGTCATATCCTGTATTAAAGCAAAAAATCGCAGTAACTAAACCTCAGCTTAACTCCGTTCAGTAGACGATAAGCGAGATGATCTCCCGTTCAGCTCTCAATATCAAAAGCGTTATCTCAAAGTTTCGAGATAGGATGTCGATAAAATTGAAGACTTTACGATCGCACACACTACTTCTGTTTCGGATCGCGTAGTTGCACTACGATACTGCAGCCGAAATGTTCAGTAAGTTACCTTTTTTATTAATTCTAATCTCCCATATAGTTTTCATCAACCACCACATGCTTGCTTGAAGGAAAACTTAGTGAAGAAACCGTCGCTCTAGTTGATATCTATCAACTATGTGTGATGGAGAAGGCCGCTCCACTAAGAAAGCGGTTGTGTGTGTTTCACTCCACGTTACGACCTCGACTTTCAACCGGGAATTCGACTAAAGAAGGAAGTAGGACTCTCATCTAAGCGCTTTTTTCCACAGCCAACACACAGGATTATACTATTAAGTATATAATAGGTACTTATGGATTAAACATATTGCAATATTTGTACCTATAAGTATTGCCTGATAGGTTAGGTAGGATAGGATGGTGTTTATTATTAATTCCATAAACAAATCGACATTGATCATTTGGTAGTGGTACATATCGATGTATTATTCTATTTAATACATCTATAAAATCTAATATATATAACTATTTAATACATCTATGTTAGTACGCTTTATTTTCTTTTGATTCTTTGTTCTAAGAATAAATTTAGTCTACCTATTTGGGAAAGTAAAGTTACTTTTAGTATTTTAATTTTCACGATGGATTTTACATGGAATTAGTAGGTACTCCCTGTACGTAGTACCTACCTATTAATTCCATGGGATTGATCACACATTCTGAGGAATCATGACTATTGCGCATAATATAAATTTGAAAACAATCTCGACATGCATAAACACCAAGCAAGTATTTTATACGATAAGATCAATATCATTGTCAGATGACAAATTTTATCTCATTGTATTTTGCAAGATGTCAGTGTATAATATACTAACTAGATTATTTATCAGTCTTTATCCTTGGACATGCATTTATCTCAATAAAATAGTATGTGTCTTAATTAAACTGAAGCTACCACGAAGCTGCCCACAATTACGTAGGATGTAGGATCCGTGCAGTGTTTATTAATGATTAAGTTATCATGAGTATCGTTTGAATCCCTAAAAACAATTGTTTCGTTAAAAAACTTCTAATATAGGAAAGATGAAAAAACGTGTAGGGGAGGTACCCTAAAAGATTGTTTTTTTTCAAGATTTTATTTGACGTATACACATTATCACGCCGACTAAGTGTAGTCGGCACGGACGGACAGACAAAGAGACATGTCACACATGCTTTTTAACTAATTTTTAAAATATTTAATTAGATGAAAATATCAAAGACGCGGGTTCGATTCCCGCCTAAGATATTTGATGATAATAAATATTTTCAAAATTCCATCATTATTTCCAGCTCCAAGGCTCTTGTGCCTAGCAGCGGCGCTGACTGCTGTCTCAGCCTTCTCAGTGACATTGAGACAGAACCCTGAGACTCTGTGTCGAGGGCAGGAGAATTTCCTGAGGATCGCCCACATTGACAGCTGCACTCACTACTACCAATGCTATGCTGGCCGCGCTTACCTCATGCAGTGTCCTGATGACGCCTGGTTCAATGAGGACGAACAGGTCTCTCTTCTCTTTCATAATAACCGATGTTAGCGGTACTTAATTTTAAGTACCTAAATTGATAGAAATAAGTGATGTACTTATACAATCCTAAATTAAGGGCATTATTTTTTCTGGTTTCAGGTTTGCGACAGATCTACACCACCAGATGGCTGCGCTCTAGTAGATCCGGAACCAGAACCCGAACCTGAGCCAGAGCCAGAGCCAGAGCCAGAGCCAGAGCCAGAGCCAGAGCCAGAGCCAGAGCCAGAGCCAGAGCCAGAGCCAGAGCCAGAGCCAGAGCCAGAGCCAGAGCCAGAGCCAGAGCCAGAGCCAGAGCCAGAGCCAGAGCCAGAGCCAGAGCCACTGCCAGAAGAAGACCTTGATTCAGAAAGTGCGCAAATTCCAGACGACGATGACGATGAGGAAGCGCAATCTGAACAAGACGAACAACCAGAGAATGATGATGCTGAGGACGATCAAAATGATGAAAACGACGAAGTTGAAAACGATGATGAACAAGATTTTGTAGTAAAATTATTAAAAAGACGTGTTAGGCAAGAAGAAGTCGATGGTGAGAATGATGAAAATGAGAGTGAAGAAACAAGAAGAATGAGACAGGAAGAGACTGAAGAAGATGAAATAAATGAGGAGGTTGAAGTTGATGGAGAAGAATTAAAAAAGAAACAAGTAGAGGTTGAAAATGATGAGGAGGATAATGAAGAGGGAGAATTAACAAGGCAAGAAGAGGTTGAGAATGATGAGGAAAATGAGGAAGAATTAAGAAAGAGACAAGAGGAAGGCAGCGACGAAGACGATGAAGACGAAGATCAACAAGAAAGGAGTCAGGAAGAAACAGACGATAATGAAAATGATGAAGAAGACTTAGATGAAATCAAACGACGTTTTTCCAACTCCTACATGAGGCTTCTGCGGGCGACAGCTTAACTGACGCATTCGAAAGCATTCTAATGGAATGCTTCCTTGACATGCTGTAGTTATAGTATAGTCTAGATTTAAGTAGATATTTAGCGTAAGTATTAAGATCACTTTGTGCAATTTTGTAAATAGACGAGAGAAAGAGAGTATTAAATTATTTTTTAACGAGAGACTACTTTTTTGGTATTTTACTCATATTTACGTAATCAATTGGCTATTTGACTGCGTAAAAAAATACATTTAAGTATTTAAATAAGCATACACAATTTTAACGTCACATTAATTGATCAGTTTTATCAATTACGTAATCACTTCTTTTTGTTCTCAAAAAAGGATATTAGGAATGCATCGACTCCAAAGATTGTGATAGCACATTACTGTCACACAAGCTCGATATATTTTTTATTTTTGACATTAGAAAAAAGTATGTGATTTGACTAGTTGGAAAGTAGCCAATCAAGGACAACGTATAGGCTAAACTATTCAGCATAACAAGTTAAAACGTTTTAGGTTCGAGAATGTAGGAGAGCACTAATTATATTATTTGGAAGATCTTTTACTAACTGGCTTATGAAAATACATCTATCCAAAAGTAGATAAGGGAGAAAACAAAATAAAATAGTTATTATAAATCAATTTTAGCAATTTATTACATTATTATACAAAATAAATCTCAAATACAATAATAATTATAGAATAGAGTATAAGTAATGTAACACAACCAAAGCAAAACATTAAACATTGGATTTGAGAAATACGTTTATGTCACGCCAGGCACGTGCTGTTTCGTAAATGCATCTTAGGACAATAGTTAAATCATGATTTAGTTACATACTTGACTTTATTTTCCATCTAAATCGGCAGTTACCTGCTTACAATACTGGCAATTTTAAAAGTCAGTTACGAGCAATAACGCTAGTTATAAAAAATAAACATCTAAAATTGTACACGTTACAGCGTCAAGCGGCCGCGATCGAACATTTTAGGAATTTGAATTCAGGCAAGATTTAAAATGTACTACTCCAAAATGAACAGTGATTTAAATTCATCAAAACCGCAATTGTTGGTAGAAAGTTCGGAATTCAAATTCAGAAAATGTGCGACATTTACCGCTCCAAATTAAAGTACACATTATTGAGCTTGGTAGACGAGTGCTGTGTCGCTAATTTCTATAGCACCAATTTATAGACCGCGGCGGACTCTTTAGCAGTTTTTAGATTATTATGACGTCATGCGCCATCTAAGCAATGTTGACATGCACCAAAATTTCCAGTAATAATGAACTTGCCGTTCTTATAAGTACCAAGCCACAACCGATTAAATAAATCGACGATTTTTAATAGTATTATTAATATTTGTATAACTTCCTGCGGTATTTAGTGCGGCGACACATAGCGATAGTCTATACCAAAGTTTAATCAGTCAAAAAATGCCCCGCGCACTTTTAGTAACAAAATGTCAAATCAATAAATTGTCAGTACAAATACGTTTAGTCCTCTACGAAGCGAAGCCAAAACCGATGAGTATACAGTAAGATATATATATCAAAAATGGTCCACCTAACGCACAGTATAAAAGACAGCAATGAGTAGATATGTGATGTATTAAAATATAGTAAGTCTTTGAAGTTTTGAATCGTACACAAAATTGTAAGTACACGGTAATATCCAGCATAAATTTTGAGCAATAATTCTAAAAGCAACAAATTTAAATATTAATTTTCATTTTCCGTTACAAAACGAAATAATATTTAAAAATTATTGCGTTTTCGAACGCATTCGATTCAACACTTACACCAGAAATTAATAGATGGTACTCTAAACGCGTATATAAATTTGTGTACAATTCCAATCTTCAGTGATCTCTAGCCTACCCTAAAGCGTATAATAGTATAATCGAAGTATGTGTTTGTATATGTAGCGGTATATAACAGTTAACGTACTTTTGACCAGATGCATTGCCCTACAAAACATATCCGTTCTGTGTGATGCGCCGAACACGTTATACGTTAGAAACAGTAGCTCGGCACACCAATCGACATTACAACATAATAAAATCGAAAAATATCACCACATTATCATTGCAATTTTGTCATATCCATGCTGGCTAACTTCACTATACATATAAAAAAAAATCTAAAATTACTACAAATTAAATCAATTTAGGAAATAGACGAACGACATTTAAAAATAAATAGGTAAAACAACTATTTACAAACGCTACAAAAGTCGGCCATGCAAAGATCGACAATAATAATACAATTCCATACAAATCCGTATTATCAAACTACATTACTTAACGGCGGTTACAAGAAAATATCACGAGAGCGAATACATAGTTACGTTCCGTTAGTACAAAACTGTTTCACTATTGAATTTAAAGCGTGCTTTTAATATTAACATCAAATCCTTCAACATTTCTCGGTAAAAAAGTACGAAATCGATGCGGTTGTACAAAATCTATTCCATACTGGAGTTTTTAATCGAAGCAACTTGACTGTCGTCACAAATCTGAAAATTGATAATTATGTTCAGCTACATTATGAATGAATACATTAAGTGAAAAATATGACGCAAAAACATCTACAAATTAACATCACAAAAACAAAGATACCAAGTTTATTGTATAGAATAAATAAATTTTCAAACGAAGAGGCGTCAAATAACATAGATTAAAAACTCGCAGATAGATCGGCTAAGGTGTCATTCACCCCTGCGCAAAGCGGAGGCCGCGCGGTCAAAACAGACCGACGTCTTTTTTCAAGTTGGTCTGTTTCCACGCGGGCAACACTGAGAATTCTTCTTTGGTCATACCGAATGCCTCCTAGAATTAAACAAAAATTACATAATTATTAAGGCCAATGCAATGAAAAATCTCGGTCTGGAGCGCTATTTTTGATTTTGTGACATAGGTACCGAAGAAAACGAACAGACAGCTCCGTTGTCCTCTGTTGCGAAGACGGAGCGCGTTGCCGCTCCTTTGTTTGAGACAGGTTTTGAATTTGACGTATGTCGAGATTACATACAATTCCTACGTTGATCCGTCGATAGACGATAACGCAATTGTGGTCGACTGAACGCAATACAGCAATAGGCAAATGAGCATTATCGCATTTCGTATGAAAAATAATTAGACTGACGCGTTTTGGATGTGTCACAATTTCAAAAATAACGCTCCATTATACTTCAAATATATAATCATTATATATATTCCATTCTTATATGCGAACGAGGTCTAAAGTTATTTAACAATGATAATATTTTTCAAAATTAATTGTTATGAAAATAGCCCAAAGGTTTAGATACCATCACCTTAATTATAATATACATAAGTTTTCATTTTAATTTAGCTAATAATAAAAGAACGACAAAAATGTTACGATGGCGCCAGTGTGCGCGTATGAGACCCCCAAATCCAAACAAATAAAACCATAACCCGGCTAAATCAAAATGCTGTACATACCAGAAAATCAGGAGAAGACAGGTGCCTCTCCAAATGGTGTGGATCAACATGGTCAGGTAAAGGCCTCCTCTGTAAGGCGGCTAAAGGCAGAACCGCATCACAACTGGTCAGCCGCGACAGTTCGCACGCCCCGGACAGAATTTCGCCCGCCTTATACCCGTGCTGTAAAGTTTATACAGTGCTGTAAGCGTGCGTCTTGTACAGTGATTTAGCAGTGCTTTTTATATACAATATTTAGTTTAACTATGATTTTACAACCGCCCGCCAGCCTGACGTCAAAACCCTCCTTAGGAATGTTTCGTTGACTACCTGGTGACAAGGCAAAAGAAGTAGGAGAGCTCTGACAGAGAAAACAATCGGAAAAAAGGTAAGGGTAAGTTTTATAATTAGCTGCGCCCCGGAGTTTCGCTCCTGTGGGAATTTCGGGATTATTCCAGGTAATATTCTACCCGTGTACCAAATTTCATAACAATCGATCCAGTAGATGTTGCGTGAAAGTAACACACTTTCGCATTTATAATATTAGCAGGATTATTTTAGTTTTTGATTAAATATATTTTTTCTATTTGCAATACATAACTGATTTTATTTAAAGAAAAGAAGCAGTGGTGGTGTAATGGTTAAGACGCCCGCCCGTGGATCGAAAGGTCCCAGGTTCGAATCCTACTCGTGCTACATGAGTTTGTATTGTTTCCGGTGTAGGAAAACATCGTGAGGAAACTTGCTGCACACTGGTGTTGATTCTTATTAACTTGTGTGTGAAATGGAGAAGGCAAAGGCAAACCACTCCATGAATAATGCCAAGAAAGTTTTTGTGTGTGTTTCATTCCACTTAATAACCACGACCCTCAGGAATTAGGAATACGACTATGAAAGAAAAGTGATAAGATAGCTTTATAAAAAAATAAACATTGTTTTCTATCGCATATAGTTTTCAGTTATTCGATCAATTTATAAAAGTACCTACGTGTTTAATTTTAATAAAAGGAGAAGATCATTGTGTGTCATTTGTTTTATACTTCCACCACACCACAACCATTAAGCGCCCATAATAATATACATTTCTTATGAAAAGGAAATTTAAAACATAAGATATGGCGAATTCGCCAAAGTACTGCGAACTATTCGTGGATAGTGTTGAGCTGGCATAAATTACTATACAAATTATTTTACGTTTTTTTTTTTAAAGTCTCGTGACAGATGTAAAATAGTATGAAAATAATACACCTGTCTCTGTCGCTCCCATTTCGAACGTATCGGTTCGTCCCGTTGTAATAGGACTCAAGATACATTCAACAAAGTATAGTGTAGAGGTAGTTACCGCGATGTTGGCCTCCGCGGCTTCGTCGTGCTCCGCCCAGGTGTCGAAGAGTGCGGTGAAGGCGTCCGGCTCGAGCCCGGCCGCGACGCTGCGCACGTCCGCGCGGCGCCGCGTCGCGTACGCGTGCGCCGCGCGCAGCGCGCACAGCCGCAGCGTCTGCCAGCGGCCCGCGAACGCGCCCACTCCTGAGGGACGATATTAAGCATAACATTTACGGCCCACACTAAGCGCTATGCTTGTTTCACTGGTCTATATTTGTGATAACATGTAATATTTGCCTGCAATGGGAATCGAACCCAGGACAGACAGTCCATAAAACGAAAAAGACCGACTTCAAGAAAATTGGGAATAGGTTTCATAAAAGAAGACTGGGAATCGAGCCCAAGATGGACGCAGTAACCACTACACCTAGGAGGCCGGCGTAAATAGTAAATTACACGATAATTATTATTACTGAGCAAATCTGATAACTTCCATACCGGTGTTCCTCTCCGCGGGTTCCAGTTCCCCGTCCTCCCCGCGCGGCCACCAGCCCTGCCACAGCCACACCGCCTGTCCATCGTCCACGAGGAACAGAGCTGAAATACATTGTTTCATTTCAAAATCACACCTTTATTGAACTTTCCAATGAATATTTGATGGAAATTGCTCAGAATTGACACAATGACACATAAAATGAAGGTCTACATAGCTAGGGTTGAAGAGAGAGGTGTTCTTTATCTCAAATTCAACATTTAGAATTCGATGACAATATGAAATCGACAGAATATTCTTTAAGTATAAGGAGAATCTAATTCAAGTTTAAAGCAAGATACACTATGGAATATTTGACGCGCAACATATCGTTCTTTTCTTTTCATTACAATTTACATGAGTGAAATAGACTATCTGCTATTTCACTTGAGTCTATAGTAATGCGTGAGATAGTGATATGTTGCGTGTCAAACGTTGCCTAGTGTATGTGAACAAATAGGGTAATATCTCTTTACACAAAGTAAATTACAAATGAACTCATCAAGTAATAAAATAAGAAACTATAAAGTTACTGAACGTACCTGGCTGCGAAGCGGAATACAGTTCTTTCTGGTCGAACGGGAACGGCGTCACCAAGTGTTCGTGTCGGAGCGGTGACAGCACCTCGTTGGCTTCAAACTGTCCGCCCAAATCCGTGAAATGGAACAGCCGCGGCGTGCCCTCCCCCCCACATTCCCGCCCCCCACTCAGCACAGAGTTATAGTGCTGCTTATTCGCGACCCCCAAAGCATCCAAAACTTCCTTTGGCTCTTCCCCTTCTTTCACTTCAGTTATCTTCACATCACTAACGTTGCCCCCGAACAAATATCCAGAATTTCTTGCGATCAATTTATTAGCCAGTTCTATCGCTATGTTCTTTGTGTGTTTCAAGCTCCTGGCTCCGTGCCAGATGTACAAGCAACCCTTTTCAGTGTCAACTAGAAGTAGTGAGCCACGGCTGCGTAACTGCCGAACTGAACATGGCACTTGGAGTAAATATGCTTCATTGGATAGGTTCCCGCGCGTTACGAACAATCTGAATCGACTTTTGTCCGTGTCTTTCTTTCCTTGATGGATAATCAAATTCCCTTGGAAGAGGTTAAGGAATGCTGGAGGCTCGTTGCCTTGAGCGACTCTTAATTGAGGACCTTTTTCTCTGTCTAATTCTACAGTTAACAATGCAGCAGCTCCTTTTTCATTAGAAGAGGCGTCGCGGCCTTGCCAACAGAAATACGCGCAACGATCGCGCCCAGTTATATTATGTTTCGAGGGCTTCCCGTTCAATTCCCGACCCGTAACAGTAATTTGATATTCCCACCTTATAATATAACTATCCCCAGAGAAAAACTCCCCGATTTCAGAGTCATTCTCAACTTTCTGGTAGTCGTATTCTTGAATGACCCATTTGCAAACAGATTTCGTTTTGATATCGTAATGTCTCATTTCGTCTTTGTCGTAGTAATGCGTGCCGCGGCCGATGTGGGACCCTTCTAAAATGAGATCCGGGTCCTGATATTCATTCGACCACATTTCCTCCGCGTCACAGGGGGTTATTTCGACACTGTTCGTTTTGTTCTCTTGCGGTTTTATTTTTATCACTCGCGTGTAATCGGGCCAGTCTAAGAACTTTTCTTTGAACAGTATGGTTTCCATGTGTTGTGTTACTTTGGATAGGATAGCCCATTCCGGTCTCGTTTTCGATGATTTATTTGGTGAAGTGACTTCTTCTCTTGCACCTTGATAGATTGATGCGTTTAGTGGGTTAATATGGCATTCTTCGTAATTGTAGCCTTCATCGAAGAGTTCTTGTGCGAGTTGAGCGGCTCGGCGGCGACTTTCAAGCGGGACATTTTTCCCGTACCAAATATACATCTCTGATCCAAAATCGAAGACTATAGTTTTCGATTGGTTGAGCATTGCAATCTTTGGCATCTGTCCCCAATATTCTTTTATAGGTACTAATTCATCGTCCATTACTTCATAGCACATGTTAGTTTGTATTATACAGGATTCGTATATTTCGTCTTCGTCTGCGTTTCCTGTTTCTATTGGTTTATAGTCCTCGATGCCTTCGGTAAGGCCGAGAAGGGACCAAAATTGGTTCCAGTGTTTGTTGGAATAGTTCTTGGCGTGTTCGTCGATTTTTATCACGCCCGTTGCGTTTTTGCAACCGAGATCTTTTGTGTTTTGTATGTGATTCACGATATCTGTGCTTCGATTCCTGAAATGGTAAGTAATTTATTTATTAAACAATATTATCGACTTATGTAGAAATTAAATAATTTCTATCGGAATTTGCGACCTAGCTGTATCCCGTGCTATGAAAATTTCAAGTTCGTCTGAAATGGTCTGTGTGGGAGTGACCCTACTCTAGGGCGAAAAAACGTTTATATTATTCTAGCGCCAAGCCCCTGCTTCGCTCGGATAAATCCATAATAAAAAACTAGCCCATGTTACTACTAAAGGTTTCGTCTATCTCTGTGCCAAATTTTTTTAAAAAAAACGGCCCAGTAGTTTTAGAGTTTATTCATTACAAACCAAAGTACAATTTTTCGACCTTTATAATATTAGTATGGATTATGGATAATGGATAAGCAAAGGGTATGTAAGAATGATGTTACCTCTCAATGACGTTAGCGTAGAAGCCCATATACAGGAACAGCTGGTCGGGGGTGATGAGGATGAAGCAGTCGCCGCGGTTCACGCTCGTGTGGATGGGTTCCACCAATCGCGTCTGTGGGAAACATTTTTAGATAGATAAAGCGTTTATTTGATGCTATAAAAACATACAAATAAATTAAATAGACAAAACAAAAAAAAAGATAAGCAAGTCGTTCTGTCTCTCAGACTGTTTCGTTTTAACGGCTCAACCGCTGGACTGTATATTGTCTCAAAAAAATATTTTCCTGGTAATCCGTATAATAGTTTTATACTGTGGAGATAAATATAGATGATTTTGATTTGATTTTTGATATGATCTCTATAATGATACCTGCACTCTCCGCCGCCCTTTGACTTGCAGCAGCATGAGGGGCTTGGTCCCGTGCGCAGGCGCACTGGTCGCTGCAGCGCTTCTCAGCGCGACATTGGAGAAATCCTCTTTGGTCGCCAGCGCTGCCAGCGCTTCAGCTGCCAGGCCGCAGTTTGCTGTCACTGAAATATGATTTAAATGTTAGGTACTATTCAGAAAATAATACAATTCAGAAAATAATAGAATAATGTTATATTTTAATAACTTACACAGTTTAATTCTATTATTCATAAAAAAAAGTATATTTTCAGCTTTAGTAATATTTGGTTATCGCACTTTACAAAATTTGGCATGACAGAACGAGACAAAATATATATAAAGCATGTTTCGCCTCGATCTCCCTCTTTGTCTCAGAGTGTTTTCCCGGTTACCACCACAGCCGTTGAGCGTCGGAGCCCACGGTTCGCTTTCCTACTTTAACGTCTCCACTTCGCGCGGTCGTCGGCATCCCTAGTTGTTTTGCATCGTTCTGTCTCGCTCAAAGCGTGGTTTAACTTTTTTACGAACAACAAGGATAAAAATAAACGATGTGACAAAAATAATTTACCCTTTTCCTTGAGCATCTGGTCCCGTATGCCGGAAGGCTGCGTGAGGTACTCCTGGCGGAGGTCGGTGCGCGCCGCCAGCGCGCGCAGCGGGTTGCGGGAGCCCGCCTGCCGCCGCTCGCGCTTGGCCCGTCGGGCCCACTCGCTCGCTAGCCTGGAATATAATAGCTTTTCACCTCTCACGCTCGTAAACTTTAACATTATGACGGTAAAATCTCCGTCTATGAAATAATATTTTTTTCTCAACATCATTGAATAAAATGTCATTGCTGCGCCCCGGGGCTTCGTTCCCGTGAGAATTTTATTAATAGCGAAATCTAAAAAATGCTAAAGGGGAATTATAGCCCCCTAAGTCATATATGTGATCCTCAGGCATGTTATATAGAATTACAACAAGAGTAAGAGAGATAATGCTACTTACAGCTGCCGTGAGCCGCTATCAATAGCGTCCAGGTCAACGTCTCCAGCATCAGCCGTTTTGTCCAACTGCTGTAAGGGCGCGAAGAATGCGTGGAAAGTTTCGTCGTCGGCCCGGGGCACACTCACGGGGCAACCGCCGTTCTCTGCGCCCGGGGACGCTTCCTCTTCTGGAGACGAAAATTGTGAAGTTGCACTTTTTTATACTACTAGAACAGGATCACTCGTACGAAACGACTAAAGATAACATAGCCTAGGCAGCCGATAGGCAACAATACCATATCCAAGGAGGCGTCGACGTCAGGCAAGTGGCCGGTCGTAATATCCCAGCCGCATCTTAAAAATTGCTTCCATGCAGACGCACAGCAATGCTGTTTTGCATTCTGAATGCAGACAATTTTAGTAAAGACAAACAAGTAAAGAAAATAATTTAATTGCATTGAAAAACATTCAGTACGCCTCAATTTAATTTAAAATATAATAAATAATATATTTTTTTGGTAAAGTTACATTACAGTAAAGTTACTTTACTCTCGTGATCATTTCCATAAAACGTTACTTACTCTCATCGACCCTGCTGATGCTCTCGCTGACAGAATGGCTCCTCTTGAAGGATTCTCTGTCTATTCTTGGAGAGTCTTTCGGCTTCGCTTCAGCGGCCGCGCTGACGACAGCACACGACGCCGAGCGAAGCGGCCCCGAGGCGAAACCGTTGGTAGGGGACGATGGTTGTTTGCGAGATCTGAAAAGGTAGTAGTGGTCCTTGAATCAAGATAGGCAATACTTTTTATTTCAACAAAGAAAAGTAAATTATATTAATATATGAATAAATAAATTCGCTTAATAATATAATTTTAGGAATTAAGATTTAATGTAATTAATTGGTTTGCCAATTTTTTATAATTTAACCTTTTATCAATGTGTAACTGTTGGCCATAAGTGTTCTCTATAAACCAGGGACCGGACCGCTATCCCTTTCACGGGTTTGGAATGGGTTTGCTTTCGAAAGCCGTTCGGTGCTGTAACCCGTTCAATTTGCTTTGGTAAGCACTATATCAACGACTACAAAACCCTTTCTTTGAGGTAAGTCATACGAAGGGATTACCCGTTCAGATAGCAGGCTAATTTATGCTTTAAGCTCAGGCCATATGGTCTTAATTTGAATATATTGGAATGCACAATAAATACCTACTAAGCGCGTGCGGTACAGCGGTGCGTTATTATTTACACGATTCAATGTGTCGTTTCGTGTCTTTTAGGCTCTTCACACACGGAGCTATGTAAATTTGCACAGGAGCTGGGTGTGATGAAAACTACAACCCTCTCCCCCCGCACGCATTTAAAGGGAAAGCCAAACAGGGTAAGCGCTATAACGAACGGGTTACCCCATCGAAAGAGTTAGCCATATCATATGGGAAATCCTTTGAAAGGGTTAGCCTCACCATATGGGATAGTCATTGGATTGGGTTAGCCATTGAATAGGTTACACAAGAATATGGGAAAGCTTTTCAAAGGATTAAGCAAACGAACGGCTTGTCCGGTCAATGCTATAAACTATTTATTTATTAGATGCTGGAAGTATGTTATTACCTGAATTTGTTCGGAGGTGGCACACCGGGTGACGCGACGGCGGACGCGGGCGGCGTGACGACGGGCGGCGGCGTAAGCGGTGGCGTCGTCGTCACTTTGTCGCGCTCGAGTCGCCCGGCCACTGTGAACAGCGACGCGTCGCTTTGGGGCACGCGTTTGCGCCATCCCTGAAAAGAAAGTTATTTTTTAATCCAATTTAAATATATCCATACTATTATTATAAAGATCTAAGCGTTTGTGAGTTTGAGTTTGTATGTTCGAAGCGGGTAGTCACCGAAACCGATTTCAAAAATTCTTTAACCATTAGAAAGGTACATTATCCAAGATTGCTCTATGGGCTATATTTCCTCTCAAAATTCCCACGGGAGCGAAGCCCCGAACACATCTAGTGTAAATATATGTATGTGAATAAATTGTCTAAAGATCAGTGAAAGCTGCATGAAAACCTGAACTCCAGCCAAAAGCTAATTTTATAAACAATAATATTGTGATTCATTATACTTTTATAAAGGCACGTAAACTAACCGCAATGTAATTGACCGCTCGTCGAAAGATAAAAACAATATGTGGGCGTTATTTAATAATCAAGAGACATACATATGACTCATGATGGAAGCCGCAGTTACTCACGTTTCTTGAAAACCTACATTAATAACCGTTCGCTACTTGACTGGGTAAATAATAAAATGCATCTTCGTATATAAATGACCGAATAAAATAATTAAATGGCAATGTATCAGTTTTATGCATTACGTGATTTAGATATTTTTTTGTTGTAATTAAATTATATTAGGATATTTTTTTAAATCGAAAATCGTGACGTCGTAACTCGCTAGTGTCGTACAAGCTCCGTATAATTATTTGTTTTTTATATTAGAAAAAAAGTATCTGATTTGACTGGTTGGAAAATAGCTAATTACTAGAAGAGCAAAAGCAATATGCAATACAATTGTAATTATTAACAACAATATTAACTATTAACGACTTTCTAGACACTATCGTATATACGATAGTGTCTAAAAAGAAAACTTCCGCTATTTGCTAAAAGGTAAACCAATCATATTCGATTTTAGAGGTATCTACAAATTCAGATTAAAAAAATACAACAAAATATTTAATAAATTATTAGAAAGAAAACTTCCGGTATTTGCTAAAAGGTAAACCAATCATATTCGATTTTAGACGTATCTACCAATTCAGATTTAAAAAATACAATAAAATATTTAATAAATTCTAATCCTAATTAATAATATAAATGCGAAAGTACTACTGAACCAATTTTTAAAACGTTGCATAGGTAGGTACATGTAGGTTCTTTGAAGTGTGGGGTACATAGGGTACTTTTCATTTCGGCAAAATAACTGTTCTCGTAGGAAATTGGCGTGCAAAAGCTAGTATAGAATATTGGCGGTTTGAACACAATCTAGATAATTAACGAAATCAAACCTTCTGTATTTTACGGCAATTACAATGACTTAAGGTAAAGTTTCACCCTTGATCTTTCAACAAGTGAGGCTAATACCTACTTATGTAGGTACTCACCTACATAAATAGGTACCATCGACCACAGACATTGGAAAGGGCCGACAGAGGCCGTTGGTGATTTAAACGACATTCCGTCCTGATGATCGCGGTTTATGTAAACGGTATGGCGCAAACGCAGAGCAATGCACATTACGAAGGTAAAACATTCTAGACGAATTACATTAACGTCAAAGTAAAGTCTTAACTCTTTACAAAGTCTCTAACTTTATCAGTATCCTATCGCGACCAAAAATGTTTAATATCGATTTACGAATATATAAGGAATTCCTTCAAATTTCCACGGAGGTTAATTCAAATAGCTAGCATATCTGTATTAAAACCAGAACAGTCTAATAGCGCAGTACTGATAGAACTGGATTTTGTAAGGTCTATTACTGTGCCATTTTAAATAAATATATAAGAAATAACTTTTAAGTTGTGTACGCAGACGATTTAATGTTCTGTTATATCCATGCCCATACTTCGATACTAATATTATAAACGAGCCACGCGGTCATACTTTCACGACTAAACCCCTGAGCCAATTTTGATGCAATTTGGAACATTTACATATTTAATGATCCAAAGTCTAGCATAAGCTACCACGGGCGGAGCTGCGGCCTACAACTAGTAGTTTAAAAATGAATAATTTCTTCCGGAAATCCAATTGTTAAATCGCACTTATTCATACGTATCTTCCGCACTCAATTATAATATTTCAAGGTCAAACCACTTCTTTAATTACCAACTTTTTAACTAGGATCTAATGGTTGTATTAGGTATTGCTGTAAAGAAAACAAACTCTTAAATTGCTGATAAATTTGTATTGGGTTATATAATTAAGTATATTTAGTGAAACGGCGAGTAATAAAGGGCTAACTCTAATATTGTAAAATTCAAAAGTATACCGTGTACATGGGTACAAATAAATTTCTTTCGATCATATTCGTCCATCAAATTTTGCGACATTGAGTAAAAGAACATACGTATGTATTCAAACACATCGTAGCTTTCGCATTTATATCTTAGGAAGTAGGATTATAATTTGTGTGGCCAAACACAAAAGATCAGGAAGTGAATTTTATTTGTGCATGCACTTTTGCATCGTAAACTCTTGTCGTGATAATATTTTTTGCGAACAGGATATAAATCGCAAGTAAATATTGGTAAAGCACGATCTTGAACTTAACTTGAACTTCATTGAAAAAATTATTGCCACATTCGAGATACGGAAAGTTTAAAGCTTTTGTTTAAATATAAATTACTAGCGATATGGCACGGCTTCGCACGAGGTCTATAAACGTTCGGGATAAAACTGTTTAAATAACAGTAAAAACTCCAATAAAATTCGTTGTGTAGTTTCAGAGTAGCAAACTTAGAAATAGGCAGACACGGAGGGCGACTTTTTTTTATACTATGTAGATTATAGTATGTGTAAATAGCGATACATTAGAGAGATACTAGACATACTACGTGGTTTCGCTTTCTTAGGAATTTTGGGTTTTCAAATCGGACCGATAGTTACAGAGTATATTATACAAATTCTTCATACTTTTAAAATAAGTGTAGAAGCAAAATACTTTCCTGATATAACCTTCATTTTATTACGTCGTATTAACTCGACGATTCCTTACAATAACTGGAGTGGAAATGATGGCTTTAGTGTACTTGTTATAAAATTAAATGATATAATAGATTGTGTCTAACAAAATATAAATTTTGTTGTACATAATTACGCAACTGAAATCGAAGGAAATGGAAACCTAAATAAATTATAACTATAAGGTAAATAATTCCAGTTGCCATTAGACGTAGACGTCACTAGACGTATATAGTCTAAAATTTGACGTTGCCATAGGACGTCACTAGACGTAGGTATATTGTCTAAAATTAAATCTATAGTTCGAATGATAAAGTTGTACTTAGAACGATAATTTTTATAGTATCCTTATTTAATCTTCGCCAATGCTGCGTATGTCATTTTATTGATCCATATGTAGTCGATCACAAAATATAGTAAAAATTATGATTTAGATTTATATTTATCACATTAATTCTAATTTTGCGTTCTGAAACTGCTGTCTTAACATTTTCCCAAACTTAGTTCAACCCTTTATCAATAATCTTAGATAGCTCTAAAATTTTTCATAACTGAACCAGCATCGTAAAACTATAAACTAGAAAGAAATAGGTACAGAAAGCAACAAACCTGTGCAGCAGTTTCGAGTTTGTTCCGCCTATCCGCTAAGATGTTAGTCCCTAGTTCAGTCTCCTCAATGTGAGCCTTCTTCTTTTCATCAACAACGGTGTTCAGAGATTCCTGAAACAAAAAAGGAGCATTAATATTATAATTACTATGTTTATAGCTGGAAAGGGAAAACAGGATATCAAATTAATGACAGGTGATAAATTAGAAACCCCGGGAGTGATTACAGAGAAATAATGGATTTCACTTCCTGAATGGAACCAAGGACTTAATTTGGGTTTTAGTGTCTATAAATATGTCAAACCAAGTTTATAAATATTAATTTTAATGTAGTTATAAAAAAAAATAATTGCCAGTAGATATAATAAACACAAATTAACATATCAACAAACCGATTGCGAATCAAAAAAAAAAATATAATGTCGATGATCTCCGGATGTTTATATAAAATTTGGCAAATTTCCAATTCATACCTTTCTCTATATCAATTTTGAACGAAAAAAGTTGTTTGTCATTTAATCAATTATTGTTTGATAGAAACTTTTGTAAGCGATGAGGTCATGATTTTCGTATAAACTTCTTTCTATATAGCTTAAGACTGCATGGGTTTCTATATTCATTAATAACATATATGCAAAATTTCAAGAAGATATAAGTATAGAGGTAACAACCATACAAATAAATTTAATTTCGCATTTGTGATTTAGATAGGCTAGATTTATTTGCTTACTCCAGTCAACGTTAAAGTAAATATGTAAAAGTTAAGCAGTCAAAGTTATATAAAAGTTAAAGATGATTATGATTTTCTCACGCATTGCATTTTATTTGCGTGTCAAAAGATGATGTGACTATAATATTATAATTAATCACATGTTATTGTGGAAAGATGGTTTCATTTGATAGATTTACATCGCATTTACGGGCCAACGATTTCGTTACTGATATTACATAGTCAAGATATTTCCTGTAATTCTAGATGAAAGATATACCTATTCTTTACTTCACATAGGTATAAGCGATACAGATTACAGCCTTACATACGCCTTTTCTACGCAAGAAAAGGAAATTAACAATACGTTGCACAATCTTATAAATTGTGTGTGATTCAATGTGTGTGAATGTGAATGAATGGTTTTTAGTTAAAAATCTACTTATTTTGTTGAAAATCGACATCAAGAATTTTGAAAATTGAAGTACACATGCAGATTTAAACCTGGGTACAATTATCAAGAAACCTGCAAAGAATAGAATTCCCGGACTTCGAGCGGAACGAGTAAATAATATTGATAAAAAATCAGTATTATATATATTTCAGCGACATTGAATTCGCGAAATAAGAAGGAATTCAATAAATTTTAAAATGACGCTGTCAGCCTGTCATTAGATCGAACGTTTCTATCACATGCACAGAAAGGTGTTAAAAAAGGCAACCGTCGTTCTTGGGCAGCCACTCAGAAAGGCAAATAAAATCTAGATAAGATTCAAAGAAAAATAAATCTTTCTAATATATACGAAGCCTTCAGTAATGCAATAAAACTTTTGTGTGCAAATTTAATCGGGTTATGGTATACTTTTAGGCTATTCTATAGTAAGATAAAAATCACACTTTCCAATTTAACGAGTGTCAAATTATTTTAAGGATCCATGGTTGGTTTAGTTCACACTTTAATAAAAAACTATTAATGTTATGATTCACGAGAATGCTGTAACAGCAAATACCTAGATAATGTAAATTGAAACTGGTTTTATTATAATCGATTCATTGTGTATAATTAATATCGATATTATCATATTTATAAATTATATCCTGAAGAAACACATAAATTTTGTTGAGAATTAATCTGTTTAATTTAAAATTCCCAGTAAAATTGAAATCAAAGATTCAATTAAAAATACTGTTAACTACTTCGTGATTAACGTGAGTAAATTGCATTAAAAAAAATTACATGCCTGTGCGCCGTCTAATGAATCTGGGTCGAATTTCTTAAACACTGGTTTTAAGCCGCCATTTTTAGTTTTGCTCTTTAACTCGCCAATGACCGATCCAAAATTCAATCCAATTGGAAAACCCGACTGCTTTTGAAGACGCGATAATAAAGGTTTGTTTTGTTCAGAATCGTCAATATTATTGTTATCTTCAACATGTTTCTCTGATATATGGCTTTTAAACTCATCATTGATTGAAGTTTGCTTTTGAATATTCTCTAGCAAAGGCTTTTCTTCCGATTTTATTTCAATACTGTTTTCACACTCGTCATGTTTTTCAGTAATATTAGTTTCATTTAAATGTTTTATTTTATCCGCTATTTGATCGATGGATTCTTGTAGTTTTGAAGCCCTTTCGCTGATAACGATATCATTACGTAGAATAGGTTTTACTTCATAATCTAATGGCACCTCCGGTGTACCTTGTTTGTCAAGATCAGTTTTATCCAAGGATAGATTTTGTATAATCGATTGTATCTTGTCATCACTCAAAATAGTTTTCTCAAGAAATTCTGCTAATCTCTCTTTTGGCGGGCTTTCTCGTTTGCCAACTTTTTCGTTAAATAGTTTCTCTTTTCTTTGTTCTAATAATATACTTGGTGTGATAATTTCTTTGTCAGAAAGATTAAACGTATTTTCTTTGTATTTATTGATATGGCTATTATTTGTTATTAAATTATCAGGTTCTTCAATTAAGGGTGAAATTTTAGTTGCAATCACTTCTTCATTTTTGTTTGTTTCTACATAGCTTTGCGTAATTTCGGCTTTCGTTGCAAGATAATGTGTGTCTGTTATCGTATTATTTTGTTTCGGTGTGACAATGTATTTCCAAAATAAATATAGTATTACTCCAAAACCAATGATCACTTCGTAAAACATTTTGATATTGTCAAATCACATCACTGACTAGGATATTAATATCGATACATGTAATGTTTATCTATTAACAATCCTTAGACACGTCGCGCTCCATTTGTTATTGAGAGCTAATTGAGCAATAACACTTTTTTGCACTAATCACACATTCGCGTTGAGTTGCGTGTAAAGTGGTAATGAATAAATCATCGTAATGTCAATTAAAATTTAACGAGTGTTGAAATCGATCTGTCAATTTGTAACAATGAGTGGAACAAAAAAGTCGAAGACAAATTTGCGGCGACTAGCGAGCATAGCGATTATAACGCGACTGAGGAAGATAATTTTGATCGTCATTATCATCTGGCAGCGGATACGGCTGGTGAGTCACTCGCAGGTCCTAGAATGTGTGTAAACATTGACCAGTGGGGGCTACACAGCACAACACACATGACGCATCTCTAGTTAACGCTACAGGTGCGGCAAGAACGGTGGGTTCAATCTCGTCTCGACGAACGAGTAACCTTGAAACTAATCATGTCACAACTAAGATGAATAGAATAATCATCGAAACTTACATAACTTACAACTTTATGTGCATCCAAAGATATACTATATGGCACTTAAGTGTGATATTGAAATAGACAACAGAATAAAGATATTTAATGTATCTTTTGTGTCTTCTTATTCAAGAATAATAAAATCAAAAATATCTTGTTAAACTAATTGCTCTTGAAAAATGCAGGATAATTATTTCATTTTATATATATTAAGGAAAACCATTTAGTTGACCACTATGCGCATCAGTAACATATTCTAATGAAGCAAACATATAACAAATCATCGACCACCAAATATGTCAACCCGTCCCGTCCAAATGTGGAAAACGGCAAGAAAAAAATTTATGTACTCAAATTAACATCACAAAGCGAATTCATAAGATATAAGATGGCAAACTAAACGAGAAAATAAACTTTATATAACGTTTATAAGACGGTTATTTCAAATCATAGCAAGACTGACCAAAGATCAAACGAATGATTGTTTATAACAGTCCAATAAATATCAATAAAGAACGATGAGCACCTATTTTAATGGAGGACGATTTCATAAAATACGTTATGTATATAGGAAGTACTATACAGTTGTCATGCTGAATACTAATCGAGGCCCTTAGAAAATAGTAGACGAAAAAGGATGGTATGTAATAAGCTGAAGAAAAGGCAGCGACTGTGCTATACCTATGTGAAAGTAGAACTTAGACCATAAAACTGCCCTTTTTGAAGCAACACCGGAAGTGGAATATAATGTAGTCACAGTAAATGTGACAAAACTTTCTGATATCTCAACGCTTAAATCTCATCAGTATTTAGATCACTAAATATATATTTTATATCAATAAAAATATATTTAGTAAATAACAACCACTAATTATTGTAACCTCGAACAGAACAAAGGAATGTATATTTAGGTCGTCGGGAAATTAAGAAGCCTGTAGTAAAAAATATTATCGTTACAATATCAGAAAGCACCAAATAATTCAAGGTCAATAACCAAGATATAAAAGATAAGATATGAAAAGATAATTCTTTACATTAAACTTACGCTGCAATAACTGAGATAAAAACTATATTAAAATTGTGCATAAAACAAAAACAGTACGACAAAATAAAATTATTCAAAATTGATAAAAGCATTTGGCACAATTCTATGCCAAACTAGATAAACAAAGTCACATTCTATAACATATTATAGGAAAATGTAGATAGCGATCAAAACAATCTATTTCCACACAACTCGGCGCGAATTTATGCGATAGTTTCGCGAGGTATGCGCGGGCGCTTCCCACACGGCGCGGACAAGTACTGCCTGGAAGTCTGTTGGCCTGTCGGCTATCGCAAGCCCGCGGTCTCGTCCGCTCGGGTCAATGTTGTGTTGACCAGTTTTGATATTGATAAAATAAAATATTTCTTTACATTGGGCATTCAACGCACTTCCATAAGAATTTACGTGTGCAGACTGCGTTCAGTAAAGCAATGGACAAATGTTAAGGAAAATAGGATGCTGTCGACGATATCGAGCCTCTACTGAACGGAATACTTGTATTTACAATACATTTAAAGTTATATGAAAAGACACTTTTTCTGGATATTAGACAATGCTTAAATTGGAATTAACTTGCGATTACACTATTATTTTCAGTAAATGAACCTACAGGACACGATATAAGAATATATGCATAGAATTCCTAAAAATCTTGCATTTTTAACATTTAAGCACTGACAATATGATATGTATTATTCTACAGATCTGTTGTTTTAATTAAGATATATTTTAATGTAAAATAGTGAGTGTAGTTTGGTGAGCAGCACATCAAAAATTCACAAAGCGCATATAAGCGAGCCCACTAATTACTACGTGGAATTAGTCAGTTTGGACAAGGTTTCATTTACATCATAAATATTATCAAAACGCACATAACGTGTGGTTATAATTGGACGACGAATGTTTTTCAAGCAAGTCTCATATATATCATGTTTTGGAACAATGTACTGTTACAGAATTTCACTTGTGTGAGAATTAGATAGGTGCGGTGTAAGCAAATAAATCATACACATGGTAAAATTAAACAAAAAATGACATTACAAGTATGTATAAATTAATAATGCATAATCAAACGGCGGATATTATTTTCAGCTTAAACTACAAAAAGATAGAGAAAGAAGAAGATTATATGTATCATAAGTTCATACATACCGCGGGCAAATGTCAGCTAAGATAAATCTACAGTTATAAACCTCCCCACTAGGTTTTTAGTGGGTTATATTAAAAAGCTACTGCTTAAATTCATAGGTGATATTATTTCCTTGAATGGTACCCCTTATAGAAGATTTGTCATAATAGTGAACGATATTATACTCCAGCCACGTTGAGATCGGTGCGCGTGCGTCGCAGTGGCCAAAATTTATAATTAGCTGTCACATCTAATGCCAAACTTAAGTGGGGCAATTTCATAATCTTATCTGGCTTTGGCACACACTGAACTGATTATGACGAATGTGTATTATTATCTATCGATGAGTCACTATATTTCTTTTGTTTTTAATTAACTTATATTTTCAAATAATCGGTTAATAAAAATAATAACAGGATTATTTAAAAAGGCTATAAAGTTACAAAACGATTTTTATTAAACAATTGGATGACGTGGTCTTCGAATCGGTACCTACTGTTGTAGTTTTAATAGCAATAATAATGCGTTTAATAGTAATTAATAGTATTTGTAATAGTATAATAGTAATTGCGTTAATGATAATGCGTTTTCATGACATACATTACATGATTTGTGGACAATTTCAATATTTACAGAAAATCTTACTTATCGATCGATTTAACTTAAAGCCAAGTTTACAAAAATAAAAATTACATATTGTTATATGTAATTTTTATTTTTGTAAACTTTATTAGTTTTCGGAAGTTAATATTTTATCTCTCCTTCTCTATTTCATCACGCGAATGAAGCCAAAACAGTTTGCGATTGATGAATCTATAAAGGAATGCAAAATGGACAGCAAACACTACTATCCCAAGAACTGGTTTGCTTGTTACTTATGCGAGGGCACGTACTCGGACAGATTTAAACTACCTGCTCTACGGATTTAGTATATTTACTAAGGTGCGGAAAGCGCACCCTATTTTTGTTTTATTAAGTACTAGCTACGCCCCGGGGGATTTCGGGAAAAAAACCCCTATTTGTTATTGAGGTTCTATTCTACCTATGTACCTAATTTCATAATAGTAGGTCAAGTAGATTTTGCGTGGAAGAGTAACAAACAAATAAACATACACACATACACACATCCTCACAAACTTTCGCTTTTATAATATTAAGTAGGATTTGTACTACTACTACCATTTATGTATATGTCAAAAAGTTAGTTCGTTGGAAATGAAAAATCGTTGAATGATTTTTTTTTGGGGATACATTGAGATTATACTGAGCGTAAGTCTATTTCAATACGCTATGTTAATGTGGCTTGGCCATATTCGACCCAGGAAGCTAAGTCGATTACTAATGACACCTGGATCGACCTTCCTAAGCCCCCTTAAGGAAAGAGTTGCACAGCTATACTTTACACATATAAGGTGTGGTGAACACAAATTATGCAGCAACACAAATGTTATCAAGAATGTAAAGTCGTTTGAATGTAAGTTATGTTCATTGGTGAAATTTGTTATCACACATCAGAAATTTTGTATTTACTTTGTTATTTATTTCTAAACACGATTTGTGGGAAATAATCAACTTAAAATAACGATCCATAGCTGTTTGTATAACACAGATTACTCACAGATACTTTTAATGTCAATACATAAAAATGTAAAGAATTTAACACAAGAATAAATGTAGCAAGAGTCACAAACAAGTTCCAAATCGCAAATGTAGATATTTCCCTATAAATTAGGTAAATCACCACGCGGAGCCCTGAAATCATTTAATTTCCCGAAGCCGCCCTAGATGGCGCTGTAACGAAATGTAATAAGCGCCACGGGGGAAAAGCAAATCTAATTTTTGCACCAAATCACGTCGAATATTTTTGCACATTTGTACCTACTTAATTTTGATTTCGTACACACAGGTAAAAGTACGCACTAAAGATTCACTTTAAACAATCAATAAATGAAATAACATTCGCATTCGCGGCAGCCCTCATATAGAGTGAAACTTTAGGAGTAATCGACTTCGGTGGATACGGCCATGTTTTGCCTAAACCAGCAAACTATATAAGAAACAATGTGTAGCTTAGCTATGACGCTGCAGGCCTGTTCTTGGCAGAAGAGGCAAGCCGAGACGTCGTCACTTGAACTATAAGGATGCCGAATACCGTGCGAAGTGGAGGAGAAAAGAAAGCGAAACCCTGGATTTCGACGCTATATGGCGGTGGAAGAAATCGATAAAACACTAAGATGAGAGAGAGATCCATAAATGAATTACCATGGACAAAATATCATATAACTGGGCTGAAAATAAATCCGATCTTATTATATGCATATCACCTTTACAAAATCATTAACATTTCTTTGTTCATCATAAATGTATACCTGTTTTACACCTAGACATCCAGGTAAAGGTTATTTGATGTTCCGATTACCTTTCAAACTATAACAGCTAAAACAAAACGCCGAAAGGTCGAGGCATTTGGACTAAAAATAGGGTGTCATTTGGGTAAAAATAGATCGAACTTTGGGAATGCCCTTGATGAGTCATCGCGACCCGGGATGGTGATGGTTACCGGGTCTTTCTTTATAGTTGTATTTTCTCATGGCTGAGGGTCGTGGTCATTGTGTGGAACGAAACAACTTTCTTGGCACTATTAATAGAGTGGTTTGCAATTGCATTTTCCAATTCACACACGCTAATAATCAACCAGGTTTCCTCACGATGTTTTCCTTCATTTTTGAAATCGGTTCGGTAGTTTCGGAGATTACCCGCCTCAAACATACAAACTCACAAACGCTTACCTCTTTATAATAATAGTATAGATTATTATTATTATTACTTTATTTATTTTAAAGGATGGTTAGATTTATAGCGTTTTAAATATCGGTTTCGTGCCCGCCATACGAAAAGTATAACAAGTTAAGACCCCAAATCTAATTTACACTTTTCATGACTCGATCTTGAAAAACTCAATAAGAAATCGCAAAGGACATGCAACCTTAAAACATTAATCATAAAGTCGAAAAAGGTGTACAGATGAATTATTTTAATGTGCAAATTTATTTCCCGCTGAAAATAATTTCGACCGAAAGCGGCACGCGACTGGAATAACACAGGAATTTTAAAGGCGTGACTATGTAATTATAGATTTCCTGAAAGGTTGCTTGCTCTGCAGATTTATTTTTGAAAATTATTATCTAAGTATACATTATAATAAAACTGTAAGGGGGCTATATCTGTCCTGTCAGACTTTTGAGACGCTAGTACTTCAGAAAAATCGGAAATTATGACGCGAAAATACAGCCCAAAAAACGGGGATGAAAAGTAAATTTAGAAGTTGCGTTATAGTTACCCATATTACTGCAAAGGGCAAAGCTCGTATTTTTGCGAGGTTGAAGCCACTCCTCTGGGCAACACTATTTTAATTGAGGCGAAACGCGGAAATGTCACTTCAAGCACGCAATTTAACTTATTTAATAAAACATAAATACATCTATACAAATTATAAACTTGGTTTTGCCCGCGGCTTCGCCTGCGTTTATTTCGTGTGTCCGCTCATAATTTATTATTGTAAACATCTCGAGTTCTAAGCAACGTACCTATCACGATGAAACTTACGCCAGATTTTAAGTTAGACCATCCGCTATACAATTGTGAAAACCATATCCAATTCCATCCAGTAGTTATCGCGTGATGTAAACATTCATCATTCACAAACGCGAACAAACATACAGACAGACAAAGATTGTAAAACAAATAGTTTTGGCTAATAGAGATTAGTCCCACAAAGTTAATTGAACATTTTTCTTTAATATCTTCTATGTACAGACATAGCCCACTTACAGTTTTATTTTATGTATAGATGACAAAATCTGTCACGCTTTCACGGCTAAACAGCTGGGCCGATTTCGATGAAATTTTGAATAGATAGATATAGCTGGCGGAGTTACGGACAGCAGTTAGTCTACAAATATAAATATACAAGATTGACTCATTGAAAGAGTACAAATTCAAATGCCACGATATCAATCCAAATATTTAGTTGTTGGTTTGGCCTTATTGGCCCTGGCTAGAATATCGCGAACTGACACGGCCTTGGAAACGAAATAATATCGATTGTGGTTGTTTCGAATCACGCGAAATTTTATCAATACCCTTTAACATCACTAAGGCTTGTCAAAAGCAATTAACTCGAAGCCTGAAACAAAAGTGACATTTTAAAATATTTGTTTTTATCCCAATAAATGGGGTCGGCATATCGGAACTATTGTAGATTTACATTAATTTGACAGCATTTTACTGGAATTTAGAGACTAGATTTCTAGCATTCCGTAACAACTTCCCCACATTGACTATAGATTAAATCAAAATCAAATCATTTATTCAGAAATTAGGCCTTTACAGGTACTATGTCACGTCAAATTCTATGTCATATTAAATATTATTTACCAAAGCTTTGTAGCTTTAAATTTTAGCATTCCGAAACGACCACTGGAGAAGAAATACCGAAAGAAACTCATATAAATAGTGTTGGTCACTATAATGCCAGAAGGGCTTACCATTTTTAAAATATAAATTTATATATTTTAGCTCAACCACAACAGAGGGTACCTCTCGACCCGGCCCATGACGTCGCTAATAAACAAATTAACGTATTAGTGTCTCCAACCAAAATAAAATGTATTTAGGTATATCGCATAAAGTCAGCAACGAGTTAAAATAATCTAGATGGAAGTCTAAGAGCTCTCATCTCTCCATAGTTCTAACCTTGCGATCTTTGCACGCCAAGCAAGGGTGCCAACTATAAGGGTGCTTCAGTAGTATAGAGGTTGCCATCTGTTCATATACAACCCTATGTAATGGTGTCGTGAGTGCTTGCTATTGTTAAAAGTACTATGGAAATAAATATGTAGATAAGTATGGTAGTTGTAAAACCACCATACTTACATATAACCGCATTGGGCATTGGAAATATAAAGGACTATTTTAAACTTTTAACTTTAAATAAGGAAATATATTAATATAAGCAACTAGACCGTTAAAGAATACTTACTCGGGCCCTTTTCTATATTAACAATACAAGTTAATTTTTAGTAAGATAATGATGCATTAAGTATAGCGTAATCATTTTAACTCAACGCACAAATTATTTGCGGTTAACTTCTAACAAACAAAAGTGAAACAATGTAAAATTTGAAAATAATATAGGATGGAGTGTTAAGTAAATTATGGAAAATAAAAATTTACTATATATATTATTATAGGTAGTTTAGATTAGATATCTAATTGGTACGCCAATCGAGATGGCGTGTCAAGAAAACATAATTTTCCGCAACGCGATAAGCCCATTTCCCATGCCTTTCGTCTAAACGTAGTTTGTATATTATAAGCATAGGCAATGTATAAGGAATATTTACTTTTAATTTTTTGAGGATTGATAATAGCATTGAGCTTGTCGATACTAGTTATCTCTCGTTATCTCTCATCTAAAGGTTTTCTTGGTTTCTTCCTGAGATATTGAGCAACCCATTATAGCCTAGATGCCTATAATGGGTTTCCCTTGCTCGGCGAACAAAAAGTCCTCAAAAAGTGAATAGGTTGGATCAGTACTTACGTTGATCTTGTTCTTGGCCCTCTCTATCGCCTTGGAGTCCTCTCTGTCGGGGCTGAGGCGGCACACCCTCGCTCGCCAGTCGTTCGCGCCGGCTGCCTGGAGGGCTGCCAACCTGCAAATAAAATGTCCACGTCGTTAATTATTTTGGACCATTGCAACTCATTGAAAATGTGTAGTTTGTTTAACAAGGAGAAGAAAAAGTAGGAAAGTGGGCCCTGAGCTCGACCTCTACATATAAGGAAAAAACCGGGATAACGCTCAGGTGAGAAAGAAGGATTTCCGACGAGATGCTAAATTAAATGGAATCTACATTGCTATTTTTAAATAAATTATACCAGATATACACATCTGTGAAGAATTTGTGGAATCATAGCAGCGAATCAACGCACATTGCTTATTATACCTGGCATTGATATAAAGCTCACATACAAACTAAGCAGTGCATGTTTGATTTCCCTGATATTGTGTAGCAGACATTAAACATCAACTTATAGACGATAGAGAAAAAATTAAGTATATGACAGCTAAAATCATATGAACCACGACATACAAACATTTATATAGACGACATCAAATTGAATCACAATGGAGATCAATATAACCACTAACGGAAGTATGACCAAGAAGATGAAAGATCATACGCATTGGGTCATGCATAGATACATCGTGTTGATATTGAAATTCACTCATTTCGACTATTCCAACCCGTCAAAAACTACATCAAATCGGTACGATTCTTCTGTAAACCGATAAGATATTATAAATTACTTAATTGTATATGTAATAATAACGGCCCGTCCTGGCTTCGCTCGGGTAAAAACAATATAAATTATGCACCTTCCTAACTCTATTTAAAAAAATCCGCATCAAAATCCGTAGCGTTTAAAATTCCGTCCGTGTCCGTCAGTTTCAAAGATCTATGCATTCATAGGGACAGACAGCGGGAAGCGACTTTGTTTTATACTATGAAGTGATGTATACTTGCACACACACACTCTGACACTTTGGTAAACAACAAATAAATAACAATAGTTATTACTATGTATTATATTAAAGTTAACCTTTTGAACGTCTTATCCGAACCCATTAGAATTAATTGTTGAACTGATAAAGGAAAATAAAAAATAAATACAAAAAAAAAGACATACCGCGATAAACTCAAAAACTACCAGACGGATTATTGTACGGTTTTTACCAATAGATAGTGTGATTCCTGAGGAAGGCTTAGGTATATAATTTATTAGGGTTTTATCAGGTATGGGACATTAGGTAGTATTTATATATATGTGTATGTGTGTGTTGCGAAACAGGTAAACAGCTTATTCAGTTGGGAATGATTAACATTAGAGATATAAATAGAATGGAGACAAAGGGATTATTATTGGACTGAGTTCTAACACATTAAATTGGATACTGTCTATTTTAATTCCTGTTTCCTGAACTGTAATGTAGATAAACTGTAAAACTAAGTAACACAGCGTATTTATATTGTCTAGATAATTATTTATATCGTTAGCATTAAGTACTGCTGCAATGGAGGCCATAGCTTCGCAAACAAACGCGATAGGGGGACTTCATTTTATAATATAAATAAGCAAGTAAGGATAAGTATTTGCATAAGTAAAATATAAACTAAATATGCTTCCATTCCACGTTAAAATACATTCTATCTATGTACGAAATTTCATCGAAATCCGTCTATGGTAGATATAGTTAACAATAGGATGTTCACCCTCGAATGCAACTGGGAATACGAAAAGACGAAAGACAACTTGCTAGACTATGCCATCGGTTTCAGCCATTGGTTTTACTAAAAGTTGTTGTTTATTACTGTTTCTGTTAATTAATATTTACGTTTATACCTATTATTATTATTAGCATATGATGTCCCAATGTTGAGCAAAGGTATACTTATTAAACTTATATAAAGCCGGTTAGGTTAGGACAAATCTGTTAGTAATTTAGTGTTAGATTTTCAATACTGCGTGCTGCCACAGGGCGGCATTCTTGTCTATTGTCGAGCCAATGTTAATATTCTGAGTCATATAAGTTAAGTTTTTTTTCTTTGAACTCAATAAATATTACAGTTATTCACCTTTCGGCAATGGTGCCCCCTCGATGCGGCATCTCTGCATGCGTAGCGCTTCGTTGGACACCGCCGCCCAACCTGGAAAAAAGATAACAAATAATTAACACACATAAACAATACAATACATACACATACAATACATTTTAGGTGCCCTGATTTGAGGAAAGCGCGAGAAAAAAGAAATGGTTAATGCGCAATTAATATCTCTAAGATTTAGTTTTAATTCATAGTCTTAAGAGACGACGTTCGTTTCGTTTTAAGTATTTGTAACCTGTTTTTTTATAAAAAATACATTTGTATATACTAATCATTTATCTGAGCCGTCCTAGACAAATTTCTAAATAAATTATAGAACTTCTAAAAAAGTTTTGAAAGCATCGGTTTATAATGTTTAATACACCTATTTTACGTACCTAATATGTATGCGTTAAAGTTAATATTTCCGTAATACTAACGCAACGTTAGGGATATTTATGACATACTTATCAGATCTCTGGTTATGTGGTAGGGAGATATGAATTCCATGAAGGCTATCAACACAAGACCAATCATTTTGAAGTGAGATTTTTGGCATGGCATAGCATGATTGATTATTCTTGTCCTTTAATTTTTTTGCGTTATAACTTTCAGGTGGTTTTAAAATGTGGTTAAAAGATATCGGACCAATTGATATTCATTTTGAAGAAATTGATTCTTTATAAGAGTTTTTAGTTTATTTTAATTGTAATTAATAACAAATAGCGTCATAACAATAACTACCCAGCATAAATTATTCTTGGAGGAATACATTATGATTTATTCCACGAATCGAACTTGAAAAGTATTGACCGGTACGCTAAATGGAACCGTTAATGTGCCATTTCAATTGGTGCACTAAACAGAATACCTCTAACTTGTAATTGTAACATAAGAAATATTATAATTACTACTTACTCTTAGTAAAAAATAAAATAAAGTGACATTAGTGAAAGGACAAAGACAACACGGAGCTACTAATGATAATTATACTTAGTTGATAAGAAGAGTGTTCACATTAAATCTTAGCAGCCCTTATCTTGTACTAACAATAAACAAAAAAGCTGTGTCGTCAAATATAATGTTTTCTGTACCTACCAGCAAGGAAGAATTTTTTTCTTAAACCAAATAGATTTTTTAAATAAATTTTAGATACAAAACTTTTATTGTCGTCAGATAGACTGTAGTGATTGTTATATACAACACGTTAAAAAAACATGTCAAGTAAACCGCTGAAGAGTTCCCTCTTTGGGAGTCGATTCTGGGTGTATCATCAGATCATGATTATCATAATCATTGAAAGAAGAGATGGATTTCAGTAGGATATGGCTAAGATGAAATTAAAATGGTTAACATAAAAAAGTGGAGGAGGCTGACATACTGTACTGACCTCATATAAAGTGGGATAAGGGTAGGCGGATGATGAACTGGAAAGCAAGATAAGCGGGAGTCAACTCAAAAAAAATTGTTAAATGTGTATTGTGGGATAGTCGCTCATAGTAGCGTTAAATTTAAAAGAAACTGCAATACACAAATGACTATATAGTTTAATTTCGCGTAGACTGTAGGCCTGGAGCAACCATGTATATTTAATTCATAAATCTGTTGATTCATCTTCTAAGGAGCGAATAATTTGGGGAAAATAAATTGAATCTAAATATTGTCCCGCTTACCGTGAACTACAAGTTTCTGGAAAATGGTAAGTTTACACAAAAGAAGAATTGCTTGTTTTAATGTTATTATTATTGTCCAATGTCCAATTATAAACGTTTGCACAAAACTTAGTTACTACTAAAAATTACCTGTGCTTCTCAAATTTCTCCTTGATAGACTTGAAGTTGAACAACCTGTCTTCGGGCGACCTAACGGATATCATGTTGCCCGCTTAATATTTCACTTATCACACATAGAAAGACTTAAAAATGACTTCTAAAACTACACTAAAAACCACCTCACATGTTCAAAAAGCCATTACAAAAATAATTTTCTTTCACAATGTTCCGTTCTAGCAAAGATAAGGTGACACGGTGTGACACTGACAGTCAATTCGACCACGTCGTATTGATAACTGAGCACTGGGAACGTATGTATCCTCTTTTATGTTGTGTGGAATTATCCTGTAGTACCTACACATGTTCATTTGTAATAGAATATACTGTGTATGAGTCGTAATTAGTTTTGTTTGTTAGCAAATAAGTAATGTGTTTGAACAAAGCATGGATAGTATTTGAATATTATTTTGATTTATTTGTATAGTCTGGAGTTTTAAGGAGTGAAATTAAGCAGAAATATTTCTAGATCGATGTTAAGCAGTTAGCGATGGAGAGAGAACAATGGAAGGAACCGACACGAGTCTCGCTCTTAAATTGGATGATGATATTAATGATACTTTTTAAAATTAATTTTAGTTTAAATTAATTATAGTTCATATATTACAAAAGTATTTGTTTTGAAAATATATGTCTATTTCAATAGAATGAAAAGTCTTGCCCCGAAAATGAGTTACAAACTACTGCACTACCGTTTCTACAATAGTTTAAGTAATAAATATTGCAGTGTATTGTAGGTCTTCGACTGCTAAGCAACCGTGTAAACAGATTTCGCTTTAGATTAATTAAATTAGTTGCTATTTTAATCGATATATACATAACAAAATATGCGACTAAAGACTGAAACCGCAAACTTTGGAGTCAAATAGAGGAGGCCTAAGGCCGATAATGTTGACATTACAAAAACTAGGTGGAATATACTTTAATAGAAACAGAAATAAATAGGTTATCTATACTAATTGTCTTAAACGGGAAGCGTTTCATAGATAAACAAAGGTTTATCTATGGATACGCTTCAATACACTAATATACCTATATAATTTACAAGCAAAGACTTGTAAATTATATATACATTTAACGCATTAGTTTAATTTAATTTGCAGTTTAACGAGAACGTATATGACTAAATAATAAAAAAACTTATTTTCAGAGCACGCAATTTTTCTACAACATAGGTATCTATACTAAGAGGGAAGATTTGTATTTTTATTTGAACCATAACTAAAGCTCAATAACTACTAAATCGATTTTCTATAAATAAATAAAAAACGACATTAAATCATAGCCAGAACACAAAACATTTTTCATTTTCGGAGCTACGATCGCATAAACAGACACATAGACACGTCAAGATTACTTACTCTTGTATGTGTCGTGTCGGCAAAAAATATCTCAAGTAATGAGCTAGTAAAAAAACTACATTCACGGTACCTACCGGCGAGAGCAAACAAAGGACACGAGCTTACAGCGAGCTTTCACTTCAGGCTTCGACGCGAGTTCGCTGAACGGGTAGCGTGGCGCGACTGTAGGGCGGGCGGGAGCTTCGGCTATGAGGCTACGAAATGCCCGTACTATTGGAACTCGATTTAAAATTTCACTTGAATCATCAACATCATGAACTGCTGGGATGATATTTAAATAAATACATAAATAAATAAATACAAGCCTTCCTTAAGGATACTTGCTAGCTTGAATATTAATTGCGGATCACACAAATAGATAGACGGATTTTTTATCGTTAAGCAGTATTTCTAAAATAGTCTTCTAGGACGAAAACTAACTATTATTTATTTTACCTGTTATACCTTTACTAGAAACTCGCAATATAGTTAATACACGTTTCTTGCGAGTTTCTAGTGAGTTTCTATAGTACACGTCTGCAACCTGCAACTCTCAGACAACAAACCCTACTCTTTAAAAAGACGAGCTTTTACTTGTTTACATTGCAAACAGATCCAATTATGAATAATTTTCATATCGCAATTATACCTCACGTTATTACTAGAGTACTAGCTACTTGATATTTTAAAGGTATATAGATAGGTTATCATTTTACTATTTTCGGTAGTTTTCAGGGTAGGTAGGATAGGGATCGGACAAAAGTTTATTTGATGAATATAGAATAGACACTAAGAAATTATTAGTACACAAATAGAAATAGGGGAAATTTACTTGTTAGCGACTAGGTGCAGAAAATCCTTATATATTATAAAACAAAGGCCGCCTGCCGCGTCTGTCTGTTCGCGATAAACTCAGTAACGACTGCACGGATAGTGATAGACAACTAAGGAAGGTTTTGGTATATAATTTATTATATTTTTACCTGAGCGAAGCCGGGAACGGCGGCTAGTACTCATATAAAAAGGTTTTATATGCAAAACACTTAGTAATTTTACAGGCTTCCATGTTTACTAAAGTGCGGCTAATTGAAGTTTTTACTGCTTCCCCGTCATTCGATTCTTGTGTGATTAACGCGATTAAACGCGTTAACGCGACGATAAAACGTTAATGTAGTTAAGCGATAGGGTTTAATAGTGTGACTTACACCGTTAAAAGCTAATTGAATGATTCAGTTTATAAAAATAACTCATAAAAAAAAATTGTGATTCACAGAAAACTTTCTGGTCAAAAAATTTAAAAAACAACTAATAATCAACGTCCATAATTATACTAAATTGGTTAAAACCGCATGATAATCAATTCATTAGAGTCTATCATATTAATTGATTACTATACTTCGGTACTAAAGTTTTACTGGCAGAGAATGTCATATATATTTAACTTTTTGAGTTGTTAAATAAACATAATAGACTTGTTAGTGTTCAGAGATCAAAAGTAAATCGTAACTAATATTATAAATGCGAAATTATGTTCGTTTCTTACCTCTTCACGCATATCTACTCAACCAATCGTCTTGAAATTTTGCATACATGTAGTTTGGTATGGAAAAGTATATAGGGTACCTTTCATCCCGGAAGAATAATTGGTCCCGTGGGAAATTTACGCAGGCCAAGCCGCGGGCCAAGCCGCGGGCCAAGCCGCGGGCAAAAGCTAGTGTACAATAAAACACTATTAATTGCACATGAGTAGGTAGGTATTTTATTTACTTACTTTCAACAAAACAGATTACAAACCTACACGATCTAATCATCAACATATATTATCATTAAATCCACGATGCGGATCGTGTACAATCAAGTACAAAAGTGTATTGAAAACTGAAAGTTCAGCACAATGGCCGGTGTCGCCTGAATATTTGAAACGCACCATTGTTGCATTTATGTTGTTTAGAATTTTGAAATAGGACGCCCCTGTTGCACATTCATGTTGAATGAATCTGATTTAGCAGCGGAATATCCGTGGATATGCTTTTTTTGATTACTAAGATAAATAATATGAATTTGACCTGTCATATCTTTTGATAGATTATGAAATCTTTTTGTTTGCTCTATTCTATATTCTTGACTCAAACTTAACACTTTTGTTTATTAAATCTGTTAATAAGTTTCGCAACGTGATAATATCTAGAAATCGAAATAAAATCTAGAATATTTTATTTCAACTTTAATAATGCAATAGTGGCAAAGTGTTATCCCACTAGAAATTGATAAAGAAGATCACCACATATTCGTATTATTTAAACTGAATACTACGGTATGTTTCGCTCACAACATTTATGTATGATTTACAGAGCAAGTTCCCAGCACATCTGCCGATAAGTGTGGCCAGCAGAAGTTTCCTTAGTCATATCCTGTGTTTAGCTAGCTCCTAGTCTAAGCCTGTAAGCCTGGGCGTGTATGACAACGAGAATAAGTGAAGTCACATTTAAGTCAAATAATTAAAGAGTACATTTAATTAAATAATGATTACCAAGAACTTTTCGTTTGATGATGTTATACACTGAATTTCAACTTCGATTTCTGTGACCATATAAAAATCTAAATATGGTTATATAGAGTGCTGAATTTAATTAGGTTTATGTACGGGTGACTAAGTAGAATTACCTTTTGTGGTTTTCTTAGATTAAATTAAATAGAAATATATTTAAAAGTTATTTTAGAAATCACTTTCTTTGCTTACATATTCTAAATAACACAGCTAAAATGTTTGTTTTGATCGACGCGCAATTAATTTAATTAAAGAAATATATTAATCAGAAAAAGTTCAAGTATTTGAAATTACATTTATTCTAAGTATTTATTAGACCAATTACAAGATGATTGCAGTTTTATTCACAGAGGCGGATTGTTGTGAGGAAAGAAATTGTGAAAAGCTAAAATATTTGAAATGACTTGAAGTACAATTTCTCTGCCGACACGCTAAGAAATGCATATACCTTGGTATATTATTATGGGTAACATCAGAGATAGTGAAAATCCGTCAAATACACCCACAAAACATCAGTTCTTTAGTCATGCTTTCATTTCGACTGTATTATAGAAAACAGTAGCGGTTTTAAAGGCTCTAATCTGACAAAACTACTACAATTTAGCATTTTTCTCACACTCATGAACTGAAGAATCTAGTATTTTTATTGACTTATTCTTACTCTACCGGAAACATGCAAAAAGTAGATAAAGATAGCATAAAAAATTGAGCATTAGAACCGGTAAATAACAACAGACTGACAAACATTAGACCACAACCACAGACTAAGCAAATAAACGGTTTTGCGAGCAACGCAGATGCAGGTGAGCGATCAATTTCCGGTCGACTGTGGCCATGTACGCCATCGATCAGACGCTGCGAAAATTGAACAGAAATTCGTGTGGCCACCGCTTTCAGACTTGCCACAGATAAATAATAACAGAATGTTACAATCAAATCGCATTAAGTTTTAAAACAAAGTCCTATCTTTCTAATATTCGTACGGTTTAAACCAGTGGGTTATTTCTCAACTATTAAAATCAAATAAATTCGTCTTATGTCAAAAACAAAATAAATATATGGAGGTTGTATGATAGTGATACCCTGTGACGTCACAATTTTGGAGTAAGATAGTTACTAATTTGCTTTAACCGGAACAAAAAATAGGAAAATTCCTTTTCCCTTTTCATATCGATATTTAATTATCGGTATTATATTATGTGCATTTTATTTTTTTACCCATTAAAATGCCAATGTAGGTCGCCATGAAGTAGTAATCTACTCACAGGAGTTTTAAGAATACATTTCCAAGAACGTCAGAATTATTCTATAAATTGCTTTAAGAAATGTATTATTAGGTTTAGTCTGGGATTGACCAGACAAGGGTCGACGTCATTAGAAATAATTTGATTGACACCACCCTCGAGTTTCGAGACAGAACCTGACCCTACACAAAATTCTCTCTTGTGAAAACTGGAATAATTGAATATTCTTACTTAGGTACCTATGAAGTATTAGATTTTAAAAATGTATTTTGATATGAACTTATTTATTTTACAAAGCAAAAATCTGGTTTATTATTTCGAAGATACCCTGTGCCTCACCCAGGTGCGAAAAACAGGTCAGGATTCAATTCTGTTTAGGGTCAGATTTTTCCAATGATAAACAATAAGGTTACGTTCTGTTCCTTCACATTTTCTATGACCTAGTACATACTTATATATACTGCGATACAGGACATCGTCCGTCTAGAGCCGTGCAGGCGACTTTCACAAAGGACTATCCAGCACGCCTGAACTCACCAAGGAATTTAATATACCATCACAGGTAATATGAAAAAATACTACACATTCTTGTACAGAAATTTTTGTAATTCATTTTTTATTTCACAATAGTAGTAGTACCGAAATGGTATGCAGTCAGTTTATTTACCAAATTTAACAAAAAAATTACGTGACGCGGGTATTTCTTAAATAAGGATGCACACCGCATGTTTTTTTTTAATAAATCATCAATCATAATAATAAGGGGCGAATCTGATTTCTATTATTACTAATATAAAACTACTTTCGACTATATACTTAACAAAAGTTTTGACAGGCATTGAACCAGCAAATCCATAACATTACCCACTACATCCATTAGCATTATACCTCTAAAAGGGGCTTTTAGTACTTAGTTCGTATAAACAGAATGGCGCTGTTAGCAAACGCATCTCACTCGACTGAAAGCTGAATACATTCCTTTTACAGGACTTTATGTTGCGATAGTATGTCGCAGAAGTTTCAACATCTACTTTTGACCCCAAATTCATGAGATGAGCATTTCGATTTTGAGGATTACTTGAAAATAAACTGTATAGTACTTTCAGTACTATGATATATACATTTTATATCATAGTACTGAAAGTTATA
This sequence comes from Plodia interpunctella, assembly GCF_027563975.2. Taxonomy (NCBI): domain Eukaryota; kingdom Metazoa; phylum Arthropoda; class Insecta; order Lepidoptera; family Pyralidae; genus Plodia; species Plodia interpunctella. The sequence continues at coordinate 7,503,219 of NC_071303.1, forward strand.
ATATTCGTATTTGAAAAAAATACATATCACAAGGTCTGCTGGGATATAACTTGGAATAATTATTAGGCAGCAAAATTAAAACGATTATGGAATAATTAGTGCGCAGCGCAGGTACAAAAATCAAATTAGAAGACTTCAAAGATTTTAAAAAAATCTATCTTACACGATTTATTAATACCTATTATACTCTAAATGTGGACAAAACTACTTCAATTCGGGCGTAGAGTAATCGATTTTATTCAACTGCTCATGATGAAGAAATGCACGGTCACTTACACAGTATCAGTAATTGAATCGAATCGTTGGTGGGTGTCGACCATTAGGATCGTAAACACCAGTGTAACTTGATACCCGGGTACATAATATACGTAGGAAATCAAGCGTCTTTTGAAAATGGTTGCAATGATAACAGACATTAACACAATATAGATGTAATGTACGCTGTCTGCTGCATCCGTCACTAATTTTAATTTATGTTCTACTATTGATTCAAGACTATTATAAAATCATCTATACATATAATATAACTGTAAGTGGGCTATGTCTGTACATAGGAGATATTAAAGAAAAGTAATTATGGGAGACTTTATGAGACTAATAGAAGCCAAAACATTTTTTTTAGTTTTTTGTCTGTCTGTATGTTTGTTCGCGCATCACACAAAAACTACTAGATGGAATTTAATGCGGTTTTCAAAGTTGTATAGTGGATGATCCAACTTAAAGTCTGGTAAAGGTTTCATCGCGATACGTTCCTTAGAACCCGAGATATTGACAATATTTTATACATGTTACATACATACATACAATCAGACGCACTTAATAAACGCGGGCGAAACCTCGGGCAAAGGCTTGTTTATTAATAAAGAGTTGTTTTATGGATATTATTATATAATAACTTTCCAGGCAATTTTCGGTTTCCAAGCAGAGATTTGCGTAAGTTTATTCAATTAACAGCATTGTAAAAATGATAAAGATCTGTGGTAGAGTAGTATAATTATTTTTCACAGTATGCAATGAAACGTATATAAATTGATTTTCTTTCAATACTATTGTGAAGAGAATACCCATACATATAACCACTGTTTTTACTTAGAAAATTATTATTTTGTCAGTTAATTGTCAACAATAAACACTGTTACATTGCACTTCATCTTTGCTTTAACGTTACAACATCTAGTAAATACAAATAATGCATTTTCACACACAATTATTTCACGATTAACGCACACGTTTTAATAACACGAGATGGCTAACGATTACACACAAGAGACATCGCTCAACAATAAAAAATAAATTATAGTGATAAAAAATAAGTAATTATTAAAGAGCGCCAAACATCACGGTCACATTATCTCAACCTCGATGTTACTCGCGATAAAATCGATTAAATTAATAAATCGCAAAAGTACTATCCATCGATATAGACTTGCTCATAATGCAGTGAAGTAATGTCATATCGTCATAGATATTTCATGGTACAGAGAGTATTGAGCACAGTGCATAAGTATCACATATTTATATGCATATCGTCGATGTAAAATATCGCTGCATGCGTACAATGTTGCAATAATAAACGTACCCATTGACAACTATCAATAAATTGGCATCCATATATACTGCTTACAAAACCTGTACGAAAATAAATACAACAGCGTAGCGTGCTTTTTGAAATGACTAGACACATACACATAATATTAAAGCCAAGAATCATTGAGAGCACTCAACGTAAACGTTTAAAATCCTGTTTTCGTCGTTAGCAAACATGAAATAATTAAGATCCTGAAAAAGAGGAACAATGTTAATGAAAAAACACAAATCAATTTAATTTGACAGATAAAAGCGTTTGAAAAGATACCAGGTACTTGAAAATAAACGGAGAAAGTGAATATGAAGAACGATTATGATGGTTTCCAAAAGTAAGATGTCTTCAAAAAGTCAGATAAAGAATATTTCATTCAACTTTTCCCTTCGAAAATAAAATCAGATATGAATGAAGTAGACGAACTTAAATTGAACGCCACGGGCGCCTTACAATCGCGTAGCGGAGTTTTTGAAAGTACACATTGGTATTGAATTCATAGTTCTTTAAAAAGTTTATTTCAACTAATTTTAAATGGAAATTTTCAATTAAAGTGAATAAAATTTCAGTGAATAATAAGAAAGACACAAATTCATGAAATGCCCATGTGAAAAAAAAATTGTAAAGAAACTTGATTCAGTGACAATAATGTCGATGCAGGAGCAAAATATCTCAAAATAAAACTATAATACACCAATTCTCAAAGAACTGCAACTAGATTGTGATAATATCCCATGGCAATGTTGCCATGTTTTATCGTTCGGAAATCCGCGATAGTGTTGCTACCCCCTGTTATTAGCGATATAACGTTATAAATAGCGGCTATTAGGTTATTATTGAACGGTAAGGAACTGACAGCCACCAGCAATTTATAACGGGCGTATTTAACGAGAGAAATATGGCCGCAAGTATATACTTTGTCTTGATACGTAGGCTTTTATTTATGGTCTTGTGATAATTATTGAATTTATGAGCCTTACTTTGGCCGTTTTTGTAGGTATAGATTTTTCGTGTAAAAGTTTCAATATAGCAAAAAGTAATAAAAATGGCCTAATTTGATGTTGAGAAAATTTCCATGATTTATTGAGACTGACAATGAATAGATCATCAACTTTTAATTACGAAGTTAGGCTACAAATTAAATCATTGTTCATTATTTTCATGCTGGCTGGTGCTAGCTGCTTTTCTACCACACAGATTGTTAAAGTAAATTGAGGGAATGGAATCATTATGACGACAAGGATGATATGCAACAAAATGGAGACATAAAGTAAGAAAGCGGATCCTGAGCTCCAACGCTGCTCAATCACGCTCAGCGGCTGAGGAAGGAATCAGGAAAACGTGTGAGCAATTACCCGTGAGATATATAAATGATTTTAAATTTAGTTGAACACTAACTTCACATTGTTTAAAGCATCAAAGGCAAGTTAGACTACAGCTAGTATCAAAATAATGAGACCTACTGCCGGTTACACCTGACGTGTCACTAACTGTAACATTTCCTGCTGATAACTTACAAAGGACGACAACCATTCGTTTAGTAACGAGGGTGTCTATTGATAGTGACGAAGGTGCGAATATAGCTTTTAGAACTGGATATGATGAACCGTGTAGATGCAACCCGATTCGTAGTCAGTGCTACAACGACTCTCAGACTGAGCGCACACTAGCCACCATCATATTTTTATCAATTTATTTTAATTAATAGCGAAATCATTAAGAAAATTAAAAGAAATTTAAATTAAAAATGTCATCGTATAGCGTTAGTGAGCGAACTTTTAATCATTTACTTTCAACTCAAAATATATAGCCCCCTGAAGTATTTCCTCAAAGACAACATAATTCATAAACTATTTTGAGATATTTTTCCTCGCAAAAAAACAAACAAAAGACATAGACTATTTTGGTTAAATATGAAATAGCAAAGGGAAAAACTGCTTCCGTAGACGTCAGTCAGTCTATATCATAACGTAATATACTTTTATGGAGACTCAAGTTACCATACAAAGCAAATATAAGGATATTTATAAGTTGAGCGCCATGCGACTAAACATAAAAAGGCAATGTAGAATATAAAGGAAGCTAGCTATTTTTGTTCGGAATAAAATAGAACTTGGAATTTTGGCAGTTAAGTAAATCTTTGTTAGTTATATACCACGTGTTTGATGTTTCACAATTGTTTTAACTGTGATTCGAGAGACGAGTGATGTAGACTTGACTGTGTTATTTAAATAAAATTGTCAACCAAAATGTAACAAAAACAATTTTATTTTTAATTTCAATAACTTCGTCCTCTTTGGTAACTAAACTTACATAACCAGTTACAAAAGATTTTTCTTTCTCTGTTTTGTAACTAGTTTGTGAGAGAAGAATTTGTATAAGATTAAAATTGGGCTATTGAAGGGAAAAAGAAATCCAGCAATTAAATAAAGGTTTACGTTTAGGTACCTTAAGATTGTTCATGAACATTCGTTTGTAGTAATCTATTTAATATTGGTTTTCTACCCAAAGTTTACACAACATCCTACTCCATCACCCTCAATTGATGTTACATTCCACATTCAGTAATGACTGCATGCGTTAATTACCGCACCCCATGCCAATAAAGGGTTCTCAGAGCACCCTCATCACCCACGCTCCATCCTCATCTGAAGGGCTGCTGTTAAACGATGTTGCTAATTGTAAAACTATTTCAAAATAGGGACCCTTTGAAACCAAATATTAGGACAAGTGAAAGTTGCGAGAAACTTCTGATTTATACATAAAAATATAATGGTCACATTTTTATCCCTTACATTTTATACTAGACAGGGTCAAGAGTTGAAACTTAAAAGCCATGTTTAGCTGTATGGCGGGTTTATTGGCGGAATTGATATTTTTACATGCAATGTTTGTTTCGAATTACAAAAAAAAAATTGAAACATATCTTCGGCCCATTGAGCTGAAATTTTTACCCTAATTTAGGTGAAAATGCATGACAACGATTAAAATTACGTCAAAATCATTACCTTTTTGAAAAAAATCTTATTGTTATCCCTTAAAGTGCAATTGTACTTCGAAAAATGCAAAACGTTAAAGTCAATACTGTTATTATATGGTTTAAACGTTTCGTAAGATATCTCTCGATATAAATTTATACGAAGTTAATATATTAATTTTAATTAAGTATCTTAAGGCTTATCATTGTTATTATATGTTATATTAATAGTGAGACCATAATTTGTATCATTTCCTGTGCTTGCGTTTGATTGCAATAATAATAAATAAGTGCCACCATACATACAATTGCATAAAAATATTTTATGAGATTGATTTCTAATAATAAATAAAAGCATTATTCAAATTATATCTCATTTTGACACAAAGTATATGAAAAAGAGAACTATTTAAAAACAATATAGGTAATACAATAAAAACCGTTATGTTTGCGACCTTGTCAATCGTCATGCGTTTTTCTAAAACCTCCGTTTCTATAAAAGCGACTGCAAAACGTCACATAATACAATAAATTTAACACGTGCGAGAGTAACTAACCTTGAATGATTAAAAAAAGGTCTACAAAAAAGTTTCGTTATTAAGTTTATTCGGTTTCACTGGTTCTATACTCCTGTCACACAAACGTATGTAAAGTTAAATGGACCTTATTGTTGCGACAATAGTGTCGAATTTGCAACAAATATGGTTGATTTGTTGACTGTACAACAAGTCTCAGAATGGTTGGCTCAGCATAAAGCCACCCTGTCTAGACTCTAGGGGAAAATGGAAACTTAACAGGGCCTTTGTGCTGAGAATAATACACAAAACCATATAAAACGGGATGTTTTTGTTTCCTTGCTTCCTGATTATTAAAATATTGTGTACACTGTTACTAATGTATAGTTGCTAACTTTAGTTTTTTCTACTACAAGGAAAAATTTTTAGATAATCAAGTACTTTCCGCACACGTATAATAGGTAGTAGGTACAATTTATTTGAGGCTCTCATGGATAGATCGAACATCTAGCAAGTAAGTTAGAGATATTTGACAAAATAAAGTACGAGTAAGTTTTGTTTATACTACCAAGCAGACCAGACAGTCACCACAACCACACCAGACATATCAACGCCTGCAACAACACTATAAGTATTAATATTATTTTTATATCAGATATTAACAAACGTGAAATATTGTATTTTTTTCGATTGTACATTGTAAATTGTACAATTAATGGTATTTTATTCCGAATTTATTAACAGCTGCGGTTGAACGAAGCGACAAGAAGTAACCTATGGCACAGTGTCAATCATCACCTTAACCCATGCGACGTAAAACTAACAACTGGACTAACAAACAAGCAAATTATGTGATGGTTCAAGGTACATAGCAATCGGCCTCAGCAAGACATTGCTATTAATAAAGGACAGGCGACAAGTTGCAGACAAGAACTACCATCTTACAAGGATTTTTGTGGACAAAATCAACCAGTTTATTAAAAACGTCTTCCACTTTCGCACTGTCTCTGTCTTAAGATATAATATCTAATTAATAAATCGTTTTGAGCAACTTTTAAAATAGGTTTTTGAAACTAGCTAGTAAAGATATTTTAATTATATCGACGTAAAAGTGTATGTATTGATGGGGTACTGAATGAACACAGTAGTCAAATATTGAGCCTGAAATTTTAGCCAATGCATTGGCTTAGATAAAAACTACATAAAAAAATTAAGATACCCACTCCTAAATGGCTGGCATCATCACATCTGCTAGAAAAGTGCTGACGAACGGCTGAACGCACATTTTCCAAACACCACTCTCGATAAAATTCTCTTAACATATAACAAAACTAGATCAAAATCGGTTCAGCCGATATGATACCACGGACGGACATACAGATACACAGGCACGTTAAACGAATAACTTCCCCCTTGTGTCGTCGAGGGTTAAAAAGGAAGAAATTCTTCATTATGCCACTGCAGACATAATTGACATGAATGCTGAGATGCTCATTGCTCATATTTGAAAAACTCCGCACCGCCCGAGGACTGCGACAGTCTGGCGTTGTGAAACGGAAAAATCCTGAGATTAAAAATGCCGTCTTGTTGTCGGAGAGGAACTAAAAGGTACGGAGTCGCCTATTCCTAAAATGAAATCGTCAGTCATATAACTCTTATACAATTTATACAGCTTGAAAAACTGCACATTGACTAGTTTGTGTTTTTTTATAGTGATTGTTGTATTTAATAGTAATATCAGCAAGCAAACATAATTACAGTACAACACATACAGCGATAATTTATATCGCTGTATGTGTTGTAGTGGTTATATTTATAACCACATATGAAAAGACGCTGTTATTTAAATATTGTATAAATTTCGAGTTTTTCGACTATCCAATACATTTGGTGAGGACGTATACAATCGTAGACATTACAACGATGCATGTAAATAACTAAGTATATCCCTATATATTTACATAGACACGCTTGAGTTAAGCAAAATTAACGAATGTCTAACTGCATCTTCCGAACTACTGGCTTGATGTATATGCATGCAACAGTCTGACAATCAAGAACACCGAATTCACTTGTAAGTGGACAAGAAAGCGGTCTCTGGGCTCTGACGCTTAACGGCTAAGAAAACAATCGGGAATGCACCCAGATTAGTAAGTGAAGCAATATTAGAAATTCACGAAAAACGTACTAATTGTAAAAAGCTTTCATTTCTGTAATGAACTGTACCGATGCATTCACTCGACGCCAGATAGAAATAGCACCGTGTGCTTATTACTCTAAAAGAAGTCTTGTCACACGTAGCTTTTCAGTAATTGGAATCTACGAGACGTGTGTACACTGAAAGGAAACGTACGGAAAATATGAGAAAGGGATAAGCTGCGTTTGCGTTGCGTTGCAACTGTGTAAACTATGTATTAATGTAAAATGTACTGAATACCGGTATAAACATACCTATTAGGGAACACCGCAGAGAGAAGTGTATTCCATAGTTTAGTATAGCGCAGGAAGAATTACTATAGCTATATCACATATGGGTTAAGAAGAAAAGCTGAAAAAAAAATTACAACACTCAACGGCCCATACTGAGCACTAAGCTTGTGTTGCGGGTCCAATGGGCATAAACACAGTACACGTGTTGTGTACCCAGAATCGCAGACAAATATCTGTGATCACAAGTACAAATGTTTTCCCGCGCTTGGATCGAACCTAGGACCCCCACAACCAGTGATCATTACGCCACGGAGGACCAATCACTACACTTCCTGATGGACCAGTCATCTCAACCGCAATGTTATAGGTTTCTCGCTCATCACAAAACATATCATGATTAATAACGCGATCATTTATCATTTTCTTGCGTTAGCCGTTGAGGCAAATTGAATTCTTGAAGATATTGCATTTTGTTCCTTGTAATTAAAAAGAAAGTCATTAAATATAGTTTTTCAAAAAACAGCATTAAAATCCGTTACCTACGTGGTTTAATAGAAGAGAGCCTACAAACAGATGCGGCGGGCAAGTTTGTTTTACATTATATAGAGATAAAAAACAGAAGAGATTACAAAAATACCAGCTCATATTTATGCATGGCAACACTAAGGACCTAAGGCCGCTATATCGGTATCAAGTGGGTTTTCCTGCTCCGTCGGGCCGGAAGCTACCGAGCTCAGGTGCACTCGATGCATTTTGTACGTGAATTTTCATACACTGGAGTGCTCCTATTGTTTCTCCAACAGTAAATTATATTTTAAAAGCAACATTATTTTGAAGGTAAGTTATCGATGCTTAAAAATAATAATAATACATTTCCAATTGTCCTATTATTAAAACTTTTCCCCTACATCAAAATAAACACAAAAAACCGTAATAACCGTAATTTTTGTTGCCATGCCTAATCAAAAATTGGGTGTATTTAAAAAATATATTATTTTTGTCAAATATTTCAAATTGCTTCAAGACATTGTATTCATCACAAAATATCCTCCGATAAATATATAAAATACGTAAGTAATTTATTATTTGATGAAATACAGTTTTAAGACATTTTATTCATCAATGTCTTAAAACTGTATGATCTGTATCATTCCTGAAATGAAAAATGTAACAATATGTAGACGTTTTACATTTTTACCGAACTGAATTACGGAACCGACTTCAAAAAAAGGAGGAGGTCCTCAATTCATCGCGATATTTTATATTTTTAAGTATTATTTTTAAACAATCTTGTTAAAATGGATCCAACGCGAGTGAACCACCGGATTTATGCACTGCCAATGCAGTTAATGTCATCACATTAATATGCGGAGATGCGATGTTACCGCGGTAATGTGTTGCCGGTAATGATAGAAAACTGGGTGATGTTGCCAGATTCGCGTCAAATAACTTATTAAATACAGCTTTCTCGGGAAAATCTCCGCGTGAGGCCTGAATTATATTAACATGATTTCTATATAGAGAAAAGTAGGTAACAAAGTCTCAAGAATAGGCAAGTTCTTAATAAATGACCTAGACATTAGTTTTCTCGTGACATTGTATGTTTTAAGTCATTATCGTCATCCCCACTTTATATAGCGACGGCGTACAGCATGTCAGTTTCTTCCATTTTCCCCTGACTGATGTTAACCGATCGGTCACTTTCTTGTATGATATTAAATAGATTATATGTATCAACTATGTATGTAATTCTTGTAGTTGAGATTATGATGATGTACAGTCAACAGCACAGCAACCTACCAAATTTATTGCAAACTCGCCGCTATTACCGCGCCATAGATTTTCATGCTTGGTGCAAGGTAACTTGATATGTTGTACTCTCATTCACTTCTCTGTTTTAATTTATGGCTAAATATCGTTTAGATAAACGTTGATTTTTGACAATGAATATGTACTGATAATGTAAGATGAAAAAGAATTTAATAGAATGCCAAATCAAACGAGATGGTTATTTGTTTATTATAACATGGAGAAGCTAACAAATTGTTTCTAATAAATACTATTTGCAAATGAAAACAAATGTAATTAAGATAGTAGTAATAAACATGAACAGTCAGACCGTAAAAATCTAGATTTTTATGCAAACATTCAAATGGAAAACAAAACGAGCGACAGGAACTGGAGATAAACGCCTCTCACAAACCGGACGTGCCGCCATTTTGATCTGACAAACCGGACATGCCGCCATTTTAAACAAACTAGATTTTTGTATCATAAACTGCGGATGGCTACTAAAACGTAGATTACATGTTAACATTACACATTCATTAGAACAAAAGCCATAATTCTAGCTTTTGTTCTTCTACTTATTGAGTACTAGTTAAATCTGTCCAACGAGCTAAATGAGCATAGTATTTATTTAGAGGTACTTATAAATATTTAGTTCAATTCTATCAATTTACACGTATTCCCAAAATAGTTCCACGCATTTTGAAATCTAAGTTCTAGGATATAAATTTCTATCTCTGATAAAAATAATTCAATAGAACGCTGACAGACCGACATACCGAAACTGTATGCCTTTTTTACCACGAAATCAGTCCTAAACGTTAAACTATGTAAACAATGTAATAAAGAGTTCATCTATCTTAACAAACAAATAAATTCTAAAAATAAACATGTCTTACTAGAGAATTTGGGCCAAATTGATCATAATTATTAGTTATTCATTTACATCATCAAATCGGCGTAAAAGTATAAACAAATATGCATATTTTTATACCGTTCTTATTATCATACAATTTCAATAATGACGCGCATGACTGAATATAAAATATTTATGACATAACATTAACATAATAAATAAGAACATAAATTTAACATATAAATTCAATACATTTCTATCTTCTTCCGTTTACTGTCATTATTAAAAGCATTAACCTGAGACTTAGACATGTGGGAACGAAATATTTGACAAAGTTACTTGGCCCGGCGACCGAAATTAGAAATTTTCAAAATATATTATGATTCCGACGTGTATAAGTCAAAATTATTGGCGGGCCAGATAAGTTTGCCAATACGTAAACTTTTTTCCAAGCATGTAATTGGTATTTTTGACAAATCAAAAAGTAGATGTTAAAATATTATTTTATTGATATTATCCTTATCCATCTATGAGGAAGGTCACTAACCTGACATTAAAATAGGTTATGCTAATGATTTGAATGTTTTTTTTTGACAAAAAAATTTGTTTCGTATTTCTTCTCAGCAATGGTCGTTCCGAACTACTAGTACATATTTAGTAACTTTGAGAAACGTATAATTTAAAATTTTACTTGTAAAAATGCTTGTGAAGTCTAATCTCTGAAGAAATGCCGTCTATTATTATTTAATTTGACTCAGTAAATATACTCGGTTATTTCATAAATGGTACCTCGTGGTCGTGGTACCAAATTAACATATGCTACTTGTCAATATACCGTGACGTATCAAATTGGGTCCACGACCGCACTTGTAAACATAAGGTATGAACTTTTCACGAACTATCTACGTTATAAATTTTAATTCAAAGGAACTTTTTATTCTAACATTTTCTTTAGATGGGATAAGTAAATAAATAATAAAACGGTCAAGAGCGAGTTAGACACGCGCACCGAGGGTTCCGTACAAAGTTATGAAATGTGTAGTGCTGTTACTACACATTTTACACTTTACAAAAAAAATGTTCGGGGCTTACACGTAACATATCTAATGATCTGACAACTAGGGATGGCCACGACGCGAACGTGCCAAGTAGAGACTAAAAAGTGGACAAGAGCACCTTAGGCTCCGACGCTCAACGGCTGATGAATCAACTGTTTAAACGCTCAAATGATAGACTGATAAATATCCGGATAACCTAGAAAATACGTATGTAAACTGATGCTGAGTCAACATTTACACAACAAACTAGGACATTAATTACATAAGTTACATTTGTACAAAGATGTATTGAGCTTAACGTTCTTAATACCATTGACCTTTTGAAATCGCAATGTAATCAATCGAAATATTTGTTGAAATATAAGCAGCAATCAAATACATTTATTTACGCGATATATCAGACGTATATTTTACATGATAACTATATAATGTATAAATAAAATACGTTGGCCCTAATGGCATATGGGATGAAGAAAACGACAACACCTCTATTACTTTATAAAATTAAATCTCGAATAAATTATTTTTCAACTAAAAAAAAATCTATACCAAAATCGGTTCAGCCGTTTCGCTGCTACGATGCCACGGACAGACATACAGACACGTTAAATTTATAACTCCCCTCCTGTTCAATAAATGGAAGATAAAATACGAAGTTTTAAAATGCAACATTAGTGAAATACTTACACAGTCCCGCACGACATCTTCACAACAACAAAGTCAACATGCAGCTGGGATACGTACCTGCAACAAACACAATACCAATTAGACATGCGCTGTTGAATACTAACTCGAAAACAGAGTGAGTTTTGACCATGAAGGGATCACGAAGCAAAGTAGACATTAGCCGATGCCCGCGGCAAATAATATACATGTATTTTCTAATAGCCCTTCGGGGGTTGATAAATAAGAACATGACCAATATTTGACCTCGGATCTTACTATATCTAAACTGAATCTCATCAATATAGGTCCAGCAGTTACCCGTAAAAGCGTGACAGATAAGACTTTCGCATTAATAATATTAGGAATAAAGGGTAAAATGAGAGATGAGTAACGAGACTTTAAAGGCATCTAGGATATATAAAAGCAAATATTCAGTTTTATTGTTCCGTAAAACATTCTAAATTCGAAACTACAATTTAAACTAGGTACACAAGATTTGAGCAAACGCACGTTTGTTATAACTTCGGTTAAAGTAGTAAATAAAAAAGGATACACGTGCACTGCGCATCGTTATGATTTATTTATGGCCAGCATTTTTAAATGCATCATAACGTTTTAGTCTTACATATCCAATATGATGAAGAATCGATCACCGTAGTAAAACGATTGAGTAAAAAATATGTTTCAAGGGTACAATATTCATCAAATATGTAGGTAAACACTGCATACAAGCTGTAATATTTTAAAAGACATAAGTTCTTAAGAACTTTAGTCTTATGAATACGAGTAATAAAAGCCCTTGCTGAGCCATTCTCCAATTCCATGAAAGGTTTTTAAAGATGCCTCTGATAAGGCACTAAAATGTGTGTGACTATGGTGCTGTCCAATCAACGGTTCACCTATTGTGTCCCAACTGCCTTCCTGTACGATGGAGGACCTCAATGAGTCAAATGAAAGCGATTAAAATGGCCACATACAAATCTAAATCTTACATAATACAGGGTGTATAAACAGCTACAGCTAGTATAGACAGCCAAACCGACTAGACAAGAAAAAATATTATTATTAATTTACAAAAAAAAACATGTATGAACCATGAAAACATCACACTCCTGTTTTCGACAGTCGAGTAAAAACAACAATATATCCTTTAAGAACAAACACTATAATTGTGATTTTCCGGCGTGCTACGGCTTCTGGAAGCCTTACTTACAGTTGCAATGTACTGCTTGCATCCGGTGCAAGCGATATGCATTCTACGGCAGGTGTGTGCGATAAAGCAATGTTTTTTTAAATGAGAATATCGTGTAGTTTTCTTGAAGAAAATTTGACGGCAATTTTAATGGGCGTAAAACTAACAGTTTCGGATGATGAAATTGAGTTGGTGTCGAAAGAATGACAAAATATTCTTTCTATTTGACAAAAAACTCTAATTGTTTTGTTCTATCTTAGAAACTGGCGGATCAGCTGATTTGATATGGAAAGTCGAAATTGGCTTTCAAGGCGTTTGAAACCGTAGTTATATCGTTCGACGTTTTAAACCGTAAATAGTTGATTGTATCATAGGCCATGGAGTGGTCCTAGGGAATCTAGATAGCTTCTAGTTCATTGCAGCACTAACTTTACGTTACATAGTTGTTTCTATTTCTAATCCTTGCATCACGAGTGTCAAGGTTCAAGTTACCCAGGGCTTGACGTTGATCGGATCGCTAGGTCATAAGCCTCATAGTTTAGGTATAAGCTTAAAACTTTCTATAGGTTCTCATACAAAATGGATATTGTAAGTCAGAATTATTGTACTATTAAAGAATTCGTTAAAACGAATGTCGTAATATTTTACACAAACCAAGGTTATTCAAAAACAGACTGACTGACAAACACACACAAAACGAAATTTCTGGAAGAAACAAATGCTGAAATTGGGTAATCTACAAAACGAACCGAGTGTAAAAATCTTGGGGAGTGTAAGAGGGACACTATTGAGGATTTCTTGAAATTACCACGAGATCGGAAAAAAACGGTATTCTTACGCGCGTATGAGGTCACAAGCAAAAACTAATCACAATATATTTTTAATATCGGACGCTAATCAAGCAGAAAGACGATCGTAATCGATAGGCATTGTTTTGTTGTAGACGGTGAGATTGCGTGTCGCAAATTGGAGTTATAAAATACTGGTTGCTTCGTGACGCAAAGCTGTTGATTTATTTCAACCTTTATTGGCAGCTTTAATGACAATATTCATTTATTTCGGTAAAAATCTTACCGTGTCAGTGTCAGTTATATGTGTTACAAGCTAGTTAGTCAATCACATCATACAGTAACTTTAATAATTTCAATGAAATTCATTTCGGATACAATAAATACAAATTAATTCATATAAAAAGTTTGTCAGCACCAGGTTTTATACAGATAATAAAATTATAACACTTCTTTCGGTAACCTGTCAATATAATTTGTTTCGTTATAATATACGTCTTCCTTCCTTCCTTATTTCGCTTTTTTAATTTTAAAAAGTGCAACCTACGTATAGTCGAAGTAGGTAAATCTCATTCGCTATTGGAAGTGAATTAGATTGTGGATTAGGTTTATGTGCAAGGGACAGTTCATTGCTCAGTATCACGAAAATGTATGTGGCAGTACAGATGACGGCAAATCAATCAATCATCATAGATCGTTCCAACGTTTCATCATAGTACAGAACAGCGCGTGGATTCAAACACCAACTTTGGTGGTGTAGTTGTCTATCATCAATGTAATCATAAAATAGTAATAACAACTTTATCGCTAATCGTTACATGAAGTGTAGTCGTAGAAATGAAGGCTAACACAGAAGACACAGGAGACATCAATACAAGAATTATTGCAATATAAATTGCCATACAAAGTAAAATATAAGAGCTTGAACCAGCTACTGTTCGCGTCCAACATTTCTGCGTGACTTCCTATCGAGGCCACTAAGGTCAACCGTTGCGTTTTCGAACTAAGGTCATCGTGACTCACAACCATTATCACGCTATTAACATTATTAGAATGTGTAAGACTTTTTATATGTACCAAAAATAAATGGATTAAATTTCACCAAGAAATATAGTAATTCCATCTTTGTTAACAGAATGACTACATTTTTCAAATGTTATACTAAAACATAAGATTTTTACTTCCGATATATCTTTCTATTAGTTTCAATATTTTCGAACAGTTCCTTATCAAGCGAAGATTGATAGATAGACACTTTTGGTCGGCTTGTTTATTTTCAATGGATAATAGTAGACAGAGGGCAGTGAAGTGCAGCATACTTTAAATTACCCTGCAGGAACAAAGAAGACAGACTTAAAAGTTCCTCCTTTCAATATTGTACTCGTATAAAAATATATAGCTAGATCATAACATCTATACACATAGATATCTAGCATCATAATAATAATCGAGCTTTTAGGAAAGTGTTTAAAAATCTTTCTATATCACGAAGTTCGTGTTATCAAAGTTCAGCTCCGATAAAGTTCAATTGCAGATCGTGGTCAACCCCAATCATGGAAATACTCTTTATTATACTATGGTATCACGGAGAAATTTCTTGATCACAAATCAATTTCAACTTTTTATACTCTGATATAAAGTTTAATTCAGTTCACTATATTCTTTGTTCATGATTCCCCATAAACTATAATGACGGAAACTGCGCTTTAAGGTTTGAAATCTAAAGTTGAAATTTATCTGGCGTTGGCGTTTTCGTTTAACGAATAATCCCAACCAATTCTGGCTATAAAACAGTAGGAACCATTTCAAAAGCGCAAATCGATAGCTCCGATTGTCAGTTTCATAAGATTAAACATTTAACAGATGGTAACAGCAAACAACTTTTTCGCTGAATCACGAAATCAAAATAACGTTGGGAAATCTGAATGAAAACTACGGCATCAAAAGAAGACTGCAAAATGCTAAAGAGTTAAATCTAATACGAGGACTATGACGAGAGAAGTGACGATAGTAGTAACGACAGTAGTGACGAATATAGTGACGATAGTTTAACTAAAGATGATGTAAATATTGATGATACTGTATATTTTTGGGCGACTGGACTTAGTTTAACTACGACTAAGAAAAGCCGAAGGATTACGCGTGTTTAAATCCTTTACAAATAACCTAATTACCTAAAAAGATAAAAAATGGGATTTTGATCCCTGTTGTGGTCTATCAACAGTATACAATGGGAGATAGAAACTATTACCCTTGGTTGGACAATGTCCAATATCTTGATATGCCTGTTAGTACGCCCCATTGTCTCCTGGTTACGACAGGGTAACTAATTGCGAAGTCCCCTATGTTTAGATGTCTGTTACTAAGGGATTGCCTTACACATGAAGACATTCTAGTAAATAAACGATCAATCATGATACAATTATAATGATATATCGTGTCAATCGTAAAGTTATTCGATTCGATTAAACGTGTGTTAGAAAACATAAATTTTAATGACACATGTCTAGAAAGGAGAAATTAGGGTATATTACATCAAATCACATTACCAAGTAGATGAGCATTTAGTTAACCTCATATATGTATTATACAACGGGAATCACATGCAAAATTGCTTTACTCGCATTCATATTACAACATTGCATAGGATGCAACACATATATAGTGTGCAATGCAGTAATGCATTAGATTCCACGGCTCCAATCGACGGCATAATTCATCGTTTAAGCTCATGAATGATGGAGTACGTGTTACGAAATGAATTCCACTTACTGATTGTATATAAAAGTAATAATAATGTATATCATTGTTGATAAAATAGGTAATTATATCCTTATTGAAATTAATAACATACTCGTATTGCTTTTGTAGTCGATAAAGTTTTTCAATATGCTCTCGCCCTTTTGCATTAACATGAGGTACAATAGGTACAACTATGTATTTGATTGTTTCCTAAGAAGTATTAGCACCTAATGATGTAACGATGGATATTCTAGATATAGATTTGTTGCAACTTTCCAAAAACATACAGCAATAAAGACTTAAATGTATTAAGGAAACTAACATAATGTTAGTAGTAACACCACATTAAATCAGCTCATTATAGACTGGAAAGTCTACACACAGCCTTATAAAGAAAACCACGTGGGAAATCGCAATCCCGTCCTGCATACATCCTGTAGACGAAAAAAGGCCAAATTATGCAATCCTGGGAGCCCAATTGCACAATCCTACGTAAGCAACACCCACATAGGTTTCGTAACAGGTGGCACCTTTCAAATATTAGTAAGTCAAGATAACACCTACGATACTCAAGATTTTAAAGTCAATTTTGTTACATTGCACTATTGCTTATAATATTACTTTTTCATTTAAAAAATAGTTAAATTTTTATCCTGAAAAGGGAAACTGTCTCTTTAGCAATTAAAATACATTAATTTAAATTAATAGATAATGTTAATGAACATCAATACGAAGATTATTTGTATGTCAAGGTTAGGGGCATAGCTATTATAGTTGCTTAGCCTGCAACGACCCAATAAAAGCATTTTATGTCTATAATTTATATTCTTCATATTATATGAAGAATATAAATTTAGAGAAAAATGTAGCAGACGATAATATTTACTAATATTATAATGCGTTATACAAACTCATACGGAACTTTTCAACAAACATACGAATCTTGTTCATTATCATGACGAAACTTATCAACTCCTTGGCAAATGTCAAAAAATACACAAATGTACAATATATTACATTCCTTGCTATTTTCATTAAGCCGTCAGCAGGCGCCCAGACTCCCTGCTGTTGACTCGTACAATGTAATATCTACTGTAATTTTGCCAGCATATATAATTATCGTATACGAAATAAATGATGAAACTAAATCCAAACCGTTGCAATTTAGCACTTATCAATGCGACTTAAGAACTTTCGGGGAATATCTATGTTATGTTGTACTTTTCTAGATTTTGTTGCTTGTAAGATTTTGAATTAGCCACATGTTTTCGATTCCTTATAATCGTACTCGACTTTTTTCTATGGTCACGAATTAGATCCACCTGTATTGTGGTCATTCAACTCGAGATATCTTGTTACTGAACTAGTAAGATAAATTGAATATAATGTTTGGACGAGGTAATTTTTTAGAATCAGTACGAGAAGAAAAAAGAGGTATGGCGAAGTAATACTAGGATATAAATGATATAATATGTATAATAGAATAGATTCAGTAATGATGGTGAAAACGAATATATTGATGAAATTGAAGACGATGAATATTTGAAATCTATACAATCAGGTAATCTTGTAGAATAGAATCTGAAAAACGACCACAAGTACAACATTACAGTGATTTCAGTAATTTTGAAGTACATAAATACGTTTTGTTATGTTATGTAAGTAAAACTTATTTGCATTAAAAAGCTATCAAAATAAATTAACAACCTCGTTATAAGGAAAGCCCGAGACCACGCAACGTAGCAACATGGGCAAAACCATATCAACATGAATCATCGGTTTATTCACAGAAAAAAGCTGTACAAGGCCATTATTCCGTGGATTACTATTGAATTGACATATACGATAAATGCCAGAATAAAAACTGGCATAACGTAAGACCATAAGATTGTATGGGTAAAATTAAATGGTTCTATGTAAGTATAATTATTAGATTATCACAAAGAAGCTTATCTCTGAATCATCAACGCATGTTGTTTAATAGTCACACCTACGATACTGAAATAGATAATGAAGAGAAGTTACGAGAATTGTATTCTTCAGATATTGACATTGATTGTATGAAAAATTCTACTTATCATTAGTCTCCTTAGCTCGACCCACTTTTACATGTGATTTCTTTTTCACTTACGCTTTACGCAACATAAATAAAATTGACTCTTTGTTTGAAAATGTATTAACTAGTGAAATGTATATCCTGCGTTAAAATTCTCATCAAAAGTATCTTATCGATGACTAGTAACTCCTTGATTCACTTCTAAAACTTCAAATATCAGTAAATACGACATATTCAGGATGAGTTACACAAATTTAACAAACGCGTGGTCCTATAACGGTTTCTAGAGGACGGCAGCTTCCCACAGGCCTTTTACTACTCAAGTACAACCTGTATCGGTACTAGTCCGAACGGGTATCAGGTGAATGGGTGGTTGCGTCATTGATTTAGGTCGGTGCGTGCGTGAAGAGGAAGACTTCGGTATTAACCGGTCAGAGAAAACACACACGTCCTTTGCATTAGTATGCAGAGATGAATTTATCGATCACGTTGCTGTACGAGATATTGCCAGAAAAATATTTTTTTCCCTTTTTGAAAATTTTGAATAATATATTTTAAAATGTATTTCTTATTTCATGAACTAGTTATTTGATCATCGAGAGTAAATTTTACTTTATCGATAACTATTTATATCAAAAGATTTGCAGTTAAAACTAGATATTTTGTGAAAGCGAGTGTTTGTAAACATATTTGACTTTCTAGTAGTCAACCTACGCGACCCCGCTTTATGACACAAGATATTCTTAGCACATTTCGTTGTGTCAGTTTAGTCTCGTCTGTACCAAAAAAGAAAATAATAATAGTGAAAAATTAATTTATTTAAAAGAAAATTACGATATATTTAAATTAAGAATATATTATATCATTAAATTTAGAATTTAAACACAATTCTAAGAACTTTACGATATTTTTTAAATAAAAGCATTATGAAAACAAAATGTTTTACAAAATAGATTACCGATAACGTCTTGTCGAAGATAAGGACCACCAAGGAAGGGTCTCATAATGACCATAAAACTCTACCTTTCACTCAAAAACAGGTTATCAAATCCACCAAGTTAATTGAAGGCACGGATAATAATATAAGAATACCGACTACACAAGTAGGAAGTTGTACCGCGAGGAGGCGATCCCTATCATCAGTAGAATGATTTGCTGATTTCGCTTTGTAAATCTTCTGCTTTGGATCATGTACTGCTACTGCAGGACTAAGTATGTCAATTTATGTATTAAAGTTTAACCTTTACAGTAACATATCTATTATCATTGTTTATCCTTACATATTATACAACAAAATCGTCTACCGCGTCTTCCTTTCTGTCTGTACGCGATAAGCTCAAAAACTACTCTGTACGGATTTTCATGCGGTAATACCAATAGGTAGAGTGATTCCTGAGGAAGGTTTAGGGATATAATTTATTATGTTTTACCGAAGCCGGGACGCGAAGCCAGGACGGACCGCGAGTAGTTATCTAAAATCGGACTTATTTAACCATTAAGAAGCAATACATGTAAATAAATTAAATAAATAAATACTGAAATAAAAAGGCTTTTTGGACTATTATTCTTGAACAAACTGTGTCAAGTCATTTTAGATGTATGATTATATGTACATGGTCTAGTTTAATTTAATGTCATAATCGCATTTATGAAATCCACACCCAACACAATAATAATATGCAAAAATGTCCATTATAATATAGCAGCTATTCGTAAAAACTCTCGCCTAAAATCAAAAGTTCAAACAACATTTCCATACAATACATGCATAAATAATATTATCAAATCACGTCGAAACATCTGAAGATAGCTACAAACAAAACATGTTATAATTAAGTGTTCTAAATTGATACCATCGATATAATTTTGACCATAAAAGTAAAATAACCCTTTGACCCATCAGAACTGAGAGAAAGCCGCTTTCACACGCCAAACAAAGGTACAGACTCTTTTATTACTGACCTGTAGAACGTACACAATGAACAAACATACTAACAGAATTGGATTGCGGTTGAATGATATGTGGTTAATGTTAGATAGAACGGGTGATGTTACTTGATGGTTAACTGTTGTACGAATTCCCAACATCGAATAATGAAAAAAGTAACTCACATCATAATGAAATTAGTGCAAAGTAATAAAATAGTATTTCCTCATAGCTGGTGAAGCCTAATTGAATCAATGATTAAACTAAATAATGTTTTTCTATTATCGATATCTTAATTTGATAAATGCTTAGGACTAAGCGACATAGATATGTTAACGGTAATGATAACCTCAAACTATGAGGTGATTGCGATATCAGAAATGATCATAATGTCAATGTAAACAACCAAAGCAAACCTGAAGAAAATATTTCGATCAACAAAGTATAGGTTAACATTAGAAGCTGCTTCAGTTTCATCATACAAAAACACATTATTTTAATATAATATGTGAAGAAGGGAGGTACATATTTCTAAGGATGTTATGAGCTTTATATCAGTATCTGCTGGTAATAAAAACATAGCGATGACTTCCCATGATCAGCTATCATCCATTATGTCATCAGTTTATCTATAAACAATGGCGGTCGTTGCAATTCCATCTGTTCTCAATATACAAACTGCATTGTTTCCATGAGCACTCCCGTACTTGTGTACACGATCATATAACTTACAATCGATTGTTTTATGCTCATCCAGATCGTAGATATTCATAATTGGTACGCCTTATCTTCTTCCCCGTTCTGGCCATAAAATTTTATTGAGTTAATATGAGTTTATAAGGCAAACGTTTATTTTCAAGATAAACAATTTTGTAAGCATTTAATGGAATATTATGACATACTTGAGGAAGAGGATTTCAAAAAACTCAAACTTAATTTCTTAAATATTATTTTGGGTTATATTTTTTGTAATAATTTCAAATGGTTCAAAATACGTACCTAGATAAATAGAAGTTGAGCAAGTTTAAATCAAATTAAAGACTGCAAAAACTAATCCGCATTTGAGTCAGCGAATTTAAAGTTGCGTAGAAACCAAATGTATAATAATAATGTCTTCAGCCCGAGTAAACAATATTAGTGAAACATCACAATTGGTATGCTACCCTAATTGACCCTGTTCACACGTTGGATGTGCAAAACCGTTACATTGCCAGTACTCGGATCTAATTTATTCCGAGTTGCTAAATCGTAAAGTAATTGTTTTCAGCTTGGGAAACGTTGAACTTGGCGATTATGAAGCAACAACGATTTATTTGCGAAAAATCTCGATGCAGTTTTGTTTTTGAAAACACTTTATAAAATGCTGATTCTAATTTGGATGCAAGATTAAAATGTTTTTGTTTTTGTGTGATTTGTGAAATACGTACTTCCAATTATTAATTTATTCTACTAATATTAGAAATGCAAAAGTTTGTGAGGATGTATGTGTGTATTATTATTAATCATTCACGCCAAATCTACTGGACAAATTGTTATGAAATTTGATACATGAGTAGAAGAATATAATGATAGGTACCCGGAATAACACATAGGGTACTTTTAATCCCGAAATTCCCACGGGAGCGAAGGGGCATAGATAGACATACATAAAATTACAATTACATAGATAAACCTACCGTACATATTCAATTATTCTTAAAGATCCAAATGGAATTGATAAGTTATTCTCAAATCACAAAGTTATTGTCGTAGACAGTTGTAAATAATAACACATAGTTATAAACAAAAAACTATATATTTTTAACAAATTTAAGGTCTAGGTAATGTCAGTGTACATTTTCAAAGGAAAATGTTTGATATCCTTCAAATTTTAAAAACTTTCCCTTTGTAAATACCCAAATCCGCTGTATTGATAAACTTGTAACACCCAATCCGGGTCCTAACTATATAAAAAGGTACTAACACCTACTAAGAAACATTATTGCGACAAGTAAGGAATAAATGAATTCAATTGAATTGAAAAGATATATGTGAAACATAGTTTTATATTCACAGTACTATATTTAATCATATATTCAGAAGGGCCTCCATAGATAATGCAAAATTAACGATAAAGGAGTAAATTACAATGAATCATTTGTTCTAGATAATAAATGAATGAACTCACGCTTGAGATCAGTACCTAAATATCTTTGTGACGTAAACAGTGTACACAGACGCTGATCCATATAATATCAAAAGACCAAAATGGAATGCACTTGATCAAACAGACAGAGCATAAACTAGTTTCATCAATAGTGTTACTGGCTGATTGCGATAGTACGAACGCGGTATAAATTTATGATGTAGGTAAGGTATTTCGATTTTTCAACACACTTGTTCGAAATTTTTTGGTATCTAGTATACTTTGTACTTTTTGTAGATTCGATTGTATTGAAGTACGTCGTGTGACACACACGATGTTACATTACTACAGCGCTCGAATTCGACTTGCATGAAAATTCTTCTATACAATATTGGGTAACTTACATAGATGATATAGTAATAGCAAAATCCTAATATTTCATCTTATCTTAAATCGGTAAATAGTAAATAAATATTTTGGAAGCCATTTTTAATAATGGTTAGGATTAAGTCTTATTGATATAAATAGATTTATATATGTACCCAAAACCGGACGATGCATTTGCATAATATTTAAATTGCTATTAGACGACAGTGAATTTATACAACAAGAAAACATATTGGGTAAATAATAATTTCACTATTCAGGTTAACATGACGTCTTACTATGTTTGCAATGCACATTAAATATCGCAACAGACCGAAACGTACGCACAACGACGCAACGAAATGCTGATTTTAACCATTTAGCAGAATATTTTCAAGCTAAATAATGAAATTCTTTAAAAATATTATATACTTTGTTGTATAAATTGTTTCCCCGGATTCTTGTGTAATAAAGTGTGATTTTTAGAACAGTAGAAATAAGATTGAATATTTTTTTAGTGTCGTTGAC
Source organism: Plodia interpunctella (assembly GCF_027563975.2). NCBI lineage: Eukaryota > Metazoa > Arthropoda > Insecta > Lepidoptera > Pyralidae > Plodia > Plodia interpunctella. Next base: position 7,526,812 of record NC_071303.1, read on the forward strand.
AGCTAAATAAAATAATAAACTAAATAAAATATAACGGCGACGTGAGCACATGAAATGTAGCGAAAGTTACTCATACTCACCCCCGTTTCTGAATTATTTTAGAACAAAACAAAAAAAAATCATGAATACAACATCAACCTAGGATAAAAGGCCACTTATATTAGATACTATAAAACGAAATGGTTTAAAAAATACATGCTATAGCAACTAAAAAAGTGAGTGACTTAAAGTCACTCAATCTCACTTCATCATGTGTTGGAAATGGAAACACCGAAATAGTCACACCCACCCTAACAATACAAACTTATCAATCAGCACGCTCAGAATAGTAGTGGTCCCGGAAGTGAGCCCTGAGGCGCGCCTTAATTGCCGTGACAAAAACGAGACGCTCATTATCTAAATTTGGTCCACACCTATCCAACTAATGGGTTTTGGTATTCCAGACCAAGTAATATTGTCCGCAAGTAGCCTATCCGATGTATTATTTTAGCCATCTTTGGCCAAACATTGGTTTTTCTATTTTCAGAATCCAAAGTTTTTTCTATGTTCTCAGTTAATTCCTCTTTTATGGACTGGGTGATTAATTACAACATTATTAATAATGCCCGAGCAAGAATAAGGACCCATTGGGGTGTCTACAGTTCATAGAAACTCTTCACCGAAAGCACGTTTTGGCGAAAAAAATTTTTTGTTTCTCAAAATCGACATAAGTTTGAATTAAAATAATCGGTAAATTCACTTCTGCTTGACACAATTAGGTTAAGTAAAACATGTTTATAAAACTTATGTATCTTGAGATATACAACAATTTCGGCAACCAATTCACTATCAATTAAGCGATATTTGATTTAATAACGTCGTTCAATTTATACCCATAATCATCGCATTAATAACATTATCGTAAATGAGATAATGTAATGCATATTACAAACCGTTGCATATCTCATATGTAGAATGTAGATGTCCAGTTCCCTACTTAATTCTGGTCTCCGTACTTAACCTATCGAAGTTACTTCGAAAATAATCACAGCCGATATTATGATTATATCATAAGTATGGATATTTTAATGAAAGACTTAGATAAAATCACATATAATTATGATTTTAGGAGTTTGTATTATTTAGTACACATAATGCAAGCTCGTACATATAATACATAGTAATAATAATACATAGTAGTATCATGCCTCTCATTTATTGATTTTTGCATACTCATAGTCGGTAAAACATGTAGGCTTACTTTTTCTTATAACATCAATTTGTATTACTCATGTTTTTTGCAAATTATTTTTTCTTTCTTTATTGATTCTATCAATCTTATGGAGTCTCATCTCAGTAGTATATAAATAAAAGTAAAACTGACGATACAATTGATACTGATGAATTTATTTATCGATATTATCAAAGCAATGTAATACTATCGATACTTTTACTACTAATCAATAGGACCTATTGCAAATGCAAACAATTGGCTATCGATGCTATCGAAATGATCGATAACTGCAACACTACATTGCATCCCATATGCAGATGTCCACTTTTAAATTAATAACTTTATAGAAGCATGGACACTTGACTTCACTAGAGTCTGCATCATGTTTCATCTCAAGTGCACTTCCTCATAACTTGAACGCTTATAAGTGGCAGCATAATCAGTATGCTCAATTGCATCTAAATCTACATACCACAGTATACGAAGTTAATTTCAAAAATAGCTGGCAATGAACTAAGTTTTTTTTTTAATCTTTGACGGGTCAAACATTTTGAATTAATTCACGAGAAAAGAATTTTCGCTAAAATCGATGTTCAGATTAGGTGAGTCAACGAAATAGGTATCGATAAAACTCCACCGTGACTAACATAATAATAATAAACCACAGCAGGTATCAATATCAATAATAATAGAGACAGTATATAATGTTCAAGATTAAAACGAAATGGCAGAGCGACAGACCAAGGTTGTAATAAATTCTATCGCCGACCGAATCGAGCTGAAAACGTGACTGAACTAAGCGCAGATCATTAAGCACCCCATGACTAAATCACAGAAATACTAACAATCTTAGTTATTATTGCTACATAATGTTAGGATAAAGGAACACGTGTGAAAACAGTTGGAAAGAATTATGAATCAGCTATAATTTAATGTTGTAATGGATTAACACCTGCTCTTGACCAAACCTGAACTTTATAATAGAATGTAGCCAATAACGGTAAATAATCACGTCTGAAAATTAGATATGTATGTATATCTAGTTTCTTTGGTCAAATAAGTCGAAGATTTGAATATGGATATTTTATAAATATAAATATGAAGCAGTATGCTACTTAAAATATTAATACATTTATCAACCTTCTAATTAAAACTAAACTCTTGCTTCGTCGTGTTTGATATACTGCTACTTGACACATTCATTTAATACATTTATGATAAAGTATATCCGCGAAGTAAATGCTTTATTTCTAAAATAACAACACCACATTTTGTTTAACAAAAGTATATAAAATTACATGGCAGAACAAATGATCCACAATCTTTTAACAAAATCTATGTTCGTAAAGATATTTTAGATTTGAAAGTAATTTAACTTCTATTTTTAGGAGACTAAAGAATAAATTTGAAACAATACAAGCGCATTTAGTTTTAACCTGAGTTACGATCAAGATCTTATAGTTACGGAAATTGCTTAACATTGTACACGTTATGTAGTACAATATACCAATAATTTTAGCTACGCAATGGTAAATAGGAGGAAATAGTAATATAAAACCACGCTTGGTAAAATTAGTGGAGAAATTCATAGGCTACTTTTTGCTGGAGAAAAAACCACAACTGTTAGTAATACAATAAATGTAATTGGTAAAGTAATATAGGTCTAACTTTTATATTATCGGCATGGTGATGACATATATCGGTGTATTTGTTTTCTGTGAGAAACTCACTTTTATTCACTCAAAAGTTTTGTAGAATACAAAAGAAGGAGAAACTGTATGATAAGCCAGACACATCTTTGACCTCTTTACGTTAGAAATTACGCACGTACAGTGAATGAGAATCGAAATTACTTCGAGTAAACCAAACGTTTCCAAGTAAAATATAATTAAAAACTTTCGATAGTCACAATCCAATTATTTTCTGAAAATACCGATAGCGTTAATTAACTCTGAGATAATTTGACATAACAGTTGCACGGACATCTTGTAATTTCGGAATGCCGAACAATGAACTACAAGTAACTGCAATGCTGTTGATTTACCTTACATTTATGTTGTTATCTTACGTATACTACAAAAATTCATAACAACGTTGAACAATATCATGAACAGTAAACATACCGAAAATATCTAAATTTCTGTATGCTTACTGTTCATGATAACAAAACAGAAGAATTAGTTCTTTGTCTGAACGGCATTTTGCTGAGCGAAATTGGTAAATTTTGTGTACATCACTTGACGAAGGCTAGCCGGAATCCTGATATAACCATCCTAAAGAAAGGCATGACTAGTTAGAAAATAAAAGGAACTCTTGTTAATAGAATAAGTATCACAGTGTTACCGGTTCCTGACAGACAATAAGCGCCGATAGTGAAAGTCCTTACTCTTACTCAACATAGCGTGACACACTATGATAAGATACATATTGTTATGGTTATTAGTTTTACAAGCGCTGCAAGATATGATAAATATGAATGTAAAGTGGAAGCTTTCGAACTATGTTTTGAAGCAGCGCTACTGAGAATATTAAACATGGCAACAAAGTACCCCATGACTTAGTAACTTTTCTGATCGGTCTGTAAAAGATCACTGGTTAAAGTTAAAATACAGTGTCATTTAACATTCATCAATATTCAGTGGTATATTTATTATGCCAGATAACCTATAATCGGATGTGTAAAAGACAAAATATAATGTATTTACTTGTATACTTATCAACAGTCTACAAAAATGTGATCTTATTGATTAAATCAAAGGTTTTTATTATAGACAACATTGTACCCCCCTTAGTTGGCAAATTAAATTAATATGAATATACTCACTTCAAAATAAATGTAAGTACACAGGTCATGAAATCGTAAAAAATCAAACAATACACATTCATTGCGATAATATATGGACGATAAGATTTGAGTAACGATTACCAGTAATCGTTAAAGCATTTAAAATTTCTCAAGACACTATCATACCAGTTGATAAAAATAAAACGCAAAAGCGAATGTCAACGGTGACAAATGATACATGGTTAAATTCAAAATATAAATTTCTCTAAAAATCAACAGTTATAAGTTATTAAGTTGAAAGGATTATCTTTGATCTTTATTCATTCACAATCGATGATGAAGCCACAGTCATGTGTAAGGTCGATAACAATCGCTCACGTGACCATAATAATTACGAGTAAATATTCATCGAAACACTTATAGAAAAACTGTAATTTATTCAAACTACTAACTGTATTATAATCAAGAAATCAAGTGTCTGACTTATTATCTTTTTTATATAAATTAGCATATTAATTAATTCAAGTTTGTCAACCTTAGTGTACTCCAGTGAAAGAAGATAAATTTTGGAATGGTCAATAAAAATAAATGACAAATCTATCGATACTGTTCAATAGAGAGTAATAATCTTGAAGTAAAGATTGTATTTGAAGACGCGGTCGATATTCACATAAAAGTGTCAAGCTGTCCTTGAATTGTTCAGTAACATGTGCAAAATTTTTATCAACAATACAATGTCATAGTCAAAAAAGTATACCGATCGAGTTTGACGACCTCGTATCACAGAGGGTAACGCACCCCTCAAGTTCACGTCGGCCCGGGGATGGCTAGACGGTGGGTGTAAAGCTTGAATACATAGATAATACTAATACTGCAAATGTTTGGGACAAATTGAAAATTGATCTGTGCAATGATGCGGAAGACTTGTAGAAAAAATAAACGACAGTTCTATTTAACAAAATAATTAAAAGTACTACCAATATGTCTTGTAAACTATTTAAATCTTCCCAGTAAATGGCGACTTAATTTAATGGAAAGACTTAAATATTAAATGTTTGTAAACGTAATAATGAAATTATGACAAACATTAAACAAAATTAGATAACACGCCGTAAAAAATATAAAGTATGTAAACAAGAGGAAAACGGAAATTACAATGCAAATAACAAACGTACACAATACTCACTATGATACAACAATGCAGTCGAAGATGCAGCAAAATCACCTGATACTACAGTCAAACAAGGAAATCCATTGCACACAACACTTGTAAGACGAACTTATCTGCGGTTAACAGAGAACCATTGAGATCACTATATAAACAGTATACTTTAATAGAAAATATTGCAATTTGTTATTGCACAGGGATATTGCTGAGCTTTAAGAGGTCGCGGAACGTTTTCGGAATATCGATCTGGGCCCTCGCGCGGTGCAGTCCCTATAAATCTGCCAGCCTCATCGTTTGCCACTATTACAATTTATCATAGATCAATAAAGACCCCTTAATATGCTTTTAGTTTAGTGTTTATATTAGTGGCACGAAAAGCAGCGATCAGCTGTTTGTATATAGAAGCGCATGACACGAGCGTGCGAGACAACCGCGCGCGACCGACTGGCTTGACCTGCAGCGAGCTCCCCGCGGTTCCACGGCCCGTTACCTACACATGGACTTACTACGAAGATATGTAAACAAACAACGTGCTCGGGTACTCGTGCTTCTTCACAAACAGTTTTTATGACATGAGGTACCATTATGATATCACCCAGTCCCTTAGTCTTCACGAGTCGGATTTTTTCGCTCATTATGACGACATTCTTATCTACAGGCAGATGGGAACTGACGTTAAAGTTGGACAAGTTACAAAAAATATATATTGCATAGCTGCAGGGCGACGGTTTCGAAATTGAAGTCGACAACGAGGCAAATATTCGTAAAACTCGTATAACGGACAATACAGAAATTATGACAAAACTGGTCGGTTCAGGGAACAATGCTAACAATGCCCAAATCTCACGGTTTCCGGAAAGCGGGACGCAATATTTTGTACTACATTTTGACACCATTGTTGAACATTGCAACAGTAAATGAGTACTGATGAAAAACAACAAAACAGAAATTAATTTCATAAGGAGCATCATCATTAGATATGTAATAATATAATGTGCAACGTTGCTGCATTAAACCGTAATAAAACCCTTTTACACGATAAACATTTCTGGCAAGTAGTGTGAGATAATAATAAACTTAAATATTAGCGGCTTATTATTTTTATAAATGCAAAGCAAATAAGGGCAGTCAAAACATAAGGAACTGAACAATACACGTGGCAGAGTAACCTTCAATATTGTAATCACAAGTATAGATTATATTTACCGCTAGTTTCCCTGCTAACTGACTGCAGGTAAACTGGGTTACCATCTATTATGAATAGGTAACAAACGCCTTAAATTTATTAGCATCCAGAAGGAACATATTGTGTAATCTATACATCTGCAGCCAGCTCTATTCATCGACTGACCTTTGAGCATCGTTTCGTCTCGGATGAACACGTGCGATTGCAAAATAAAGGAAACTTTAAATACCAAATAGCTCTGGCATTTACGATGGCCGACCAGAAAATATATTCTTCTTTGTAATAATCATTATAATTGGCTACATTATCGACGCAGTCCTGATCAATAATCAACTGGAATACCTATTTCAGTGCTCTTAAAGCTATTGTGTTTTAAAGGAGCATTCAAAAGAGAGATAAAAATAGAACAGTCGTGACTGTGGTTCAGGAAACGTGGGAAAATGCGTGGGCACGGCAAGATGCAACACGACTTTTTATTGACGTTCAGTAAATCTGGAATCATTAATAGGGCTAAAAGGCGCATACATTCCTCGTCTGCGTTTTTTAAATGAGTAGTTAAAAATAAAAATGAAGCTAAAGCGCAGGAAGTCGAATCTAATGTTCTGTCGTTCCATCCTAGCATTGATATTTTACGATATGCAAGCAATTTATACTTACATAAATACAGTATTGAGTATAACATACCTGGAACAAAAAAAAATGCGCAATTCAATACACAGCACATGTTACGGTGATAAAGTTTCAAATTAGAAACAGTACATTTCGGATGTAGAAGTGGTTCCATCGGCCACGGATATTATCCGAGAAGCATTAACCTACATCCGAATCGTAACATATTGCGTTTGTGGAGTTCTCAGCAAAATCAGTGCACCGTGAGTTGGCATTTATATACATTCTGATGAAACCGAAAGTCGTAAATCCGATGCATTTAATAGCACTTAAGCCGCAGAACATAAAAGTCTTATTTAATGGAGCCCTGATGTAATAGTGAAAATCAACGGTTGACAAAGCGATTAGCCGTTTTGACACAGCGTTTCTTTCGAGGAAGGTGTAAAAACTGGTGCGAAATTTGTCATGGTATTGTGACTATAAGATGCAACTGCTTTAAGAATATGACTATTAAAACGCTAACGAATAAAACGTGAATAGTGTGTCTAGACACTGATGACTTTAAATAACAAAACCATACATACTACATTCTGAAAATTCTCCCCTTTGTCCTAATAAAAACAGTCTAGACCAAGTCTAGACGTCCCTAGCTTAATACCAAGTCGACAAATCGATTCGATTGCGAACAATTTTTTTTTCATATAAACAAAAATTTAGTTCGTATGTAGCAAGATTATCTACTTTAAAATACTTAAAAGGGAAGAAATTAATCAGGATACAGGCAATATAACACAGTTAAAACCCACGCTGCAAAATAGTATCTTGTCAAGTACATAACATATGAATACTTAACTCTTATTAATCTGCCTGTAACCCATCTTGCGATAGGTTTACTAATAGTGATAGCAAAAACATGATATTTCATCATGCAATGATTGTACTAATACATTCATCCATGTGATTTATCACTGTATATCGAAAATAAATTTTACATTGGTACGCAGAGCACGCATATGTAGAGTATTAATGTAGTTACAAAAATAAATATTTGTGTTGCATGCAGAGTAATAATTTCGATGAATGATGTCGAAACACAGACCTATCATATTACATTGAATAAATGACTAGTACACTCAAATGCATAAAACCTACTGATAGTCATAGCAAATTAGCCGTTATTACCACCGCATAGAGATAACTTGACATATATATTTCTAATGATTCTTGTTCGCGATTGATTATGGTCATAACGGAAGAAGCTGCGCTTATAATCCTGACCTTATGCGGTGTTATTACATATGGACATAAATAAATGGTTATTATAAAGTTATAGGCGTTAGTGGAAGCGATAATATAATATTTATAATCAAGAAAAATTTTTGATATATCAGCGTGAATATATTCATTACATCTGAGCGCTTTCCCGATTTCTTTCTCAGCGCTGAAATGTAGGAACCCAGGGTCCGCTTTCCTAATATTCATCCATATCGCACGGTCTTCAGAGTCTTAGCTGTCAAACCATTAGTAGTGAATTAATACTCTTTGGTATGTCCTTCTTGAAGATATTAACTAAGCCTTCTAGAGTCATTTCTTCTCTACGTAATTTACTATCCAAATAAGTATTAACAAGTACAAAAATATGTAACCACGAATACCACAATAACATTAACAAAACAATTTTAGAATTGCGAGCGTAGTTTGTAGGGCACTTGAAACTCGCGTACCGGCGCCGGCGCCTATTGTTGAGCGCGTGCGCTATTGTGTAACAATTAATTGGGTGCTAGTACGAGTACTACGTGAGGTGGGTTTCTGTGTCAGTGTAGCCTAATTTTTCTCCATTATGTGAAATATTTCTAGATATTATTATCAGAATATGTACCACGGCCTGCTAAACAAATGTAGGCCCGACCGTCATTCAAATCATAATCAAAATTATACTATTTCAAAAATGAAAGTGAAGAGTAGGATTTACGAAGTTATACCTAGGTAAGGTATCTATATAATCATACCCAATGTCTGTGAACTCCTACCGGTTAACATGTGTATGCCCGACAGAAATCCTAATATTGAAATTTTGCTTTTTAAAGATAATTTACATGCAACATTGGAAATCATTATCATCCTCTATTCAAAATAAATTAATCTATAACGTCCCTTTCCGTTATTTTGTTTTCACTTTCCGGTTTTCTGATGGTGCCGATTCGGCTCGACCTAGTTCGTAGTTTTTCGGCAATATTTCATGTTACATAAGCGCACAAGTGGTGTGACTGATTTCCACGGTTAAGCGTTTATGTGCCATTTGGTTTGATTGCGTAGTAGTTTTAATTGGAATGAATGAATTAACACGTCATCCGTAACAATTTTTTTATGCACCTGTCGCTTTTTTGACGAGATAATCAAAGTGAACGAGATGGAAGAATTTATATTTGGTTCTAAACCAGTGAATTAGATAAATGTGTTTAATATAAGAAATGTTCAAGTGAAGATTTATATTTTTGTTAACGACCATCGCGAAATTTTCATACCCTTCTCTCTTTCATCTGAGCATTTTACACAGGGTTTCCTAGGTTAACATGCACTTCGGCATCCCTAGTTATCAAGACATTGACACGCATATCCTTGACAACATTGAAATTTTCATACTTTTACGGATATATTAATATGGTTTGACGACCTCGGTGGCGCAGTAGTAAAGCTTGCCTCTGAACCGCGAGGTTCCGGGTTCGTTCCCCGGTCGGGTCATGATGGAAAATGATCTTTTTCTGATTGGCCCGGGTCTTGGATGTTTATCTATATATGTATTTGTTATAAAATATAGTAACGTTGAGTTAGTATTCCATAACACAAGTCTCGAACTTACTTTGACGCTAGCTCAATCTGTGTGATTTGTCATAATATATTTATTATATTTATATTTAGTTTCTTCCAAAATCTATTTATAAAATCTAACAACAATTATTGAGTACCTCACGTTCCCCTAGTGGGAAAAAATGCAGAGATCACTCTTTACGAAAGTAAATATCACACGCGTATGACATGAAAAATAACTCGTCTAAATAATTGTCGCAAAGAGAAATATATCATAAACATTTTCCTTTTTGTAACTTATGAGGTACGTTATATATAAGTGAAAGTCTGTGTCCGTCAGTGTCAATGTTTGTATACACGTATGCTCGTACAATATGGAGGTAATGAGGCTTCTTAATTTATCCTACACGTCATTAGAAATTCCGTGTCTAATTGATTATGGCATCTATGGTCGATCATCGAAGTACTTGCAGTCTAAATGGAGACCTTGTTCCAATTGAATTTTTAAAATTTGCCGTTGCCGGGTTTAAAACTGTTTGCGCGTGAGCATTTCACATGTGCACCAATACTTTATGTGTAAGTCTTTCTAACTATAACAAGTTTATTTGTTAGACAAATTAAAAAATCCCCGACTTTCAATATTCATTTCGCTACAACTTTGACCTCGAACGGCTGAACCGATTTTGATCAAACACAACTAAGAACCACCGCATAAAATAAATAAACGCATCCAAATCGATTCACCCGTTGATGAGCTACGGTGCCACGTACACAGACAGACAGACACACACACTTAGCGGTCAAACATATAACACCCTTCTTTTTGCGTCAGGGGCTAAAAATAGTGGAGTAATGGCTAAAAATAGTAGTACGCTATATCTATATAGCGTAAGGGGTAACTAAATATGATATGATATTAGCTGGAATAATGAAACCCCAAAGTATAAGCAGTCTTTATGAAATGTCTATCTTATGCTGTTACTTGCAAACAAAAATGTTTTGATTTTTATGTACTTGATATGTCCCAAATTCCACTGCGTCACGCCACGCCACACTAACGTTACATACACTGCATTAATACATTTGTGTCGTCACTTGAAAGCAAAGTCAGGTAATTGTAACTGTAAAAACCTGAGGACGGAGACAGTTACAGAGGTACATGCAAAGCAATAACGATTCACCAATTCTACCTATATTATTTGTGTTAAAAAAAATTAAACATTAACATTATCGTATAGGTACGCTTCTGTTTATTATTACTAGCTGTAGCACACAGCTCCGCCCGCAGTAACCTATGATTGACCTCGGTTCTTTAAGTAAGTACTACTATCAAATTTCATTAAAATCGTCCAAATGTTGTAGACATGAACACGTAAGACAGATAGACCTTCGCATTTATAATATTAAATATGGATTTATATTTCATAGTTCGCTCAACAGCGGTCCAAAGTTTTAGACCAGTTTCTTTGCTTGTGAAGGACTGGTTTTTGTTTGTGGATGACTCATACATCAGATTTGGATTAACGACCAAACGTTTACGGTCATCATGAGAGTAGGTTAGATAATATCTAATTTGCATACTATTTTATTTTTAACTTTATTTTTGCATATAACAAGCTAAGAGCATCATAACAATACTATTTTAGTTTATAATTCGAATAGATCTTTATTCCAATCGCCCGCATAAATTTGTGTGCGAAAGCGGGACATGATTTTTAAATAAACTTTCACCACTAGACATTTGGGGGTAATTTTTTTTAAAAAAAAAGGAACCTATGCTTTATCTATATGCATACCAAATCTCATATAAATCGGTCCAGTGCTGTTTATCGTGAAAACGAAACAGACAAGACAGACTTTAGCATTTATAATATTAAGTACGGAAGTTATGCATTTTGTTAAACGCTAATCTGTTTTAATTTACTATCCGGGCACAATGCTATGAGCCAAAATGAGTCTTGGCTTCCAACACGAGAACACGCCACATTCTGCGGTACCGCGCCTGCTACCGCCAGTCGTCACCAACTCGCAGGTCCATCACCATTATCCTGTTTCTCCAGGCGTACGTTGAACGACTAACCGGTCTATGACCAAGTGGTCGGCCCAGATAAGCTCTCTTCACTACACGATCTTCCTCGATTCTCACAACGTTAGCCGAGCCCATGAAGTCTTTGTTTCATAGATCATTAAAAAAGTGAGTTAAAAATAGTCCGCAGATATGATCGTGGATATAATTATACTTTGTAAGTATACTTCGTTATGTACTTGACCCGCAGTCTGTTTCACCACACATGGCGGAATCTACACTTCCTAGGCATTTCGCAAGGAAGCAACCGTGCCAATTGGTAGACGTCACTCTTTTATTTTGAACCTTATTTCAAACTGCACAAGTTTTACTTTGTATTGACGGTAACGAAATTTACCATTTTCGTGGTCATGGCTCATAATATTGCGTACATTGCTCATTTTCAGTTAAATTCCAATTCAATTCCAACTTCATAACATCACACTTATTTATTAGTGAAAACCGCATAAAAATCCGTGCACTAGTTTTTGAGTTTATCGAGGATAAACAGACAGACAGACGTAGCAGAGGACTTTGTTTTATAATATGTAAGGACAATGATCCTTATTGGATTGTATTATTAAACGCTGGTAGTTACTACGCTGAGTTAAGTTTTACGGGAAGTCATTAACGTCTGGTTATTACGATTGCATATTGTGCAATTTGCAACGGTCAGAGATAAAACACTGTTGCTTAAGAAAGCGCGGGAAAATTTACGGAAATGACCGCGTGATAAATCATATCTGACAAAGTTTAAAAAACCGTTTTAAAATAATAGTGCGTTGTCTCGAGACAGTTAAAATGAAAAATTATTAAATACTAAATGTTTCCCGGGGCTTCGCTCCAAAGCAATCTTGGATAATGTACCTTTCTAATGGTGAAAGAATTATTGAAATCGGTTCGGTAGTTTCGGAGATTACCCGCCTCAAACACACAACTCACAAACGCTTACCTCTTTATATTAATAGTATAGACTGGCTAATGTAATGTTCAACAGGAAGTCTAATTACTATAGTAATAGGTTTTAATTTGAAGTGCACAATGAAGATTTAATTTTGCATTGATCACCGACGAGTTAAAATCCCTGAGTCATGATGCAACACAGTGTCTATTTATGTAAAGCCAGAAACAATATTTTAAATAATTTGAACTTTTATTTAGAAACTACATCTTTACAGACTTTCTAATTTTAAAATAATTCGTAATACATACTTCTGCCATCTCGGAACGACCAAAAGAGTAATGAACGCAATAACTTATCTTCTTTACGCTTAGATAAACACTGGATAGTTCCAGAGCGCAAAACAAATAGATTTTACGCCGACTTGAGCCTACCGCTAAATAAAAAAAAAAGAACGTTTCGCAATGAAAAATTTGCGTGTCACACTGAACGCACCGCTACACAGATTTTCCCTCGCAATTGTCAACTTTCTTTAACCCGCCGGTTTAGAAACCATATTGGCTTCGGGATCGATTTTGCATTCACCGAAGCGCAATCTTGATAATGTTGGAGACATTAAATAGCTAGGGTTGGCATACAACCCGTGTACATGGGACTGTCGCCGTGTTTGACCCTCCCGTCCTATTGTGGAAACAAATTTTATTTATATTTATTACTAGCGGCCCCGTTCCTGCTTCAGTAAGGTAAAAACGTAATAAATTATACAGCTAAACTGTTAACTGACTTCACATGAATTCCGAAGCACGGAAGAGCTAGGATAAGATATGTAATTACATTTTTTGGTCATCCCCATCCATTCCGTGACCGACCATTGTTGTTGCTTAACCGCCAATATGTCAATTCTAAACTAATGAGCTCTTCGGATATTAGGTTCATAGCCGAACTCCTAAAATTGTCTTGAATTTCGAAAAAAGACAGAAATCTTTTTATACTGAGAAAAAACATTTTAGAACTAGCACTTATTGGTCTTGCGTGTTAAGTGACCTTAAGTATGGTAATTCGTAAAAACTCCCGACATTTGGTCAAATGTCCGTCGCGTGTGCATCTAAAGAGAAAACGTCCCGTATTGGTCACTAGAAATTATGGCAACCCTATAGATAGCGCGCCTTGATGCGATGCGGTTTGCGGGAGAAAATTAATAGGCAAAATATGAAATTATTGTTTATTGAAAAAGCCAAAGAAAGCAATTTATGGTGAAATGAATATTTATAGTGAAATGAAAATCGATTGAACGATGAATAGAGACTTAAAAAAATTAAACAAGTATAGTATCTTTCATACATTGATTATATGATAGAAATTATATTTTATCATCTAAAAATTGCTTTTGGGTATTCAAATATTTTCTTTCGGCATTTATTCTCAGCGGTGGTCGTTCAGAAATGCAAGTAGTCTATAGCTATTTAAGAAATTACTAAATACAATTTGACGTGAAAAAATGCCTTGTAGGTCTAATTTCTAATACTCCCTTTTATGACCCTTGTTCAACCTTTTTGTCTGTTTCCTTTTAAATGTTTGGTTCCAAAAAAATGTCTGATTATGAATATTACCAAGTAAATAACACGTTATAAAAGTTACGATTCGGACAGGTTTTAAAAGAAAACATATATTTGCAGATTTAAAGCTATATTTTCAACAAGATATATTTTCTATAATAGCAGAAAATACAATAACCCCGTTACTCATAAAAAGGTAAATCATACTTTAAGTTTAAGTATGTTTTGTCTCTTTCTGTCAATATCAAAATTTGTAAATTGCGATAGTGACAAAACATACTTTAGCTTAAATTATTCTTTAACTTTTATGAACAACAGGGTAATATTACTATATTACCTGTTATGAATCAAGCGAAATATTCAAGACGTAATTTTTCTGTTCTAGAACATTTTACTTTATCTTACGCTCTTGAGGAAAATAAATAATAGACAAAGATTTTGCTCTATGTTCTAGACCGTAAAATCTAATTTTAGGCGGCCACATAACATCAATCATAATATTGTACTTTACGAGTGTAAAAAGTGAAAAAAATGAAACACAAACCTGTGTCGCACCCGGGTGTTGATCTGGCGCACCTCGCGGCCGCCGGAGCTCTCGCCGTCGGAGCCCGAGGGCAGCTCCATCGTGTGACTCGACATTGATTTGCTGACCTGAAATTATATTCTCTTTTCATATTTTGTATAATTTTGCATTGTAAATTTTATATTTTACAAGCGACCCGTGCTGACTTCGCTCGAGTAAAACCATAATAAAATATACATCTAAAGCTTTCTTAAGAATCACCACATTATCTATCGGTGAAAACCGTACAAAAATTAGTTTAGTGTGTTTATACAGACACAAAGACGCGACAGTACGCGACTTCTTATAACATGTAAGGATAAATGTGACATTGCGCAACTAAAAGGTTGATTTTTAGTAACTCATTCATTCATTTCAGCAATCTGCAAGTCAACTCTTTAGATCAATAAAAAACACATACTTAAACACCATCCATAAGGTATCTTCATCCGTGGAAAGTAACAAATTAATAAACCACAGCTTGGTTTGGCACCCGGTCTTGGTTTAACTTTAATGAAGAAGTAATAACTACTTTTACATATTTTTAGATAAACTTAAATAATGAGATTAGTCCGACTGGCCACCTTATGGGTGTCAGAGCAAAGGTGCAGAGGGAGACCGCGAAAAAGATGGCGGGACGATATTGACGGGTTCCTGCGGGGGCAACAAGCTGCCCTCGACAGAGACCTGTGGAAAAAGGAAGGGGAGGCATTTGGCCAGCAGTGGGACAGATCGACAGGATAGATAAAAAACTTAAATAAATACTCACAGGTGGAATGTATCTCCTCACAGCGGCCGTCAACTCCTCAATATTCTTCTCCTTCTTCGGCTCCAGACCGAAGAACTTATTCTTCGCCGCCTGATTTAACGCAGATATCTTCAAAACTTGCGGCGGTTTCTCCTCAACTTGCTGCACTTTCTCCGCTGGCCTCCTCAACTTCCCCAACTGAATAGGCTCATCTAACTTCTTCACAAATCTTCTGTATCTTGAACTGTCATCTTCTTTCTTTTCTTCAGACGGCTTCCTACCTAATTTGCCTAATAACGGTTTAATTTCAGGGTTTTTGACTTGATTGATGCGTTCTTTTAATTCATTCGCTCCTGGTAGCTGGATCTTCCTTGGATAGTCCTGTAGTTTAGTCAAGTCTGAATCTGTTTTTAGTCCGGATTTTAGTTTGTTGTTTTTCCGTTGGAACCTCCGCGGTTTGGGTCCGGGGATGTCGTCGGAGCTGTCTGAGGAAGAACAACTTTTCTCTGATGAGGAAACGCTGGACGCTGATGCGGTTTCGTCGTCCGATGAGCTGTCGATGCCTTCATCTTTTAGACCCTGGAAGAAAAAATACAGATATTAAAAGAATAAAGAAATGCGCCCTACGTTTTTCTATATCTTGAATTGTTATTCTTTAATTAATTTGGTTAAAATAATGTTTCAAACCTCAGAACCAGTAATTCGAGAGATTAATTTAGTTCCATGATTAATATTACCACACTACGATAGATACGGTGATTTCAATGGATCCTTTAGAAAAGAGTATTTAACACTTTGACCACGCTACAGATCACGATACACGATCTGTCTATAAGCGTCTAGAACAGATTTTACTGAACTAAATTTTTTTGCAATGGCAATACCAAAAATATTGGTAGATAAACACCCAGTGCTGTAAGAACGAAGAGAAAACAGCGCCCTCATTTCTTTTCTACTATTTGACTGAATTAAGGTCACAGTTTACAGTAGAAATATTTTCCAAAGATTACCTCAGAACTCTCGCCCTTTGCCAAGGCCTTATTCTTAGCGGGCACAACAGTGGAGCCGGACTTGAGAATGCCCCTCACTTCGGGCGTGATCATGCGCTGGGCGCGCGCGGGCGGCGAGTCCAGGTCTGCAACACGAGATACATGAAATTTGTGTAACTGTGAAGTTGGCGCATGCTAAGCTCCCACGTTGAAAGCATGGTTAGATTATGACAGCAAATATAAATAGGATATCTATAAGATTTTCTCGGGCCGTTACTGAAATGCTTCAACGAAATTAAATGTAGCAATTTTTTATTGGGCTGATTTAAAACGGGCAGAATATAACCTGGAATAGCCCATGCATCATTCCCGTGTGAATATAGAAAAAGTATCCCGAAATTATAACTGAAGCGAAGCCCAGAAACACAGCTAATAAATTACATATTTGTTAAAGTTTGAATTTTCATTCATCATCCTAAATAAAAACCGAAACAATTTAAATAAAAAGTTTGTGCCATTTAAAATATATTTAATTCCTTTTCCTTTATACGTGCAAATAGTTACATGGTTAGTAATATTCTACTGAACGGTATCCCAAAATATGTATGACAGTATCAGTCGATTCACTGATTTTTCTAGTACCGCGCCCAAAGTAAAATGACTCATATGTGAAATCGTATGACTAAATATCGAGCCCGAAATAAATATTACACAACTCATGCATTTGCTACCGATGGGATTATAATATCGCGCGTGCAGTGATCAATTATACCCAAGCTATAATACAATCTGAAAAAAAACTTGGTTAGTCGTTTTTAAATATCAACGAAAAATTGAAAAATAAAACAAAGTCCTATATACAGTTCGTTATTCAAAACCTTGCCCTTCAGCAATATTAATGGTTATTTGGGAGAAAATATTTACAATGTGTAAGTAACAGGAATAAAGGAAGATATATGAATATAAAAAAAAAATAGGCTAGGAAAAGGCAATGTTACAGTCTGTCAATAAAGTAATGAAAACAAATGAGTGCGCTGTCTCCTGTCGTCTGGCAACACTGGGTGTTCATCCACCAATCTTGACCATTCTATTTGGTATTGCAATGGTAAAAAAATGTTAAAAATCAGTTTTCTTCGCTTTGTTGACAGACTGTATTTTATTTACACTTTGCGTTAAATATTTTACATAATACAATATAGTTGCTGACGATTAATATAAAAGGTCTTTGTTATATTTTCTTTAAAACCATCCTTATATAGAACTCACAGTCACAAGTTCCACTGCTACATAGACTTTCATGTCTAGAGATAACAGACGATTCTGCCAGATGCTTGCTTTTGGTATTATTTAATTAGTTAAATATTTTTCACAGTACAAACAAAGTGTGAAAAATGTCATTCAATACGATAATCCAACAAAAGTCGGTTGCAAATGTGCTAACAGGTAGGTGTATCTATCTTACAATATTTCATGCCGATTAAGTGCTCGTATGTTAAATTCTAAATACTTTGCAGGTGCAGATGCAGGTGATCCATGCAGAGGAGACAGCTTACCTTCTAACCTGAAATATTAGTGCTGAACCCGAAGCACAACTCAAGCAAAAACGACAAAAAAAAAACTCAAAATAAGATCAAAATCAGACCTAAGCTCCTAAACTTTGCATTCTGCCGCATGAGATACTCTAGAGATGTATTCTTGGCGCTCGCAGAACGGAACAGTTCCATTTTCAGCTGGAAGTCTGGATTGCGCGGGACTTCTTCGTGAGTCAACGATTTAGTGAGCCTTTCATTCTGTTCCATCGCCTCCTGAACTTGGCTGGCTAATACAGGCATAGTACGAAGCCGTGAGGTTCTCGGTACTTTTTCTTCCTTCGGGCGAGGGAACCCGGCCATGGGAGGTTTGTGTGTCAACTTCGAGTTGAACATCTTCATTTTCTCCATCAAAGACAGCTTCGCCGGGTCGTCCTCGTCTAACTTAGCTGCCACCAGTGAGTGTGTGCGTATTTACATAATATTGTGCGTGTGTTTAAGCCCGAACATACACAAGTCGAGGACATGCAAAAAAGAAACAAAGCCGACAATCAAAGACAGGAAGCTTACTTCGATTTCGATAATACAAATGTACATGCTTCTAGTTATAGACTGTACTGTAAAAAAAAGACAATCGGATAAATTTTGGCAAATATTTTTTGAGCGCAAAATAAATTTGAGACTTTTTATCAAATATTATTTGTTGACTAATTCTTACCATCTTCGTCTCTGTCTAACACGTTGCCACTGCTTTTAGAAGTGGTGAGAACGAAGCCTTCGGAGGAAGATTCGCTGGGAGCAGTGTTTTCAGGATTTACAGGATTGAAAGCAATGGGCTGTGTCTTGAAACGGTCGGCTATGTTAGGCCCGTCCTTGTTTTTGGAGCGACTGTGCCGAAGCAGCGGCTTCGGCGTGCCTGGAATTTTAACGAAACTATGATTAAACTACAACAAATCATAGTGAAGTCTTAGTTTCAAAACAAGTCATTTTCTTAAACATATAATACACTAATATAACATACAAAAACACACGCTTTAAACCATGTCATTTTTGACATATGCTTTCATTCTTGTCAGACTTTATTTCATACAAAACAAATTACTCCTTGACGCTTAAGACCGTCCATCGGTTAAGACAACTCTAATTGAAATTGACTTTGTATACCAATTTGACACATAGTTAGCGTTTTATAGACCAACATTTGCTTTGGTGAAGAAAGACGTCGTGAGGAAACCTGCACTCTAATTAACTGTAGTTCACTAGTGTGTATGCATCTGCTGCCACTATATGACGGCATTCGTAAGTCATGTCAGATGCTTTAAGACTTTATTCGATTCTTTATTCGATAAAATCTGACACAAGGTATAAGAAGAATTAGACAAGTAACACACTATAAGATTATTACCTTTAGCCTGCTGTTGCAAAGCTTGCCACATGCTGGCCCTAGCGACAACGCTGTTACTCTTCACCAAGCCCAGCGCAAACGTCTCAGCATTCGGCTCATCATCACTCCCGTCCTCGGGGCTCCTCATAGCCTCGGTCTCAGTGGACTTCCTCTGTCGCTCCATGTTGATGAGACCTCTTTCGATAGACGTTGTAGACCACTCGTTGCTGCTGCTGTTTGATGCGTGGTTCTCGCGTATCTCCTGACTCTCTATCAGGCCTAACTCCTCACCTGGAATTGGGAGAAATGCTTTTTATTACTTGCCAAAAAAATGTAAATTGGATGTCTTAGATTAAAAACAAAAGCTAAATAAGTTCTCTCTCATCTTAGCATTTTATCCGGTTTCTTCTTGGCGGCATTGAGCGCCGGAGGCCAAGGTCCGCTTTCCTACTTTTTCTCCTATACTTCACACGGTCTTCGGCATCTTTAATTGTCAGATCAATGGCACACATATCATCCTTGACGACATCAAGCCAGTATTTCTTGACTTTGCCAGGGCTAAGCGGAAGCTGCATTAAACATTTGTTCCTTATGTAATTTTTGATCTATGGAAATTGCATACTTGTTTAGTCATTGTATTATAAACATTCAATAACTTTGAAACGATTTACTTACAATAATTGATTTACATTTTTTAAGTCTCCATTGCAGTGGTAGATACTCGTATTGAAGATTAAATTAAGTCTAAATTAATGCTAGTTCTCGTTTTAATATTATATTTGATCAAAATTGGCACTCGTATAAAGTATTATTTTTGGCTCCTTTACGCTGAGTCTGACCTTAGTGTTGGCTTTCGTGAACTTGCAACTGTGTTATTATAATACTTCCCATTTTAGTGGTGATGACGGCGCTTCTAAACGAATGGTTTATTTAAAACATCACTCCATAGAGAAACTAACATAGTATACCTTTGGCAAACGCGCAATCAGTCAATACGTCAAATTGAAAAAGAATTGACTCCACATTGTTATTTTTCATAATCTATTCAATGCCAACGATCCAATGCATTTACTACCATTATATTAGCATTCGTAATTTCGTGGCTAATGCAACGATTTGTCAACCACCACGTGCGTTACATTGACCTAAATAAGCCGAGAGACATCCGCAAGGTTACAACGTTGTTATTTTCTAAACGAACCAAATATGAATAGCAGCATTGAGTAAATCTAAATTTAACAGACAACATAAACAAACTTGGTCCGCTGTTGCATTCGCCCGATTACTTGCACATGTTTACTTTGACAGCGTCTTGACTGCGCTGTAAACAAGCCCTGAGTCCGCATCGCACTTCCGATTTGCGTGAACGTTAAAAATAATTTTATAGCATTCGGAGAAACTTCCAGATTGACAATGTCACTTACCGGAATGAGGGCCGGAATCCCTGGATGAAGCCCGGTTGTACACTCCACTATCACAAGACACATTCAAGCTCCAATTGTCAGCTTCTGCATGCTGTCTCTCGTCTTCTTCTAAAGCACGGCAGTCTTCATCGAGCGCGACGCGCACTTTATTAACTTCTTGCTCTATTTCGTCCAATGTAGACTGTTTTATCTCTTCATTGGGACTTATGTTTTCAAAGTCTAGAAAAGTGGCCTCGCCGTAACTGTCGTCCTTGACTTCTTCGTCGTCAGGAGAGCCGTTGACGAGCGGAGACTTCAGGAAAGCATTCACGCCGAACGGCGGCGAATCCAACGTGTTGACGAGGTCTGCGAAGGGGTCTTTTTCTGTTTCCCCCGCGTAACCCTCGAACGTGGGAACAACACCGGACTCGTCGGGGCGTCTCGGAAAACTACAGCCAGCGGGGCCAAACGCTTGGAAACTCTGTTGGCCCGGCTCCAAACTGTGAAATGAGAAAAGAAACGCGTCAATGTAGAACGCTACGGTACATAAGAAAGAGACAGCGGACGTTTCGGTGTGGTTTCGGCAAGCGTTCATAATTTTCGATGAATTATGGCATGAGTGATTGGATTGGCGTCGCCGATCCATCGCTCTATGGAAGTTTGACACCGAAGGCAATAATCTAAATATAAATGACGATTTTTGAGATTTAGACCATCAATATCTTTGGTATATCAAAATCACAGACATTAAATACTTAATAAATTAAATATCTGCGATTGAAATGTACAACCGCTTGAAGCTAACGTAACAAGAGTCAATATAGAAAATTGAATTCCTATAACACTGCGGTTCTGAATAAATTTATCTTGAAAGCACATTTCATTTCATTCCTTGTTTAAATAATTTCTAGTGACAAGTCGATAACTCGATAGCTAAGGGAAAATTGGACGGTCTCTTTACACAAACTCTTTCTATTTAAAATATAATACGTAATAAAAAGTAAATGACACGGTCAATCCCATTCCAACAGAGCTTAAATAATCTAAAGTCTAGATTATGTTCATAAGATCTAGTATTTTGAATGCACTTAAAATAAATGTAGTATACTAAAAGACAGTATACTAGTACAACTTTCGTAAACAAATTGATACATGAAGTTACGAACTCACCAAGGACTCAATCGCGACTCTAATTCCAGTTTCTAGAAAGCAATCTATGTTTCAAACTAGGATATACTAACACTAGCTACACTCATAATCATATTATCATTACATATACCTCCTGCAAACGTTAATCTTAATATCTACATCCTAAACGTATCTACACATTATAAAGTATAATGCCGAAATTCTAATTCAATGACTACCTCAATTTGTTCGGAGATATTACTGAAAAAAGCTAGAAATATATTTTTAAGAATCTAGCTGCTATCACCTAGCGCCATCTAGTTACTCTAAATTTACCTATATATAAGACGGTATTTGACATTACCTCTATTATGTGATAGTTAAAATGTTCGTGACATACTGACAGACAAATGGGCAGGCTGAAATTATGAACTGTCCGTTTATGTCATTTGGTAAGGAACCCTAAAAACCTGAATACCTGCAACAACAACAGTGAAACGAGTTGAATTAAATTTTATAGCCTTAAATTCCAAGTCAAGATATTCTTCACAAAGTCGTACTTTTAAAATAGGCAAAAGGTCGACGTAGGGTCCTTAACCCTTCTTATGTTACGCATGCTTGGGAAGCAAGCCCTTCAGCCTCTTTAGCACGGGTCAGTTAATTGTTTGATATCATGAAAGCTTTTATTAGATGCCATTGCTCTTATCTTGGACAGAATTTGTCAATGAAATTTTGTTTTGTATTAGTTTTAATATGAACCTGAAAATTAACGCGTGTTCGGACAAATAAACAATTTAACAAAATTGACCACACATTCGTCATCTGTATCGATAACTAAACATATTTTTTGTATGATGCGGAAAATCTAAATTAACTTTAAAAATCTAAAGTTAGGTCCTAACTGCAAATTCTGTAGGAATACTACTGCAGCAACTGTTGTCATAAAAAAAATCAAAAGTCAAAATCAGCATTTTAATTGCCTAGATTTGATCACCGATCATCGCGATGCTCGGCGCAACGAGGTAGCATGATCCGCCGCGGACGATTCAAATACTAGACTTGTTTGACTCCGTTCACACTGCGAGCGGCAGGGCAGCCCTTATTAATTTCTGTCTTGTATCCGCGATACGCCGGCACTCCGACGTGCACTAAGCCAGCTGGTCATAAAGTTCCCGATGAGCGCAGCACAACGTGTCCAGAAATAGTGCTTGACCTAGTAAAGACTGGAGTGTATTTCCGTCATGAAGACACCGCTCCGATTGGCATTTGAGCCGGTTATGCAGCTCATGTTAATCATTGGATTAGATTAATTGGAAATAGGAGGCGGCTCATGGTTTAAATTTAATTAGGTATGAAGAAGTTTCGTTGTTAACATTAGATATGATGTAGGAGATAAACCCATGCTCAATTGTTCCGTTGCGTCGACGGATCAACGTAGAACAACGTAGAAAGTGTATGTCAACGGTCAGTATATTGTCAAAACATATAGAAAATCATTATTTTAATATAATATTATGCTCCATTGAGCACAACGGAGCTATAACGTGCTGCGTCGATGATTATCCCGATAGATACAATTTTACCCAGATAAAAATGTCCTAGATATTATCATTCTTCTGAAAAAAATTAATGGATGCCATTTTTGCGGAAAAAATACAAGAACATTTTATCTTTTTTATTGATGAATAAAACTCGAATTAAACATTCAGTAAGTTATTTTAAGAGTCAAATTGTAGTAGTCAAGTTGGTTAATATTTGAACAGGTCGAACTCGATATAGCCTAAACAAACATACGCAATATGATGTTAAATTTGAATGCTTGTATTGATAATATCATCAAGAATACATCGGTGTAATATAATATTCATACGTGTATTAGTAAACTACTAAAGTCTATTAGTAAAGTGGTAGATTAGAGAAATACCAGATCGTTTTAGATTAAATCCATACGGTGTAAAAGGACAATACGAGAAAGCTAGTAAAGGATAAAAAGCATTGACAACTTACAGTCAACAACAGCATTACCGAAGAAGGTTAACGAAACGTTTGACAGTCGTAAAGACACAGCCGAATCTTCAAAATTTAAGGACCACGGTTTATCCAACCAGGTAATGAAAACGCGAGAACGAGAGGGAGTAAGAGGATAAGAGAGAGAGAAAAAGACTCGTAAAAATCAGAACATAATCAACCAAAGCGGCACAAAGGGTTAAAAAAAAAAACAAAAAGACCTTCAACACTGTTGACGTGGGCCACATGGATCACCCCTATAAAATGCCTGGCAAAGTCGCGTAATGACAAATCACCAAGCCAATATTGCATGAACAATCATCATGCCCCAATGGTACCGTTATAAATATACTGAATACCAATTATATAAAATTAGAATTGATCATTGACTATATAATAAATAACCCTGGCCGTTTTTGGCTATGGTGACTTGCAAATCCTAACTAATATTACAAATGCGAAAGTAAGTTTGTCCGTTTGCTTGTTACCACTTCACGCTTTATCCAGTCAATAAATCATCCCGGAAGAATAATTGTTTCCGTGGGAAAATCTCGCAGGTGAAGCCACGGGCAAAAGCTAGTTATCTATATACCTAGCTATAAGTATGACATTTACTTCTATTAAATTATTAACATAATGTTTAAGTCTCCTTGCTTAAGGATGCGTAAAATTGTCAATGATTGCAGTTTACAGTTTTCCTGACAATCTCGCGCGTTAGATTATAAACAGTGTTTACTATTTTCCAGTGACAATTACATACAAAACACAGGTACATTCATATATATGAAGATGGAAACGCTTTGAATGAATTCAAAACGCAATGGAGGGAAAATGTAAATAAGGACGAGTCACCTACTTTAATATAACCTTAAATATTAGGCAAAACCTCAAAAGGTTAAAAAGGGCTGTACCAACTCAAATGTCATATTATCATTAACCTTCATTTCTTAGTCATAGCAGTTCAACAATGTCAAGCCAACAATCAAGCAAAGAGTCACACGATATTTTTCTCGCGTTGCATATTCTAAACTACATTTTTTTATTACACGTCATATGATGTAAACGATCATACTATTTTAACCCCCGACGCACCAAAAGGGGTTAAGGTGTCTGTCTGTGTCATCATAGCACCCAAACGGATTAACCGGTTTTCGTTGTTCTTTTTTGTGTAATAGATAATTTTATCCCAAGTGTTCTTAGCCATGTTTCATGAAAATCCGTTCAGCCGTTCTAAAGTTGTTGCGAAATGAATATTGAAAACCGGGGTTTTTTTAATTTGTCTAACAAATAAACTTATTATGATTTCACAGCAATATAAATTAAAATGATTTAGTTTTCATAGACCGACACTTTCCTCACGATGTTTTCCTTCATCAGAAGGGTGGAGGAAAACATTGTGAGGAAACCTGCACATTGGTGGACAGTTAAGTTCACTAGTGTGTATGCGACTACTTACCGCTATATGGCGGTGGGTAGTCGTAAAGTAATGTCAGATGCCTTTAGGCGACTTGAATAAAATCTGAAACCAGTGTTAGCGATAACACACTTAATATGAATGAACGAGGAAATTACTTTCGTGGTTATTAAATGTTTTAATTTAGCATTATAGGTTACTAATATTTGATTAATTTTTAGCAAAATTCGACTGACGAAATAAGTATGTACTGTCAAGATCGTTTACATGTTAAGACTTGTAAGAATAAAAGGAGATTATTATTCCTATATTTTAGAGTAGTGCTTTATAACGATAAATAGCTTAAACGTTTTTTGGAAAAAAAATAATCTCTACCATCGCTCGTCAATTATCAAAAATTTTAATTTATTGGAATCATAATAATACGTGTCCTATCTCATTTCAAGTAAAATAGTGACGCACGAACTTTTGATAGCTATAATAAAACGATATGCGTGAAAGCATGATCAACGACTCGAAACTAATCTGAATACAGTCAGATGGAAAATCAAAGGGCCGAATTTAATAGGGAATGTATTATATAACAAGAAGGATCCATTCTAATATTATAAATGCGAAAGTATGTCTTGTCTGTCGTCTTCCAATTTCACGGCTAAAACGATGGACCAATTTTAATGAAATTTGGTAACCATGTAATTAAAGAACATACTGTTTTTTTTATAAATCCCCAAAAGACTATACTAAGGGGGGTAGGTGAAAGTTTGTATGAAAATCATTATTACGCGGCTTCGCCCGCGTGAATTTCTAACAATAATACACCAATAAGCCCGCTATCCACGTGACCTTCAGGTTTCGCAACTCTACCCGTGTCTGGCTCTGTCTACCCATGAGGGTTAAAGACGATGTGATGCTGTATAACTATGATTACGGAAATTGACAGCCATAAAAATTAAGTTTGTAATTATATTTTGTACTAGCTTTTGCCCGCGGCTTCGCCCGCGTGAATTTCATAGAATAATCTCAGTAATTTTTTTATCGCGTATTCTGTAAGACTATGATTCAAATTCGCATTTTTTCTGATCTTTAGTTCAATTTCCTGTTTCCCGCTGCGTGTCTCGTCCCGCAAACTTGTCCAATCCCGCTTCCTGCTATGTAATGTAGATATCCCGTACCGTTTCCAACATATTGTGCCATCATATTTTTCGCAATGTGTCCCATTCCGTTTCCCTTTTCCTTTCCCTTCTAATTATATCTATATCAGACTTTCATCGATAAAAAAATGTTTATATTCTGTTTACACTTTTCTACAAAATTTTAAAGTAAATCGACTCACTTTATCGACGACTCACTCGACTTAATTTTCCTACAGGACCCTCCTCATTTTCCGGGATGAAATGTCTATTAAGATGTTAACCCGGGATACCGGGGCATTTTTGATTCATAATTAGTTTTTCAATTATATAACGGGAACCTGACCATTTACCGGGATGAAATGTATGTAATTTTCCTACAGGACCCTCCTCATTTTCCGGGATGAAATGTCTGTAAGATGTTAACCCGGGACTCCGAGGCATTTTTGATTCATAATTAGTTTTTCAATTATCCTACGGGAACCTGACCATTTATCGGGATGAAATGTATCTAGATGTTAACCTGGTATATAAGGTACCTCTATACCAAATTTCAAGCAAATCGGTCCAGTAGATTTCAAGAGATGCGCGTTCAGACAGACAGACAGACAGACAGACAGACAGACAGACAAAAATTTCCAAAACTATATTTTCGTCATCTATATCAGTAACTAAGTATATTCCATGAAGAATTTTAAAGAAATATCCAATTTACAAATTTGGCCTTTCTTCAATTTTATTATATGTATTGAGTATTGATGATGATATTGATGATGGATTGAACGATGTTATTAAAAAGTTGCAGTGACATATTTTCAATTTTGTGACACATTTGTGGGTTTATAAATTTAATTTTACAGATGATAATAAATTTGATGGTGATATGTTAGTGTATATAAAACTTACTGCAAACTAACTTTCAGAACCTATTTTTTTAAATATGAATATATATATAATATTGTATTATATTTTATATATATATATATATATATATATATATATATATATATATATATATATATATATATATATATATAATATAATACAAATATAAACGTAATTGTTTGAAAAAAAAATTATGAACACTTCGAATTGAGTTAAATAGTTATAATTTTTATCAATAACGTTAAGATTTCAAGGTATATGACCTCAAAACGATGTAGTTAGGGAAGACCGTGAGGTAAACTTGAGTTTCGGTCACCATGACCGTTACAAAGGCACATTTCAGCACGGCATATTGCGATCAATTCTCAAAGCCAAGGTCAGCAAGCCGCTAACTATTTGACTTCGTATTTAGGTATTTTACGTAGCTTTCTGAAAACTGCCCAAATAATCTACTAATGTTTAGGTACCTAACAATAAATCCAACTATATTCAAACTGGCCAAAAACCATATGACATTACACAAGTTGTTTAACCAAATAGATGGAAATTGTTTTCAATCGTACTTCAATATTTATAAGCCTAAAAGCACTCCTGCATACGTGACCTAAATTGCACCTAAAAGCAAGCGGTATGTTAACCCAGATGGGGCTAATAGGTGAACTAACGGGTTACTTACTATTCTGAAAATGGATCATTCATAATGAGACGGTACATCGCGCCGTATAAAACAGTAACGACGTATTTTAATTTGTAAACAAAAACAAATTTTACTTTATTAAGAACGATCAAACACAAGTCTCGCGGTAAACTGAACAATATGATGTCAGCCGCTTGAAAACCACCAAAATTAACATTGAGCTTGTTTGTTCGAGTACGCGGTTCGCTAATTACAAAAAACGGTTCTGAAGGTTTCATTATTAGCCTAATCTGGAACGATTTAAATTCAGCCTATCTGGTAAAGATACGTCAATGAATATTAATGTCAAAACTGGTGGAACGTTAAAAGATAAGAACAAGAAAAATATGTCTGCTAAGCTAAACAAAAAACATTGCTTTTTGAAGGAAGTTGAAAATAAAATAAGAAACATGTGTTTTTTTGAACCACTAAATAGAGGCTAATGAGTAAACATCGCCGAGACAGAAGCACAGAGTTGGTAACAAAACATACAGAGACTGCCCACGCCACACGCCCGCCCATCAAAATAATGGCGACGAGCCAATATTCGGTTCTAACTCACCGGCTATTGCAGAGCACAATCACCTTTGCACGCGAAAAGCCATATTTCAGGACGCTGCCCTAGCAAGAATAAAGAGTTTCTAACAAAACAAGCCAAACTTCCTTATTGTGATATATTTTCATGGCAAAATTCTTCAAAACGTTTAGTCGAAAATATATAAAGAATATTGCTTTTTCCTTTTGAACTAAACTTGGGAGACATTATTATTGTAATAAATAAATAAAAGTGAATTGTTTCTCACCTGGATGATGTAGTAGCCGAGCGCATTTCATCAATGGTGATAGGTTGTGTTTTGAAGCGCTCCTTATCACGAGACTTGTATCTAGATGATGAAGGGTGCTCTTTAGGTTTCACTTCAGTGACAGCTTGTTCCATGCTCTTTATCCGTGCGGCAATAGACGGAAACGATTTGGGTGCTCCGTCGCTATTTTCTTGGAGACTATTCAGCTCCTCCGGTTCGCAATGTCCGTTTTCACAATTTTCTTCCACTTTCAATCTTCTCGAATTTAGAATAGAGAGTAATTCGTCGTTTACATCACCAACTAAACTTTTTGATCGAGGGTTCGTTTTCGGTCGGAGATTCCTTCTTCGGATGACTGCACTTGGGTAACTTTCTTCTGGGTTGGACGCGAGATTCAGAACTCGCCGCGGACCAGCCGCCGACAAGTCGTTCGCGTCGCAACTGAAATTCGTCACACTAATGTTCGAATCGTTGTCCGCGCAAAATGAGAGTCGTGGGCGCGGCGATTGGCTACGTTCCCTAGTGAGACTTGAACCTCTTTGCTTTAAAATGGGCTTAACAGTCGCATCGCACTCTGATCCAGAATGGTCTGATGTTCGCGATCTAAGTAGTGAAGGTCTTCGGGAGCTTCGGTCGTCTTCGCTCAAATCGAAACTAGAAGCTTGTCCTTCATCGCCGGACAATTTTTTTGATGATTTTAATATCGGTTTTTTTGGAAGATCGTAGTCATATTCTTCATGCTCAGTAGATTTCTTTTTCAAAATCGGTTTTGGAGTATCTGATAGGACAATATCCGGACATGGTCTTTCTTCGGAAAAGCTTTTTTTCTTTAAAATTGGTCTTACAATTTCTTTATCATCCTCTACAATTTCAGCGCCGCCAGCGGCTGCTAATAAAACAGCTTGAGCGATAGATACGTGAGATGATGTTGTACTACTACTTGAGCTGGAATTTGACTTGCGTTTCAATATTCCATGCGGTTCAGGAGAGCCATGAGAAACATCTTCTTGGACATATTCTTCCTCCCTACTCATTTTTCTTTTTAGAATACCTTGAATTTGACCATCGGGTGATCTGTTCCTTACAACATCCTCCAAAGAGGATCTTCTATTTTTCAGAATAGGTTTATTCATATCCAGGGAACCATCATCAGCGAATGACACTTCTGGGCTACAAGATCGTCTTCTAGCAACTTGTGACTCGTCTAAACTACAACGTTTCTTCAGTATACCTTGGCGCTGTCTGTCAGAGCGACAACTACGGGGTTCAATAACACTAGGTGAGAATGTGACCGGGGGTGAAGCAATAGCGTGATTAGATGTTGATAAAGTGCTTTCATCATGGATAGATTTTCTTTTTAAAATAGACACAGGGGTATGACTACAAGACGTCGACGAAGTATCGAGACGGCGATTTTGACTAGACGTATCATTATTGAGATCAGAAAACATTGCACTTTGCTTTTCAAAGTCGATCAGTCTCTGAGCTGCCCGGTCTATATCCTGCAATCTCTCGGAGACTCCTCTATTCTGAACAGGTCTTTCAGTCGTCGCACCATAGTTATAAGTATAATTTTGTTCAGATTTCGATGCAAATAAAGAATCGAAACTTGGCTCAGGTGTGTCTAAATGTAACTTATTACTAGTTAAGTTATTTGACAATTTATTAACCCTATCTAAAGTTTGTTTAGTCAATGCAGCTAGGCTATCCATCTCCTGGGAAAGTCTAGAGTTACTCGAATGAGTCCTGACAGTTTCATGTAGTATTGACATTTTTGCGGAGTCTTTTAAATCTTCTTGTCCAGATTTTGTATCAAGTATAATTGGAAAAATTTTATCTTTCAGAACATTATTTGATAATTTCTCTTTAGCATTATTTTTGTCTCTTGGTGAATTATTTTCTAAACTAGTCAGTCTTTTCTTTGAATAATGATATTTTTCACTAAGACTTTCACTATCCTTTTGAGCTCGATGTCTTCTATCGTTACGACTACTTTCAGAGTCACTCTTTGCCTTCTCTGGACTTTTTTTAACCGTCTTACCTCGAGGTGATTCCAGTTTAGATTTAGTTTCTTTTACAGATTCATATTTATTGGGAGATGCAGATGTGCGACTTGATTTATCCGAGGTCTTTTTAGAGAGTGGGATACAACTAGGTTTAGAGTTAGAATCGGAACTTCGACGTCTTTCATTCAATTTAGAAGTGGTTGCGTTAGAAGGTGGAGATTTTAGTAGGGATGACTTAATACCAAATGATAAGTTAAATGTGCTTTTAGGAGATACTCTGGAAGACGGCAGTGAGTTATCAGTCTTGGATTGTGGTGATTCTAGGGATCGACGATTTCTCGTTTTGTTAACTGTTCCTGAAACAAAAGAAAAGTGAAATTAATATATGAACACACAATTGAAACATAAATTGAGAATTAAATGACCGTAAAAAGATAAAACTCAGCGCGGAAATAACCGGAAGAGGAAACGGTTGACTCGCGCGTGTGTATTGTTCTAAGCAGGTTCAATGACTTTGTATAAGCTGATTGACGTGATATTTCGCGCGATAGGGCCCGATGCTATTGTTACTAGTAATAACACAATACCCGATGCATTGTATTATAATAATCATATTATATAATCATAATCAAGACCGTATTGGAAATCGAATAACCGTAAGTATTAGTAAATTTTACTGCATACATTCTTTCATGATTTGGAATAGAAAAGTCCAGTTAAAACAATTTTCCAATAACAGCACTCATTACATTTACAACACTTGTCTAAAAATATGAAAGGCAAACGAGGAAATCGTCAATAAAAACTATTCACCCGAAATGTGCCATCAAAATAATAATGGCAGTTTAACAAGCCATATTTCAGACAAGGTCGTGCCTGCACCTGATAATTTCCTATCCCGTCACAGCACACGGGCCGAACACGTGCGGCATGAAGGCTGCGGTCGCTGCGGTTTCAATACGATGGAAATGCAGATGATTGGCAGTGTCGATTCAAATTATAGGATCATTCATGACTATGTTGGAATTTGTATGTTCATTAAATAGGCACAGAGAGTATCAATTTTCATAATAATGATAAAATAAAAGATGATTTTTCCGACGTCAGTTTTATTGCCACAAAGCCGCCGTAAATTTTGCTTTATCTACGAAAACTACATAAAAATCTACTGTTTTTCTTTTGTAACATATACATATAATAATATATTTATGTTACAAAAGAAAATTCCTATAGGTGGAAATGTTTCATAATCATTCTAATCCTTAAATATTAGAAAACAAAGTCCTCAGCCGCGTCTGCCTGTCTGCCTGTTCGCAATAAACTCAAAAACTACTTTGTGTGTTGTGTGTGTGATTGTGTGATTCCTGAGGTAGATTTAAGTGTATAATTTTTACACGAGCGAAGCCACGACGAACTGCTAGTGTTTATATAAACAAACATAATTTCTTCATAGATTATTAACATCGGTTATGTCATTGTTTACATCGAGCTACATCATTATTTTTTACGGATCCCAATTTTAGACTGCATTTTATCTTATCTAACCATTAGACACAAAGACAGGCACATAAATCCTGACTACATTAGTTAATTTATTCGCTTGATTATGATATCTTCCCTTTTACGCGATAGCAGCAGTTTAGTACAGATAAACTATAATGGTCCTAGGTTTATACCACCCACCTATAGTTTGTATAAGCATACTATACATTGCAAACTTTATTTTATTTTAGTGCCATAAAAGCTTATTCACACTAATCCATTAGCTCACACTCCGTGGTCTCACATTCCTATTACTCATAGAAATGTTAGAATAGTGCTATACAATTAGCTAGTAATTACTCGTTTATTACAACAGTTTTCATTAAAACGTTTCATGGAATTGGTACAGAAATTCTGAGCATTTTCGCATGATACTTTTATTCGATACAATTTACATTTGACCCTCACGCTTGTATACGTACTTACTAAATACGAATTGATTGACTGATCTGGCCGCCTATGGTAATTTTGATAAACTTGGCACCGACTTCAATACCAACCGTAGTACATGCCAATAAATTTTTGTCTCTTGGATTAACCTACTTATTGATTTCATTTCACGTTTTTGAATGTTACAAATATTGAAGTCGGAAAAATTATTTTGGTACAAGTATTTGTTAGCGTGTAGTTGTGTAAGTAAGTGTTCGTATATTGATTACTTAGACACATAAAAAGCGATGACAAGTCATCACAGTAAATTAATAATTGATGCAATTAAAAGGTACAACGGGAACGCACGGTTCGTTTCAGCGTTATTTAATTTCCGTGAAAAACTCATTAGTTATTTAATGCTTTTGTGGAAATTCAACTTTGTTACTTAAAATTTAGTGGCGGATCATTTATTAATATTCTTCTCTTCATGAGTTTTTTTTTATGTTGGAATCAGATCAATCAGATTTTCAAGTGTCGTAACATAATATTATAAATGCGAAAGTCTATCTGTTTCGCTTTTACGGCTAAACCGCTGGAACAATTTTTATTAAATTTAATATTCATAGAGATAAAGACCACCGTTCAAACGTAGGTTACTTTTTTCGAAAAGCAAACCTCAAAATACTATAATGGGGGGTGAAAGTTTGTATAAAAATAAGGTCTGTTCCGCTTTCGTAGAGAAATTCACGCAGGCGAAGCCGCGAGTAAAAGCTATAGCTTCTTAAGTATTGATTAATTTGTTTGTTAATTTGGAACTTTTCTCTTTTTTGTACAAACGCAGTTGCAAAATGAGATGATAAGACGAACGCAGAAATGCAAGGCCTGACCCTGACCTCGTGTAATGATGTCGATTTTCCATGATACTGACTGAGAAGGTAAATCTAATAGTTTACTAACTAAATACTTATTCCGACTGCACTGTGAAAACGTGTGTATTCATAATAAAGTGCAAAGGAAAACAACCCAGCAGTGGGTCATAAATGGATTAAAAACCTTTGTCTCACGCGCTGAGCTGAGACCTTTTTCATGTATAACACAAATCCCGGCTAACGAATTATGTAAATCTGTTCATCTACATAATTTTATTGTATTTTAACGCCATCTCCGAATATTGATAACTAGCTTTTGCCTGCGGCTTCGCCCGCGTTAATTTCATAGCAAAATCTCAGTAATTTTTTTATCGCGTACTCTGTAAGACTGGTAAACATATATTATTAAAATTCGTATTTTTTCTCATCTTTAGTTCAATTTTCTGTTTCCCGCTGTGTGTCTCATCCCGCAAACTTGTCCAATCCCGCTTCCTGCTATGTAATGTAAATTAGATATCCCGTACCATTGCCTACATATTGTGCCATCATGTTTTTTACAATGTGTCCCGTCCTGTTTCCCACTACGTGTCTCCTTCCCATTTCCCGCTCCTACTCCCACTCCCGCTTTCTGCACCGCGTGCCGTTCCATTGTCCATGACGTTTTACGTCCCGGTTTTTTATTAACCACAAACTTAAATTAAACATATTTTGTATTTACTATTACTGATATTTACTACAAAAAGTAAATGTGCCAATTTTCAGCTTTTTATCTTGAAAATTGTATTAAGTCCCATACAATCTTTCACCCCCCTTATGAAGGGGTTGAGGATTAATTTTCAGAAAAATCTGAAACACGTATTCATTACTTTGTTGTTAACAACCAAAATCCAAGTTTTCAAGTCACTAACTTCAACGGTGTAGAACTTTCATATTTACAGTTTTTCAACCCTTTCACCCCTTCGGAGTAGAATTTCCAAAAATCCTCTGTTAGTGCTCACCTACACTCACCCACATGCCAAATTTCAGCTTCCCGCCCAGCAGTTTCGGGTGTATGTTGTCTGTCAGTCAGTCACTCAGTAACGGAAAATTTTATACTGATATATAGATACATACTGCGCCCATATCTATATCAGACTTTAATCGCTAA
Organism: Plodia interpunctella; assembly: GCF_027563975.2. Taxonomy (NCBI): domain Eukaryota; kingdom Metazoa; phylum Arthropoda; class Insecta; order Lepidoptera; family Pyralidae; genus Plodia; species Plodia interpunctella. The sequence continues at coordinate 7,561,697 of NC_071303.1, forward strand.
AAACAATTTGTTTATATTCTGTTTACACCTTTCTACAAAATTTTAAAGTAAATCGGCTCCGTGGATTGTTATTTTAATTTTCCTACAGGACCCTCCTCATTTTCCGGGATGAAATGTCTATAAGATGTTAACCCGGGATTCAGAGGCATTTTTGATTCATAATTAGTTTTTCAATTATCCTACGGGAACCTGACCATTTACTGGGATGAAATGTACCTAAGATGTTAACTTACCAAATTTCAAGCAAATCGGTCCAGTATATTTCAAGTGATGCGCGTTCAGACAGACAGACAGACAAAAATTCTCAAAACTATATTCTCGTCATCTATATCAGTAACTGAGTATATTCCATGAAGAATTTTAAAAAATATCCAATGTACAAATTTGACCTTTCTTCAATATTGTTATATGTATTGATGATATTGATTACATTGCCCGATGAGATTAATAATTTCCATTAACTTTAATTTAAACTAAAATATAAATATATATGTATAGGCAGAAACCACACAGATTGAGTTAGCTCCAAAGTAAGTTCGAAACTTGTGTTATGGGATACTAACTCAACGACACTATATGCTATCTGGGGGTACGGCAGTGCCCCCGCAAGTCGAGCAAAAAAAAAGGCACGGCCGCAACCATCCTTTTCTCGAAGCAATTCAGGCCAATTTCGAACCCCAATAAATTCGTTGTGGATAAAACAGGAAGCCTGCATTTTCAGTAATTAAGCAAGTATTTTATAAATACTGTAAATTTATACAATACCTGTTTAATTTGCCTAAATTAAACCTAAAAATTTTGGAATTTTGGACCAGTTTTCTAGATACACCAACTGCATTAATAACTTTGTAATCCCATATAAATTACAAAGTTACATTTGCAGTTAATGAATCATTGTACCTGTATAATGGAAAGGGTATGTTCAGCCCATGAAATTGAACAACATTCCCATAGGAAAATATGTTGAAATATAAAAAAATACTTTCATACAAATTCGACTTATGACTACAAAAAGAAGTGAGATGCATCTGAAAACCTGAGCGGCGAGACTTGGGTTTTTTACAACATGTTTTTGATGGCATAAGATATTTATATGTAGATAAATATCAATATAATATACTATAAACTAGTTTATTAGGACCCATTTGGGTGATGATATATATATACATATTTTTTATCATCATCAAGTGATTTACTTTTTAAATAAATAATTGCCAGTAGCTAAATTACGACAAAAGTTTAAAGAGAATACATATAAAACGACTAAATACAAAATTATATCTCAACCTTCGTAGAGTTCATCGCTTTTAATTTGGTACATGTATAAAAGATGAATATACATAAACAGCAAAAAATCAAATTAAAAGGAATACAATTATTTTAAAAGTCATTAAACTGGAAGTACCGCATAAAAGCCGGTACTGCGGTGCGTGAAATAAAACCTAATTCAGGACATCAAAGTCATCGCCCTCCCCGAACTAGGCTTTAAGCCACGGTGATAAAGGTCAAAGTACTGATATAACGAGTAAATGTTACCGATAGGTGGACTGGATACCGATTCTACAAACGATAAGTCATTGTCGTGTTCCAATAGTTCTTATTGCGTGTTAATAAGCGCTACAATTGGAAATAAGACCCTGGGCTGTTGCAAGGAAATTCAAGCTGGCAAGGAATTCCAGGTAGCTAATACTATCCTCTCAACCTGTCTCTTCTTGACTGCAAGAGATCCCTACGTGGGATACATGTATATTTCAATTATACATTTTAATTTGTATAATCATTTTTCGTATATTAAAAGTAATTATAAACTATGTAACTACTCTCGGACACAACATACTATTTCAAATTTATACAGACTGCTCCCCTGATTATAAATAATCCGCCAATCAGTCTTAAAGATTGACTTGCCAAAGAAAACATTAGTTCTTAGAACTAAAATAAAAGTTGGGGAAAATCACAACAATTTGGACCTAATCTAATGAAGTTTTCAATTTAAGAGGTTAATAAATAGAGGATAAATTTAGATTAACTAATAATTTGGCGAAAGAATTTCAGAAAATGGGCATACTATTTGTACGGTGTAATTACTGGAAGCGTCTAGAACAAATTCAAATTCAAATTCAAATTCAAATCATTTATTCAGAAATTAGACCTTCACAGGCACTTTTTCTCGTCAATCTTTAAATTTATAGTTATTTCTCACAAGCTAGAAACTACTGGCATTTCGGAACGACCACTGCTGAGAAGAAATGCCGAAAGAAACTCATTTGAACAGTGTTGGTCCCTATCATGCCAGATCGGCTTACCATTATTGTTTCTTACAAAAAATTTTTTTTTTCTTTTCTTTCTAATAATATATAAAAGTACATAATGTACATAGTCAAAAGGTATATCAAAACAGGTTATGATCGTGATCCTATGAACTGTGTGTATTCCCGTTACGGCCATCGGATATACGATAAAATTATACGCCATCTTCAGTAGTCGTAGGAGGCCTGCAGATTATATGGCGTTTTCGGACATAAATCGTGCACAGGTGGATAAAGACATAGCCCTTATATAAGGTATTCGTATTTTGTTTGTAAATGTAAGATTCAGATAGAAAATTCAAGAAGAGAGAAACGAAGAGATCAGTGCGTCACAATCATATCAAAGATAGTCGAAATAGAAAATAGTACAAATAATGTAGGAAGTACTATAGACATAGTACTTCAGAGAACACTTCTAGTTATTTTTGTACTTAAATTAGTATACGTCTGTAAATAACTATGGTCAAGTAAAAAATCTACGTGATTTCTGCCATTGTCTCATCGCCATCACCAAGCATTTAAGAAATTTGTTTTTGTCGGTGGAGTGGAGCTACCTCTATTTACGTCTATCCTCTGCCTACTCCTTCAACTGAATGAATGCTCTCGTGGCCGAAGCCTAAGATGTTGATAATAATTTAAGAAACTTAAGTAAGTACATCGGATAGTTATTCTTCAATAAATCGACAAAACTTATCACAGTTGATAACTGATAACTTCAATGGCTAATCTGTATAGAACACTGGAATTTGCGTGGTTCATTTCCTCACTAACCACCAGCTAAATGTATTGCAAGCTGGCAGACTTCCAAATAGGCGTATGATCGTCGCATCAAATGATATCAGAAATATGATGACCATAAATAATTACTTTATTAGGGCACTTGGCAGCTCACATTTCAAGCTTTCAGAATATATGTATAACCGTTATATAAAAGAAAGGATAGGGAAATCGAAACAAAGCATTACAAAGTGCACTTCGAACAATGTCAAGGTGCATATAATCTCACGTTGTAGTACCTGTATGATATACACTCAAGTGAGGGACCCCACCACCCCCCAGGACGCGATTGTAACTAAGAATGTACAGTACAATAAAGAAAATTAAGTCGTCCTCTCATTTCGGTCCCAATCGACAGAGATGGCGGATTGAGTAAACTACATAGTAAAAAATCTTTGAAAACTTGCACTTTTTTCATGCTCATCCAATGCCATTACAACTGAATGCATTAAAGGAATAAAACCAAACGAATGGAGGTTTTACTGCTAACATCCTACAATTTTACGACTGGATTCTGAATGGCACCAGTATTGACGAGTACAGTGGGTATAAAAGTGTCCTACATAGACGTACGGTCAACAGCATATCAAGCTACCCAAATTCATTGCAAATTCGCCGCTATTACCGTAAGATTACATGGTAAGACTAACATGTCATGTAGTTGAATGTACATGTCAGAACAGAAGCTAGATTGAGTGGTGTGATCTAATGTTGCCTGTATGCTAAGTAGCGGTAGACCCTGACTTCCTTAGAGCTATTGTGGATGAAAATGTTATTCTAGTCTTAAATATTTACTTGCTCACTTGTTTTAAGGCTTGGTTTATTTGAAAAACAAATTAGAAGGTATCGCTTCAAGCGATGTTATTTAAAACATAAATGCTGGCAGAACAATTTTGCTGACTATCCTATTCTTGATGTATGAAATATTCAAATGAACTCTATATGTTCTAAGCAGAAATTATTCTCTATAGATATTTTTATGGCAGAGAAAAATGAGGCAAATATAATACTTAAAAGGCTTCGGTAATCAAAGTGCAATCAGTGGATCGTAGCCGTAACTGCCCGACTAAGCTGTGCTATTAATCGAAGCTGAAACTCACACAAGCCGGATATTAAGCTTGGGTTCCGAGTATCGAGCATTAATCAATACATATAATATCGTAAAAAAGAACGTGCACACTCTTCTGAGATAAATACATAATTATCACGCAATTTCCCGTTTGAGTATTCAGATTCAGACTTTCCACTTGTACACTGGCAAAATAGTGTCCGTGGTCCACCCAGGTCAACTTAACAGTGGTGGACCAAGTCCGATGCCTGGCTATGATTCGTACAAAACCAGCTCGCTACATAGTATGTATATGTATGTAGTAGTATGTATGATATGTATATCATACATACTACTACATACATATACATACTACATTTTTGACATACAACAATCTAACAAATCGACAATGAACATGGCTAAAAGCACTCTTGATTAAAACTAATACAAAATACATACAAACCAAGACATACAGATACACTGACACGTCAAATTTATAACACCTCTCTGTTGCATCAGGGTTTGAATCATGTCATGATTCATGAATCAATATTAAATAAAACAAACATTTGATACATCAAACGACCGTTCATTTGTATTCTCTCCTCACTTCAATTCATATGTAACAGAACAAAATAAATGTGGGAAACAAATAGAATATGACATTCCAATTTAAGCTAAAGAATGTTTTATGTCGTTCGTTTAGTTTTAAACTCTTTAGTAGATGTTCACATCTACTAAAGATATTACATATTCATAAAAAGCAGAAGGTAGTTCACTACCTTCTGCTTTTTATGAATATGAAAGAGGGTAGATGTATTACTAAACGGTCAACGGTCAACGCAGAAAGTTTATTGAAAACCTAAAAGTATCCCAAAGATAATTCTTTATAAAACTTCTGTTGCTGCGATGATATCGTTTTAATAGAATACAAAAAGGAAAACCAAATATCAAACAACTTTATAAATAGTATCTATAAATTTAGGAGAGGACACGCCGAGCACGATGCATATCTGATCTGGTGACAATCCCATTTTATTTTAGAACTCCAAAGATATACGAAGAATTAATGCGATATCAAATGTCAATCCTAAAATAAGAAACTATAAATTTCGTTAGATAAAATTTTATGACAAACAATGTTGATGATATCAGACTTTATTAAAAAAGCTATAACAAACACATCCTTAACAAAAGACATAATCATGAAAATATGTGAATATTTAACAAGACAAAATGGGATACTAAATTTTCTGATCGTAAAAAGCTGCGAAGTGATGATATCCCACTTTGCAATATAATATCATTATTGGAGACAGATCCAAAGTCCCCAGAGTCGGAATTCGTATTTGAAATAGAGAGAAAATAATAATAGGATAAAGAATTATTTGAACCATGCACGGTAGAACACGCTTTGGAGATCGGTTTAGTTGTGTAATTAAACTAAAATAAAATAATTAAAATATTTTTAGCAAAACACACTAATATTGAATAAATACGACTTACCAGTAAGCAACAGAATACAACCTTGGGTAATATTTTATTTGGAAGGCCCTTTTTCTAGCTCCCTGAGTAGAATTTTGATGTTGTTCAAATGCAAAATTGCAATACAAAACAGAAGGGTGCGCCGATTATTTGCTTACTATATTTGAATAAAATCTACATTGTTTGTAAATCTTGTAAAGAATTTGAATTGTAAAGATACTAACAAAAGACTAACAAAACGAACTATGTTTTCGGTGAGCAAAACTAAAGGATCTAACATTTAAACAACAAGAAAGAAACTAATAATAAATAGGAAAGTAAATATAAAGGTGCTGCTTATTTCAAAGCATACTGCTGATTATGTCTGTTTATGTGCAGTAAAAGGCGTCTTCTAAGATAATAATGTAATAATGTGTCTGATGTAGACCGCGGAAATGCATCTTATTTAGATGTCAAAGTGAAACACGGCAATGATTTTTATCTGTACTTAGCGTTCCGGCTTCGATCGGGTAAAACCATAATAAATTATGAACCTAAGTTAATCACATTACCTATCTATTCAAACCCGCTTCAAAATTCGTTACGTAGTTTTAAAGATCGAAGCATACACGGACAGACAGAATGCGGGAAACTACTTTGGTTTTATCATATTTAGTAATAATAATGCTAAATAATATATGAACCTCGCCCATAGAGCCCATAGATCTCGCACATCATAGACCGACTCATATTAATCCTGCAGCTGATTTAATATGGCCGAAAATCAATTAATAAAACTTAACATCTTCTTTTTAAATATTGAAAATGTTTATACTATGCCAGCTTTTGCCGGCGGCTCCAACCACGTGGATTTCCTACAGAAACAGAACCTTCTTTACTTCATGTACATGCTAAATTTCAAGAATCGTTCAGTACATAAAACGTGAAAAGGTAGCAAACAAATGTAACTTCCCATTTTTGTATAACATTAGTTGGGATGGGATAGTTAGCAAAACTATGAAATTTTTGACGTCAGCGCAAGATCCGCGGTGTCTATACTGGCAAAATAATGACTCCAATGACGAGGGGTCGCAAGTTCATAGCCCGTTCACGCGGACAATAACCCCGGTGTAATTTAGCAAAAATGCCGTCCGAGCAGCTAAGGTTCCAGTGATTAATCTCTGGTCTAACAAGTTTCATTAATTCAAAAAGAATAACGATCTGGAAGTAACACCTAGACTAAATTTCCATTGCTGGAAACTTCTGTAAATAAGTCGCCATGTGTGCATAAGTCTTGATGGTAGCGTAAATTTGTGAACTGAAATTCAAATATCGTGCAAAACTACTTCTAATTACGTTAAAGATGAAAAAAGTTCCCATTAAATAGTTTAAGCACGGTTTTGTTTTCATGATATTCGTAACATAACGAGGTAGTGACTTTCTGTCACATAATCATCCCTTTAGAAAACCGTTTTGTGTAAATACAAATTAAAGACAAGTACATAACATCATCACGAATCCCAACCCTTGATGGGTTTCATTTTTCATTCAATACATATAATAAAACAGTAAAAAAATGATTCTGTACATTAAAGATATTTAAATAAAAAAAAATGAGATCGATAGAGAATCAGTAAAAATAAAAAATAGTCCGTTTGTCTGATTGTTTGCACACGCTAATCTCTGGATCTACTGGACAGATTTGAATGAAACTTTTTGTTGTATAGCTATAAAGCCTGGTCAACATATAGGTTAAATGATTTTGAAAACTGGAACACCTGATGGAGTACTATGATGGTACAGCTAAACTATAGGAAATATTGAAATGACGCCTTAAATAAAAATTAAATGTTGATAAGATAAATAGAATTTATATATAGATGCATTTACAGAATTTGGCCGACCTCCCAGGCGTAGTGGTCGTCACCCGACCGCAATCTGGAGTAAGCTGGGTTCGATTCCCAAAGCGCGCAAATATGTATGAATCAGGCCTCTGGACTGACATCTCAGAACATAGTTATATAATGTACGTATTGTAGGAGTTAAATTAATTATAAATTATAAATAATGTATGAACAAATCACACAGATTGAGCTAGCCCCAAAGTAAGTTCGAGACTTGTGTTATGGGATACTAACTCAACGATACTATATTTTATAACAAATACATATATAGATAAACATCCAAGACCCGGGCCAATCAGAAAAAGATCATTTTCCATCATGACCCGACCGGGGATCGAACCCGGGACCTCTCGGTTCAGAGGCAAGCATTTTACCACTTCGCCATCGAGGTCGTCGTTAAATAAAGTTATTCAGCCTGATGAGCATTTTCTGTTGACATATAAAAATCGAAGATCTATAACACCTGATGTAGACCTATGATTGTACAGCTAAATTGTAGGGAATATAGAAATGACGACTAAACTAAAATTGTTCAGTCTGATGAGCATTTTCTGTTGATATATAAAAATCGAAAATCTGGAACACCTGATGTAGACCCATGATGGTGCAGCTAAACTATAGGGAATATAGAAATGACGACTTAACAAAAATTGTTCTCTCTGATGAGCATTTTCTGTTGAGGTATAAAAATCGAAGATCTGGAACAACTGAAGAAGAGTAATAATAGTTCAGCTAAACTATAGAAAATATACTTTATCCGTCTGATTAGCATCTTCTGTATGTATAGGTTAGCATCTTCTGTATAGGTATAGTTATATTTGTCTGTACCAATTAAATTTATCTTAATAATTTTGACTCCTTACCAAAAACTGTTAGGCCACGCGAACGAAGTCGCAGGCTAGTAAAAATATAAATTAAAAGTAAATATTGAGCAAAACAAAGACAAGCCTGAGGTCTCGGGGTTGAGCCTGTCATTGTCCACTTTTCGGTTGACTCGTTAACTTATTTCAAAGCGACCACACATCCATTTGCTAAACTCATCCGCAAATTTGTCCACTATGCACTAGAGTCGAAATTGTTCAAAAAAATAAACGTGAACCCGTTTTGTTTCTATATTGTCAGGTGTTTGCCGCCCGTGGGCGGTCGGAATTTTCAATTTATTCGTTTGAGACACTCCATTTCGATGAAATGTCTCTTTTCGTTTGTTTCGAATGCAGTTTTGAACGTGATGAATATTTATGACCTCTCTATGTTCGACCTGCGCCCGATTTGAATAACGATCCACAAATTGGATTGGCTTTTTGAACAATATTGCCGACTTTGGGTTCTAAAAAGAGTGTACACAAAAGAAAAACTGATAAAGTGTTGTTTAAGAGTAAGTTGGCAAAGACTAACTCGCGCATCGAGGAGTCCATAAAATTAACTTTATTATATACTTATATATAAACATGTAAATACAGACAGACAGACAACGAAGTGAGCCTATACAGGTTTTTACCTTACGGAAAAAATGAATCAAATGCGAATGTTAGAAGATTTACAATTTGGTAATTACTTGTGCCCTTTGGGTTAGATATTATATCCTCATACTAGATAAAGACGTAAAAATAATTACGCATATTACGAAGAACATGCGGCCAACGTAACACTTATATCAGCGAAGGCTGTATAACTGTAAGTAACAACTACTTAGCCTTATATGCAAGGTCAAAGTCGTTTGACAACAGGAATAAAATCATAAGAGACATCATAATAAATAGCAATATAACCTTTATTTTACCAATGGGATCATGCAGAGTGTTTTACACTTATCAAATCACCGCTGTAAGTTTGGATGACGAGTTAGAGCAAAGAAAGCTATAGCAAGAAATGCCAAAAAGTCAGAAATAACAAACAGAAAAGCCAAAAAGAACATATAGTTATTCAGCTGACGTCTAAAATGGCCTCAGATGTCTTAATTATAAATTTCAAGAATTCATGTGATGATAGATAGATAGATAGATAAACTCTTTATTGCACCATTCACAAAGGAGTACAGTTACAACAAGATATTCAAACATAATGAGTGCAAAGGCGGACTTAGCGCTAATGCAATTCTTCCAGCCAACCTTTGGATGGAAAGAGACACAAGTAAACTAAGAGGGTGCAGTAAACTTAACAGTATTAAATAATTAGACAAAAAAATAAAATATTAAAATAAAAAGATATAGAAGAAATATATAAACATACAGACAAGCGTAAATGTTGTTGTTATAGAACAATGAATAAATATATAATAGATTAAAGAAAACTAATATAATGAGACTTTACTTGCTTCCTAAAAGATGACAAGGTTTGGGCGTTGCGAATTTCAGCCGGCAATGCATTCCACAAACGAGCAGCCTGGACAGTAAAGGAGTGGGAATAGAACTGGGACACGTGAACAGGAATAACTAGGCGAAAGGAGTTAACGCTATGTCGTACCTCGCGATTATTGACCTCACTGAGAAAATTGAAACGTTCTTTGAGGTAAAGAGGAGTATAAGGGTTGTAAGGAACCGAGTACAGAAGTGAAAGGATATGTAGATTACGACGGTATCTAATAGGGAGCCACTTGAGTTGACTGCGAAAAGATGAAACGTGATCATATTTACGTAAAATATGATGATTATGTTGAAAAAACAAAAAATGCTACTCAAAATAGTCAGATATCCATACATTACTTCCACGTAAAGCTGTGGAGTATTAGTGAAAATTTCGTAGTACAACAGCCAATCAATCATAACCTTAATCCTTAATTGCAAAAACTTGGTAAACAATTACGCGAGAATTCTCGAAGAATTATTAACATAAATACAATGTCTGCTGTTTTTCGATCTAGTTCACGTCACAACTTCATTCCCGTTACTACATAAATATTATTTTTTATTTTAGGAATAATTTAACTTTACTTGGATTACCACAACAGCATCAGATTTTCTACAAAAAAGAATACAGTTTTCCCAAAACACAAATATATATTAAAAACTTGAAGCAACAATTTTATATCTGTTGTTACGTAGATACTCTTGTCATAAACTTTTCCAATTAATATAAACGTATCTTTAAATTAAATCCAGACACTTGCGAAAACTATGGATATTATAACGTCAACAGGTAACAAATTTGATACAGAAATTTCATCTGTAAACATACTACAGCATAGGAACTATATTTCAGAATCATAACATCAGCTGTTACGTGTAAAATGGGCAAACAGATATCGAGCTGTGCAAACACAGACGGACAAAAATTGCTTACAAAAGCAGGAACACACACATGGAGTGTTTGAATAAGCTATGTCGTACAACGTTGTATGATTTCCTTTTTGTATGAAAAAGTACTAATAAAGATAAAAATAAAATCTGAACTTTTAGAAGGTTGATAGAGAATCGCTCCGCTTAGCATTTTTTTCAAATTATTCTCTATGCTATTATGCCGATTTCCACGCGATGTTTATATCTGCCAGAACTAGAAATGATCAAAGATATCAGTAATATCTCAAAATCAATGGGCCACATCCAGGCAAAGTGTAATTAACATGGGATGCTAAAAGAAAATATTCAAAGCAAACGAAAAAAATACAAACAATTTTCCAATTTTATTTAACCAAGAAACTGCTCCCTTGAAGACATTCTCCTTTTAACCTAGTGAATGGACGCATCGCATGTCCCTCCGTAAATATACGACGCCCATAAATACCGCAGACGACACAAACTGTACAGTCGACTGCATATGAAACGAAAACCATAGCAAATTCACTGCTATTACCGCCGCAGAAAGAATTCATTTACTTGATGACATACACAGTAGGCTGTACCCAATTCCCGTTGGCACCCAGGGTACTCGTTGCCAATGCCAACTTTGGATGTTTCCGTACATTTCGACAATCTATTATTCAAGGAAGCTACCATTTCCATCATTCACACAATGGCTATTCTCCAACTAATCAACTTTTTCCTAATGTCAAAAACAACATTTTATAAGTATGGAGTTTGATTTTGGAATCAAAAAACATGTCTAATATACTTTAACGAGACTGCAAAAATAGTAAATCTCGTAATTAATAAAACTGATCTATTAAAGTGAGACTTAATTATCGTGTTTGATTATTTAGATACCTAGTCGAATAGCAAATTTAGCAACGCAATTTACCTCTACTATCTGTAGGTAGTCTACAGATTTTTATATATCTAATTTTATTATATAGAAATGTAATAAGCGGACTTAAAGCTTATGCATCCACACTATCGCGGACCAGTCCGCCAAAATTTTACGTAATCGTCATACATTGCTGGGTTTTCATTGAGGTAAATAAAAGCGCTCATACAAATTACGCAATGTTTGCACTCGCGTCGGCCCCTGTGCCAGTTTGTCGACAGTGGGAAGCCTACGTTAGCCTTTTTCTACCAGGCTACAAACGATGTTCGAATAGGGATAGCTCTATATCATGTATATCTTAATATACATGACAACGTTATAAAGGCAGTCTTCATCATATTCGACTTGGAATGTAACGCCTACATTCCGAGTAGGCGAGACAAGTGAAATCATGTCATAAAAATAATGATAAATTATTTAGGGAGGATTTAACATTTAGCGCGAAAATCGAGATTGATAAATGAATCTGGGATGGAGTAAAAACGAGATAAGGACTTTAACGCCCACAGGGTGTAGGCGTTGAGACAACTAGTATAAATTGAATCTTAGCGATTATCGTGAAAGAAATGTTTGATTGAGAGATAAAACTTAGCTTTACTTGCTTATAACTGAGACATACAAAAATTTATAAAGTTGAAACATGCTAGAGGCTCGGTCATATAAGTACAAATAATGACCAAATAAAAACATTATATCCCTGAGGAAATTGGAGATAGCTAGGTATCTAACGATTGGACTTTTATAAAACTCTAAGTCATAATCATAATAGTATCTTAAATTTAAAACATAAATACAAGAATATCTGCAGCTGGCATAATCACACTCCAACAAGATTTCAATGAAGTAAATGATATCAGCTGTAAACTAGTAGCCAGGAAACCACAAAAAGCTTACGCTATAGGAAAATAATACGCTAACAATTCCAGTGTTACTTGTTCAATAGCAAAACCGTAATGATATCATCTCGGTGACCTGCATTCAAGGAAAAATACCGTGTGAGGTTCAAAGACTGATCTCTTTCACAAAAGACTACCTCTACTCGATAAATAACATGCAATTAACATATCTCTAACAATAAGCTAGCCTTCATGCATGGGAAATGTATCTAATACAGTTTAGAACAGAAAATATTGATATTATAAGAAATGGATTAGTGGACAGGTATGTTTCGTCCACGTTTCGTCACACTTTCATATCAGCTTCCTGCTGAGCGTAATAACGAAATTTATTTCGTGAACACATAATAGACGTTACACATAAGAATGAGCATATGTCCCGGCGTAAGGCATATAAAATTCATTTAAGTGCGTCAAAGTTACAATATTAATTTGTTGTCCAAGTTAATGACTAATTAAAACATGTTCATATAATCATACAACTTGTCCAATTCTAAACTAAGTAAAAATAAACAAAAGGCACTAGTTAACAATTTACATTAAAAAATCACCTCTTATTGGCATTGGCAAACATCCGATCCATAGTTTTGAGTTTATCGCATGCAAAAACCTATCCGATTTGATCTCTATTCATTTAGTTCTCTACGCTTAGAGGTAAGTAGGAATGTGTGACAACCAGTGTGGCAGACATCGTGTGATTTGCGAGTGGTATTCAATACCATACGTGCACTTTGCAATACGTGCTCAACAACTCCTAATATCGAAATGGAAGCAAGGCTAATTTCGATAAAACACCATTGTGGAATACTTCATATAACCTGTATGTGGACTAAAGAGAGATATTGCGCCGTTTAGCTGTTCATTGCCCAACCACTGCAGAAAACAAATGCGGTATAAAAATACTTGTCGGCGCGAATATTAAAAGAGGCTCAATTGACCATACCGAGACACAGTACGTGACTTTGCCGCACCGGCAGCGGATGGCGCTAGTGTCGCAAACGTCACGTGCTAACGGAACGTTGGGGGCGACGCGTCGTTCGAGCTGGCACTCAGAGTTCGGCTGGCGCGAAGTGAACACGCCTTATCGCGACGGATCGTTTGTTTCGTTATTGATTTTTCTTAATTTAAATTCAGAATTGTGTTAACGAAATTAAACTAAACATCTTGATTGCCGATCTGTGTTTTAGTTAGTTCCGAGTCAAAATAACGCCTCTGATAGTTAATTTCCCGACATCAGAAGTGGGATTTGTGACCCACTCGCATCTTGAAAGTGATATTGTGAACTATGAGTGAATCCGAATCATCTGATCCTGACCGCGGTACCGCCGCGGACGCGGGAAACCTGGATAATGCGGATGCGGGCGACGCTGCCGCATTGCTGCGGCTGTTACGAGGACTGGCCAGCGGCATGCAGCCTGCCGCTCCTGCGCTTATCAAGTTTGACCCAGATGACAAAGATGCGGACATCGAGGACTGGTGCAGGATTAATGAGGTTATTGTAAAAGCCAAAAACCTCCAAGGTACCGATTTATTATTACCTTTAATGCGAGCCTTACGAGGACGAGCTGCCACTTGCCTGACAAAGATACAACCTGAATGCATTAACTGGGGTAACGTAAAAGATACCTTGATTGCAAAATTTTCCAAACCGATGCTTAGTCAAGATTATTTTGATCGTGTCATTAAGTTTAAAATGCATGACAAGGAAACCGCTGCAGATGCGGCATTGCGACTTTGGCATTTAATTGAGACAATACCTAAAGTTGAATTTAATGACGAGGTTATTACTGGCTTTGCTGTATCTATCCTGTCAAACCATGATCATTCATTACGGCGGGAGTTAAATTCTCATACCATTACCTCGAAGACACAACTTTTTCGTATTTTACGTGGAATATCAATGAAGCGCCATTCTGATGATATCACTTCTTATACTGATAGTAAACGCCCGCGCTTGAATCTACGCCCTACAACTTCTACTTTCCATGGAACCTGCCACCGTTGTGGCGAAACAGGCCACAAGATTTACAATTGTCCTCAAACGCGCAATTCACAGCCTAAACCACCTGCACCCCGGTCCACGCCTACAACAAGTTCGGTGCCACCCATACACCGTGAGGAGAAGCGGCCTGTAACATGCTACGCGTGCGGCGAGCAAGGACATATTGCCAGCGTTTGCACTGCTGCCGCCGATCTCCGTGAGACCAACCGAGTACCTAGAAAAGAGGTCAAACTGTGCGCCAAGCGGGTGGCTACTGGTGAGCTTCATATTGCAGGTGAGAGCTATCGTTTCTTATTCGACTCTGGCTCTGAGTGCTCCCTAATGATTAATAGCCTTGCCAACAAAATGCATAGAGCCCTACTTTATAACACTGTAGTATTGGTTGGCATAGGTAATACCGAATTGAAATGCACTAAGCAGCTTAGATGCCCGGTCGATGTTCAGGGTTTAACCTTAAAGATTTTGTTTCATGTAGTCGATGATTCGCATTTAATTGAGCCCATTCTGCTAGGCCGTGATATTATTGACATGGGAGTTCATGTTGAACTGGGTGTTCATGGAATTAGTCTGTTCAAATCGAAGTTTTCTCAGTCTGTACGTTGCACACCTACAATGCCATCTATGCAGTCTTTAATAGACACTGACTTAAACGGGGATGATAAAAATTATCTGTTGTATTTGTTACAATCGTATTCCGAATATTTTGTCGACGGCACTCCCACGAGGCGCGTAACTACAGGACAAATGAAAATAGACCTTATTGACCCTAACAAAATAGTGCAAAGTAGTGCAAAGACGACCCTATAAATTATCTGCTGCTGAGCAACAAGTAGTGAAAGATAAGGTATCGGAATTACTCCAGGCTGGTGTTATTCGTGAGAGCAATTCCCCTTTCGCCAGTCCCATTTTGTTGGTCAAGAAGAAGGACGGTAGCGACCGTATGGTAGTAGACTACAGAGAGCTTAACTCTAACACGCGCAGTGATAATTTCCCGTTGCCACGAATCAGTGATCAAATAGACCGCTTGCATGGTGCCAATTACTTTACATCCCTTGACATGACATCCGGATTCCATTGTATTAGCGTTGAATCGGCTTCTATTGAGCGTACTGCGTTTGTAACGCCAAACGGGCAATATGAGTATGTTGCTATGCCGTTTGGCCTCAAAAATGCACCGTCGGTTTTTCAAAGATGCATCCAAAATTCCCTAAAAGACTGTGAGTTTGCTCTTACGTACATTGATGATATCTGTATTCCTTCAGTGACTATTCAGCAGGGATTGGAACGGCTTGAGCTAGTTCTGGCCGCGCTTGCGAGAGCTGGGTTTTCTTTAAAAATGAAAAAGTGTAGATTTCTAAAAACTGAAATTTCTTACTTGGGTTATGAAGTAAAAGCCGGTGAAATAAGGCCAAACCCAAACAAGGTGCAGGCTTTAGTTGAAATTCCAGCTCCTCGCACGGCTACACAGGTTCGCCAGTTTATTGGGCTAGCATCATACTTTAGGCAATTTATACCTAACTTCTCATTACTCATGGCCCCTTTGTATCCTCTTACACAGCATCATGGTAGTGTTAACTGGACAGACCAACATAGTGAAATACATAGACGTGTGGTAGACATTTTGACCTCTGAACCTGTGTTGTCGATATACGATCCTGATAGTGACGTAGAGTTGCACACAGATGCGAGCGCCCAGGGTTATGGCGCCATCTTAATACAGCGACGTAATGGTATGCAACACGTTGTAGCATACTATAGTCGGCGCACCACTGCCACTGAGTCTCGATATCATTCCTATGAGTTGGAAACTTTGGCGGTGGTGCGCGCTGTAGAGCACTTCAGGCATTATTTGTATGGACGTCATTTTACTGTCCGCACGGACTGTAATGCACTGAAGTCATCGAGTATTAAGAAGGATCTCACACCTCGTGTGCACAGGTGGTGGGCGATTCTACAGTGCTATGACTTTAACATACAGTATAGAGAGGGGCGTCACATGTCACACGTAGATTTTCTGTCCAGAAATCCGCTACCAAATTCTGATTCTGACAGTGACATTTCGGTAGCCACGAAAAAGGTACAATTGGTAGAATTACAACAAGAGTGGCTAGTTGTGGAACAACAACGGGATAGTAATTTAGTGGACATTATGGATAAATGGAAAGTTGGCGATTTACCTCGCGAAATCGCTCACACATATGATATTAGAAAAGGTTTGTTGTATCGAAAAGTTCAGCGTAATAGGCGTACTAAATGGTTACCTATAGTCCCCCGGGCTTTAGTCTGGTCTCTTATAAGTCATGTTCATTCAGAAGTTAAACATCTAGGATATGATAAAACTTTGGATAAATTATTTGACCTGTATTGGTTCCCGGGAATGGCCAGGGCAGTAAAAAAATTTATTGATGCGTGCTTGGTTTGTAAAGCCTGTAAAGGAACTTCTGGTGCTCAACCAATTCAATTACACTCTATTCCCAAAACCCCGGTTCCATGGCACACAATTCATATAGACCTTAGCGGAAAATTAAGTGGCAAAAGCTCAAAAAAGGAGTACGTGAGTGTTATCATAGACGCTTTTACAAAATTTGTTTTGTTGCGATTAACTACTAGCTTAGATGCGAATAGTGCGATAGAATCATTAAAGGAGGCTATTAATTTATTTGGAACTCCTAAACGCGTTATTGCAGACCAGGGTCGTTGCTACGTAAGCAGTAATTTTCAAAAGTTCTGTTCGGAAAATAACATTGAACTTCATGTCATCGCCGTTGGAGCAAGTCGAGCAAACGGCCAGGTTGAACGTGTGATGCAAACGCTTAAAAACTTACTTACCGTAACCGAAAATAGCTCTGATACTGTATGGAGAGATGAGTTAGGCGCTATCCAACTGGCATTAAATAGTACAAGGTGTAGAGTCACTGGTTATTCAGCGACAGAGCTAATGTTCGGTATTAAATCGCAATCGTTAGGTATTGCTAAAATAACTTCTTCTACAGAGGAATGTAGGGCAGATTTACATGAAATCCGTAAGGATGCCTCTGATAATATAAAAAATGTAGCATTATCGGATACTGTACGTTTTAATAAAGGAAAGGCACAAATAAAGCCATACTGTAAGGGCGATTTCGTATTTCTTAAAAATTGTGAGCGCAACCAGACGAAGTTAGGTAGAAAGTTTAGGGGCCCCTTTAAAATTACCGGAGTATTAGAAAATGACCGTTACGAACTGCAACATGTAGATGGCTCTAAAAGAAAGTACAAATACCCCCACGAAAGCTTGCGTAAGGTACCAAACGGGCGTGAAGGGTTGACGGAAATGGCAGAAGGTCTATGTGAACAGGCATTGGGATCTGATGCATCCATGTCGGCGAGTAGTGATATTGAGGATGATGCGGTTTTGGGTCGCACATCGGTGCAGGTGCAAGTGCATAGAGAGGGTCAGAGTAGCGCGGTGGTTGTGGAACCAACCGGCGCGAAGACGGGCGCGGTGGTTGTGAAACCAGCCGGCGTGGAAAGTAGCGCGGTGGTTATGGAACCAGCCGGCGCGAGAAATGGCGCGGTGGTTGTGAAACCAGCCGGCGTGGAAAGTAGCGCGGTGGTTATGGAACCAGCCGGCGCGAGAAATGGCGCGGTGGTTGTGAAACCAGCCGGCGTGGAAAGTAGCGCGGTGGTTATGGAACCAGCCGGCGCGGGAAATGGCGCGGTGGTCGTTGAACCAGCCGGCGCGGAGTTAGATGGTACGTTATGTAGTCATCTCTCTGCTGGCCGCAAGCCTCTGGCCTGCCGAGCGCTATATGCGACCCGGTCCCCAGTGGGTGGCGCGGAGCTGTAGTGAGTGCTATACGCGATACTTTTTGTTGGGTGTTGAGAACAACTCTCTTTTCCCAGGTTGTAATGATTGTAACGTAAATGCTGGATTTTATTTCATTTTCAGAAGAAGAATCGCCCGAGGACGTGCGTACGTCAGGAAGGCCGTGTCGGCGCGAATATTAAAAGAGGCTCAATTGACCATACCGAGACACAGTACGTGACTTTGCCGCACCGGCAGCGGATGGCGCTAGTGTCGCAAACGTCACGTGCTAACGGAACGTTGGGGGCGACGCGTCGTTCGAGCTGGCACTCAGAGTTCGGCTGGCGCGAAGTGAACACGCCTTATCGCGACGGATCGTTTGTTTCGTTATTGATTTTTCTTAATTTAAATTCAGAATTGTGTTAACGAAATTAAACTAAACATCTTGATTGCCGATCTGTGTTTTAGTTAGTTCCGAGTCAAAATAACGCCTCTGATAGTTAATTTCCCGACATACTTAAATAGTATTGGTCCATACTATGCCAGAATAGCTTACCATTATTGTAATTACTGTAAAGATAGAGACACAACATCTTACATCTTCGAAATAGAAAATGAGAGAACTTAACATCCGCTAAGTAAATAACTGTGGACGGGTTAAACCTCACGTTTCAGACATAAATAACGATACAACACGGCAAACGAATCTCGTTTCTATTTCAATGCAATTAAATATTTATCACGCCCAAAATCGATTGTCTGTTTCTATTTCGGGCATGCAAATAGTTGTAGTGAAAATAATGTAAATGAATGAATGGATATAAAAATTTGGACCACTAGTAGTGCCCCCGGGGGCTTTGTTAATTATTTAAAATCGATAAACAGTACCTCTTCATTAAAGTAATCTAATTATTTGATGTCCAACTTCATTTATTTCACCATCATTAGTATTCCTACCCAGGACACGGCGTGTTTGTGCTAATCTTCATCCTGGACGATAATAATCAGGTTTTTACCAGCACTATCATCTATCGACCCGTCTAGCTTCCGAATATCCTACGCTCCGTTTTCCATATCCACCGATGGTTCCCTAGGTTCGGTTACCTCTTTACTCCATCTTACGAGTATATCGCTCTTTTTAGCTTCGTTTATTATATAATACAGGGTGAGGTACAGATTTCCAGACGTGATAACATCTATTTCATCGAAGTGTGTCACGTCACGGGCTCACGGGCACCACTATTCGTCTCATGTCGATCACTGTCATTCGAGGAAGACCATAAAACCTGGAATTTATTAGTGCGATCCCTCCGTGTGCGGTCAAGACGGTATAGTAGGTATTTATTTAACGCGATTGAATTTTGTTTTTTCCTGCTCTAGTGATATGACAAGGACAACAATTAATAGCTTTATTTTGTGATAGCTAGTAATTACCGAAACATATATGGATGTATTTTTTCGAAATAAAATTGATTTGATTTGATTAAGCAACAGTGATGGGTAACAATTTTTGAGCGGACAGTGGATTGAAGAACTGATTTTGGGCTATAGAAGGTTACGGGATAGGTCTATCTTCATCGTCGATTAATAAATTTTTGACAAATATTTTCGAGAATAAATTTAATAACAATAGATCTGGTAACTAATAACGAAAGTAGATATAATTTGAATGATTGTGTTTCATTATTAGGTACTAATCACAAGCTCTTTTATGTTTTCACTGTCTACTTTTTAATCAACTTAATCCCCCACTAGGGACTTTTTATTATTATGAGCAGCTATAATAAAACTGGCAATAACTACAAACATAAACATAAAATGTAAAGTTTTAGTATGTAAGTACTTATTATCTCTGAGTAAGTGCCTAAAGTACTTAATATAAATTCTAAAATTGGTTATTTTTGTTTACATTATCAAATATGTACATTCTAAATAGGTATTTATTCTTGGATAAAATCCAAATGTGTAAATGCACACATATAACACGATAATCAAACGTTACTTTAATTTATCAGTAGTCAATATTTTTAAACAGTTTTCGATTGAAATGCATTTACCAATGTAAATTTATTATTTTGTCATCATTGATGGAACAAAACGAAAACAATGATAAATTAGATGCAGCATTTGCTTTCAAACACAATAACAACACTGGTAATAAAACATCATCAGACGCTGCTCCATCCAAGATTGTCATCACATTTAGACGCGGATTTTGCCAAACAATCACTTGCAAAAATAGCGCAGTCTGACATTTATTAATTCTTATTATTTATATTTGAAGATAAAATTAAATAGCAGAAAAAAAATAAAAGCAGTACATAACAGTTACATTAAATTGTAAGATGACTTGCTACTGAAAAGTATTCTAGTTCCAATAGAACTATGGTTGGAAAAAAAAATCAGATACTTAATGGAATTAGAGAATAGAACTACTAGGATGCGGTGATCGATAAACCAACTAAACAATATAAACAGACAGAGACACATTTACAATAATAACATGATATTATATCGAAACAGACATACAATGTAGGACTAAAATGTGTCTTTTGCGCGAGCGTAATATATACTTAATATGCATTCGCATAATATAAATAATGTAAATGATTTTGCTCCCTATTTAACAATTAGCAGGAAAAGCTACCAACCAGTCATCTTTGGCCGCCATGTTTAAAAAAACAATGTACCGCACTCGCCTCTGTTTATATTGAACAGAAACAAACAAGAGAAACTTGTAAGCCGTTCAACATTTATAAAATATCCTATAATAGTTATCAAACAATTTCATAGAATTCATAAGTATAATTTGTTAAACACCCACATCATGATATTTCATATTATGACGTAATTGAAGAATTTGTTTTATAAATTGACTTGAAATCGAAGAAATCATACTGTATTACATTAATTGTGTGTTAAAATTCTTCCTATAATATTTGAAGTATATGAATTCTTTTTAACAATTGAAATGACTAGTGACATAGACATAGTGACTCCATACTTATTACATTCACTGCTTGCCAGTAGTAGTTGAAACAAATCAAGCCAGACACTGCCTTCTGGCCAGTTACACACTCGATATGAAGAAGGTGAGAAACGTCAAGAAAAAGATTAAATATTAATCAAATTACAGCAGTTACTACAATACCTTTGATGTATACAGTAAGATCATAATGATTACGCACTATTACGGCGAGTTCTTGGGATCAACTTGTTTGCTTATCTCAAGTAACGTGGGAGTTAGTATAATTACCAGGAGTTTGCTATTCAGTTGCCGTGTGGAGACCACTCCAATTATATTGATAAATTTTAAGTACTTGCTCAGGTGAGTTTTTAATATTTTTATTATCGTAATATAGAGTGAGCATTGGCCCATGCCCATGGCAATGGCCCATTTACAGAAAAACAAAAACCCTAGTGTTTCGAAAACAAAAATAAGCGGTGAGGTTATTGGAAATGCAAATTCCTTTGTTGGGAAGACGATGGTAAACTTTATTTAAAATAGTAAAGTTATATAATATAAGCAAATAAGTTTTTTACATAAATGTAATTTTTGACACAAGCTTCTAATGTTGTCAGAGAGATCTTATTGCATTAAATATGTGACTAAAATATCATGTCCGTGCAGTAAATCGTTGAGAAGTTCTCACGTCTGGAGCCGTTCTTGGGTGCTACGTTTCAAGTCAGGCTTATCATAATAATGCATTGTGATCCAAACTAAACGTGTGTACAAAAATTCAGCTCAATCGATTGAAGATATCTGTTTCAAAATATAGTTGTAAGATTCCACCCAAATAGACATATGAACATCATTCTTTAACACTGCAAGTTACGTAAAAGCTTGTAAAAAGAATTAAGACAACCGAAGCAAATAGAAACATGTCTGGAAGAAGTGACTTATTAAAAAAAGTACTACGAAAAGTATTAGAAATAATACGTGTTTATGCATATGCAGCAACGTTAAGCCTCATTAAAAATTCTTGAGATCAATGGACTTTTTAGCATACACTACGTAGAGCGTAAAACTTAGCATCAACATAAAGTAAATAATACTAAACATATCTACTAATAGTTACAGTATACCACCATTTTGTCTCTACAACACAATATTTTTTGTTGATAATCAATATAATGACTTAGGAGAGTGTAAAAATTCTATCTAAAGAGGAAATTGTAATTACGACAGGCATATTTTAGCCAGGCACAAGTATATAAATTATATAAGTAACGAGACCTGTTGAGCCTTGAGATTAAGTACTTACATAATTTTAATGATCAAATTACCTCACAGATTTGAACTGGCTTATATGCGTGTAATTAACTCAGTTTATACATATATTTCCTATTTAACTTCGAGTCATCCAAAAATGTCCAGACGCGTCGAAAAATCTCATCCCATTGTGCACACACTATGCATTCGTTTTATTTTTGTATCACTGACTATCTTTACGAACTAAAATACGGACCACACTTCCTATCTAACAAACTTACTAACCGGCACGTACTCAGTTGACTGACAGACTAACAAACTCACCTTAGAACGATGTAAACCATAAACACTGAACTGAACAGAGAAATCGTCGAATTTAATTCAAGATTTGAACACAATTTATCGCGTACAAACAATATTTCGAATCCGCGATGTCACGAATTTTGAGGACGAAGGGCCGTGCGTCTACGGCGACGGTCGGTTCATAACTGACTATGTCGTGGACGAGTGCAAGCCATTAGGAGGTACGAGTTAAGTGTTTAATTGATGTGGCATCAAGTGACAACTGGGACGTATGCTGACACACGACCCTAATCAAATCAGTAGCTCGTAGTTTGAACATATCATAAGGGGTCAATCCGAAACTACAATTGGACACTTGAACAATCAATTAACTATCTCTTTTCATTCGGATAGTTTGTATATTTGTATTATTACGTATCGTGTCTACTTTCGTTGATCTTAGAAAGTCAAATAATTTAAGTTAATGTCCAGTTCAAATTATGCATTTTACAGATTTTTAATTTGTATGATGTATGTACGGTTGTATGTAATCTTTGAGATTTAAGTTTATGTAATTTTTTCACATAATTCGGCTCGCGGGTTAATTGTTACTTTAAATGTTTTTTTATCACTACTGAAGGACATTTGATATAGAATTTTTGAATCAAAATATGATACAGTCTTTTAAATTAAAAGATATCATGATAGAAATCATGAATTCCATTTATAACAATAGTTTTAAGGGAATCTTTGGCATGGATACATGATTTATTAAGTAGTTATTATACAGCTTATATTATAACGTCTTAATCCCTTACTTTCACAAAAACCTCTGAGTATCACAAACCTCTGACTAACACTGTCTGTAAGTAAACAGGGATATATTTAATGTCAATAATTGGTTTTCTCCTCATAATGATCGGAAAATCTCTCAAACACGTTTCACAAAAGCGAAGCTTGTTTATTACGTCGATCATACTGTCAATGTGATTGTTTGACTTCCGTTTCCAACTTTGTTTTTTGAGTGTAAACCACTCAAAAAACAAAGTTATGCTTATACACTGTTCTTTGTTTGCTTGAGGCAAATCCTTGAGTCAACATAGCATATAGTTCACTTTGTGCCTGTGAAGGCCTAATTTCTGAATAAATGATTTGATTTTGATTTTGGATATCGGTATGATCATAATTTTCTAAAGATCTCTTAATATCCTTGCTCCAGGTTATTATATCATCCATGTAATATAACTTAGTAATTTGAGTTCATTTATCGATCCACTTATTTATTCTAACCAAAACATCAAAAACTGATATAGTATCTTACGAAATAGCCTCCTAGGATTTACGGAATAACGAACCGATCGTGATTCTCTAACAGTTTCCTTTCCGTAAACTCTGTACTATTTTCTTTTAGGAATACACTCACATAGGAATTTATGGATAATAAGAACCCTATATGTATTATTTCGGGTTGTATAACAAAAATTATTGAAATCTGTACAACAGATTTTACATGAAATGCATTTCCGATAATTGGCTACGTTCCAACTAGTGAAATCAGATCCTTTTGCAATTTCAAAAACAAGAAATTATATATAGACATTTGTGTCACGAGTAATGTGTTATGACGGCATGATTTCGTCATGTCAAAAATCATTCCTAATATAATTTAATGAGAACGCAAAAAAGAACAGTATAAACTGATCAACTAGCTAAAGTGACATTTAATTATTGTATTTGTTTATTTAAATAAAAACGTGCATTTTATTTTTTACAAAATTGAGTAGACAATTCCGATTACTATTTTCAACCAAGGACGTTATCTCGGAAACTAGTTCATGGAGAACAACCGAAGGCTCCACGTTCACAGTACAGCCTTTAAACAAACAGTTAAAATCGATTCCACGAGTAATGCAATTAAGGGGACCTACATTCAGATCCTCCAACGATCAACTTTATCATGTCGTCACGACATCAATGACAGTAAATTTGTATAAAACAGCTGGCTTTGTTTTTAATCTGTCATATTTGATAGACTTAATCACGTAATAGGGTAATAAGAAATTATATAAAATGTAGATGATGTTATTTACGACATAAGATACAGACCAGATAATTAGCTTGCTGAAATAGGAGTAAACACTTGGGGAAAACAATAAAGCACTTATGTTCTTTATTGTTATGTCTATAACATAATCTGTGGCTGCTTGATACAGCAAAGTTACGACAGAGTCGACTTGCTAAGAAGCAGTACACAAGCTGGCTGAGTTCGGAGGTATTGTTGCTAAAAATTATAATGGTATGGAAATAAATTTCAAGTCTCCAGATCAAATAATACCTAACTACACTATACTAACTGTAAATAATTTAGAAATAAATGAATTTAAGAATTCTGAGTTTGATTAGAAAAATTAAAGAATTTAATTAAAATTACACAGACACAAAGTATCTATGACATACCTACATGTAATAAGATCTTATAAGATATAAAATATTAAGATCTTTATATAAAATATTATATCTAATTAAACCAAATTGTGACAGCAAGACTCGGTAATATTAACTTGCCTTTAATTAAATTCCATTTCATACTCAAAGTTTTGTTAGATATTTGGTCGTGTCCTGAAAATGTCGTAAGTAATTAAGCAAACGGGAATGAGAAAGTCCACCGTATAATTACATTTTTTACAATATTTCACAATTACTTTTAACCCAGGAAATATAGCATTTTTAAAACAAATAATTCAAGTATATTTTTATTCAATTGTGGTTGGTTATGGAGGTAGATTAATAACGTTATTTTATTATTCTCTTTGTTAGAATCCTCCTAGCTTTCACATGGACATGATAGTAAAAGAATTGTTAACATACAAATCTGGAAATTATATTTATATGACAGTGGAAATAAGTAGCTAACGAATACGATTACAAAACGCAGACTTCATGAGATAAATTTGATCATATTAATATTTGATCATACTTATAGCTAGATTTTAAATACGATATATCTGTGTGATCCCTTTATCCCAATAATGTTGTTCCCACCATTGGGACAACGAGTATGTACGACATAATATTTATTTACCATGGTTTCCATCTTGTATTGTTCTGTTTAGGTTTTTTGTTTCTATACCACAGTGAGGAATGCTAATATTCTTGAGCTATTTAAACACGGCTCGCTGCAGTTTGTTCTGGCATCAAAGTCTGACATCCGCTTTCATAGAAAATATTTATCTGAATTAAAACAAGTCTGAATTAAAACAGGCAAACCTAAATACAATCCCTATAATCAAAATCTTATTACTTTATTAGACCATGACCATGAGTGATAAGGGATAACCAAGTAAGCACAAGATTGCACAAAATTGAAAATAAGTGTCGCGCGGTGACTTTGTTCTCGTCTAAGTATAGGACATATCCGCCTGTGGATGCCGTACGAGGCGACTAAGGGATAAGAAATCTTCACAGTTGTTTGTTGCCTGTCATCTTCACAGGTGTCAGGCAACAAAGGCATTACCAAAGAGAGTTAAGGTAGGTTCTAAAGCCACAGCCAAATGTTTAAAATAAGGTTCATTTTCAGGCAAGCCCCAAATTTCTCAACTTGTTGGCCTAGAAAGAAACGGGAACACGAAGGAATGAGAAAGATTAATATTAATTAGACAGGCCGGCACTAAACATAAATATAATCCCTTTCATTTTTAAGCAGAAATTCTAAAAATGTGTTATCGCATTGACAGATTTCGTTGATGAATTTCGTTGAAAGTTGACGCGAATACAACCGCTGGGTTTTGGGTTAAACCATAATCAATGGTATTGCGTCTAAACAAATAACCAGAATTAACAAATAGTTCGCATAAATAAAGAGTCTTGTCTGTTTCTAAACTTTCTTCTTTGAAACCACGTAACGGATTTTGATGCAGTTTTCAATGTCAGTGAATAAGTAATTATGTAATTTATTCCCGAAGGTAGCTTGCATTAAATAAATAAAAACTTGCCTGAAATAAGAATTCTCTAAAATAGTAATATAAGTGCAACGGAGTGTTTACATTTAATTAAAGTCGGGAACTAGGGAGCAGATCGAGACAGTCCTATTCTATATAACACTCCAGTCCAGACCAGACTTGTTTTATAGTGATCACTACTTCTACGTGGTTCGGTGCACAAGCTAATAATTTTTAACCGACTGCGGCGAAGGAAAAAAGAGTTACGATTGTGGCCGGCATTAGTAATAGCCATGGAACAAAATGAGAAGTATATTAATACGGTAATCAGAAGCGATACATAAAAGTGGGAATAAGGTATGACATTTTTCTTTCTTTTGTTTGAGCACTAACTGCCCACTTTTTCAGTATATAAAGATTATGGCAGGTTTTGCTCATGGTCTCGAAATATCAAACATCGCCGATGAGAAAAATCATATTCCCTTAACATCAAAACACTTTATTATTCTTGATAAGATGGCTTTTCTTTAAACCAGACGCATTATACGAGTCCACCGCATAAAGCGGCGGTCGTTACTGGAAAAAGTATCCAGGAAATACACCTGGAGAACTAGGGCAGAAACAATAGCTCTCATGTAACAGAAAATACAGAACCAAACAAGTTACAAAGTAACGTGTAATTACGTTATAAATTGTGGGAGGTATTCTAGGAATATGGAAAATAATACAATTAGTTTAAAAGTGCGCATCGGGTTCGTAGAATAACTTGGGATGGGTTCTGAAAATGTCGTTCAATTATATATTAAATAGAGAAAATTCGATTATTATATTCACAGAAATTATATTATATGGCCCGGGTGAATTTATCAAGGAAATTAGTGGGGATAGGAGTCCTTATTACTCTGTATATCTATCTCATAGACACGGCTCCTTATCGAAAATAGGCGATGAACATGAATGTGGCTGAAAAGAAGAGGAAGACTGAAAAAAATATACAAGGAAAAATTGCGCCTATTTAGAGTTCAAAAACATACCAAATCCACTAGTTTCTAGCCTTCCGACCTTAATTTTCATATAGATAATACCTAACCATTTTCAGTAAATACTTGGCCTGCATTTAATGTGATTCAAAGTTAAAATATAAAAAAAAAGCACTAATCTCCGAGATATTTCGGTTGCAAACACGGTCTTGATATTTTAGTTACATTTCATTTGAATCCAAATATTTACGTGACAGGCATGTTGTGTCTGTGTGGTAGATTGATGTAGCTTTAGAGTGCACAAATAGCAGACATGCGATATTTGCTCATAATATAGTTTAAGATACAGACTCATTTTATAAAATAAAGGTATTGAATGCGCACGCACCATTTTTAACACCCTACGCAAATAGAGGGGTGTTATAATTTTTACGTGTGTCTGTGTATCTGTCTGTGACATCATAGCTCCCAAACGGATGAACCGATTTTCGTTTAGTTTTTTTGTGACATAGATAATGTTATCCCGAGCGTTCTTAGCCATGTTTCATGAAAATTGGTTCAGCCGTTCAAGAGTTGTAGCGAAATAAATATTAAAAGTCGGAGTTTGTCTAACAAATAAATTTGTATATTGTCACACCTACCTTTTTATATTATACCTTTTAAGTTTGAAATAAAAAATAAAAAATTGTCCTACTGGTAGATTTCTTTCTGCCGTGTAATCATCGGCATTTAAGATCTTGTCGGTGGAGTAGCCTCCATTTAGATCTATAGGTGTTCTACCATCGATTTGCTACATGCAGGTGCATGAACGACACAATTCCTGCCTTCTCCATCAAAGTTTCCATCATCCCTATTCCTCAGGACAGCCGCTAAGAACTAGAATGGCCCGCTAAAATGATATGCCAACTGCTTATACAGATATCAAATACATTACTATGGCATTACCGTACGGGACACGGGGTCAACGACCGGCCGCGAAGGCCGCGCCGACTGATGACGTCATGCCCCATAGAGACAATGTTATTATGCGTTTCTGTTGTTGCTACAGTCATTCTTATTCCATTACATATGAACGAATGTCACGGTGAACACGTTGTCGTTATTAAATAAATTTGACACGAGAATGACTTTTAAATCAGGTCGCCATTTTTGATCGCTAGGTTAAGTATCTTTAACATTTGGAACTTCTCTTGTCATGGCGGCTTTATTTTTGTCAAAAAAAAAAAAACAAGTCTATGGTAATTTATATACGGACTAAGCACGAGTTTAGAAGGATAAATTGACACCGAAACACTAACGCTGATTCATTGTTTAGATAAGTATGTACCTATATATAACAATTGCTAATCTACTAAATACAACGTCTTAGGACGAGAATGCAAATAACAAAAATTCAAGTCCCGTAATTATGTCACTAGGATGGATTGCAAGCGAATCTGGCTGCAGTCCAAGTCTTTATTAACGACATTTAAGAATGAATATAAAATACACCTTCTTAAACAAAAGGGAACTTCTGGTAACTTTCTGAGACAGAAGATAATTGAATGAGATTATTTCTTATATAAAAGGAGCGGGTATTTTAGAGTTTCAGACTGACTTTTCCGTCAAGCTTCGTACTTATAAACAAAAATCTCTGTAACTGTTAACAAATAGTGGTAAAGTGTACAGTGAACCGCACATGAACAATAAAATTCATTGCAAATTCCACCGAATTGAGGTCTATGTAGGGTGACGTGCTATCGGCCGTACACAATATGATAAATAATTTCTGTCTCAGTCGTTTGAATCTAAACTTTGTATGTGTTGTGACCGCTTCTTTGTTTGTGTCCAACGGATCTCTGATACAAGATAAGTGCTGTGGGCCGTTGAGTGCTGTCCTATTTTTTTTTTATTTCTCTCTTCAATAATTTCTCATTAGTCACATAGGTATTTGACGGCATTAAGTGTACTAATAGACGAAACTAAGTGAAAGGTCCTTGACAAAGTATTTGTCTCCCCATAAATTTACCTACTAAATTAAAAGCATTAAGAAGTTTCTTCGCTAAATTAAAAAGTTGGTAGTCATAACATAGAAGCAGTTTTGCACGTTTCTAAGTTTTTATTTTTCTTGCGAATTTTACTTAATATTAAACAAGTGAGGATATTCTTTATAAACAACAATGAGCGTAACTTAACGTAAATAAGTGAAACGTTTGAATTGAAACAGAACAGGAAAAATTCAATCACGAAAAGTTTGTTTTATTTAGTTTTGCAGAAAACAAAGAGTTTAAAAAAATTGAATGTGATTGGATTTCAGAATTTGCGTAAATAATTATTCTTTCTTTTCACAGACTATGTTTTCCTGTTAAATGTTTTTTATAAACTAGGTTAGGAGCTCTGTACGACGCGGGGTGAAGAGTGTATACAGAGATGGTGAGTTTCTTTCGGCATTTCTTTTTAGCAATGGTCGTTCCAGAATGCTAGCAGTTGTAGTTTTGACAAATATTTACATCATTTAAATTTTGAAGTTAAAAGCGCCTGTGGATGTCTAATTTTTAAAAGATTTACGTCCAGTTTACATTCAGTTTGCTGCGCGTAATCTCACCTCTTGGTGTATCACTTTACATTAGATTCAAAGTAACCTATTTGGTCTTGTAACCGTAATATATCAAGCAGAAATAGTAAGTCTTACAAGTAATTCAAGCAAATAACATTGCCCATTGGAATAATGAAATTGCATTTCATCGAAACACAATAAAACAGACAGCGGACTGTCCACATAGAAAAAAATAAAATCAATTTGTAAATGGAACACACGTGGAATTTTTAATTATTTTCACAGAATAACCAAAGTATAGAAGTACATGTTCCAACCAAATATAAGTTTGAGCATCTAAAACTATACTATTTATCCCAATTAAAAATAAACTATTCCTATTAGAAACAAGTCCGATACAAAAGTTAGTACTGATTCATATATAAAATGAATGTGTAAGTTATTTTTAGAGTCCCATTTGGCTACTTGATACCGGTAGTTTCGTCGTATTGACTTGGCCTAGTTGGGTACATCTGCATCTGAGCTGAACGTGCATCATTGTGTACATTTTATAGGCTTGGATTACGAGGTGTGGTGGAGACGCCATCTGAGGGAAGTAGGTTATGATTATGATAGACATAAATAAATAATATACTGCGCATATAATATTGTTCATTAGCATTATTGGATGAAGTAAGAATTCACTAGGTTTTTATATAACATAGACACAATAAAATTTTCATGACCACAGTTCATTATATTTAAGTATTTTTAGAGGTAAGTAGGAATTTGTTATTTTCCAATATGGTTTTTGAGTTAAAATAAATTGACTTTTACTGTTCACTCGTAGAATTTACCAATTAGATAATAATAACCAGGATTTCATTCATAAGTACTAAAAAAACATCCAATTAAAATGAATGCAAATCGTTCAATCGACACGAAAAGCCCATAGAGTTACAGCGACGACTCAAACGACACTCAAAAAATGTAATAAAATTGAAACTGCGAACACGGTTTGAATACTAAAGCACCGTTGGCGGCCGAAATCGATCAAAACTGTAACAGGAAAAACTGTCATTCGCAAATAAAGTAAGGAACAGAAAGAGCGTTCAAAGCTTGGGATTTCATAAAGGTTGATCTGACTGGTATGTAACGAGGTTTATGCAATAAAACTACGTCTAGTTAGTTCTAGTACGAGCATAGAATAATTAATGGAGATCACTTTTCATATTGTATAACCAGTGGGAAAAAAGTGTCAGTAGTTTAAAAAATAACTTGAAATAACTACTCAAATATTAACCTTCAAATTTATGGTTAAAAAGCTAATAGAACTAGATCGAAATTTGTTGAAAAATTATTAATTGCAAGACATGATTTTTGCCGATTCCAAAGTTCAGCGGAATATACAAAATTTCCAACATAAGCTTTAAAAGTTGAAAGATGATAATGCTTCAAAATAAAACTCAAAGTAATCTAGTAATGCACCCATTCCTGCCAATCCGGGTGACCCAGTTGTAGACGTTGCCGTCCGGATAAAATATTCTTATATCGTGCAACTAGTAGTGATTAATGCTATAGCAAACAATGAATCTTGATTCAATGGAACATTACATCTTGGATGTAATTTTTTCATTATTGTCATGTATTGTCATGAAGATAATGATTTTATAAAGTTAATGTATAACAATACTAACATTTGGCATATATTCATAGCATATAACGACTTCTTCCGCTTGAATGTTCCAGCTACTGGAATATGTAAGTGGGTATTATGCCCTTCTCCGTAACAATCAATATTTCTGCGAAATTTCAAGAAAATTGGTTGAGTAAAAAAAGTTTTAAGAGGTAACAAGTAAAACTCCCTTTGCCGTTACATAAATATAATAAAATACAAATATTCTTTATTGCCAAAAGAGAAATATGCAGAAAATTAAAACATCAAAGGCACGAATGTCAAGACAAATCCTAGCTTCGTTATCGATACATATAGAGATATCTGTTGAGTTCTTTTGCACAGTCACCGTTAACACATTAAGTTCATCGACGCCAGGTCCAGACTCCAGACCTAATGTGACCGAGTACCTACTTACTACTTGGTTTAAAAGAACTCATAAAACTAAGAACAGTTAATCTGCCACATCCAACTGATGCAGCTAGTTTACTACCAAACTGACATTAACTGAACACAAAATGTTGTAGTTTCGTAAATGCAGCCAATATAGCTGAAATGGGTGACCCGGATATGAATGAGCGACGATGTCCAGATAATGTTTTACTTCAACTTAAGTATATTTGCGAAACATATTTGTTTTGTTTGTCTTTTGGATGAGATTCTGTAGAAATTTACAGATTTATTGATTGCAAGTCACAGGTTTAAAGTTGTTACATACACAATTGTTTATCGTTTAAATATAATCATGTAAAATATTATATATAATCTGTAAGTCAGTACATGATATCTCGATGTTGTCAAGCGCATCAAATACAAAATGTTCGTTATGTCTCAAAGATGGATTTACGATAGACAGTTATGCAAAAGCGTTTGGGTACGCCTAATACACCCGATGCAAACCCATCTTGTTTTATTTTTATTGATGATAGATTACTTCTCTGACTGATCTACTATATGCTCCATAGTGTTACAGTTGTAGCTGATCTACTCCATCTATTTACATTGGCAATCAGGGTCTTCATCAAAGTCTATAACATTTTAACAAACATTGAATATTTTTATTTAACAATGTATCGCAACTTTGAGGCAGATATCTTCAACGGATTGCGCTAAAATTTTGTTTACATGGCATTATTGGGATTTTCATGATCTGGTGGTGCACCAAGGATCGGCTTCCAACGAGGCAACCCTTAAATGGTTTAGGTACTCTATGAACATATCTTTTTGTCATGCTTCGACAATAAAAGCTTACGTCAGAAATTTTGTAAAAATAAAATGGTATATTTACATTTGGAAACATACAAGGGCACAGTCGCAAATCAGATGGCATTGGAAGTTCAGGGCAACCTCACACATCATACAAGCCGGAGGCAATTCAGCCCGTGGGGAAATACGAATGCCTCCGATGTTATTACTTTCTCTGATAAAATAACTCAGCCACTCGGCAAATTATTTTCAGAGCACACAGTAAACAAAACCGAGGTTTAAGTGAAATAGTAACAGATTTGACGCAATTTGCTATACTTAGATATACTCTTTCTTATTTCAGCATTTTCCCGGTTCCTTCATCAGCCGTTTAAATATAAGCAGAGAAGAAAAACAAAGATTTTGGAACATGTTCTTGATATATATTTATTGCTATTGAAAAGAAAAAATTGTTATGTTGTTCCGATCCCAATTAAGCTATCATCATCATTTGCCTTACCTTGTCCCATCATCTGGGGACGGCGCAAAATGTCTGTTCCCTCCACAATTCTCTATCTTTTGCTATATTTGGATCCACCCCCAGCAACCTCATATCCTCCCTGACACAACCCATCCATTTCTTTCTAGGCCTTCCTCGTCCTCTATGGATATAGATATAGCTTAATTGGGATTTAAGTAGGAAGGTACATGGATATGTACCTTCATACGGAAAAAATATATTTTGTTATGTATATAATTGATTAATTATAATAATACAATATAATGGTTTCCAGATCAATGATCTTCCAAAACTAAAGATAACAAAGTGAAATAATTGACGTCATTCATTCCGAGACGAAAACATGAATATTTTATCACTTCCCATGTGTATAAATTGTTTTCCAGCTTTCCACGGCATACCATGCAATGAGATCACTGACGCTTGTGTACACACAAAACATGGAGATCACAAAACAAAAGTATGTGATGAAATATTACACTCATACTGTAATACATGTTACACTGCAAACTCTTTTCATGTCAACCTTATGCTTTTCATAATATATGGATATGAATAAATTTATGTAATATATGTTCAATGGTAATGATATTAGAAACATTTGACTTGCTCCGACCTCAGTTCTCGGATTTCTGTACGATTGCGTTTGCGAAGACCAATACCGAAGAAATTGGCAGGTAGATTCTTTACATAGTATATTATTAAAAGATGATTTTTGTTATAAACCGGAAGTATGCATAATTTTTCGCCTTCTCTTTCCATAATTTTTAGTCAACTGTTTTATATCCCTAAATATTTCGAAGAGAAATAAACTACAAAGCCTTATTTCTGCACTAATATCTTTTTAAGATACCGACGGCCTACTTATGGGCCTCACTATACATAAAACAATGAGAATGTGCATATTAAAGAACCAAAACACACAGTTAACACGGTTTAGTTTTGTTAGTCGGAAAAATTAAATAGTTCATTTCGTTCCTAGTTATATCGTTTCTGGAATATGGTTTTTCAATTATCATTATTTAAAACTGTGGGCCGTACTATGTTTTTAATTCTACCTAGTAAGTCTACCTTAAAAATAAATGAAAAATATATAATAAGTGTTGCTTGTCACTCATCCGTCAAAACATAGCATAAATATTTTTTACTACAACGAAATCAAAGAATATCTGAAAAACTGTAACATTTTCAATTCCTAAGGAAACATCCAGGTACACGAGTATTACCTTCATAATATCCTGATGGTTTAGCATGTGCCTGACCCACATGTTCAAATATAAATTCATCACAATTATATGAAACGGAGCGATGCGCCTAATCTAGCTAATGTTGCAATAAATATTCTACGCGATACTTTGCTGGTATGAATATACATGTGAATGACCCGACTGAATTAACATTATGGTAATTGGACTAATTTAACGCAATAATCCGGTGGAACCAGGTTTATAAACAAAAAATAATTTTTAAAAACTAAATATTCCGAATAAAATTTAAAAACAGACTTTATACTACATTGAAACATTCTTAAATTGGTTGGTCGTGTACCTCGTATACTGATCAAACTGTACTAGCAATTAACTAAGTTAATTAACTCACAAAAATATAACTCACGTCTCTTTTATCAAAAGACAAAGTACAGTCGGCGAGATAAATTATTCTCATTTAACACAAACCAGCATCACAGACACGAATAATTGAGACTAATGGCGCTAATTGATTTTTTTCCGTCGCTCGAAATATAAGGGAGGATTCTCATTTAGATCAGAAAGCTAATTGGTTATTCTGAATTTTAATTAAGCACTAACTTAAAAACACATAAGTGAAATATAAACACTTCTTTATCAATTTACTTAGGATTTTGTAAAAGTCATATCAGATGCCTTCAGGCGAGTTGAGGAATCTGATTGACGCCAGAGTTAGCAATAACACTCTCGAAAGGAAGAACCGTAATATTTTTAAGATTTCAAAAAAGATTATCACAAATCTAGTAAGTTGGATTATTTACAGGCTTCATTCGACTTAGAAGTACTAAGTAATGTATTATTATGCTGACTGTTCCATCAACATAAACCGTAACAACGTTTTGGTTGCTTTATAATTAAAAAATAATCAAAACTCACCGGTAGTGACCGCAGCTATTTGATAATAGCAGCGACATATCAACAACAGAAACACAATCCACGATATCACTATGGGACAGTCCTGTACAAACACCGCATCCATGTCTACACTAACAATGAAAGAATCTTAAAAAAATAATTATAAATAGTGATGAAATCTATGAAATTTCAACTAAAACACACAGCAAGACTGTAAGACTGATGCTTTCTTTTTTTTTTATCCATGTGGGGTAGACGTTGACACACGGGTCGATGTCATCAAATGACACTAGAGTAATGCGTCGAACGCTTGGCACATGCGCGCGCGCCTCGATCCAAATAAACCGGCGAAATCACCACATTTTAATTACATCCCGGTATTTTTCGAAAACGTCGAAATACACATTAATTTTATAATGTGTTTACTATAGCGGAACGCTGAATTTCGCAAATTCTAAGTTTTATTATTAATTTCACTTTTCAGCACCAACACAGTCTTTCGATTAAAGAATTATCACAATGATTTTAATATTTTATACAATTAATGTACCGATTTGAAAACAATTACGTTGCAACGTTTCAAGTCTATTTTAAAAATGTTCAGTTTATCGATATAAAAATTCTTGTCCACTGATAAAAATCGATTTCAATCGACACGCAACGTAAATCCGAGTCCGGTGCGCCCGCGCACGCGTCTACGAAACATCTGTCGGGGCAAAGCACAATACTCTCGTTAAATGATAACGAAAATAAAATTCACCTCCCGAAGAGTGAAATGGACAAAAAGTGACTTGTCCACAAAATAACTTGTTTTTTTATAGATTCAAGATCGCAGACGTCAATGTACGTACAGAAATAGACACAAATATGACTCAAGTTGGGACATTATTATAATTAGGTGGTTATAGATTCAGACGTGCTTCATTAGTTTTAGTTCTTTACACAGAATTTTCGTCTTTCATGATCAACATCTGACTTGGTTATATAAATGGCTTTTCATCATGAACTAAATAATTTAAAATAATTTCCTATCAATATACAAGGATACTAAATTTCCACAATGGTTTCCCGAGAAAGGCTAGAAGTACCTCAACCGCAAATAGCAGAAGTAGATACTAATTATAATATATAAACTTTGAAAATTTTCCACGTTTCTTTATTTGAATATCAATAAAAGATTTTTTCGTATAATGTATACCATTATTTATGTACTGGATATTTTTCTGATTGACGTATGAATTTTTCCGAAAAATATTGTCGGAAAAATTGTTTACTTACGGTAAGTCTTATATTAACAATGAATTACTGACGGCCATAATTTGCCGCGTACCATTAGATATTCAACTTAACTATTTCACATTACAGTAGTACTAGTTAGAACCAGTACTACTTACTTGCAATATAATTTATAAACAGATATTAAACAAATCCCATGTCAAAAATTATTTTATAACAACAAAACGAGTTGACAGAGCAAACGTTTATCGTAATAACATGCTTGAATGATTTGAATTAGTTAAAGGTTCACGATACGACACCCCCGCAATGAATCATCGCTGGCTTTCGGATCCAATACACATAAAAGGTCAGACGCACTCCAGTAACCTTGATGGCACAATAGACTAACTAATAATCGTAATGTATAGCGAAAATCAGCCTAATAGTTCTCATTTTAGATATTTTGGACGTAGTCGGTGGAGTTTCAACCAGTTTTCACTTTTCATTGTAAACACTTTTACTTCCTAACAGGACACAACGTTCACTGTTTCCTTTATTAACTTCATCTGCGCTTTTGTCCTTCTGAATTTCTTATTCGGTATATTTTTTCTATTAATGATGTTTTTATGAGTTC
This sequence comes from Plodia interpunctella, assembly GCF_027563975.2. Classification (NCBI taxonomy): domain Eukaryota; kingdom Metazoa; phylum Arthropoda; class Insecta; order Lepidoptera; family Pyralidae; genus Plodia; species Plodia interpunctella. Next base: position 7,599,325 of record NC_071303.1, read on the forward strand.
CTAACAGGACACAACGTGTTTCCTTTATTAACTTCATCTGCGCTTTTGTCCTTCTGAATTTCTTATTTGGTATATTTTTTCTATTAATGATGTTTTTATGAAGCCATGGCTACTACACACAAAAATCTAACACGGGTCGCACTGGACAATAGACCTTTATCTTTCACACTCGACGGAGTGCAAAAGGCCCTCGACATCACACAAGCAATATAATATTTCAAGACTCATAATAATTTAAGGGCCAAGTTTATCGTTCAAAGAAATTGTCAGTTGCGAGAGCTCAGATGCCCGCGGCAATATACTAATGGATTTGAGCCGCGAATTTATTAAAACTGTATTACGAGCACTTGGAGATCAAATCTCGGCTGGTTTTGAGAGATAAGTTAAATTGTCACAAGAAAAATCACCGTTTTATACGCCCGCCGACAATGTCATCTTTGTGAAATTACTTAAAACGTCAAGGTTCTTATTAGTATTTCTCTTGGAGATAGCGTGTTGTGAACAGATATGAGTTTTCGCCTTTGTGGTCCGGACATAAACTATTTCTTGTGAACGAATGTGAACCTACTGCGCTCCGGTGTTCCTCGGTAGCTTCAAGTTTCAGTCAACACTAAGTTTTTTTTTATTTGCAGTCAGCAAATAAAAAAAACTTAGTTACTTTGAGTTTCTGTTAAGTAGATAGTCTGTAAGAGAACTTGTTTAATTCAACTAGTGATAAAATTCACGTCAGTATGGTGCATTCTGTGCACTATCAGGTCATGTATATCAAATAATGTATTGTCATCCAAACTAAATGTAAAACAAAATTTCAGCAAAATCGGTTGAGGATCTGGTTCAAAATTAAGTTGCAAGATTCTATCCGAACAAACAAAGAACCGAACATCATATACAACACAAGTTAAATAAAAGCTTGTAAAAAGCATAAATCATTTTCCATTCATAAAATATTGAAAATATTTTTCCTAAGTGAAAATTCATACTTGCAAACCCGCAGGCAAAGACTGTGCAATATTTTTGAGACATCAGTACAACTCTCCTAACGCTAATGCATAACATAAACGTTACTGCGAGACGAAAGTGCGTAGCGGAGTGACGTCGTTAGAATATAATGTGGAAGATCTCGTGTACCATAGTAATGACGTGAACCTCACTTAGCATAAAAACCGTTTATTAAGCTTCCACCTCCATACGAATATTATAATCAGAAAATATTTGTATTTTTTATTCTTTCTTTATAATGAATAAACGCAACGACAGACGTTAAGTTTTTAAAACTATATTTAATGTCGTTGTCACATAGATACCGAGAAATTTTGAGCCATCTATTTTGGAAAAGGTCAAGGTCTATGATTATATTCAGTGTGTATGATCTCATAATCGTCCCTCTATATACTTCCCGGAAAGCTGAATATAACCTAATGAACCTCATTTTGTATAAAGCCTCTAATGATTTCATGTCCTTTGCAAGCAGTCCTTTGATATGTCTAAATGAGTTACTTTGATATTATTGCTCTACATGTGCCGAATATTTAACACTAGACGCTGCCTCGTGATTTGGCTCCACTAAATATTATTATTTTTAATTGGTATTAGTTGTTTAAATGTTAAAACACACTCAAGAAACAACATTAGGGAAAAAATATAATGACACGAAAGAAATAACATACTTTCTAACGCTGAAAGAATTGTTAAAATTGCTTCAATAGTTCCTGTTTGTATATTAACAACAAATAAACAACACTTTCTCTTTATAATCCTTCATGCTCGATGAATAACACAAGACATTTGATTAGTGTATTGAATCTGGAAGAATCGGTCGGTTAGACAAATATTTTTTGTGTTAAAGTTGTGTATTAACTATCTTGAATTATTCTTTCCTTGTTAGCCTCTTTCTAATTTTAAGATATAATTGGAAATTAATATGTAAAAAACTCTTAGACGAGACCAACACCCACAAAATAGGAGTAAATAAGAAGTATAAATAATCCACCAATTAGCCATTTAAGAGGAGACACTACCAGTCGTACTAATCTATTATATTGTGGGTTTAAACCCTCCGTAACTATCGGTCTATTTTCCACATCAGTTTACTGAGATTTTGCGGAAACGTTAAAACGTATATATATGGAAAATTAATAGTTCATTTTACTTACGATAATAGTACTATTTCATATTACAGTAAGTCATATTTCATATTACAGAATTAAGTTCAGATAAAACAGTCATGCCAACCCCACTATGCTGTGCAAGAGTAGAAAATGCAATGGGACGTATTTTGGGGCACCGCGCGCTTACTGTTGTAACTTATATTTTGGTTATTCAACGTGTATCCATTAGTCTAATACGTAAGGTATAAGTCCTTTTACTTGGTCATTCTACTGATCTCATTGTGATGATCTAATTACTTATTTGCAATTTGGGTACCTTAGTCCTTTTTGCTAAGCCGACAAAGAAAGAAATTGCAGCACGATACCCGCAAAATATATACTATAAAACTTTTGATTGAAAAATATTTGAAGTAAGATTGTGTATTTTTATAATTCTCAGGCGAAATGGCGCAAGGTCGGGGCCCTCACCTGTGGTCCTGGTCCGCGGCAAATTAATATGAATGACGAGACTTAACTTTTCCATTAAACTCTCAGCCGTTTCCCTAAGTACGTCTGTCTCTTTCGGAACTTTGTTTGACAATCATCTTTGCTCTGTGGGCGTGGGGAAATCTGACATTTTAATAAGTGTTTGTGAAAAGTTGTCGCTATAATGAAACTATCGTTTGACTAAACTTGATGATCCTTTCAGGATTTATGAATCGGGAAGTGTAGACTAAGAGGTATAGAATTGCAAACCTCACTTACTTAGATGACGTAATCCTCAACCCCCATTTTCACAAAGAACAAAAACGTTCATCAGCATTTCAGGTGCAGTTACAAAGTTTACAAGTAGAAACATAATTGAACATATTTCAAAAGACGCAAAGAACATATATTGTAGAAAAAATACATTTACTGTAGAAGTAATACTAAACGGCAAATTACTAGGATAAAACAAACATTTCAGTGATCACGAAGCAAGTTTACGAACTAAGTAAACAGCCTTGCCCCATATAGCAACCAAGAGGCCACGCTGATAATATTTCAGTATGAACGCCACTACCCAGCCGCCTGAGGTCTTAAATAATTCATATCGCCTACACGGTGTTAGAAGTTAGAACTGCACACGAACCATGCTATCCGGATAAATTTCCAAAACGTTAGTAAATTATCTAAAGATATTCTTGAATTAGTAGAGATATATATATATATGAATAGTCCACACACACACACACTTTCACGTTTGTTTATTATTTCCAATGAATAAAAACAAGTTTCTGAAGTTTGAGACTTACACCTCATGCCAACTGCAAACAATTCGTAAATTTTTAGCGGTTTAAACGAACATTGCTGGTTGATGAAAAGCTCACATACAAACTACGCAATGTACGTTCATCCATCAGCATTCGTTCGATGTCGCCGATAGTTTGTGTAGCCGTAATAAAACTACAGAAAATATATGATTTGTTGATTTTTTTAATAACGCGAAAACGCGACATTGCCTCATTTTAATTCTCAAGGCGCTGTGTAAAAAGAAATTGTTATTTTCGATTGAGCCGAATGTTGCGTACCCCAAATTAATTAATGCGGTTTTGTGAGGGGCATTTTAGTGTCAACTTAACGACTGGTGTGACAAATGGTTCATTAACGTGTCTTCTAAAACTCGTAGGCGCTGGCAATAAAATGACAGTGGTAGTGGCGCCTAATAAAAATCATGATGTTCTTAACGATACAGACGACAGCACATGTACATCCGCATTGCTAAAATTATTTTTAATATTAATAATATAACTCTTATAACATTACGTTCATTAAAACATAAAATAGTTGTAAACGTTTTTAACTAAGCCTATTATATATAAAACATATTACAAATAAAAGGCACCCGTAATTTATTAAATTTTAAATAACGAGTCGATCGTGTAATTAGTTTCATAACATATATAGTAAATTTGCGGAATTCTACTAATATTATAAATGCGAAAGTTTGTGAAGATGTATGTGTGTATGTGTTTGTTACTCTTTCACACGAAATACTGGACAGATTGTTATGAAATTTGGTCCACAGGTAGAACATAACCTGGAATAATACATTGGGTACTTTTTATCCTACAATTCCCACGGGAGCGAAGCCCGGGGGCTCATCTAGTATTCATCTAGGTTCATATCATATCTGGTAATTTTATATTTCTATTATATTAACATTGCTCAGAAAATTGTTTGTGTTCCACCTAATGAGGCCACCCACACTGCCTGTTTGTTATACGACATTTAATAAATCACACCCGAGTCCCGATATCGAGTGCGTAACACCGAGATCAGGAAGACGCACTAAAGTCTCAACTAATATAGCCAAAATATGGGGATTTTCCGTCCTCCCTACGACATATGTGAGCTGACCATTTCCACTCCATATTAGCGATCATTTCTTCTCGTTTCTTCCGTACACACATAGTACATAGATGAGACGCAGAGAGGAAGCAAACCAGCTGCCCTCTGGAGTGACGACATCGCCAAGATTGGAGGCCTGTTTGGGAGAAGAAGTACTCAAGACCGTGAAGCTTGGTGTGCCTTGGAGGAAGCTTATGTACTGCAGTTGAAATTAACTGCAGACGAAGAATAAATAATCCCGACATCTTCATAAATTTAAGACGTCTAAGAGCATAAAACAGATTCATAAGTACTTTTTAGTAATTTTCAAAATCTAGTTTTTGGCAAAATTCGGAAATATTGTGACATACTCGTAGTCCATACATCTAATTTTGCATACTTTAATTAGACGAGTAAAGGATACAACGGCACAAAAATATATTACCTGATACACCAATATCAAATGGTATATACGACAATGACGAAAGAAAATTGTCTAAATCAATAGGAAAATGTAATTTACCGTCATCGCTCGTCACTAGGTATAAATAAAAGAGATCATTGTGTCACAGATAACGTAATTCGATCTGAACTCGTATAATGACAATGGATTCGTAATATTATTACAACTAATTCATGTCGCTGTTGTAAATTATAAACACTCACTTTCTTGTGAAAACAATGAGATTAGTATTCTTCTTTTCGATTGTGTTATTAACACTACTGTCCGATTTTATTCAAGTCGCCTAAAGTTATCCGACGTGACTTTTACGACTAACTACCGACATTTAGTGGTAAGTAGTCGCGTACACACTAGTGAACTTAACTGTCAACCAGTGCGCAGCTTTCCTCACGAAGTTTTCCTTCACCGGAAGCAAGTTGTGGTCTATGAAAACTACTGTACATGAGTCAGATTGATACTCAAACTCAAGTGACACGAGTGTAGGATTCGAACCTAGGATATTTCGATCACATGTGGACGGTGTTAGCCATTTGACCAGCACCGCTTCTTTATACTAGACTAGTATTGAAAATGATTGATCCGTTATACACTGAAATGAAGTTTTTATGTTGACGTCTTAAGTTTAAGACATCAATTACTGTTATACTTATCTGTTATCCATTAACCTCAAGCCTTAAAGCTTATATCACAAGATCAATGACAATTTTATATTCATCAGCCGATAATTTTCGATAACATGCTAATTTTATTTCTGTCGGCCAATAACTCCAGCTAATGATGGAAACCGCCAACAATTTTTAACATCGCCTATTACCGATGCATGTGCACGTTGTTGTAATTCGTACTTTCGCTTTAGGTACGTTACACTATGTGTACAATTTTACCGATTAGCTACTGGAACGATGTTACAAAGATTAACGAATGCCGATATCCAATGAGTAACAATACGGCCGTCGTAACAACTGCTAATAAAATGATGAGGGCTAAATTTATACTTAAAAAATGGTAAGCCCTTCCCCCTTTGGCATGACAGGGACCAACACTGTTTGAATGAGTTTCTATCGGCATTTCTTCTCAACAGTGGTCGTTCCGAAATGCTAGTAGTTTGTTTTGTGAGGGGCATTTTAGTGTCAACTTAACGACTGGTGTGACTGGTGTTTGTAGCTTTGGTAAATATGTTTTAATTTAGAATATGACGTGAAAAAGTGCCTGTGAAACCCCTTTCTGAATATTTGTGAATAAATGATTTGATTTTGATTTTGCTAAAGATGTATATTCATGGAGGTCTAAAGACAAACGAAACAAAGCCTGTAATGATGACGAAAGACTTTTACCATCAAGTCAGCATCGATCTTGAAGTTCAACTATTTTACCTTCTTGTGGCTAAATGACGATAACTATATATGTCCATTTACAGTTTTCTTCAATAAGGAAAAGCGCTAAATGTTTAACTCATGATAAAAAAGAGAAACTTCGTAGCTAAGTGGTTTGCGCATTGACCTGCAAATGATACTGGACGATACTATCGGGTGATATGATTATAAAGATACGATGACAAAACACATATTATCTTGAAAGCTCGTTAAACCCATGGTACCGGTTGTATTTGCTCAGGATGTACGTGACGTGTCATGGGCCGACCTCTATCGATCCATAAGACAATATCTCTAGTAAAGGGGACATTAAAATGGATGATGATGTTAATTTCAAGGGACTTACCAGAGGCATCGTTGGTGGTTGGTGTGGGTCGCTTCGGCGTGCTCGTGGTGCGCGGCGAGGGCTGTGCACGGCGACATGGCGCGGTGCATTCCGGAATCGACGACCGCTGCAAAGAAAAGAATTATACAATAAGACTAGATAGACAAGTGTCAATTTTTTTAAATTCACATTTTGCGATGGCCTCCAGCTTCGCGGCATCACAACCCCGAGAAGATGTAAGACGAGACAGAGAAAGATAATTTATTTCTTGTCACAATCACACGCATGCTTGACAATATAAAAAAACACGAGAAAATATAGGTATTACAGAAAATTTTAAATAAAACAAGATATACTCATACACACAAACTAAGTGCAGGTGTGTGCTGCAGCAATCTGGTCAGAGAGCGATGCGGTCAAGCAGAATAAACGATTACCTAACTATTGATGTTGACAATGGATAGATATAGGTCTCATCAAACTGAGCTGTTTTTATTAATGACTTAATCCAGTAATTTTATTAATTTAACACAATCAAGTCAAGTTTGAATAAACAAAATATTTTTTTCCCTTTATAGGAAACAAAAAAGGGATGGAGTTAGACGCTGGTGTGTAAGACTATTTTAAAATACTTTTTATATAGATAGAGGTATATATTATATCAACTTATGCTACCACAGCAAACTCACCAGTTTTACTTTATACTCCTTAAAGTATATCCGCATGTTGGACACTTATGTGCACAAGTCAACTCATGAATTTTATGGTTTCACATAAAATAAAGAGTATACCTTCCTTACGATATCGATAAACCGGTGGATAAGCTATATAATAAACGAACAATATTATGGAAGAAAAGTAATGTCTTTTCCACATTATTATTGCTCTTGTTAAGAAAATTATTATCCGTAATAATACACCGGAATAATTTTCTAAAAATACGAAATGATCATGACCTATCGAGATCGTTCTCGATTGTATTATCTTTGTATACAGCCAGCAAAAAAGTTAGCTATCATAAACAGATGTTTTTTTAATAAGACTGTTTTTGTTTTTGATTCATTAAATTGATCAAAGCTTAATATTTATTAATCTCGGCCAAATCTGATTAAAGCGAAAGATAAATGTAATGACTACCTAACTAATAAACTATTACATTGAACCAAAACCTTACAACCGCGTAACACAACAAATAGCAATTTAGATTACATCAATCAGCGAAACACTCCCTTATCTAGAATTCTAGAATGAGACAAGGACACGACTGACAACCCAAATCAGTGTTCACAATATGATCAAATCTATTGCAAAACAAGACCCAGATGGTAGACCACAAGACAGCCTTCAAACAACTTTATAGAATGTTGGAGGCTGCAACTTAAGCTCCTACGCGCGCAATGCAAATTCATAATCTAGCCCTAGGTGTGCGACAGCAAGCAGTGTGTTACTTCAATATCAATGAATGTATTTATGACCCATCTTGTCGCTGTAATACTTATCATCGCAACGCGTCATGCAGCGTTTCACCTCACCTTTGACGCCGCGTAACACATATAAATTTTGCAAGGTTGCGGGAACTACTTTATGGATGTGACGGAGAATAAACTAGATAAGATCATATGGATGAGTTTAACTGTTCGTTTTAATACTCGTAGTAATTGGAACTTTTGTTTGCTTATGATGCACACAAAGAATACATTATACGTAAATAAACATTTACGTTTATTTCGTTATAGAAATGTTTTGGTGTGGATTAAGCTCATTGTGCCTCTTGGCACTTAAGACACCAAAATTTTGCGCAAAATGTTTAATTTTAAAGGATTATTAACGTTAGGTACTGTTAAATCACGAATTAACCCTTGCGCAGTAAACATACTGATGAGAACATTAATGTACATGAAGAGATTTTTAAAACTATTACGACGTAAAGTCTTTGTCTGGTTTTAGTCCAATGAACCATTTACAATATCTACAAGATTTAAGTGTATTTTGGGAACAATATTTTTGGTTAAATACAAACACAAACGGTTACACCATAAAAGGTTACGATCTCTTCATAGTTGTATATAATACCTGTAATGAACCGGAAATATAATACACAAGATTTGAACCAAAGAAATTTTTCTGGCAAACACTACAGTATATCACTGCTGCCTCAATACGACTTAATTTAAGACGACCATATAGGGTATCAGCTGGGATCGATATTTTACTAACGATTTCAATTTATACTTTATTTTTTCCTTTTATTTTTTTAGTTCGCTATGCTGCACTGCACCTTAACATTACCACATTAAACATCGATCGTTGAATAATTAAGGCATTTAAAAACGAAGTATGAGTATTATCGTAATTGTTGTTATAGTCAGTCCAATTGTACGAAATTGAACAATCTAATTTTGGAAATGTTCATGCAACATTAACGATTCACATAACCATCCTTTTTCCATCCATGTAAACGTCAATTTCTTTGACATTGACGACTGGACGTGGGTTACTGGTACGTTTTTGGACGTCGATAACGACTTGTCCACAAATGGCAGCAGCTGACTGAAATTAGAATACTATTGGCGAAATTTGTTATTTTGTTTTGATAGGCATATTTTATTTACAGATCATCATGTATATATTTATTTTATTTATGCAAATCACTAATACTTTACTTTGACATAATAATGAATTGAAAGATCGATAACAATTAGTTTTGTCGTTAATCTCTATCACCTCAATGGGTTTAATATTGAATTCAAATAATAATAAACTTTACATACATATACTACAATGATGTTGTACGAATGAATTAACTTGAAGACCTAAGCCGCTTAAGCCAGTTTCGACGAACTTATAAATTCAATAGCTTTCAGAGAGCTACAAAAGCTACAGTTATCGCGAACGCTTATTGAGCCATGCAATTAGTTAAGTTGTAACGCAGCTACACTTTGTTTGGAATTTCTTTCGATGTATTTCCAATTGTACCAGCGCTGGCACATTTGGATCTACTGTCATACATTTTAAAATTCTAAATCCGCTCGAACACTTTGACGCGTAAACATTACGATCAACCTAGCGAGGCAAGAGGGTGGCCGTGATAAATTTATAAACATTTAATAAAATTATAAGACCCAATAAGGGTCTTACCTTAAGTTTTATAATAAACCTACTTTACTACCTACTGCCTAGTGCCTATTTACCATCCAACCCACGATAAAACCCCGACAAAGTATCTATCAAAGGTTTAACAAATAATGCACTTCGATTATAATAATTTCAATGCACTGAGGAAACTATACATTGTTTTTATAAGATACAAATATCAGTAAGTAAATATTACTGCAGTATCAATTTAACGCTAAAGATATAATACACGTAGCAAATACAAAACAGTTAAAACAACTACATAACACTTCGTCAAATATTAAACCAGACAATATCTCCAAACACCTAGCAAAAAAGAAACAAGAATTAAAAGCCGAACACAATAACTAAACCCATAAAAATCACAACGAAATCAATACAGATCCACCGACCACAAAAAATTAAGACGAAATTGAATTTAATAATAGTAGTAACTATTCAATAATTTCACAATACGTATTCAATAATTTCACAATTGAAAACACGCAATACCAAAACAAATGCACTGTATGCGCGTGAGCAAGCGCGACGGTAGAACAACTGGCGCCTGCGCCGGTACCGACGAAGCCGGCGAACGATCTTTCACTTCATATAGTCAACAGCAAATCTAGTTACCCAACATGGTTCTTTATGTCGTGCGTGGTAGTTGCTGAATTGTTAAAAATTCCAGATAGTATTGTTTTATAAGGTTACTGAAAGTATATTAGTGTGGTAGTTAATAGTGGGCAAGAAGATAGACATGTTTTAGTTTATGTGGACGACATTGAGCTTCCCGGTTTAGGAAAAAAATACTCTGCAATCATAGATAATGGATACTTCATATTATTTTCTATTAAACTGCATGAAAATCAAACAAGAAATGTTGTTAAACCTCAGTAAACTGCAGACATAGTTGCTTGAATTCCTTGATCGACAGATGCAACATCATTGAGATAAATTGCTTATATTTTTTCTAGATCTGTCGTTTTTTATTTGCGTGCGAGAAAACTCAATACATATCCGTGCTAGTGTTACCAAGTAAACTGATTAATTTAGACATTTTGAGTTTATGAAGAAGAATAAAATAAAATTTGATAAGATGGTTTTCATCAAATATATACTTAAGCAATGTAACCACAAAACAAATGTGCACATATAATTGATTACATAATTCGTTATTTTCAGGGAACTAGGAAAATCATAACTTTAAAAGAAAGAGAATTGGAATAAGTTATTTCATTTTATATTATAATTATTATTGTATCGATCAATCGTCCCGAACTGGACATTATGGTAACACTACATCGATGAAGCTCCACGTTAACGACTATGTTAGGATAATCGTCGATTAGTCAATCACGTCAACCGTGCGAATAGCCACACGCCACATTGATTGATCGTATGAGAAAAAGGGAAATCAATCGTGCTATACAAATTATGATGTAGCTTGAATAATAAAATGCTTTTCAATTTCATCAAAAGCATTTGAAATGAAAATTAAAGTACTTTCTCTATTCCCGCAGTCGGTTTTTACTTTGTCTGTTTTTATTCGTACTTGTATTACTGTAATATTATTTGCTGTATGTGTATGTAACATAATGATAAGAATTGGTGCAAAAAATAAGTACTTAGTATTTTCAGCCAGTAGTTATTAGTCAATCGATAAAAATTGGCATATTGGTGCCAACTGTACTCCAAATAAAGCCACAAAATTAATTTAACAACCGCACATGTCCTGCCAATTTCACAAAAATGGCGCCCAAAATTTAACGATAACCAAAGCTGGCCATAAACGGAAAATGAAATATGCATGTGGTTTCGTCATATTGGGCCAGGTTTCCGAAGACCGATGCCAAATACGAAGCTCCTGTTGCCAGGACGAGGCCGCCGACATATCAACAAGACACAGTAACCAAAAGAAAGAAGCACCCACCCACAGAGACAAATTTACAACGTAGCGATCGAGATTTACCTACGTACCATTACCTACGTGACGCGTGCCAATGCCAATGCAAAAAAAAATGAATTATTTTATTTTCCATTTTTAAACGATATGGTACCTTTATGGACATTCGCTTAGATGTGACAAATTTTATTTGTAGAGCGCCATAAGGGAAAATATTGTATTAATGTCATCATTGATTTTCTATGAATATCGAATATTGGAATTTAATTGCATTCAATCTAACTTGAAATTAACAAAATTTGTGAAATAGGCCATATATATATATCTTCAACCCTCAAACGAAATGGCTAATGTCAACCGAAACTTAGCAACATATTTCTTTAAACAATTGACTATCACTTATACTTTACTGTATATGTATAACAATAGAACTGATCTTGCTACCAAAATAGGTACTGAACCAACTGAAATAGACTGACTGACCTCTGTGCGTTGCCTCTTGATTCACCATCTACCGAATACCGCACTACCGCACCTTGACAAGTCACTTCTTGATGCCAGCTTTACATTATCGCGATACTGTTTGCCGAACTTCGGATTCGGTACATTTATGGTTCATTCAATCGCATCGGCATCTGTCGAGTTCGGCGATAGTGTGTAGCCAGCATGAGAAGTAACAATGTGGAAGGCAAAACGCAGGAGGTCAAACAATTAAACATGTCATCCGGTAGCATGTGAGGTCGAATAATGGAAATTAAAGAGCAGACAAAAAGTTTTAAAAAGACATTAAGAGTCAAGGCGGACCAGGTGAAATAAGCTGGATCGTTAATAAATATTGTTATTAATATAATAAATTATGTGTATGTTATGAACTTGTACTTGTGTTTGTACAGGGTCGAGCGGCTTTTGGGACCGAGTGGGAAAGACATACAACCTAAAATTATATTTTGCAAATAACAAGTCATTTTGTCAAGAAACATGATTAACAAACATTTCGACGACCAGCGGTAATAATATGTAAATACGTAGACAGATAAATGTGTGCGAACCATGGGAACGGCGATCACTATTTATTGCTGATTTTACGTTGCTTTGATAAATAACTCACGATTTAAAACAACAATGTACATCGATTCGACCTTGACTGAATGAGTATATGGGGAGTCATTAGACGCGAAACCCAGACTGAAAGTATAAGATTAAACTAGTCTAGACAAAATGAAGATCATCTTAAGCTCAAGACTCGTAGGAGGCTTATCCGATAAGTATCATTTTTATTTTTTTGAAAAATACTAATTAATTGACGTGAAAAAATGAGATTGTGAAGGTGAAATTTCTGAAATGTAATATTTTTTTAGTATAAGATTAAACTAGTCTAGACAAAATGAAGATCATCTTAAGCTCAGACTCGTAGGAGGCTTATCCGATAAGTATAATTTTTATTTTTTTGAGAAATACTAATTAATTGACGTGAAAAAATGAGATTGTGAAGGTGAAATTTCTGAAATGTTATATTTTTTTAAGGTAGATAATAAGTCACCAAATAAGATATGTTTTTTACCGCTTTATTTACTGACAAACCTTACAACATTATTAACCTTCCTAAATAGCGTTACGCGATCAATTTAGCACATTCGCTACTTATCCAATTAACGAAACCATAAACAGTCCATCATTATCAATTATGTACCAAACAGACTCCCACTGTGGGGCTTAATGAAAGATAAATTATTATTTAACGATAGGTAGATATAGATATCAAGCAGTATAATACTACAGATAATTAAATATAAGAATATAAAGACAAGAATGCACTAGACTAGTGTGAAATGGAACCGCGCATAAGTTTCTTACATACGTATTATGGCTGCCTAAAGATTTTTATCACAGGTTTTTAAATAAGAAAGAAAATCCTTTTTCTTTTATATGAGCGTTATTCCGGTTTCTTCCACAGCCGAAAAGCGTTAGAGCCAGTGGTCCACTTGCTACTTTTTCAACAGTTATATTTAAGTTTATCAACAAGTGCTCATTGATAAAATGTAAGTTAATATGTTAAATATTCAGATTAAGATTCATTGCAGTGGATAAAGATAAAATTAGGTTTTAAAACAATGAAAAAGTCTGTCAAAGAATAGGCTATATTTGACTACAACTCAAAGCGCTCACTTATTTCTAAATATCGAATATAAAAAACATGGGACATTGTGTTTATTGGAATTCTTATTAAGTAATCTTATTGGTTTTACCCTGTCGACATCCATATTGGATTATTAAAACAACATTTCAGCTAAAGAGATTGTCAGAAAATTCACTCGCCGATCAATGAACCGGAGATAGTTTTCAAAATTCAATAAGTCCCGAACAATTTTCCATCATAAAATCTCAGACAAAGCGAAGTTGTGTTGAACGGTCATTGCCCTTTCTGTGTTGTAGTGATTGAATTTATATTCAAATCTGACGAAGTTGTTTGTCAACACGAGTTTAGCAAATTGCGACGGTAATTTTTGAAGTATTTGAAGTGTGCGAATTAAACTAAATCAGACAATACATTACGAAGACTCGAAAGCAATGTCTTAATAAATTCAAATATTCAAATTCTTGAATGTCGATACTGGGCATATGTCTCGCTCATATAGACGTCAAAAAATTCTTTATCCACCCCTTCTCCCACTGTAATAGGCACTTTACATCAAAAAATATAATAATATATAATAATTATAACTAACTCTGCTGATGATAAGCAGAGCTGTTGAAAAAGAAGTTTCTAGTTTTTATATAGGCCTAAGCCTAAAGGGCTGGTAAAAGCGGCGATGTGAACATGACTTATGCTAAATTGAACTTTGTGATTTACAAAATAAAGTAAAGAGAGCTATGTACGTACAGTAGTCAGATATCGAAAACTGATTTTCAATCAGTTGAAGAAATTTGGATGATAAATAACAAAAAACAAATTAATTTCGAATAGGATTTATTGGAAGAAGAGATATTACAAACCAGAAGACTAACCTATAAAAACAATAGGTATTTCATGTGCAAATATGGAACAGTCGAATTATAGAATACGGTAAAATGAAATATGAAGACACAAAATGAAACGTGAAATATATACATTACAAAACTGATATTAATTTACCACAAACAATCATAAAAGATTAGAAGAAAAAAAAATAAAAGACAACACTTACAGAAACCTAAATCAAGCATAAACACAAAAACTAAATCAAACAAACTCTAAAAACTATTAAATGCAATCGATTGGCTATTTGACTAAATACAAAGTATAATACATTATACCTAAATGATCAAAGACGATAATTCATGATATATATAACATTTGCCTCGTAGTACGAATGTTAACATTTAGGACAAAATAAACATACATTTAATTCCTAAGCCAACTAATACTAATCTTTAACTCTAATCGTAAAACCAGTTAGCATGCAAGTAACGGTGACGGTCGTGGTTGATTAAATACGAATGGTAAATGCCACTCGATAGGTCAGACGATGATACTAACATCAAGCTTTTAAATATTTAAGTATCTTAGAAAGAGTTATCGATTGAAATATGTGGTAATGTCACTTTATAAGCAATGAAGTCTTAAACTCAATAATTAAATCCAAATAATCTAACATTTTATTATTTTATAGTTACTACTAATTACTAAATGTAATAATATATAAGTACTAATAAAATACCTATTCCTAGATAATTAATCAAATAAACACACATCAATTGACGCGTGGAGTCAATGTTTATAAATTGCCAAAAACTGGCAAAAATTATGATCACAATAATGATGAAATTATTGTGATCGTCGATGATGGGAATGGTCGAAGCATAATCTAGAACTATTCTATTCATTTTGGGGCATCTTTTAGGGTCAGATGAGAAATAAAAAGACATAATAGGACTTGCACAAGTTCGGAGTTCTGTGTGTAAATTTATGTGTTTCGACCATAGGACCGTCGGACCATCGGACACGCGATACAAATTTAATGCTAAGTGTGGGCTGATTAGTGTCCATCATTATTTTAATGATGCTACTTATGCTAATGCGAACAATGGTTCGCATTAAATATTTAAATTGAGATATCACTAGAATATATATATCATATATCACGCCACTATCACATTTTATCTACAAAAGCTCTATATTCTACATTGTATTGAATTCTACGAATCTACATTCACGTTAAATTCCATACTCACCAAATTATTGTCAATCCCGTTATCGGCTAAGACGTCTTGGAACAAAATGTCAGCTTCGCGTGGAGAACATAGATTGCTAAGAAGCTCACTGAATCTTTCTACTTTCCGAACACACACTGCACCCAACAACCCCCCCACTTCTTCATCTTTCACTACTTTTGGCACTACACCACTATCTTCTAACTTAGCAATAGTAACTACTTTGTTCACAGCATTATCTTCTTGACTGATAGGAATGTATGTTTTGAGCTCGATTTTATCGTCGAAAGCATTTTTATTTTCAACAACAAGATCATTAAACAAATCTTCTATTTTTTCCTTCTCCAAACTATCTGAAAAACCTTTATCGTCTAAAATGTCGTTAAAAATCTGTTCTTCGTCTATATGTAGAGTTTTTTTGCTTTTATCTTCAATTTTCAAGCTATGTACTTTCTTCTGTTCTTCTGAAGAATTTCTAGTTTTCCTTTCCTCCAGCTTGTAATTGCTTTTTCCTTTAGGACTACTAACTATTAAATTACTTCTGTCTTTTTCTAAAATAGTTTTGTTAGTGGAATGTTTAGGTTTCGTTTTAATAGCACCAGTATCCTTATCCGTAGTATGTTTAAAATTTTCTTTTTCATAGCTCTGTTTTCGATTTCCAATTCTTGGTTTATCTCTGTCTATGATTCTTGACATTTTAGATGATTTTGGCTTGGCATCATCTGTGAGAGATTGGACTGAAGAACTTCTATTAGTCTTTTTAGATGGCGATGAATCAGAATTGACTGTGGCAGCGGCTCTGAGACGTGACGTACGGGTAGTTCTAATAGGCACTGAAGTTGAAGCAGTGTTTAGATTAAGCTCTGAGGAAGACTTGAGGTGGTCAGCTGTGTCGTCAGATTGACAGCGATCACCGACTTTTCTCGGGCGCCTGAAATATGAAAACAAAAAATTAACAAAGGTTCTATAACATTGGAATGGAATAATAATTGAGTGGAAGTGAAATTTTGATTGATTTCTAAATATTCAATTTATTGGATAATATATTTTGACTAACATTATAAGGTCGAAAAAACACTATCAATGTCTTGCAATATGTAACAAATTGTAAAAATTTCTGGTCCGTCCCGAATTCACTCGGGTGAAACCATAATAAAAAAGCTTACATTACTCCTGAAGGATTCGTCTGTCACTATGACAAATTTCATCTAAATTGCCTTAGTAGTTTTTGAGTTTATTCATAATACAAATAAAAATACAAAAATCTTTTCTCTGTATGGATAGTATGAAAATACGAATGTCAGCTCACCTTTCGGTAACATTGGCAGAAAATAGAGTCGCTGTTCTAGCTGTAAGTTGTTTTCTTCTCTCTTCCTTGTACTTCTGTATCCTGGCCGCTCGGGCCTCATCCTGGGATTGGCTCATAGCGCAATCCCCCCTCTCCCGATGACGTCACGTACGCCACCACCACCCAAATTTCCAGTCTACTATCGTATTAGTCGAGATACAATTGATATGGTCTAGCATTGCGACATTAAGGGCGCTTTAAGGGCGGAATAGTTGGCAGTGATGAATGACGAAGATTTATGTGTTGTTGGACCTGGAAATAAAGAAATTTAAAGCATTATTAATGAGAAAATACTCATACATATTATGTATTAGTGATTATTATAACATTTATAAATAATACAAACTAGGCTTTAATGAAAACGAAACATTTCATAACATAATCGACGTATTATTATTTAACTGGGAATGACAATAACAACAAACAAATATAATGTGTAATAACGCATGCATTCCGTACAAGACATGTCGTCAGATGCAAAAACTTTAATGAATAAGTTGTTTCTATAGCCATTGATACACAATGGTCAGTGTGGCAAGAAAGAAGACTCTTCTAACGATTCACCTTTGTTCTATTGTCGTATGCACGCTTGAGAATGTTAGTGCAACGGTTAATTGTCCCTTACACGCGTACATTAGTCCATAAACGTCATTATGCAACTTGCAGAACACCTCTATTAAAGATGAATGCGTGATGACTCACTCGAAATAATCGACCAAGTTTTCAAGTTCATATGAACTAACTGTGATCCGCGATTTGGGAGGTGGTCGCGTAAATCCCTTGATCATGTATGATCACGCAGATATCGGTTTTTTATAATCATATTCTAAAAAATCCTGACTACCATCTCCAGACTGTAACTTATTTGTTTTAACTTGAAAACAGATTTATTCGGCTCATAATCAAAAGCACAAAGTGCACTCTAAAATGAACGTCCATAATTTAAAAACAACAAGAACTTGCTCCCAGGAATTTTATAACAGAGACTTTCCAGTTTCCATGAAACCGTGTATTTTACACTGAAAAATGTACAGTCTTTGTGAACGGGAAACCGCGAAGGTATTTACCAACCTAACATGAAAAAAATGCCTTTTTCAGTTAATAAAATTGGATGAAAAATGTTGCTTCTTATAGTATAACTACAGATGTAAATACTTAATAATTTGCATAGGGTCCACACTAACACGATCCTATTAATTTTCACCAGCCAGAAATTTTAAATAGATATTTTCATTTTATGTACATTTAACCATATTATTTATACGAGGTCGGCATTTAATAAACATAATTTATATGAAGCAATTCGGTAAAGGTCACATTAAAGTATAGGGTGAACACTTCATATAACGATCCAAAAACATTTAATTGTATGGTGTCGTAGCACAAGTAACATAAAGCTTCAGTTATTTTACGAAATCATCAATGATTCAGCATTTTTTCAACGTTATTAATTCAAATACAGCAGATCGTAATACAAGTAACAGATTTGTTTTGGATTTTTATAAATACAGACATAGTAGGTACCAGGACTTCGCGGCTTTACAGCACTCGGGATCATATATGCGGAAATGAGAGATAGAGAGAAATATAGCAGGTATGTACGTACAGATCCTAGAGTCGAGAAATTTGATGCGCACATTCCCTCCGGAACGATCCCTCCCGGATGCTTTCCCGATCAATCTACTTTTCATGAGATTATGAAAGAGTATGGTTGTTAACCCATCATCTATAGAAATAGATTGTATACAATCAAATTATGAAATATTAATTTGATTGTGTACAATCTTAGGGGGAGAAAAAAGATTATTTATTATATGATATTTATATATGATATTTATTATATTAATAATATTCTATTTATTGTCATTGATACATGAAGTAGATACACCGTTTACCGTATGCATATACAACACAACTTTCGATCGATGAAACCCACGGAGTACGCATGAAACCCAATTAGTATCTAAGAATAGTGAACACCCGTTACTAGTGACATTTCAACGTAACATATACGACCTCGGCCAGTCTTAGATATTGCATTATGTACGTACAGACAACAATATATAAACATGGAAATTAAAAAAAAATAGGAAGGAATAATAGCTGATAGTAAATAATAGCATTACCCAAGGAGAGTTGACGTCAGGCAGGCAAATCTTAAAGATATTTTTTACACTGACCCCAGGGTTCGCGGCTTCGCAACTCCGAACACAACCGGTATGCCATCCATGCAGAAAGAGAGTACGAGAATGAACATGAAGCTACTGTTCTTGTCGACCTCATAATCGCATGACGTGTCTTAACAATATTTGTTATTGTTATTCTGAATATACGCTTTTTTCTACTTAAATTCACACGTGGACTACATACTGTATCATACTTATCGAATCATACATCTACAATGTGACTAGAAAGTTCGATTTCGGCCTGTAAATTGAAGTGACAATACGAAAGTTGTAAGCTACAGTTTCCCGCCATGTTAGCTGCTAAATTTCAATGGATAATTTGATGTGATGTTGACTGTACATATAATTCGCATTGACATTGTACTTAATACCAGTCTGTAGTCACGCGTAGCTCTTATGTTCAAGAGAAGATAAATAGGTGACGTCCCTCTGTGTCAGCTTGTCAATGTTACTGTAAGGGCGTCGAAAGTTGGAGCTATTTGTTAAGGTCTAGACAAATTACAAAGAGATTTAAATTTTGTAAACTTTGTGATTGATGTTAGTAATTACGAAATTAAATATCTTTTGATTCCAACTCACAGTTTTTATGAAACCCTTTCAATCTTCAAGTATATTAAATATACGAGTAGAAAAAGTCGTGTCATAAGAACGAAGACGAATTCATTTAATGCGCCGCAAGTTTATGTAAATACAGAACAATAAAGTCCTACTACATATTTCGCCAGTCGGCAGCAGTAGCAACCTCTTAACTTCCAAACTTCGTCAAATGACATTGCACCCAAACTAATTATAAACAACCCAGTTAGTTAGTACTTACTCATATATACATTTAATCCACTCATGCAAACATAGCATAGTATATTATAACACAATTCCGCAGTCTAGACGTTCGCATGGTATCACTAACCTCGAAACTTACTCCGTAAAGCCCGCTATACATTGCTTATTTTAATGTGAGCTATCAACTTTGATCCCCAATGTGTGGAGCGGACTTTTAAGTGGTAGAAAGTGCCCGTTTTTGCTGTTTTATTGCAGAATATTATTAATGCATCTAGTTTAGTCGTAGTTTGTGACACACTTAGCTGGGTCATCCCTAGTTTACTAAATGAGATTTATGTCGCAACGACCAATCTCACGCTACAACCAAGAGGAGCTATGATACTAGGTACTACTGTTATAACGATAATGTGGCATAAGTGTGTGATTCACAATACGTGTGTTCTTGAAGGTGATTCAGAAGGTAAAATCGCAACAATGTTGTATACCATTATTAATACTAAAGAGTTAAATAATAAAAGATCATTCAAATATTTCTAAGATCAATTCTCCGAAGTTTATCATAATGTATTGCTCTTTCAAAATGCGTTATCAAATATATATCTCATCTGTACCCATTCCAGGATGATGACGATTGACACAGATACTAAGATAACTCGTGATATGCAATCCTTTTTTTAAACAAGTTTACGCGATAAAGAGACATAAAGATGGTGAATGTGATGGAGAGACATAAAAAGTGAACACTGAATTTTGGCCAAATGAAAGTTGGAACTGTTGGAAGTGATTTGGTAATAGAAAAACGAACTATAAGTAGGTACAACAAATCTTCAAAGAATCTTCGCAGATTTGCCAAGAGTTCGAAAACCTGTTTTAATTTCTAATATTACTGAATATATGTTTGGCATTTTCGCTTAATTTTGTTTGAACATACGATTAATCTAGTTATTTCTTTTCCACATCCACCAACACATATGATGATGATCAGACGAAGAATATCGCCAATAAACCAACGTGAAACTCCGGCAATATAGTTCACTAGATCTACAGTTTTAGCATAGAACATAATTACGTCTCACACTCTAGTTCACACGCCAGTGCATCTATTACGCGGAACCACGCAAGAGTCTGCGTGCGGTCGATGAACGAAGAAAGACTATCGGGAAAATAACATCATTACACGTTTTAATTGACAGCTATGTGGGTAAACGTGTTGGCTTGCGGCTGCTCTCTTGATTGGCAGATGAGTTGATGAGACCATTTTTACATCAAATTCTCATTCGCCACTTTAGATTGTTCAAGAAGTTTTACTCCATTACTCTGGCTATACGTATTCGTGGTTAATCGACAGATTTTGCTTGTTACTGCATCGTTATCATTAAATCTGAAATGTTGCGACGATTGGCCGAAATGAAATAAAACTTGTAATTTACGTCGTCTGCATGTAAAATTATATTTATTTCTTAAGTATACATAGACATATATTTCGAATACACGAATTGTTATGAACGTCAATAAATTGTCCCAAATGTATCGTTAGTCATGTGATGTTGACTCAATGCAATAAATTAGAAAATATTATAGTCACGAATTGATTCAAGACAATCAAACGGCAATAACGTGGTCATTATTTGAGAATTGTTTCTCTATCAATATTTATTAAGGATGGCATGTGCATTTTGGTATAATGAAGCAATATATCTAGCAAAATCATTACTTAACAACGTAATGAACAGGATAGTTACTAAGAAAGCAAAAAAATCACGTAATCAACATGGCGGTGCAGGAATTGTTTAGTTATTTTGACTTGTAAAAGATAATAACTCTTGTAACATATCTAAAACATCGTAATATTAATGAAGAGTCATCAATTAATTTAAGAACTTTGTTGTTGTCGGTGGAGCATTTTCCATCTAATTCCTCAGCCATTGATTTCACCTACGACACGACCTCTAATGAAGAATTAATGAAATGTGCATATAAATGTTAGACGTTGTTATGTTAATAATACAATATTAAATGAAAATATTATTCATTCGTCACCAGATAAAGATTCTCCTCAATGTCATCTATCGATTACTGGTATTGAGTAATGAATTAAAGAAATGCAAACGGTTAATCAAAGAATCGAAAATCTAAATAGGTATATTCGACAAATGAAATTCCACTACATACAGATGACTTGTAAAAAGTCACGTGAAAATAAAGAAGTTGAAGCCATACATAATCATATTTATGTTAGTTCATGAATCACGATACTTGTATGGAAATCTTTCAACTAGTCGATATACGTTACATAAACTTATTCACAGCGTGTATTTAACAAACCAATTAGCTTAGATAGAAGTAATCTATGCGCATGCCAAAAATTCCTACAAACAAGGTGAAATTACACAATTGCCATCGTGGTCGTGAATCGAAAGTGAAACGCCTATTTTGAACATATCATAACGATAATACAATGTCAATATTTGCACGGCTATAAAGAGACACAAACGACCAATATGGACTCTGCCTATCTCGAGTTAACGCTATATAAACTTGCTTTACGTAACGAGATTTCTTTGTCAGTGGAAATATTTTTAGAATATGATACAAGTGACACGGACAACATGTTATTATGATAATGCCATATTTGCCTCTGTCGCGGTAATAGATATTTATGCTTCCATTACTTTACTTCACAATATTTGATTTGATTTATATACAATAGCTACAAGTCACCAGCTTAACCGAAGAAAAATATAGATAGTACACATAAGTAAGGTAGCTTAATAAAACCAGATAATAAAGTAGATGTAGAAACAGTAGAGTTTCTTACAAGTAACACCGTTTTAGAAACAAGACAGGACAGTAATGTTTTTGCTAGTCTCGACGTCGGTTCGCGACAAATAAGTAAGGACGTCATGTCGTATGTACAGAATGTCGCAACGCTGATTATTCAGTAGCTAAACTTGCAAGACTAAGATAAAAATGAAAAATATGCCCTGGATCACCACTAAAAGAAAATATTTGAATAAGGTAAATAATTTTGATCCGTAATACAAACATTTACGATGCGCAATTAATGAATTTTTATACTTATATTCCAAATACATTTTAAACGGAATATCTAGGTCCGTATTGTATTTAAATTTTGATGAATTAGATTTCAGTAGTCTCCACATTTACCTTGCAAGGATAAACATTTCTTCTTCGTTTAGCACAGCAATCATCGATCATCTAGAATGTCTTGACATAGATGAAGGATAGTTGAGTGAAATCATATCACAGGTTCTGAATCTAAAGTATTTTGAAATAGATACTGAAGTCATAATGACTTAAGTGGCATTGTCACTTCTTCGAACGATGCACGCACGTCAAAAATATCCAATGAAATATTCTCATCTCAGACATTCTAGGAATAACTCAATATTACACTATTGCACACGATGGGGCTTGAAATTTTGTGGTCGAAGATGTTTTATGTTTTTACCGTGCCTGTTTCACGTACAAGGAAAAAAAAACAGACCGGATCGCATCGAGTCGAAAGCCAGTTGGAGCCTTGCAGAGCTTAATTTATACAAGAAGATATAGCCAGGTGAACCGGGCTTTTTTGGCACACGACATTGGTCTCAGAGAACCGTTGCCTTTATTAGGAATCGAATCTGCCAAATTAACGGAATACGGTTTATTTCGAACTCAATTTGCACCAGGCAATTTCCCGTATATAGTAAGTAAAAAAAAGTATTTTTTTTAATGACTGGCTTGCCGCATAACGGGTGTGCGAAGGTGATTTGCTTTTTAGAATGGCTGAAATTTATAACGACGTTTGACATGAGTGACCTAAATCTGCACTAGGTATGTTATATCTAATTACATTACATAAATAAATGATTATTTGATAACAAGTGCAGTCAACTAGCACAAAAATATAATTTAGCAACATTAAAAGTTAAACTTAATTATAATTAAATTATGCATTAATCTCATTATAATTAGGTACAATGTCATATGTAAAATTCTAGTCAAATCTTCAAAATCATAGAGATAAGTAATGTTTGAAATTATGAAAGAAATATTTGTGCAACCCATTTTGGGCGGGTATATTGTATAGTTTCAGCCCATAATATCCCGCAGATCGAAAGGGCGATCGAAGGACAGTAGATAACACACATAGACACAAACATTAATATTAATGAGTTGACGTCAATCTAGCATTGGATCGTATTATTATTAACATTGACAGAACTATTTTAAACCATTAAGATCCTGAATCCACACCATAGAAATCAAAAGATAAAAAGCAAAACCCAAATTTCGAACAACGAACAAGAAACTCTATTCTTAATAAAAAAAAAATAAGTACGGAGTATAATACCAATCAAATCGACACTTGAAAAGATTAATCATCCTAAAAAATAGGCATAAGCTCCGGTCACCACTTCCCATTAGGTGAGCCGCGCTCGCTCAGTTGTATAAAAAAATATTTACTATAATATTTTAATATAGTAAATATTTTTATTCAAGGATAGAAGTTGAACGAAGAAGTTTTTGTATTAAAGCAAGTCAATTAAAAACAGCCGACGATGCAAGGCGACACGAACAATGTATTTTAGATGAGTGCCAATTTAAATTAGTTTTTGCATTTAACGTAGGTACCTACTTGTTAATAGGGCATTTATACACACAGTGTTATTTTGAGACTAATTAGCATTAAAATTAAATATGTGCATTGATAACTACTGTTCTCTAATTGTTTTGTCATATTTTCATAATGTTTAAGTACGTAATATGTCTTACTGTCATAAAATAATGGTTCAACGATTCAGTTTCTATTTTGAATTTTGAGTAACATTCCAATGACGTAGGTGGGAGAAATATCGTCAAAAGTAAGTACCATAATAACACTCCTATTTCTTTCAAATAATAACTTAAGCCTTCACATAAACATCGTCTCTTATTATTTAAGCTTGTTAGAATTCTATCAAAATGTTGAAAGAAAGTAGAAAGAGAATTCGCTTCATTAAAGAAAGTTACTTAATTATCAAGTTTTAAAAGGTTGCTCTACAAGATGTTATTTTTCTTTAGCGTATAAGTTAGAGATGCGCCGCAATATAATTTCGATTCTCTTGGACTTTAGTCAGTTCTAGGATTCCAAACGTATTATGCGAAATTACATACGGTACATCGGGGGAAAATATTCCGGGGTAAAAGTTTTTGTATGTAAATAGATCAGGCTCTTTTCTTATTCAATAAAAGAATACGCACCGTATACGCGAATTTATATAAAATGCCTGACATGTAGCTATTGATTTAATTCATACATCAGCCGACAATGAGGTTCAACGACACGGCTATTTAAATACGCGACATCTCGTTTTGGTTTATGTTTATTGTATTGGTAACCTTTAAGGCCAGGCTTTAGATATTAATGGACGTGACGGAGACACGTTTCTTAATAAGTTGTGACGAAACGGTTTATCTTGACACAGTATCAGGTTAGTTATAACTAGACAATCGTAAGTTTGTAAGCAAAAATAAAATCATTTCCGCTTCATATACATAGTACAGTAAGACGTACGTTAATTAAAATATCAGAGAGTCAAGTCATAAACATAACTTAATCAACATAAATCGTTCAAATTTTCATCAGTTTTTCTCATTAAATATTTCATAGTAAGGAGAAAGTAAAATGTGAATTCAGAGATTCCCAATCTTGAACATAACTTAAAAAATTATCTATGTTTTACAACTAAATAAATAAAACTAAAAATAATACATTGTAAAATTTAACTATGAAATTGTGGGATTTCAACTTTCTCTTAATCCGATAAATTGGATCAAATCAATTTTGCATTACATAAACAAGTGGAAGTTTTAATCCAAATTATACTATCTAACATGATATCAAAACATAAAATAACATCGATAATTACCTTGAAGAAAAGATGAAAGATTTTACAAAAACCATAAAACCGCACAGAAACACAGCACTAGTCCACACGAAAGTTTTATCGGAATCTGGTGACAAGTACCAGGGTATCAGAATAGCGCAGGAGGTATCGTAGCGCACCTGTTAGCGCGACGCGAGGAGCGATACTGGCAAGACGACGCGGCCCATTAGACTCGCTCTGACCACGTCATACGGAAGCCGGTTCTGGACATCGGCAGCAAGGAAACCGCGAGATACAATGCATTTACAAATATATAAAATAAACAAAGATCAAACTTCTTGATCGAATGCCAAAAAATAAAAAAATATTTACATTCCACACAGAACACATGTGTTTCTGACTATTAAGATTAAGGTGAAAGTCCGATTGCTCACACTAGGCTCATAAAACATTGAGGCAAAGGGTGATCGATTATCATATCTGGTTTTGTTGTGTAGGCCGTCGAGCGATGATGAATCGAGTAACCTAAAAACTAATTGCTTTCGATTCAATTGTTCTTATTATATTCAATTAAATTACTTCTTTAATGCTGAGGATCTTGAAAACTTGATACGAAGTTATCATTAAAGGCATACACGTATTCTGTATTAATAATATTTTGTATTATTAATATTTCTGTATGTTGTAATTGAAAGACTGCGAAGAAAGATGTTTGACCACTTTACACGACATAACAACTTTTGAAGTAAGTACCTGATTGAAGGAACAATTGAAGCTAAAAGAGGGAAAGAAAAGCTAATAGAAAGCAAGGACGTGTCGTATAGGAAGGTAACATATAGAACAGAAATAGAAAATGCTACTTCGGCTAAAATGAAGTTAACCAATTAATTGATTGAGCTCTCAGGATATCATAGCATGATAGCAACTAGCAAGACTCATGAATAATATTTATTTATTTATTTAAACATATTGATCCCTTAACAACAGACTTTTGTCTTTTAGAGAACAAAACTAAATTTTAATTGGTGAAAGAATGAAACATGAAACAAAGAATTCGAGAACAGTTTGAACGATCGCTGAAGGGCTGAGAGCTTCCGAGAGCCCTTTGAAATTGAAACTCAGTCGAGTTTGTAAACCAAATTAGATATATTTCGTGCGAATCTTCTGACAGATTCTCCTATACTGATCTGGACATTGTGCAAAGTTCCACTCCACGAAATGCCTCATTTATAAGCATTATATCTGTTTTGATAACACAATTGCTTTTCTAGATTTAGTAATATAGAATATAGAAATCAAGAATATAGATTTTTTTTAACATGTAACTTCATCTTGTTTCTATCGTAACTCAAGCCATCTACTTGAACTTTGGTATAATAAACAAATAACTGACAATAATAATCATAGAATGAGGTCATGCCTTCTTACATGATTACCTCGCTCTAACGAAGACCAAGAAAACGTGTCCTCGATCTATCGATTTCTTTGAATTGTTATTGTGTATAGCGACCTCGTTAATGAGAAACAATATTTTCAGACTGACAATAAACTTAAAATAATTCATAGCTGCACATTAAATTTTACTAACCAACAATTCACGAAAAATGCGAATTCGAGATACTGATATCTAATATTTATTTACCTAAAATAGAAAGAAAAATCAATTCGCGAATATTTGCAT
Organism: Plodia interpunctella; assembly: GCF_027563975.2. Classification (NCBI taxonomy): domain Eukaryota; kingdom Metazoa; phylum Arthropoda; class Insecta; order Lepidoptera; family Pyralidae; genus Plodia; species Plodia interpunctella. The sequence continues at coordinate 7,627,022 of NC_071303.1, forward strand.
TAATAAAAAACCTTACATACTAAATCTATTAGACAAAGCAGATCACCCAATTTCATCCTATCAAATTACGTGACGAATAAGTGGGTAAAGATAAGTCCATCGAAAGGGTCTGACTCATACATTGAAGTCACAGGAGACAATGAACGAGCAATATGATACGTTGGAAATTATTCTTGCTCGCACAAATAATAGGAGACAAAGGATAAGATATGACCTCATTGCAAATAGGTATCTTGAAAAATGTTGTTCTTAATCCTGTACATAAGGAACAATTTCATAATTTCCATACCACCATACAGTATTAGTAAGAAATAGAAAACTGATGACAATGGAAAGTTGGTAATACTCCAGATTATATTTATTGAAGTGTTTATTATTATTATACACGATGAAAAGCGTTTTATTTTGTAATAAACGTACGTTTTCACCGCCATTTGTGGCAAACAGATAAATATAAGCGGTTAGCAGCACTGAATGTGCCATTAATGTAATAGAGCACGCGCAGCACTGTGGCGTGTGGTTATGACGTAGAATAGGACCACTGTATATCCTCCCGTGGATGTCGTACGAGGCTAGGCTAGGAACCACAAAACCATGGCAGCTGATAGGCAATAAGTTGAGACCGCGTTTAAGCAACCTTTTCCACGATTAAGCCTCAAACTCGGCCGGTGGGGTCGCACGTACAGGGCCTAGCGGCTGTGTAAGACGGGTAAGCCTAATAATAACACACACAAAAGCCAGCATAAACTTTCACATTCTAAAAATAACGCAGTTCCTAAGTACAACAAACCGAAGGTTTCTCGTACAGTCGCAGTTAAAGCAGGCCCTGTGGTAGAAAGATTTGGGTACAGGGTTAAGTTTATTTGCTCCCAAAGTCCCCATTATACAAGATCCTTGGGCCCTGCCTATAAAAATAAACTTTATTCAAAAAGATAATTGTATCTAACTATGAAAGAAATAAATCATTTATTCGGCGAACACATATCTAAACATTGGATAAACTTTGAACTACTAGCTAAGTCCCGCTGTACATTCGATAGATATTCTATGCAAATCACGCGTGGAACCTCATGAAAATAGATAGTAATGTTTCAGTAGAGGTGGTTCAATGAAGGTTGCATGAACAAAAACTTTATCGCGAAAGATGTTATAGCCTTCAATAGCGGTTTGTTTGTACCTATATGTGTATAATAATCTGGGAATTTGTTATTCTATTTTACTATGGTTCTAATTATGAAGACCAAACATTTTTAGGAATAATTGGAAACACATTATTTATTTGTACTAATAGCAACAGTTTTGAAACCTCCCTAGATATGACGATTTGTTCACTTTTTCTGATCTAGCAGTTCAGTGATCACGATACGAAATTACATAAATATTATTCATGTTACTGGTTTTACATTAATTACAATAAGTATTATTAGTATTAATTTCACGACTTTTGACTAGTCTGTCAAGCTCTTGTATCTGTTTTAGACTAAGGTTTTAGATTGTTTCTATTCTGTTATAATGATTACGATCGTGCTACTTACTAAAACATTTATTCACATCCTTTACTACTTATAAACATCCTTGAAGTCTAGAAATTTCTGCAACTATAACGGAAACGGTTGTAAACACTGTAATTGGATATTCATATGCATGGTCCGATGGTTATCGCGACCAATGTGCGGCAACGTGCGTGTTGTATCAATAAAAAAGCTTTCCATCATGAAAGCAACTGATATGTAAAGATAAAGCCTTGTTTGGTATTGGATATCGTGATATGCTTTTTATTATTTTTCATTGCCCTGCACATATTGTGTTCTCCTAACCTCTTTTGTTACCCGTCCCTACCCAAAGTCTGGCCATTAAATTGTTTTGTTGAAATCTCACCATCTTATTCCTCTGATTCTGTAGCCATTCGTCGAAGATGGCTAATTACTCCCATTGTTCTGGATGTATGTTAATATTGCATGTTTCAATTGAAAAATTAAATTCTTCAGAAGAATCGGAGACATTAACTAAGACCAAATGCAAAAACGGCTCGTTGAGCCATCACTATACATAACAAATGCTTTCATTGTCATAAATATTTAAAATTTGTGGTTAGCTATAGATGAATCATCAACATTATAAATGTCAGCAACGCGCGAAATTCTGACACCCTTCATGTTGCAATATTTAATGTTTATCAACGAAATATAAGTATCGTTTTTAACAATAGTTTCACTTGTCCCGTCTGTTTAAAGTTAAAATATATTCAAGTTAAATTTCAATCGTCATGAGTTACGACAATAAAAGCTTATGTCAAAAATATTTTTCTTTTTAAACTTGAGTATCCTTTTTTTGGAGCGTTGAAATTTACGCCGTCTCGCTCACCCAGTTCACCGCGCCCCAGGAGAATGCTTCATACTCAAAGTAGTAAAATTAAAGAGAACCCAGAACTATTTTGCTTGCCTTTTCGTAATAAAATTTATGGTCGTTTGGCAGTATTGTAAAAACATCTTGTTGCAAGCTTTGTTTTAGTACTTACATGTTATTTTTGTTTTTAAAACTGAAAACGTTTTTTAATTAATCCGCTAGTCAGATCACTGCCAATTTCCTGACAAATAAAAAAAAATCAGGGCAAATGGCCAAGAGAAAAACCCATAAGAAAATCTTATTGTGAAAACAAAACTAGTAATTGTGCCTACTCCACAAATAATAGCAGTCATAAAAGATAAAAATAATCAAGTTCTTAATTACAAACTGATAGTTTCCTCTGGTGAATTGTCGGATTCAGTGGTATAGTGGTTAGCTAAACGACATCCTCGGAACCAGAGGGTCTTTATTCAATCCCAACGGGCCACAGATTTGAGTTTTATACACGTCCTCATCAACTACAAGCAAAACTGGCACAATCACATTTTGCTTATGTAATGTTTTTCTTTGTGCAGTAGGGTCGGCTCTCCATATGTTTATCCCTATGTATAAAATAAATCTTTAAAACTACGCAACAGATTTTGATTTTAATAGACAATGTGATTCCTGGAGAAGGTTTAGGTGTATAATTCATTATGGTTTTACCCGAGCTAAGCCGGGACAAGTCGCTAGTTAAAATAATCCAAAGCGTAATAAGTTTAAGAAAATATTTGATGTGCTTCGTTTGAAGTTCAGCTTTTAAGAGTTCAAACATTTTTCAGTATCGACCTTGAAAATCGCGTAGGACTTACTCAAAGGGCCGTTCATTCAACTAATCGAAGTTCGCATCTTAAAGATACACATTAACACTAAGTGATTTCAAATATTTCACCTAAAATATTGTTAGTAAAACATTAAGATTCTCACATCTTAAATGCCGTTTCATAATTCATTAAAATTCTCATTAACATGGTTAGTTTTTAGTTTTAGTTAAATAAATATAATAATATAACTATATTAGTATTAAGAGAAAAATACTTGTTGTCTTCGATGGAATTGTGTTTTTGTGTAAGACACGAATTCGCAGAAAATTTGTTGAATAATTACAATAGCGTAGAAAAACGATAAAATTGAAACGGACTAATCAAAAAAATAATGACGCTTCTAATTAAATATAGTATTGTAATTTTTGGTTTTTTTGTTTTTTTTCGTAATCATTTCGTAAATTACAAATTTGTGTTTCGTCGTTTGTCGATAGTGTGAAGCCGGCATACCATAAACACGGTTGTATTGGCACGAACATGATTAGATAAGACAGAGCCTTGTCCGTATCTAGAACAAGCTGAGTGGACCACCAGAGACAACATTTCAGTACTGATAAGAGTTGACGTCATATGGAAATGCGCAAATGTTGTGTTTATTTCATATTTATTTGCTTTGTAAAGCAAAACAACATTTTATAACTAATTCGATGTTGATTAACGCCCTTACTAATGTGCCAGCGTGAAAAGTATAAAACTATAATGCATCATGTTCATATTACTATCTATAGGCTAGAGTTATAGACAGAATCTAAATTAAAAATTCCAACATATCGCGAAATTCAAACGAAATTCCCAGTTCACGGGAACCTAAAGCCCTTCAAAAGAATAGTCTGTAGAAGTATAATAACAACCCCAAGGTTAAGGACACTCCAAACTTTAAAGCATTATATTTTTTGCGGGCATGTTTCAAATTTATTTATCACCAGTATCGCCTACTAAAAAACATTAATTATCTTTTCTAAGAACAATCTAGACAGGCCAGATAAAATTCCGTTATGAATGCAGCGTAAAAAATCCCGCACGCATGTTTGTTTCAAACTGGCATAAAAAATCCCAAGTATGACATCTATATGTGTAATTGGAATACGCGTTAAGTTTTCGACAAAGGCAACGATTTTTTATTTGCAAAAACATGAGTTTACGGCATAGTTTCGCGGGGCCATTCTAAATCTATGGTTTTGATTTTAAGACACATTAATTTATCGTAGAAAACCCCAATAAGCATTTATTAAGTTTAACTCGCAAATCACAGCGAATGTACTATAAAAAAAAAATTCCTTCTCATTGGAATTACGTTTATAATTTGGCACTGGAACATCGTTGTACATTGTACAGACCTGGATATTCTCTACAAGGGGCTAGCTCAACTGCAGAGAATTTGTATATTTTTTTAAAACGTTCGCTTTTGATATTTACGTCAGCTATATTTACGGCATCACGATCTAAATCCGACGATGACAGTAAAATCCATTATGCTGTATCATTAACTATATCGTCGGCAATCCATCAAGTTGCCCAATAGCGTGGCCTTTGCAACTAAATCGAGGAGAAATGCCCAAAGCAAGGCCAAGTTCAAAACATTAGCATTTTATCAGATCACTTTTAGTTAAGTAGCTATTAATATAAAAGAGTAAATACTTATTGTTCACAAATTTGTGAATTTATAGAAGCATAGCTAGAACATATTATTGTACGTTTAAAAATTGTATTTTGTGTGATAAAGCGTTAATTTTTTTTATAGCTGTTTTATAAGTTTTTTTTTGCTAACTTGTTGACGTGTCGTACTACTGGGCAAAGGCTAGTTTAAATAATTTTAAAAATATTTTGCTACATATGATTGTTAAAAAGAAATAAAATAGAAAACAACCTGATGAAACCCATTCAAGCCTGAATTAAATTATTATTGAAACTAAATAAAATTATCATATTTTTAAGTCACCATAACTTTTAATTTCAACTAAAAATATATAGTGTATGAACAAAATTTGACATGCCACATTATAATTAAAGAGGTAATATTGAATGGTTTACTATCAAAGAAGTTGTCTTGGTGAAACATTTCATTAAAATCAGTCCTGAAGTGTGAATATTACTTCCAAAGCAGTTATTACTTCTTCTTTATTATCTTTTCAAGTGATAAAAAACTCATGAAATACATGTAGATTGCCCTTGTTACCCACTTGATAAGAACAAAAACAAAATTATTCTATTTATGTGCTTTATGTGGTTATCTATAATATTACAAGCCAAGTCTGACATCTTAATATTCAAAATTATCAACCATAAGTAATTACTTACAATTAGAACTGACCCTACACAACAGATTGGCCTAAAAGACGAACTTCTCTGCCTCTGCTCTGCCTCCAATTGTTGAAAATAAATTATTGGTAATTTTTTCGAATTGAACAATATTATAGTATTTGGAAACTTTCATTGCTAATTCTAGATATGTATTATAAGAACTATATGAGATATATATCCATGTTTTATGTTTTAGGATAGCCCTCAAACAACATGTTAGTTAAGGGACCATTCTGATGGATGATGTTTCGAGCTAAAAATAAATCAGAGTGTCACTTCCTGTGCCCAGACAGGAGAGGTTAAGATGATTCTTCCGACAACCCTACATTCAATCACCTCAATTGCCCTTACAAATCATACTCACTCAACATGAGAGGTCAACAATTTATAAGATTATTTGTTTGTTATGGAAAGTTTTAATATATTGTTATTTTGATATGGAGTAATGATCTATTTGCTTGCATACATTTTTTAATTGAATTCAATTGTCACTGTGTATGTATGTATGAGGATTAGTATACAAAATTATATTTGTATGACAAAATAGCAAACGGTTTTTATTTTACACTAACATCTACCAGTAGATTTGCTTGCATTAATTTCTAGAAGGAAAAAGGAAAGGTAGCCTAAATCTATCCTCATACTGCAAACTATATCAAAGCAAATTTCAAAAATAGTGAATGCATAAAGAGTTAAGTAATATTAGTTGGAATTCCTTACATAGGTACCTACATAAATATAATTAGCAGGTAGATCTATAGTTTTTACCCAATAGTAGGCTTATGGGGGCTGAAAATGGTGATGACGACTCTTTATATTGGAAGAATGGTTTTTCACTAGTATTTCTCATTATCAATATCCTACTACAATTATTAATGTGAAAGTTCGCTTTTACACAAAATCAATTAATCAAAATCTAAACTGATTGTTATGAAATTTGGTACACAGGTTGAATATATCCTGAAAATGTTTATCCCAAATTTCTCATGGGAGCAAAGACCCCAGGCGCAGCTAGTATAGTATAAAACAAAGTTGCTTCCTGTTGTTTGTCTTTCACTATTTATGCTTAGAATGTTAAAATCATGCAATGTATTTTATTTAAGATTTTTTAATAGATAAGACTGATTGTTAGGAGTATAATTTATCATGGTTTTACCCAAACAAAGCTGGGATGGGTCTATAATTATAATTTTCTAAACACCCAACAAGAAGCCAGCAAGTAATGTTATTTTTTGTAATATTGATATAATCTGACTGATCACCAGGTACTTATGTATATTTACATTTCTATTGCTACAGTTTATTGATTACACTTCTCGTATGTAACCAATAAACATGGATATATTTTAAGTATCTATAATAATATATAAGCAGGTAGGTAGTTTATTACAGTTAATCTCATCTCATGTTGTAATAAATCGATGGTAGACAATAATAATAATATTATTATTGTATATAAAGCCAGTAGGTGTAACGTAATCATAGGTACGTCGCAAATAGAAATACCTATGTAAGCATGAATTATTTGTAATAAATGTAATTTTAAACCGTTACCTTTTAAAAACCGCGATCGGTCCGCGTAGTCAGGAACAAACTGAGTGACCAAAGTAGGTTGTTGATCACAAATTAACATGCATTTATCACAAGGCGGTAAAGCCGCTTTACAACAACGATCAATATACAAAATACCCAAAAAGATCTTATAACTATTTGTGAAAAATATTCAAATCAAACTACAAACAAATTATTTAGCAAATAAACTCACACAACCAACACAGAAAAGTCCTCGCCTCGCGAAATAATGACACTTGCTTGATAGTTTTGATTTGATTTGACATACGTTTATTTGAAATGGCATTGACAGTAAGAGTGAGTGACAGTTATATTTTTATACCCCAGGCAGCATAGTGCGGTCGGTTGCTAGTTGCCGCTCTCAGCCATACAGAGACTGGCACCATGGAATTATAAGTACGCCGTGGCACACAGATTTCGCCAGGATTTAATCATTGTTCATTATTCATCCGCAAACATCATATATCAACAAAAAGAAAAAATATACCCGTGAGAGTGGGCATTGACAGAAGGGAAAGGGAAGGTACATTATAATAGTTTTCTCTGTCTATGCTGCTATTGCTATAATTGCTTGTCATGCATGCATGAGGCACTCAACATGAGTGCTCAGAACAATAACTAAACCATTCGTGCCTTCTATAGTCAAACATGGCTGCTTGATAGCAGTTACGTTGGTATACTAAATTCCATGGTATTGCTAGATTTAGAAAGGAGCCTCGCGGTACGGGTCATGATAAATTTTAAATTTAGGCTACGTTACCGAGTTTGCAAAAAAATATATTTGGGCAGACAACATGCTTGTTGGGTTGGGATGTGCTATATACAAACTCATTTCACTTTTACGTTTAATATTATTTTTACAGGCCAGATTCATAACACATGTAATAAAATAATTGTAAATTATATGCTATCATTAATAAGTTAGTGATTACGTATAACTTCTAATTATGATTTACAAAAGTGCCATCTAGTATACAAACAGGACACTGATATGACAGATAGAATTCAAAGTTAGTTACAAAAAGTAGCAATAGATGGCAGTTAAAAGTAATATACTAAAGACTTACTAGATGGAGTGAATTTAGCTAGAAAAAACAGACAAACGATAGAACGGATTGGCATGGGCATATTGGGCATGGGTCCTTTTTCTTTTCTGCGTTGTTTGTTGATGGATATCAAAACGACGAAACGCGCCTAAGCTGTGAGGCTCTAAGGGGTCTCTATCTATAAACATAAAGATGTAAGCCATAGCAAACTGTATTATAGCATAATGATTTTTAAGCATAACGTTCTTACGCATAATGGTTTACGCATAACAATTTGAACCATAACTAATCTAACCCAACCTAAAAGTCAAATATGCCACATTTACCCGTATGCCAAAAATCAATTATGCCTTGATTTATTATGCCACAATATTGTATGACAAAATCATTGTGCCAAAGAACAATAGGACAAATAGTTTATAAAGTGGCCCGACTCTAAGGCTCATACCACATTGTTCAGTCGTGCTGAGTTGCAACGACTCAGGACGTTGTAGCTGCGTCGTGCTCCGTTGTCTAGATTATATATCTATTCTAATTCTTTGGTTGCCTATTGGTTTTAATACGTCAAAAGTTAATGCAACTTTTACATACTTAGAAAACAAAAAAAGTAAAGTAAGTAGAGCGGATTTCAATGAAATTAGGTACGTACATAATATTATTAGTATGTTGCTATATGTATGTCTTAAAAAGGATTTGTCCGTCGATAATCACTTGTGGTTGATCATATTTTTCACAAAAGTGGTGTAAAGGAGTATATTAAAATAAAGTCACACATTAAACTGAAACATTTTATTTAAATTATAACTTTTCCTCATATAAATAATGCTCTCTTTATGTAACTGGAAGCCTCTACATAAACATAATGAAGTAAGTATGTCATACAAATACAATAAAATACATAATATAGATTACCTATATAATAAATGAATCACTTAAACTCATTGAAGTTCTTAGATTACGCCGGTGGAAGAGTGGCAATCAGTTATCACCTAGAAGAAAATCAAATTGAAATTGTAATAAAACATTTTATATATAAATAAATATGGGATTCAAAAATGTTAAAACGTCTAAGGTTTCCAATTTTATGAATCGCAAAGGGAATAAGTAATTAATACTCAGTTATTATTTTAAAAAATACATCTTTTGTGAAGGAAAATAATATTCGAATTTGTAAATTGTTATATTTTATTTCTTAAAATTTCTGACAAAATGTTTCTAAACGTCGAGTTAAATGCGAGTTAAATGTTATAATAAGAATGACATTTTATGCATAGGTATAGATAATTTGATATTCTAATACATCTAAACAAGAAATTTTCCTCCATAAACGGTCTTAATATAAGAATAGTTATAGATTTTTATGTAGGTACTCTTTACTCTAAATATAATCAGGATTTTAACTAAACTAAATTAATTAGGTAGGTAATACACACTACAAATATAATAAAATCTACAAAAACAGGTTATAAAGTAAACAACACAACATGCAAAATCAATACAATACATGCAAATAAGAAACACGAACTAAATTTAACATAATTTTGATCGTGAATTTTGGCACACGTTACATGAAAATAAAATATAAATCACAGGTAACATTTACAAAGTAAAATAAAAAACAAGCTTAAAAATAATGATTTCTATTCTTACTTAAGTAAAAATATAAGTACTAGAATTAAAATTCATTGAAAATAAATACAATTTTAAAAATAAAATCTTTGTAAGTCGGTGAATGTTACTGGTTATGAATTAGAGCCAAGCCCCACTGCTACGTTGCGTCATTTTGATACTAACGTGCGTTGACGTACGTAAGTACTATACTTATTAATTCCATGTTATAGGGAGGTTATACACGTAAACAATTTCTGCGTTGTCGACGTCGACGGATGTCAAAACAACGGAGCTCGACTAAGCAATGGGGCGTGCCTCTTAGTGGCTCGTTTTAGGAATGACAGTTAATTAATTTTGCGGTTCTTCAAATAAGAAACTTTTTCATATGTTTTACTTAGGTATTAAACCTATTCGTTGATTTGATATATTATGTAACTAAAAAAATTAGGTTGAACGAACGAGCCTATTTCTACGGGTTAAAAGTTAAAATTAAATAATAAGCATAGCGATAATGGTGATGACGGCCAGTAGCAAGCCGAGCAGCGTCAGCCAGTCCAGATCCTGGAGGTGTTGGGAGAACATCAAGGTGTAGGAACAAGCTAACATCAACGTGCCAGAGTCACGCCAACTGCGCTTCGACTGCGTGCTATCGCCTGTCAGGAAAAAACAACGCAAATAAAAAAAGTTAGTCGGCTAAAAACACAAAGTGAAACTGCCAAGCGGGATGCGACATGACTAAAATGAAAACCAAACACCGTGCATGATTATGGGCCACGTACCTCTATTATCTTTTTGTGAACTATTTTGCCTTTTAGCTCTCCACGGCACTATGTTAGTAGGCAGTGAGTTGCTTTGACTAGGAGTATCGTTTGTTTGGTCGACCGAGAGCCTTCGTAAGTGCTGATTCACACTCTGAACGAGTTTCGGAGAACTGAGATCTGCACGTGTTACGTTTTCAGACTCTGAATTATTAATCTCTTTCACAGCTTTTACCTGTGGTCTTGAGCTACCATCTAATTTGAATATCGTCGCCAATTCCTCAGACGAGTTGTATTCGGTGGAGTCAGCAGCATCTTTCCTTATTTCTAGATCATCTTCGTATATAGACAAATTTACAGAAGCTCTGTGCGGCTTTTCTTGTGGAGTAACAGGTTGTGTAACTTGATTTAACTTTTCACCGGCTTCCGTGATGCTTGTTATTTTATTTTTATATGTTACATCATTTTCAGCTTTCGCAACTTTAGGAACGAACAGTTTTTCATTAACCTGTGATATACCAGCTATTAAGTCGGTAATTCCGTCTTTCAATTCTTTGAAGGCATTTATTTCGCTGATTTCTTTTATTTTATCGTCCATATTTAAGAATGGATTCAATGAATTTATTTGAGGTTGTGGTGGTGACTGATTACTGGATTCTGCTTTGGTTGGAACTTCATCAATGACTTCAATTTTAACAGAGTCATTCTGTATTCTCAAGGGTACAACATCAGGAACCAATCTTTTTTCAGCATTAGCTATGGTAGCTTTTTCGGCTTTCAATCGTTCTTCAGCTTTGTTTATGTAATTAGAGAGCTTTCTACTCTCATCTTCAAAATTTAGTTCTTTTTCATAGCTATGTTTTAATTGATTTTCTACTTTATGTAGTTGATTTGATATTGCAAGCAAACTGTCTTCAGTTTTTTTACCTTTGGATTCTTGTTCATTTTTAAAAGGTTTATTGTCATCGTGTCTATTACTTATGATTTCCGAATGCACTTGTACATGTTTTATTTCAGGTATAGTTTCTTCACAGGACGTATTTGTTAAACCATTTAAAAAAGTTAATCTACTATCAGATATTTTGGACTGTACGTCTGATTTCTTCTCAGTGTTGTTCCTGTTCTTATCTAATTCGGCTAAAGCTACGCCTAATTTATTACTAGTATCCATAGCTTCTTGGGCTAACATACTTAGCACATGCTGAAATTCATCTTTTGATGAACGTTTTGATGACTGTGGTGATCTGTTTGATGGTGATGAACTTTTGGACTTATCACAAGATGGAGGCTTAGCAAGATATTTATCATCATTATGAACAAATGAATCGTCTTTTGCAAAATGGGTAGTGGGAGTGTGGATGTTATTGACAAAAAGACTAATAGTGTTGTGTCTATGTTTTACCTTATTACGTGGGTAGTGGTCCGGTTCATTATCGTTATTGTCAAAGGTCTCACGCAGACGTCTCATTACATCAGAATTGCTATGTGTCTTTTGTATTGAAGCCATTTTACTCATATTTACAGCATCGTCAATCTCTTTTTGTATCATAGTGAATATATTAGCAGACAGAGACCGAACTGCTCTTTTCTTTTTTAAATTGGCTACTGATTCTTTTGTGAATGGAAATTCTGCATAGTTATGATTGTTATTAATGTGGCCATTATATTCATCTCCATTAAATAAGGATGAATGTCTATTATCTTTCCTTAGACTTCTGTACGCTAAATCATCGGATACAATATCAGGAGATCTTCTTGGTATAAATCTAGATCTAATCTTATTTTCTGGTGTAGCATGTAAATAGTCGCTTTGTGGAGCTGGTGTCACTGGCCCTATCGGAATACCAAACGGTGGTTGTGGCTCAACTGTTTTCAATCTACTATTAGTCTGTTTAATATTTCTGTACACGACATCATCATGTACAATATCTGGTTCGTTTCGATCTGAATTTCTATCATCATCTGACGCATACGGTACGTAAACAGGAGAAGCCAACATGTAACTTATTTGAGCCTGAGTATCTTTATGGCTTGGCTTTTCTTTTGTTAACGAATTCAACCTACGGAATGCCATATCATCCTGTAATTTGTCAGGTAATGTAGATCGTCTTGGCACTCGCCTCAAAGGGGTCGTTGGTTGACTTCGTAGTTGCACATCCTCATCATTGCCGTTCCAATCATTAAAATGATCATTAAACTTTGGCGTCATTAGCTCTCGGCGTTCGGCTCTATCTAACAAATCTTCGTCACCTAAACCTAAACTATTATAAATTGCCTCTAGCTCATTGAGAGCGTCATCAAGGTTTGTAGATTTTCTGCGTTCAGAATTTTTCTCATCATCCGATAGTGGTTGATAGGAATTTGGTACAAATGTGTCAGATTTGTGACGTACATGAGTTTTAGACGAAGGAGATATAACAGATTTAGGTGGGTCCACCGTAATGGATCGCTTGTACTCTGTTGTAGCTTTCCATATTCTAGCACCATCTGTAGTATCAACAGAGGGTTGTTTGTATTCAATTTTGTTTTTGTTTTGATAGTCACTATTTTCCGTTTTATTAATATTTCTTCTATTTTGATCTGTCATCAATGGTTTATTTATTTGTGTATTGCTAGCATATTCACTTTTACTTCGAGAATTGGCGAAAATCCCTTGCTGTCTTTTTTGTCTCTCAGCGTCATCAATTTTTCTCCAAAATTCTGAAGCATTCCGAGGTCTGCGATATATATTTTCTGTTAGTGATGCCTGTGAATCACTTAAGTATTGATTTTCATGGCCATTTTGACTAGTTTTTATGCTTATTGGCCGCCGTGATCTTGGGCTGCCATCAGCGTAATATAAATAATCCTGTCTTAATTGAACAGGTTCGGGTTTTACAAGTGATGGTTGCTCAACTTTCTTCCTCCACGGCGGTGTATTTGCATAAATGCCATAATGATTAGGCTCTGCCGAAACTGAAGCAGGTCTTCGAGGTTGATCATTCCTATAGTAAAAGTTTTGCAGGTATTCGTTGTTTTGCATTGCAATATGATCTTCGGAGTTCGAAATAGGTCGTCGTAACCCATTGAAACCTTGACCGATCGTTCTTTCTTGGCTTCGTCGCATAATTCTCTCAAAGTCGTTGTTGGGTACACCGTGAAGTAAATTTTGTTTACTACCCATAGTATCAGTTACTATGGCATTTGGCTCATAGTACATTGACACAGGAGTGGCGACCTTTCTTTGCATGTCACGAGGAGGTGGTACTGGTGGGGCTCTCTCTTCTTTCCTTATATTAGTAACGTTTCCCAAAGGAAACTTAACACACATTATGTTTTCAGGTCTTTCGTAGTGGTTATTTACGTTGCCCTCTCTGTTGTTATTAACGTAAAGCGGTTCCCTAATTATGTTACTGTTTGGGCATTTTATGGAATAGTTAATATGTTCGCTGTTAACTTTTGCATTAAAATTAATCGATGAAGGATAACTTTGAGTGGATGGAAATGATGATATTGATTCAGATTTAAGCGGGCGCCGACTTAAATCGTTAGAATACGTCTGCTCTTGTTTTATTTTATTGTTTTGTTCGCGTTTGCAAGTTCCGTATCCACTACTCTGACTCGTCGGTGTTCGTGTTAACATTTCAACTTCTGCTTTTGTGTAGCCTTGTTGAATTAATTCAGCTTCTTTGTTCAACTGATTTTCTTCATCGCGAGATAACCGTTTTATATATCTTTCGTTTCTAGCGCTTCTACTTCTTTTATTTAAAGAACTATCTCGCGATCGCATTAACGAATCGTCACTTCGAAATCGGACCATGGACGAAGAATTTGACGATTTCAGTGATTCCTCATCACTACTTGATTCTCCTCTCATGCTGTTTCTTAGAGCTTCTACTCGAGCTTTCAGCCTTCCTTTTCTAGTTTTTCTTGTAGGAGTATCTAAAACTGTTTTCATAGAACGACTGGAATTTTCATCTCTTAAACTTAGAGACTCTTTTGAAGCTCCGTATAGTTGAGTCTTGGCTCGATAGTTGATGAATCCAGCCGAGGGATCTGATAGTACACCATCATCAGCTGTATCCTTTAAATGAGGATGAGCCAAGCTCTGAGCGCGTCTAGTGTCTCGGACGACAATATGATCAAAATTATTTACAGCAGGTGTACGTTTCTTCTTCTTTGCCTTCTTTTTGGATGGAGATCTTGTGCTGACACCTTCATCGCTTTCCGATGACGACGGACTTTCTTCCTCCTTCTTCTTTCTTCGGAACAGTTTTCCAAGTGACCATTTCTTGTCTTTCTTGTTTCGTTCGAGCTCAACATCTGGCTGGGCTTGCCGGTCAGCTCGACGTTGAACTGTGGCGTATTCATCGTTGAAGGGACGGTATTGAGAAGATGAGCCAGAGACATCCCGATGAGGAACCGGTGGTGAGTTGACAGCCTGAAATGAGATAAAATAAAAGGTTAATACGAAACTATAATTACTGATACATAAAATAATATGCTACCTATTGGTTCATGTATTATGGAGTTTCCACATTTTTGTGTTTGTAATAACTTTATGGTACGAAAAATAAATTCAAATTAATACTATATGTACAACGGCTGACTTATCCCAGTCAACCGGCGATACGTTGAGAGGACATAAGAAGTATGAACGTACAAAACTATGTAAACAAATACATATATCTAACCTAAGTATATAATAAAAACATATTACCAAGTGACAGTATAATAAAAAACTAACGAACGAAGTCAGATATTCTTTGGGGAAAAGTCAAAAGTTATCGATAGTAAATACGTTTTCTAATACATTAACACATTTGCTTTGTTCTATGGGTTTTTCAAATTTACTGAAAGTTCAGGTGAATGAAAGACGCAGGAAATTCCCAAAATGTTAAAAATAGTGTGAGCTGGTAAATGATCGTATCCGTCTGACGGTCTACCTGACATTTCTCCAAGGGCGTTCAGTTGGCTTGATGTCAAATTTTAAAAACGTTATGAGTTGTGGTCGTCCATATTTGTTTGGGCTGGAGGAAGCGGGGTACGTTGAGATTTAATTAGTCCGTTTACTATCGCAAGATATGGAAGGTGACAGGTCAATGTTTTATCAATTATATAATGTTTTGGTGAATAATATTTTTGCATCGAGTGATGTGTTATATGAAATAACTGTCATCGATAGATTAGCTTTGTTACAAAAGTGACTATGATCATTTTTTAATTTATTAAAGATTAAGTGTTTAAAGGATTTGAACTCAGATACATTAAACGAATCGTTGTTATTCGGTAAGTACGAGTACAATCTAGATAAAACTTGTATTTTTTTATTTACAAGAGCACGCAAACTGTTCCAGTCTCATTACAGTATTCTACCGTATGTTTCTTTACAAAAGTCTTCCTAACTTTATTGTAAGTACCAAGTTGACCTACAATGTGACTTGTGTGAATTATTTTTCATCCAGAAATTTTGAATCGTGAAACAAGTTAATAATCCCAACGCAGGAGGTTCCATTATGATTTTCAAATCTTCTATTACAAAAGTACTTACAGGTAGAAAAGATCTGAAGTAACTATTGTTGTCTCCGACATCCAAAACGGCAATCATGATTTATAACACATACACTTATATAAAGCTCATTTATATACAATACACAAACTCCCACTTCACGGTTTTGGCACAACATACACAAATATTTTTACGTAATTTACGTTCTGTCAGTTAACAACATTAGGAATGTCAGTATGTGTATTTATAACTTTATTATTTACAGTCTAATCGACCTCACTATTTTTATTTTGGATTGAGTAAAAATTCCGACGTATTCAGGAGAAGACAGTGGGTCTACTTCGATCTAGAAATAGGGGATTTTTCCTATGATTTGACTCAGGTACCTTAAAATTAAAGAATTATTTTTTAAATCTTATATACACGCCTATATGTATGTCGAAAGATACTGGAATCTTCCCAGACAAAGATCATTTTATGTCCATATTTACGTAATTACTTCATTAAAAGGTTTTAATCAAGCAAAGTAGTTTTCAGTGAACACTCTGATAAATATAATTGACCTTAGTGATACTCAGCTAATCGTTCTAAAAGTAAAATTTATTTTGATAACGCAATCAAGACAAGAACAATACCACCATGAAATGTCAGCAAAAATTAAATTTTATTAATCCCTCAGTTGAACTAAATTACGTTATTATTCGCAGACTATTGAAAATCACAAAACAAACTAAACACCACTAATTAAACTTTAAGCGCGAAATGTATATGCGGCGTGACAAGTGTATGCGCGGGCGCAGGACAGTATCGCACGCGTCCACGCCGACCGACCAATCGGGTTAATTTGGCCGCGCGCGCGACTCTATCCTATATTTCCACTATAACGCGCCCATTGCTCCACAAATCTAGTTATTTATACACTTAGGACGTTTAGAGATCCGCAATATCTTTAAATTTAATGTATTTCTCTTCGGCAAGAGATCAACAATGTTTTAAATTAAGTAGCTAATATTTTATATGCTTCGAAAGACACAATAAACCATTAGTTAAAACTCGCCAACTGTGCCATATTCCTTATCGATCTATAAGAAAGGCCTGTGTCCCAGCAGTGGAGCACATGACGATGAGCCTTTATCTTTGTGCTGTTGAAAGCAGGAACCAAAGGAACCAAGCAGTTTCTACAGATAGTTGTTGAACTCACGCATCACATTTTATACTTGCTTCTGTTCTGACGGTTCTATCGATGAATGTACGATTAGATTAATTCCAAATTTTACGTACAATCTACGATGCAGGCATTTTTGGAAATATCCATGTTTGCTTCAATATTTAGACGTATCCATTCAAAATTCTCTTTGGATTATTTTGATGATCGCGTTACTACTGGAGTAGGCCGGAGCCTCCTTATAAAAAGGAGGTACCTAGGTTGGAGGTTTGGGTATTCTTCAAATTTCTAGTGTCACCTTACAAGCATTTTTGCTGCCAGCCTCTCTCCGTGATAATATTTTATAATGAAATATTACAATCTCTAAATAGCGTGTTTTTCTTATTTCTGTAAATTTGTACGAAATATTTTCGAAAAGTACGGAAATCTACGGAACCCTCTAAGGTTCCTCGCGCTAATCCGCCTTGCATTAGATAGTTTTTCTTTATTTACATAGAATTCTTGACTCAAGGGATTTTGCACTGAAGTAATTTATAGTCGCAGTAGCTGCATTTCAGCTGCATTTCTAAGTAGAAATAAAACGAACACAGATTTTTTTAGCCACTCCGAAGATTTACACGTTTTATAGTAGAAGAAGAATAGTTACTTAAGGATAAAAAATACTTGTAAAAAAATGTAAAGTACTTACACACATTTTGATACTTCCATAACATATATTTAGATATGCGCCTTTCACATGTACATCTATTTGGTTAAGTAGAGAGTAGAATCTACACAACAAAGACTCGAAAACAAAAAATCCTAAGTTACTCATTTACATACGAAGAAATCATTGGATTTCTAAAGAAATTAAATATATGCAATATTCAGAATTCCAGTGATTTGAAATGAATGTGATGAACAGAGGAACTAGAGGAATCAAATTAAAAAAAAGAAGAATAATAATAGTTTTTAAACTCATGGATCAACTGTTGTACGACTAATGGGCTATCCGATATTTATTCCTGATGGTTTAATCAAACACAACTTTCTACAGCCAAATAAATAAAAAAATATCGTTTCCATACCATCTCAAAACTTTTTCAAAAAAAGGCATCTGTCACTGGCCACAAATATTTCAGAAAAAATAAACGTTTGTTGATTAATATTTCAGCATCACCGATACACGAGACGGCCTCGCTTGCTTCCGCCTTCCGAAATTAGATGAATGTAGAAAATATTAAACTCGAGTCGAGTTGGAACGAAAACAAACAAAACTTCCATAAAAAAGGAACTTACGAATACGAACGCGAAAATGCAGATTTTATAAATCGTTGCCCGGAGGTTCACTCGCGTTTGACCACGGGTCATTGCCTATTTATATCTAGTCCACATTTTTTCAGGTAGCAATTTTGTAGCCTGAAATGTTGTGAAACGTTATGATCTTTATTTAGCGAGCTAATCAGATACTGACAAACCAAGAGGATGAGTAGGAATTAGTTCGTTGTGCAAATGAAGTGAAGACGGAGGATTGTCTGAATGCTGCTCCAAATATATCTCGGGAGATGAGTCAAGTGCACGAGCTGGCTTCAAATAGACACGTGGGCTCTGATTGAGAGGAATCACGGTGAACTTTAATAGAAACGTTCGTTTTCAAACAACAACAACAAAGAATTTAGTTCTGTATTAAACCACAATTTATGTAATACTTCCGTTACCTAAACAATTTTTTTGACTTGATAACAAAGCTATTGTTTAATATAGACTAACATAGTATCCTATTAACAAATTATGGACGATTTATTTTATTAAAACATCAATATTGTGACGCACGAAACGCAGTAAAATAAAATTGAATACTCAAAAGTGAAAACTGAAAGTATTATAATACTACAGCACTTCCATGAGTACCTTATAGAGTAAGAGTCAGACGATGCAACCACTAACCGCAGCTACTAATGGGTACCATTCGAGTTCATTCTATTTAGTTACCTACTCTAAATTCACTCCTATTACCACCACATTCAATAGGACCTCCTATTGAAGGTAAATTGACATGCAGTTGACGGTACTTAGGTATAGGTATGCACGAGAATTTCAGTAGCAAACCAATTTTCACTATATTCCTTACATACTTCGAGGATACGGCGCGGAATACATTTACCTCACGATGTGCTTATAAATCAAGATAAAATTCTTGTTTTATATTAACGCCATTTTCCCGAAATACGGCCTCAAGCTACGTTGTTTTGGTGCCTATTACAACTTTGCTCTGTTTATCCGAAAAATAAGTGTGTGGTCGTGAACTTACGAGTCGGTGTTATCAAATTAATTTATCAAAATTGTCAATTTGATATTTTAAAAGTAGTTTGCATCTTTAATAATCAAATTATAGAATATAAATAATTTTTAATTTAAACTTTCAAAGCCAAACAAACTGCTTTAAAGTTGTAATTAAAAATGTTTATTTTACCTCAAGTTACGCGATTTTGGTGTTATAACTTTGCTCTGTTCACCCGGAAAATAAGTGTGTGGTCGTGAACTTACGTGTCAGTGTTGTAAAGTTATCGAAATTGCGCATTATTGATAACGGTAATACATGGTCAATCAGTTTTTTAAAAGTTGAGTAAATATATATTAAGAATTGTTTCCGACATTTTTTACACATTGATATGCAAATCACCACAATTGTTATTATTAATTTAATTCGAATTGTTTCTTGAATAGTCCAATCATTCGATATTTCAGTTTTTATTCAGTTTTGTTTTGTTATTTTAAAATATTCACGTGCTTTTAAAACTACACGAGATTCGAAATGCACAGATGTGCATAGCATCACATTACACATACATTATCAGATATTTAACATTTTATAAATACAAGCGAATATTTTACTAAACCTAACGGCCATATTGAGAAATAGACTATTAAATTAATGTTTTAGGAAAATAGATGCGATGGGCGTGTGCAGTCAAAAGTAGTTAAAACTAGGAAGCGTAGATTTATAGTTTGGTTAATCAATTAGAGCGTGTTCCCATTGCTCCGTCCGTTATATTTTGTTCCGTTACATGTTGATATTTTGCGTTGGCAAAATATCCCAAATTACAATTTTGCATAACCATTTACTACCTACATTAAATTCCTTCTAGTGAAAACGTTGTTATTTCCAATTTTCTAAAGTGAGAGATGCCACGTGTAAAAGTTAACATAATACATCAGTATGGTATGATGTTCTGAAAATTTCGCAGCGCGCGTTGCAACATCTCAATCTAAACAGAACGGGCTATTTCTGCGCAGGAGTGCGGTCAACGGGGCTCACATTGCAATAGAGTGGAGTTCAAAACTTTGATTGAAATAAACAGAACCACGCCTTCATCCCTGACGTTCACGTTTTTTATAATATTTTCCCTTGATAGACTTTTTCAGAATACGTGAGTGATTATCTGGCACATTATATGTTTCTCCTCCGCTCTCACATCAACGTGTAAGCAGAATAAAACATTTGAAATATTATTTTTAAAAACACAATAACAGGATAGTTAAAAAATTAAATAGGAATTCTGTCCAGCCAGGAATTTTCCAGAAACTTTCGCAATTTAAAACTAAAATGGCGGATAAACCCCGACATGGAAACCTGCACATTTTGCTGTTTAATCCAAAATGTCTTTTACGGCTGAAACTTAATTTTATGGACAAGTTTGCATAGCTTAAACTCAATCTGAATTCTGCACAGTTGTATAAAAAAATTTCTTTCTGAATGTGCATACACAGAGAAAACATTTTTTAAATAAAAATGTCCACACAAGCTTTTATTTAGAAAATAATAATGAGATGAAAAAATCTGGAATCAAGCGGGAATAGAACATCTATACGGGACCGTGCTCCTGAACCATTGAACTATCGAGATCATGCCAGTCCGGCCGAATTAATTCATCTCTTTATAGAGAGTGAATTCCCGCTCAAAATTAAAAACCATGTGTATAATAGCATACGCTTCCTGGCAATATGTACAACTAAACTACTTTTAAACTTTCACGTCGCATAATTATATATAGGTACGAATGGTCACTGTGGTCACTGGACCACGGACCTTTGTATTAAGGTCCGAAACGTTTGGGAAATAAAAGTGGTATGTGCGCGTTTAATACCTGTTCTTTAGTATATAATATGTACAACCATCATGTTATGTAAATAAGGAAGTAACATTTACTTTGATACTGGGTTTATTAGACTCAATGTCAAACGTATTATGAGTTTATCGCGGTCACATACTTATCTTTGTCACTATTGTTATTTTTCCGCCTTACTTTTTTATACCCTATTTAACTTCTGGAAAGTCCTACCATTTGTTTTGAATTAATCGAAATTATGACGTTTATAAGCTAATTTCTACTTTCTACGTATTACTACAAGTTACTTCTATATTTAGATATATTTATCAGATATATTTAAATATATAAAAGCCATTTTATATAATGACCTTATTATATAGTCAAGATATTTGGGAAATCGCAACACGGATGCAGTAAATTCAAAGGACTTATAACACTTATTTTACAAATAACGAAGACTGCAGATTTCAAAACGAAATAACTACCAGAGAATATATCAGAAAATAAAAAAAAGGTCACTTTTACGGTTCCGATGCGATAGACAATATGATTTAACTAGTTCTCCGTCCCTTACTAGTGTCACGCTGGAAACAATCGACAATCAATCTCGGTCTATCTCCGGAGTCAGCTTTTGACTGATGAGACGCAACATACAGACATAAATATAAATGGACTTCGAAACTGTCACTTTATTCGAAATAGAAGAAAACGCCAATTATGGAATGAGGTGGAACAAGGATTGGGAATTGAGTTAAAGTTATGTTGTGCTCCCTCTATTATCTCTGCATGTTCCAGGTAGCGTTTGGTGCTGTGACGACCGGGCGCCTTAATATTTTGACACGAACGAAGATCATAAACGAATCTTTCGTTTGTGATTTTACGAACGGCCGCCTGCCTGACGTCAATCCTCCTTGGAAATGCTATTGTGGCCTATCAGCTGCCTAGGCTATGTGTGTATAATATGATCGAGACCTTTCCTCGATTGTTTGTTTATAATTTGCCACATCGATGTATTAAGGTTAAAACAGACAAATTCAATTATACGTAATATTACATTAATGCTCAATGCCGAGTCTGTGTCACATACAACTTATTATTCTTAACGTCGTCGACAAAAATAAAGCAGAAGAGAGTGGTATTCTTTGTTTATAATCCAACAAATACAAATATTTTCGTCTCGTCTAACTCACTAATAAAAAGAATTTGAATCAGAGTCATCTAATTTTACGTTGGTCTTGGCGTTAGTCTGACGGCTCGACGCGACGCCCTGACGTGTGTCACGACGTGTCATGTGTCACACAAAACCACGAATTTCCGTTCGAGAATCAGCCTTATTTATTGCCCTGTTTCGTTTTCGTGTCGATAACAAATGGTTGTGGTGGATTTTCCAGACGTTCATTTCGTTTTCATGCCGTTTTTGTAAGATGGCGCCTTTTGTTAAAACGAGTGATGTGTGGCCGGTGTACAGGATTTTAATTTATTTCTTTTAGTAATTTGTGCGACACTTTTAAATGAGTATTCGCCTTGGATTGGGTCGATTATTTTTTTTTATTTACGATAACAATCAGAGCGGGTAGTTCGTCCGGAAATAATATAAGTTTTTTTTTGCAATTACTAAGATAGATTAAAATTAATTCAAGATAATATAGATAGCTAAGGATCATGCATACAGCAGCAGTTCGAAGTAATAACGTACAAAACGAAGAAAAAAAAAACGAAATATAAAAATGAAAATCTATTATTGAAAAAGTTATTAAGCTATAATAAAATTGTTTCAAACACAGAGTTATTAGGTTTTTATTCAGTTGGGAATAAGTTTATTATTAACACAAAACTATTCAAATCATTCAAGTCGTATTCTAAAAGTTAAGCTCTTCAATTATGATATTTTCATATCACACTCGATCTCATGGCAATGTCCAGAAAATTTACAAAACACAGAACAAATGTACGACAAGAGAAAGTTATCTTTTGTTCAGTTAACATTCATCCCACGGCTTGTTATCGCGATCGACTTAAATATAGCTTAGGTATCTGTAATCTTAGTTAATCCATTACGTCTCCCATGACTTTTGTTTTCGCTTTTAACGCACAAGATAACAAATATTCACTCCGAGAAAACTTTGAAAACTTTGAAATTCGCGATATCTTCCGAATTGTGAGATTAATTCCTGTAACTAAAATTGAAGTTTATTTTTTAATTGACCCTGGACTTCGCGGCGTCACAGCAACGCAACTGATAACATGCGAAGATGAGAGGAGATTGACCAAGATAGACGAGTGTCCATCTTGGTCAATCTCCTCTCATCTTGGTAGAGTTACCAATGTGGATACTATTTTGGCCGAATCTACTCTCTATTACCCTTTTAATTTGTGAACTTGGCTTTGATAATGTCGTGTGTCTGATTTCCTCAAAATATGGACTATATTTCAGAACTGTTTTGATAAATACATATATGTAAACAGTACAGTAATAAATGGGCCAGGAAAAAGAAAACTTCCAACATATTTTCTAATTTCCAATGGAAATGCTGGAAAAATGAACTTTTTCCACCGAATAAACTCAGTCTGTAGTTGAACCATAAACAAATATAGCCGGATAATTAAAATTTCTCCACCAACGCCCGGGCGGCCGAACTTTGGACATTATGCCACTAAATAAAATAAGTACAGAGTTGTTCGCAACTGAATGTGTTTGGTTTTTGGTATGCTTATTTGTATGGTACTGAATACCTATGTATTAGTATAAAAGATGCTTTACTTACATATTTATTAGAAGCTTCGTATAAATGAATGCCTACCCGCACCTGCTCATTAAAAGAAAACATTATTATTTTGTTATCTGCCTCCTTTTAAGATTTAAGAGGTGTTCTCTTGTCGGTGAAATATTCGCCACATCTCTCTAGCCTCGGATTTCGATACGATACAACGACGCCTGCTTTCTCTTTCAGTTGGCTCGCGTAACTCTTCCTCGGTCTCCCTGGACCTCTTCTTCCTTTTACCTTTTTTAAGAATAGTTTTAGATAAAGGCGTCGTGTATTATCAAGTGGCCAATCATACATCAACATTATAACTTAGTCATATTCGTTTACATATTCTTTATTCATTGGATATCCTACTAATATTATAAATGCGAAAGTTTGTGAGAATGTATATGTGTGTGTAACTCTTTCACGCAAAATCTACTGAACGGATTATTATGAAATTAGGTATACGCGTAGAATATAAGTATAACCCACATAGGGCACTCCTTATCCGATTATGACGACCTCGGTGCCGCAGTGGTAAAGTTCTTGCCACTGAACCGAGAGTCTCGGGTTCGACCCCCGGTCAGGTCATGATGGAAAATTTTCTTTTTCTGATTGGAGTTCTGGATGTTTATCTATATATGTATTTGTTAAAAAATATAGTATCGTTGAGTTAGTATCCCATAACACAAGTCTTGAACTTACTTTGGGGCTAGCTCAATCTGTGTGATTTGTCCTAATATATTTATTTATTTATCCAGAAATTCCCACGGGAGCGAAGCCCCGGGGCATAGCTAGTATATATATCCAATCCATTGAAAGTTGCCAAGCAGTTGATTGTACCTACTGCAGAACCCGAGTACTTTAGTTTTCTTTCTGTGCTCTCTATATTTTGAGTCTGTTAACGCCACGTGTTAAAGGGGTATTTATTCCGGATACAATTTGCTAATGGAGTAACAGTTTTGACAGCAAAAACAGGATATGTCATGGACAGTTGACGGCTGTCAGGCGCCCGCGTGCATCAGATTAGCACTCATTATAAAAACTAGAACTTTATAATAATGAATTGTTCCTATTCTTAATTTTGTTATTTTTTGCATGACGTAAGTACTTATTACATAAGTCTTCCTCTTATGTCAGTGGTTTCTAGATTCCTTGTTTTTTTTTTCTTTTCTTCGCATGGTATTTACTTTACCATCCAGAGCAAGACTATCATGCATATCCTCCTGGACGACTAGCCAGAGGCAAACGGCATGACCAGACATATTTTTTCATTTAAAATTGTGTGTTCTTTATGTATATGGTCAAGATCTGACACATGTAATGTTATGATTATATACTCTTTAGTGATAAATACAGACGTTATAAACCCAGCCTGATACCTGTCAAGATTTATTAATTCGACGTTGATAAGTATAATTAACGCCCTATCTACATTTCTGGTCCATAATATTACACAATCAATGGGAATCACCCTAATATTTTTCTTTATTGGTGATTTCAAAAGCTGTTAGATAAAAAATTATGTTTAAATTTTGTAATGAATAACATTAATAGCCACTTTTGAGCTCCTTAGTTTTTATTGGGGGATTACTCTAAAGATAATACTCCAATAGTAAGTCTAATGAATTCGTTATATTTTCCTGAGATTTTATGACAGTCATCGCCATCGCCGAGCCGGTTGACTGTAAGAGTTTTCTACACGAGATAAATCCGCGTTCGTACATGGTTCATTCTTGTGTTAGTTAGAATTTATGCACCTCTTTTACGTACGACGAAATTCTTACATACAAACGTGAATAAACATATGTCCAAAATATAACACTACCACACACTTTAGCAAAGTCCCTAAGGAATGCGCATAATTCGTGCAATCCTTACAAACCCAGGGCACTCCTGAGCGTTAGGGCCGCGCACGTCCCTAATAGTCCATTCTGTCTGGAGATTAGGACATTCCAGGATGCTGGATAGTGTTATCTGGAACGTGAAGGTTGCCATTGTCGGAATGTTTTTGCAGCGTCAGCATATTTTTGGATGTGGGACATTGTTTTGGAAAGAATTTTATTTTACTTTTTCAGTTTGCTTCCATTTAGTTTTTGTTGAGAATATTTACTAAATAAATTTTCTTTCTTGTTTTCATGTACTGGAAATTCTCTGATAGGATTAAGTATATGCCGTGAATTTATGTAAATGTGAACGTTTTTTACGAAGAATGAGCCAGTTGTATCCCCATCTGTATATAATATATTGTAAAAATAAATCAAGGGATAGGGCTATAAACTAGAGATTCCTCTCATAGGCGATAGGATAGCAACCTATAACTTTTTAATATCAATTCCACCAATAAGCCCTAAATACTTCAAAACGTGGTCTCCGAGTTTCGCAACTCACCGTTCTGTCTACCCCGCAAGGGGTAAAGACGTGGTACTGCATATGTATAAATTAAAAAAGAAGAATTAAGAACCTCTTCCTTTAGTCAGTTAGAAATAGCAGTAAGTCTATGAAATAATGCATTAGGAATGCTTCGCACATGTAGGATGCGCGATGACGTCCTCAGGAATGATGCACTTTCCCACACACGATTTTATTTTAACTTGGACGCAATGACGTTGGCTGTTAACGAATGTTAGATGCATTTCCTGCCCTTTGTGGGAATAGAGTGTGCATGTGAGAATTTCAAATCGTGCTGTCTTTTTGGAGTTATTCATATCTGAGCTGCTGTGGGTGGCAAAATTCGAGTATAGTTCTATTTTCCAGTAATAGATTTTATATTGTTTTGTTTGTTATTGTTTGTGGTATAGAGTGATTGGTTTCGCCCATAAATATGACTATTCCATATCGTCCAGTGGCTGTCGTACGAGGCGACTATGGGACACATACTCGTACGGAACGGAAACACACGCCGGAGCTTATGAAAAGTTGTCACCGTCTATAGACGCCTGCAAGACTAGGGGTGACATACGAGCGTTGCCATATATTCGTATCAAACAGAAGACTTTAAGTAAGTTTTGGAATTATTTTGAGCTGGTATATAGGCCAGGCGAGCGTGACCCAGTCAGTTTGCACTAGGAACACTTGAAATACTCGAGCCCCAATGAAAACATTTCAAAACCCATTACTGCAAACATAGATGTTAAACCAGTTTTAATGTAATGCTGTATTGAATATTGCTTAATTATTTCGAAAATTATCTTTTTAGACTGACCCGGATCTATTTTTTTTTGAATCCGTGTTCGGCCATAAAATTCGAATCAAGTCTTCTGAATTTAAAGGTAATTTTTGAAGTGAAAACTTCTTTACCAGCGGCGTTTTACCAATCACGAAAAGTACACAATACTTTTTGTGATTGGTAAAAAATGTTAAACTCGCGTCAGGACACGTGATGTTTAAGACTTAAAAAAACAAGTTTTCACTTCTGCCCGCACTTTTTTTACGCGGAACTCGGGTTTCAGGCGTCACATCTGCTGCAAGTATGAGAAAGTAGTAAACACAAACCTATTATAGGTATTTTGGTCTACACCAATGTTACTGAAGGCCGATGACCCCTAATCATGTGCTATAGATATTGATCAGGTTAGGCATCCAGCACGTGGGCGGTAAAAAATTGTTTACAAGTACTTCTTTCTGGGACAACGCCCGGTTTATCGGACGGAATGCGTGAGGTGGGCCTTATGTGACGTCTTGACCTTTTATTGGTTAAAATTTACGTTATATTTGGTAACTCTACTGGTACTCTATTTGACCACAACCAAAATGTCCCTAAACGACCAAGACCACAAATAATTGAAGCTCAAAAATGCTGGCGTTATAACATGCGTGCTAATTTGTTTTACCACTAAGGATCCTGGGCTTTTGCGCGAAAATGTCTTGCGCGCCGATGATTTCGCGCAAGTGTCCAACGTGATGTAAAAAAAATCGATTAAAACACGGCTCTTACCATAGTATTTCCAGCAAACGTGTTGAAAAAGAAATCATACGAATTTTTCAAATAGTTTTGTCTGGCGCGCGCAATTTCTCAGAAAACCAACACAGCAATTTTAAATAATAATTATCAAAATTCAACGTTTGAAAATTGAGACACAAAGACTACTGTAAAATAGGTATAAGTATAAATCGAGAACGAAATTGGATTACATCAGTGTATCAAGAGAAAATGTATATTTTCAGCGCACTCTGAACGGACCGGCCAGTTTTTTGTTCGACACATTTTAATCGAAACGTTACTCTTCCGAGTATTCGAGTTTCCGAACACTCTTTTGTGTTTCACGAAATTACTCTGAGAAATTACGTCGTACAGCCAACTGCATGTATTATTCTATTTATTCGTCTAAAGGCATCTGACATGACGTTTACAACTAAAATTCGTGTATCACAAACACACTAGTGAACTAAATAGTGAACTAATGTGCAGGTTTCCTCAGGATGTTTTCCTTCACCGAAAGCAAGTGGTGTTTGATGAAAACTACTATATTATGTACATGAGTCAGATTGGTATACAAACTCACAAGTAGGATTTGAACCTGGGACCTTTCAATCACATGCGGACGGTCTAACCCACTGGGCCCCCACCGCTTTATAAAATTAAATGTATAGCGTCCAATCATTCCAAATGTACAGTATAACAAAACAACAGATAAATAAATAAATAAAATAAATAAATAAATATATTAGGACAAATCACACAGATTGAGCTAGCCCCAAAGTAAGTTCGAGACTTGTGTTATGGGATACTAACTCAACGATACTATATTTTATAAATAGATACATATATAAATAGACATCCAAGACCCGGGCCAATCAGAAAAAGATCATTTTCCATCATGACCCGACCGGGGATCGAACCCGGGACCTCTCGGTTCAGTGGCAAGAACTTTACCACTGCGCCACCGAGGTCGTCAAATACATATATCGTCAAATAGATATAAAATACATAGCTTTAGTGGCAGTTCATAGGCATACATAGGGACAGACAGACAGCGGGATGCGTTGATTTATACTGTGTAGTGATAAATTTTATCTTTTGGCCGAATCTTTTTCTTTCTTTCTAAAATCGCAGCATCTATTGAATAAGGTAATACAAGATATTTTTCCCAAGATAGCTTTTTCTTTTAGCCGTCGCGTGACGTCTCCCATCGAGTGGTAGCGACAGTGATAACATAATTAAGCGGTATCACGATACGACATAAATTACTTAGATTTCCCCAGCATGCTTTTTTGCTCAATGAGTGGCATTCACTACACCACGTTTTTAACCGACTGCAAAAAGAAAGGTTATGAACGAAAGTAGTTTGTAGCTTTTGAGAAATTACTATAGGTATACTGTAAAATTTGACGTGAAAAAAGTGACTGTGAAGGTCTAATTTCTGAAGAAATGGTTTGATTTCAATGAAATGTTTAATCATGTACTAATGGATGTCTAGAAATATTAGTAGCATACATTTGAACGGAATTCTTTAAATAATAATATCGGTCCAGCGATTTAGTCACGAAAACGGAACAGATTTCCGCATTTATAATATTAGTATGGATTGGTTAGGAATTCGAATAGAAACTGCTAGCTATTGTATTGCACTAAGATAAGTAAATAATAGTAGTTTATTATAAAGCTGGAATAAATCAAAACTAACCTAATTTATCTTCAACATACACAGTCGTAGGGACTTAAGCAATAAAAGTCGTTGCCCTATTTATATATGTCTCAAGGATAATTGAAAAATACTGGTACTAGGCTCACAGACTTAATATATAAGTTTGTGACTAGACTAATCCTGAACTTTAAATATGTACCCGTTAGTAGTACATTTAGCGGGCACTGTGTCCTTTTACAACTCATCCAATTATATCTTAACCTGATACTGAATATTAACTTGTCTAGGTAAGTCTTCGTTAGCTGTCTTTGTCTCTTTAAATATGGCATAAAAATTGAACTGACTACCAATTAAACACACAAAAATTATAAGGTAAGGGATGTGCTATCTACTGCTTGCGTGCATTTTGTAATTGTGGATTTTATAATTAATTAAGTAGCATTATATAGAAAGACTAGCTTTTGCCCGCGGCTACGCACGCGTGAATTTCAGTTTTTAAAAGAAAGTAAAATTTCTATTATTATTTTCTCGCCTATTTTAAGAATGGTGAATTTTTTTTTTATGATTCAAATTCGTATTTTTTGTCATCTTTAGTGCATTTCGCCGTTTCTCGCATTACTATATTGTACTAATCACCAAAAGTTTCACATAAATTTGCAACCCCTAATGCCTCCTCGGAGATGAAATTTTCAAAATGCATTAATATATTTTACTAATTATAATATAGACTACTAACTACCGACTTCCACTCAAATAGCATAGATACTTCTTCCTTCAAAGTTTTCTATCACTAGAAGTAAGTTTTCATTTCAAAATGTTATAGTGCACGTGTCAGATTGGCACACAAAGACATATGACACAAGTAGGATTTATTTTTCTTTCGGTTCACAGCCTAACCCTGCCATTTGACTAACGCTTCGACGCAAAATAGAAGCGTAAGTGGTAATAGTTTACAGTAATAATATAACAGTGCATTATACGCCGACCGAGGGATAAGTAGCTGATAAAGAAACCCCGCGAAGAGGTGCGGGGTGGGGAGGGGGGAGTGTAATACACACACTGACCGTCCGGTCATATCAAGCTTACCTATTTGTTTAGTATTTTATTATGCCGGCTACACACTATTGCCGAACGTCAGACTGCCGACGCGAATGCAAGAACATTGCGTAGTTTCTATGAGAGTTTCTATTTACCGCAATGGAAAACGAAGCAGGATGATTTACGGCACGCTTTTCCTGCATTGTGTTGCGGAAATCATTCTACGCGTCAGCACCAAAAAGAAGTATGTTTTCAGCTGGCATTTTGATTTCGCTTGTCCGGAATTCCTACTCGTTTGAACACGAGGATGCATTCAGTGGGCGTACAAAATTCTACGAGTATGACATCGTACTCGTAAGGCTGTAAAATACCACGTTCCCGTGAGAATTTTGGGAAATTGTGTAGTACTGTAGGTACAATATTTCAGACTTCTATGCTCAGTAATTTCGGCTAGTTTGTCTGTCAGTTAGCTACGGAAAAGTTATATAGATATAGAACATACCTTAAAATCAATTAATTAAAAGTTCTTTTTTTCTAGTGTTATAGATAAACTGGCAACACTTGTATCAGTATTTTATTTTTCGATCTCCTGAATCCCAGTCATGATGAACATTAATTTGTATGATTTCGCGGAGAGTGACTAACATAATTTTCGTTGGTCATTTTATATTATTCACTGTTACAAAATTTGTAATATAGTAAATATCCAACTATTTCAAAATCTGATGTCGGATTATGCGGCTAAACTTTAAATTATGGATTTTCGCGATACTAAATTACAAAAACAGTAAGTAGTGATTTATAGTTTATTTTATAATAGCAATTTGCTATTTCTCAAAGTTACAGTAATTATTTCAACAGTTATTGCCGTAAACAACATGCTTGGGAATATAGGTTTATTCATCATAAAATAAACAACGTCTCAGAAGTTTCAACGACAATCTTTGACTACGTTTTAAATCAGCCATTTCATTATGGGAGAACTTACATCAGGGTAAATTTGAAACTTAGAAACTTTGTTGACAAAACTCACGGATCGCAAGTTGTTAAAACTTTGCATTCTTTAAACTTTGCAAATCTAGGTAGGTACTCTTGTTGTCCAGTTAATTTGAAACATTATTCATGTCTTTTGTTTGTTTCTAATAACTTTATAGTACAAGAAATAAGTATATAAATCAAAATTAATACAATAATGATTTCTGTAAAAGTGGCGGGTTCTCTTACAGCCAAACTTCTAATCAATGAGTATATTTTTGTGTCAAAAATAATCAATTAATCATTAATTAATCGCTTCGTTTTTCTTGATAGAGAGCGATGGACTTAGTGTAAATTTTTTAAACGTAGTTCATTTTCCTCAATAACTTCGATGTAATGTGAATACATAACATGTATTCAGAATTTGAATTTCGAACTTATCATGCCGCATCCTAACTATCTGGGCTTTTAAAAAAAAAAAAAGAATAACCGTACCATTACTGCTAAGAAGATGCCAAGCTGATTCCAAAATCAGGTTCAAATCATTTTTGTTTTAGAGATTCTGCCATGAAGATTGACAACACAGTGGTCGTAAATCATCGGCTTACCTGAAACAATAACAAACTAGGATCACATTATGAATTCCCACCAGTCTCAGCTTTATATACAGCCATTTATTTTTTATAAAAAGGTCGAGTGACGTCACGGGTCGTTAAACTCTAATTAGTTGTTTGGCGCATCTAAACGCGATTCGAATTTTTATATCACTAAAACTAGTGACCTGCCCTGGATTTTCCTAATAAAAGTACGTGATTTGGGAGTTGACCACGAGGATACTAATTCTAGCTTCAATGTTCTCGCGTCTCGCTTTATTTGGTGAAAGAATTTTAAAATCATAGGTAACCATACCGCACTACTCGCTGTAAAACTTGTTAAAGTTTCGAAACGTAGCTATATTCGAAATGAAACTATATAATTTCTACCACAATTACTTACAAACGGATATACTGAATAGATTGTGTGAAATATTTAGATACTTGTATATGGAAGAGATAAATTCCAATATTGATCAATAGTGCCTGAATTTATTGGTCATGTGCCAGATGTTTGACGTAAGCTGATTTAAACAATGCAAGGTTGCTCCGTTTGTCATAACTAGATTATGATTAGAATTCTAATACATTCTTAACATTATAACACATGCAACTGTTTATTGTATGGAACACATGTACTGTTGGGAGAAAATAAACACGATGCTTCAACGTAGTACATTTAATAATTCGGTAATCCACAAGGAGTCAGGTTTATCTGTCTCCGACTGTACTACTTCGTTCATTTAAAATAAATTAAACAGAGGAATAATTTACATACTAAAGTATTTGTATTGTACAGTCGATAGCATATAAACCTACCCAAATTCGTCGCTGCTACAACTATATAAAGATCTATGTAGATTACTTTGACATGCGACTGTACAAATTCGTTGTACTGTCAACAACATATAAACCTAATCATTATCAATGTAAATTCACACATCTCCCTTCACGCTTTTACCATAGAGTGGTAAAAACGTGTAAAAGCGTGAAGTAAATGGTTTTGACTGTACACATAAATAATGACCTTAAAAAAATATTTAAATACATAGCATTGATAAAGTAAATAAGTGACCTTTCACCTACTCGCATGTAGAAGATACACGAACACATACTCTCACATGTAAACGGTTACGAGGTGTGACCAAAGGAAGGAAGGGCGGACATCATAAGCCCATTAGTGCTAATGCGGCCGACGCCGGGAGACAGCGATAGTGTACTGCACTTTGTTTTATAGGCTTCGTCCCGTATGTTTACATTGTGCGAGTTGTAACCGCGACGACTACCTACGACGATTTTGTTAGGAGTAAATTAATAAATTTATTTAAAATCTTATATCCCTCAGATATTTTAAACGATCATAAAGTTTTCCTTCATCAAGCAGTACCTATTGTATACTCAAAAGTGTTTTTGAATGCAATAAACTTTCAATAAACAAGGAAGCTATTATAGTTTTATTGTATATCTATAGTCTTCTTTCATTTCCTTGCTTTTATTCAAATTTATTTGTGTTTGTCTGCTTTTCCCAAAGACAAGTGACATCAGGCAAATGGACCCCTGGCTTCAGGGCGTCATAGTTACGAATGAAACCGGGAAAAAGCAAGGATTAAAGAGAGAAACGTGGTTCAGCCACGTAGAGATTGATGTTGCGTTACTTATGTAAACAGCGAGTACAGAAAGTACATAAAGAGTTAAAACATATTTTTGTCCAATCAATCTATTCAGTGGTACCAACCACTTGATTATTTGGTAATCTACTATGCTTCCGGACTGTAGGTTCCAGTGCTAATTTCCACTTTGGTAACCATTGCAATAGATTATGAAATAGAATGATCAAGATTGGTTGATAAACACCCGGTTCTTTAAGTCGAGAGGACACATCGTCATACTGTCAAACTGTACCTATCTATGTGCGACCAATGTGTACGAAGCTTTTAGTCTATTAGCCGCAATAGAACTAACTCGCTGGGGTATCGCAGTGCAGGTGCAATGACATTTTCAACATTGTGGAACAAAGCATGGGCGAAGAAGTTTCAAATAGATTGTATGTTGCGAATGATTTATAAAAAGTGGTTTAAACCCATCTGTAAAGCGGGACAATAGCTCAATCGGTTGTTGTGGCTACAAAAGACACAAAATGTGATAGCACCATATGTGCTGTTCCAGGCATATCCTGGTACATGAGTAGACATACCCTACGAGTATGTCTACTCATGTACGAAGTTGTATCACAATCCATCCATTAGAACCATCCATACTTTCGCATTTATATTATTAAGTAGGAAAATAAGAAGTAGAATTGGTTTATCAATTGATTAAAGTATTACAGCGACCCAGGACTTCGCTTCTGTGAGAATGTTGAGATAAAAAGTATTCTTATGTGCTCTTGTTTGTCAGGTTATGTTCTATCTGTGTACCAAATTCCATCGAAATCCGTCCAAAATCATAGATTGAAATCCGTCGAAAATCATAGACAAATAAAACTATTTACTTTAAACAAAGCCTTTTTTTCTTGCAAATGACTACAAGTTGTTATAAGTACATAAAACTTTACTTTTTTACGGTTTAAATCCTTTTAAATGTCATTATGGCCACCATGGAGCGTAAAATTATCCGACAATGAAAACGGGAGTTACCTTGTAATTTCCCGTTTTTGATCTAAAATTCGGGTGTGAACTGTTTATTTTTGTAAAATGTAGTAGGCACTATACGAGTATATCATTACAATATACATTTTTTAAAGTACTGAGCAAGCAAACAGGCATGTGGCGTCCTGATGGGAAGTGGTCACCACAGCCTATCAACGCTGCATTACCAGGGATGTCAGGACGACAGTGTGTTGGCGGCACTTAATGAAAATTTTCACGTCCTTTTTGAAGAACAGGTGATTGTCTCTGTGGGAACTGTGTAAAAGGTTGAATTTAAAAACCCTTTAATAACTAATTATTAGTAAAAATGTAGGTCAGTGACCAAGTACTCATAAACATAATTTATGGTTAACTTAAGGGAGTTAATTTTGGTTTAACGCTCGTTAGGAGGCGACCGGAGGGCAAAAAGGTTCTTTTCAAATTTAGGATGCCT
Source organism: Plodia interpunctella (assembly GCF_027563975.2). Classification (NCBI taxonomy): domain Eukaryota; kingdom Metazoa; phylum Arthropoda; class Insecta; order Lepidoptera; family Pyralidae; genus Plodia; species Plodia interpunctella. The sequence continues at coordinate 7,662,285 of NC_071303.1, forward strand.
TAATAAATACACATTTTAAAAAGTAAAATTATGAGTCGACCAGAATATACAAAAAGACAGAAGAAATTTAAGGAGGTGATGTAAAAATACAACTTTATGTTGTAGGCTAGGATAATTATGAGAATAGTTGACTAGCGCTCATAAGCGCCAGTTTGTATTACTAACTTCTAATAAAAGCTATACTAATATGGTGAATGGCAAAAAGAAAATGATAAAAATTGATGTAGAAAGACGACAATAGTTGTTGACTAGTTACACTACATCAATTCTGTACAGATATTGAAAGGCAGAAAGAAATACACAGTTGATGAAAAGAATTTATTGCATAATATTTTAAAATCTTACTAAAATATTACAAAATCTTTTATTGCATAATATTGTAGACTAGATGTTGCTCCCGTGCTCCCGCTTGCCTCTTTATAATAATAGTTTAGCTGTATGCATACGAAAATGTTGTGTAACTTAAATAGGTATGTGATGTAAACTAAGACGATAATGACGATTATTAAACAGTATTACAAATAAATTAAATAGTATCGCCAACTTCACATATAAACTTAATGGCACAGTCTAAGAGAAATAGTGCAATAGCAGCTGTAGTCAGTAAATCGAGTGATGTAAGAAAGTGCACGTCAGTGCAACACTCCGCCAAGACGTGCTCTGTCTATAATATACAGTTTAAAGTCCAAATATTTTTCGTGCAATGGAGTTACCATCTGTGTGCGACTTTTCTATTCACATGACACCATCGAATCAATTCGAAATAAGATGCGGCAAACCAATCACATGGCGTCACTATGACGCAACGACAATCACTACGCAATGTGATTGGTCCACTGCGTCTCACTTCGAAGCGACTCGATAGTGAGATGTGAAATGCTAACCCGCACTAATCTCTCTGTTCTTGAGTGGACAATTGTGGGTAAGGAAAGTATAGGACACTCACTGGCTAGATGGCGCGATGACCTGCAAATGATTGTATAAAATCCAAAACCGAGAGTCGTTGGGAGAGGCCTATGTCCAGCTCTGGACTGCAATAAGCTGACGAACATGATGATGAAGGAGTTATCATGTACGGACAGTACAGCCAGAACTTTCTTCTTTTAAATGTGTACGGAAAATAATGAACAATTCTGCAATCGCTACTTTACCTTTGTTTGAATGTGCTATAGTATTTATTTAGATGATCAGTTACACTAATAGTGTAACTGATCATCTTTTATATCTATTTGTATAGCTATCTCAAAAAATCCTGTAAGAGGGGAACATCTAAGAGAGTAATCTAATTTTCATTCAAAATTGTTATGTCTTCTATAAATGGAAAGCAAACCATGATAATGCTGATGACTCTGATTCCAACTAATGGGTGCAAGATGTACAATCATTGGGACGTCCTCTAATGACAGCAAATGATAGACGAAGATCTTTTAAAAAATAAATAAATGCACATTATATTTTCGTTAGTGAGAAGTTATGTCGATATTACGAAAGCGATGCACAAAAATTGTACTATCGAATTTTTACGTATTTCACAGTTGGATCCGCCATCTCCTTCAAAATAGTTCTTTACTTAAATAAATAAATTCATAACTCAGCTTTTACTTTTTTAATATAAAAATTTACATATATGAAAAAGGAACTTAAATAGTTTCATAAATTATCTTAACAATTTTTTTTTATTAAAAAAATACATTTATTAATATTTATCTAAAGAACTGATAAAAATGAATGGAGATATGAATCTTAGCCCAACAGTGAGGCGCTAAAGTCAAGCAAAAGTAATTCCAAGTAGATTTTTGTTACTCTATGTCCCACCTTAATCCTAGAACCCTGTTTGGGAGCACGGTATTAGACACAACACGGATGCCCTCACGATTTATGAGACAGTCGCCTTATTTAAGACAAATTTAACGCAATGAACGCTTTAAATTTATGTCGACGCACGCTAGTTTTGGACAATATTACACCACTTACATTGGAAACTTCAATGTTTTATTCACTTGGAATAGCACCAAGGATATTGTTGTGCAGTTTAATCTACTCAGACCTATTATCTAGTTAGAAGATTTTTTTCGAACATATCTCCTACGTACTCCGTTTTCAAATCCAAATTCTAAAATAAGTAGTTACAAAAAATAGTATTTTTGGCAACAACCTTTAGATCTTTTGAAATAGGGACGACACGTTTATTTCGAGGCGAAACGAGCGGCGTCGGATTTCAATATTTCCTAAAATTCCCACCCACCGGAAACCCTACCCTGGCGCACAAATATTTCTGAATATCAATGTGCCTCTTGCACGTGATTGTTATAGCAATGTCTATTATGCAATACAACTTATTTGTATTCATACAAATAAATTGAAAATGAAAAATCAAGTCCACAATACGACTTATGTACACATTTTTTTAACAAAGAATTCCTCAATAAGTTATACTTTTCGATGATGTGAGTACACTCACTAGAGACTCATCTACATCTTTATTTCTTAGTGAATCCTAAGAAAAAGTCTAATTATATTAAGTACCTAAGTTAGATTTTTTCTTAGGGTTCACTAAGAAGAATCCTAAAATATGATTTCTAAAATCGTTATCTGTAAAGATTTTCGTCAACACGCACAGAAATAAATCTTACTTTATTATTCTTTCTGCGCCGAAAAACGCAAAGTACGCTATTTTTTCTAAACGTCAGAGAGGCGCGCAGGTCATAGTCAATGTCAAATTTGAGTGGTGCATCTCACCCTAGGTTGACAACCAAATACGACATACAAATCCAGACTTCTGTTTAACAACTAGTTGTGAGAATTAGTAGCAAAGCGGCCGGAAGAGCTATTTGTCAACTGTCATTTCCAGATTGAAACTAGGTCCTAGACATATGTACATACAGCTTAATAGGTCAGTCAGTCTGCAAGCTGACCGTCCCTAGAGGACGTAACATCGTTGTGATGCACTGTGCATATCGCCATGTCATTAGACTATGAACGCACAAGCTAATATCTTGGGAATCAGCAAAGATGTGTGGAGTAACAAGGACGACACATTATGTGAATATAGAATAGAATGCATGGAAGATGACCAATATTAATATTGATGGTGTTATGTTTCGTTTTGGCATTTTGAAAGAACGCTACGGTGCGGCTACTTCATCTATGTGTTAATTCACAATTTCCTTACCTTCTACTTATCAATAACGTCGAATTTTACAAACGCATGTGGCACCAATACACATTCTTTGCGTAATTAATTGAATACATTAATCTCAACTCACTTTCTCAAATCGGTTAAAATCACTAACCCCAAACAGAGCATTCCTCAGAACCTTTCAGTGCTTAATGGTTTACAAATCCGGCATATTTTACTGCGCCTAGGAAACCCACCATAAATCTCCAGGGCTTATAAAACAATGCGAACATATGCCTACTTTTATTATGGTCCTCGTAACCCACTTCGAGAGGCCTTCACACAAGATTAATTTTGTGAAGATTATATACCTAGTAAGAAATAGTGCGGAATAGTTTTTAATGTTGACTTACTGATAGTAGAATTTAAATAATATTTATACAGACATCGTAGAGGTAATGAGACGTGCGTCAGGTTTTACCTAGTAGGTATGAAAATGTTATGTTCTTAATGAAAAGTTTTTATTCTTAAATTCCAATAGCAATGTAATAGAAACCAAATGTGTCATTAACCCAACTGAGCATGTATCTACAATATCAACAAACATTTTACGATCGAAACAGTGAGTGTGCTCCATTTCTTTAATATATCACAACCACTGTATCTTCCAACTAACATTGTAACTAAATAGTAGGCCATTACGATTACACATACAAAGTAAATAGAAACAGAGATGATATGAGCACGTATTACGCCTTCAAAGAAACTTTTGACAAAATCAAAAACAGATCTCATTCATAAACAATGTCGAAATGTTACTTTGATGTTACAGTTAGAACAAGCTAACGAAATAAAAATTGGCGCTCATACAGACATACCCTTAAATTCATATCGAATATTAATAAGAGTTTTCCTCAAATTTTCATCTGACAGAAAATCCCAAAGAAAAATCATAAAGTAAGAAAAATAAAAAGTCACAATTAAGTTTCTGGCCTAAAATAGTCCTTTAAAAGCAATCAAGGACTTTTTTTTATTAAGTATGATATCTGTGATCAAATAGCTACCATCTCGCATTACTTAGAACACAAAAATAGTATATTCGTGAGAATATATAAAGTTCTTGAATTAGAAGAGAGAAAAGATCAATGAAAACGAACAAAATAAAAATAGCAAGCTAACCAACAATTTTAAAAGAGAAATTCTAGAATTAAAATCCGTCTGCTAAAATAAAAAGCGAATTATTTAATTACGTCAAAACCTCGTTAAGACCTGACGGAAGCAAAAAAAAAATTAAAAGTAAGTAGAGAAAAGGAGGTGGGAATTTTACTCAACCGCACATTTTCTGCCGTTGAAAAGTGCTAAAACGCTGACGGCTGTTCTTGACGGGTACCGTTTTGTTTTTATACACTCCTTTACGGAGTGGCAAGTTTTGCAATCAGTTCACGGTTATGTAATAAATAAGATTGTCTGGGATAATTTTTTTATATAGAGAAACATATATAACTACTTAAGTTAATACTTATCCTAAGATCCTAAGTTAAGGAATCTTTAGATATTATGAAACAAAGTCCTCTGACGCGTCTGTCTGTTTGCCAGCGATAAACTCAAAAACGGATTTTCATGCGGTTGGATAGTGTGATTCCTAAAGAAGGTTCAAATGTATAATTTATTATGTTTCTACCCGATTGAAGCCGGGACGGTCCGCTAGTCTTAGTTATCTATTACAGGTTTCAAACCTTCGACTGGGGTACGAGGCACCACAGCCGTGGATGATCGGCGAGAATGAGAGAGAAATATATTAATATATTTCTGATCACGTTATGTATAATTTATTATCCAATCATACGTATCTATATTACAATTGCAATATACTATATCCCATTTGGAGAGAATTACCGTTCTAATGAGGGCTTGTAAGACACTCTCAGTCACCTCACGCCCTCAACTTTATAAATTGGTGTTCAAATAAAAGAATTCCATTGTCTTTGAGTATTGGCACAGCCAGCTTCACAAAACTTCAAATACATGGCAAATTCGCCCTTATTACAGCCGCACAGATTCTTTTGTGGTAACTTGTATGTTGTCGACGATACAATCGATTCATAGAGGCATAAAATTTTACGTCCCTCTTTGTACTAGAGACGAAATTTTGTAACTTTTTTATTATTATTAGCCACTTTTTATATATTTCTTCGAATGTCTGTTCGTTTTATTTAGTCCGCTTTGTTTGCTATCGACGAAAATGTACTCTCACTGAAGATTTTCATCTGTGACTTATTTTTGTGCGGTTCTTCTGCCTATATAAAAATAATGTCGAAGATTTTATTATATTTCTGTGACAGTGCATATCTTCGTCAACAGTTATATCTGATGAACAATGAAGATTTTATGGTAAGTATAACTTTATTTGATGAGAATTCTGTCAACTGGGTCCTACATTTTTTTATTATTGTTTTCTTTGTGTCAGAAATATCGTTACCAAAGAATTTGTATTTACAGCATGCGAGTATTAAAATTAAGAGTAATTTAGTGAGATATCATCAGTTATAGTACAATATAGTTAAGTAATATAGTATACATAATAGTTAAGTACAATATTTTTAATATAGAAAATCTACGTTAAATGTACTACGACAGCAACAAAATCATAGCATAATTTTATAGTATACTTAGTTATCATCATGTACCTAACGTACATAATGTCGAGATGTTTCTAAACAATTTGCAAGAAGACTGTGACAGTACGGACAACGGATATACTTCGAAAGCGATTGTTTCAAGACAATCGAGTCGACATCGCAGGGCTGTCGCTATTAAAATCCTATTATCGATACATCTGTCGCGAATCCTAATATTCTGCGGCATTTGCATACAATGCCAGCCATGGAACTCGAACAGATGGTCGACTGTAACTCAATAAAAATGTAATCACCGACGTGATGGCAGTTTTTTTAATTCAATTATTTTTGCACTGCCAGGCTAAACATACTGAATCGGAGGAGGTCCCTGGTTAGGTCAAAATGAAAAAAAATCTTTTATTTTAATGATTACATTGATTTGAGTCCCTGGACGTATATCTAAATACTAGCTGCGTCCCGGGGCTTCTTGTCCGTGGGAATCTCGGGATAAATATTCTACCCGTGTACAAAATTTCATAACAATTCGTCCTCACAAACTTTCGCATTTATAATATTAGTAGAATGTGGGATACTATAAAATCGTTGAGTTGTCGTCAATCGTATCGTTCCGAGTATATATAAGTCTCGAAGTTACTTTGGGGCTAACTCAATCTGTGTGATCTTTTAAAAAAATGCCTCTTTGGCATTTTAGTTCATGGACTAAAAATACATACTGAGCACAACTAAATAAAATTCAAATTTTGCCAATAACTTTTAGTATTCTGTTATTGTTGTCACTTTGCGACCCATCGCTCAATCAATTGACTGACCGACCATCACTTCGGTGGTCCACATGTCTCCAATTGAGTCCGACATTGTGTGAAATAATATATTTTTAAGGGTTCCGTACCCTAGGCTATTCTGTCTGTCCGTCAGTCACCAGGCTGAACCGTAATATTTAAACAGTTGACATGTTTTTTTGCCATTTTTTTAGGTAAGTATCGGTAGGGAACTCTTAATACGCTAGTCGGACTCGCACTTGGTCGGTTTTTTATTGCAAATATTTCGTCTCAGAGTCGCACCACAAAAACGAACTGACAATGACGTAGTTCTATTGTTATTTTTTCGGTGCTTTTAGGTCATGTCACAAATACTGGCAACTTTTCTGTACTTAAGAGCAATATAATTACTATGAGTACGGTACAATAGGATCAGCTAGCTGCCTACGCGTTGACATCGATGATCTTAGATGAAGATTAAATTTCAAACCTTCTACTACGACCTCTTTTAAATATAAAACTTAAAAGTCATGGGAGTCCAACTCGCTCTTGACCGATTTACATCCATGCTCATGCTTATGTTAATTAAGAGTATTTTTGAATAGCTTTGACTATGGCTAGCACATATACCTACCCGAATGCAACATTGAAAATATATTTTCTATATTTCCGGAAGCGCGCTTGCAAAATTGTCGTAAAAATACCCTTTATTAGACTTTACAACCACATAACCATATCGCCGGGTCGCCCACTACCTTGTACAGTGTACAGCACATAAATTTACCCAAAACCATCGCTATTACCACCGCATAAAGGTCAGTAGAGTAACTTGAGTCGACTGTACTGGTACTAGCCAGTCTTTCACAATAACACAGTAATTCCATTACACCATCAGCCTACATTGAAACAATAAGATTCACACATGGGAAGTACATTGTTAAATAAATAGCCGATGACAAAAGTTTATCAATTTTTCCTTAAGTCGACGGGACAAGATCTGAATTAGCGTGGCACAATTATCGACTATCGATGACTGCGCGACACAAGTGTTACATTGGATTCATTTGATTGCAACGCTGTTCCAAGATTGATGACCGTCCAGTTTATTGTTTCAGATATTTGTATTGTTATTGCATTACGAAAATAAATTATTTGTAATTTGACTACCCTCAGCTGTTAAGTTTTTTAATTTGTTTGCTCTCAAATGATCTGAGTGGTTCAGATCAGCATGTTTAAAAGTGTCTAGTTTCTAAAAAGATCATCAGTTCCAACCTATTGAGTATTAATATTCATTCATTCATTCATTTACATTTCCCTTTTACATTTTCAAAAGAAGTCCTGTAAAAGTAAAAGTTTAGGAAATCAGTTGAGAAAAAGAAATGTTTAGCCTATTCCAATGACGAGAAACATTTGAACTGTATAAAATTTGCAACTAAGTGCAATAGCTGAAAATTGAGCTCCCGTACTCTTGTTGGGAGAAACTGAAAATAAAAAAATAACTCATATGATAAAGAGTAACCTTATTTACTTATTGTTTTTGTTATGCATCTAATAAATAGAATATAGCACGGGTTTCCGGTTCAATTGTGTAACAGCAAATTAATTTGTAACGCAATTGGGTAATTGATTGGAGTAATTGATGACCTATTGGCGGACCCTAGATTACTTTTCGCAGTTCCATTACTTGAATTTTAACGTGGACATTAAATTTTGCTGTTCTGTACTTACAGGCTTATGGTTTATACTTTAAAAGCCTTGCCCGATTGCTCAGTCATGCTCCGTTACGTTACGACGACGCACTACGTCTACGTCACAGCTCCGTGGTTTTCTATAGATTTTGACACTGACGTACATCGAAACATCATACAATTTCTCCTTGTTCTGCGTTGTCTATCGACCTCAAAACGACGCAACGCGACTGAGCAATGGGGCATGGCTCTAACTGTATTAGACTTTCACGTTGCCACCTCTATTAGTCAGTCTTCCTTTATCATCGAGTTGCTAAAACTGGTATCACTTATTAGCCAGTAGGATATATTTTACTCTGTCTCGCGATATCTTTTTCATTCTCGCGGGATCTCTGTTGCATGATCGACCGTGGCGTGAGACTAGAGTTAGATTTTTTACTTTTTCTCCTCCACTTCGCACCGTCTTCGGCATCCTTAATTGTCCGACAACTATTTCCAATATCCGTGGAGGGAGACAATGGATTGAACGTCAATACACGTCAATGCTATTGAATACGCCGCGACTGAAGACACACGCATGTAGGACGTATGACAACCCTTCCATTGTGAAAGTTACAATGCTGATAAGGCACCGGAAAATGGCCTGCCTTCCTACTCCCGGGCTACTATTGCATGGAAGGAAGCTTTGATACGTGTGTACCCAGACGAGACGCCAAATTTTTTGATAGAATTAATCCTTCAGTCAAGTAGCGCAAAGTTGAATATTTGCATCACGTAACGAAATAACATCCGCGTGAACATTTAACATAGGTATAACCAAGTCTTGCGTAGACCGGCAAGTTACTCAGGGAACAAATGTCTGGCTATGTTGTTCTCGTCTGGCCGTGACAGAAAGGGTAAACCCAAGAAATTCTGGCCTGATGTCGTCAATGCATGCCCATGGTCTGACAACAACTGACACTCGACTGTGCGAAGTGGAGACGAAAAAGTTGGAAAACCCTGAGCTCCGACGCTTAACGGTTCCGAAACAAAAAAGAAACTAAAAATGCTCAGATGAGAGAGAGAGTCGAGGCAGATAAACTTAAACCCCACTAACTTGCTAGCACAGAGAGGGTCAGAGATTTATCTGTCCCCCTCTAGAGGTATATATCTTGTAATGTAGTCGATCATCATTATGAAGCCAGTGGGACAAAACTAATGAGACCACAAGTCAAAAACTATTTTCCGATAAGCTGTTACTAGAATCAAGTCACGTCAACGACATGATGATGAATATGTTAAACAATATTTAGGCAAGTTAAATTAGTCACTTCCTTACACAACTTAAAGCGTAATCAAGACATGATAATAAAAATTCCATGCACATAATGCTTGGTACAATAAGTATACAAATTACTGCCCTTATTTAACAGGTAGGTACATTAGTTTGCTATGTTATGATTACCTTATCTGTGCCAACTTCGGTCGCCTTCCGGCGATATAACTGCTATCTCAACAGCCTAGGCTAGGCTTTAAAACTAGAACTAACCTTTGTTGTTTGTTGTTTTAATGCCAGTATGTAACTGGCTATAAAGCAATATTTTCTGGACCAATTCCTTGGTTCTATGCGTAGATTTATAATATTTGTTCTATCATTCTATTCTACTAACAGTTAGTATATTTATTTACCTACATCTCAATTAAAGATGTGTATTTATGTATAGTGCAAAAAATGCCCAATTATTACCCAAATTTATCTATTTTGCCTTTCTGTAAAACGTTTTAGGCCTCATAAAATTACGCTAGTTAGTTCTCCAGAATGATTAATTTATTAAAACAAAATATTGCCGCAGTAAAACAATACTGATTTCTTTAAATATTTTATATTTAATCCGTGAACTAATACTATAGTGGATAGTATAACAGATTCGATTTTTGTCGATTCTGTAAGTAACTTCATTCACTAACCCCTGAATTGAGCAGTCAAAAGAAAAAGACAAGGCTTCTGGCTGGCAAATAGAAGCCTATTTGACTCACTAATTCAATCTTTGACTTATGCCGTGGAAGATTCCAAACAAAGCCGGTTTCCAATCAACACAAATTGGCTATTTTCCCTGAAAACTGGCTCTATTATGAAACCTGGCTGAACAAACGGTCGTTGGCGAGAGAGTGAGACGGAAGACACAATGTCTTTTTACTTGGTAGAAATCTATTGAATGGTAATACCTTTCAAAGTTACTGTAATTAAAAGAACTACATTGTAATTTCTATTTAAATAACTGCAAAAAAATAAAGATTTGAATTAAGTAATGCAAATTTTATTTCCTTTTATAATTCAAGAATGTTCTCAAATTCAAGAAAGTTTTAAGTAGCTACGTACATACATCTACTCGACATATATGAGAGTTTGAAATTGGCAATCTTGGCACACAGATAACAAATAATTGTGTTTTCTTCCAATTTATGCTCTAGATATAAACCACATTTCGTATTGTGCCGAAGAAACGTATCGATAAAACCCATTCCGAACGATTTTCATGATATAACTATTAAACAGTTTTAGAACGTAATTCTCATAAAATAATAATATAAGAATCTTCGAAAAGTTAAAATTATTTAAAAATTAACTTTTCCAAAAAAATCTACTGGTGAAACTGAAGTTTGACACTCACATTTTATCTCCAAGCTGAATCATTTGGCCTAATACAATTACAAAGGAAATTAAAATATCAGGTACATGTCGATATGTAACTAAAATACCAAATATGGTAATAAACATAGATATAATATCATTTTTATTAAATATTTCAAATTCGGTATATAAATAAATATAGAGGGACAAATCACACAGTAAATTCGAGACCAATTCCAGTTTGTTTTTATAGGATACTAACTCAACGATACTATATTCTATAACAAATATATATAGATAAACATCCAAGACCGAGGTCAATCTGAAAAAGATAATTTTCCGTCTAGACCTTACCGGGGTTCGAACCCAGGATCTCCAGTGTGTCTCCCGCATGATGCTTTAGGCCACGGGGGATATTATGGTTACCTACCTATATCAAATGTAATGGATTTTTTCGTAAATCTTCCATCGGAAAAGGTAAGAGCATTAAGGGTGGCCACAATTATTCGCCTAATTATATCGGGAGCGGTAAATCCCGGTAATTTAATTTCGGGTTAGCCTCTCCAGGGGTAATGTAGCGATCGACCTACGCTATCTATCCAACTGATTGGGTTTTCTATGGGGTCATGATTATTTAGTATATTTATGTAAGGATGTACTGGAATTCCTTATATAAACTCACACGCAGCATAAAGCATCACTAGACTAACATCATAATCATGGGGTGCCATTTTCATATTGAAGTTTGGAGGTCAGCATACGGAAACCCTCGCGGCTTAGGGCCGCTATTTTCAATTGGTTGTAACTAAGTTACATCCAATCCCTTATGTCAACTAAAAAAAAAAAAGAAAACTAAACTAGACTAGCATGACAACTATATAGTTTCCGTGTGTTTCAGATGTGACTTTACAACCGGCCGCCTCACTGACGTCAACCCTCCTTGGGAATGATATTGTTGCCTATCCGCAGCCTGGACCTTTTGTCCCTTAGTCGCCTCGTACGACATCCACGGGAGGATATGGAGTGGTCCTATTCTAGGACGCAATCACACGACACACACGGCTTTGGCTAGTGTTATATAAGAGCGTAACGAGATCTTGGTATGTACCTAATGAATTCGTAACAGTTCTAGTTGGAACAACCTTGGTGAGTTCTACGAATGATATAACAATAGCCGTGGCAGCCTCCCACGATCTTATCAACGAAACTATGAGCTCTAAACACAGGTGGCGATACAATTTGAACCTCATTTTACTAAATACGTACATAATAACGTACCTACCTAATGTTTTGGAAGTAAAGTTTCGAATTAAATTAATGGAAAACACCCATTAAGAATACGTTTGCATCGCGGCTCTTTTGAACTGCAGACACATTTGTGATCACAGGTACAAATGTTTGCCTGCTCTGGGAATCGAACCTAGGACCTCCAGATAGCGAGAGGGCGTGGTGACCTCTACCCCACGGAGGTCGTAAATTTATAAGTCCATGTTTTATATTTTTTACAAAAGCACAATTGTTCGTTCAAATTTAAATTTAGAATCTTTTGTCACGCATGATGAATACGCGAATCATGAACTCTGAACTCAGGCAAAGGGATGGTGATTGGCGAGTTAATTAACCGGTATTTTCCGAAATGATCCAGATTCCGGCGGGTCGACGGCCACATTATTTACCGGCTATCTCCTCCTGTCGCTATAAATAATCGAAGCGAAGGTAAACGGTCTATATTAATCTGATCTGATTTGAAAATGGAACACGGTGTTATTTTTTCAGGCAATAAGAACAATAGCATTCACGTCAAAGATTATTTTAATAATACCTTTGCGCCGTTCAAATCTTATCTCTTACCTGAAAAAAAAAAACAGAACATTGAGAATAGCTTGAATTGGTTAAATTTAAGAAAATAATAAATGACCAAATCAAATATCAAAAACAAAATCTACCTAGATTAGACTAAAATGAATTTACAACACATACAAAACTAGAAGCCAGGAAAAAATTACAATCATTACAGGATAACAATAAAGATGAATATGCAAAGCCTAACTATTTATATAGGAATTACAAAGTCACTGGTATTTTTTTCAAGTCATAATTATTCCGAGTTGAGAAATATACAATCTTATTATAAAAAATCTCCAACAATGGGTTAATTGATTTACAGCCTATTAGTACGAGTATGACCTTAATCATTACATGATTTTAAATTGATGTAAATGACATCAGAACAGATTTTCCTGGACTACCAGTTAACCTCTGATTGAAACAAATCCTAGATGGTTATGAAGATTGACGTATATTCTTCTTATATTGGACCGTCTACTGAATTTAGAGAATGCCTTGTATCATTTATCCACCTATTGATAACTTTTAAGTTGAAATAAATGATATTAATGTTACTTATGCCCAGAAGAAACCAATTGCAACGTAAAAAATTGTATTGTTTAGTTTTGCAAATTTGCTAATAAAATATGGACTTGGATGCAAAATTGTCTTGCTCTAGACAAATACATTATTTTGTTGTTTTATCGCATTTATTTACATTGGCTCCTTTCAACCGTTTGTTTTGCCTTAATATGAGAGTCGCCTACAGTTTTTGTTTCCATTAGTTCTTTTATTTTTAAACTATTTTACCATCATTATCATCAACCTGGACATTATTTCAATTTCATTCGATATGACCTCAAATCGTATTACAGCTGTACTTTGAACCAAAACATAACAGAAGTGATCATGTTGCTTGCTTGACACAAAGAGGTATCGATTTCGAATCGAGTATTTAGTTAACATGCGTCTACGCATTCTTAGTCGATGACCGCTGCATTATAAAATTAACATTTTACGTGTGTGCCTTTGTTTACGTTGTTGAGTTATTTATATGCCCTACTACCAACAATTCATTCACTTTACTTCAATCGAGAATGAGAATGTAATTTCATAGAATCGTAATGTTATAACACAAATAACAACGATTTATGTAAAATATTGAATCGACAGCGACGGAAAAAAATTTTCGTGCTCATTCCCTTTATAAGCTTAATTACGAAGTTATTATAAAGATTATTACTTCATATTAACATGTTAATATATATGTTACAAACAACAACATAACACATACTGGTATTTTAGACATTATTTCCTTAGCGTATCGTCAGTTATTAGTTTATGAGTAATATATTATGTACAATGAAACGTTTAAATGATTAAAATATCACCAACAGGCAGCCAGCAAAAAAGCGCATTGTAACAAACTGCATTTGAATGCATGTGCACACTATCAGCAAACTGAGACAGACGCGACGCGAATGAACGTAGCGTAGTTTGTATGTGTTTTTTTTTTACTACAAGTAAAAACTACAATATTTGTGTACGTCGATACCGCCAAAGTTTGGGGTACTAACCGCCGATAGTGTGGATCCGGCGTTATGAAGACGACTTTCTGTCGCCGCAGTGATTTGTCTCTGGTATGCTCTGATAACTGACATTTAGATACAGATAACAGGAGCGTTGAGTGACTGTAGAGTTTATAGACGTACATTTTCAAAATCCTATACGATTTGGCTCGTGATTGATAAGTTATCCTGTGTAATATGATGTCTTATTTATGTTCGTTTGTAATTTGTTTATTTAAAATTTATTGCACAACATAAAAGTTAAGAAAAAGGCGTTCATAACTTTATTGTACGAAAAGAAGTATATAAATTAATATGAATACAAGAAAGATATATGTACAACGGCTTAATATTTTTTTAATATCTCATATGTCTTAATCTAATTTGAAATCTATTTTTTAATTTACTACCTAACCGTAATTATTTTCGCTGAATATTAGTTTAATGGCGAAATATGCTAGGGCCTAATGAATCATCTTCTAAAATTAACGTTATAATTAAATATTTTTACAGTTAAAATGCAGTTCAAATTATAGTAGAATTAAAATTAGTTTTGTCGAACCGATAAAGGCAGATAGATAGTGATTCTACGCCAGTTATGTACTAAATTTCCGGTGTCTACAATGCTAATGAATTTCTACCACCACGTGAATTCGCAGACAGTGAGTAAGGGATTAAGTCTAGACTGTGTGTGACTGCAGGCGCCGGGCATAATTAGCTGTTAATTTTCATTGTGACACAGGTTTTGAAAATGACAAATACTTGAATAAATATTTCATAAAAATAAAACAAGATACTTAGATGACTGTACATAAAATGTTCGAACATTATTAAGCAAATTTATTTTTAAGCAAAATAATTGTCTGACTTTCAAAGACAAAGATTATTTATTTGCAAAAACATGAGTTTTCATTTTTTTATAATGGGGTGTTAAAAGAAAATACTTTTTTCTTCCTTTTTTTGACATTTTTGTTTCGAGTCTACTAGAAAAAACATCTATAGAAATAAAGAGAACCTTTGTACTTAGTTTCCTATTTATGAGTTTTATATTCCCACTGTTAAGTTATATACATCTTTACATACATATTATAAAACAAAGTATTCTGCCGCATCTGTCTTTCTGTTCGCAATAAACTTAAAAACTACTGCACGGGATTTTATGCAGTTTTCATCGATCAAAAAAAGACGGGCCGCTAGTAAATAAATGAAAAGATCCACGACTCCTGGGACCAACCGAAAATAGACTCCACGAAAATAATGGTCATTTTTTTCTTACATCAGAAACGAAACAGATGTTTGTGAAGTGTCATTTGTCTGTCTTTCTCATCTAAGATACAGTTTTAGATGAGAAAATCATCTAATGTGCGAACGACCACAAAGCCAAAAGGCAACTTTATAAAACAAGAAAACTAGACCTGTGTTACATTTTTAAAACGAGTTTTCGTGTTCGTTGTGCGTGTCTCAGGGTAGTTTGGTAAAAATGTGCTTTTTTTTCTGCATAATTAAGATGTGTTCAAGATTAAGCATCATCATCAAATACTTTTCTATCGACTGGTTATTATTCTGACAGTCTTTGATTTGAGCTCCGGAAGAAACTGGTGATACACAAGGATGAGAGAAAGACATCTGTCTGTCTAACATTTTCATAGTCTATTAAAGTTAGGAAGTCCACGGATGAGATAGAGCGCCAAACGATGTGAAATCTTTCGAGAAAAACTTGGCCGAATATTTCTCTTAATAGAGGTTTGAAAGGCGATGGGTTGGGGGGAGCTTTCCCCTTTTTGTTATGTTAAATTAAAAAAATCAATCCACTCGTGAGACCTTATTAAGGTGATATAACTGATGACAGAATCGAGCCTAAAATAGACCAGTGTGGGCAGTATACTCAGTACTTGCTAATCAAAAACAAACATACAATATGACGGACAATTTTTATTTGTCGCATGTCCATGTCTTGGTTTAAAATTGTGGTTAATTGACGCGATGATGATGTGCTGTGAAGTTCCCGCCATCACACAGGCGCATAGTAACAAAATCTGGTCATAAATATTTTTAGTTATAATGAAAGATTTAAAAGACTTTAGAAGCAGTAAATAAACAATTAAAACTTTTTATACAGGGTGTGACATGATCTATACATGAACATGTAAATAAAACCAGAAATTGACCTATCACAAGGCACATCCAGAACCACTAGGCCTAGAAACATGAATTTTTGCACACACGTGTGGCGCGATGAGTAATAAGAAAATATATTTAGATATTCAAACCCTGAGGGAGTAACAGAAGTTTAAGTGAAACGTCATTTTTGGAGAAATATTTACGTTTTTGTGTTTGACTTCAGATCACTAGGCGGCCGGATATCACCGAATCTCCAAGTCATACAGCTGCCAATGCCACCAAGAACGTGGAGAGTGTGGTTGAGTATAGTATTTATTTATTGATGCACACAACAGTTTACAACTTAAACATGATTAAATTATAGAACTTCATGTTTTGTAGAGGCTAGTTGTAAGACCAAAACTGGATATACTCGGCATGTTTAGCACGACAGGGTAATATGAGCCGCTGATACATACATACATACATAACTAAGGAGCGTTATTAAAATAAGAATAAAGATCAAGATCGCAAGACTCAATTTCAAGATAAAGGCCATGGTCATGAGTACCATCGGACACCCAAGGTACCTCAAGGGCGATACAAAAAATGGCACTAAAAAACCACACCGCCTAGTTTTTGTGAAGTTTCATGGTTTGTTGATCTCGCATTAAGGGCGCGTTTACACTCTGATTTTAATGACACGTGTCAAATCTGGAAGGTTTTTTTTATTTGATGACTTTTTCATTTGATCTAAATTGTAGGTATACAACTGATGTGCGTTTAGTATTTGATGCCAAAGCCTAAGAAAAAATTTGAAACCCAGTTAAATAAATGTAGACCTTTATTCATAAAAAAGTTAAAGCGTACTTTAAGTATGTTTTGTCTCGCTCTGTCAGTGTCAAATATTGTAAAGTGCGATAGTGACAAAAATATTTTAGTTTAAAGTATGCTTTAACTTTTTTATGAACAAACAGAAATTAATCTTTAAAACGCATTCATATCTCCAACAAATCCAGACAACAGGCGGTGATGTTTCCTTAAATAAACTTGCCCTTGTCATATTGACAAAAAGAAGACTCTTTGTGACAATTTGATAAGGACAATTATAGACGATTATAATGCAACGTTGTAAAAATAATTATCTGACAACTTTGATTTTAACTTTAACGTGCACAAAAAAACACAAAGTACGCCATTTTGTCTAAACGTCAACGTCACGCCGTTTAAAATCACTGTCAAATTTGACGATTCAACTCACCCTAACTTCTGCTAAATGGCCCTAAAAATTTATTCACCTGATAAGCCTAGCCTTGAGCTAACCACCAAATATCTGGGACGCCTAAATGGCGAGAATACCGCAATTTTGGCAAATCGGCCAAACGATAGCCGACGCGGCTGCTCCTAAATATCAATTGAAAATGTATTCAAAAGCGTGTAATTAGCAATATTAGCATAGAAATTGTGTGAAAAAAAAATATGATTGAGGCTTAATTGTCTTATTTTTAGACATAATGATGGAACGAAAATATTACGCTAATCATAAAGAATAAAGGAGCGGTTTAATAAAATTACACAAGTTAGTCGACAAATCGTATTTTTTTGTGAAGAATAATAAATAAAATAAATAATTTTACTTTTACTTTACTTTAAGAAAAGCACTTCAAACATAGCATTTACCACCACCTCCAAAGGGAAAACTGTCCACCTTGAAACCTTGAGAATTGTCCATATAGAAACTGTAGCATTCTCTCAAAGATTCTCTGGTGGAAATCATAAAAGTAGTGGAACACTAACACATAAAGGTGCGTCCAAGCCGTCCATGCAGGTCAGTGTGTCATGTGTCAATTTTGAAGATTCATCGGATATGCTTGTTATGACTGCCCTTCGAAGCCCATCAACCGATTAGGTACATTTGTCGTATTGCTAGGAAACGTCCGTAGCTAAGCTACGTCTAGTTGGTGCTTTGACAATTTTAGACCACTGTTTGTGATAATTTACACCTTTTATAAACAGAAGTTGTCACCAAAATTAGGCTTATTCATGGATAACCTATGAAACTATATATATATATATATATATATATATATATATATCTCAATTGCTGTTCCGACTTTCAATACACCCTAATACTCGTAATTGTACACAGTCTAATTTGATGCAATGATCTCATCACAAATAATTATTAAATAACTAAGAAGTTATGCATTTTTGACACGTTACTCGATGATGCAAAATAAAGCATTAAAACTAGAAATACACATAGACAAAAAGAAATACACGAAAAATAATATGAAACTGTAAATATGTAAACAACCAACAAAGTTCTTGCTACGCTTGAGGTGAACAAATCAATTGCCAGTATTCAAACATTTCTATTTGTTGTGTCAACTCCTTAGAGTTTAGAGAAAAACGTGTAGAATTTACCAAAACAAACAATACCATATTTCTTAAAATAAATATTTAATGAGCGGAACAGCCCAGCGCCATTGACTCTGATCAGAAACTGCGCAAGTGGGTTAAGGTCGACCTGTCAAACTACAACAACTACTTCTTGGTCCGTAGCATTTGCATAATTTTAATGTGATTATATTGTTTTTTATTTAAAAACAGTTGTCACTTTAGCCGAAATTTATGTATCTCGGATAAATTGTATATTTTCCGTGATATACCTACCTTCGATTCGTTTCAATCGATCTAAATATTATAATTATTATGATTCTTGACATGCAACATATTAAAACATGACATATGACGGCCGTAATTTGGTTTTCATTAAAATATTTTACCAACAATGAAATTACACAGAAATCTTATGCAATATGAATATGTCATACTCTCTCATCTGAACATCTTAGGGTTCCCCAGCCGGACAACGCTTAACGGTCGTTTAGTCGGAACCCAGAGTCCACTCTCCTACTTTTCTTCTGCAGTTTCCATGGTCTTCGGCAACCTTCAGTCAAAGTATTGGTATTCATAACCTCCTTGACGACATCAAGCCAACTATTGCGTGATTGCCCCTTCTGACAAAACCAGGCGAAAGCAACATGACCCATTTGTTCCTTACGTGATTCGTTGGCAATAAAAATTTGTCATTACCTGAAAATAAAAGAAAAGCATTTTTAGTTAAAGGAAAAGATTGTTTGTAATGATGTAAAACTATCAGAAGACAAAAATAAACGTGCAAAATAAGTAATCTTATTACAGTAACATATCAATAAAGTAAAAATTGCAGTAAGTATAAGCGTAATTATATATTTTTGATCTTATAATCAAGTAAGTTCCATTTTAGAAGGTAAACTTAATTTACCTTCTAAAATTTCCTTCACCACTAAGATCAATTAATTAATTAAGATTATCGAATCTACGCCGTAAATTGGTCAAATATTAAACTATCAAATTGCGCCGTCACTGGCTTCCAAATCACTGAGTTTTGAATAAAGGCCCGTGCACACTGAATGAAATTTAAAATATATGTAAATCTGTATGGAAATTAAACGCATGCATACATACGCACGTCAAACGCGCGTATATTGTAAGTACACGTGTGCTAAAGTTAAATATATAATCGTGCTGCGTTCGTTCTGTATACACGGACCTTAAATCAAAAAGTTCCCAATGTACACTTTCCCCGTCCTACTCCACTATCGTAGTACCCTCTTAGTACCTTTTGTACTAAATAGAACACAAAACTGTTATTCCCTAATCAGAAGGCATAGCAGAATAAACACGTATGCTAAGTGAATATTTATATCACATTTGAAGTATTAGGTATGGTATATTGTACAAGTAGATTTTTATTAAACTCAACGATACTAATATTTTACAACATACATACATATAAATCAATATCCAAGACCCACGTCAATCTGGAAATGATAATTTCCGTCTTAACCTATTCGAGGATCGGCGTCGGGACCGGCTGATGACAACAATTTGTGTTAATGTTAAAACGTAAGATTTTCTTTAAAAGCTTTATTTCTTTATGATCTTCATCAAGTTACAAAGGACGTCATCCTAAATAAAGCGTTCAAAACAGACTTACTGGGTTATTCCTTGATTCTCATCAAGTTTATTAGCACAAACATGGCGGTATGAGCGCAATAAGAAAGCAATATCGCTTCGATCACGTAGCGACCGCCAGATCCCGTCGCCATATTACTGCGTGCTGAATATGGATGCTTTTGTTTTCAGGGGCAAAGAATTGACGAGGACAAATATGCGATGTCTTGGTTTATTTACTCGTAGATAAGATGAGGGATTTGTAATTAAAGAACCCAAAAAACCCTAAAGGTTTCGCTGCCCGTGTACTTTTTTCATTGAAGTATTATTTATAATACTTCAATGAAAAATGTATATAAGTAAATAAGTATAGTATAGAAAATAAATGAAGCTAAAACTACATTACATAATTTTGCGTTTAGGTAGTGTTTTGTGGAGAGGCCACTGGGTAAAATTGTCCCACAACTTCTTCCACCAAAAGATAATATTACATACAAAAATATGAGTCATACATACACAAATCACATAGATACTTCATTATGGATCCTCCATTATATCGTAGTCTCCTTCCTTATAAAGATATTGAATGAATGAAAAATCATTCAAGTGACCAAGACTCATTGTGTTGATAATAAATATTTTTTGAATATTTTTAATTACTTTCGATTCGTGTACTTATAATCGCAATGCTTATTTCCATTATTGAAGTCAAATCCCACACGTAACTGAAATGTTCTTTTCTAATATGACTAGATATTTATATAATTTTGTCCAATAAACTCTTTAAATCGCCAGTTATAACAGAAAAAGCCTGCCCGGCAGTATTCAATTACTCCGCCTGAAAACCTTACAAACCTTTAACTTTCCTTAATAAAATCATCGAGTTACGAACATCCCAACAAAGAAAACAGTAATCTAAGAAAATCCGTTTGGATTCGTAACGAAGGGCCTAGTTTAGAAGATCTGATCACGACCATTTGCAAACCCATCACGTATGGTTTTAACAAGTAGCGAGGCCACCCAGTTGTACAGCCAACAGCACATCAAGCTATCTAAAATCATATCAAATTCGCCGCTATTTCCGTTGAATATAGTTCCATGCAGGGTAAGTTGAGGAAGTTGACTGTACTTGACAATTGTTGTGACATACGAATTGTTAAAAAAGCGAACAAGAAGCATAGTCCTATCCTACTCAATACTGATAATTTACAAACGATAAGATCTTTTAAAGATGGGTGAATTTACAAAACATGAAAAAAAATTGTTGTTCTCTATGAAACATCTAGTATTATTAAACGGAGAACCTTAATCTTTTAAATGAGGACTTTTTTTACCATTTTCTTCTACCGCTCTCAGTATTTTCAGACCAATTTTATCTAGCTTCGTATATGGATTCTCTTCCATGCCCTGTGGACGTGGCCAAAAGGGCGAGATCTGAAGATATTTCCGATCATTTACGCAACGTTCTTATTGTCTGTGTGTCAGTAAATGCGGAATCGTGTCAAGTAGCGCATGTCGTGGACGGCAGTACATTTTTAAGTGTTTGCAAGTGTCTCTCTGAATGCCTTAATTATTACGTTCACTTCCGACCTGGCTTCATTAGGAGGGTCAGTAATGTTTTGGTCGTATTATATCACTATATTATATGCAATGGTAAAAGTATTTTAAGCTTTAAGGTAGATAGTTTTCAAAATGAAATAAATATGTCTATAGGTTTCATAGATATTGATCGAGATAGGCTTCGTGGAAGAGCGATTACTCGCTCTTTAGTTTTAAATTCCGCCGACTATCAAGATTATTATGAAATTCCCATAGTCGAAATTGCCGCCAATAAGTACAGTTTTTAAAGAGTCCTTGGGAATCCAGGGACTATCAGCGAAGCCTGCAGTACACCGTAAGCGATGCTGAAGCGACTCATCACGCAAAAGAGGCCTAACTGTGGGAAATAGTTTTCGAGCGAATTAGGTAAATAAGGAGTACTCATATAAATTAGTACTTCAGGGGAATTCTAAAACACGGGCTAAGGCGACTGAAGCCGCGTCGAAAAGCGAGTAGTAAACAAATTATCAGTCATAATAAGGCGTGAGGCTAAGTGCTGATAACTTGGTCTAATAGCCACCTATTTCAATATTATCAGTCTTCAGGGTCAAAGCGGTAAACGGACAGGCCCGAATTAAGGATCACGCAACTACCTCCGTCACGCAACTCGGACAATACTATCCTACTTTTTATGTACTGCCTCCGTGTCCAGAGTCAGTAATGTGCATCGTGACATTTTCAAAATAGCCGAGTAATGCGACGTGATAAGATTCGGCAAGTAAGGAAATCCGCTAGCTTGGTATTATGGGAATGTGGATAAAATATGAGCATTGCACTAAACTTCACTATGATCTGCATAAAGCTCATGAAATATACATGATTTCAAAGAATGTACCAAGAAGTAGAAAAGTCACGGATGATAAGTATACAACCATAACTAAAAAGTATCAAAAACATATTATTAGCTACTGTTATTAATTGTTCTTGTCGAGTCTTGTAGTGAGAGCTTAGAGCGAGAAAACTTTTGAATATACATTTAATTTTGTATATATACTATTTTTAACTGATGCGACCATAACCGTAATACAAAAGCATTTGCGATTTTGTTTAATACTATCAAGTAGTGAGACAGGCTTGCGGCCCACCTGATGTCTGAACTGGTCACCACAGCTTACCAACCACCAGGGGCATCACACGCGCGCTGCCTACTTTGTGGCCTAGGATCTTTTGCCACAGTACCCTGTAATGACTCACTGCCTCTCTCACCCTTCAAACCGGAACCCAACAATACAAGCGCTGCTGTTTGGTGGCACAAGTAGATGTGAGTGAGGTACCCGTACAGGCAATCTTCGTATCAATGTCTACCACTGGTAAAAATGAATTTGCTCAGGTTAATGTGGTGTTGACGGTATGTAATTCTTAGAATCATATCGTTAGCGGTAATAGTAAGCTTATAGGAGCTGGCGCGGCGCCAGTCATTTCGTATTCTCAGTGAAAAATGAGCTGGTTCGACTTCTGGGTGGGCGATATCTCACATATAATACTATGTCCTATCGTATCGTTAAAATCTCTATCGTCTCTTTTTCGTTAAAATCTCTATCGTCTCTTTTTCGTTAAAATTTATTAATGACTGTTGGCCGCTCCAATTTACGTATTGTTTGAAATGTAATTTGCCAAACTTATTCAAAATTTCTTAATGACAAATTAACTCTTTTATCTGTGCGTTTTCTGCTATTTACTTAATGTATGTAAAAAATTATAGTAGTTTGTAGCTTTGGTAAATATCATTTAATTTAGAATATGACGTGAAAAAGTGCCTGTGAAGGCCTAACTTCTGAATAAATGATTTGATCTTGATTTTCCCGGTTCCTTCC
This sequence comes from Plodia interpunctella, assembly GCF_027563975.2. Taxonomy (NCBI): domain Eukaryota; kingdom Metazoa; phylum Arthropoda; class Insecta; order Lepidoptera; family Pyralidae; genus Plodia; species Plodia interpunctella. Next base: position 7,686,009 of record NC_071303.1, read on the forward strand.
CAGTCGTTGAGCGTCAGAGCTCAGGGTCCGCTAAATTGATGACGACATGTCTGTTATGGCCAATCGCAGAGTGCACCTTTCGTCCAACATCCAGATTCTCTGTCCCGGGAGCAAGTGCTGCTGGATATCACGTCATCACATCGGGACCACCGTTTGGTTGTCAATACATGAGGCAGGTTGGTACACAAACTCAACAAACAAGTTTTGAACCTGGCACCTTTTCATCACAAGCTTCTCTTAATAAAACAATAACCAATCATCACCATATCTCAACCAAGAGCAACCAAATTTGAGCTCAAATCAAGTTTACATAACGATGACATCAGTAATTATTCTGCCAATTAGTGATAACGCTTATCAGTCATTAGCCCTTTACGGCAGCAAAGATAATTAGCTATTACAGAAGCCTAATTGGTATGCACGTATTAAAATTAAAATAATGTTGAAAGTACTTTATCTGATTATATTGAGATGATAATATTGAGATTACAGATTTTTCTTTCTTAAAAATAACAATTAGTCTATGAAAGAGTAGCAAACATACATACATACATCCTCATAAAGTTTCGCATTTATAATATTAGAAGGATTGACAATCATGCTCCCAAATTTCTTTATAATCAACTACTAATAATATACATAAAAGTCATGTCAAATGCTTTTAGGCGACTTGAATAAAATCAAACACCAGTGTTAGCAATAACGAGTATGATATAAGAAGAAAAAAAGACACTAAAAGTGAGTTGCATCGGTCAAACTTGACGTTAACTTTACCTTGCATAGGAAGAAAAAACGTACACCAAAATCTAAAAGACGGCGGCGCGCAAGTTAAAGTTAACAGGTGCAATAAACTCTTAATTATAAAAAACACACACAAGAATATCACCGACATTAAATTTCACAAATTCAGCCTCGGGCATAAAATCGCGATAGACGCAGCAATTTGGAGTAGAAATTCGCAATTCTATTACAACGGGCTATTAAGGCGGCGGCGGCGGTTTTTTCATCATAGACAATTTTCTTCGTCGGTTTCACTCGCGCTGACCAATCAGGCTTTGAAAGCGAAGTTGTGTTCAGGCGCCATATAAGGTGAATTTCCACTGGCGGGAAAAGAAAAAACAAACAGTGGTCGTAAAACTGTCCTTTTTATAGGCAGTCGGTTGCCAGGGCAGATTCCGTGGAAATTTTAGTGTAAACACAGTCCAAATCAAATTTAAACTACCAATTTTGTTTTGGATTTTCAACATGACCATCTAACATTCATACATCAAAATAAAGCGTTCAAATGTTTAAACAAAAATTGCTCATTAATTCTTTTGTTCCAAATTAAAACATAATTATAAACAAATGGCAAAATCAATAAACAAATTAATCTCATTCATGCTGATATAATCAAATATAGTTTCAAATTGTTTTAAAAAATATTTCATTGAGACCTCAATAACTATCAGTCTATTCAACCACTTATGTATATAAAAGACGTACTTGCCTTAATTGACATATAAAATATTAACATACCCTTGAAGACTACACAATGATAGACACGTAAACAAATTACCATACAACTGGGTTAATTTCTATAGATGGAGGTTTCAATTTGAATAAATTAGTGACATATACATGGGTTCCTAATGACGGATTCAATTATTCGTAACTAGAGGTTTGTGGTTAGACTGAAATTCCTGAATATTCTATGGAATTAGATAGATAGTAGGCGACGCTCATGTTACACCCCTGGTGTTGCAGGCGTCATAAGGTTGTGGCGACCACTTACCATCAGGTGGGCGGTATGCCTGTCTGCTTGGTAATAAAAGTATAATTTCCATGCTATGTAACTTGACATTCGGTCGACATTACTAAGTAGTGAATTAATTCTCAATTCAGGAAGCCGCACAAGTCTCTAAATATGGACATAAACACATGCGCGTTGTAACTAACGATTAAACTGTTAAAGTATTATATTATGTGGAATACCAGACCATAAAGGGTATATTGTTTTATGATGTGGTTGCCCAGGTGTAAGTTGAAATGTCGAAACCGCAATAACTGCTGGAAATAGAAATTGAACACGCAGCACATCAAGTTAGACAAATAAACTTTAAATTCGCCTTTATTACCAAAGCATTAGGGCCTATTAAGGATTTAACATGATGCAATTTACGTAACGGCGTAAGATTAAGTTCACACTAAATACGAGTATGTTTTATAATACAAGGAATAAATCCTTGAATTATAACACTTTCCATAATCAAGCATTTAATTTTCCACTGATATTATAAAGGCGAAAGTTTGTGAGTATGTTCGTTACTTCTTCACGTTCAAACGGCTGAGCCAATGTTTATTAGATTTGTTATTCAGGTAGCTGTTACCTTGGATTAACACATAGGGTATTTTTTATCCCAAAAGTACTAGATTCTCATAGGATTTGGTCAAAAAGTCTGATAGTCTTCAGAAAGTGAAGTCTGATAGGCGCTACTGTGGATAAAAACTTTTTATTCAAACAAGTAACATCGCGTAATAAAATAAATAAATACAATTTCCTGTGAGTGTGAACAACTCCTTATGACAACACAATAATACAGATAATCAAGATGGGTGTAGTGAAAGTGCTGTAATGGCTGAAACTGACAGCGGCTTATTATCGCACGCGCTTAATTTTATGGTCAACTGCTTTGGCGAGTTGTTTCATGTGTAGAAACTGCTTGCTCTTGGACACGCTTTAGTTTCCACATGAAAGATAACTACGTCCTTCTTCAATCTTTTCTCAGCTAATAATAGTTAAATCTCAGATAAATACTTTATGGCATGTTTAAAAAGTCTACTCATCTGCGTTATAGTAGAATGTGTCAACTTAACGATCAGTTAGAACCTCAGACAGAAAACCTTCTCTAATGTAAACCTTTGTTTTTCTCCAACAATCATTATATATCACACTAAGTTAATTTGCATTTAAGTATTTGACGCTGATTACCCGCGACCTCGTCAGTGTAGAATAATATATATATTTTTTGTGTTCGCCAGATTATTAAGTTCCAGGACCAATATTTTTGTGTGATAGCGAATTTGTGATAGTGTTAAGTCGTCTTTTGTCGTCTTTTCTACACGATTTTCATACACAAACATTCATTCATTACAATCTTTTAGAGGTTGAGTTTTGAAAAAAGGAGTAGGCTATGTTTAAACGGAGGTCATTAACGAAAAATGGATGGACTGCGTTCGGCAGTAAATGGCTAAAAATTAACAGATCGGAAAGTGGAGGAGAATTACTGTAACAATCTAACAAAGTGGGATAAGGGTAGGCGGAAAATAGACCAGTCTATTTCCAATGCCTCCTAGGTCTCATTGGACCGTTTGTACCCGTAATCTGACCGAATGAGTTTCCATAATCGAACAATATGCTTCTTTTATATTCGACGTCGCAAATTGGCTATTATCGTTCCTAGTTTTTTTTACAAACTACTTTGATGTTTGGCGTGCAAAATTCTCTACTGAATCACTGATAAGCATGATCAGATGGTGTATCCAGAATCGGCTCCCAACGAGGTCAACCCTGACGAGTTACTGTATGGATATGATGTTTTTGTTCTACTAGCTACGCCCCGGAGTTACGCTCCCGTGAATTTACCCTACTCTGCTTTTCCAAGTTACTTATATATATATATTCGTGTACAAAATTTTATTGAAATCCGATCAGTAGATTTAGCGTGATTGAGTAACAAACACACATTGTCACACACTCGCCTACTCACATCCAAACTTTTTGATACGTATTACTATTATATAAGTATTAGTAGAATTCACGCAGTAACAAAAATAATTATTATTAATATTGTTCATTAGGCAGTGTACCCTATATACAATAATAAAAAAAAACTGAACGCAAGAAACGTCTTGACATAAATCTGTACATAATAAGTTGAGATAAAAAGTAACCGATGAATCTAGAAGGCATATAAAAAGTTATAGCTGGTCGGTCAACGACTCTTAGGTACCCATACCAACCAACATTACATAGATGTGGATATAATGGTTTAATGGTAGGGGTCTTCTACTAAGCGCCCAGTTTCGGTCTAGTGTATTATTGTACTACACATATCGCCGAACTTAGAGATGCCGTCACGATTGTGTGAATGAACATTGCGCAATTTGTATGAGAGCTTTTATTTACCGCAAGGAAAAACCAGCAGCCATGTACATACATCGAAAACGTAAAATTTGCCCGTCTGTTTCGCGATAATGTACACCCGTCATCCTTCTTTTCAAGTGTGTTATTGCTAACACTCGTTTCCGATTCTATTTTAGTTGCCTTATGAAATTAAGTAAGTAAAATTAAGATAGTAATCTATCGAAAACACTGCAATAAGCGAAATTTCTTCAAAATTAACGTTTGTTCTAAACTAAAACGTAAAAGTAATCTTGTTACAGAAGAAAACACTATAAATTGTGTCGATCGATATGGTATCAATTACCAAGGCTAATCGATAATATTGCCAGTCGTCATTATGCTACGTTTTGTGGTATCGATACTATGACAGTCGAATTTCGATATCAATAATCGATATTGAAACTATCGATTCGGCAACACTACTTTCAACGGAGCTGTTTGAAACGGCTGGCCCTTTTTAGTGGACCGTTTGGCTGTCTGTCTGTATGTACCTATGAGTTAACAATAACAACTGTGGTGATTGCTGCGGCACGAACTGACAAGCAGACTTCTACTGATCTTCGAAAATAATATGCTCTTTGGATATGCTATTGTATTGAATGGCTCTCTCTTATTTAAGTGTATTCCCAGTGGCTTCATCCTACTAATATTATAAATGCGAATGTTTGTGAGGATGTGTGTATGTTTGTTACTCTGTCACGCAACATCGACTGGACGATTATTATGAAATTTGGTACGCGGGTAGAATATAACCTGGAATAACACATAGGGTACTTTTTATACCGAAATTCCCACGGGAGCGAAGGCCCGGGGCGCAGCTACTTAATTATAATCGCAGGTCTGCTTTCCTACTTTTTCTTCTCCTCATCGTACTAACATTATTAGGCATTTCATCTTTGACGACATCAGCCCGGTACTGGGTTTGCCTCTTCTGCCAAAGTAGCATAGCCAATTAGCCATACATTCCTTCCATAAATAACTAATTTACACACTGAAACTAATGTATATAAGAGTATAATTTCCCTGGTAATTTCATTCACCAGAGTGAAAATGGAATCGTCTACAAATTCTTTATTTCTTCGAGTTCGAAATCTTTTAATGCTTTTACAAGTTGATTAGATTGCCGCATCAATTCCCAATTCTTCGTAACTATCAGATACAGTCAACAGCACATCAACCTAACCAAATTCATTGTAAACTCGCCGCTATTATCGCATCATAGAGGTTCATGCAGGGTAAATTGATGTGCTGTTGACTGTACATACGTATCACACCATATGGCCCGCGGCATTGAGACTGGCGTGACGAATGTGATAATTCTTATTTGGGGCCATTCAATACAGACTACGACTTATGTATCGAAGACCAGAGTACTTCAGACGATAGTAGTGACCCAAGGTGGCCCATACGTCAAAAAACTTCCGGCCAACATTGACATTCACTATACTTCGTTCACACATAGGTACAGAACTTTAAGTAATTTAGTGTTGTCGAAAAATTTATAGTACTTATATGGAAAAAAAGACGATAGTATAGTAGACCTCGAAAATCATCTAGAATATTGTTAAACCAAAACAAGGCAATATGATAAAGCCCGCCTGTGATCCGAAAGGTCCCAGGTTCGAATCCTACTTGTGTTACGTCAGTTTGTATTCCTATATTTGTCACTGTGTAGTTTACATCGATAACCACTTGCATCCGATGAAAGAAAACATCATGAGGAAACCTGCACTCTGGTTGATAAGTTATAAGATACGAACATGGCAAAGCACTTTATTGATTGCCAAGAACGTAGCGCCCTTGTACTCATTTTTATAATGTAATTTATATTTTAAGTTTCTTGTGTACATAAATTGATAAATAAATAACATAGCTGTGTTTCTTTAGCCATAAGGAATTCGACTGTAAAGAAGAATATGAGACAAGTAGAATTAACATCAAACTTATTATATAAAAATGCCGCATCTGCTCCTGAAGTTGCATGTTAATAAGCTGTCTGTTGATAAGGTGTGAATAAAAGCACCTTACCAAAATAAATAAATATCACCTTACCAAACCAGGTTTAAATTGTTTCACTGCGAATTACTAGGTAATTAATATTGATTCCTTATCATTAAACAGATCACAATTTGAACTATGCTTTGAAGCAGTTGATAACATCGGCTGATCGAACAATCCGGTTATAATAAATTCAAAGCTTATAATCTACTTATGTCGAGACTTATAAAGTAGTTAAAAGGTATTTTGGATAAAAAATGCTCTCAGCACGATCCAGATAGTGCTTAATTCCTATGCACAATGCTTAGAGAGCGTATAAGAATATTTTTGAAAGTAATAATGAGACGATAAAATTCTGGAATCAAGCGGGAATTGAATCTATAAACCCTGTCTATCCGCGACATTGTTTTTATTCAATTTGCTATAAAAGCCATTGTAGTTCGGCCGAATTAATCCATCTCTTTACGCCCTACACCGACGCAACGTATGCATAACATACCTAATTTTATTACTTACTATAAAAAATGTCCATTTGCATCTATTTCTCTGAACACGATAATTACCTGAAAAGAAAAAAAAAACAATAGGTGTGTCTGTGTGTTTGTCAGGCCATTGAACTGCATGATAACGTATGAACTGTCAGCGAGGTCGAGTTCACAACACAATCGACAATGTTCTTGTTTCACATTCACAATTGCAAATTTAAACACCGAGCTGAGAATCGTATTTGAGAGGTATTCCCTTTAGCGCATCAATTTAAATAAAAAAAAATATGTGAAGATTCAAAAAAGAAATAGATCCCGTCACTAGAAATTGTCAGCTCGAGGCGAAGGCGAAGTACATCTTATTCCTCGAAATACGCTTGAAAAATATTGACTGGTGCATGAAACGAAACGGTAAAGGTGTTATTCCAAATGGTGCACAGTGCACACCATACCTCCTTTTTGGATGTGTTTATGATCCCAAATAGATTTTCAGTGCGAGATAATGGAAAAGAATTAAAATATCAAATACCGTTGAACAAAACACGTTCGACATGTGGATAGAACGTACCACTTCAACCCATGACTTTATCTAGAAATTATAATAACGATAAATTATTTTTTTCCTCATTTAATGTGAAAACTATCCCAGTAGGTAGATAAAACTTGTTGGTTGCGGAAATAGTGCAAACGACCGTAACATCAATTAATTTAACAAGACGACAAAACAAAACGTCGATTTCCGATTGAAAAATAAATAATCTAAGTCCGCCTTTCACTCAAAATAAAATGTTCAGTCGTTTGGTAGCTAATCATAGTGGCAAATAAAAATAGAAAACGTAGTAATAAACGGAATAAATATACGATGTGGTTTCTATCTTAGCTCCTAAAATATTATATGTAGACCTGAGTATAGAATATTATATGTACCTTAGAATTTTGGAAATCGGTTAGTAGATGCGATTCGAAGATAATTCCCTAACTTTATATAGTACTAGCTACGCCCCGGGGCTTCGCTTCCGTGAGTAATGCGGGATAAAAAGTACTCTATATGTTATTCCAGGTTATATTCTACACGTATACCGAATTTCATAATAATTCGTCGTGTAGATTTTGCGTGAAAGAGTAAGAAACGTGTACACACATACATCCTCACAAACTTTCGCATTTGTAATATTATTAAGATATAGACTAATTTTATAATTAGATTGTACAATGCAACTCAATTACTTATTAACATCAATTTTCGTATAATATGGTAACCAATGCCCGTGCATTGGTTGCAATTACTAAAATAAGTAATATCTAATTTAATTTTAAATAAATAATTAAATGTACGACGGATCTATCTCTTCTCTAGAAACAAAACTCAATTTGGTTTTGAATACGGATTCAACAAAAGCCGTAAAGTATTTGTGTGGAGGCTAAAGACCTTTTTATTTCGTTATACAGCAGACAAGGTGTGTCTGTCTGTCTGCTTCGATTGTAGTAAAAGCACGTCTGTCTGTGCCCGCTAATGAATGAAAATATAGTGCTTGTTTGTTTAATACAGTAGTTTTGACGTTTAATATAAGTCGTGACTACCTTTAAATAAGTTTTATGAATATTTTCAAGTCTGTACAGAAGTAGGAGTTAGTAATTGCCAATTTTTGTTTTATGTTATTAATAGTCATAAAAAGCAATTAATGTTGAGTTGTGGAATATGTTAATTGACGCTTACTGATAAATTCGAAATTGCTATGTTAGCCATTGAAATCTCAATATTAATCATCAGGCGGGCCTTGGACGAGTTTTTAAATGGGCCATTTTAAAAATCTTTAGAAAGATTTATTAGTTGTGTCAGTGGAGCTAAGATTATGAAAAAAATAGAGGTCAATGTCCTATTGATAATTAATATCCTAATAAATGCGAAAGTTTGTGAGGATGTATGTGTGTGTGTACGTTTGTTACTTGTTTACGCAAAATCATATTTGTTATGAAATTTGATACATGGGTACAATATAACCTGGAATATATAACACATAGGGTGCTTGCTTTTTTATCCTGAAATTCCTTCGGGAGCGAAGCCCCGGGGCGCAACTAGTATTTTATAAGGTATGTACCTCGAAATATATTAATCTGACCACAGATTCTTGCTTTGCTTACCAAAGCAGGATCTTTTCAAAATTTAATATCAGGAAAATATTAAAACGATTTCATGCATTTTTCCACTTTTAAATTGAGAAATACTTATAAGTTGGTTTTTATATAAAACAATATGAAAACAAAGTAATTTTTGCTGATATACTTATGTCTAACTGAAAATAGCGGTCATTCTTCCAACTTTTTACTCGTATAGCCGTAAAAGTGTTCTCGCTAGACCACCGATATGCCAGACATAGTATCAATAGCATTCCTTCCACAGAAGTGCAGCAAAACCTTTAATAAATGTGAGAAAGTGACCCGTCCTTAAACCGGTTGGTGCGGACAGAGTCCACTGACGGAAGGAAATCGAAGCTTGATTGTATTTTGTCCATACGTGGAGCCGTTTTCACTCCAAGATTATTTAATAAATTCTTTATAAGTGGAAGTAAACCTGTATTTTTTAAATCAAGAATAAGAAATATTCTATTATTTTGTATATCATCCTTATCCATCAACAGCCCAAAATTTATCAGACGAACTAAATGTATCTGAAATAATATAAACCACATTCCCGCCAAATTTGAAATCGGTTCGATTTTAAAATTTACGTTATTCAACAGAATTAAAATTGTTAAAACAAAGATAAATAAAAGTAATAAAGGTTCACTGGAAATAAATCATCATGTTAGAGGAACCGTAAATTTTGATGAAATTGATAAATATACGACCTAAGTCCTACCAATTTAAACAAAGAAAACAAACAAAATGTTTCTTCACTGTCATGAAATTTTAATTTAAGATTCGAATTAACAACTGCCAGTAATTTGGAAATCAGTTGAAAAAAAAAGAAAATAACAGCTCTGTGGATAAAAGTTTAACCAACAAAATATTGCAACAACCAACACTGCGAACACACCTTTGTCAGGACTTTTGGAAATCGCTTCGACGTCGCCCCATAAGTAATATCTTACTCCATTTTTGTCGATTACGTGTCTCGAATAAAATTATGCTTCGGTCGAAATCGGCCGTTTTCGATTTCGCTCTTAATTTATTGATGTAAATGGAGTTCAGGGGTGACAAAAGGTTTCATTATGTAGAATCTGTTCAAGAGAAGCGTCCATTTTTAGGTTATGTCAGATCGATCGAGCTGAAAGTTGATGGTGGATATCCATCTTGGAAATTATGGAAAGCTTGCTCTTAATGTACAGGTTTGATAAGCAGATTTTATATTAATAAAGACGATTATAGAATCTCACTTTATACAAATTCAATACCTAAGCAGACTGAAAAGAAACATAAGAAAAGTACGACACTAAAAGGTAATTTTAGTCCCAAAATGTTACCTAATCCTATTCCCGCGTTTCTTGCTACTCGTCCATATGTTACCTGTCTTAACGACTGCGCCGTTTCAACAATACACAGAACTGACAGAAACCCGATCGTGTCCCACATTCTCGACTGCGCCTAAATCTTACATAACACGCATAAACAATGGAATGAGTGCATTGCACTTGCAAGTAATTCCTCAGTTTGAGATAATTGTAAATAGGTCAGAACGCGAGACAAATGAACATTTTATGCATATTTGAAGAAATTTTCAACAGCGGTTTCTTTATCTACTTAACTAAATATTGTGAAATGTTTCATTTATATAGATGTTACAAGTAGAAAGAAAGCTGTTTATAAAATGTATAATAATGTGATGAAACGGAAAGTAACAAGTCTTTGGCACTTAGTAGGTTATCATAACCACGTTAATGAAAATACGAATTAACACTTCGATTTGAATTGAACTGAATAAAAACGTCAAAAAGAGATGAATGATACTACATTCGGTGCTGCTGTCAAAGTTATTGATGAGATACTTAAATCACAGTGACAAGTCACGTGACGTAAAATACTCAGAAAATACTAATTACATGGCAACACGACTTGGGTGTGACCGTGTGCTGGGAGCATGTACGTACACGTATTACGCTACTTTGTCATAACCTTATCGCTTTTAACCGTAATATTTTGTATTGCTTTATTATTCTGACTTACTGTTTGTTTAGTTTTAAATCTTTCTGTTGGAAATTGTTCCTTCTTATGATTCGTTAGGATTTAAATAACCATAGATAACACCAACAAGAATAAATATAGGCTATGTCTTCAAGCGATCCATTTCACATAATAATATCAGCTTGTTTTTATCGTCTTGGAGTTTTAAACGCTCTATCGCATTAATCCGATTAAATAAATAGTTTTGTAGAATTTATATAACAAATAGTATACACACACATATATTATTAAACATAGGATCACAGGAATGGAGCCATGGACAGAGAAAAATACAGGCATTGTCGTATCTTTCGCACAAGAAATAGAAACACGTACCAGAAATAGGTACCAACGCGAGAAAAAAACAGGATAGCGCTAATATATCGCTTTTGTCCCTCACCGTGATTTTACAACGACAAATTTACCAATTTTTTTGTGTGGGAATTTGTATGGAAATTTTCTATCTCATTTGGCTAGCATGTTGTGTTCATTTTATTTTGTCATTGTGGCCAATTGAAAGTCGCGTGTCATTGCGCCGAACGCTGCGGCCGTGACATATGCAGTATACGAACCCTTCGGAGAATGGAATGCAACCTTAGTGCAATGTATCTTAACAAGCGTTGCCAAATTTTTATATTTTTCGATTCTGCGGCCATTGAAATAGTAGATGGGGAATTAATTAAAAATATAGTATATATTAAGATATTATGCATTATTCCATAATGTTTTTTTATTGTGTTGAGCTTTAAATATTATTTTTAGGAACGCTTACTATGCTGACATTAGTAGTTTCCCCTACTATATTATATTTAAAAAATAACAGCATTTAGACACTTAAAACAGTGGAATACTATATTATATAGCAGGGTTGGCAATTCCTAGTTAGTTGCTATAGCGAAATATTATAGTTATATTCATCTCAAGTCTCAGAAGAGCATTGTATATAAACAATATTTGTATGTTATATGTATTGTGTCTCTGAATAAATAAATAAAAATAATATGTACAGTCAACAGCATATCAAGTTACCCAGTCATTGACAATTTGTTCTGTCGCCGAACGGAGGTTTGTGTAAAGTAATATGATATTTTTGTATTTGTACCTATTTTAATCATGTTTGTAAGATTTGAAAGCATAATTTTTGCACTTTCAGTTTTGTTACGCTTACTTCACGAACATCTATATTAATTCATTTCGTTACTAGGTCTATGAATCTGTCTATTCACCCAATTCGACAACAACGAAAGACCTATTGAAATTAAAATTACAAAATCGTAAGTGCTAAAAATACGAAACCAAGTGTTACATGCTGTTCGATTGTTCTAGAATGACGCAAGGAGCAAAACAAAATGTAATCAATATAAAAGTTGCAGAGAACCGTACATTTACAGCGATGTACAGAAAACCGCATCACGTTACCCTACTTAGCGCATTAAACTACCTTCAGCGCATTGGTAATAGAGGTGAACTTGCCACGAATAGGTTAGGTTCATATGTTGAAGGTTGTACCGTCGCGGGCAAAAGTTACGGGCACCGTACACAACGGCGTAACTTTTGGAACTTTGGGAGTCGTAAAATTTGTGTCTGCGTCAAGGAAATATCCTTGGTTTGGTCATTCATGCAACCAGGGTACATGAATGAGTTAGGTGGTACTGTCGTATACATAATTTTTATGGGAGCCTTTTTTACGACGGTTTGGGCCAACATGCAGCGTTGCCAGATTTTTTTTGGGCAAAGCGGGATTTTGAAACTTAATGAGTAAAAAAGCGGGATGATTTCGGTAAACGCGGGACCTACTTAATAGAAAAAAAACGCAAAAAGTGATATAGATTGATTTTGATACAGATTGATAGTGATTGTGCGAAAGTATGCCGATGTCGTGTTGTTTATTGCTTCTGCGAATCCAAAAAATAGGACACAGATGTCCCATGCGGGACATCTAATTCTGGAGTCAAAACTCGGGACATGCCGTCAAAATCGGGACGTCTATCAACGCTGCCAACTTGGGACAAAAAGCTTTTTTCTACACACAACTAAATTTATCACTGGTACATAGTGTTAAGACTTACTTATTTAAAAATATTTTAGAATTTAATGTCTTCACTCACATACCTGGTATGTATGTAAAGTAAAACATTAAAGTGAACTTGAGTTAATTATAACGCCTTTCAAGAACCGTGAAAAACATAGGTCCTTAATAATGAGAAGAAAAACTACTTAGGCTCACACGATTTTCCTTGTTGGCGCCAAATTTTGGCGGATTCGTCATACATTGCTGGTTATTGCTGTAAATAAAAGCTCTCATACGAGTACAATCTAAGCAATGTTCGTGAATTCGCATCGGCATCTGAGTTCGACGATAGTATACAGCCGGCATATTACAATGTCGTAAAGTAAATACATTACATTACAACTATACGAAATTACATTAAACAAGTCTGACATAATTTACGTAACAATAAGTAGGTAAGTAGGTTTCCGAGAAAGCGCCAGCTGTCTTTGACAACAAACATTGCCTACTCGATGTTAGACTTTCCCCATTGGAGTTACTCATAATTTCTTCCCGCTTTTACTATCGCCTCTCATATACGAGATTTATAGTTTAGAGAATCGATAAATAGTGTGAAGAATGATAAAATTAGTTCCTCTCACTATAACGTGTGTTATTGACACTGATGTCAGATTTTATTAAAGTCTTTTTTTCTACAGGCGAATATATGAAATTATTTAAAGGCATCTAATATGACTTTTACGACAACTGTCAGCTGGTGGCAATTAGTCACATATAACTAATGAGTAATATCATAAATGCGAAAGTAAGTTTGTTTGTTTGTTACCTCTTCACGTTCTATCTACTCAATCTTCTTGAAGTTTTCATACATATAGATTGAAGTATGGAAAAGGACATAACTACTTTTCATCCGGGAAAAATAACTGTTCTCGTGGGAAATTCACGCGGGCGAAGCCGCGGGCAAAAGCTAGTAAACTATACCGTCGTGTGTAGGTTCAATCACAGTGTTTTCCTTAATGAAGAATTAAAAGGATCACATAAATATAGGCGTCGAAGCTATTATTTTAATTACTGCACTAAAATGAATGCCTCATAATGAACCTCTTAATTAAACATTCTACGATCGAATATCGTAATATTATTTAATTGTTAAAAAATGTGTGTTTCTCCAACTGGAAAAACGCTATTAACATTTTAAAATGTCGTATTTAATATTATATATGATGTCGTTTTTATGATAACTATGAAAAGTAAAAATACAGTGAGAAGTATTGTATAGACTGCTCACGTGTTTTCACTTTTCTATTTAACTGTATCTAGTTATTTGAATTTTCTCTTTTCGTCATTATGATGAAAAAGCAAACTCATTACTAATGACCTATCATCTAATAGATTCAGGTTAATCTATTAGGGTGAGTTGCACCAGTCAACTATCACGTTGACTTTAACCTGCGCGCTTCCGACATTTAAACAAAATGACGAGCTTTGCTTTTTACTGCACTAGTGAAAATTAACGTCAAAGTTAAGTGGTGCAACCCACTACCATTTGATTTTTCCGAGAATCAGATACTTCCCTGACCGAGCCCTATAAATAATAAATAATTCCATCATGAAAGATAGGAGCTTGCCACATCAATTAAAAAACGAAACGGTGTACTATACTGAAATTTGTCATAGGTATTTTATATCGAAAACTACAATTTATATGAGCCTTGCATGATAGCGAGTAGAGGTGACGTCACATTTCTTGCACACATTAATTATACAAGTACGAATACAAAAGCCAATCAAAATATTTAGTTTCTTACCTTCTTGGTTGTTGCCTCAACTCTTACTCAACTTAGGTTCGTAGACTATACATAAAGTTAAATAGATATCGACATAGTACATCGTGTAAAAATCTGAAATCAAACGTTACATATGATTATCATATTAATGACAGGAATACGAAAGAACATGAAAATATTCGCGATGCATGACCGACGCGGTGCGCGTTTGCATTCATTGCATTTTTACAGAGAAACCCGCTTTCATATCGTAACGAGGGGCAGAAATGTGTTTTAAAATCGGCTTTTCAGAGGTGATCTTTTCATGGAAGCGAATTGGAAAGCCACACTTTTCTTATTGGAGTGTTTGTACGGAAAAGGGGCAGAGTAATGAGATAAAATCGCTTGATAAAATGAGATGAGTAAAAAATTTTGAAATTATTACTTTTATCATAATACTAATATTAATTTTGTAATTTCATTTGAATGTACGTAATTTAAGTCATGGTTATGGGTTCATATTTTTATTCATTTTTGTTGATCTATGGTCTATATAGTCTATCTATATTTTTTTATCTAATAAGTAAGATGACTCTTATCCCTCCGGAACGATAGGTCTACTTTCACATTTGGTCTATTTCGAACTTTTGGTCTGTTTACCCATATTATATAAGTCTATCCCTTTTTTTTTACCCTACTTCATCAGAAGTTGAAAGCGATATTATTGTAATCGATAAAACTTTTATTAGTCCATAATCGTATAACGGTCGAGTAATTAAAATTGGCAGCCGGTTTCAAGGAGTTATGTGGCACCCGCGACCTCACTTTCGATATAAATAAATGAAAACGAAAAGCAATACATGTTGATGTTGGAAACCGGTCCAAATATTGTGTTATAAGCTGTATACTTTCTCGAGTGAGTAGGAAACGATACTCTAAGGTTAATAGAAATACAGAAGTAATATAAAAAAAACTTAATTAAGTATACGAATAGAATTATTTCTTTTACTTTTACTACTACCGCATTACAATTTTATTTATTTATTATATACACATATAATAAATAAATAAAATTGTAATGCGGTAGTATAATATAATATAATACACAACATAATAGTGTAAATATAAAACTCATAAATAGGAAACTAAACACAAATTACTGCTTGTATATATGGAAATTTCTTTCAATAGATCCGTTTTAGTTAGTTAGTGGAACAGTGCCTTTTCTAAAAAAAAATGTTTTTATTATACACTAGCTTTCCTCTGCGGCTTCGCCCGCTCGAATATCTCACGGGAACTCGGCTAATTAAAATACGTTTTTTTCCTAAAAAAAATATACCAAATCATATTATCTTCTCTAAAAGTGGCCATGTTGTTATCGTAAGGATTAACATCCTTCTTATCTCCCCGCTCCTTAAATCATTTTTCAGTAGATTTCCACATTTTATTGCACCGTCAGATCAGTTGTTTATCAGAGAAACTTCTAGAGAAATCTGCGATTTACATTAAGTTTACAAACGCCCGCCAGCCTGACGTCAACCCTGGAACGTTCCTATTTTCAGGCGGAATTAATTTAGAAATACCATATCTAATAATCTAATCAATTTATGGCTCATTGGGAATATGTCACTCAGACTGTTGAGAAACTTTATGTACTTTTAATACTATATTTCTGCTTTATTAATATAAATTTTGTTATCTGATTAGGGTAAAAGTAGTTTTTCTTATTTATTTTAGTTTTTCTTTGCGTTGTCCCTCTCTTTTCAGTATTTGACATGGAAAGAACGAAACAATAGAATAACTATTCCGTGGCTAATCAAAGGATAACGTTTTTATTAATAAGGGTGTTAGAAAAAATATGTAAGAAACAATAATGGTACGCCCTTCTGGCATGATCGGGTCAAATACTGTTTAAATTAGTTTCTATAGGCGTTTCTTCTCAGCAGTGGTTGTACCAAAATGCCAGTTGTTTGTAGCTTTTTGAGAAATTACTATGTAATATAAAATTTGACGCGAAAAAGTTGCCTGTGAAGGGTCTAATGTTTGATCAATGCTTTGACTTTGAAACAAAAAGATTCAATTACAAATCAATTTCAGAATTATCGAAACACCGGCTCAAAGCAATCGTATTAGTAGACGTTTTGGCGTGATATTATTATTACAACGTTTTGCATTTCCATAACTAGTAGACGAAGAATTAGTTCAAACCCCCAACTCGCTTAAGACGGTAAACCAATATCGGAATCTCGCACACTACTAATCCGTATTAATATTCAGATTTCCTAATTTACACTTAGCCCTACGCGGGATGCGAACAATTCATGGCGCTAGGGTTGTAACAAACACTAATTAAATGATATACTTATTCGCTTTTGAAGTTGCTGACACATATGATGTTCCCAAAAAGTCAGGCGCACATACCCAACTATATCTATTTGAATATCTTGTTGTAACTTATACCTTCTTTGTGAAAGGTGCAATAAAGAGTTTATCTATCTATCTGTCTAATTGATGGGTTTGTGCTCGACTGTTTGGGAAGAAACTGAACAAATAAATACTGGGCGTAAATCCAATTATGGTTCCAGAACATCTGTTCCCTAATTTTCAGTCTCATTTCGGTTTATCAGCCTATCGAGGAGTAGTGTAAGGTCTCGGCCCAATCAGGCGCTTGGAGGCTGGCTGAAATGCGTGAATGACAGATATCAACTGGCGAATCATATTGCAGAACAGAAGACTCTGGAGCTCTTACGTTTCGTTTGAATAAATCACTGCATAGTATAAAACAAAGTCGCTTTCCGCTGTATGTATGTTTTTATGTATTCTTAGATGTTCAAAACTAAGTATGCAACGGATTTTGATGCGGCTTTTTAAATTAATGAGAGAGTGATTCAAGAGTAAGGTGTATAATTTATTGTGATTTTACCCGAGTAAAGCCGGGACGGGCCGCTAGTATCTAATAAATATTATTTGTAAACATCATTGCTCAAAAAATTCTGTCATATTTTTCCCTAAAATCTTTCTAAAACAGTTCTCACTTTTATTTATGCAAATACATTTAGTTGGCAACCCTACCGGGCGGGGCTCCTAACATTTTACTTATTCAGGGCTGCCTCACGCGTTGCGTTATGTAGATTAGTTCTGAGAGACGGTAAGTTATCGCACGAAATAACAACTCACTCCACTTTTGCTGAGGTAGGTTTTTGTTGTGCAAATCTGTATTTGATTCTGTACTATTTTCGATTTGCAAATAGGGTGAACAGGTATTGAATGGAAAGTGAGGAAAACGTAACACTTTTTTGTTGTTATACGTACATAGTGCAAGCTAACTTGTGCCATTTTCATAATTGAAGGGCTAAAATATTAAAAATATTTTTCTAATGATATCTCAAAAAAACACTTAATAACTTACTTCTTCAGATACAAATTACTGTTATCATATAGTTGCGACTTAGATGTTTTTATTATTATGAACAAACACTATCAACCATACAATTAAATAAATCTGAATCCCCAATGCCCTACTGATACACTGTCAATAGAGAAACAAGCTAATGACCCGAATCCGAACGCATTCTTAACTAATATCAATAAAACTCATTACTCTGATAACTCGGACATACTAACCTAAGGACCAAAACCTCAAATTGAAAAGGGCTTATGTTATCACATATCAATTCAAAGTACCAATACAAATTGAACCCACATGCCTTGCTTTCAATACGAAATTTATTCTAAAACACATTTGACTAGAGGCCGAATTATACTGGATGGTCCAAATCGGTCAATAGGGGCAAAAAGGTCCACCTTAAATTGTGATTGATTGTTGTGAGGCAGTTTTCGACGAGGCCGTATCGATTGGAGCCTGATAAAGTTGCATTAGTTTTATTAGAAAAAAAAAAATTGCTCGACTGTTGTCAATTTTACTAATAGACCATTGCGAAGTCGTATTAAGATTAACTACTTATGTGTTAGGTCTGTTGATTTAAACAGTCAAGTAAATAGCTATTCGTGTATATATATTCACTCATATGATTCGAATAAATAGAAAAAATACAACTTTTGAAGAATACTGTTGTAGAGTTATCCCATGTAACGATACCCCGAGATGCAACTAACACAATATGTCCGCCACTAACCGAAAACCAAAACAAAACGCTCTTAAACCTGATCTTTAAGAGGGTTAGGTTAATTGTATCATTTTACCCTTTCTAAAAAAGATGTTACAACCGATATTCTTTATTCGTTAGAAACAGGCTATGTCGTTAGGGTCTCCTTTACTGAGATATGCTTCTCCCCAAGGATATTTCCCAGCTATGTCTTTTTAGGAATGTACCCTTAATTTGGGCCAAAATGGGAAATATAAGACGTCTGGAGGCGGCCTTAATGATGTTTGGCTAAGTATGGTACGGTCGAGAACAAAAGTTCTAGGCGATTGTTATCAGGTAAATGTTTTGGTCTTCTTCGCAGCTTTATTTTGGAAAATTATTATTATGTGTTTATATACTTATGCTTTTTTTAACAGAAAACATTTAGTAATAAAATTAAAATCATATTCTACGTACAATTAAAAATATCCAAAATTATAGTAATTTTAATCTGATTAATAACTTCATCGTTTTTAAGTCTAGCTTATTACATAAAAATAATTGCTTAAAGAAATAATTGGAATTGAACATCAAGTTTTAATCAACTGTACATGGAATAGGTTACTATAAAGGCACTTACGAATATTTACTCTCAGTTGAAGTAAGTTTATAAGTATGTAGGTATTTATTTTTATACAGACGCACCTCGAGTGTAACCAACACCGAAAACGGATCACACTATAATATTTATTGCTTCAAATATAACATTATTTTCATTCGAGTTCTATTTACCCCGAACAAGAAACTATCAACGACCATTTTAATATTCATGGAATGCGTGAGAGCAACACAAATTTTGTAGTGACAAAACTGGCGCGAATGAGTTAAATTTTAATGGAGTGACACCATAAAAGGCGGGAAAGGAGGGGTAACTCGTCCCCGGGGCGGAAAGATCCGCCAAACTGTGCCAAATGGTGTCCTTTCGACCCAAATGCTTCCCATAATGGCTTTTCTCTGAATATACTGCTTCATTGCAAATCGTAGTGAATATTTGATTATGATTACAATTTCTTAGTGCGGGTCCCGATTATAATACCCCATGCGACCAAAAATTATGCAAAACTATGTAGTTTACTATTAGTATTACTTGGTAACAATAATTTCCTTTTGTTCATCTCTAATTCCTATCTGATATTTGGTAGGAGATAAAAAAATCGAGTTGGATTCCCAGTATTAAAACAACAAAACTCAATCACCAATTTTGATTAAGGAAAGTTAATCTGTAGATTAATAAAATAAATTTTACTTCGTAACAGTATCCCGACGTAATTATGAACAAAAACTTGAAGAAACACGTGAAAAGATTTTTAATTAAAAAGTCTGTCCAATTTATTTTCAAGCCTATACAAATATTGTATTCAATTGTTTAGATTGAGAGGTTGTAATTTTAAATTAAGCTGAAAATAACACAACAGCCGTTAGTTTTGTTTATTCAAATAAATAACTATATGAAACGTTACGGGAAACGGGACGCGACACACAGCGGGAAACGGTATATTAAAACACGGGAGACGATTACACGTCCAGGTACACAATAAATAGAATATAATATTATAAATAGATTACAAGAATGGCTGAAATTTTATTTCCATTCTTTTTTGGCAACGCGGGCAATGTCGCAGGCAAAAGCTGTAGCTGTAGCTGAAACTATTGAGTGACAACATTGAACTTGTTATGTGGATTTCTTGGCGAGAGTAAGGGAAAACTAAGAGAGAATTCCTCGAAAAAGGAAAAAGCTGTATATTAAGTACATGCTAAGAATCTGGTACCTATTTGTGTTTAATTCAGTGATCATTTTCTTTAAGAACAATGATATATTTTTTAAAGAAAATGTTTTCATTATAACCTTCAAATGCGGAAGTAAGGTTCCGTCCACCCCATAAGTCAAATATTTTTTATCTTAAAAGCCCTACTTGTGTACACGAAATTTATTAAAAGAGTCAAGAGCGTGCCAAGTTGTAAACGCCATTAAATGATGCCAAGGGTCGATAAGGCTGTAGGGAACAAACAGAAAAGCGGCTTAGCAAAAAATATAGCCAAAATGTATATTGGCCAAAACCTGGCTAAAAGCAACATCTTGAAATTCTAGTAAAAGGGTTTCTGTTTCTGGAAAAAGAATGGATGATATTTGGTGTGAAAACACAAGTACTGGCGTGTAAAATACGCCCTTTAATTTTCAGTGCTAGGTTTGCTTTTATCTTGAATAGGAAATATTATTATTCCGTCATGGCACATGGAAGATAGTAAATATTTAAATAAACACAAAAGAGCAAACAGAGCTTACTTCTGACAAGCCTGCTACTGTATACACGTCCTCTCAACCTATCGCCGGATGACTGTAAGAGATCCTTATGGGATAAATCCGTCGTTGTACATGTATCTGTCTTGTATTAATTTTGATTAATGTACTTATTTTCGTGAAATAAAGTTATTACAAACAAACAAGAGCTTGCGGATGGCCTGATAGTAAGCAAACACTATAATCAATGGACAAACTGTAAAACAACCCAATAAGACTCAGTCATATCTTTTGTCAAGAATTATTTTTATTTGGCGTGTAGATCCAGCACCTAGACTACTTTCCGCAATTTCTCAATGAAGCACTAATGTGTGTGGCCAAAACTTTGTATTAATGCTATCTCTTTCAAACGATAGTTCGCAGTAAGCTACGCGAAACCTATCGTAACAGGCGTGGTATGTGTGAGCGCAAATAACAGTTAATTTTTTCTTCATTTCCTATATAACAAATTCTAGTCTACCCAACGTATCTCGGCCACAGATAATATCAGCTTTCGTAGCTTGTGGTCCATTAAACCCACGTTAACCCACATGCCACCGCCATTACTATAGTGACGTAGTTCCGTCGCTTCCTGTAGCTCCAGAATCATTGTTTTCTTTTGTTTTTGAGATTTTAGAAACTTACTGGTTAATTTATAACGAGATTTTGGACTCAGGAAGATAAAAATATCAATGTTAATTAATTTTGCTTAATGCGATAATTCCCAAAATTTTAATACTTTCCAAGGAATGTTCAAAAACTAAATAATACAGTATGAAGGATCATGGGTCAACACTTCACCATTTGGTAAAATACCGTAATCTAATTGGTTCCATTATTTTAGAGGGATAATCTGTATTTTTAGCAGTTAAGTGTAATAGATGTGGATCATTTAGCCTTGTGTGAACAGCGTTAATTGGATTATTACGCTTAAATAAACGAATTTTCCTTGAGTTACTGTTTATCTACTTCTATTCCAAGGCACTAGTTCGCCTTAAGAATTGTTATTATGGTAAAAACGTGTAACGCTAATTCAATCCATACTTTAATGTTACAAATGCTGAAGTCTCTCTTGTCACGCTTTCGTTGCTAAATCGATTTCGATAGAACTTGGTACACATATAGTTAAAGACCTGAGTACAAACATAGGCTACTTCTTTTTTAATTTCTACCCCCAGACCGTAAACGGGTTGTGAAAGTTTGTATTTTTGTATGACAGCACCGATATATTTTGCCGCGGGCGGACCAAGTAAATTGTATGTATATGTTGGCAGAAAAATTATAATGAAAGTAGGTCTACTGCCTATAAAGATTAAATTGATAACAGCATATTTCCACCCACGCATCGGCGTTATCAAACATCCGTTATCACTTTCTTATCACCATTACTGATAATTACTCTCACTTGCGCAAGTAATTACACGATTCATTAGTTCACTTGCAAGTTGTGTTATCTGTGCTAATGAAAGGAGCGTGGGAATATTTTCTTTTAAAAGAAAGTTAAGTCTGGTCCCCTTTGAAATATAGCTTAGCTAATATATCGCAAATGTCTCGTAATTACTGTTCTCAAACTTGAAATGGCGAAATTCTTCTACATATATCCAAAAATCCCACTAACATTATAAAAGTTTGTTACTTTTTCACGCTCAACGCACGGCTGGGCCAATTTTTGTGAAATTTGGTATTTGAGATAGCTGATACCTAGAATTAAGCCACAGTTATCCCGAAAGTACGCGATTCCCGTAGGATGTGGTCTGATTAGATGACGCTACTGTGCATAAAAACGTAAGTATTTCATTAAAGCCTTATATAGGTTACCTGTAATTATTACGCAACGAGATTGGACATTGCGTAAAATTGATAAGATATAGCGCTATCGCTCGCACTTGAGTGGACAACACGCTTATCTATTACGTGCAATTAGTACGACAATGCTGCAGTGAAACAAAGGCATTTGTTTTTAAAATTGAGTCATACTTGCATAGGAACATTACTATAATACGTCGTGAGTTTACTATACGATATTCCATTGTCAAATAAAAAAATAAAATATATTTATTCGTACAAAATATAAATGATCCCCTAGCTTTACTCGAAGGGATGGGAAGGGAATATTTGTATTGTTTAGGAAGATTTGTAATTCAACGTAAATATTTTGTAATTATAAAGTATTATTAATATTATAAACGATTGGGCGGGTCACTAAAAGTTAGCTACTAAATCCAAACAAATCATATTGTAAGTACTCGATACTAAAAAAATATTATTTTAGTATCGAGAACTTATATTTCTATTGCGATTTATCAACAATTAAATAATACAAATTATAATAAAATAAACTACCTTATAAATTAAAAATATATAGAGCTGTCCCCTTAGGCAAGATTATTTTAATTTATCCCAAGTTATTTAATTACTATTATGTGACTCTTAGATCAAAAATTTTGTGATTTGTGTGATCTTAGATCGAAACTTTCTTACTATCTCTACTAAGTAGTTATTTTATCTACTTTTCCAGCGCATTAGGTTCGGCCGGCCTACTTCCCGTATCACCACGACCTTTACCTACTTACAATATAGTAGGTGTTGCTTTCTTAGAAGAAAATATATATAAATATCATTAACAAGTCATCTGAAAGTGTATGGGGTATGTAAGTACATGATTACGACGTCGACCTCTGTAGCTTGGTGGTCATAACGCCGGACTGCTACACTGGAGGTCCCGGGTTCGACCCCCGGTCAGGTCAAGATGAAAAATTAATAATTTTAATTTCATTGAAATAATTTTATATCATGTTTTTCAGATTGACCTACGTCTTGGATGTACATTTAGATGCATGTTGTAAAATAGTTATATGTGGAAGGTGCATGTTTCTGCGAAAACGGAACGGACATGATTTTCATATAAACTTTCAACCCCCCAATATAGTCATTTGGGGGTTGATTTTTTGAAGCAGCCTGTGAATGAGCGGGAGTATTTAACTACATGTCTACCAAATTTCATTAAAATCGGTCCAGCAGTTTAGCAATGAAAGTGTAACAAGCAATTTATTACGAGTTGAGATACATTGTTATGAACATCTAGAACAATAACAATATCACTTGCTCAACTGAAACATGGGCTAGTCACAAAATTAGTGCGTGATTGATAAGGATTTTTCGAAGAAACGCCCATGTCATCCGAAACCCTCAATCATGCTGTCATACTTTGACTCGCTCCAGTAACAAAAATAACATTGATGTAACTATTCCGTAGGTATACCTAACCTCTCTGTCTCGTCTTTGTGTTCTCGGATGCATACGGGGCTGTGACGCCGCGAAGCGGAAAAGGGTTAGTGGCATTAAAAATATACCTTAAAATTTTGGAGATTCGGTTGCTGTTTTAGAACATTTTTCTTCATTTACTTGCCTCAGAATTTGTTTCCAAACAGTCCTAATTTTTGTTGATATTTTTCCAGCATAATTATACGTTTTATCTGTATTTTTTTCTAAATATCTACTTACTTAAAGACCATAATGACTTTTGTATTTAGTTGAATCATTACGCTCAACGTTTAGTCTGTTGTTGATGAATGAGTTAACAGAAATGACCAAACAAAAGTTAAAATATATATATGTAACTATTTTATACCGTATGCTACCATGATGTTTTTTCATGTGTTTTACTGATGTCTGAAGGCCTACCACGAAACATACAGAAAGCTTGTTTCTAACGTCCATATGGACGTTGTCTCTTTTTCCCATATCGTTTACGCTTCGTATGAAAACAAGACAGAACATGTGAAAGCAATGACGTACTGCGTCTTTTGAGTTTCATGGTAGCCTGCTTTTATATTAAAATTAGTAGCTATTGCCCGCGGCTTCGCCCGCGTGTGTTTCTCACGGGAACAATTATTTTTTCGTGATGAAAGGTCCCTATGTCCATCTCCAAACTACATGTATGCAAAATTTCAAGAAGATTGTAGATAAAGCGTGAAGAGGTAACAAATAAACTTTTGCATTTATAATATTAGTTAGAAATTAGGATTGCTATAAAATCTTCCAAAAACCTAGTTTTGGAATGAAATTAATGCATCGTATGACGTATTGCCGTCTAAGCGAGCTATTTTAATAGCGCAAGTCTGCCAAGATCGCAAGTGGAGTTTAAAACAGGTTTTAATTAGAGCCACTGCGAACCGCATTGACATAAATCTTTACGCCGTTCATAGTGCGAGTAATAAACATGTTTTAACCCACGACGCAAACAGGGTTTAACATGAGCAGCATAAGTATGAAGACCATGCGAAGTGGAGGAGAAAAAGTATGTTTGGAGTCTTACCTCGAACGACTCAATGGTATTTGTCTAACGACAGAGCTGTCAATGTCAACAAAATGCCGCCTTTTTATTCGTCAAAGTGAAAAGAACTGTCTATGATTTTGGAATATACGGAGACGACGAAACCAACGATACTTATATTTTAATTAATCCCTCGAAATATCCCCATAATCTTCAAGATTACATCTTTTCAGTATTCAAACTCATGTGGCACGAGTAGGATTCGAACTCGGGACTTTTCAGTTCACGGACCACCGCAACTTTAAGATTATAATAGTTTGATGAATTAAACTTGCATATTTATTAGACAACCATCTCTGGCGGTGTAAAAAAATTAATCGAGAAATATTTTATCATTAATGCCACGGAATATTTTTTCATTGCATCGCTCAGTCCGTTGCATGTCGGCTAGAATGCGGTTTCTGCAGTGAAATCTGTGCGATGTGAACAGCGGGTGAAGTGAGCTGTGACGAAATCGGTTTCATAATATATAAATAAATAAATAAATAAATAGGGACAAATCACACAGATTGAGCTAGCCCCAAAGTAAGTTCGAGACTTGTGTTATGGGATACTAACTCAACGATACTATATTCTATAACATATACATATATAGATAAACATCCAAGACCCGGGTCAATCTGAAAAAGATCATTTTTCATGTTGACCTGACCGGGATTCGAACCCGGGACCTCAACTGTAGCAGTCCGGCATGATGACCATTAAGCCACGGAGGTCGTCAAAAATAAATAGTGTTATAAAATAACTACCTAAGGAATGGTAAGATACTTGTACCCTTATGCGAAGTTTCAAGTATTAAGGCTACTAAAAATTGTGATCGTAAGAAGATTTTTGTATTCATTACTAAACTTAATATTAATTTACGAAAACTTCGCTTAAGATGTCATAAATATCTATATATATATATATATATATATATATATATACATATATATATATATAGGTTACTATAGCGGCCTTTGTGGCAAGCCTAATGTTATCTGTGATTTTTATTAAAAAAACTAACGGTCCATCCCGGCTATGCTCGGGTAAAAATATAATAAATTATACACCTACCTCCTCAGGAATCACACTATCTATTGGTGGAAACCGCATGAAAATACGTGCAGTCGTTTTTGAGTTTATAGCAAACAGACAGACAGACGCGGCAGAGGACTTTGTTTTATAATATGTAAGGATAAATCACTGTGGTTTTAGAAATCTGTTTCAACGTGTTTTATTTTAAAGGAACGATCACAAATTTTTATTCACAGTTTAAGAGTGGGTTGCGCCGGGCAACTTTGACGTTGACTTTAACCTGCACGCCGCCGTCGTTTAGATAAAACAGCATACTTTGCGTTGACGACCTCGGTGGCGCAGTTCTAAAGTGCTTGCCTCTGAACCGAGAGGTCCCGGGTTCGATCCCCGGTCGGGACATGATGGAAAATGATCTTTTTCTGATTGGCCCGGGTCTTGGATGTATATCTATATATGTATTTATTACAAAATATAGTATCGTTGAGTTAGTATCCCATAACAGTCTAGAACTTACTTTGGGGCTAGCTCAATCTGTGTGATTTGTCCTAATATATATATATATATATATATATATATATATATATATATATATATATATATATATATATATATATATATATATATAATATATAGAACTTACTTTGGGGCTAGCTCAATCTGTGTGATTTGTCCTAATATATATATATATATATATATATATATTTATTCTGCGCAGGTTAAAGTTAACGTCCAATTTGACTGATGCTCACACTAAGTATTACTGCAATTGTACAGTCAAAACAGAACATAACTCAAAACCAGAACAAAATAAATTAAATTAGTTCCGCTGCGGTTCGTCCGGCTGTGTTTACTGAACTCGAAAACTTTCAGACGTGTGGGGAAATTGTGAAATGGAATAATTTGCTATTTTCGCGATATATGATAGTTCGTACGTGGACTGTGTGTACCCTAAATAAAAATTAACCCAAGAAATGTTCACTTGATGCCGTGAAGGATGATATTTATGTGTGCCAATGGTCTGACAAGTTAGGATATCGACAACCATGCGAAGTGGAGGCGAAAAAGTAGGAAAGCGGACCCTGGGCTCCGGCGCTCAAGGGTTGAGGAAAAAACCGGGAATACGGTCAGATGAGAGAGAGATAGAGAGAATTTGTATGTGGACTATAGAAGTAGATGTGAATATACAAATAAAAGTTATTATCTAGTAGTAGAAAACATTTTTTTTTAAATGGTTTTCTACATAATAATTAATCTCAAAATAACATACAAATATATATATCACGATATTGTTAAGTAAAAAAATGATATATACTTAAAAAAATGTGTGAAGTCGTTCAGAAAAATAAAATTACAATTTTCCAAAACATTTCCTTTATAGAAATTTGCAAGGAAAATTTTATAATGTCCAAGATTCGTCCGTTTCCATTCGCAGCACGTATCCCATTGCTCCTGTGATTACTATTATTCCCTAAGGATCTTGCTCTCGGCCCTAGCACCAACGACCTACTTATTGACTCGATCGCTAACGAAATTATCGAAAAAGGACTTACTTACTTTAGAAAGATAAAAGTAATTTCATAAAAAATTAAATATGTAAATTTTGATTAAAATTCTTGAAAATATTTTAACGAATGAAAACTTCAAGTTAAGTCCAAAATATAATAAAATCGAAATTTCTGTGGTCAACAGCTCATAAAGGTACCCAACCACCGCATAGAGATCACAAGGCACGTCACTAACGTCAACATTTTTAATATTATAGTAGGATTTTGTCTTGCAAGCACCGTGAATGAGGGCTACCACTGGAGCATAAAACACTAGCACGTGAATGCGTTCCACACGTTCTCCCTTTTTTTGGTGGTTCTCAGAGCGTTTCGACCGCTCCGGCCGCGCTGTCATTACCATCCGTCGATTTTCTTAAGGAAGGAATATCATAATCATTAATGAAAGTTACATTACCAGAGTTCAGATTAAGGATTTTAAAGTCACATAGTAAAACTAATTTGTGTCTTTGTTAAAATTTGAAAAATGGCAATGACAGCGCAGCCGCAGCGATCGAAACGCTCTGAGAAACACCAAAAAAAGGGAGAACGTGTGGAATGCAATCACGTGCTACGTATTTTATGTTCCAATGGTAGCCCTCATTCATGGTGCTTGCAAGACAAAATGTTTGTTGGTGTTCAAAATACAATTAAATATTACTAATATTGAAAATGCGAACATTTATGAGGATGCATGTGTGTATGTATGTTCTTACTCTTTCACGCAAAACTACTGGACGGATTGTTATGAAATTTGGTACACAGCTAGAATATAACCTCGAATAACACTAGGGTAGTTTTTATCCCGAAGTTCCCACGGGAGCTGCTAACATTTGATAAATGAAGTTTTGCAGTTGTTCGACATATAAGTACCATTGTATATGTAAAAGAGGAGGTTTAGCAACTTCATAGTAGCTATAATTAAATAGTAGGTACCTACTTGTCTCTACCCAGCACTGGATTTGTTGTGATTAAAATAAAGGTAATAGGAAACTTACCTGCTCCAATCTCTACCCTTATTGTGTTACCGATATTTAACTTGATAATTACCTGCAATAAAAAGAAGTATTATGCAAAATGAGACATGACTGGCGATTTAACATCTTTCAACATTACTATAAATCAATAGTACTCGATTTCATAAGTCAAATTATGCAGAGCTAAAGGTACTATCCAATTTGACTAAGTATTTTATTGATTAGAAAATTATTTTAGCAAATTTAGCATTCGGACTAACGTTATATCGACGTATATTGCCCAATTCGGTCGAGTGTCAAAGCAAAAGTCACACAAATATCCCAAAACAGCCAATATCAAGAATGAAAACTGGCCGGGAGCGGAGCGGATGCGCGTACGCATGTGGAAGCTAAAATTATCACGGCGAAACACGCCAACTGGTGGACCGCTCATTTGGATAACTACTGGAGTCTCGTTAAGTTGATAAACGATTTTTTATAAAAATCATTTTAGTATTAGTGTACTTCGGTTGGTAGCTCGGTCATCCGAAAGAAAGATTACTTGAGTATCGAGTTTATTCAAAATAGTTATGATTTTGATACAGATAACATAAATTATGGTTTCAAAAATTACTCAAATTTCAGGTTTTTGAAATAAAAATAATAATACATTCAATTTTTTAATAGCTACAACGTGTCCCACTGCTGGACATAATCCTGTCTACTCTTTCCCTGTCGGAAGAACTTCGACAGGAGACTAATGGAAAATATCAGAGACAGGATGTGATCCAATTATTTTTAAAGTAGGACAACTGCCCCTAATAAAGGCCTGTGATCCAACTAGTTGGACGGAGCAGTTGGACCACTGCCCCGGACTGTGCATAGAAATATATTCATAAAACTATGTATAAAACTATGTAGATATGTACACAAAAACAAAAGTAGTTAATGTAAGACAGTACAAACATTACGAGGTTTTTGCTTTTCGTAATAAAGCTTCGCTTCACATTTGTGTGGAAACAAGTCTTATCTTTATGATGAGGTCCTTTGACCGATAACTGCCGAGATGCTCCGACATCAAACAATAGAGCCATTCGGTGCACCACAGAGGTGCATTTACCTTAGCCGATGTCCTATGTGAGCGACAAAGCTACGCGATGCAGTGTGCAATTTCAAACCTGGATGTACATATTTACTGGCAGCAATGTTGTCAATACACGCATAGCTTGCATCGGGCAACTGTAACAGTGTTCTATCGCTCATCTAGACCCTGTTAAGTAGCTGTTTAACGTTACTTTGAAGTAAGTATAGAAAGGGTGAAAATTAATGCAAATAGAAGTGAATGCACTTTATTTTTATTTTTGATAAGTTTGCACTTACTTTTGCGCCTACATCTTTCTGGTTTGTATTATTATTTCGTGAAATAATAATCAATTGTACGAGGTTTACTGATTCCCGTGATTACGTTCAAAAATTTCCAATTGATAATACATAATTTCATAATAAATTACTTTTAATATTTTTCTTCTTTTTTAGGGTTCCATAACTCCAGTAAAGGAAAACATCGTGAGGAAACCTGCACACTGGTTGATTATTAATTTGTGTGAAATGGAGAAGGCAATGGCAAACCACTCCATTACTAATGCCAAGAAAGTTGTTATGTGTGTTTAATTCCACGTGATTGTGCCTGTCTATCACAACAAGTTTGTTACTATAACTTTACTGTGGTCCAATTTAAAACATAAGTATTTTCACGTGACATAATAATTTCACACACAAATAGCTGCGTTTGTCCTCGAAGCTGTCATATTATCGCTGGATATTGGAGAATTAGTAATCAATATATCATTCACTCGAATTAGATACGGCACGGGCGATAAATGTGTGTTCACATATTTTTCTGTCACTACAAAAATTTAATATGAAAATGCATAGACTTCAAACAGTTGAACATGATCACGATAATTTTCAATAAAATATCTCATCAGAATTCTTCGATGGTGGTATAGTTGCAGACACAACGGTGTAAAATTTAAACTTTTACTTTTACCGCTAATAACGGCATATCTTGACTATGTCCCATCTACGCGCCTTGAAGGGAGCTATATATATCCCTGGTTTATCAAATTCGATGAGTGATGTAAACAGCTTGTGTTTATACACAAGTTTTTACAGATGCCTTCTTATGTCATCAGAGGGTACCACCGCTGCTTGCCCATTCTGGAAAATAGCTCTAGATACGCCCGTGGTTTGGGCGGCTGCGCTCGACCTAATACCTAGTTCCTACAGTCGCTTAAACAACACAATATATTTTTTTTATTAATTTGTCAATTACATTTCTTTTGCATATACCTCTCTCTCGTCATACATACTGTATCGTCGCAGCGGAGCACGACTGAGCAATGGAGACGGGATCTTAGTCGCGTCATAAGACATCCGGCGGGAGGATATGAAGTGGTCCTATTTAGGCTTTCTATATCGTCTGCACTATTTGCTTATAGTAAACAAGAATATCAATCATTGAAGCATTAGCTCACGGTCAGCGGCCGATAACTGATAACAACTGATAAGAGCGATAAGCAAAGGTGCGTCCACCATTCCGATAATGATACCGTCTGCTTTGCTAGATAGTGCATTTGATGATCGAATATTTTATGGTTTTGTAATTATAGTGCACTTATCTTGTTGATTTAATACTAGTGACCTGTCCCAGCTTCGCTCTGATAAAATCATAATAAAATGTAATAACCTTCTTCTTAAATCATTATATATATTTTAAAAACCCATATCAAAATTCTTTGCGTTGCTGTCGAACAAACATATCTTTCTTTACGAACATTTTAGCAAGTTGTGACGTCACTTGTTCGTGTCATTTAGTATGAAGCGTTTGGATGGGTCCAAAAATGTGTGATTTTATTTTTTAAGAGATCCATTAAGTACATACTTAAATATGTTATGTCGTGGGTTGGTAAAGTCGACGACATATCAATCGAATTTACGTCGAATAATAAACACGTATGGGACGTTAACATATTGTTACCACATTTACGAAGTGCTGACGTCAAAACAGAATCGATTGTTGTGGCCAAGATAAACAGAAGTAGCAAAATGATGGCATGTATGTATGTACCACTCGTAGTAACAAAAATAGTCTGAATTACTAATTTTACTAATTTGAATTTTTCTGCAATTAAACCTGACTACAAAAGTTCTAGAGTTAGTGCCAGATATAATTGTTTCAGTGTAAATGGACATAGAGACATATAGTGTGGCAAATTCTACATAGTCATAGTAGTCATAGTTTAAAAAAATTAAAAAAAACAATAGTGACAAAATTCCTTTGAAAAATAAACTAAACACGCAAAAAAACCATTTTATTTGTACTTCAACGAGCTCAAATAAAACATAATAAGACTGTGAAATAAGTAAGAAAAACGTTGTGACTGAAGGTCAGACACAATCGTTGTAACCTTGTGTGGGTGCGGTAGTGTGTGTAGCATCTTAGAGATTTTTTAAACGTATAATAAAAATAAGTTTCGCTCGCGGATTCATCTATTTACGGGAAGATTAAAAATAATAATTTTATTTATTCTACCGCAAATTCTATCTGTCCATATATGCACCTTTTTGTATACCGTTCAAAAAAGGCTTTGTTTTTAAATTCAATTAAATTGATTCAGTAGATTTTACAAACGATCAGACAAATATAAAGCAATTTTGTTTTCATTTGGTATTCTATTTTCTAAAACAATCTGACATAAAAAAATAACTTTCCTACATGAGCAGATTCAATCTAAATACGTTCAATTTTAATAAAAATCTTGGTACTGCGACTGTGCGCGAGAATTTAATAGTCCCAGCAGAACTTTATGGCGTGGCCACCTGATCTACATCCGTTCCGCTTACTTTTCAGTTGTAAAACCGTATATCTTTCCAACGGCTGCCTTTTACAGCGATAAGCTTGTGAAGTTCATGTTTTAAAGATCCCGACCGCGTGCCAAACTATCCTATTCCTTGTAAATTGGAATACACGAAAACCGACTTAAAACAGAACGACATTTTAAGTTGCATGTGGCCAAAAATGTTTTTAGAAAATAAAAACTCGTTCAAACTTTTTGCTAATTATACTACAATTTTAAATACACTACTACTACAATTTTAAATAAAATAAATTAAGTCACGGTAACAATAAAATGTAATGATGTAAATATTTATCAATTAGATATTAATGCAACTTTAACATCCATAATTGAATGGCTTGATAATAATAATTTAAAGATAAATCTTGACAAAACCAATATAATGCATTTTAGTCAAAGACCGCTTGATACGGAAAATTATAAAATAGAATATCAAGGCCATGTGTTGAAAGAAGTTGATTCAACAAATTTTCTAGGGCTAACTATAGATTCTAAATTAAACTGGAAACCCCATATAGATGGTCTTAGTAAAAAACTTAGTAGTTCGGCGTTTGTACTATTTAAACTCTCAAATGAATTAAACATAAAAGCGCTTCTTACAGCTTATCATGGTTTAGTGGAATCAATACTTAGATATGGAATAATTTTTTGGGGCAATTCGACGGATAAGGATATAGCTTTTAAAATGCAAAAACGCTGTATTCGCGCAATGTTTAGACTCCAAAGCACTGATAGTTGTCAGCCGTTTTTTAAAGAACACAAAATTCTTACACTTCCGTCACTTTACATACTTGAGGTAGCAACATTTGTGAAAACCAATGCTCATTTATTCCCTCGTCTAGCTGATGTTGTATTGAGGAATCATCGAGATATCTATCGATTATGCATGCACCCATCAAAAACTGCTTTACCCGGTAATAGCATAGTATGTATGGCACCGAAAATTTACAACAAAATTCCAAATCAATATAAAAGCTTAAATTTAAATCTATTTAAAAAGCACCTCAAGTCTTTATTAACTGATAAATGTTATTATACTTTAAATGATTTCTTTAATGATAGACTCGGACAGAATTTAGGGCTAGTATAAGTACATTATAATTCTTTTTTTTGTTTTGGATTTGTAGTGGATAGCATGCTCCTCTTTATTTAATTATATTTGCATACCTATATTCGGTAAAACGTGTAGGTCTAATTCATTTTGTATGTATGTACTCATGTTTTTGGCAAATAAATGTTTTCTTTCTTTCTAAGTCCAGTTTCTCAATTTATGATATTTTCACCAGTCGAGGCAGGCCAGGGTGTGGTTGACCACGCCTCGGCTAAATTGCATTTTTGGAACTATGTCACCTGAAATGACGTCTTCCAAACACTTCATATATCAAAATGTACATAATACTAATAACTGTTTATGTCTGGTTAGTTAAACATCGTGTGTGCATTTGTGCTTACTCGTTAACTAAATCACAATGGCCTTTGTTCGATCCAATATTTAAACTGTTGGTTTTGTTAAGTTAAAAAACATTCAAATAAAATTTTATAATTTTTATGTCCGATGCGGATGTGGAGTTTAATGAATGCGGGTTGTTCAAATTTTCCCTCTCATTAGATTGCATTCGAAGAAGAATAACTGTCAGATGTCAGATGATACAAAACTCATCATCTGTGTGACAGTTCACCGAGAGCCAAATAAATTGACCAATGAAATAGAATTTTGCACCTCACGCATATTACGGCCGACATCGACGTGAGGCAATTAGGATGTAGGGTAGGTTAGTTTAGTGGCCTACATTCAGACACATTTCAAATCGTCTTCGTCCCTCGTCCATTTAATTTTAAAAATATTACAAACACAAACTGTGGATAAATTATTTATTGACTTACGATTTCTGTCAATTATAAAGCGTGACCGTGGAATATGGATTTTATGAGTATTTATTTAGGTATTATCTAAAACACGATTCATACAACAACTTAAACTAACTCAAAATTAGCACGGAGACTTTCAACCCTCCTCCAAGGGCTGAATTATGGATGCGTCTGAATATTTAAAGAGAATACCGGCTCAATCTTGGAAACAATTGCTGGTGCTCCTTGACACAAGTTATGGGGGAACGCTGAGGGCTTGAAACTTTTATTCTGATTGTAGCCGACTATTATTGATGCGAAGCCATCGCATAGTTTGTGAGATCTAGTACAAAACTTGTATGGCACAGTGGTAAGGTTGCTGTTGAATGGAGACAAAAAAGTAGTACCTTCTTAATTTTTTTGCAAATTTCGCGGTTGGATCAGTTGCAAATCATTCAAATGCTATTCGTTTAGCGTTCAGTTTAACGTAAACGTATCAATAACACGGCAAATTGCGTTCCCTATTTAAAAATAGTGAACTCAATTTAAGAAACGGTCGATGTACCTATCGGAACGTTTTTATAAAAAGGCAAAATGTACACTTGTCAGAATCCAGATAAATATTATTCTCGAAATCCTGAAGAAATATTTTTACTTGCGTCCTTTTTAAACAACCCCTTATTTTTTGTTTATTTAATCGCATGGCGATATAAATTATGATGAATATTTTTACAAATTCTCTTTCCTTTTTTGGTCTAATTTTTTATCATCTGAAGAAGAGTCATTCCATTTGAAATGCAAACTTGAATACTTCGACTACTAAATACCTAGTAAGTATCACAGAAGTTTAGAGGAAAAGAAAACGATTTTGATTGATTTTGATATATTTACATCATTTAGCATTTAATAGTTTTGATAGCCACTTAAAGTGAGTTTAGAAAATATTTACACAGTTTAGAAATTAGGAACTAATGGTAACCCTATACACAGACATAAAATCTTGTGCTAGTTCCGGTTTGCCCCGAGTTCCCCATATTTCATCACTAAACTGACCCGGTGGGGTCATAAAAAACTAGCATAAGAAATATAGCCCACCGACTGCGCCCAGTGTTAATTTTTAAAGTATTGTTTTTTGAAAAACCGGTCAAGCTCGAGTTGGACTCGCGACCGAGGGTTCCGTATTTTTAAATAGGTACTTAAGTACATATTTACAATTTTCAGATTTATTCCTACACATGCTGCTGTAAATCTGTGCTTCCTGCTAATTTTCTTGATTGCAGTCAACGGGAAGGAAGGTACTACCCGAATAAATAATAAAATAATATAGATTTAGAAATCATAAAAATATTATTAGTTTATTAATTTTTATGTTGTACCTACTACTTAGTTCCAAAAAGACATACACGATTTAGTCAAACTTTAAACTTAAATATACCATTTTGAGGTAATGCACTGTGGGATATTTTCAAATAGATCTGGTGTTCCAGGAGTTATGGTTCTAATGACAATTCCTTTAAATTTTACTTATACCCTGAGAGCATTCCACCCCATGCATTACGATATTATGCTCAATTTAACTTAACCGTAGCTTTTAAGACGCCATTTCAATTCATGCATGACGTGTAGTGTACTTACTCCAAGACATTACGCGACCAATTTAAATGAAGCTAAGTATATATTCAATGGATAGGAACAATGGGACAAAATGCAGCTTGTTTAGTTTAGACGGGTGGGTAATACCTATTTAAATATTTATTATTCTTTGAAAAGTTAAAAAAAAATATTTTTACAAATTAATATGCTATTTAATTTTAATACATATTCGCATAGCAACCTATAAAACGAAAATACGCTACATACGGCAAAAACATTCTGATTCCTGAACTAAGAGAACAATTATGTGCGATTTTTTTTTCTTTCAATATATTTATTAAGATAAATATATTGAAACTAGGCATATAAAATAGCTAGGTACATAAATTATATTAACGTGATTTAGCACGAATCTTTTTTGACATTTCAACGACCAAGTTGCCGTGATCGCAGCCAGACTAAAAAAACGTGGATTTAGTAAGTACTTCGTACACTTACTAATTCCATGAAAAAAATGCCAAAATAATGACAATATTTCTCTAAGATACCATAAAAAATATCATGATTTCATTTCTATTCACTTTTCATCCATCCATATTTTGACAGTAATGTTTCTGTTGGCAAAGATCGATCAGCCAAATTAGCGACGGCCTTGAACATAACCAGAACAAAACATTTAACGTAGCTCGTTATAACAACGTAATGTTATGTAAACTGCTCTTCCGTTCAGTTTCAATTTGTTTAACAGCTCTCAGGTAACTTTTGAGAATCACTGTGCCTTCCCTACATGTTCGTGTCTAACAAACGAGTAGTTTGATCATGAATTTAAGATAAACATTTTTGCTAATCGCAGCTTTAAATAGGTCTACTTCAACGGTTCGCAATCGGAGTTTTCTTGTTAAATAAATTTAAAAAGATTACAAATTTGAAACGTACCTAGTTTTAATTTTAATTGCAATTATTTACGTTGTATGGACAGTGGTCCCATAGTTGCTATTATACATATTGACGTAGCAATAATTGCATTAATTTTTAATTAATTTTTTAATTAAAATTAATTAACTTTTGCTTTAAGACTATCGACAGAGGAAGCTAAAACAAATTGAGGTGGAATGGATAGTTTAGTTCTACACTATCGACAGTCTTGCTGTTCGACAGTTCCCGATCGTATTTATTTCGTTCTATCGATATTATAGACGAATAATAATAAAGACGATAAGATAGAATATGTATTATCTTGAGCTTCGGAAGGCATCTTAAGCATTGGTCCCAGTTGTATTTGCAGTCGTTGAAACCCGCCAATCAGCAATGGACCCCGCGCGGCCCATGGGTCATGGCCCGTACTCCTCATCCAACCACAAGGTAGGCCAGTGACCCACCAGTGGGGACAAAAAATAGATGGTGATGATGAATCCTATTAAAAATCACCGTACAAAAAATTGCCAGTGATAGAAAAAATACAATAGTTAACAGCAAAGGTACATACACAACATGTATGTAGGCGTGTGTTAGTTAAAGTTTTATTAATACCTACATTATTAATTCATTGCCACATTGAGAACCAAGGTCTTTCCCATACAATGGCTCTCATACATTTTTTTTACATTACCAATCTTACATGGTACCAAATAAGACGAGTGAGTGTAATTAAATTTGTTGATCGTTGTTCGTAGGGATAGTTACATCCGTTAATTGGTTTACCACATAATGATACTGTTTTCAGTCATTGAATACATGGATTTTTATATCTATAGCAATCAAACTATAGAAATAATAAACTTTCAGGTTAATTATTTCTATAGTGTCTGTGTAAATACACTGTTAAATAAATAAATATTGTAGTGTATTGTATAAATTAGTCTTGCATCTAGCGACGTATCTAACCAGTGTGTAACTTCATTTAGAAAAAACCTTTGCAAAAAAATGTTTATGCTATACGAGAGTTGAACGCGCGCGAGTCCTGTGTGAACGGAAGTTATAACTGCAAGTCTAATGGGGTGATACTATACTTACCACTTAAGAATACATCCTAACTAATATTATAAATGCGTGTTAAGGCCTTTAGCCTCTTTCTTAATATTTTCTTTTAATTGTCTGTGGGTTTTCCTTCTTCTCTTGTTAGTTGCTTGTCATTGAAAAATACAAAAAATCATACAATTTTTCCAATTTTATTTCTTATTTTATTTAAAAGCTTCGTTTCCATTTATTAACAATGCGAAAGTAAGTTTGTTTGTTCTTCTCGCTCTATCTACTCAACCAATCTTCTTGAATTTTGCATACATAAGTATAGGTATAGTTTGAAGTATGGGGAAGGATATAGGGTTCTTTAATGGAATGGAAATCACGCGGGCGATGTCGTGGGTGATAGCCTTTTAATTACATACGTGATGGGATTGTTCAATAAATAAATAATAAATAATAATAAATATATTAGGACAAATCACACAGATTGAGCTAGCCCCAAAGTAAGTTCGAGACTTGTGTTATGGGATACTAACTCAACGATACTATATTTTATAACAAATACGTATATAGATAAACATCCAAGACCCGGGCCAATCAGAAAAAGATCATTTTCCATCATGACCCGACCGGGGATCGAACCCGGGACCTCTCGGTTCAGTGGCAAGAACCTTACCACTGCGCCACCGAGGTCGTCAATAAATATATGCAAGTAGGTATTGTGGTAAAAAAACACTTAAGGCAAATAAAGGTTTAGACCCATCATCAGCCATTTAAGCATTCCACTGCTGGTGCACAGGCCTTACTTATGGATGGATAAGGAGTATGGATTTTAATCCACCATCCACCACGCGGTCCATTACGGATTGGCAGTTTCTTAGTTATGATAGACATTAGGATACAAGTCGTAGTTCGCAGCAGTTGTAGAACACCCAGAGATACGTAGAAGGTACGTGTAATATTTATACATAGTAACTATGTAAAAACTTTAAATAGGGCAGTTTGATGTGCTATCTGTACTCATGAAACAGTAACTGACAGATGAGATAGATAAACTTGAGATCTACTATTATTATAAAGAGGTAAGCGTTTGTGAGTTTGTGACTTTGTATGTTTGAGGCACCCGCCTCAATCTCCGAAACTACCGAACCGATTTCAAAAATACTTCCACCATTAGAAAGATACATTATCCAAGATTGCTATAGGCTATATTTTATCTCAAAATTCCCACGGGAGCGAAGCCCCGGGCAACATCTAGTAGGAAAATGTATTATTTTTGCATTGGCCCTCGGTCAATTTCTGACTCTTAATTATTGTACTTATGATAATGAATAATAAGATGAAAATAAAAATATTTTAAATG
Source organism: Plodia interpunctella (assembly GCF_027563975.2). Taxonomy (NCBI): domain Eukaryota; kingdom Metazoa; phylum Arthropoda; class Insecta; order Lepidoptera; family Pyralidae; genus Plodia; species Plodia interpunctella. Next base: position 7,725,554 of record NC_071303.1, read on the forward strand.
TATATAAGTAACTTACCATCATTATTGAAGTATGCATTGCTAGCACCCCAGTTCCATAACAGATCGGGACTCGAACCCGGGACCTCCGCCGCTTACATCATACGCGCCAAAATAACTCCCGCCGAAAACCACGTCAATCAACAAACACAAGGTCAACACAAACACTTAACGGTTAATACCAATTGACTGTATATCCGTCACAGTTTCCAATACTAAATAAAGTATGTCACCGCCAAAACAAAATACGTTAAAGTTTGTAAATACGGGGAAATGAAACGAGAGACACAACCACCTCCTCGGACTGCCAATACTGCACTAAACGCGCGCGGTTAGGTTCACATCACAATCCACCTGGTACGGTGAACGCATTCCAACACCAAATTAAACAATACGAAAGACAAAGACAAACATAGCTCAGCGAGCTACGCTGTCGGCTGCATTCGGGTGCACTTGCATCATATAATGTAATGTGACAGAGTTCTAAAAGTTAACACGCGTTGTTCGCGTCTAGTATTTATTGTTCTACGACAATTGAACTTTGTCGAAGTTACGTAAAATGGTTTATTTTCGGGAGAGGGTGCTATCAGATACAGTAGCGATCTAGCGATTGTTTCGTGGATTAATTTTAAGATTTATTGTTTGCGCTCCACTCTCAAGTGGCACGGTTCTTGGAAAGGCTAATGCACCTTTGTTGTGAACGATAACATTACTCACATGCTTTCGCTTGCGGCTTTGCCTGTCGTACTATCTTTAAGTCCTGTGTTCAATAATCTGTAAGCCCTATTGAAATGGAATCACTACATATTAAAAAAAACTTTCACATATGTATACTTTTGTTTAATTCGCATGTATGTGAATGGATAGGATTGTTATTTTCAGTAAAAAATAAATACATCTAAGTATAATTTATCAACCACGAATACTGTAAAAACTTGAAAAAACCAACACACCTAAGTACAAATACTAGCAAGTACCTAAACTAAATTATGATTGAAATAATATTTTAAACAAAGGTTTCTAAATTTTATTCACTAGATGTTCGACTTAGCCCTTTTTTTATAATGAGATTGCGTACTCCGGAACGTAATATTTATCCCTATCCCTATAACAGCAGCCATTGTGCCGAGGTCGCCACAGAAATAGCGTCGTTTCGTAAGGTTAACGTAAATATTTTAACTTTTTCACGGCCGCCGCCGGCACAGGAGGCGGCGGAAATATCAACAGTGGGCACACCTGCGTGTTCAGTACACAAAATGGGGGGAAAATTCAGGAATTTTGTAAATTCGATAAATAAAACTTGACAGTCAACTTTCTAAGCGAGCTATTCTAAATTACAGCCTATGTCCGGATATTTCCAAATTTTACCATGAATTTGAGAAATTTATACCAAATCCAATACAAAACCGACTATTTTCAAAAGAATTTAAAAAGAAAACTAACTGAAGAAAACTTCCCTTAATTTTATCATAAAATAAAAATCAGTTCGTTCACAAATGATAAATTCAACTGAACCAGTGAGACCATCGATTATATATATTTCATCCACGTCTAAACGCTAATCTAAAAACTAAATGTCATCAAAAATATAAAATTTCCAAGCAGAAGGCATCCAGCATTTTACGAGCTTCTATTGCAGAATTTTAACGCCCATAAAGCAGCACGCTGCATCTGTTTTATACATTCAGGGAACAAATGCGAACAACACATGCTGAACAAAAAGCAAATACCGCGTTTTCCGAACGAGCAGCGGAAATTGTATGTTTTTTTGAAGATCTTTTGCATTCAGCAGACGAATGGTGTCATAACTACACCTTCAGAAGTTTGTGTCTGGGCACAAGTTACCCGAGATCTTTGAAATGGACCGGGTAGCCGGCATCAACATGACATTATCCTTGAGTAGGTAATCTTTTCAGCGGGAAAATAAAGCAGACAGTTTTTTAGAAGTACAATGTGAAGTTACAAAAATATATGTTTTGTAAATTATCTGCTTTATTGTGATGTGATAATAATATTATGTAATGAGCATGCTTGTTTATCTTGCAGGCAAAGCCAAAAATGTTTAGCCGAACTAAAATTGGATTCTAAAACCCTATAATAACCTACATATATTTTGTTCCGAAGTTCCCACGAAAGTTAATCGTAAATAGCGGTAATTAAATTTAGACACAATCTAGTTTTAAGTCTAACCTAACAGCTGTATAAGCAAAAATGGTTTCGTTTTTCTTTTGACGCACGGAAAATATACATTCATTTTTTACATAAACCTAATATTATACTTGCGAGCGCCCGTGACTTCGTCTGCAAAAACTAGTCTATAAAACAATGCAAGTCTGCATTATGACTTCAAAATCAGTTGTGTATGTTACCTAAACAGCAGAAAAAATTATGTAGAACTCGAGAGAATTTGGTTCAAACATTTTCCCGCGTTACAAATTGTCACTGTCGTATATTGCATGCCTCCATGCGGAGTGTACATGGGTGATCGCCATAAAATGGTGTGATCCTTACAAAGAATTGAGAATAAAGACATGAAAGTGTAAAAAAACATTTTCGCGCTAAAGAAAGTGTAAAATATACATCTCAAAATTAAAATTTGAATCTTTGAAAACACAGACAACAGTTCTCTGAAGCATTGTTATCTGTGTTTTCTATTATTTGGTAGTGTCATAGTGAGAAATATAAAAAAAAATTCATTATTACTTGCAGAACGCCTCCTGCCAGGATTACTTCTCTGCAGTGGTCGTTTGAAATGTCACTAGTATGTAGCCTTTTGTGATCCATATGTGCCTGATATAGTCCAATTTCTGAATAAATACTTTGGCTTTGAGAATCTATAGTAACTAAATATTAGTAACAATGTTCTTTAAAATTTTCTTAAAACTTAAGTTTTAACAGACATTTCTAGTTGTCTTATTCCGATTTCTAAGGTTCCGAGAAAATCCTTTATACACAATACGGTATGGAAATCATAAACGTTTTGATTGGATATACGCAAATGATTTCGAGCAATAACATTCATATTCTACTCGATGGGTGGGTATAAGTTACGAAGATAGATAGTTTCTCTTTCCATTTTGCTGATACGATATGTGGAATACGATATCGTATTCGAATAATGTTATAACGAACACTATATCTCTTTTGCGCGTTCTATTTTCTGAATGGATCCACAAAAAACAGAAAAGAAAAGTAGATTTTTTTTACTGTTCTGTCGACAGACAACGCAAAAATTGCATGAAATTTCGATGTACGTGTTGACGTATATCGAGACGACGCACATCAGTGTCTAAACAACGGAGCAAGACGGACCTACAACGTAGTGCGCCGTCGTAACGGAACGCGACTCAGCAATGGGGCGTGCCTCTTAAGGTTTATATTTTATGCAGGTCTTGGGCTTCGCAGCGACACAATCCCTAATGCAAACGGGAATACGCGAGGCTAAGAGAGACAGAGATAATTTCAATACAAGAAAAAAAGGTAAAGCCTCAGTTTGCAAATTATGTTCATTTCTCAAGAAGTGGCTACGTGCAGTGCAAATCTCCGCCGTTTCGTGGAAGTAAAGACGCAGTTACACGAATATAAATCAGATAAATAAAACAATAAAATGATCTGAACGATAACTATGCTTGTCATTTCCTCTGTTCAGGGAACTAAACTTTCTTGAGTCAGGTCAGTATCATGAATAATGAATAAGTTTATACTATGATTATGAATGAAACGGAAGCGATCCAATCATTTGTTGTGTTTGCACGTAAAAATATGTGTAAGAACGCCTATAGTACCCCGTGTAAATATTGTTACAAATACGAAACATTTTGTTTTTGATATCACACTTTCTATTGATATTACAGACTCAAATCAGAACTAAAATTAAATTCGTAGGTACTATTAGTACTAAATGTACATGATGGAGAATTGGCTATGACCCTACGCGGGCCCATTTGGGATTCGCGGTTAAAATTAATTGGCAATTTGACATATAATTTTTAGAAAGCCCATAGTATTTCAAATGTTTTTTTTTTAATTTATTCTCATCGCGTTCCACCTTTACTTTTTTACTTGTACCAAAGTCTACTTCGTTCACTCACAGAACTCGACTTATAAACTCGAGTCGTTCGGAAGAAGTTTGCGCATAAAACCCGCCGTCTAGAACGAAAAGGGATTCCCTTAATTTTATATTCATAGAGGAAACGCCATTTAATATTTTTTGTTAATTTGAAAACGGCATTTGGGCAATTTAAAAGCTCTGAAACTTTTTTAAATAAAATATTTCGATTGTATCAATATGAATATGAATAGCTGGTTTTTCATTGAAACTAGAAAAAAATTTGGTAGTTCCTATGCTTATCGCATTATGAATCATTAAATAAAACTCATTTCAAATTATAGTTAAATAGTAGTAGTATGTAATTCTAGTCTATTATACCACGCCGACGCGAATGCGAATGTTTGGACGGGTGATTTTATTTACCGCAATGAGAATCCAGCAATGTATACGGAATCCGTCAAGTTCGGCGAACTTTTCCTCGATATTATCAAGCCTAATTGAGACAACATTGTATCGTGTAGTACTTATATAAAATTTCGTCGACAACAGCAGGTCTACCATCAACTTTTACAGAACGATTTCAATGCAACTCAGTTCAATGTAGGCACCTAAAATTAATCTCATTCATACTAAAAATTAAGTCGATGGTACGACTTTGCGATGCAGTTCAGTTTAGGTCGTAAAGTGGATCGCGTTAAGAGATGATGGTAAGCCCCCAGAGCTGCAACTAAAGCGATACGGCTCCAAAGAAATACACATAAAACTTACATTAGTATAATCTTATAATATCTTTTTAATCCCAGTTCCCTTCACAAACATAGGGCTATAATCACCAAGCTATAGAATTTGGGTATTTTTACACACTGGGGTCCCGGCATTCCTAAGGGACGATGCAACTGTGGTCATCACTTTATTCAATAGCATTTGTGATACATTTTACCCCCGGGGTTAGAATATGATGGATGTGTGTGAACCCGCCCTAATTTTTATTTTACGTACTTTTGATAATCAATTTTGAACTCTATCCCTTGATGTTATAGTCGTGATTTTCTTTTATTTCTTTATTGAAATTGGTGGTTATAAGGGCGTATAATTCGATAAGACATTGTTAAGTGTAGATATTTCGGTTTAATTAAAATGAAGTATGTTTAGTAATTTAATTTCAATATTATTTGTGTGCATGTACGCCTATATATCTATGTTTGTGGCATACTGACAAAATATTCTTTTAATGTGGCAGATGTGATCTGAGGGCAAATAGAAAAAGGGGCAACTAGGCTTGGAAGACAATTCTTAATCATCGTAACATCATTGGACACATGTTGCGAAAAGTTAATAGAGTCCCTCCGGCTGTTCACTTTCGTTATACATATAGAGCGTGTTCCCATTGCGTTTGATCGACACGACCACGGACAGTTTAAGAAGGTGGCCGCTAGACCAGTAAGCCGAGAGTCGCCGATCTACCATTTTCCGAGAATGTCCAACTCGGCCAGTGGTCCAGATTTTTATGGCCAAGTAGTCACCACAGCTGTTGCGACGACGTTGTACCTAAGTTGTTTTTTATGGAGTTTATTCATTGATGTAGGTAGGTCGAAACTTCATATAATTTCAGAAATGAAATATGGGATTGGTGACTACTAGTACCATCTCGTGACAATACTTGAAAACAACTCCGAGCGAACGAATGTTTCGTAGGCTTCGTAGCACACTACGATGCTTGCTACGAAATGCTGTCCTATCTACGAGTCTACAAGCACCGCTGCCTGTTAGATTTATTATCATCAGTTTTACATAGATGTCGCCACGTTATAGCAACGTTACGAGATGTGCTAGGCTAGAAATATATGTAACTATAATTTCCTATTTTAATTTCCTGCAATTTTATTTGAATTGTATTTAGTAGAAGTCATAATCTGTTATTTTATTATTAATCTTTCGTCTGAATAATTCATATAGAAATGAACTAAAATTATATTATTTTAATTTAATTTATTTAGCACGACTGAGCATGAGCAACGAGGATGCGGGAACTTAAAAAAATTACTTCGTTTTAACATTTTGCGAGAAGCGTAGTTCTAATTGTAAGGATGTCAAAGTTTTCTAGATATTTCCCATTTTCTACAAGTGACGTAGATTTATTTTTTGTTCAGACGAATAATCTCCATACAAAGACCGCTGACGAAAACTGTCAAAAATATTTTTGTAATAAAAACAATAAATATCACGTAGACGGAAAAGAATACCTTTTAAACCTTGGGCAATGCACATAGTCGATTTTTGGTCTAATCCTCATTTTTGTTACTTACTTTTTCTTTTGACATCTGTAATTGTGACGTATCGTAAAATATGAAGGCTAAGGACATGATGTCATAGACCAGGAATGGAGAGATAAGACCAAAGACAGTACTTAAATGCGTGGAAGAAATTAGGGGAGTCTTTTGCCCCAAAAATAATTATGTATGTATTTCTTTTGGGTCAATAATGGTTCCCCAAATTTTTTGTATTCCTAAAATGTAGCTTGGCGTAATATTTGAAAGATTAGTGTCGCCTAATCTGATTTCACTAATTTTTTATCGCCTTTATTTAATTTCCAAATCAGTCATTTGTAATTTTATTAATATATTTAAATTTTAGTAATTTATTTTGGCAAAAAAATAGGAGGTCCATACTTTTCTTCAAATTAGGTATTTGATTTTGTATGGAGGATTTTGTATGATATTTAAATATTAAAGAGAAAAAATCGAAGAGAACTACAGTTCTCTTCGATTTTTTATAATATTATTTAATATTTAGTCTTTACTTAACGATCGACGTCATGTAAAAATAGATCCCAAGTGACAATAATAAAAATACGCACCTACTCTTGATTTCGTGTCTTGTTCCGTTTTATCGCTTCTCGGAAATCTCACACTTCAGGAAGTGACCAGGATATGCGTGTTACCGGAACTCATGTGCCTTGCTAGTCTATATGATATTTATTACATTCGGATACTGATTATGCGCAATTGATGTGACCTTGCTCCTGTCTGCAGAATTGGTACCTATGGCTACTATTACTATACCTACTATTTTTTACCACTTCGCAATCTTACTTCTATCTTCGGCATCTTTATTCGTAATTTTCTTAAATTTATCGATTAACTCTTCAATCCTGCACATAATAAACAATTGAACAACAATATAGGATCGCAATCGGATCGGACGCGCCGGAACTAATAGTCTACCAACCAAATTAGAAACTTAGTTTATGCAAAAACTGTTAAACAAACATGAAACAAGATTATATTACCTGGGAAATATAGCACTGTTAAGTAAATGTTTTTACGTTATTGCCAAAACATTCAGATATCTTGTTATTAGTTCATTCAAGAATATTGCATACCACACTCAGTCAGTATGGGGATATGACAAGTGCTGACAGTTGAGTCGCGATGGTCGGCGTGGGGTGTCAGGGAGGAGTAGCATCGTAAACGGCGATCAAGTACAGTCCAGTACGACAAGGGATTGATCCGGCGACGAATATTCGAGAAATTTTGAAGTGCCTGCGATGCTCTAACTTCGAATTTAACGTCAAACGAATATGTGTAAGTGAAGTAAGAATAACTAAAGTTGAAGGCATCTTCTGTTCTGTTACTTCTTGGAGATCGAAGCTTACATAACACATAAAAAATATATGTATAAATTAGATAAATCAACTATTTAAATTTTATTTTAACTGCTGCGAATAAAAATCTAAAATGTCTGGTGTAAATCCCGAGTGGCATAGGGTACTTCTTATTCCGATATTGCGAAAGGGGACGCAGCTGCGTCCCGGGGTCATCAACAAATATTTATTACTACAATGGTTTTCTAAACAAAAAGCTAAATATATAACAGATAATTTAAACTACACGTGATAATTACAGATCATCGATTTGGCATGCAATAAATATCCGCTGTATGTGCAATAATGTGCATAAGTAAACTAGCAGTTAATGCATAGTTCACATGAAATTAGTAAATGCCATTTTTTGTAGACAATTATTAAGAAATATATGAAAAATTACTAAATTTCTTTTTGTTCAACAGCAGCGACACCCTCGACGGGTGTAAAGTTTGCCGAACTGTAATTCCCATTTCTCTTCTTAATATTTTATTACCAAGTATTATTTTAATTTACCAACGTAACTCATTATTACATTTTATTTATTATAAAATACGATTTTATTATACTTTACGATCAAAGAAAAAAACATAACATCTTTAAGTAGGTATGTCCCTACACATAAATATACGTTAGTTATATAACTTACATGTACTTGTTTTGTTGATTTTAACATATATATGCCAACAAGTTGCTAATTTAATGTAAACCAGGCATTACGATCAACTTAGCTGCACATTACATAGAACTTAGTAACTTGCATAAAAACTTGCCATTGGCCTCTTTACGTCAAAATCATCAAGAAACTAAACACTGAACATAATTAAAATACTTCTGCATTTAATTCATAAACGAATTCGTTGAGTTAAGTATATGATTATTAAGGTAACAAACTACTTAAATAATTTTCATTCGGTATATATTTTTTTTTATACACTAATCGTAATCTATTGTATCTCCGTTATGTTAAATCATTTTCTGATATTTAAAATTAAGTGTGAAAATAAAAAGTAGTTATTTTAATTAACTTAAATACAAAAATGCAATTTAACAGAAGCATTGTGGTCTATAATGATGTGTATCCGCGGCAGCTTCACAAAAAACATTTTGAAACATCTTATTACAATTGGAAATTACATTTTGAAACGCAAGGCTCAAAACTAAGTTCCTTTAAAACCAGCTAACCAGCCAAGTTACACTTTGTAGTTGTTGTATTTACATCTTAGGTACTTAATATACTACTTAGATCTTATAAATAAAAACAATTGTCTGATCTTGACTCAACTGTATAATGTAACACAACTATATACATATATATCAATACTTTTGAACTTGGCTATAAATTTTCACTCGTGATAAAATCACGCAATGCATTGCTTTCAAATCCTCCATGCTCCTAATATTATAAATGAGAAGGTTTGTGAGGATGTATTTGTGTATGTTTTTTACACTTTCACACAAAATCTAGTGAACGGATTGTTAGGAAATTTGATATATAGGTAGAACATAACTTGGAATAACACATAGGGTATTTTTTATCCAGAAATTACTAGATAGTATTTGATACTAACATTCATATATCATTGATAAAAATCGCCAGTTGATAGCCGTGATAAGATGAGTAACACTGAGCATGCGGCTTCAACTATTTAGAATTTGGCAAACGTCAGAGAGACGACGTCGTTGTCGAGCCCACGGCAAAATTTACTGTTTGTCAGCTTAGTTTGGTCGTCACACGCGCGCGGCGCGGTCGTCTGTTCACTATCGCCATCTATTAGACACTCGACTGAAACTCGTACCAACTCATGTGCATTTTATATAATTCACGACAAAATTTATGAAATAAAATGTGTAAAATACAGTGTCTGTTCGCTGTTTCCGCATTTCTTATCGGTCTCGTAAATTCTTGGGGTAAGTATTCAATTAAAAATCAGCTGATGCGTGACTTTTAGACACGTGCTATTTTTTTTTTCTAAATATTATATAACTGAAAATTGCGTCCTTGCTGTAAATGTATGCTTATACTGTTATATTTGTGATAAGTGAGAATAGTAGAGAGTGGAATCTTTATTAGCGGCAAGCGTGTCAATAAGGTTGGAATTTGCTTGCCGGCCCGCGCCATCGCAAGGGGGCCCCGAGTCACGTAGGCCACTAAGTTTATGCGACCGATTTTAGGCGAAAAGCAATGCCGCAGAGAATCTCTTGCTTTGCGACCAACATAATTTTGCAGGATTCGCGTTCCTGAAACTGAAAAGCGGCAAACGCCTTTGCTTGGGCAACTAGAATTAACCAGCGGCCACTTCTTGCTACATCTTAACCTTTTTTAACCTTCAATGAAAACAATAGTATTGTTTTAATTTTTCAATGAATTTATGTATTTACTTTGAATTAAAAACTGAGCACCTTTTCATTAATAATCTACTTTATTGATTCCTATTTTAAAAACGTTTTACGTTCAAAAGCCAAGTAAATACTTACATACTTATTCAATTTGAACTTAATTAAAACATTTTCGCAGTCTCAAAGGTGTATATTTTTGCAATTTGCAAACTACGATTCTTTAATAATAATAGTAAAATTATTTGTTTTTCCAGTAATCCCCATAATAAATACATGTATTACTTAATATAAATAGGTATACAAAGATATATTAAAAATATGCTTAATTAAATAAAGCATAAAATAAAATGCATAATTTTTATAATAGTGTTTCGGAAAATTTATAATACTAATAAATCGCACGTTTTTAGCATAGCATTAATTTCGATATAACTAACAAAAATTTTGAAAATAAAATCAAATATACACCCTCTTCCTTTTTTGGAAGTCAATAAAAATAGTTGTATTTTATTAAGTTATACATTAAGTAACGTGTTGGACCTAAGTAGGTAGGTAACTAATTAATTACCTATCTACTTAGGACCAACAAGTTATATTATGTTCGAGTGTATATTTTATTTTCAAAATTTAATATTTTATTTTTGTAATTTAAATTAAATTACAAAATTACTATCAACTCGTTGCTATAACTAGTTTTAGCAGTCTTGAAGACTGCTATCGATTCTGGAAGTTGGTACTATTACTGGAAGATTATATAATCTGTAGTACTACCTAATTGTGCTTTTTCGCTACCACATCCAATTTTCATAACTGTGGACCTACGGATGTTTATAATTGCAATTATTGTTATTAGCATAATACCGCGGCTGCGTATACTAACAGTGTGGTACTATTGCAGCTCACTGGACACCAATACTTTATTAAATTTTATTGTATTCAGCATGTTTCATTGCTAGAATCTAGGTTAAATTATCTTTTGAAATTATCTATTTCGTAATATAATATTAGGTATAATATGATATACTTCCTTTCATTCAAACACCTATATTAATAGTTAAAATTAAGTAAATTTTAGAATGAAAAGGGCTTTCAGAGTTGTTGAACTTTCATCTTTTTTTTTTACAGTAACTACTTTTTTAAGTATTGAAATAAACGTATAGGCATTTTAAAAACATTAGTATGACGACAATAGTAAGAACTACGAAGTGTTAAGTAGTGATGGTACAGTTCAAGGCAAAGCAAATTTACATACATACGTACTCTACTTAAAAACTAATTGTGACACAAATACAAACAAATATCTAGGCCGAGCATATAATTAATACGTATTGGTTTCTTATATAATGTTTATTCATGAAGCGAGATTAAGTGTCAGAGAAAATATATAATTATTATTATTTAGAGCCATTAGATGTCCCATGGATGTGAAGCGCTGGTGGTGTAATTGATAAGACCGCCCGCCTGTGAACCGAAAGGTCCCAGGTTCGAATCCTACTCGTACCATATTAGTTTGTATACCAATCTGACTCATGTGTAGTACCTAGTTATCATCGACCACCACTTGCTTCCGGTGAAGGAAAACATCCCATGAGGAAACATGAGGAAACCTGCACTCTGGTTGATTATCAACTTGTGCAAGGCAATGGCAAACCATTCCATTAATAGTGCCAAGAAAATCGTTATGTATATATCGTTCCACATAATGACCACAACTCTCAGCCATGAGGAATACGACTATGAAGAAGATGTCCCACTGTTAAAGACCTCCCTCCTTTTATTTCATTTGGTCTGGTCCTGTGTTAAAATAGTCCTTCATTAATCTGTGGTCAAACCCATGCAAGAATAAAACCATTTTTTTAGTATTATATGCTTGCTTTTTGCTTGATTCAGCTGCAGATTAATTTTAATAGCAAGTATGACCTAACCTGATGTAAACTTTGCGTGCTATTGACATTCTGTTTTATTGTACAAGATTATTTTGAAGAGTGCATGTAAATAACGAATAGTAAAAGTCTGGCCGAAAAACAATGTTTTTGGCAAATCTTTCAATAGGTACCTAAATCCATTGTACTGAAATAGTGCAGACTGCATCGTATTGACCATGACATTACCTAGTGGTAAGCAATGACATTGGCCATCGTTATGTAATTTTACATAATACTCAGCGAGTACGGATCGTGGATCTAATTTGAATAAAAATATATTTGAGACTAGCTTTCGCCATCGGTTTCGCCCGCGTGAATTTCTCTGTAAAAGCGGAATAGATATGATTTTCATACAATTTTTTTACCTCCTATTATAGTCGTATAGGAGGTGATTTAAATTAAAATAGCCTCTGTTTGAATGGGGGGTTTGTATCTACATGCATATCAGCATAAGCGGAACTGACACACAGACAGACTTTCGCATTTATAATATTAATTAGGAAATCTTTATTTTTAATAGGAACAAATCACACAGATTGATTTGATTCCAAGGTGATGGAAACTTGTCATATTACTACATACTGACTCAACGATACTATATTTTATAACATACAATAATGTGAGTATAATCTAAATTTGTGGTTATTGTCATTAAATATTCGTGACTTTGAAAAATGAGCACAAGTACAATCTTGCAGTTGCAATGAATCAAGTAACTTGAAATTGCTTATATACTGACCGTGTCCCAGATTTTTTTTCTTTTTAATTCATCATTGTCACCGGAATACAATCGATATCAAAGGTTTTATAGCTCAGGAATGATAAAAGCGTGGGACTATCTGATTGCTATCATTTAATCGGTGGAGATAGTACATACCTCAGTGATAGTGCGGAATCGATGCCAAATCGATTTGTCAAGATAGTATATACCTCAGTGATAGTATAATTGCGGAATCGATTTGTCAAAACGGATAAAATTCAGATTCCTTCATAAGATTGGCGGTGTTTTCCGAATGTTATCGCTAAATAATATATGTATTTATAAGAAATACCTACATACTTAAGACTACAAACTACGATTTCTGTTTTCATTTAAATTTAAACAAAACTCATAAATATAATCACATACGAGTAAATCGATACATATGTATATAATAAAACTGTAAGTAGGCTATGTCTGTATGTGTAAGATATTGAAGAAAAAAATATGGGAGGTCTTTATAAGGGAGATTTTCGGACAACTTGACATTTTATTGGCGGCAAAACGAACGCTACAAAGTGACAGATGGCAATAGACATTTAGTCATAGATAAACAGATACTACTACTGGTTGGTTGCGTTTCATTTCATCCAACAATAAGACCTCACAGAAGCCAAAACAATGTTTTTAGAATTTTTGTCTGTCTTTCTGTATGTTTGTTCACGCATCACGCAAATACTACTGGATTTATGCACTTTTCACGGTTATATAGCAGATGACCTAACTTAAAATCTGGCTTTCATCGCGATACGTTGCCTAGAACCCGAGAAATAGACAATAATAAGTACACGAAATCAACGCGAGCGAAGCCGCGTGCAAAACTAGTATCTCATATTGCGATGGAAATGAAAATATCATATATTGCACTATAACATTTTCTAGTAAATTTATTATAAGCTCGACCCATATTCCCGTTTTTATCGCCACACCTTTACATACTGCATTTTTATATTACCTACTAGCGACCCGCCCCGGCTTCGCACGATTGCAATATTATGCATGTTATTTCCTCTTCAATCGCTCTATTTAAAAACCCGCATAAAATCCGTTGCGTAGTTTTAAATATCTAAGCATACAGACAGACAGTGGGCAGTGACTTTGTTTTATACTATGTAATGTAGTGATAAGTTTTGTGATCAAGAGAATAATGTTCAGTCTCGCTATTGTCATACGCTATCCTATATATTACATAATTATAACAAAGATAACAAACATAGTTTAATTATGACTACTATCGAGTTTGTGTCAATTAATTATAAAACTTAAATATGCAATATTCATTCTACTTTCACACGGAAGTACTTAAGATTGAAATGTTTGTTTTCTATGATATCTCACGTGATGATAAGGAAGTAAGAACATTATATATGAGAATAACGTGACTAGGAGAATATTTCTCTTGTTTCTTTTGTTTATTACAATAGAATTTTACTATAGTACATAATAGCAGTTACCGATTTTCTGGTAAATTAATGCCGAACGACGTAACTATAAAATATTGTAGCGGGAGCCGCCAGGTGATTATGCTCGACCGCCACAAAGGGAAGATCTTCCCGCCAGGCTAGGTGTTGCGCCTGGGGAACCGCACGCGACAGACGGTGTCATGTCGGAGGTTGTATATATGCTTTCAAACGAAAACGCACTGTCTGCGCGATCTAGGCCTGTTAGCTTCTGGTAGTGAGTCGACCGTAGTGACAAACGGATAGACTTTCGAATAATAATAATAATGTGTAGTATGTATATTGGCTGGCAAAATACTGGGACTGAGATTTTAAATTTATGTTCAACCTTATGGAATTAAATTATTTATTTGTCAATTTTAAATTGGCGATCATTAGAAGAAAACGTCCACGATAAATCGGAGTACTCTAAGGAATATTTTTTTATGTCTGTCTGTCATACAGCTGTAGATTGAGATGAACAATAAGTACCATTGGGTCCCTACCCTAGTAACACAGATACCAAACCTGTTTGTTTATACACACTCAATTGGGAATCAACGAGACATTCATCAAAAATCAACTCGTGCGCAACTGTCTATGTAACGGCATTTATCTCAATTTTATCGCCATAGGGGCTAGACAATTAGGTACATTCGATTGCATGTCCGATACCTACCTTGATTTTGAGTAAATTGATGTTAGATCGCACCCACCCACCTACATACTGTTTAAAAAGTTTTTTTTACACATTTATTTTCTCTTCAACAACGTTTATGGTAAAAGGATTTTGTGTCTAAAACTGACATTTGTCCTATAAATAATATTTCATGATTCTACATAAAACGATGTACCTTAACATGGGTCATTTATTTATATCTTTTTAGCGATTTATATCTTTATATCTGTCCCTATGTATGCTTAGATCTTTAAAACTACGCAACGAATTTTGATGCTATTTTTTTAATAGATAGAATGATTCATGAGGTAGGTTCTGGTGTATAATTTATTATGCTTTTACCCGAGCGAACGGGTCGGGTAGTCTATTATTTATTCCGTTCTTTATATATGTATATTACCCACTAATCTATACATTAATTATTGTTAATTTTATGGTAGTTTCCCGTTTTCACATATTAAAATAACTCATTGTCACGAACGATCATCCATTTTCATAGATCAAGAAAAAAGTCAGGAGAGCCATCGTACTGGATTTGACTGGAAATATTATATAATCTGTGGCCATAGTAATGTTCTTAAGGAAAACCCCATATAGGGAAATATATACAAGTCATATTCTAATAATTATCAGAACTTATTAATATTCTTTATGTATATATTTTGAACCCACATCCACTTTTATACTTAGCATATAGATGCTGTTAGCTGTATGTATACACGGCGGCAAAAAAAATAACAAAATAATTTCGCAATCGACTTATAGCTCGGTTTAAACTTATATATTATATAAAAATATGTAATTCGAACTACCTCAAACCTCAAGTCAAGTGATGTAAAATAAAATAAAATCTCTTTATCGATGTGATAAGACCATGGAATTAGCAGGTACTCCGTCGAAGTACTTCCTAAATCCATGGATAAGACTTCGATGCAGGCAGAAGTATGGCATGATATGACATATTTTCAAATTGCATATTTTTTCTCTTTTATTAGTGGTCATGGTTCGGTTTTACGAAAATTATTATTTTTTAGTTTTCTAAATAGCGTTCTAAATGGAGTAATAAGGCGTATCATAAAAATAATAAGTAGTATTTATTTATTAGCTAAGAGGAAGAGGAAAACAGGAAATTTAAAAATGCTTAGAAATAATGAATACTTTTCCTCACAATTTCCTTGACACTTTTTTTCTTATATTACACATATTTATCATATTATTAATTTTTCTATATAACCCATCAACGCAAAAGGCTTGACTAGTTTTTTATGTATAAATTATATTACCATATTCTTATTATAGCGAAGGTTAGTTAACTCAAATTTTTTGTACGTTTTTTCCCATAAATTCGAGTGAGGCCTAGGAAAAATATTTTCACCCCGCTAATTCATTTTAAAATATGTATGTCAAAACTGACCCAACCACCACATACGGTGCCCCAGCAGTGGGGCAACAAAATAGCTGAAGATGATGTTGATTTATAAAGGCAATAAATCATACTTTAATAGTTTATCTATATAACTTGGGTCATGTCAAGTGTCAATTGCGTATTTGGAAAATAAACCCATAGATACATAATTACAAAAGCGACGATAATGGTTTTATTCCTAAGATATGGTGTTGACCTGATGTTGACCATAAACAATACTATCTTTTCGCGTATCTAAATATGATATAACTTCTAGAGGTCAAGATTTTATTGCTTTATTTGGATAATCAATTGAAAACAACGATTTTTTAAGAACAATTGTAAGGCTTAACGCTTCCACTATTTTACAGAATTTCAGAAGTACAAAGTTTTTAACAGATATACTTCCTTGATTTTTACTAGCGGCCTATCCCGGCTTCGCTCGGGTAAAACATACCCCTAAACCTTCTTCAGGAGTCACTATCTATTGGTGAAAGCGCATGAAAATCCGTGCGGTCGTTTTTGAGTTTATCGCGACAGTCAGATGTGGTAGAGGACGTTGTTTTATAATATATTTCAGATAAATTAATTTCGTATTGTACTCAATTTTTGTGTTGTCCCTAAGACTAGACTTTGGATGGATACAGTGGTAATAGTTAAAGCTCGATAGATTGTTAGATTTTACTTAGACATTAGATTACTTGAATAGAAATGAAGAATACTTAATGACTAACACATAATAAGACGATTGGTTTCTTACACTACTATTACTTACTAGACCTAGGCTTGTTTTAATTTTTACGGTTAAACTTATTAGCTTAATATACGTAAAAAGAACCCACGTAGGTTATTAAATGCAAAAAGTACAAGTAGTTTGTGAAAATAATAAATATGTATGAGGTCAGAAAGATCATAAGAGAATTGTTTTTATTTTTTATTACATTCACGTGGTTTTTAGTCTCGCGAATTGTTGATTTTTTAGGCATGAAAGTATTTTATATGTGTGTCTGTTATATGAAATTACCTACCTACCTGAGGCAAGTAATTTTCACAATCTATTTGCGCATTTCAGATTTTTTTCTAAATACAGAGGTAACACAAATAATTCAATACTAAACTTTCGCATTTATGATATTAGTAGGATAGGATGACACACACACACATATTTTTACCGCCACATTTTCATTTAACCATACTTTAATATAAATTCTTGCGTTACATCTAATAAACTTAAACAAGTTGTGGGTTGTGGATTACCATTATCGATTTAAAAATTCGTCAACCACAAGAGCTTTCATTGATATCAATTCAGATATAATATCATCACTTGGTGAACTATCACCCCATCAATTTGTGCGTACGTGACTGGGCCCACGTCTTCAGGATCCACTTTCAATAGGTATGCAAATATGTCCCATGAACTCCGGTGTCACACGTTGTCGACATACTGCAAACTTGCACATTGTATACACGTGA
Source organism: Plodia interpunctella (assembly GCF_027563975.2). Taxonomy (NCBI): domain Eukaryota; kingdom Metazoa; phylum Arthropoda; class Insecta; order Lepidoptera; family Pyralidae; genus Plodia; species Plodia interpunctella. The sequence continues at coordinate 7,743,269 of NC_071303.1, forward strand.
CCAGCTACTTGAGCGAGTGCCCTCGGCCGAGTGGTGCAATCCTCGGCACATAAGTTGAACCAAAATGGCGACCGTCAGCGGAGGTTTAATTAGGGATGAAAGTGTTATTTATGGGATTTTCCGTAGTTACTCTCGAAATTCAAAATAGTCGTTTATTTTTTCATCAATCACCACTAAAAATCTTTTCTAATGCTTTCATTACTAATTAAACATGCGCTGACGGTCGCCATTTTGGTTCAACTTATGTGCCGAGGATTGTATGTTGGTTTCACCAGGCATTTATTGTTATCTTTGTATATTTGTGTCTGTCTGATTATAATCTTCTTTTAAACTTTTGATGGATTTTAATGATTGCAGTTTTTGCTGTTATCTAGTTAATATATGTCCGAAGATTTATACATACGTAAAAGACCCCGTGAGAAGAAGGGCCAGGTCGATAGTTATAAAAATATTAATGTATTTGTTCTTACAAATAAAATCTCGAAAAAATACCTTCCTTACATTAGATACCTAGTACCAAATATTTATCGAAATACTCTCAGTGGATTATAAGTGCTTTTTGTGTCTCACACATATCCAAATTTTCAAAATATAATTAAAATACCATCTAATGTAACATATCGTAATGTGTAATCAAACTCGATCAAATATCGCTTACAAGTAAAATCAAAGTTTTGAATTACCATATCATAAAAGATGCTTACTTAATAGATGGTGGCACTAGGCAATGCGATTTGGAATGAAAATTCATAAAATATATAAAGCAAACAATAAAATGACGAGGTACCCTGGTGCAACCCTGCACTTGAACTTGAGAATACGTCAGCTATAAACATACACGTATACTTTGATGTAATCAAATACTTATAGATTATTCCTCCTATAGCACGCAGTGAATTATTACTAATACTCGTGTCAGATTTTACTCAAGTCACCTAAAGATTTAAAACGTGGCTATCGAGTCTCATGAATAACATGACATGATTGTTTTAATAATAAACAAGTTTTAAGTATAAATAATAAGAAACTGACACGTCGTTGGAAATTTCAACTCTGCAGGACAACTGCAAGTAGGAGGAATCTAACTTGCAAGATTTGTTACAGACAGACAAGCAAACATCGGGACAGGTGAAATTTTAATTTCATCTTAATAGCTTGTAAAAAGACAAGACAATATATAGTTTAACATGCTTTACGAAAAAATCTCACAACAAAACTATTCTTTCTCATATATTAATATTACACATGGGGTACTCATAATTGAAAATGTATAATTATGCAATGTCCAATATCAATATTATCATTGCTGCAGCATGAATTTGAGTTCCAAGTTTAATGTCACATAATAATTTATGACATTAATGATGCGTGCAGGTTTCCTCGTTTCGATAAATTAATTTCTTATCGCCTAATCAGTGGGTGACTAACTTTATGCGAATTCAAGTTCACGCGTGTTCCGAAGTTCAATGCTTTATTACATTCATTACAAAGTAGTTATAGGATTTCACGTTTCTCTCTCTCTATCGTCCGAGTGATTTTCGGATTTCAATCCGATGTGGAACCCAAAGTTCGCTTCGCCATCTGTCATGGCCCTCGTCATCCTTAGTTGTCAAAACGTTCGAAAACTATAATGTTGTTTTTAGTTTATATCAATACACAGATATTAGTACATTAATGTTCTTATAACTGTTATAGGTACCTATACCTCTATGTTTTATATTTTTTTATTAAAAGAAAAAAAAAACGTTTCGTTTTCTTAGACATAATAAAAATAGAATCGATTTTATTAACAGAGTTGTCTAAATTTTCAAAATAACTATACGACTCCTATTTATAAAATACATAAATAAAATAATTTGAAAATTGCACAAATAACAATACGGGTGATGTCAGAACTAACCGCCAATAAGCGTACGTCTACACACGTATGATAACGTCATGGGAAATCTTTTATAATTAAAATAAAATTATGAAATCTTACAATGTATTTACTTCCAAAGGAAAAATAGTTTGGTAAACATGATAACGCGAACGTGCTGAAGATCGTGCGTGTATCAATCACGACATCACGAAAATATTTCGCGATCTACATAACTTGAATGTTTGTCTTCACAAACATGCCTACGTGAGCTGAGATCGGTGGGGTTAGCCTGAGATTTTGCCAGAACATAAAAATATTGAAAACGTGAAAATTACGATATATACGGAGAAGTAATAGTTCCTATTTATATTTACGTAGGTATGATATTCAGTTATAGTTTTACGTATCCATCCACCATACTTAATTTTACTAGTTTTACGTATAATGGAGCCGCTGTTTATTTTTACGGATGACTGGAAGAGATCCCTTCATGGGATAAGTTCGCTGTTGCCTTTAAGTTACTCTTTAATATCTGTACCTACTATTTTGTGATTTGCTGTAAAGGTATTTCAAACGAACATTAGGTAACGAATGATAGGTAACATTAGGTAAACTAAAAAAAATTTACACATTCTCACAAACAACCACGAATCATGAAGTCATCGACAACAGGTACCTACCTAATTAGCAAGATCGCGCAGTCAACAACAACAAACTGCATTTTGAAATTGTCGAAAAAAAAACGTTAACGTTTGGGTCACGTTCCTTTTGAAATAGGTATGTAAACCTAAAAATCGGCGAAAATTACACAGATAAACCTTTTATTAAAATATTTTCATTCGTCTTAGTTGTCATTGATAAATAGTAGAATTAAAACAAAATTAAATTGCATGATAACATGGTAATGATATAAGTTTATAATACCTATTTTTTGTGACCTTTCCTTGTGTTGGCATGTATATTTAAATAGGTATCAATACAACTTATTATTATTTACATTTGATGATTTGCGTTTAATTTACGCTACGACAATAAAACACTGTAAGTGAATCTCCAAATTTCGCTATTTTTACTATGTCATTTAAAACTGTAGAATAGTAACAATTAGTAAATTCCTCGTATTTAAACCCCGAATGACAAGTATATCCGGTTGTGTGATTTTAATAATTCAAATAATATATTCTTACGTCAAAAACTTATACAGACTTAGAACATAAATTAAAACTAGGCAAGGTCGGTCCCTACTCTACTCTTAAATATGTATTACCGTCGTAATCACAACACTCTAAATAATTTAGAACAAGACCAATTTGCACCAGTTTAACATTATTGTAAAATGACATGATTTTTTATCAGAAGTACTTAAATATATGTACTTATCTAGATAAACCGCTATTTCTTTTTCTACTGAGAAAAGTAATTCTTTATTTTTGGAGAACCTCTGATTTCACAAAATGGAAAAGATGAATCACTTCACACTTTTCAAGATATACCTACTTATAAAGAAATAACAATTACTTTTTTGGAGTTTCCTAAATTCGCTACATGTATTTCTCATCACGACACGATAAACAAAAAGTCGGAAAATAATTACACACATAGGTGAATTAACTAAACTTCACAACCCCAATGCTATCACAATATACAAAATACAGTTCATAATGACATTTTCTTCTATATCTATAGTTGTAAAAAACTCTAGATATAGAAAAAATATCATTATGAACTGTATTTTCCTTCTAACGTTATGCGACAAAATAAATGAACCGGTAAAATACCTAATCAGATTAAAGTAATTCGGTTTTGGTTTTCGTAAAACCGGTTATGACAAATACGCGTGCATAAATATTTCGATTACAAAGTGGGCACGGGGCAGGCGCGTTTACGCACGCTACACACTCACGCATGCGTCAATGCGTGCGCGCATCTTCGGCCGCGTGCATAAAAAGCATTAGATGTTTGTTTTTACATTACCACCACATTACATGATTTTCCGTTGCCTATTTGCTGAATAAGCTGTAGATTATCGAATAGGTAATTACCAATTATGTACAAAGGTGATTTGTATTTTAAGTTCTATTTTGTGTACCCATCTACCAAATTTTATAGGAATTCGATTACGTGATTGAACAAATATGAAGTAATAATTAATACTGCATCGTACATATATTTCTTTTATCTATGGTACATACTTACATACTTTCGCATTGCAATGAACTATTTTATTACCCAGCTATGAAATAGTTTTTAAAAATTACAATTCGCGACCTCGGACACTGCAAATGCAAAGTCGGCGTCAGAAACGTCAGCTAGATTTTTTACTTATTTATTTATTACATCAAACAATTACAACTTACTAATTACATATAAATACGATCTTACACTACGAGGAGTTTGTCTGACCGCAATGTAGTCAAGTCTGCTTACAATCCAAGAAAATCTTAGTTACAACAATATAAACGTAGTAACACGATAAAACTGTTCGTTCTTTAAGTCCCGTTATCAAGTAGTACTTACATTTCTGTAACATTCCATCATCCACAATACCAGTATTATCTGCAAAAAATAAAAAGTAATCTTTTTTTTTATAAATCGGATTAATCAATGACAAATCAATAACTTGGGTATTTTTTTCTTTTAAATCATTTCTAATCAATCAATGTCACCGAAGTACAACATTTATAGAAATCAAGATCATGGCACATTGACATATGTATGATAATGAAGCATTTATGTCGCCATTTTTTATTATCTGTCTGACAAAATGTTATCATTATCAGTTACAAATTGCGTACTTTTTTAAGGAAAACTCTCACCTATAGTGAATTGAAAACATGACTATGATTTTATCGAGTTCAGATATAATATTATGATGAGCTAGCTACGGCTCGGCTACGCACACATCCGCACAAACTTTCACACTTGTAATATTAGTAGGATATTCCTCATTACTTGTGTATACGAGCGAGAAAACTACTTATCAATGTTATAAGAGTAAATTTCTTCAGGCACAATAATACAATTAATAGTAAGTACTCAAAAATTTCTTTTATAATAGTATCATATTTTGAGGCTAGTATGTCGACATAGAATAAATAAACAAAAATTACAAGTTGCCTAACTGGAAAAAAAATATTCGTATAAACTTTCTACTTTCACGTTTAATTGTAACAAATGTTTGCTTGCTGCTTAGCCTTAACCTACCTTATGAAAACCAACGGCTTTACGATTTTCATGGATAAGTACGCTGATAAAGCGCTTTTCGTCAATTTTCGGTCCACGGATCCCTAAAAAACCAAACTTATTTTCACAAAACAGCAATACATTTCGGAAAATTGTTTTATTGTTGCAAAAATGTTATAAAAAACTTTTTCATAAAAAAATATATATATTCATGTAAAGTAGTTGATGCTATTTCACATATCCTACGGGCCATCTGGGGAGCCGTAAAATTTATATATTATAGAAAACAATAATACTTTCACTAAATTCTTTATCTGGTGTGGCATAATGTATTTTAAAAAAAAATTTCGCTAAGAAATAAAATTAATTGATAAAAATGTGATGGTGGTGCTAGTGAACACAAAGCACTATAAGGTATTAAGTTTTTTCTTACATTGATAGACAACTCACATAAAAACTAAGCAAAGAAGAAAGTCTGTGATCATGACCGATATATGAAGAAAATGCAAAGTATATAAACAAGATGATGTATTTTTCATGGATTTAGTAAGTACTTCGTGAGTACCTACTAATTCCATGGTATTTTTATCTTTATTACGTCAAACTAAATAATCCTAATCTAAAGAGTTCAATCACGTCACTCGACTCCAATCACAAGACGACTTTGTAGAATTGCCAAACTATTTACACCTTCAGTTTCACACTTTCAAGCAAATTTCTTCCCTATGCAAACGTAATAAGTTCTATAATCTGAATATTGGCAGGCACGAAACAAGAGTAACTATAATCATAACATGTGACCATTGCACATTATATATTTAGCCTGTTATATAATTTGTAAGGAACAATGCGTCCAGTGTTTAAAATGTAATTAGTACATATTCCGGTCATTTTCATTAATTGGCTATTAACTAACATCTTATCAAACGGAATAACACCCAATTGAAAGATCCACAGCCTTCTTTGTCGTTCCACTTGTTAGTTTTACTATTTACTCATGCGTATATATTATATGTACATACAACATAGTGTTTAGCTTATAATACAATGAGAATTATTATCGCTTTTCCGTTTGCAATCTTCAATCAGCCAACCATGAATTCATTTGTAGACCTTGTCTTTCCACAAAAAGGTAGTTTCATCAAGTTACTAGTTAATGATGACGCTCCTCGATTAATTTAATTGAATGGGGATTTTATTATTTCGCAATATGTTTTCAGGATTGCATAATTTATAAGCCAAAGAACGTATTATCAGCTATCGCGGATCATCACGTCTGCAATAACTGAACTTTTTTATCTGCAAGTTCACTAAATTGTTATTCTTCGTCCTCATAAAAGTATATTCTTTGTTACAGACATCGCAATAACTTCAGGGGACCAAATAGAATTCTACACAAATGAAACAAAAACAAGTGAAGCAGGCATGCGATTCAAGGACCTTTCAGCCCTGGCTTATGACGCCGTCCACAACATGCTGCTCTTCGTCGACAAACAGAGCGACAATGCGTCTATATTCAGCTACCAGCTAGCCAACAAGAAGTACCAATCCTTAGTCAAGAAAAGGTCTAACGAAAACATACAAGGTCTAGCCTTTGATCCCGTCAAAGGTCTTCTGTTCTGGACTGACGCGAATGAGAGGAGCATTTTCTGGGTTTCCCTGAAGGACCGCGCCAATAACGACCCCTACGGGAATCTGCTTCTGAAGATGAACAGTGATATTCCAAGAGCGATTGCTGTTGATAGTTGTAGAGGGTACGTATTCTGTTTTTGTCGTTTGTGACTTGTCACAAAATTCAGCAAAATGCGAAATGAAATGAGATTTTTACTTTTCCAAAATTGAAACCTGAACGAACTTGAAAACATTCATTCATTATGCATAGATGCCGTTATTACTATACATATTAGTATCTTTTTCAAATACTAATAAAATAATATAACATTTTAGGTACGTGTATTGGACCAACATGAATATCACAAGGCCTACAATTGAAAGGGCTAGATTCGACGGCACAGATAGAACAGTGATCGTAGACAAAAACATCTACTCCCCTGTCAGTATAGCCGTCGACCTGAAAACACAGAAACTATATTGGTTAGACGACAGAGAAGGGATCCATTACTCCATTGAGACTTCAGATTTGGAAGGCAATAACCGAGAGACACTTTTGGTAGGAACGCACCATAGGCCAAACGCATTGACGATATCCAACAACGCGGTCTACTGGATCGACTGGGGTTACAACACTGTTTGGACTATACCGAAAAATGCCCCCGAAAATTCTGAGCCCAAAGAAATTGTAAACTTTGTTGATAGATCACCTTTCGTCGGCATTGTAGCTAATTACACTATCAGTGATCAAATTGATGGGATACAAGGATGTGATAACTTAGTAGAGATGGCTAAAAACAAATCTGTAATCAGTGATTTAAGCACGTTTAAGATATCGCCTGATGAAGGATTATTCTGCCTTCATGGAGAGAAACTGAATGGGAAAGCTTGTAAATGTTCACCCGGTTATAAAGGCGATCGGTGTGATGTTTATGTATGTCACAATCATTGCTTTGAAGGAGATTGCAGCATAGGAGGCGATGGTAACCCTCAATGCAGGTACTGCACTTGAAATTATTTTTATTTTACCAACGTTTGACATAAATAAATTAAGCAATTTAATTAAAATAAAATTTTTGTGAACGAATTTAACTATTCCGTAATAGTTAAATTCTTTCACAAAAATTGTAATGAAATATTTATGAGCAACTTGATACGAAATCGTCTTATCTATTAAAATAAACGCTCAGGTTATCTGAAGGAGAAAAACACTATGATTTGTGTAATCTACATAGCTCAAAACATTTTTAGATCAATGTCGCTTTCTGTTAATCGCTGTTATTATTAACAAAAAGGGAGATTGTTAAATTTATATTGCTGTAAATTCATAAAAATAATTGGTAAGATTTACATAATAAGACTAAATCAGCTTTAGAGTTATTGCTAAAATAACCGACTAATTCCAGGTGTAACAAAGGTTTCACCGGTGAGCGATGTCAATCAAACGTCTGCGATAACCACTGTTTGAACAACGGCTACTGCTCCTTGGATGATAACGCTCAGCCGATCTGCAACTGCCCAGGGGACTATGAGGGCTCTAGATGTGAGACGTTGAGACCCATCTCCACTACGCAAGCGCCACTGAACTGCAAGTATGTATTTTAAACCACGCATGTAACAAAGTGGGTAGTTTTATTCATATTATTCATTCGCCATCCAAGTGTTACAACAGTGCTTATAACTTAGTTAACAAAGCCAAGTTTATGGTGTTTTAGGTATATCAATATCTGTCACACACAACTCCTATTAATTTGATGTTTAAAATGACTGCGAATTTTTGAAAAAAAAAATGTTTGTTCTGTCGAAATTTTGAAAGTGGTATTTCATAATAGCAACCAGGTTCTATTTAGTTTTGTAAGATTTCAAGATATTTTAGTTGTAACTATATTACTCTTGCTCGATTGGCAATATTAATTCGTATCGAACGAAAATAGACCGCTTGATACTGTTGATTGATGTGTTAGTGACCACTTGGGCCAGATTTTGTACAAAGTCCTTGTTAGAATATAACAAATCATTCGAATCAAATTTAAACATTTTGATGCCAATACTATTCTAAATTCAAAACTTAAATTGAAGAGATATTTGTGACTGGACCAAAAAAGAAACTTATTATAAACGTCATTTCCATTATATTTTTTTAATTTCAGTTGCACAAAAGAGACAAACGCAGTGTTCCTAACTCCATCCAGCGAGATTCATTATGTAGACGTGACTGGCTGCGACTCGGCTTGGGACTCTGTCAGAGATCCCGTCATCATGGCCCTGGGGGTCATCTGTGGGCTGCTGTGCATCACCAGCACGGTTCTGTGCACGAGGGTCATGAAGCTGAAGAAACGCCCAAGGTATATGATCAGTTATTATATACTAGCTTTTGCCCGCAGCTTCGCCCGCGTTGAATTCCCACGGGAACAGTTATTTTTCCGAGATGAAAGATACCCTATGTCCATTTCAATACTTCGAAATAATGCAAATTTTCAAGAAGATTGGTTGAGTATATAGAGCGTGAAGAGGTAACAAACAAACTTTCGCATTTATAATATTAGTTAGAATTAGGTTAGTACCCTCTGCAAGTGGGGTAAGCGCAAATATTTGCAAGATCTGCATTTTTTATGGAAAATACACGTTTAGCTGCTTGATACTGCTTTGCTGCAAATTGAGTTGAAGAATTTTGGTTGATGTAAGCCAAAGCCACACATTCATTTTACTTACCATCAAGAGACGCAAAGATATTCAAAATGCATACATCTTTTGTCGCTGGCTATACGATAACGTTGTCACAGCTACACATATTTAGGCTTGTTACTAGGACTGATCGAATCGATATTTTACTGAAGTTATTGAGAATCGGAAAGCTCAAACTATCCTGTTAAAAGCAAGAAATATACGTCATTGTATTCTAGATCGGCGTCTACTGGTTCCTGTACATCATTAATATCATTATCATATATGCCAGAATCATGAAGGTCAAGAAACGATCGGGGTATGGAGTGGTTGTTTCTTGCTCCTAACAGTTTATTTCTTCTTTTTCTGAGGAGTGTAATGAGCCTGATTTTTATCCTTTGAGGTTTCTTGGTTGGATGTATGCGAGTTTATTTAATTATTTATCATTGATAACTCTAAATGTCTTAACCGAACTGTGATTTCGTTTTATCATAATATTATTCCGATATAGAACTCTGAACTGGAAGCATATTTTCAGGCCTTTTTAAAGACATTTTGCACTGGCTTCATTAACCCCAAAGCTGAGTGAAGTGGCTTCCGAAACAAGAGAACGCCATAGTTACTGCAATAGGCTTCTATTCCGCGCGACAGCACGCCGATTGGCAGTATTAAAAGTGACCAAATCTATTTATTTACAGGATAAAGAAGCGCATCATAGTAAACAAGAACGTTACACCGATGACGGCCCGGCCGGACCAGTGCGAAATCACAATCGAGAATTGTTGCAACATGAACATCTGTGAAACTGTGAGTACTGGCAAATGCACTATTTACAAACAGTCAATTCCAAGCACGCGATTGTACTGGCCGGTTGCGACAATAAAGAAATAATGTAAACACCATATATTAAAAACAAGAAAATACAATGTTTGTGGCCAGTGCTTAAAACACACAAAAAGAAAATTCCATAGAAAAAAATAAGTACCATAGATTTCTAAGAACATTTCTATAATTTGAACCACTACAACAAAGATTATGTGGTGACATGTAGTATATTTATTACTAAAAATAAAAAAAAAAACAAATATTTATAGTAAGTAATAATTTCATTGTTTAGTCAGTATGTAGTACAATCATTTAATTATTTGACAAAATGTATACTTATGCACTGCATCGCAACCAGTTTTTACAAAACCATAATTTTATCTTATTCACCCATGATTCACCCGTAGGATTATATAAGAACAATAAAAATAGGATATTTGAATTAGCCAATTCAGTAATATCAATAATTAATATTAAATTATGGCAATACGACTAAAATTGAATGACTCGTTGTTGGAATTTATATAAATTAATAATTACCTACATTACCCATTTTCTTATCAAATGCATACCTACATAACATTAAATGTATTACGAGCATGGTTGAGGTAATCGAAGTTATATAAGGGAAAGTTTTGATATTAAAAATTAATAAAATTAATTATAATATGTTGATTTTTATTATTGATTGTCCAAAATAATTTATTAACTTATTCGATATGTTTCTGTATGTTTGTTATGTATTAAGGTCTGGATCTGATATTTGATAATATTTATAATTCTGTATTGGACTAAAACTAACTATTTAATCCTATAAAAAACTTTTTTTTCGACATGAACACAGAAATTGCTTGACGTTTTGTTTGTCTACATTTTTTTTTATTATTTGCACCCAGGATTGTCTCGAACGCGCCATGCTCAATCATTATTAAGGGTCTAAGCATCGTTTTAAACTAAGGTTTTACAGTTTTACCATAATTTTGCTTGTTCGCATGTGACTGTTGGTCTTGCTTTTACTAACTGCAAGCAAAATCGTTTGAACACACATCTAACCAAAGACATTTTATGCTCGTCAGAATAGCAAGATCTCAAAGGAGATAGAAATACGTTTTGCTTCACCTTAAAAAAAATGGAGATCTGGCTGCGTTGACGTACAACCTAATGCTAATTAATATAACTGATATAAATGCAAATTGAATTTTACACAGAAACTACTGAACATAAAAAAGTGCATGGAGAAGAAATTACAAGGTTGCCTATTTTTTTTTTTTAAATTGAAGCGAACAATTAGTATTTTGCGTTGTTTACTTCAATGTATACTTTTCGTGCATACTGAAATGGAATTAATTGGTTAAAATTAGGTAGGATGCCATTTGGTAAATGGACTATTACCATTAGCCCTTTCATGCGGGTGGGACCGACCCGCCGGGGCTTAAACTTTTCTAGTTTAATACCTTTAAGTCTATAAAAATTATTATATGTATAACAATAATAATTTTATTTATTAATTTTCTTTTAATTCGATATTATTATTCTTTTTAATAAATTATTATTAAATCTAAATATAATAATAATTAATAAAATTCCAACCACGCCACAGACTGCGCAATGGGTTTAATTTTTATATAGATTAACCATATAAATAGGTATGTACTTGTCCAAAAGCTGTAGGTACCTATCATTTTTGACCATAAATATTCATCATAAATATTCATGCAAAAGAAAATAAATAAACTTGATGCAGTAGCTTAGTTTAAAACTGGTTATCAGAAGCGGGATTTATATATTTGCATTTTTTCAACATTAATATAATTTGTTGCAGCCGTGTTTCGAACCCAGATCGACAATAAGGCCTACTCTACTAGACTCGAAGCCTGGGAAGGAGGAGAAGAAGAACCTTATCAGCAACATGGAGTATCCCGAGGACTACTGAACGCCATTCCGTTTTGAGGTTACTTTCAAATGTGGACAAAATTTGACTTGCCTTTCGTCGATAGATTGTAAATTTAATACCTCAAAATAAAATTGCAGTCAATAACACGTCAAAGCCAACACAAGCGTTGCATTTTTTGCATTGTTACTAGAACAATGCAAAAAATGCAACGCTTGTGATCCTATTGGGTTGGTCTATGGACTGCAGTATATACCTTGGGCAAAACGCTTGCTCATTTGCCTAGTTACAATACGCGCCACGAAAAAAGACAGCTATCTATAATATATCTTTCATATAAGAGACCTATCTCTAGTTTGCCTACGCAGTATACGGTTTTACGGGCTATTTTGCTATTGGGTAGGCAAGCTATAAAAACGTTAAGTTTCTTCTTTCGTTGCGCGGATTTTAACTACCTTATGCTACAAAGTATTTAATGAAATTTAACCTCTATTACAGCAGGAAATAGACCCATGCAGGGTTTGACATGGAGTTGATTGTACCTCGCAGCATATGCTAAATTAATTTTGATAAAATAATTTGAAGTAACCTTGGAGGAATTAGTATCCAAATTACCAATTGTGATATTTGATGTAGGATATCGTCGACCACATATTGTGGAGGCGAAGGGCTGTGTAAGTGAGAAAGAGATATGATTGGATATCGTGGATGAGTAGATAGACGCTAAAATTAACATGGATTGGTACGGAATTGTCAATGTGCCTTTTAAGAATCTTTTTAAAGCAATAGATTAATAAAACGCTATGTGCTACGCTCCGTTTCTGCGCCAGTCGAAAAATAGGACAATGCTCAAAAAGTCTATTGTTCGAATATATATCGCGGTTGCGGTCGAAAATCTTTGGTCTTTTGAGAACATGACAACAAGATACTTATGAAATAAAACCGTTAAAAGCGACATATTTTCAAAACAAAACAGTAATTTTCAAAATCAAAATCTTTTACCAGCCTAGCTAAGAAACGGAGTTTAGGAAAAAATATTTTTACTTATGCTGTAACACAAAATATAACTTTATAGTTGACACCTAACATATTTACATAACAGACATAGATAAACTAACTAACACACATACAAAATATGCGATAAATGTTAAAGATTCCCATTTTAATGTGTGCTTTTTTGCTCATAGTACCTATGTAGTTACCAAACCATGATGATTTTACCCAAAATTGTAGTTAATTAATAGATACCATTTTTCGTTAATTATTTTATTAAATGTCCTATTGCATGACTTATGGGGAATGGCGATGTAATTAGATATTTTTATTTAAAAATAATTTGAATAAGTAACGAAAAATAATATAAGAGCATTTATAAAAAATAATAACGTACTTAGAGGTTATTAAAAAAAATAATATTTAATTTTACATCCATTGTGGTACAGACTCTGCGTTGATTTTTAATTTATTGATTTTGCGTTACGACTAGTTTTTTTTTAGTACGGTTATAGTTACTTAATATTAGTTGTGGTCGAAATTATTTATATAGTTAACAACATAGGTTTGTTACGATTGAAAAACACAACTACCCAGATATACAACTTAAACATTGCCTTGAAAAGTGTAAAAACACACTGAATAATTTTCTTCATCACCGTTACTGTTCCTATAATTGTGTTCAATTTTTATTTTATTTTTATGTTCGATCGATATATTTGTCACTTTTTTTTTTTTACAAAAAAAAACAAGTATCCCTACCAGTCGCGTTAATTCAATAAAGATATGTGGAATAGAAGAGTTCACGGCGTTTAAATTCTTTCCATCTGTTTTTCATTAGCTATCTGCAATTTCGTAGCAGTTACGAAAACAATTACACTTTCATCAGGCTGACTGGCACGCAGTCTGTCTGTAATAATCATAAATCCACATATCTATGAGAAGTGACTATGAGAAGAGGAAGGACCATGGCCATCGTAATGATACCTATTGATGTACTATATGTACTTATCACTGCGTTCTTCCAAGTTTTTGTAAAAGACTAAGTATACTTACAGTGAGTGAATACCGTGGGTTGTATGAATGAACTATATATTAAGGATTATGGCAAACGATAACATGCATAAATGCGGCGTTAGAATTAGCAGTTTTCGTTTTTTTTTTTACAATATGTTACAAAAATATATTCTTATTTAAAACGTATGTCTCGATCCCATGATCGAATTAATATCCATATATTAAACAGTAATATAACACGCCTTATTATGACTATATATAAAAAAGAAGGTATTTCTGTAACATATTTCATTCTACTTTTTCGTTATTGAATTCTATGGTGCCTCGTTTTTACTGTTTTTTTATGAATTTATTTTCCAACGAAATAAATGTAGGATAAGAAACAATTTGTTCCTATTTGTAGTTAATCGTTAATTAATTTATGTAAATTAACTTAATCAATGTTCATTTATAATATATTTATTTCTACAAATCTGAGAGAGAAAGTTAGTTTAACAGAAAAATGTAATGATGTAACAGTTTTTATAGAATCTCACTTATATACAACAATTTCTACGCATAAATACATACCACGAGTATGTTGATGCTCCGTATTGTGGCGAAAATTCAAAATTTCCACTGTTTTTTTTTATATCAAACTTTGGTCTGAAGAAAACAAATTGAGTAGGTACTTATCTAGTATAATAATGTCTGGTTTATCAATTTATTTTTAATTAGTTTAGTAGTACCTATTGTAGAAGTTTGAGATACGACAAAAACTTAAAATAAGTTATATACTAAAAATTGTGTCGTCAGCTACAATGCGAATGCAATTTTGTTGATTCGAAATTTTAAATGAAAAGAGGCACTTGTGAAATTCATCTTATTTATGTAGGGTTTTAAAACATTTTTTTAATCGCCGTGTTTTAGATGGTGGTACAGTTAGAACTTTATAGACATTTACCTTTATAGAAGTTATATGTATTTAAAATTTCCGCGCATGTTTAGACCCAAAAATAAGTCATTTCAAAAAAATGCACGAAGGATAAATTTACAGCAAGTCTGAATAAAGCTCTGTTGATTTATTTATTTTACTTAATTGTTTAAAAATAATTTAAAAAAACGATTGGCCAAATGGAAATACTTCCCGCTGTACATCGAACGATGTATCGTAGTGATTAAAAACCTAGCTAATTTTTTCCAATCTTGTGTTATTAAAATGTAAATACAATCAATGTTTTGCTTTTCATGCGAATAATCACTACGGTACGCCTAAAAAATAGCGGATGTATGTCTTTAAAACAGTTATGTAAAACTAATTATCACAGAAATCAGTTGAACACGTTACTGTTTCACAAACTGCAAAATATAATTAATGAAAATGTTTTCTGTCTGGTAATCTTCTTTCAGTTTAATGAATATTCCAGCCTATAACATCTGGGTACAATCGTAGAACATTAAAGATCGTAAAACTGTAATGCATATGCATTACAGTTTTACCTTTTTTTTATTCCAGTTTTTTTTTATTCGAATTGTAACTGGTCTACACTGGCGTTTCAATTTCATACAATAAACGTGCACGCATACGCATTACGCCATCTTCTTCTTTCGTTGATTAAGTTACTTAAGTTGTGCACGGTGTGCATACGGCTATGTTGTCAGTAGGTCGCGCACGACAATAAAAGTTTACGTTCAAATTTAAAATGTCAAGCGAACGGTACAATACTTTAGAAGCATTTGTTATTAAGTTTTTATCGTTAACAAAAATATTAGTCTTATTAAAACACATTGTCAGAATCAGAATGAAAAGTTACTGCCAATTAGAAAATGCAATTTATGCACATGACATATTAATAGCAGGATAATGCGACAAGAAAATATATTTAATTTAGAAATAGTTTTATAGTAACACTGATTATCCTAAATTGCTTTTGAATGTTTACCGTTAGTGTTAAAGAATATGTAAAGCATCGCTTAAGTTGCTCCACAGCATGATCCAGAACACAAGTTTGGATAACATTTGTTGTCTTTTTTCTTTAATAAATTATTACAAAAGTGTAACAATGACAACAAGTGTTATCACTGTTTCAATTTTCACCGTTACTAAAGGTAACATTCACAATTGTTTTTATACCAACGTATACATGGATATTTTTAAAATGTTTCTAAAATAACATTTGTAACGTCATGCTACAAAAATGTGTCAGTTAATTTTATTTAAAAAATTAAGTCCAGTAACCATTATTTTACGGATGGGTTTAAAACCGCTTAGTTTATTCAAACTGTCGACCAAATACTTAGGAAGGTACTTAGCCAAGTATACCTACAGACAATACCGTTAGATTTCTTTTTAGTTTTTTTTTAGTCTTAATCGTGGATTGATAATATCCACATCAGAAATGTGATATTATTGAGTCTTTATAGAATAGAGAGAAACAATTTTAATTAAAAAAATAAAGTGCTTTGCCAAATTATTTTTCTTTCATTTACCTACAACTTTAATTAAGTTTCACCTGACCCGTCCGTTTTTTCCGTTCGTTTTTTATCAAATCGCGCAAGTTTAATTTCACCTAGTTCTGTTTGTCATACGGAGTTGAAGATTTCCACGTCGCTTCCGTTCCCATTGCAATGCATTGTTATAATACGTATAACCAGATGTGCTACTTCTACACTCTAAATACACCCAGGTTCGGCTCCCAATGAGGGAGCGCAACGGTTTACTATGTCTTTTTGTATGATATTTTGTATATATGATATTTTAATATACATATATAATGATATTTATAATAAAAAATACATAACATTTTTGTAAGCTACATTTATTGAAATAATATATTTCTGTTAAATAAAATACATTCATTACACATATTGTAATAACTGAAAAATCTTTATACGAACATATGTTAATTATACATATTATGTGGTAGATATGCCACGTAAAGCTAAACAATGCTTCACCAATCTCCGAAAATCTTATCTTATTTATCTCACGATGTAAAAAAAACAAATAATGTAACAAAAACCAATCACAGTAATTAGGGTCCGGCCAATTAACCCTCGTTTTTATACGCCCTCGGCCAGGTCGCCCTCGCCCTCACAAAATATATCCATTGTTCGATGTGTGGTCGAGAGCGTACAAGAACGGCAAAATTAACGAACCATTTTTAACACATCAAAATAAATTAAATTAAATTCATTACGTACAACTAATAGTATCATAAGTAGAAAACCGTTGCATGTAATAAAATAATTTATTTCTGACAAAAATTAGACCAAGTGTTTAATTTAATTCTCCACCATATAAATTCGGCTACTTCAAATAAATACTAAGTTACTTCAACATAATAACCACAGCTTGTGCGCATCTATAATAATCACAATTCCAGTAAACTATACCAACCCATATAACAAGTATTAAAAACTATACAACAATAACAAAATATTATTTTTAAATAATATTGTTTAATAATATTGTTGATATTGAACGTAGGTTTGTGTAATTCTATAGCAAATATCCCAAGTATTCGTATAACTACATCGCTTTGGTATACACACACTGATGATATATTATGACTAACTACATTTACAACCAAAATCTTTCAATGCTGTCATATTCAAACGCACTTTAAAAAAAACTCAAATACCATACTAAAATTTAGTTGAATTCGGGCGTTATACTGTGTTGAAATGATACAAAATAAATACATACAGAGAGCTCAACTTAGTAACATGTTCGATATATCAAAAAATAGAACCAATCATTAAATTAATATAACACCAAAACTAATTATTTGCCCAGCAAGCAATTTATAATTTATTTGTAGATTTGTGACATTCAACATTCAACCTACAGTCCAACGCACAGCGCTCAAAATGCGACAATGATATTCACGATAAAAAACCGTTGCCGTCGTATACTCGGATACTCGTATGTTCTACTCCAACGTATTTGTAACGCGCTTTGGAAAGGCGCTCGTGGGAACAATTCCTTTAAGCCCTTAAACATGCTATGAATATCTTTACACACGTAGGGAACTATGTATAGTGCTGCCACCTACTAGATATAAAAAATACGACATGAATTTCGCAAAATAATCTCTGTAACATCACGCCCTGATTCGTCCATAAATCGGAGATTTTCATGCATTGTTGAAAATCCTTATAGAGCAAATATGTGTTATAATTTAATACATTATAAAATTATCTATTTTCGATAGAATCTAATCTTATTATTAAAAAAGAACTAACATCGCAAACCCGCAATATTTGTTTAAAACATAAAATAAATACTAACAATATTGCAAATGTGACAACACTTTTTAAAGTCTACTTAAAACTAAAACACAGATTAAATTTTTCATCTATCACTAAATATTCTATATCTCTGTAGATTATATATAATATTGTCTATGCGAGAATATTGTATTTAAATATGTGACCTAAACTTGCACCCCAATTATCGAAACTATTACCGATTTACCAATATTGTGTACAAAATTCAGAAGGCAGGGCAAACCACTCTATTACTTCTCGGAGAATACAAATTTTGTGCGTGTCTTACCATTTAGGTGGGTAAAGATAACACTATATCATCAACATGATTATGAGAATATATTAATTACTATTTTTTATGCAGAAAATACATTAAGTGTTACTTTGCGACCATCAAAAGTGTCATTAACAATTCCAGTATATATTTCATTAATTTATTCCTTATTTTATTATTTGACAAATCAATGGAAACATTTTTTAATATTTCCGCAAGCCAATAAAATAAAATTTACTTACAATAGTAGGATAACATTGGAGTTGATGACTAGTTGTCTATCGCTGGTTATCTGAAAAGAAAAAAAATAGTAGCATTTTCCACTTACTTTTGGACAAAATATTTGCAAATTTTTTGGCTAAACTAACAAAAAAGGCTTGTTCGTCTCGTCTTTCACGTCAAAACGGAGTAACAGATTCGAGGCGATTTTTGGTGTGGAGATTGTAGTGGCATAGGCTATTTTTTACAGCTAGTTATTATTACTAGTAAATGACAAACCAACTATCATCATCGAGAAACAGAAATAATGCCGTTAAAAAAAGTTAATAGATTAACTGAGAAACCAACCACCAGCAGCGAGAAACGTCGGCACACAGCCATCATCAACAGGCTCTACAAGACAACATTCTCACTGACCTGAGCAGAGACACGAGCTCCTTGACCTCGTCCCGGCGCTCCCACATGAAGGCGTGCGCCTCCCACAGCATGAGCACGAGCCTGTCGTCCAGACGCTCGTCCATGGCCACGTCGCGGGACATCTGCGGCGAGAACCGGAAGTAGTGCACCCCGGCCGAGCTGCACCACGCCCGGGCGCGCTCCACGACGCGCCCGTCCGATTGCGTTGCCTGGAAATATCAATATTATGTATTGCAATCTTTCTCTCTCTCATCTGAGCGTTTGCTCGGTTACTAATCAGCCGTTGAGCGTCGAAGCCCAGGGTCCGCTATCCTACTTTTTCGTCTACACTTTGCACAATTGTCGGACGCGCCTTGACGACATCAAGCCAGCATTTCTTGGGTTTGACCCTTCTGCAAGGTCACGCTTCAATGTCATATAAAAGGACAAGTCTTATGATGGATTTATGGAGCTGTATTTTCTGACTGACTGACAGCGGAAGCTAATGTCGTGGGTCGTTACCTCCCGCTAATTTACCGCCCTCCATGTGATTAATTATGATTTTTTAAAATGCCTGTTTATGTGTACCAGTACTGGGTAAAACGGGTAATTTTGTCTTTAATAGGTTTCTAACTTGAGCCGTTTGTTGCCAACCAAGCTGAAACTTTACTAGGTCGTCGGGCCATTCTGTTCGAAGTCTATCCCGCTGCGCCCTTCGGGAACCCAAGTTGACATATTATTAATAATTTAACAAAAATATTATACATCGTTGTACCTTATTTATCACACGAACATTGTCATCGACGCATCAGCTACACAAAGCTGCCTGTCTGTTAAGTTAAGATTAGGAAGTTACAATTCACGTCACTTACCTGATCCACAAGCAACCCGCCAATAGCAGAGAGTCCACAGGCGAGGCGCGCGGTGTCCCACAAACTCTCAGGTTTAAAAACATCGAAGTCTTTTAGCTTCGTCACTGGGATGAGACCTGAAATAATTTGTTATAGTGAATAATTTATCGCAATGAAATTTCAAAGCGCTTCGGATTCAAGAGCTGAGAAACATAAATAGAATTAAAAAAGTTTTTTTTTCAAACATTTTAAATCCATGCTTTTATTGTAGACACTGAGATCTTGTTTCGATCAACGTAGTAAACTGTTAAGGAGTTCCCTCGTCGGGAGCCGATGCTGGGTGCACCATTTGGTCATGCTTGCCATAATAACCCATTGTAATGCAAACTAGTGACGTGAGAAATGTCTACTCTGTAGGACAAGCGGAAGTAAGTGAAATTTATCTTGCAATAATTTATTACAAATAAATTTTGGGACAGGTGAAACTAAACAAAACCTTGAAAAATGAAAATATTTACAAGTCAACGTGTATTTCCTTTTTAAGATCTAAAGACAAAACCATCCAATCACGCATGCGCATTACAAAATTCATACTGCTTTACATTGACAAAACCTATCGCGAAACATGCAAGCGGTCCTATATTATGCAAGCGAGTTAAAATCAAAACTTGAGATCAAAAATTGAACTGAAACTGAAACTTGTCAATTTGAACTGAAATAAACACTTTTTATTTTTATTTTAGAATTAATGACAAGACTCACAGACCTGTGCCACAAGACACGACGACTTTGAGATTAGCTTTCTTGGCCTCCTCGTGTTGTCCTGTCGCGGTTAGCGCTAAGTGAACTTCAGCTAACTCTGTCAGCGCGTCCAGTGTGGGATTGTTGCCTATTAGCCCGCCATCTAGATATCTGTAATTATAGAATGCAATACATTAACTGTGTAAATAAAGGCAGTCCTTTGTTGTGCTTAAACTGCTTAAGGACTGCCTTTATTGGGCATAAAGTTACAAACAAAACACATACAATTTTATTTCATTTACATACAATTTCAAACGTGAATATAAAATTATATGCGTAAGCGGCGACAAACGTCCCTACCGTTCTCTATGGATATTTACGAACATAAAATAAGTTAATTTATTGCCCGAGGCTTTTGAGATTTTGAAATGGGGAATTTTGAGATAAAATATAGCCTATTGCTATAGGGTAATGTACCTTTCTAATGGTGAAAGAGATTTTGAAATCGGTTCGGTAGTTTCGGATATTACCCGCCTAAAACATACAAACTCACAAACGCTTACCTCTTTATAATAATAGTATAGAATTTCTTATAACTTTACGCCACCACCCTGTTAGGTCAAATTTTTCATTATTCACTGATAGAGAATGTCATAAGGCGTTAAGTCCGCATTTTGTACCTATATTTTTTTGTAACAAAGTTTTTAAATAAAAGTAAACGTCCATAGACGTAAAGTGTCCAGCAAAGTGTTTACCTTCCCGAAGCCCTGAAGTATGAGGGCGCAGCTCCGCTGGCGCGCGCCGCCTGCCACACCAGCTGGTGGTCGGGCGGCGGCGGCGGCGGCAGCGACACCACGGACACCTGGTCTGAGGCCTCTGCGCGGGGACCTGCCTCACCATTTGTTACTTAGCCATTGTTTTACTTACAGTTTTTCCATTAAAACTTTACGATTACTTCTCTTTCAACAATACAACTTAAAAATTGGCTCCTCGTTCTTACACAGATAATATATGGCGGCCGGCCTAGTAACTTTTTTTTTAAATCGAAGTAATGAATGTCAGAAAAGAAATCATCAACAAACAGTTGACAGCTGTCAGTGCAAATGATCGGTAATGTAAAAATAAGTAAGCTAACAAGCAGTGGTGGTGTAATTGTTATGATAAGCCCGCCTGGAAAGGTCTCAGGTTCGTATCCTACTCGTGCCATATGAGTTTGTATACCGATCTGACTCATCATATTAGAGTCGTTTTCATAGACCACCACTTGCTTCCGGTGAATGAAAACATTGTGAGGAATCCTGCACACTGGTTGACAGTTTAGTACACTAGTCTGTATGCGACTACCTGCCACTAGATGGCGGTGAGTAGTCGTAAAAGTCATGTCGGATGCCTTTAGGCGACTTGAATAAAATCTGACATCAGTGTTAGCAATAACACACTCGATATGATGATGACCGAGGCAGGAGCGTCTAGGCGATCTCGATAATACAGTCAACGGCACCTTATGTTATCCTGCATGAACCTCTACGCGCGGTAATAGTACAAGTGGCGAGTTTGCAATGAATTTGGGTAGGTCGATGTGCTGTTGACTGTATGTACACTGTATATCGATTATGTACGCACCCATCAACTGCTGGCAACTGCTTTGCTCAGTAATAGTATAGTATGTATGGCACCGAAACTTTACAACAAAATTACAAATCAATATAAATGCTACCTCAAGACTTTATTAATTGATAAATGTTATTATACCTTAAATTATGTGTTTAATTACAGTTTAATGACAGACAGGGATGTTCTGACGTATGTGATGTTCCGCGAGAAAAGTACCTTTTATATAGCATAGTGGGCAAACGAGCATGCAGATGTCTGGCGGTAAGTAAACACCGCAAGGTCGCCAGCAACCCGATACGGGTCTTCGATGCATTGCAGACTTTTAGAAAAAGCGGAAGACAGAGTCTTTCTGTTACCTTATGGAGGGAAGTCGTTTAATTGCTCATTTTTATTATAAACGGTCAAAATACGTCGCTGCCACAAGGTATCTTTATTCGTAGAACGTCACTAATAAATATATACTCTACTAGCTGCACCGCACCCCGAGGCTTCGCCCCCGTGGGAATTTCGGGATAAAAGTATACCCTATGTGTTATTCCAGGATATATTATATACATGTACTAAATGGACAAATAACATAGATGAAATTAGTCCCAAAATAAGTTCGAGACTTGTGTCATGACATACGAAAATAATTACTTTACTTTCAATTAAAACATGTTGCGCGTGGTTCCACCCTAGAATAGGACCACTCCATATCCTACCGTGAATGTCGTAGGAGGCGACTTAAAGACACATAGCTGATAAACAACAATAGCATTCCCAAAGAGAATTGACGTCAGCCAGGCGGCCGGTCATAAAATCAGTGAGTCTACTTACTGAGCGTGCCATTGTGTTCGTCCAGTATATCCTGCGCTGATCGGTAGTTGCGGAATAAGTGCAAATCCACTGGTTTCCGGTCCGCCAACACAGCAAGGATGCACAATTTCGGATGTTTGATATCGGACATCACTGTTTCGGTTCCTGGAAGGGGGGGAAATTAATTTATTGAAATTTAGGTACGTCCTTTAGTGCCTCCTAAACTGGCACCAGTGAGAACTGGTGCAGGTCTAGGGTCTTGGTATAGGAATACCAAGAACCGCCATTGGCTACAACACCAATACCCAATGCCGGTATACGCATGGCGGCCGGCAACAGTATACTATGGCGGAATAGATGAGTTAATTCGACGGTGTAACCGGCTAGTAAATCTAAGTGGTATAACAATAATTTTGTATCACTTTACTTACCCAAATTCTCCTTCAGCATGTTCTCCAAAGCTTCAGAAGGGTAAGGCCTTATACCCACGAAGGCGTGTTCCTTCATCCTAAAGTACAACCTTTGGCAATCCCTCAAAGACTTCCCGCAAGATAGCGCCAAGGCTAGTATTCCACCGGTACTGGTGCCCGCGACCCAGTCGAAGCAGTTGATGATGGGTTTACCCACAGCTTCCTCGAGGTTGATCAGGATTTGGATGAGGACTAAGCCGCGAATACCGCCGCCGTCGAGGCATAGGAGTCTGATGAAAAAATATATGATAAAAAAATCTTATTCTTAGGTACAAAGAAAACATTAAAATTAACTAGGTTTAGTTTTAGTTTTCTTTTTAACAAAAATTACATTTTTGACACAAGCTTTTCAGTGATTTTCAGAGATCTTGATGCATTAAACGCAGGACAACTCACAGATAACAACGCTATAGATAGCACATCGTTGATAGTTTTTCTGGTAGAAGTTCGAACTATTCTATACTCTATTAACATACTAATAGAGCTCAATATCGCTCACCTGGCCTGTCGGTCCTCGTTATTGTTAGCAGCTCGCATAACCCCGGCCACAGATAACATATCGCTGATGGTTTTCCTGGTAGAAGCTCGAGCCACGGGCGGTGGGGGCACCCCATTGTATTCCCCACGAGTGGAGCAGCCGGCACGGCAGCCTGACATGTCTGTTGGGCATCTGAAAACATTAAATATGTTGTTAATTAAAATATTATTGACGGACATATAAACATTCTTTAAGAATATCTCAAAAACCAAATTATCAATTATGTTATTTAATTACAATTATATTAGTTGAGTTAATTAGGCATTTCTTTTCAGGAGTTTTTATTCTGAAATTCTAAATGTTAGCAAAATTACAGGATTATTTTTAAAATTTGAAATGTTATATAGCTTGTGTACTGTGTAGGTCTAATTTCTTTTGTTTTATTATTTTGTATATGGATGGATAATATACTTTATATAATATTGAGATATCTAAATATACTACACTTTGATAAACAATCGATAAACTTTGTAAGTCAGATTTTGATACATAAAATTGTAAACGAACTAACCTTTTAGCGCCAACCGCGTGCAAAACATACAAAATCTTGTCATAATTGCTACTAGACAATTCCGCGGGCACACAATGTCTAGGAGTCAACCCTTCCTTATTTTTCGCCTCCAATTTAGCGCCGAAAACTATGAGCGCTTGCACTATGGCTATGTTTGTCTGTTTAACGGCGAGGTGGAGAGGAGTGTTGCCGTCCTTGTCCCCCGTCGAGTGTTGCGCGCCTTGAGAGAGCAGTGCGACTGCGCATTCTAGTCGGCCCCTTAACACCTGCAATGTTATTTATCGTTATCAGAATCCGTATGAAAAATTAAGGTGTGGTTTCTTAGGCGTCAGATTTTTGTTCAAATCACCTAAAGACATCTTATGACTACCTGCCGAGATCTAGTGGCAAGTATATACCTATCCTATTCCGGTTATATCTTGTAAAAGATTTATAACATAAAAAAAGATTTTATCAAAAGTCAACTTATAGAAAACTCCAAGGATAGAGACCTCTATACGTATGAATATTCATAGAGCTTGCCCAGTACTAGGATTTTTCGAACATATTTTAGGTACTAAAAAAAATTAATTAAAAGGTATAAAATCTGAAACGAACGAATATCCATACAATTCAAACGAATATAATAAATACGAAAGTCTTTCTGTCATGAAATTTGTAATAGATACAGTTAATGATCCGAGGTCAAACATAGGGTATGTCTTTATATCACTCAAACTATAACACGAACATTTTGAAAATTTTACGAACAACAACAAAATATTCTTACCATAATATGCAGCGCCGTTCGGTCGTCAAAGTTCAACGCGTTAATATCACAGTTCTTATCCACCAAAGCCTCAATAACTTCCCGAGATATGGCCCAATGGAGGGGCGTACCACCATGCTTCATATCTTGTTGATGTAACTTCGGTTGCTTGTCTTTGAGGAGGTCACCCACTATACCTGAATAGGAAAAAGTATTTCAAACTTATACACTTCTGAAAGTATTTTACAATCTATGATGTAATAATATAATAATAATACTTTAGGTATTTACCAACAGAATTCTAGTTTTACAGATACATTCAGGTAGTATTTAGAATTTACAAATTTAATTGTTGTTTGGCTGTGGACTATGCACTAAGCGAGGCTTGTATCACAGCGTCAACACGATGTGACACTAGTGTGACACTAGTAATAGTGCTTTGCAATTTTTATAAGATTCTCTCTCTCATCTGAGCGTGTTTCTGGTTTCTTCCTCAGCCGTTGAGTGTCGGAGCCCAGGGATTATGTACCAAATTTTGAAGATTGCCTGAATGAAATTGATCATAAGGCCAGCTTTCGTGCATTAAATAGTAGTTTAAGACTGTGCTGTACCGCTAGCGCCACTATCACATTTTTATCAATGAAATAGTGTTATTACGAATTATGTTAAACTGGATTATAGATTTTATTAAGCCGTCGATTGAACAGAATCCAGAAACAATGCTAAACAATTGTTTGACCGGCGCATTTCGGCATCGGTTCGTAAGATAGACGTAAACAATTTAAAGTTTTATTTTGGACACAGTTGCCACAATATTCTAAAAAGAAATCAAAACACTTGTCGTAAATGTATAATATAAAACTATATAAAAACATTTATTTAGTGTAGCATAACCATTGGTGTGCTTGGTGTGGCGCTAGTGTGTCGGTGGGCCTAATTTTAAGTGTACAATTTTTTATACATGTATAAAGAGTTAAGATAAGCATCGTTTTGTGTAACACGCGTAACACATGACGGAAACCTGAATAACTGTCTACCTGGCATAGCGCTGCTGGTCCGCTGCGAGGCAGCCAGGTTGACGTCAGCGCCGGACAGCAGCAGCGCGCGCACGCAGTCCGGCGCGTCCGCCAGACATGCTGTGTGGAGAGGCGTGTAGCCTTGCTTGTTGTATATGTTTAGCGATGACGAATCGCTGTTCGCTAGCGCCTGGTGAACAATAATTTACAGATACAACAATAATAATAGTGTGGCGTGTGGTTCCGCCCTAGAACAGGACCACTCCATATCCTCTCTTGGATGTCATACGAGGCGACTGAGGGACACACAACCTAGGCAGCTGATAGGCAACAATAGCATTCCCAAGGAGGGTTGACATCAGGCGGCCGGTTGTAGAATCACAGCCGAATCTTCAAAATTTTAAGGATTTTTTTTTACGCTATCCCCAGGCGGGAACACAATATTTAAATGGATCTGTTATGTCACCCATGCTATTTAACTTATTTTTGAAAATAATAATGAGATGAAAAAATTCTGGAATTGAGCGGGAACACAATATCTCTGATTGAGCCGCGTTATCGATTCCGTTCTGTAAAGACACGAGGTACGGAGTCTATTTATAAAACCTTAAAATCGGACTTTTTCAGCTATAATTTTTACGACCGTCTTATGTTAACCCTCTACGGAATGCTGTTGGTGCCTCTCAGCTGTCGAGGCTTTAGTCACCTCATACGACGACTCGTGGTGTACATAAGCTCAACATTTTGGATATCACACATCGATTTGTGCCACTGCGCGCTATTGAATACTAATACTAATATTAACCTAGTCTATATAAGTCAAACATGGTTGAAACACGGCAATAAAAACAAAAATAATGACATAGGATTTGTACACTCTGGATTTCGCACAAAAATATGACTGAATATTAAAGGTAAAACTTACGTTAATAATTTCCTTGTTGCTCGCTGCGGCATAGTGGAAAACCGTATTACCGTCGTAGTCCACGATCCTGAGGGAGCATTTGAGGGATATGAGACTCTGTACCATCCGTATGTTGCATGATTGGACGGCCACCTGGATAACAACGATAAATTGTGTATTTACAAGCTGCGTGAATCTTGTTTTAAGTCAACAGTGTACGTACAGTCAACTGCACATCAATTTGAGTTTTCTCAACCCATTAACTTCAACATCAACCTGAGGTCGCCACAGTGTGTTTCTCAGAGCGTTTCGACCACTGTGGCCGCGCTGTCATTACAATCCGTCAATTTACTTGAGGAAGGAATCATTTTTAAAATCAATCATTCATAAAAATAACATTATTACTTTAAAATCATTATTTTAAAGTAAAATTTTAACAAATACACGAATTAATTAATTATTTATTATTTATTATTACGAATTAATTAATTATTAGTATTTGTTAAAATTTTAAACGCGGCCGCAGAACGAAACTCTCTGTGAATCACACAACTGATTACCGATAGATATGCAATGGATGTCTATTCTGGTAACCAAAGCCAAAATTGCTTTTAAATTGTAGCTCTTATTGACACGGAATAAGAACCACTATTTGGACAAGATAATGGCTTATTGTTAGTAGAATCGACACACTGTACCCAATTTCATCGATGCTCATATATTTTGCGTTAAACATAATGTTTTTTAATTAACATTATTACCATTATTTCCATAAACTTCTTATGATTAAAAAAAAAACTGGAATGGAATAATTTCACCATTAAAAGTCTTTATCAAAAAAGTGGTCGTTTCATTTCACATAATGAACACAAGTGGAAGAACAAAACTAATCTAATTGCATTATTTTTAAGTACATAAAAAAATCCGAATGTCCCAGTTAAACTTACTACATATACCTAATAAGATTGTCTGATAAAAATATAAGTATTTCTACAGCAATAATACATAACGTCAGACGTAAATCCAGTCATTCGTTAAATAACAAAGGTCATGTTGCACTATCTACACCGGTATATATATAATTATAAACACTTATGATTAAATCAATGTCTAATACTTTACATGTTTGTCTAGATTATGCACGGCTTATAAGTAATCTATTCTGGCATGTAACTATAGATGTTTTGTACAAATTCATTTTTTTTTTTTTGTTGAACTTAGGATAGTGTACATCAGTGATCTTCTTTGCGTGTCGATGGCAAATTAACGCTATATATACTTCTTGAGGTCTAAATTACTTAAACTAAGTCTACCGTCGTTTTCCAAAGCGCAAATGAAAAAGAAGCAGCGCAACAAACTTCATCGCAGCATTTTCTTCAACGACAAAATGTAGGCCTAATAGTGTTTTTGTTTGTTACATCGTTTGTTAACTAACTCACTAACCTCGGAAAGTACCAAAATATTTTTCTTCATAAAATACCAACAAAACATTATATAAGAATATAAACATAATTTTCAACTAGTTTTAACATTTACACCTTTAATATAAGCATAAAGTTCGTCAGGTATGGAAAAGATGTGAAACTGCTTGTTAAATTTGCATACACTAGTCATTTTACGTCACTATGTAACACAGGGCCTAAAAAAGCGGTTGCTAACAACATTCTACACATTTATTATTGAAAAATTATATAAGCAAATATATAATTTTATTTTTAGGTAAATTCAATGTCAAAAAACTAAAATAATAACTAAAATTCCATATCTGAAATCATCGAAAGGTTGACGTCACTGGCAGTTATTACAAATATATCATTCATAAATTGTGTGCTTATTATGAAGAGGTAAAGCGTTTGTGAGTTTGCATGTTTGAGGCGGGTAATCTCCGAAACTACCGAACCGATTTCAATAGTTATTATTTCCCTATAGGATATATTTTTCTCAAAATTACCACGGGAGTGAAGCCCCCAGCAACATCTAGTCTTTAATAAATTATGTGATAAATTTGAAAAAGCAAGACGGCCATGGTCTCAAAAGTGGTCAAAAGTGGCTTTGTTATTGGCAAACAAGTGTCACTTGGTTTGGCGATATGTACAGTCCCCCCCCCCCCTCCGCGATTTGAACACCATCTCTTAGGGGGTCAGATTTCTCAGTGGTAGACTGTACCTAACGACCGATATCGAACAATTATCTTCACTATCGCTACTATATTATAAAATAAAATAAATAAATAGTCTTTGTCTTACAATTCACGTGCTAAACTCGCCGATCGTACACCTGCGAACTTTAGTCATTATCAAACAAACCAATGATAAAATTATGATTATGTTATCTTACCATAATCGGCGTAATTCCAGTAAGCGAATCCTGGTCGTCTATATGCTTTTGTACATCTGAGTCGTTGAATAATTCGTACAGCCCAAAATGGGCGACTATATGAGCTATTGTCCACGTCTGGTGCTCCGACAACGTGTCACATAGCCTTTGTAGTGTTGGTATTGTACACTGAAATATTTAAACATTTATTTTAATATGAAATGGATACCCATCAGCTTCATAAATAAAGACAAATGATAGAATTCTGTGGAAGAAGTTTGGGGTCAATTCGTCAGAAATATGCGGATAAAAAACTTTTCAAGACCCTAAGGAAAATTTAGGGTATCAGAAGTCCTTAAAATGCGTCATTACAATTTATTTCTTCATTGTGTTCATGGTAATAAAGTAACATCCAAGTGCTTATCATCTAAACAGTTTACTAAATGTAGATAGGTATATAATTTATAGATATCTTTTCAGACATTTAAAGGTCAAAGTCTGGAGAGTGACACAACATTAGTAGTAAGTACCTATGAAATAGTAATTTGGTTTCACTATCCATACTGAGAGGTTTCCACACTTTGGTAATGGTTGTATATGTGTGTCTGTAATCATGTAGTTACTAACATCATTTAAAAAAGAACCAAATCCTGGCAAAATGTATTCTAAAAAATACTATGTAAACAAATTAACAAAGAATGTTCTTAACTCTGTGACACAGAGATCAAGGATACCTAAGAAAAGAGTTGACAATGTCAACATTGGGTTTTCATTATACTTATCATTGTACTTGTTCCAATACATTTTGTTTCAAGCTTTTTGAACAAGTACTTATAAACTTAATACAATATATTCACTCATTTGGCTTACAAATTTGCAAATACAAATACTATTATATGATTCTAATATGAGGAAGTGGTTAATACAACTTCTTCATACCCACTGACAGGAAGCATCAAGATGTATATTAATTATACATATGCTATCCTGAGGATTATCAACAAGTAGAAAATCAGTCCTTAAGCCTGAAGTCTAGTCACACTATGAATAAAAATTACTTTTTTTGCTTGGCTTACATATCATATTTATTATAATTAGATAAATATCCAAATATTATTATTATTATTTCGATCTAGCCTCATAGCAGGCTAGTAATATTTTTTTCTTTGACCTAGTTTTATAATGTACAGAGTCCATTTGCACTTTTCTTACTGCCTCCATAAATTCAAAACTTGTATACAAACTTTTATTTATCTTAAACTTACCTCTTTGGTGACTTTGATATACAATGGTATTTTATCTTTAAAAATGGCGAATCGCTCCTCTGAGATATCTGAATTTTCTGATCGGAATAAACTGAAAAAAAAAAGAATTAAGTCTATATCAGATACAGATCAGAATCAAAGAATCAAATTCTAAAAATGTTTTACTTTCAATGCTGCCCATTATTCTGTTTATTTATAGCAATCTGTTTAATTAGTATTTTAATAAAACCTGGAAAGAGTTTACAATTATTTCGGCTTTGTAAAAGACTAACATTAGTTTTTATAATGATTATGTAAACAGACGTGGCTTACAATTGTCTGTTCTTAGCTCTGATACTCTGCCAATATTTATTGATGTGAGTCATGCATCAAATTAAAATAGGTTTCAATCTGTTCATGATTAAATTTTGACAAAGATACAACTTATCCTGAAATTAAGATTGTTTAAGAGTAGCTATAATACTTCTAGGGCAATTATTGTCCTACAAACAAAAGGATTCAAAATATTATTTAGTTTTTAATTGTATAACCCATAACAAATTCTCAAGTCATCAAAGTAGGTAGTAATATGTTTTTATTTAATAGGTTTTGTGAACATGTTCTACTTAATGTGCTACCTAATAGGATGCAGTTAATTATGTTGAAACAATGAAAGTTTAGTAAAGCAAAGTACAAGTTAAAAGTGAGAAAATAATGAGATTGTCTAATGGCTGTGGATGATGAAACTCTTTGTAAAGAAATGTTAATGGAAGATTGTTTCCAGTTGAAGCTTTATTTTTTAAATTTGTCATGGCAAAGTTTTAACTGACCTGTACATGTGATGCAAAGTCTCAGTAAAAGGTTTCTGCAAAACAATTTCGAAAAATTTGTCCTTCGGATTCTTGTTGTCTACCGGTATTTTTGGTGCATACAGAATCATGGAATCTTCTCTGTAAAGTATTGGTCGGGAAATATAGTTGTCCGAGCGTACTTCTAGGACTTTGGTAGGTGACTCCTCGGCACCGAGGAACCGAAAAACTGTAATTAAACATGTCTTCAAATAGGGAATAGGGTTTTGTACGAAAACAAAAAATACTATATTTATAGGGTCTACATATAGCTAGATAGTTAAGTATTTTACTTACATGAATTTAACATTTTAATATTTTTAGAAAGAATTACAAATCAATATTTTCTTTCAATAAACACATCACATCAAAATGATCTTTCACTCACACACAAACGAACTAAATATTTTATTTAGATATGTTTAAACACAGCCACAAACCAAAGATACCTATATTATAATTAATAACGGCGCGCGAGACCAGCGAGATGATGGAATATTGAAATAATGAAATATTTTTCGCGTTTTCTTTTCTTTTTTTTTTCTTTGAGTATAGAATCTGCATAGAGTTTATATATACAGAGCGCTCCTATCCAATTTATTTATTCATAGGTACAAGTAGTATTATCTAGGTATAGGTTACATCTGCTCACGTCGAGTTGTAGGTACAGCTACCTATTTGGCTACCTAGCTGTACCTACAACTCGACGTGAGCAGAGCACTTTTAGACCTTTTAGGCCCATAGACGCCGGAGCGAGCGAAGCGAGCGAGGTCTAGCATTCCACTTGAGGCAAAAATACATATTTTGTATGTATGTATGTTTGTTTGTTTGTTTGTTTGTTTGTAAAGCGATAACTTTCGAATCTTGATGAAATTTAAAAGGTATGTAGGGTATTCCAATAGAATTTTTAAGTTCGTGCGGGATCAAAATCGATTCAGTCGTTTTGGAAATATTCACAATTTTGTAAAAAAATATTGTGTTCGCGAGGTTTAAGTTCGCGGCGAACAACTAGTCATAATCATTAGATTATAGAGGTTAATATTTTAAGAAAAATATATTGAAAAATAGAACATTGCCAAACTTGTTAGATTATGTCGTAGTACTACTCTAGAATGCAGTTTCCTAGTAACATTGAATATTTCAAATATCAAAATAAAACTTACAAAAGATATATAATATTTGCTATTACCTACCTATATGGAAGAAAATTTTAGAAGAATAAAGTACATAAAAAGACAGAAACACGTTAAAAATTTATTATTTATCTTCTACCTTATTATTATACAATTCAGAGTACGATTGATTATAGACTATGTTAACATTACTACATCACTAGATAAGACGCCTGGTAGTGGTATTAAGTTCACCACCATCTCTAAAAATTCGTGTTTTTCATTTATCAGCGGTCTAGTAGAGTGATAGGTTCTCCTACTAGCTTCCATTGACCAAGAGAATCTATCAAACAAAGTCATCGGTGACATTGGCAGCCTAAAAATGGCAATGACATTAATTATAATGAACTAGATGGAATTAGTCTGAAAACTATGAAAAAGAAAAAAAAAACATCAAATGACGAAAAAACCAAACAACTGTGTTGCCATGCCACTGTATGCTTTGCACCTATGGTACTCTGTACTTACTAATCCATGTTTGCACCTAAGCTTTGCACACATAAAAGAACAAATGTAATGTTCTTATATGTGTGTTGTTTTGCTTATATTTATAATAGTAAGAAGCAAGTCTTGAGTTTTTATACGATATTTGAATTCGATTGCCTCAAAATAGAGGTAGCCACGGACTCTAAAAAACTCTAAGTGTGAAAATCAATAAAGTGTGAAGATTCTGCTTGCCTGATATCGACCTCTTTTTGGGAATCGACTGTCAAGGCTTTCTATCCTTTAGTAGCCTCATTCGACATTATCCTCGTGTCCATGATCCTATTCTAGGATTCCTCCTAGAATAGGATCACACAATCGCACACTCCAATCCTACACTGTATTGATTACTATAATAGCTGTTGCCCATTGCTTCACCAGCGATACTGTGTTTGACCTCAGGTCATCTGCGTTATGAAAGGTACCTACTTAAATCCATACATCAGACATCTTTAGTCTCTAACTCTGTGTGATATGGAGTACATAGGTACCTACGTAAGTACTCAAATAGACTCATGGAATTACTAGCTAAATCCAGGAATCGACTTGTTACCCCGAGAGAATGGATGTTGACCACAGATATAAAAACATTACATTGAAGATGTTGACCGACCTTGACTGACAGATGATCAACGAAATGGTCGTTTTTAGTGAACGATGGAGCCATGAAATTGAAAAAAAAAAGGTCTTGTCTGCGGCCTGACTGAGTGCGGATTAAAATTCGCAGTGCTGACAGGGCCGAAACGTTCCGTAATTAGAATGACACGAAAAAAAATAGAATAAATTATATCAGTAAATAGGATAAAATCAAATTATTTGAAGTTGTTAAATGGTTTTAATAAGTACATTATATAAGAATACATAACTACCGCAAACAATGGAATGTAATCGATTAAATAATATTCTTTAACTCATGTATATAACTAGCTACTTTAATATTTAGGAAAACCCAAAATAAAAATCACATTAATATACACATACCGATTCTTACAATGAGCCACTTTATAAATTGCGACAAGTTTATTTTAGGCAACACATAAAAAAATGAAATTTATACAAAACAACATAAGTATATATTTATTTGTACTTCTTATGTTCAGATCTGCCGACTAGAAATTTTAGGATGTTATTATACCTACCTACTAAACCTTAATGCTATCTTTGGTTTAAGTACAAGTTTATAATCTAATTCCTAATTTTCCCAAATAAATTAAAAGTTTTTAGGATGTATTTCTAAAATTAGGCATAACATTATATAAATATTTTTAAAATTGATTTTACAGAATAAATACAGAACTTTCATCACTGTCTGATAGATACATCAGCTGCAATAAGCTACCTGTCTAATATTAAATAATTTAGCAATGTTGCAAGAAAATAACCAAAATAAAAATTTAATTATGTATGTAAGAGAATTAATTAAGAATAAATTCAACTTGGAATAACAGAACTATGCTGTGTTTAAACACAATCTTACGACATAATGGACCATACCTATGACACTATAGCTGAGGCAATAGACAATTTAACTTCTTAATTTTTATTTTATCTCACTACAAATTTTCATATCAGTTTTTAAAACACAGGTTTACAACACAGGCGACAAACAATATATAGGTCAATCGTTAGATGTGCGCAACGAAAAGTGAAAATATGGTATGCCTGCACAATAGCAAATAATAAAATAACTTGAATTGTCTTTTGTGCAGGACATACTCGTACTTGATACATACTCGTACATGGTGGCGCATATTGTATAAACATTCAAATAATCATGATTATTTTTACTGTCTTCAAAGTAAATTCATAGCAAATTCTCTTATATCTCAAGCCTCATAACTTGGCTCTGTTTACCATATAAAGATAAGTATTTGTATAAATATTTTGAATAGCATAACATGCTATTTATTTTAAAGGCAGTAGTAATTAAGCAGCATGACTTTGGTTAGTGTTGGATCCTAGAAGATTATCAGGGTTTGCCAGAGGATCTAGTTCTGCAAACAGTTTGAACCAGGCTGCCTTATCTTCTTTCTTCGGAAGCGGTCTTGTTGAATTCTCTTGAGGTTTTACAATTTTATTATTGTTCATACTTACTGGTGCTATTGGGTTTTGGAAACTATTCATTGGACCAGCATTCAAATTCTGGAAAAAAGAATTAATTGGCATAAATATACTTTCGTTTATTTATTATTTTCAAGAAAATTCATTAGACTTTCTCTTTAGGTATTTTAGAATTAAAAGCTGCAGAGTAAACTAATCCTACTAATATTATAAATGCGAAAGTTTGTGAGGATGTATTTGTGTTGTGTATGTATGTTTGTTTCTTTGTTACGCAAAATCTATTGAATGGATTGTTATGAAATTTGGTACATGGGTAGAATATAGTCTAAAATAACACATAGGGTACTCTTTATCCCGAAATTCACAGGAGTGAAGACCCAAGGCGCAGCTAGTGACAAATATATCAAACATCATCATTTATTTAGACTGAAGAGTATAATTACTAAATCAATTACCTGTAATAGCTGTGACGGCATAAATGATCCAAAATTAGCAGGCATATCACCAGAATCCAACTGTAAACCAGCTAAATCAGAGATCAAACTGGATGCTTCAGCAGCTGGTTCAGATTCCAGACAAACGGTGTCAATCAGATTAGTAGTGTCACTATTAGATGTAGATGGGTCACATGAGCCATTGTTGGACGGGGTAGATTCATTGTTAGGCTTGTTGATTTCTTTGGTTTCCTTCTCATTAGTATTGTCATCTTTGTATTCATCCTAAATTCACAAATATTTTTAATTTTACTAAATAGAATGAGAAGAAAAATTAGACTAGCAATGTCTGTTACGAAAATTAAGTATTTTTTTTTACAAAAATGTAATTTATGATAACTACAAGCTTTTATTTTTGCCAGAGAGAACTTATTGCATTCAACATTTGGACAAAAAAGTAATGTCTGTGCAGTAAATTGATCCTGGGTGTACCATCTTGCATATCACAATAATGCCATTGTAAATTAACATGTGTATACAAAATTTCAGTTCAACCATTCGAAGATATCAGCTTTAAAATTTGGTTTCAAGAATCCACCCAAACATAATTATATAACATAACTACATACATAAAATTAATTAAATAAAAGCTTGTTAAAATATATCAGTGATATACCTTGAAAAATAACATTTGGTCCTTATCCACTGGCACAATTTCTTGCTTAGTTTCTCCTTCTCCTAAAGTCTGAGATAATTCCTTCAAAATACAGAACTCATACTGCGGTGTGGCATTCATAGTATCCGCTGTAGCCACGAGAGTCTGAGACACTTTGGTGGCAAATGTCATGAATGAACTCTGATAATTAGAGAGCACATGAGAAAACATGTTACATCTTGCTGCTGCTAAAAGGTCAATCTGAAATGATTAATACAATTATGTCAACCTCAAAATGTCTTCACAGATGGCTATACACTTTCATGAGATTTTATTCCTGAAATAAAAACAGTAAAAAAGAGTTGCAACTTACTTTTTGTAGTACATCAAGGGTCAGCTTATCAAATACTTTTTTGCTCTCACGCACTTGTCGCTGTGCTTTGCGGAAACTATCAAGACCGCGCCCCGTATCGGGGTCTAGTTGAGCACTCGCTGATTTCATCCAACTAAGCGCAGCACGATATTCAATGCGAGCTTTTTCCATAGCAGACACGGTTGCACGCATATCGCTAACAGCACGCCCTCTAAAAGTCTCTACTTCATGATAAAGCCTTAACAACGGCCCACGCACCGATAAACGCTGTTGTCCACTGTATGAAATAGCTTTCCCAGCTGATATCATATGCTTCCCCGAAGCATCTGTACTTTTCCCTGCATCTCGTAAAAACTTCCCCAAAGTATTCTCTTCCTGTGCCAAAACACAAAGACGTTGTTGATATTGGTCTAATATACGCTGCAACTGTAAGCAACTATCTGATATTGATCGAAATAACTCTAATTTTGCGTCCAATTCAGCGTCCGATGAAACAATACACTCATCTTCTTTAGAACCTAACTTCTTCAACACAGTTTTCTTGGTAACCCAATATTGATGTTGCATCATGTTTTGGGCTGATTAATGTTAGCAATTTTTTTATATTTAGCTAAATGAGTAACAAATATGTAAAAATGAATTATAATGCATTGAACAGAGCAAGAAAACAGGTTCTGGGACTTGACACAAGACAGACAAGACAAATCAGCAAACAGACGCCATTTTGACATATTGAAATGACATGACAATTGAATTTATTGACAGATTGACAGTGACGGCAGTGTCTATGGTTTTAGCAAAGTTTTAGCTAACTGAACAAAGAAAACGTAGAGTGCTCAAACAAGATAAACTAAATTTGCTTTTTCTTTCATGGTTGTCTCGTCAAAATTGACGTACTCTCATACAAGTAATATAATTAGAAATTATTTAAAGAAGGGACGAGTATTGACAAAGAAGAACCGAGTATTGAGTATGGTGTTTGATATTTGCGTGCAAAATAAGCTAGAATAATATGTAACATACATATTTAGAATCAATTTATAAATTAACTATACGAATTTTTCCTTACAATTTAATTCTAACATGTTAAAAGTAAATGCTGATTTTAAATATTATTGTTTATTTACTTTCTTACTTTCCATTTACGTTTTATTGCCTTAATTATTTTAAAAAGTTATTAATAGTCTATGGGTGATATTTACAACCGGAATGTGGAATGGCTGCCCTCTTTAGCTTTAATTGCAAATAAACTGTGTGATATAGTCGTTTTCATAGAAATATGCACAAATTTGTAAGGTGAGAGTGACTTTATACGTTACGTGTAATTAGGGTATTAGAATGTATTGCGCCAGTGATAAAACTATCGCCGGAGTGTCATCGTCCCAGTCTTCCAAGAATGTCAAAGATGGTAAGTTTTTTGGTTGACGTATATTTCTATAACGTTCCCGTTTTTTAGTTAGATTTTCTTTTACTTTACTCATCATAACCTAATATAATATATCTAACTAAACAACTCTCTTTCCAACCCTCTTTGTTTTATTCAATTCAAAAGTTTTAAAATAGTTTTCAACTTCATGCCATGAGAGTAATCTCACTCTTTTGTGTATTTATATAAATACATATAAATATATATGTTTTAATATAGTCTTATGCTAAAAATAAACAAAAGCTGCTATTAATAAATGTAGGTTTTAACAAGAAGTTATTATTAAAAACATATGTTGCATTTTGAATCATGCCAAACAATTTGCTGTAATGTTTCATTATCTCAGCTACTACAAATCCATTTCTGGAAATAATCTGGAGAATTGTGTAGTGAATGATCAAACCTAACCAAGCTAAGCTAATCACTGGTTGATAAAATGGGTGATATTTTTCTGCTGATCATTATTTACTATTTTGGAAAGACTTATTCAAGTAGAATAAATATCACAATATGGAAATCCATCATGCCACAATTTAGAGAAAAAATTGTATTAATAAAGTAATTATTGTAATTTAACAAATTTAATTCTGCTTGTCTGAAATGGCTTTAAAAGTTTTCACATATGAATTTTTGTATTTAGATAACTATTCTACTAGGTATTAAAATTTATCTTGTTAAACTGTGACATGTCCTTCACTCTGTATTGAGTTAACTGCATTAGGGTTCTTCCTTCCCTCGAGGAATATTTTCCACAGTTAGGGCCCTTTTTTCATTGCTCAAAGAGTTATGCCAATCCATGATAATCCATTTTAACATATATAATCATAAAAAAATCATAATAAAGAACAAAAATATTTATTAATTTGATATGCTGCATTGCATTGTATATGGTTTCATACAGTGGTGTATGGTTTCATACTAGAATTGGACCAATGGGTTCTGAACGAGTTTTAGCAGCTGATAGGCAACAGTATGATTATCAAGGAGGGTTGATATCAAGCAGGCAGCACTTGGGAAATAACTTTGGAAGGTTTATTTTTTATGCTGGGCCCGGTCTCAGCAGGGTGACAGCTACAAATGCAACGGTGAACTTGCACAAAGCAGTCCATTAGGCAACCTTTGGATCTTTTGTACTTACCTTTCTGCCTTACACATCCAATATTCAAGATCATACAATTTACATGTCTCTATATCATGGGGTAGACAAAATCTTGGTGAAACCTGAGTGACTAACAAAGCAAATATGAAAACACCCTTTATTCTGTTCCAAAATTTTGCAATTCCGTTGGAATTTCGGGAAAGGTTCAATACCAAACATTGACGACTTTTACAAACCTATACAAAATCAATCCCTCGAAAGATAAACTATTTGCCAACCATTCATGTCAAGGTTACTATTGATGTTTGATTCGTTTGCGTGTCTGTTCCCGATATACCTACTTTATCGATTTACAATCTTCCGATTTCGAGTATACCATCACCGATTGCAATACAGACATTACTCTAAAATATCCACTTGGGAGTTGCGAAAAGGAATGTCCCGGTCGACTTGAAACCGTAGACGAAATCTTGAAGCTTCAGACATAACTATCGTCCGTCTGAATTTTTTCCATTGTGAAATGAATTTAATTGTGAATGAAATTAATTTGTCAAAATTTTTCGAAATCATTCAGAAAATTGATGAAATTAACTAAGATTCCGTGAAAATCGGGCTCCCTGGCAGAAACGTTGTGGTGACACCTCTTCATGCGTAAATGAACGTTTTTGAATTGTACCTATTATAAATTTTTATTTTGTTGGGAGTTTTAATTCATTAACCAAAATTCGTGATCAAAGTCTGGGCATTTCTGCACCCCCCAGTTGCGACCGGGGCGCGTGTCCCGGCTTACCCCCCGAGATATGGGGCTGACTGTTACGGGTTTTTGTGTAAATACTCATCAATTCTTATTGAGATCGGGTGATTGATTTGCAAAACCACTTTATTGCAAAGAGCAGTCGCCTTCGGGAAGATAAAATTTAAATATAAATGATTTTCTAGAACATTCGGATTAAAAGCATTTTCACATTTTATGGACGTTGGAATTAATAGGGCTTGCAACTACATATGTATATACAGTTCGCACATTCCGACTCCCGGGTGGTTCATAGTGGATTTTTCCTTCTCAGTCTGGATTTTATTGTAAAACTGGGAAATTCTGATAAAGAAATCATATTTTAGTCTGTCGTCGACCACCTAAAATCCGGTGTGCGCTTTTCTATATGAAGTTGTAGCTGGCTGCTCGGTTTCTTTCATTTTGAAAACGGTGCGTTTACGTACAATTACATACAAAAATACGTGCACACGTTACGCGGTCGTTGTGTCTTTGTTTTGTTATTTTTATTCAAACATACCAAAAAAAAGGATAGCGAGATTTTCTCTCCCGATTTGCACCAAAATCTCAACTTGCTACGGGACAGTAGGTAGGATAAAGTATTTTCGCTTTGTCGCAAGCGCAATTTCCCGCGCCGCAATGCTGCCCCAGTTAAATTAACATTTTCCACTCCTCCCTCTGTAATGCCGCTTTCTAAATGTCAAAGGTCTTCTGATGTCATATCAGATGCCAAGAGTGATTCTATCTGCCTAGGATATTGCCACAGACTTTATAATGCGATTATTACATAGTTACTGTAATTACCTTGAAGGATACAATAGTTTGATTGACGATTAGTAATGTGGATTATGTTATTAGTATATTTGGAACCGACAAATCACATAATACCGACAATAATGTCGGTGTGTTATTGACTTAGTCGATAAATAAAATAATTTTCTTAATATTATTATGATTCACACGGACGGGTAGCTATCATGAAATATAAGGCTATAATGCCTAAAAGCCTCTTTCTCGCTACAGAGCCAACAATACAATGAACCTGTTACGACACGCCATTTGGCTTATCTTTTCTTCTTTCAAAAGCTAAGTGACAGTCCAAGATCTGTTGTGAATAATGGTTTGGTCATTTTACTTTTTGGTCTTTTTTGGATATCGCTAATTTCGTATCATTAATTTGTTTCTTAAATTTTAATTCTTTAAGCAATGTTTTCTTGACAGGCCTGTCGATTCTAACGCTAAATTTGTACGATACCACCGATACTGCATTAAATGCATCATACAGGTATTCAAACAATTTAAAGTCCTGCCTGTTTGCGGTTTCGTATATGTTCATATCATCCACTTTTTCTCCTAGATTCCCATAGAACCCTCCATACATTATTATTTATTTGACAAAATACTTTTATACTCCCAGAGCCGAAACGTTTAGAACTTTCCTCTTTGTGAAATTACCAACCACAAGTAGTTCGTAGGTTAGATCTATAAATAGAATGTAGGGAGAGGAGTGCGAGAAAAGCCCCAATTTAGCGCTAATGCGGAGCCTCCCGATCAATGGGCGCTTTACCGCTTCTCCTAAAGCGATTGTTGAATTGCTTTAGGCCGAATCTTTTCTCTAGACAGACGATTCGGCTATTATCATTTGCTGATTGGAGTTTTATCGCTAATTAAATAGCGCTCTGTTATTGTACCTACTGTTTTTATTTTGTGGAGTGATTTGTATGTTCAAAATAAAATTATGTGCTATATAGTGTGTTTATTGTTCTTTTCACGAAATTATACAATCCTCTCTAATATTATAATTTTAGGTGTGATATAGGATAGGATATACCTAGTACTACTCTTTTTTCAGCTTTTTGCATACTGCTGAGCGTTGTGATGTACTCGACCCAACTTCTTTACGATCTCTACATTTGTGACGGATCTTCAGTCTGTTCTAGTGCTTCGAAGATCTTTCACTTCATCGGACCGGGCTAGGCCCTCTAGATGTTTGTCCGTCTTTCCGGTGACCACAAGCCTACCAGTAATACTAGTAATAAACCTATAATAATTGCAATCTTTGTGCAACGGTAGTACCTATGAGTAACAAAACTACGACTAATTTTGAGAATGCGTAAATCGCTGCAAGTGCAGCTATTCGGCAAGTGTACATGCGATTCCGGGGTGTCGGGCGATTCTGGGCGCCGTCTACTGTCCTGCCTGACACAGTTGTTGGGCGCCGGCGCGCGGCAACTCTCCCTGCAGCCCAGCCAGACGACACGCGGCTGCGAACCAGGACGCTCCTCGTCTCTGTGAGTCCCGAAC
This sequence comes from Plodia interpunctella, assembly GCF_027563975.2. Lineage (NCBI taxonomy): Eukaryota > Metazoa > Arthropoda > Insecta > Lepidoptera > Pyralidae > Plodia > Plodia interpunctella. The sequence goes on from NC_071303.1 coordinate 7,785,832, forward strand.
TCCCGCCACTTCTGAATTCACATCGAACGCGAATCGCTCAACTATTGTTACCGAACAATAGTAATGTGCGCAAGCACGCTTCCATCAAAGTGATTGTCAACATCGATTCACGCGTAACGACCGTTCTCTGTTTAATGCACGTCTGAACTGTTTATGCCGAGACTGACGTAATCGAGTGATTCTCGAACTGTGTAAATATTTAAAGCTATTTTACAGCTCTCTTTTTACGTGTGTAAATAGTTTTAAAAGCCGTCAAGCTGTATTCGTTCGAAAGTTTCAAGGTTTACGAGTACGATGAGGACAGAATGTTCAACGGTCACGAAGACGGCTTCGGCACATCTAAGAGGAGTAAGTTTGTAAACATCCGCTTTTGGAAACAACTTTTGAAGTTTTTCGTAAACAGTGATTTAATTTTTGCATGATTTCGCACGGGTATACTATGTTATATTTGAAAGCCATAAAAGTAGTTAAATATATTTATGTTGAATTTAAAATCGTACCATAGTCAATATACATATGTATTTAATTATGGTACATAGGTACTAGTAGTTTCATTACCTAACATTCCTATCATATTGTGTCATTATTAATCGTATAATTTATTGTTTTTGATAAGACAAGTTTGTGCAATCAATGTGTGTTGTAAAATTTAATCAAGTTATGCTTTTTATTTATGCTATTAGAGATAGGCTTTTATATGTTAAAAAAAGGCTGTTTCGTTTATGCTATAGATTATTTCGGGTTATCCTTTAAATTAGTTTATGATATGAATTATACCTACATTAATTTATTTCCTTGATGATTTTGTTCTTCATCAAAATGCTATTTTATTTATTTTTTGCATATAGATAGATAGATAAACTCTTTATTGCACCATTCACAAATGAGTTATAAGTTACAACAAGATATTCAAACATGAGTGCAAAGGCGGATTGTATATCAATCTGAATCTTCTATTCTATACCAGAAAATCAAAACAGAGCCGAAATCGCTGAATGTTGATATTTGTAATTTTAATGATGCCTTCGGTCAAATTCGACCTAAAATGCATTCCTTCGATTTTGGCCAAAATTAGCTTAGGTCCTAATCTTAGCCGCCGAAGTCAAAGGTTTCGAAAAATTGGTAGTATAATTGTATAATATAAAATAAATGGTAAAACAGAACACCTACAGGCAAGAGTAACAATCAAAACTAGCACTAGAAAATGACGTCATGAATGTATTCAATAATTGGTGACGCAAGCCTAAGACTTAGATCACCACAGGCAAACTTGTTATTATTCTAACGGTTGTAAATGTGGCACAATGGTCAAACGACAGTTTGATTTAAACCCTAGTTCCTGGCTGACATCTTCACCTCAATTGCATTGAAAAAGGACTTTCACAATCCTTTGAGAGAATTTAAATGTGCGTTAAATTCAGCAACTCACGTTCAAACCAACTACATATTTCAAATCATCACGTCGATTTTTTTTATGTTGCTCTCTTGATTCCGTTATGACCGACAACTTTTAAAGAACGTCCGGACACACGTTCTTTACAAGTTTGATTAATTCCTTGTCGGAACAATACCTACAATTCATAATTTAAAACAGCTACTTCACTCTATTTGGTTGACCGGGAGCAATCTTCACTTAATTTTTGCTGATATCAGGAGATATTGGTGGATATTGAACACTTTTTGGTAACAAAAGTTTAATGAGAAAAAAAACTTTTCATTTCTATCAATTTCTACGTTTGACGTTTGACGACCTCGGTGGCGCAGTGGTAAGGTTCTTGCCACTGAACCGAGAGGTCCCGGGTTCGATCCCCGGTCGGGTCATGATGGAAAATGATCTTTTTCTGATTGGCCCGGGTCTTGGATGTTTATCTATATATGTATTTGTTATAAAATATAGTATCGTTGAGTTAGTATCCCATAACACAAGTCTCGAACTTACTTTGGGGCTAGCTCAATCTGTGTGATTTGTCCTAATATATTTATATTTATTTATTTTATTTATGATGTACTTGTGGGTCATTTATCTTCAATAATTATTACACCTTTTTCAACATAACATATGTCATTCACATAGATAGTATTTTACAAGTTTATGACCAAGAAGTCCGCCTTAAACCCATCTAATGGTTGGGTTCGCCAGGCTTTGTGTGAAGAAATTGACAAAAAAGCCTGGGCGTAATCTATCTCTGCCTCCGAGGCAGATGTGCCACCCATTCATCATGCGATGATTGGCAGGTGCACCTGTTATGCCATATGGTGGAAGTTGATGATTTATACCTGGCTTTTAAGGACGGCTACTAAGGATTTCAAGTTATTAAGTAATAGTACTTGTTGACTGAATTCGTCGTAGAATCTTTTAAGTCTTATGCTTCTAAAATTTTTATTAAATTTGCTATGCATAATTTTATTGTTTAAATTATTCCTGCTGTCCCCGATCTCTGAAAAAAGTCTAGCTATGTTCACTTTGTATATACAAAGCATTTAAAATTTTCCTTTCACCCCAGTATGTCTTATTGGTCTCTCTCTCTTTCTCTTTCACTAATTCAGTTTATAGTGGTTATAGGTACAGAACTACAGACTTCATTAGATGAAATTTCAGTCAATAGACTGAAATATGGGAAATTCCCATGGCAGCTGGGCAACAGTTACTATCTCGTATAAGTAGGTATGACATGACATGCTTTCTACTATATTGTTTGCAAATATCTGCAGAATCACTTTCTAACTCTTTGAATTATTTAGTATTTCACTGTCTTATTGAAAAAAGACCTAGAATTTATAACTGTTTTCAGTTGTCTAAGAAATATATAGGTATAAAATATGAATGCGAAGGCAATGTTTGTAAAATATTCATGACAACTTGAAATTAACTTCAATCAATACAACAGCCGTGATGTGTCGCACGATGCTGATCAATAGTTTATTATAAATTAATGTGAAGTTGGCCTCCTATCCTACCTCTTATTATTCAATAGTGCAGGCAATATACCGATTACCATTTCTATGCACTTTAGTACTCAGTTCTTTATAATATATGCACTGTTATCGTAACAATCATTAATAAGGTCACTTGAGTTTTGTCCTGTTTCATATTTATGTCTTCTTCCGAATCTTTTACTCCAGCACAATATTCTGTCGTTAATATAACATATATTATCTCTAGGGCATGCAAATATTCGAACGTTTTCCGAATTCGAATCTTATTCGAATAATTTAGAAAAGTTAAAATCTATCATATTATTCTGATAGTTCTTTAATTATTAATTGTCTTATTTAGAGTCATCTATGGATTTAATCAAAATTTATGTTAAATATTAAAGAATCATTGGGAATTTGGCAACAGACTTATAAAAAACTACATATGTGTCTTTGCCGCATATATTTTTTTCGCTACTGGATAACACTTCAACGATCATGTCTTTAAATTTTGACAAATTTGTAGATCTATAGGTACAATTTTTTTCCACACTTTATTCCGGATGTTTCGTGTAATTTATTACTCATTTTGGTGTGTACTGCTTACTAATAGCATAACCTTTTTTTTTGTTTCCGTTACCCCGTACGCCTATCGTAAATTAGCATGATTATAGATAGATTCTCGTAATTTGAGATAGTGTATATTGTCGTCACGTACTTTTCAAGGGTTTTATTTATATCATATAATGCAAAAGTGCAAAATTTCGAAGATGACTTGTTGCAAGTCAAAGTTCGTTTTGGTGTTCCAACTGGCAAAAAAGGAAACCAAAAAAACAAAAAGTACACTCATTACATTATATGTATTGTATGTATTCACTTGTCTTGGTAGAGTCCTACCCTATTCTTGCCTTTCCTATTTATAACTACCACGTGTATTTTGACCACTCGATGTGTATCAGATCTTGTACGCTGTCATTATGCAAACAGAGATTGTATTAGTGATTAGACATTGAAAGTAACTAATGGTCGGAATTTATGTAGCAACCTTTGAGGCTAAACTATCAATGGAATCGAACCAGAACAGATTATGGCATTTGTTCATAGGGTTGTTCATTGATTGACGACATCTTGAACATTGTGATTTAAATCATTGATTAACTTGCAGCGATAGCACAGCATTCATAATTTGTTTTTTTATGAAAATGCTTCTAGAAATCTTATAAATAGCTGCAACTTACAAATAAGTTAGATTTCGACATAAATCAATGAGTGAAGTCGGCGCGGTGTGCTAGTAAGTAGCCATATTGCTGTTTGTAGTTCTTTTGAAAACAAAGCCATGTTTGTTGTAATATACGGTTGGTATTTACCGCGGTTAAGCTTTGTAAATTCGCTGAGTCGTTCTGCTATTTGCAATTTGCCTGTCATTGAAAATTAATCCTGTATTCGCTTGGGAGAATTAAATTAAAATTGATCGTTTTGCGTTGAATGAATACACGTAATTAGTGCTGCACTCTTTGTGAATATATTACATTTTGTACCTGTTTTGCATGAGTTAAAATCCTGACAACATTACTTATTCGTTCAGTTCGATCGAATGTTTCGTTGTTTTTATCTCTAACAAGTGTTTCTACCAAAATGTTCTTTCTTTACTATGAAATAATTTATTTACCTTCAAAATTTCCTGTCAAATTCAGTGGATACTATTCCATACAGCCTTTATTGTGGGCAGTTAACTAAGCGCGCAGAATAAGCACAAGTACGCCGGCATCACAAGATAAAGAGTAGGTGAACTGGTGAACGGGCGTTGCCACTTGCTTGTCTGTCTGGCCGCCGTCAGTAGGCTCCAGCGAGTCATCGCGGTAGCATTGCGCCGGCGCAGCTGTTCGACGTCGCTATCTAGGGCGCTCTTATGTGATACTTCACCATTTCTCTCAGATTATTATGGAAAAGTGCACAGTGGCCACTTAGCACAATTTTGATCCACAATTACGAGATATCATCGATTGTTATTGCAGTGTCAAATTTTTTGTTTAACGCTTTTATATCTATGTGGGCTACGTGATAAGTGACAAGTGTGTTACCGTATTGTTTAGGGTTTTGGCGAGCATTTCGCGTATCGTGTCCCTCTGTAGGTAGACGTTTCTTGGAAGTGTTGCTTACAATTGGTTTTGGTGAATGAGTCAGCTAACAGGCGTCGGGATTGTTAACATTGTCAACGTGCTGCCTACGATATCTGAAGGTAATTTTACAATTATTATTGTTTATTTATACTTAAAGTCCCACTAGGAAGATATATTTACTCGGGAATAGATTTGTTTACTCTGGTTTATACAAATTAACAGAAAAGCACTTACAAAAATTCAAGTTACATCAACTCTACCTATCTATACTAGTGTTGGTTATCAAACACAAACAATCGTTGAACAATGTTTACGTTTTATTTATAGATTGCGTACGTACTACTTTAGGTTCATATGCAAGTTTATGTTGACGTAAATGTAATCCTGCGTGCACTTACAGTGATTCGCTTATCTTATTACCTGCGTTGCATATCAAACTATTGCATTTTAAACAGGCGAGACAATGTCATTATAATTTACTTGCTTTACGACAAGTGAATACACATATGACGTTTTAGAAATTGTATCCTTATTCCGTTGTCATCAAGTAATTCTAGTAGAAATTTATTCATCAGAATAAAAACTTAAAAAACGTCTGTAGTTTTTACCTGAAAACCACGATAAATATTTGTTGTGAAAATGTTGTACCCAATTTTAATAGAAGTATACTAGAAATCCTTTAAATTTTTATTATACCTTTCAAAATTTGATTGATCTTGACCTTTCCTTTCTTTCCTTGATCTTATTCAAGTAATGAAATTATATGAATTTATGCTGCGATATTGCTTACCGAGATGAGGCTGCCGTGAAAGTTTACTTTCTTTTTTCGCGAACAACGACCATTCATTTCCAACTTCTCGCCAAATTTATTGTTAACTATCACATCATAAGCTTTCAAGACAAAAGGTTCTGATATTTGACTTGATTCTTGTATGTCTTCCAAACCAAGAATCGTGGCCTTGGCGATATCCGTTGGACATTCCGAAGGAACGACATTCGTCTCAGGAGCAGGTGCATATATACAAACGTGAGGTCAACGTATTATCACGACTGTGTGTCGTTCCACTGATTCTTTAAAATCAATAATTTATTTTATGAAATTAAATTTATATCTTGATGGTTTCTTTTGCTTGTTTGAAATTTGCTCATTTACTATTATAACTATCTATTATCATGTTCATAGAGACAAATATTCGATCTCCCTGGCAATTCAAGTTTTTAATTACTTCATAAGTCGTATAATATTTACAGTAAAGTTATATTTTTTAGTACATTTGCTTACATATTTAATTATAGTATCCGTACCATAACAATCAGCGATATAACATCGTAATATTATAACAACACTAAAATGCTCACTTGGTAATTTTATGAAACTCAACTGACAAAAGTTTAACTTTTTTTATCGCTGATCTTTTGGTTAACGGCAGTTCAGGTAATATTCGTTGTAATTCCATCGACAACAAGGAATAGAATAACTATCTGTACTATATAATACCAGACACACAATACAGGCCTTGGAAGGCCTTAATGGCTACCTGCAGCACATTAGCCATGACATGCGTTTGCGGCTCTAGGAAGTTGTTTGAGCAATTATATGTCATTTCCAAGACGGCAAAAAGTTGTTGAGACGCCAGTACAGTTAGATTTACACATTCAAGTCCTTAAGTCGAAGCTTAAGCTTTATTAAGTTGAGGAAGAGGAATTTCTCAAGATCATTACTTTTACTGTTAAAGTTTTGATTGAAGATACCTGCTTTCAATTAAAATACTATTTGCGTGCAAGGTAAATGATCATTTTGTATTCATGAGTATCTAATTCGAAGTATTAAATTCCAACTCGTTGCTTATTGATCGTTTCTTATTTAATAGACCAAATAGTACATAGTTGATCGTCTGTTATTAAGGGAATATCCCTTCGAACAATCAAGATTATTTTCAGAATTAAAATTTTTAACTTCTGCTTAATCTAACTACAGAACGCATATATGCTTGGCTGGTTGCGGCTGATCTGCCACGCATCTCTAAACTTGTATCACTATTGTAATAATTGCATTCATTGAATACCGTGTTTGATGTGGAACATTAACTCGATTAAAAATAACATCATTCTATTTTGATATTATATTTGGCTAATATTAGTTTATGTATGTCACTGTCATCTGGTTAAATCAGCCATTTAGCCCGTTCATTAGACGCAACATAACAGTGTAATAAAACATACAAATAGAAAACTAAGCTGAAATATAATACTTATTTCTATAGAAATTTCGTCCTGTAGTCCTTTTAGTTAGACCTCGAAATTTTAGTAAATATTTCGGTTTTACATAGTTTTAACCCATGAGTACCCGTTTTAATCATTAAAAATTTTGCCTTTTAAAACTTCGTTTATACAATCCGGTGAAAGTATGCTACGAATAAAAAGCAAACCTGAGTTTTATTGTATTTGTAATTGTAATAAATTATAATCACCGCAATGTAATTAGTTATCGCAAGATAGTTTATTATGCGTGTTGTCTCGCTTTCTGCGTTCTCGTGGGCCTCGTTTTATATCAACGATTCCGTTTGTACCATTTATTATTTTATAAATAATGATTCTAATTGGGTCTCATATTGATGAACTACTGAATAATTAAGTTTGTTTGTGCATAGAAGTCTATAAAATTTATTGGAATAGTTTTAACAAATCTGTGCTTTGTCATCATTTGGATCTTATGTATCTCACATTTTCTTTTAAATGTATTGCAGCACTATTTTAATCTTTAACAAACTGTAATATGGTATGACTGGCATTGTGGATTGAATCCACATTTACATTACAATTGTTGGTATTGTGCGCAGGGTCACAGGTTCGAGGCCACGAGTCGTGTGCAGTCAGTTCTCTTGCTTCAACGAGTGCCTTTGTACCAACTTGATTTGCATTATTGTTTCGTCTGTCTTCACTCGCCCCCTCATATTCTTGATGTTTTTATTAGCAAACTGGAAATAAATGTCGTTGACCATTTAAAGGTCTTGTTTTAAAATTTGCATTTCCTCTTAATAATTCGTATCGTGTTTCGACTTATACAGTAGCCGAATAATGCAATGAAAGGTTGAAGAACGGAACACCTGCAGCGCAGTCAGAAATTAAAATTGGAGATGTATAGTCAATTAATATTCAGTCGGCGTCGGCGACGAGGTAGAGTGATTTTTTTAATTCCTCTCATGAATTGCTGCTAAAATTGTCTTTAATTACTTACTCGACTGTTATTGGGTTCGTTTATAAATTTGGCTCAACATTAATCACATTACCATCTATTTGGTGGTTAACAGATTTGTATAATAGGAAGTCGTGTCAGATTTTAACGAGACTTATTTGTCGGTCTTTTTACGATTTACTTTTGTGTTTACGAGACCTTGGTTAAAAAAAGAAACAAGTTAAAGATTATAATAATTTTTTAACTGAATTTATAATTTTTGAATGACACAGCATAGTTCTACATTTCTGTTCTAGTTTTTCAGCTTTTGTAGTTCATTGACCTAATGACCGTCTGATAAGTTTGCCACATCCTAGTTTTTATAGATTTCATTTATGTCGATGTCGTCGTTAAATATTTAATAAAACTTTTGTGTAACATGTTGTATTTGAATATATAATCAGAAAGTAATAACTAAAATATTTAATACAATGCCAGATGTATTTTTCATTTCATTTGTATCAGGTTGCAGTGATGTAAAATAAAAAATAAATCTATTCCCTTCATACAAATCCATATTAGACTGGTGCAACCAGTAAATATATTAGTATAGAGTTGAGTTTGTGAGTAATTCTAATGATTCAGTATTATTCTCATGCTAATTGACCAGAATCATTGAGTGATTCAGGTGAATCATTGATTGATTCAGGTGAATCATGCCCTCATAAATAAATGATGCTAGTGTTCTTGAATCATCAACAATTTGAGCACAGTTCTGTTTGGTCCTGATATAGCATCAAAATTCCAAAATTTTCTAAATTATGTAGTTTTTCTCAAAAATCTGCAAACTACCGTTGCGAAGAAGAAGTTATCAAAAAGATTATTTGTATGTAGTAATATTTTATCTGGGTGATATTATGAGATTTCCGTACTCTTTCAGATATGTATGTGAGCCAATAGTTTTTTTAATATTTGTTGTCAGTTGTTAAATTTAAATTACAAAAATTAATTGTTCTGTACTACTGGCAATATCATTGTGATGGCAACAGTTGTTCGCTTAAATGCAACGGTTTTTAAATGTTCTCTTCACTTTGTTTTACGGTGTGTTAGGAGGCAGACATTATACCACCCAAGTCATTTATTTAAATATACGTTTCAACGTGTTTATTTTAAATATCTTTTGTTTTTCTTTCTTTCGCCTATAAACCTATTATTCTACAATATTTTGTAATTATCATTATAATTAATCGATCTGGTATCACTGATAACTAACCTATCAAGAGGCGATATGTAATTTTATTATTAACTGGAGCGTCTTTTGATTACATATTAGAATTTATATTACGTGGAAAAGCATTCTTGGCGTGTGTTCAAAAGTTGTTGCGGCCTGTGGCTTGCATTAGCACACTGGCGCTTGTTCTGTCATCAGATTTACTATAAGATACTATTAACACTGCTATTACTACTTGGCCTCATTATACGAAACAGGATCTATTCCTGGTTGGATCTAGGAAATGGAAAATGCGATTGTTCACCTCGCATTAAAGTAGGAAGTCTACACCTCCCGTTCAATTTGCGAATTTGCAACATCATTATATCATTTTTATGTAATTACTATTCGATGTTTCTCAGAATTCATCTCATATCTTTTGGTAGAATGACTTTCGATAAATTATTTATTTGGCAGAAGTAATTTATTTTAGGTTTCAGGCAGTCGTATTATTAGAACTGTGGTATTACAAGTTCTATTATGCAAATAGATGACTGCTGATACTGTTTGTATACCTTTTTCTAAGATTGCATTCGGTCCCTGAGATTATCGCTACAGGTGCAATTTTGTCTACTTTTAACTTCTCTACTTCTAGAGATTTATAACACTATAAACACAGATAATAGATACACAACTCGCTCTTCAGTTTTTTCACCCTTTGATGTTAATATGGTGTTGATATATGATCAGTTTATTTCATTTAAAATTTTATGTAATACGTAATAAGATCTCGATAGAATTTATACTTGCAGCCATAAATACAGCCTGTGTTTTCGTTTATTAGTGAACACGAATTTCAACTCGGTATTTCATAGTAAATCTCAATGTCTTTTCAAAAATACATTTTGTTAACATTATATAATTTTTACAGCTAGAGCAAGGTCACAGTTGTTGGAAAAATACTGAGATATATTCTACTCGTATATATCGCGATGTATCTTGATGAAATAAGATATGAGTGAATAAAGAACATTAGAGTATGCGTAGTACAATAACGGAATCGATTTAAGAATTGGACATGTTATTTCTGAGCCAGAAACACAAGTCTCGAATTTACTCTGGGACTACCTCAATCCATGTGATTTGTACCCTATATATTTATTTATTTTCATTTAACTCTAAACAATTAACATGAATCAATGCATCTGCAGTATAAGGAATGACAGCTTTTGATTCTGTTAAAGTAACACCAATATTACTTGGTTAAAAAACATTCAGTGTTGGTGCAGTGCGGTGCAACCGTGCGCAGTGGGTGGAATGGCACGCGGCTGACTCCGGTGACCGGCAAGGTCGCGCGACGACTTTCGCACGATCGGCTGTACGCAATGAAATGATAACTTTTGATACAATTGTTAAGTTGTTGTTGTTGTGTAGTACCAAGCATTACATTACCTAATAAAATAATAGTTTTGTCTCTCTTGTCTTTGTTCTGGATGGTAGTGGTACATATACGTATTACGTATCATCACTTTTTGAACTTGTGTACTGGACTAACCCACTTTCATTTGCCTGACCTACATATGACAATCTACATTCCTTGACCTACATATGATAGGCTAATTAAAATCATACGTATAATATTTGAAACTCATATTAATCAACCGGTCGAAATATCTTGTCATCAGTGTGTGTCAGCATATTAATTTATTTATCTTTTCCCCTCCAATGGAAATGAAAAGTATTGGCTTTGGCCCCAGGGCCAATGTGTAGGCTGGCATCTCATATGCGCCTACACATGGAGCTGTTAAAACATCTCAGTCGTAAATGGTTATATTGCCAGCGTCGAAAATGTCGAAATATTTTTTTACATGTGTTTCTATATCTTATTTTATTTCGGAATAAAATATAAAACTTCGCCTACACTCGCCTTCTTTTAAATACTTTCATCGGTATTTTGTATTTCAGTTTTATTTACTTTTGCTTCGTAGGAAACATGTCCTCTTGTTTGTCGAATGTGGAGATGAGTTTTCAAGTAACTGTCTCTTTGAGTTACTTGTTTACCACGCCAGTATTTGGGGGCCGAGACTTGTCGATCAAAATAAAGTAATGTTATTTAGACTAGACAGTTAATTATTCTGTTAAATAAATAAAATGAGGGAGCCAAGTGTGGATTGTAGCAATAAAAAAAGAACTTAGTGAAAAATACATGAATGTAATAATTTTTATGAAATGATTCTAGAGATTTTCTTTCTGTCATCATCTCAGATTTTCTTAAATATAGAGATAACTTAGCACAGTATAATAAAAATAACGTACCCATAGGTGTCTGTTCGATTATATGCTATTCACCTGCTATCGTAAGAGTAGGTAATTGTGTACGAAGGCTGATGACACATTGTCATATTGAGGGAGTTATTTTGTCTTGTGTAAATAATATTTATTATCTGCTGTCCCGGTGTTTGTCGCAACGCTGCGGAGCGTGGGCGCTGAACGAGTTCATTGGACAATCCCGGCATGCGGAACTGCAACACTCGATGCCCTGTTTACACGTTCATTCCTTCCAGAGACCATCACTTGCTGTTATTCTTTTGTGTTTTTTCTCATCGGCTACGTTCGGAACGTCTGGGTTTACCTTGTGTATCTTCTTTTTGTTTGTATTCTATTCGATCGACTATTAACATCGGATTGAAAATGAAATTTGCCCAGTGTTTGTTCATTGCTGATATATCTATTTTTAAACGGTTGTTAAAAGTTATTTCAATGTTAAATTTTGTGTTTACATTACTATTGTTTGAAATACTTAGCCATGTAAAAAAATCATGTTAAGTAAAAAACATACAGTTCTTGTGAGGAATATTTGTTCCAATCCAATTTCTTCATCGGCGGATACTGCGGCAAAATGGTATACTAACATTGCGGTAAATTTATGAATCATAAATTTGTTCACCAACGACCCTTGCTGACACGTTACGTATACATCATTAAATCCGGTAACAGCGTCAGTATTAGTAGCCAAATATTCCTCATTATAAGATGTTGTTTCATAAAATTATATGATGTTTAATGTGAAAACGAAAATGTGAAAATTTCAGAGCAAATATTTGTTTGTATTCAATGTAAGATTCACGAAATGAAACTTATGATACGAGTAACAAATAACATCTAAATTACGCCCTGACAAGGTAATATTTTCGTAAATGCTGATAACGTTAATTTATCAATGTCGAATATTAATATGTGAAATTCTCTAGTTACGTGATCGATCTGTATAGCTATAACATATTGTCCTGTCGTTCGTCAGATTAGATAGCGTATGTTTGCGTATGGTGGTCATGTTTGAACAGTTTCTAGGGTTGTTGACTTAGTCTTGTGGCGCCGAATTTCCCTGTTACGCGATATTAGTCCTTGTTGCTGTGAGATTTGTTGCTAGCACCGAGGATATGACGGCTTGTGTGCTGAAATGAATGGTCGTTATTGGACAGGTAAAATGTTGTCACACGTGAATAAACATCCTATTAACAACTTTCGACAAACCACAAACATTACTTGGTTGATTCAAACTCCTTTTCCTCGTATAGTTGGTAATCTTGGTGCATACTCTACAATTTTTCTAAGAATTTTTTTTCTCCACAATGGTATAGGTAAAATAATAAATAGGTAGTAGGTATTATAAGTATCAGACTGTCGAGACGTAGGTAAGGAAACCTTGACTGTCAAGATAATTCTTAAATGTTTTCTAATGAAAATATTAGTTGAGTAAATTCCTATGACATCAGAGATCCTCATGAAAGAAATATCGAGAGAAATGTATTTCATGTATATTAATAATATGTATGCGTTTTACCCTTGGTTAATGAGGCCAGCTGAAGTTGTTATGAAGCGTGATAGAATTACAAACATAATTTCGAAACATTGTAATTTACAATTACAGATTCTTAGAAATAACATAAATCAAATGAAAATGTGTACAATGATATTTTATTCGATTATATGATCTGCTTTACGACCCTGTGGAAATCTCCGACCGCCCATAAACTCTGCCATTTGCAGTTTCTCTAAATTTAACAACGGATCGTCATAAAAGGAGTAATTTACTTTCTAGGCCAGTGCAATGCGATTCGATGCGGTCTATCTCAGTGAGGCTGCTTAGTGCATACTGCGGCGGTGGGTACCCCCTATCTTGGGATGTGTTGGGCCCGGAGCCAAATCTTTCGAGACGGGGCAGAGTGTATCGTTAAAGAAATTGGTTCATTTTATTCACCTTTTACCTTTTTGTGTTGGTTATTAAAAGTTATAAGAAATGTTAACAAATTCAATTGTAAACAACTATCGTTCGACATATTCTCTAACCAGAATTACTAGTCGAATTGAAATCTTAATTTTTGTAATTATATGATCTCCAGAATTTATATCGAAACCCTCCGGCGCCAGAAGTACATAATAAAATATCGCCGCCTTAAATTGAATGTTCTCCATTTTCGGACTGTTCCGTATCTGCTTGCAAATTCAACACAGCGGCTATTCCGTAAACATTCGGCAAATTCGCAAATGCTTCCTCTCCATCATGTCCATGTGTTCGCATGCCGGCATCGTGACGACACCGTGGCTGGCATAACAACGATGCATATCACTGGCGTTTAAAATAAACACCGCGTTAAGCGCACCAATACCGAATATGGAATGAGCTGATTTTCGGACAGGTTACGGAATATATTTCATAGCATTACTGTAAAATTGAAATTATTTCTATATTCCTCCTATAACAATGAGGATGCTTGTGAAATAATATAATAGATGAACACGATTCAGAAAATGATGTAGACTCAATTGACTTGGCTCTTTAACTGTTTTCGAATATTTAGAAAACCTTGAACGACCTGGAAAGGAAATCATCTTATTGATCCCGGAATTATATTATTTGCACATATATTGTATATGAGCACATAAATACACATAGAACACAGAGAACATAAAAAGGAAATCTGATTGATATAAAATAGGTAATTAAAATATTATAATAAAAACAATCTCGCAATAGTATTTTTAATTACTGACACTAATTATTCATCTAGTTTTATTAATATCTCCCGACATAATTTATTTGTTAACCATCATAGTGCGTTTCCATGTATAATCATCTACCTAATTAAAATAGAGTAGGTTGGCGCACGCGATTACCTGTTTGCTAAAGAAGCGTGAAGTCAAACCGACTACCTACATTTTGTTGTGTAGTTTTTTCTTCAATCACTATCTGCGCACTGTTAAATGTAGTCTTCTTGTACACATGCCATTCCATTGAACTGTCACCATCCGTCATTTTATCATGATACTACCTTCGATAAATTTGTCTCCATGCAACGTAGTTTCAGCTCAATTTCTCTTTCCTAATTATACTAGCCCCTAAGTGCCGATTGGCGGGCAAAAATGATCTGTAAGGATAGCAAGTAGAAATTCATAGTCCCTTGAGAAACAGTCGTAACAAAAATGCATTTTTGAATTCTTAAATTCTGAATCAGGTACAAGTAATCCTGTACTTGATAAAAAGTTTTTAGCAGTAGTGCCACTCACGCATTGTAAACTAGGTATCATATTTCATTCTAGTTAAAATGTACCCTAGATTTTATATGTAATACAAAATTAGGTATGAATTTGTATTAACGTGTAGTCGATTGTACTAAAGGGTGGAGCCTAATCGCGTGTCTGTACCACATAATTCTTCTGTGAAAACTAACACTTGTCGCTTCCCTTGGGGCGTTCCATTAACGTGAAACAATATTTAATAATTACCTTGTTATTTATGAAAATATTATGGAACGGACGGGTTAATACAATTAAAACCTCCGAAAGTAAACATTTTTGATCTTTATTGCAGAAAATTGATTGATTTGGATAATTTTAATGCAGAGCAGAGACAATAACCATTTAGCCTCTAAATGGTCTGTGTTTTAATGGTTGATATGTAGAAAAGAACTAGAGGAGCCAACAGTGTTGATACAATTAAAAAATCATATGGATTTTTCGAACTTAGGTTAAAGATATTCTAGAATATCTTCAACCCTAAAAGAAAAAATAAAAGCAAGGCCTCAAATATGTTATAGTGGATATTAGGACCCACCAGTAGTAGAGCATTGCCATTGATTTACAAATGATGTTTGCGTGCTAATGACTGCTATTTTTTCGCAGACGATTATGGTAGCACTAATGGGAAATGAATTAATTTTCTTATCGATTTAACATTTCTACTTGCTAATTCGTGGAACTTCTGTAAAATATAATTTACAGTATTTTTCTTTCTTTATGTTTTTGGTATTCATATTTTTTTTACTTTTTTTTACAGGCGTGACAATGAGAGAAAAAAGGGGAGGCGCTATGAGTAAAATGCAAAAGCTCCGAAAGCGTCTATCCCTTAGTTTTGGCAGACTTTGTAAGTATTTTTTATTTTAAATACATTGTAATATGGGATAAACAGTTTATAATAAGCAGGATGTGGCTTTGTGGCGTGGCTTTGACCTAAGTGAATTACCCATACTTTTCTTATGTTTTTTCTGGTTCAAAATTTTTAGTAATGTGCAGTATTCAAACTAATCCAGATATAGGTATAGTTGTTAATAATGAAAATAAAGGGCTAAAGGTAATACTAGTGGTGATAATACCAGAAAAAAATCATTTGCAATATATTTTTTGTCATGTAATAAAATAGGTTCAAATCGACAATTTTGTACCCAAGATCGTGTAATATGTCTCAGTGCGATTGATCTGTTTCCATAATTTACTGGCAGACGATAATGTGATCATTAGACAGTCGTCGTTAAATAGATTGACAAACACATCGGACCACATGATTTTGCTTAGCAGTTATGTCATAAATATTGTTTATAACCATTATTACATTCAATGATTTAGTGTCAATTTATTTAGTAGAACTTTGTTTGGGATGATTTTGATAATGCTAAAGTTTGTTAAGTTGCTTGCAATGTTTTTCTTATACTAAAACACGGGGTCACAAAGTTACAGCCAATGATAATACACGGCCAACCGTACCTTACAATAAATAGATAGTAGATTTTGCGTGAAAGAGTAACAAACATACATTCATACGTCCTCACAACCTTCGCATTTGTAATATTAGTAGGATTTATCCTCATTACACGATCGATGTTGGTATGATATCAAGTATATTGCGACGCTCCTCTAATAATAAAGTTACACACTCCATTGGTCTAATACAACAAACAATAATGTTAAAAATAGAATGTAAATTAACATGTAAATGTTGGTAAGAGCTTAAAATAGATCATTATAGTGAAGTCCAGCCAATTGTACGTAAATGTCGTGAACAACAGTGGGTGATCATCGTGTGATTTAAAAGTAGTTACGTACGCTAATAGTTGGTTATTTCCTTATTGGAAATATAAAAGAGAAACGTACTGTATAATAGTATTGTCCTGAGTTGATGGATATCCAAATTTAAAGATGAAAGAGATGATATAAGTATGTTTCTGACAGATTGTTTGTTGAGTTTGGAAAATTTTACAAGTTTATCTGTGGCAAACATTAATCTTACTTATAATTTAAATGTGCAAGGATTTTTTTTGATACTTGCTACTCTTTGACGCAGATATAATATTAATATGTTTAGATAGGAGTGAGCAAGACTGGTGTTTTACGCGGAGGTCAAATCGATAGCTGAAAGAAGTGGAGAAAAATTCACCGATAAGAACCTTGTTCTTAAATTAGAACGAATGATAAATGTTCTGGGTGGGATATTGTACACACATTTGAGTACAAAACCCATTTGAGTTGTTTATTTTGGTATCATGTAACGTTTTTAATATAGTACGACTTGATTAATCGTCTTTGATGATTCATTTTTTTTATCACTGGTAAATATCGCTGATATTGTCATCTAGTGGCACGAGTAAATGTAGTTCAGTAGCGTTTATGACGTCGATAAGGTTCACCGACTTATCTGCAGTATGACCGTCTCCACATGCCCCCTAAACGTGCTTATTTCCTTGGCCATTAAGATTATCGCCACGCTTTACTCGCATCTTCGCAAGATTGATGAATCCGCCCGAAAGAGATTTGTCAAGAAAACAACCGACGCCTTACTGGTCATTTCTCTGCCTTTTAATCATACAAATGTGGTGCTCAACTTTATTTAGTGGGGGCATTAGCTGGTAGTAGTGAGAGAAGTATGAAATATTCTTGGTTGGCGTTCTGATTTTTATGGTGGAAACGAAATTATTTTTGCATATAGAAATTTTGAAACTGATGTTTTTCATTGTCGTTATTAACACGATATTTATGACATGTTAGCAAATAAACACAGTAATAATAACTAAACAAATTACCATGTAGAAATAGAAACTAATCACGGAGCAAGATCGTGTATTAGAGTTAATTATAGAATTTACGTCAGAAGTGCATTGGCCGCAAGATCTAGCTTATCACAAGAAATACTAGATGTATTGATGAAGTTGTATTGTTTAAGCCTAGCAATAATTATTGAATAGCGATATTTTGAAACATATCATCACATTAATTAATTAATTAGTTGTCGAAATATTTTTATCATCGTCCTACTAATATTGGTTGTTATTAAAGAAAGCGAGAGAGAGAGAGAGAATTTAATGACTATAGGGTTGTTTGATGAAAGGACCCGTGGAAACGATGCAAAATCATGAAGTACTTTAAAACTTGTATTTTAGTAATAATATCATCTTGGAAGGTCTCAGTTCAGTCGGTCTCACGAAAGTCGAGACGAGATTTAATCGTAATGACGATTTTAAAATTATTTATTTTCCCTTATAACACAAATAATTTGAAAACTGATTGCGTACACCACTTTAAATTAAATATCTGTATAACAACAGTATCTGCGAAGACATATTAAAATTTAGCATCTATTACCGCGATATAGAGCTTGTTATGTAGTAAGATTGTGGTTTAGTTCTAAAACAGCAGAATTTGTAAATCTTTCAAAAAAACCTCTTGCACGATCGCGTGAGAGAATCCATTAAATGCCTAAAACATCAAATAAATCATACCAGTGTGAACAGTGTCTAGTGTCTCATTCAAGCCATGTACTCAATGCAAATGAAATATGAGAGAACCGATGAAAGAAAAAATCTGGAAAAGCCCGAGTGTTCAGTGGGTTCCGTATTTTGAATAATATAGACCATGATGTCAATAACATCATAGTCTCGTATTTTACAATTCTACACCTTTATTTAGATAATTATTGTTCAATCC
This sequence comes from Plodia interpunctella, assembly GCF_027563975.2. Lineage (NCBI taxonomy): Eukaryota > Metazoa > Arthropoda > Insecta > Lepidoptera > Pyralidae > Plodia > Plodia interpunctella. The sequence goes on from NC_071303.1 coordinate 7,804,508, forward strand.
GATTATATCATGTCACAATAAAAAATATTCCGTTCTAAAACTAAAACGTTATAAATATTACAAAACTCAACTTTATCGAATTCAATGACGATCCATTAGAATTAAAGTAGTGATAGATTTTGTTCGCTGATACCTTTCTTTTAGATTATATGGCAAGATTTTCTTGTACTACGGAATCCTAAAAAAAGATGCTCGAAATAATATCTAATGAATGCCATTGTACGCGCATGCTCGCTTTGTTTACTTGGCGATAAGTGGAGTGTCTCTTCACCGTAGGATTTATAGCTTTAAGGGATTACGTAAGTCATTTATGTTTTTATCCAACCTTTTTTCGTAGTTTCTTCGGAAAATCTGGTTTATGTGACACCTGCGTTGTCAGCAGACATTTTAAGGAAATTGTTCGTTGGCTTTTCTTTTAATAAAATGTTATCTAGTGCTTTGCTTAAGGCAAAACAGATTTGTTGTGGGAAGGCTTTTCTTCTATATCAGCTTTATGAGTGTCAGAAAATTCTTCAAATTAAATTGATGTATAGGTACCGGCCTTGTATCAGTTTAGGACTGCTTATTGCATTGTCGTTTAGTTGTCGAGTAATCTTCTATTGTTACTACTTAATTATATTTGATTATGCATGCCAACGTGTCATTTTGGTCGCTAAGAAACGTGACGCTCTTTGGTTAAATTTCTGAATACATTTTAAGTTAGATATAAAAGAATACGACAGCGCCATTCTCCGTCTACACTGACCGTTAATGGACAAGGGTGCCTTTCTCTATAGTAGTAAAAAGGTCAAATGGCTAGTCCATTTTGTTTTGTTCCACATCTATATCCGCTCAAAATACATAATCTCTTAAACGTTGACGTAATTTTATTAATCACTCCAAATAACATTAATAAAAAGCGTCGAAAATTCCTTTTCTAAAATATTTTGTGATTCATCGATTACGTTTGGTACTGCGCGGTGATTGGCCCTGTGACCCTTATCACTTATCAGTCATTCGGCGTGTTTACGACCGATTGAGCTATGACACCCCGCAGGAAATGATCTATTAATTTGAACTTATTCAAGTAACTATGGTGTTTGTTCCTCGGTGTACGTTGGCCTCTTAGTATTGATTTCGTTTTAATTAACTGCATCTTTATTTACAATAGAGTTGTTTTCCCTAGTATATTATTTCCTTAGTATAGTAAGTTATTAAAATTGCAGTATACATTATACTTTGTATGTTATCAAAGAAATTTGTTTTTATTGGAGCCAATTCAATATTTATAATGAATATTAATAAGGAGCAATTTCGCCTAAAGCGTTTTTGGTTTCGAGTTAATTAATGTCTACCTACATTTTCCTCAATCTAGATGTTTATTTTAAGCCCGTTCTAATTCTTTGGCGAACGAGCGCCCTCAAAGGGTTGGAATGAGAGATCAAAACCCCTAAAGCTATTGCTTTCGCTCTTCTTGGCATAGCGTTTTTGATTCGTCAATCGGAAATCTCAGACCGTAACTTGGTCACATTAAATTCAATGAATATCTTGTGTAGACTTCGTCAGCATTGTTAGTTATTTGATAATACTGTCTCTCAACTTTAATTTATTGTGGTATTTAGAAATCTAAAGTTTTATTTGTTTCGTGTTTTAAATTTTACTTATTTACTCCATGCCCAATGTCTATCTGCATCATATTTTTCCTTACTGCACTAAATCAATTGAGCAATCAAATTTTAATAGTATCTATCAATAACGATACAGTTTTACATTTATTCAAACTTTATTAACCAAATTGTTGTTGCAAAAGGCAGAATTGATGCTAAAATTATTTCCATCAATCTACTTTATAGTCTAATAGATCTATTCATAATCTTAAAGAGAGAATTCATGAAACTATAAAAATAAACAAGCAAAGTCTAGTCAGATTCCACAAACGCGTATTGTTTTGTGTGTCAGCTTCATTCAACCAAAACGATTATGGGACACACAACGAATGAATCACGATTGTTACGCAATATATGGTGTGCGGGCGTCATGACCTTCGTAACTACAGACATTAACACATGCGGACTAACATGTACGGTTATGGTTGCTTGTTCGTTGACCACTTATGATTGTGGGATTTGGATTGATTGAACTGTCTGTAATATTCAAGTTTTCAAGTGGCTTTCACTAACAAAACTACATTACCGAAGAGTTTATTATAATATTTTTAACTTAGGGATAATTATCAGTCTTCTTCATAAACGTTGTTACACAATAAGTTTTTAACTTTTATTGTTGTCAGAGAGATCTTTTTGCATACAATGTGTGACAAAAAATCATGTACATGCAGTAAACCGTTGAGGAGTTCCGACGTCTGGAGCCGTTCCTGACACGCCATGAGGTCATGCTTATCATAATAATGAATTGTCATCCAAACTAAACATGTGTGGTGTACAGAATTTCAGTTCTATCAGTTTAAGAAACCTGCTTCAAAATTGAGTTGCAAGATTCCACCCGAGACATAGTGACAAGCTTTTCTTTAACTTGCAAAGTATCTAACATAGCAGCAGTTAAATCAAAGCATATTAAAAATATATATAATCCGAGTGATAGGTCTAGAATATTTACATAGTTCTACATTTGTCTACATGTGCATTTGCAGTGTCTTTGGAGACATTTGCGTTAATAATGCATACGATAAATCATATAACTATTCCAGCTTCATTATCTAAATATAGATATAATTTCTTTGCGATATAAAACATTGAGATTGCCTACATGGCAATCTCAATGAGACGAGTCTTATGGGAAACACATAAACAATGAGTAATCGTAACGGAAATATAGTGAAGCGACCTTCGCTAGTGAATCAGCACTAGTTAGACCAACCCACACCATAAAAGGATCTTGCTGCTTGCCTACATACTCTAGTACAGTGAACATAAATTGTATGATAGTCGTTTCTTATGATATAACCACTCGTTGAAACTAACTAATGAATGGTTATATTTGGTACCGAAAATATAAGTAACTAATATATTTTGGTATCTTAAAAATATTGATGAAAAACATAATTTTAGACAAGCCCATGGACCAAGACACACTCAACCTATGTTGGGCTTAGACACTGCTCGACATTGCTAAAAAATGTTCCTGGGTTTCATTGATTAACAGTTTTTTAAATAATTTATAGGCAACGTAGGCGTGACGCCAAAGATAAAATTGAAAATTTAGTGAATAAAAATCCGATTAATCCGGGGACGAAAGCTGTCGTCGGTGGTCGTAAGCATAATGAGGTCATTTGGCGAGTGATTTATCTTTTAATAACGTGAAGTGCTGAAAATGAGGCAGAGAATCTTCGCGGCGCATCGATACAAGTGCAAGGAAATTATCTAAGCAATCCGTCAGTAAAGCCGTCAGTAATTTAAGAAAATTTATGTATAATTTACCCTATGATTAGACGAAGTATGACGTTTTGGGATTTTGGTATTGACTCTAACATTCTTTCATTCAGTTAATGTATTGAAAAAGAAGGAGTTTCTTCATCTGGGTTTCCTTCCTGAATTTGAAAGTGTCGGATACGTTGGTACGCAAAATTCTTACTGTTATTATATTGATTTTAATGAAAGGTTGGGATACAAAAAAATCATGATGTACCTAACTAAACGTACCACGTCCCAGGAAATGTAAACGCATTGATATGTTTTTACACAATATTTTCGAATCAAGAGTATTATTTTTAAATTGATCCGTAGGCATCTTTTAACACCGTCGATTCTGTTTTCCGAATGGTTGCGGGTTCAACGTGCATTATCTGCCGCTTGATTGATAGTCAACTTCCTCTGCTCGCTTGATAGATAATAGTTTGCCCTACTTGGTCTATGCTCTACCGTGGTAAATACCTACGTGTTACAACTTCTGCATTGTTAGCTCCTTGGCTGTAGTATCGTGTTGCTTCTATTCTCGGCATTTGTAACTTTAGATGTTTCCTTCAGATACTCATTACGTTACACGTGTTTTAAATGCATTTGTATTTATTCATCTATTTACGGCAAAAATACATTGAGTAAACAAAACCGAGGATGTGAAATCCTCGGTTTTGTTTACTCAATGTATTTTCTTTATTTCAATTTAACTAAACTTTGCTACTACTTTACATTACACCATACCAATGTATTTATAATATAAATCGTGATTACTTTATATTAAATACGCATCACCGTAGTATTTGATTCGTATCGACATTTTATTAATATTTCTCTATCATATTAATTTTATGAAAAATCTGCCATAGAATCTTAGCACGAGCGTTCAAGTATTACGTAAGCAGAATAATCCCAATCGCATCTATATATACATAAGGGTGCTAATTTATGGTAATTGTGTTGTGGCATGAGGCTCCGAGTCGTGTAAAGATCTCCCTAGTCATTTTAATATTACATGACAGTATGCGGGTGAGTTGAACCATTCGACCGCACAGGAACGTTTTGTAGTGTAGCTCTGCCATGAAGCCTGGCCTTTGTGGGCCCGACCTATTGTCTTCTATTCAAAATACTTTTGTATAGGCGTCTCGTGTTTTTTACAACTTTTTCCTAATTCATACATAATGGTTCAGCAACGCTTAAATTGCGTTGAGCTGGGTGATGCTGACGATGACTCTCAGTTTGTGGAGGTATTGTTCAACACATTGTAAACTACGAGTTACAAAGCTAATAGAAATTAAGAAAATAATTCCGTCATTTTTTAATGTTTTGTGTTCCTGAAATAGCCATTTTGTTAATTATAGTTTTAACTAGTAATACTAGTAGTAATATAAGTTTTTGTCTGTATGTCCTCACAAGATTGAATTCTTATAACAAACCTATAAAGTACTATTTAGACTTTAATATTTACGTAAATATTCCTTTTGTGTAAAATGGTTTTTAGTTGTCTTAAAGACCAAAAGCAGAATTTACAACGTAGTTAAAACGTAAATTGAAAAAATACACAACTGAATTCCGACCATTGCTGTGTATGTCAGTTAGTTTATAAATTTTATCGAATTTATTAACGTTATCGCCCTGCAATATGTAGATAACCTACCGGCACAATTTAGCAATTGGTTATCGAACTGTTTTGCTCTATTTTTCGATCAAAAATTTTCATCGTTTACTTTAACGGACCTATTTCATATTGATATGATATTCAGTTTGATTTTTTTTTATATATAATATAAGTGTATATATAAATTGCAGTTTACAAAACTACATAAGGAATATCGATTCCTTCTTTTATTGCTAAAAAGGGAAATTTTGGTTCAGGTCGACTAAAATATCTTTCTGCTGTCTTCTGAACATGTCACGCATGTTTTTCATCTGAATGAATCTAAAGTATGATATTTGACAACATTCATTAGAGGAAACATCTTTCAAATTAACTAAGTAGATACTTTATCAAACGATATCGTATAAGCTAGAGGCATTTGCTCCATTGTCAATATTTGTATTGGGCAATTAGATTCGCCTTGAGGGCGTAATATCCTTGGCTAATATGTAACATAGTATTGTATCGACTAGGATATCAGTAGCCAAGACCAGTTTCCGATTCAGTGGAGCGTCATGTCCTCGGTAATAATGTTAAGCTATACAAAGGTAAGGGCGCGGCGAACCCAGGGTTGTTGCTTCTAGGACTTTCCAAAATTTATATGTTATTTTATCAACACCAAAATGAATATATTTTGTATGTTTTTGCTTTAAAATCAAAATCAAATCATTTATTCAGAAATAAGGTCTTCACAGGCACTTTTTCACGTCATATTCTAAATTAAATGATGTTTACCAAAGCTACAAACTACTAGCATTTAGATAGCAGTGCTAGCAGTGGAACAAAATGAGAAACCTTCGCCGAGCTGTGGGATACTTAAATAAGCTAAAAAACGCTAAAATACGATACGATTTTCATATACAAGTGTGTGATATAAAATCCGTATTATGTGATATGGATTGTAGTGAAGGCATTGAAGAATTAAGCCCATCTTATTTTGTGGTACAACACACTTAACCATTCATTATCACTATATTGCTATTACTATTGTATTTTTATCCCAAAATAGCGAAACCATGCCAACCCTGAAGTCACTACCCAGGTCCACATCTAAACTTTGACCTTTCTCGGAATCAATAGAGTCACTTTCCTCTCGGCAAGAGGGTGACACCGCATTTGTGCCAGTAATGGCAAGGTCTAATATAAAAAGATTATGATAGTGTACCCTCAGTTCACAAACATAATAAAAGTTATAATGAAGGGAAGGTCTACAAAGTTGACTGCGGAGAATACTTTGATGTCAGAATTTTGAATTTTAAGAAAAGTATGCATTTCCAAATTGTTTCTTGATATGATTTAATTAATACTGTCTATTTTTTATTTTGATATTCATTGGCTATTAAACAAGGTTAATATAGCATCAATAACTGACGTGATGATGAGTCAGACCGTCCGCGCGTCTGTTTATCATCGATTGTTTGGCCTGATTGTTTAACTGCGGTTGACGGCTGGCCCTGACTCCACGATCCCAAGGGAAAGTTTGTTGACACCGTCCCATTAAAATGTTCCCACTGAGCTGAACATGACTCATCTCTTTCTTGGAAGTGATGTAACATCAAAAGTTTCCTTGTAAGAACCCCAACAAATGTTACGTATATTGCGAGATCTAAAACTGTCAGCTGTTCTATATTTAATTACAATTCTAATCGAAATCGTAATGCAACTTGATGATTTGCCAAGCCGATCGTAGAAAATAAACAAAGTAGGTTCAATGAACGACATAATGCACGCATACTTTAGCATCTAAATTTTATCTTTGTGTAAATCAAAATTTAAGTGTTATCATTATCATAGTAAATGAGCTGCTAATTATTGTCATTTATTGATTCAGTTATATTGTTGAAACGGTGAAGTGTTTGGATTTTGTTTCATACGCATGTAAAAATATACATTTATCACTACATATAACAAAGTCGCTCTCCGGGTCCGCCTATTTCTATAATTTGTTGCAGCTTTTGATGCAGTTTTCTTTGTTACTTAGACAATTTGTTCCAGAGGGTTTATACATATGTAAATGTAAATTTGTACGGCTATTACAGAAAATCAATAAACCCATAAATATAGAACATAATTACGAACGTCACATATATTAATATTTACGAGGACATTAACTATCAGAAGTGCAGAGTTGCTTCCTGACAAGGGTAAAATTATTTAATGAAGTACGAATTAAAATATTTTAAGGAAAGATCTTGCTGAATTTATTTTTCGTTGACGTATAATAGGAAAAGGTAAATAAAATGATGAATATGTTTGTGCGTCATAATATGACGCTTTCTAAAATAATGTGTCAGTAGTACTCTGAGTACAACGAACCCTCCGAAGACATTACAAGTTGCTTACGTAATTGTCCAAACAGTTGAGCAACGGGCAATTGAGGCAATAGAGATGGAAACACAGTCAAGTGGGGAAGCATCATTATTAATGTTGCATTAGGGCCATTGGATTTGATGCAATTGTTTTTCAGAGAAATTGTTTCTGTCACGAATGGTAGGTAACTTTGAGAACTCTATTTAAAATTATGTATACTATCTTCTGATCTTCATAAAGCTATGGATAAAGATGAGGTTTCTCGAAATGATCATTAAAATACTCGATTTTTGGATTGTGACAACTGTAATATTGTTTTATTTCTATTTGCAATAAATCTAGGACATTTTGGAGTGGTAAAGTTTAATGTCGTTAATAAATGCTTCTAACTATTAACTCTGATATTACTCATATAAACATATACAACATACGTGCGAAACACTTAAAATTTAACCATTGCATGATTCGATTCTATCATAACTACAACATTACCCCGTCTTAGTCCAACTATGGAATATTATGGTAATAGCATAATCCAATGTAAATTAACGTCCTGGAGCCAAATTCACCATAAGATAAGAACTTGGAGGCCGACGGCAGTTTATGTACGGACATTTGTGGAGAGTTAACCTCTTCTATGCGATTTCGGTCGGTCTCGGCACTAAAATGTGCGGTAGATTTCGTAATGGATTCCGGTGGGTCAGTCCTTCGTCGAGAACTCGAGGCGGAGTTTTTCTCAGATGCGTGAGAGGAATTTGTAAAATTTCCTCAATTGTTTTACCTTTTCTTTCAATCAAATCATGTTTCGCTAAAAGTTATCATACAACTTTCGAGGTATTTATCCATTTATCACGTTAAAATTCACTTCGTGTAACATCTTTCTTCCCAAATGTATGTAAATTAGCCATTCTGACTTGTACCGCTGAAGAAGAAAATGAAACCCCTGTTACATCAGCATTAACAATTTGCGTATAATTTACCTATCTCAAATGGACCTTTTTCTGTCAACTGCTGACTATGGGTTATTTATTTGTCTACGTACATCGTTCGGTTTTACCTTTCGTTGTAACTGTTTACTATCTGTATACTATGGTGTCATAGTTTCGTCTCAAGTCGCCCAAATGCATCTAGCATGATTTGCCTACTATTACAATTAAACTAACTCTGCTAATGAGCACACACTTGTCTAGACTGGTCTTAAAAAATGTCTGCATGCATCAATATTGACGTGCTAGTTGATAATTCGCGTGTTTCGTAGTGTATGTTTACTATGGCGTGTGATGAGGTTATCATTAATCAGCAGATGTAATAGATTTTGCTTTACATCATCATTACAGGAAATGTAAAATAGCTTGTTTGAATACAATAGCCATGTGCAAGTATAATTAATCTACAAATCTATAATGGATTTCGTTGCTTGTTTTATTGTACCATTGAAGAAGTAAAAATGTTGTTTTTATATTTATCCTTATGTCGTAAGCCCCCGACAATAGATATTTAAAGCATAATTTTTGAGATATTTTTCCATTGACGGCATGTAAATATATGTTCGTTACGCTATTGTAAAACAATAATGGGCGATAAATCACAAAGGCAACGATCAGAGCACTTTCCAGCGACGAACACTTTCCCGTAGCGAATAGCGCGGGTCACAAGATCTAGGGAGACGTTGAGAGATGGGTATCGTAAAGCAGGCACTACAAACTTTACAAAGACGCTGAATTTTCAGGGATTTCGCTTTTCAACTGTAGAAGTTAATTCCCTTACTTCTACGGATGTTGCTACGAGTAATTTGATTTACTTCTGCTCCGGGGTAGTTGAGTTACGGTGAAATAAATTACCTTTCGATCGTTGAACATCTGGTTAAATATGTTTAGTATATGAAAATTAGAAATTTTAATTTGGGTTGCAGTTGATTCTTACTTACCTTAGGTACCTAGACGACGTCGAATATATGGGACTGAGGAATATATTTTAAGTTCATTATTTTAATAGTGAATTCCTTATTGTTTCATGTCTTGATTCGATCTTATATTACAATTATTGTTTTTGAACGAACGATTTGTCTTTTGTACTTATTTACATTTAACGAATACCATAAACGTCCAATAAAATGTTGATTTTATCTTCAAACACTATACACGGGAAAAATAGAAACGCTCTGATACATTTTATTATGTTTGAATTCTCATCGGTGCGTATAATAAACGGAGTAGTAAGCTTAGTCATGCGTGTACAAATAACAGTCAATATTTTACAAAATGTTGTCATTTTATTAACTACTATCTTTTGCCCGCGGCTTCTTTCGGCTTATTTCATAGCAAAATCTCAGTAATTTTTTTATCGCGTACTCTGTAAGACTGGTAAACATATATGATTAAAATTCGCCATGTTTTTTGCAATGTGTCCCGTCCTGTTTCCCATTACGTGTCTCCTTCCCATTTCCCGCTCCTACTCACACTCCCGCTTTTTGCAACGCGTGCCGTCCCATTTTCCATGACGTTTTACGTCCCGGTTTTTTATTAACCATAAATGTAAATTAAACATTTTTTGTTTTTAATTATTACTGTTATTTACTACAAAAGTGTGCCAATTTTCAGCTTTTTATCTTGAAAATTGTATTAAGTCCCATACAATCTTTCACCCCCCTTATAAAGGGGTTGAGGGTTAATTTTCAGAAAAATCTGAAACACATATGTTGTAAATAACCAACATCCAAAATTTCAAGTCACTAACTTCAACGGTGTAGAAATTTCATATTTACAGTTTTTCACCCCTTTCACCTCCTTCGGAGTAGAATTTCCAAAAATACTCTCTTATAGCTCGCCTACATGTCAAATTTTAGCTTCCCGCCCAGCACCACCAGTTTCGGGTGTACGTTGTCTGTCAGTCAGTCAGTCAGTCAGTCAGTCACTCAGTAACGGAAGAGTTTTATACTGATATATTTCCAAAACTATATTTTCGTCATCTATATCAGGAACTAACTAAGTATATTCCATGAAGAATTTAAAAAAAAAATCCATTGTACAAATTTGGCCTTTCTTAAATTTTATTATATGTATTGATAAATTAAATAAATGAGGGAAAAATACAGACAGACGTAAATCAAAATAAAGGAAATGAAATGATAATAAAACAATGAATTTCTACAAGATACAGAGTAATTAACACGCATTTTTTTGTTCATTATTATCTGTAATAAAGACAATACTCTTTTATTAATTGTTTCTCGACACGCATCATTCGGATGCGAAATTTGTTTCAAATATATGAATTCGTTGTAATAATTTAGTATATTTGCTTTGGTATATTTGTTTGGTTGTTGCTGAAGGCTAAAAGCAAAGTAATTTTGCAAATAGTCTATTCACTACACATTATTCTGTATGTAAGTATAGAACATAAGCTCTTTTTCCAATGAAAACTCATTCCAATTAGCCATTTCGCTAACATTGATGGCCATTTGTGTACACAGTTTTCTGTTTTAAAGCTGAAGTTGATATTTCACTTCAGATTCATTAATTTCAATCATCCTTATAAGAAAAATACGTTAATTTATGATGTCAGAAATAAAGATTCCTTTTCGCAAAGTGACGACAAATGAGCATTCGCCAAACAACCGTGACCTAAATCGGCGTCCAAGGAAAACGGTGAAATGTCTCGAGCTCCGGGCGTTTTCTCGCCACCCAATTGCCCGCCAAAGGGCGCAGCTCTGCTAATTCTGTTAGCATTCATCTCAACGAACGCGGTGACCTGTGAAAATGCCATGAGAAAAACAAGCCGACTTAACAATTTCTCGAAAGGTTCTTTCTTCAACTAGACTTTCACTCTTATTAACAAAAGGCATGTGTGTTAACGTTAATTGGCTTTAGATATTCATTTTCGTTTAGGCCGGTTGCACTATCTAGCCTAGATCATCGAGGTCGCGTGTATATAGTTAATTCTATGCTTATTGATATTACTTCATTATGAATATAATTACAACGATTAAGCTGTTAATTTATAACGCAATCGACAGATATAAAGGTTATTGAATCGTTTAAAAATAGTAATGCTGGAATTGTTGTTTCATGGCATAGTGTAAAATATTACTACAGAATTCATTATCTTGTTTTATCACTTTTCATTTGCAATTCACTTTTCATTTCAACTGTTCCGTCAAAGTTTACTTCCGATGCTTTATTACTAAGATAAACTTTGACGGTAGAGGTAAAGCCCCGATCATGGAGTCAATTCAAACCGATATTACCGATAAGCTCGTATCGTTGAAAGCAGAGACCGCAGTACCCTCGTCAGGTTGACATCGTACTTAAAATCCTTCTCCTGGCACTGTTTTCCAATAATCCTACAGGCTTTTTCCAACAAATATTAATTTGCTGTCAATTTATCGACACCGAAAATGACGAAACCATATTCACAGAGGAAGCTTTGTTGTCGATACTAATCACGAATTGAGGTTGATTGCATTGCAAGTGTCATGTTCAGGCTTTGACCTGCAGGCCTACCATCATCAGAACGATTCCAATGCAACTCAGTTCAATTTAGGCACCTAAAATAAATCTTATTCATACTAAAAATTAAGTCGATAGTACGAATTTGCGATTCAGTTCAGTTTAGGTCGTAAAGTGGATCGCGTTGAGAGATGATGGTAAGCTCTTGGTCTTTGATTTAACACAATTTTCTTAATGATAAGGTAATCTATGAACAACGTTGATACGCTTCGCAATAAAGCTCAACTACGTACATTTTGGGTTTAATTGGATAATGCCGTGAAAACGATTTCTTTTTATATAGCTTCCTTTGTTTAAATTAATCTTACAATAACTCTCAATCTTGCTAAAAATGGAGCGCTTACGTATCAATTGAAAATTGAAAGTAAAAACAAGAGTCCTACATAAATGTCTGACGTAATGAGGACTGAATCAAGTGTCTTCATTCGTGACGCTTGACGTGTGTCCAACCCTCTTCACATTTTACAATTCGCTGCCTCCACTGAACGAATATTTGGTTTAGGACTTCCTGCATTCGGGTTATCAACCTCAAACATTTTCTCTTTTTATGTAAACCAAATTTTCAAGTACCTAGTCATTTATCAGAAACAAACTTCAGTCTTCGCTGACTAATGAGCTAAGAAAATACCGATACTTTTCGATTTTGAATTCTTTCCTCGTTAAAAGTTGCTAATGACAGTTTTAATGACTTATTTTTGTGTTTCTGCATCCAGTTCTGTTCGCTTAATTCATTCAATTATGTGCTACTCTCTACCTAGCATTGCAAATAACTTATAGTTTTTACGTCCTGTAATAAAACTACGTTGAGATGAGAATGAATCATGCGTTTTTATTATGTGAACACAACCGCAGTACTTGCAAGGTCGTCGGTCATGCGATTCATTTCCGCAACCAAACACTATGTAAAGCATTGCTGATACCACGTCTTCCTTTATTTCAACACTTACAACATCACGTTTTATTTATTCTTATAATGCTACCATTCGTGTCTGCTGACCTTTCCAACAATCTAGGTTGCCTTTTATATATATACTGCAATATTTACTCAGTGCACTGCGTCAACTGCAAACACCTTTGTTCTATGAGACTATAAAACATCTAAGTTATGTGTTGTGACCTCAGGGTAACTAGTTTCTTGGTGGTGTACTTTCATAAGATTTATTCACTAGGCAGTGTTTCATATTTATCGTTTTTGTTTCAAACCAATTACAATATCAGAATCTCAAAAGCGTCTCGTTGTATAAATGGAAAGTACAAATTCTGCCAAAGTACGTGTGATGATTGTTTGTACTCTGACTGCAATAATCGTGTTGACAAAGTCGTTTTGTGGAGTCGATCGAGAGCAAATCTACGTTTTATTACAACAGTAATGCGCCAACGACAAGATAGCTGTGTTGATGAAAACGATTACTCGGTTTTCGAGAAAAGGGCCGGTTACATTACAGATAACGCCCAACGTCACAGATTTGGTGAGTATTCGCAGATTCCCCCCGCAACTTCCTTGTCTCAAATCACAATCGCTCGTTTATTCAACTGAGGAACTCGCATTGATCCTCTGCAGCGATAAAAGTTTCGCTGCCGGAACCGAGCGAACGTGAAAACACGGAAACAATGCATCTATGTAATTGCATCTATATGAAGAACGCAACTGTGTATCGGCATCGGCACGGACGTACGAAGCACATTGTTCTCGGCAACACAATTTATAAGAGGGCCTTATCGCAACCCAAGCGAGCGCACGTGCCCCAAGCTCCTCGACTAATCCCACGATAATCCGACCCGGAAAAACCCAATAACCATTGTTTTGCCACGATATTTACACTGCAATCATAGGATGTTTGCGGGAATTATCGTCCGTGTGAACACAACTCTGTTGTTAATATTTTAATATCGTAATCCGATTTTACGGCTTAGTATGCGGCGGACCGAGTAGCCTGTAAAACCTGTAACTGAAATGAATGGTACGTGGCACAAATAGAAGTAGGTGAACAATTATGTGAGTCGTGTTTTCTCGATAATTAAACTCGTCGGCCGCGGGGCACCGCTTGTCGTAGCACTTTGTCTACGTAAAATAGTGCTTTTCAAATAGTCATTTGAGTGTGCCAGCTGTGTGTGAATGCAGACAAAAGTTAAGCCGAGCTGTTTGTTCCGGATTGTGTTCTGATTTTATCACTGTATTGTACAGTAAACTGCATGTAGTTATCCTACGGACCTTCTTGTAGTAGTAATAAAGGCGAATTTTCAATGAATTTTGGTGTCTTGGATGTGGTGTTAATTGTATATGAAGAGCGCACCGTTCACAGCTGCTTTGCAATTACCAAAATCACGCTTTATAATTATCAAGAATTTTGAGCACAAGCCTGCTTGAGCGCCAGATGGGTTCTTTTCGGATATGTAAAGGAATCCGGAATGTATAATTAATTTTCTCGGAGTGTACACTTAATTTACTCATTTACAATGGAGGATTGGTTAAATTGCTTGAGTATTTTCTTAAAGTTATTGTATAATCTTGAGTATTTTCTTCTTTCTTTCTTCTTTTAATTATCGTGAAATATAATATATTTACAAATAAGTATAAACATAAATTAATGATAGAAATCTCCTTTGGACAAATTAAGGGTTGGTTATTTCATGGTCACATCCAATTTAACTTTCAATCCCAAAGCAGTTGTCACTTCATAACCCGTCTTTAGAGAATAGGGGTGTTGTAAGTGTGCGTGCGAGTGTGGCCATCTTCAAGTTAATATAATATGCAATACATTGTAACGGGCCGTAAGATCTTAGAAGTTCCATCTGCAAGAAATTATTAATAAATTATATCCACTATAGATTATAGTTAAGCAGCATAGTTGGCTTTACGTAGGGAAGACGTAGTTAGTTCCTATTTCCTACTAGTAGACCCCTTCCTTCCCCTTTAGGGGGTCAAGCCCCGTGACACCTGATTCTGTACAAGTATATTCCGAAGGGTTCTACATCCACGTCACGAAGAAAGACTCGCGGCAATATGTGAAACTATTTATTACGATTCTTTTATAGCATGACGAGTGTCGTTGGTGGTTTACCAAAGCGCTCGCGTCATCTGTATAATATTCCCTATTTATATCGATAGGTACCTACCTACCTACATACATTTCTAAGTTTTCATGTATGTTTTTATAAATACTAGAATATTACATACCTATTCGGTATAGCATATTAATAAAATCATTCCCTCATTGGGCCTCATTAGATTATATTCAGGCGGCTTTAAAGGGTTGTATGTTTGTTCAAATAACATACGTAAAATAATTTGCTTGTAATTAAAAATAGGTGGTTATCATACAAATATTATTATTATGTATTCGGTATAGCATATTAATAAACTCATCAAATATTCAGACAGCTTTACAGGGTCGTATTTTTGTTCAATTTTGCACAGCCATTAACCACAAAGTCACCCGTTTTATGTGCAAATGGGATTTCGCATAGTTCCCCTACGTACATAGATATACAACCTACCTCAATTCATTACAAATTCGTCGCTATTACCGCTGCATGAGGTCTAGGCTGAGTAACTTGACATGCAGTCGACTGTACCCCTGGGGTTTTGTCTGTCAATTACACAAGTATATTCCGTACGTCGCTCCTAACCAAATACAATTATACAATGTGTTGATTATGCGTTTCATTTACATTCGTTGCGAGTTAAAATTACATGTGCGATCTGCGCTCCCGTAATATTGCGACCTACTTACATAAAATCAGTGCTCCCGTTCAAATTTATTGGTTTAACGCGAATTTCCGATGACTACAATAATATAATATTGTTGTTATAACGATGTTATTTAGAGCATAGATAGAAAATCCATTACTCGTCGAGCGTGATGTTCATGTCTACACCTTAAGTAAAATAGTTTATTTATTCAGCAACTGAACTGTCAATTGTGTAAATTTCTATAAAAATAAATTGAAAGCAGTTTGCATTGTCTAAGCAGCCATGAAATGTATGAGTGCAAGTCACGCAAGCGGTCCACGATTTGTCCTTGTATCAATCGTATTTTAGTGACAAATAAACTATCACTAATTGCATTTTGTAAGCGGAAGTAGAAATAGCGCCCGAATACTTAGGGAGTTCTAAGTTTAACCATTAAAATCCTTATGATTAGTAATTAAGGATATTGTAGCGAGTTCAGCTGCCTTTATTTTACCAGTTGGTCTTGTGAATCACAGGTACCTAATGTGAATTAGTTGTAAGCTTAGTATTGAACAAAGAAATAAAATCCAAAGTTCAAATTGACCTCAAGTTCTAGATCTAGTTCGTCTTTAACCACTTAATATGACGCGGAGCAAGCACCTTCAAATCGGGTACAATACGGGGTGGCATCATTACTGATTTTCATCATAATTTTGTGTGGCGGGTAAAGTCCACCCTACGCAAAATCATTTTAAATTCGACCTTATTATCCTCGCGTATGGTTCCATATCCATATAATCCAGAGTAACTCGAAAAGTTGTTGACTGTAAAGAGTAATAACATACGTTTTATTGTTACAGCCACAAAAGACGAGCCGGACGGTGACAACGGCGAGTGCCGGGGCCGGCAACAGAACGGCGGCGGCCGCGGCAAGCTGTCTTACAACGGGTACTCGGAGGAGTGCCTCGACCGGCTCGAGCCCAACGGCAACATCCCGCACGATAAGGAGCCCCATTATGGTTCGTAATCTTCAACCATTGTCCACCAACTATTCAGCGTAGGTCTCCTCCTCGTGTGACATGAGGAGACGTAAAGAGAAAGACCTGGATGAAGAGTTTCATCCAAGTCTTTCTCATTGCATAGTTTATGTCATCCGCCCATCTAGTTATTGACTTTCCTACTCTTCTGTGACCTTACACTTTATGGTTTGTAACTGTTGGTAATGTTAATTTAACTGGAACTGGATAGGACACCGTAGAAGTGATGATCAGGTGCTGTATGTAAAGATGTATCGGACGACTACCAACGAGATGGATCATATCATCAAAGTAGCAGATCTTACGTGGATAGGATGAGTACTGTAGAAACAGGTGGCGTACAATCAGAGGTGCTATGGAAAATTCTGAGATGATGACAATATTGATAATACTTTAAAGACATAAATCACGCTGCTAATGTCACAGGTTTATATTAGTGTATCGAAATCTGTGAATGCCTTCTTGTATAGGTTCAACAAGTAAAGGAAAAACCAAAGAAGTGTCAATAACTACCACGTAAAAATAGCATTGATGACATTCACAAAGAAAGCTAAGCCAACAACAATGTTTTGACAAGGATCAAGAATAGCATTTAATAGCAAAGAGTTGAAGAAAAGATATTTAATTTACTTAACACGAACTATATCGCGCATGTTTAGTTTCTGCAGATGATGTGAATAACCCAAGTAAGAAATGAAACTTGGCTAAGCGCTGGTTAACGTTTAATCTTAAGATTAAGACGAACCTCAGCTGACCGTTTAAAATCTCTGAAGCATGTCGAACGGCAAGAAAGAAACCGGTAAGCGCTCACTCACCCATGATTTGATCGCACGCGACATATACATACATACACCACGGAAAACCGGTTTATGTAAGTTTCGTTATTTTCATTAATGAGGATTTGAAAACCAGGACTAGTCTATACTGTAAAGCGTGGGGTCCAAGTCCAAGGTCATAAGCCAAAGATTAGACCGCAGTCAGGTGTAAAATTCAAATGAGAATAATTTGAGTTGTCAGTATCTCACAATATGGTGCAAGAAAAAATCGATACAACTCGCATTTTGTGCGGTTCCCTCCCAGACACCTCCCTTGTGTGGGATTTTGGAGTTATACGTTCGTATAAAATAATTTTGTCACAGGCTATGCGATCCTATAAAATATATTTTTATGTTACTACTTTTTACATTAACTAGCGATCCGCCCTGTCATCGCACGGGTGCAATATTATGCATGTTATATACATATAAAACTTACCTACCTGTATCATTCTATCCATTTACGTAACTCGTATTCTCAACGAACATTTTTAAATACAATTTATATCGCTGTCTATCTATGTCTATATATGCTTAGGTATATAGACATAGATAGACAGCGGGAAGTGAACTTGTTTTTTCTATGTAATGATAATGACGTTTATCTCAACGACGAATAGTACTATATGAAGAAGGGAAAAACGTTTATATTGTACAAATGTTTTTTTTTTTAATTGAACAGATATAATTTAAATTACAGACTAATAGCTTCCGCGTTTATTCCCGTTAGGCAATTTAGTGCCTTGCTAAGCGAATTTGTAATTAATTATGTGTGATGCCTAATTGCCCATTAAAAACAAATTATGGCTAAAATTGGAAACGTAATTTTGTTTTATCTGAAAACTGTTTCATTCAAAACGTATACGTATTTTTAATTAAATATCGTTCTGTTTTCATTACTCGAATAAATTACCTGCAGAAAATAATAGTTTTTTTCTCATTTATGTATTTGTTTTGCCATTTAAGTTGGTTTACTGTTGTTTAAATATGGAATTTAAATAAATACAAGGAGTATTATAACAATTGAGACCATTTTACTCAACGATTTATAGACTTTACAAACAACTTTGATTTTATTTTATAATATACTTGAGATCTGGATCAGGCTGATCGTCAGGATCTGGCTGATTCCAAGTTGTTTATAATATCAAGTAATATTCTCCCCATCTCCCCGATCGAAATCAAATTGGAATCACCTTGTGAAAGCAGGTCGGTGATCAAATCTGCGTAATTTGTAGTCTAAACACGACTTACTCCAATTTTGCTAATTGCATTAATTTGCATGCTCGTCAAACATGAGCTATGTTTACACTGTACAAAATTATTGGCAGAACTGTGTCAAACAACTTCGAAAAGTCAGTCATTGATAAACGACATAGGCATTTATTACTCAATGAATAAATTCAAGGACGTACAAGTCTGAGTCATTCGATATTTTTTAAATCGTTGGTTTTACTCATTTGATGAACTTCATTCAAATCAAATTCAATAGAATATAGGTAATGTTGATGGAAGGTGGTGTAACGTATTGACTGAATGGTACTCCAGAACAGGAGAAAGGAGTGTCGGGTGATCTGCAATGAGATGAGCCGACGACATAACCAAAATCGCAGGACGTACGTAATTGCTAAGAGATGTATAAGGTCAGGGAAGAAGCTGAAATGATAATGAGAAATGATTCAATAATTTATTCGGGCGGTAGCTAAATACCTTTTAAACCATCATGTTTTGAACGAAACAAACTAGTGTTATGAAAATAAAAGCCTACTCGGATGAAACGCTTACACAATATCCATTGTCATAGCGAGAGCTTGCGTCGTCTGCGGCTTAAATTGCACTTGTGCGTTGCGTAGTGTCTGACACTAGTGCCGCGGGATATCAAAGTGTTGTTACAGCTCTCCAGCCGAGGATACAGTCGCACTGCGCCTCCATAATGTCATAATTGAGTTAATCGCCGAGCCAAATGTATTCATACTCGTATATGATTTGCATTTGTCAACTGTCACAATTGCAATGTTTGTTCACCGCAATGGACAATTCAATAACAGCTAAATACTATATGGCCGTGTTTCGTCTCATTAATGCTTCCATTATGTTTGCTTCGTTTTATTTGACCGTTAGTTTGGCTATTACAGAAGAGCGTAATAACGTTTTTACTTCTCTGCTTTTAACTAAACTACCAGATAGTAAGTACTCGCTTTTATGTCTTAAAGTTGCATTAAGTTTATATCTACTTGTTTTAAGTACAACATGTTACATCTATTTACACAGAAATGCATTGAAAGTTCGTTTGAAATGATCTCTTTTTGGTAATATAAGTAACTTTGCCTTGAATCTTAGATAGGTTTACTTGACGTTGGTAAGGAGTTGTTGGAGTAAAAGATAGGAATACCCTTTCATTTCAACTCTCATCTTGGGTCTGTTTTTAATAGAGATATTTCAGATATTTCATTAGAAATTTGAAGAAATTTCATTTGAAAAAGGCATCACCTTTGTACTTACTTTCCTATTTACTGCGCGTCTTTTTCATGTGTTCTTGTATACATAAACTGTTAAATAAATAAATATAACCTCGTTACTCTGATAGGTAAACTCATATCATATACATACATAACGGGCGTTGAAACTCGATCAATTTGTTTTCGAGTTTCATGCCATTGTCTCCTATACACAACTATCATTCGATAAAATACATTGTCTGTACGTATATTATCTGGCCCAGTTTATAAAATACTATATATGAATTCAAACTGCTATCTCATAGCAGAGTTCCATACTTTTGTCGGAATGTGCTCATCGGTGTTTTCCGTTCGTGGAAACTAGCCATGAACTGTTCCTGCATTGAGCATAACTTCGCAGTTCATTGTTGAGCAAAACTATCTCGTTTTGCTTGAAACTACTTCATGTGATTGTTTGTTTGATATAACTTTATAGCCTTGGACGTATTGATTATTTTTGTGTACCTATTTCATATTCAAAATTCTTAATTCAACTTACGTCGACTTCCAAAGCGCAGATCGAATCCAAAGGGCGTTAATTAACACCTGTGGGTACACTATATACTATACTATTATTATAAAGAGGGCGTTTGTGAGTTTGTATGTTTGAGGCGGGTAATCTCAGAAACTACCGAACCAATTTAAAAAATTCTTTCACCATTAGAAACGTACATTATCGAAGATAGCTATGGGCTATATTTTACCTCAAAACTCCCTTGGGACCGAAGCCCCGGGAAACATCTAGTATTTTATATACTTACGTAGTAACATATATATGCTTACTTAATAAGTTTCATTATTGGCAGAGGGGCTGCCCTCCCTTTGGTATTTCCAGATAAAAGGTATTAGGATGGAATTTTATGAGCTTCATCTATTCTTCAAATAGATTTCTAAAATGTTGGATACCTAATAAGAATAGGTATTTCTATTCAAAGGAAATGACAAATGCACGAGGTGACATACACCAACCTCCGCAGTTTATCTCAAAAGGAACAAAAGGCGACAACCGCAGCCCTGAGAGATAACCGGCCGTATTTTAGAAGCCGCCATTAAAATATGATTAAACCAGCTCACACATTAAGTTAACTTTGCGGCCAATTGATTCACTTTGCTTAATTTTAATGTTAGCTTTTGTTGACATGAGAAGTTGTATGCCGATTTGTTGCAACGTTGATCCATGTGTGAAGTGGACCTTAAATATTTATATTTTATTTAACAAATGATTCACATTTCAATGTAATTAATTCAATCGTTGTAGATACAGGAGTTACGAAGGCCTTTCCCAGTTTTTCGCTGAAATCACGGGACAAAAATACTTCATGTGTGTTGAGGTTATATATACCATTCCAGTAACGATCCTGTTATTCCAAACGTAACATGCAATTCGACCTTACGGTAAATTTTCCAAGGTTATAGATCAAACGTAAAATTTTATAGTGATTCCAACTTGTATCCAGAGAATAAAGTACAAGCGACAACATTATTAATCTTTACAAATTGGCGGGTATATCCATCGCATAGGCTTCAATGCAGTGTATGCATTTAGTATGCAGCGGACTGTACTTTGCAAACTTCGAGGTTACGACTCATATTGTATACAATAATGTAATACAATATTATCAAAGGTTTACTGCGCGCTCGTAAAAGGGTTAGAGGCTTTGAAAACTTATCATATTAACTGAACGCCGTATTGCGGATCAAGATGTTCATTGAGTTCTGAAGTTATGATTATAATGAGTTCCATAAATTCAATTCCATATCTAAATGAAACACGCTTTAAATTTGATAATGAAAATACAGGTCACTTACGTATGATTATCGACAGAAAAGCCGACTTAGTTTGTCTTATAGAAGGCCTTTATGACGAGCGCGACTACCATAGATAAAAGAAATACGACTACTATATATATGCAGAATTATTTTAAAATATCACTTAGGCAGATTCGCGTATAGTCATCTGTTGGATTGGATATTAGGCGTGATTTCAGAAATAAAATGGATATTATCCAAGTAATGATGTTTTAAATACGAATTTTAATTGTTTCGGATTGAATACAGCCCCTTTCAACGTTGTTTTGATGCTTAGTTCGTGGCAAGCTTATCACCACTGTACATTACTTGCATATTTTTTAGTTTAATTACGATATTTTCATCGTTAACAAAATATATACAATAATGACATGCATCTATACGTGTATATAGAATGTGTGTTAGCCCCTCACATGCAAATAGGCGTCACCGTTTTTTAGGTCAATAACTCACAAATCCCACAGGCTATGTTTGCCAACGTCGCCTGTCCAAATATAAGTGGTTTAAATGAAGTATGCCATACGTGCCAGTGACAGCGGCAGGCTGGTGACATATCGTAAATAACTGCCAGATAAATATTTACAAACCAAAAGTTTGTTATTCTTGTGATGTAACGACACCCAACGTTAGATAGCGTCGTCAATCATTCACTTGTCAAATCATGACCATTTTTATAAAATACTTAGTCGGCTAATATTTGTGAATATTGCTGTTCTAATGTTTTTATAAACGTCTAAACGCTCGAAAAAAGTATAAAACTCTGTGTAAATGATACATTTATTTTGTACCAATAATTTAATGATTATTTACTTTGTGTCCGTTTGAGCGTTACATTTTAATTGCCCAATTATTGTCAATGTCGTTCATTACTTACGACTAATAAGAATATTAATGTGTGTGAAATGAACAGAATTATCGCTGCTGATTCGAACATTTTGCTTAATTTAAAACAAGATCTAATTATCTTGATCGAGTCACTTAGCACGTTCCACTTCTATTGTTGACTTTTAATTATTCATGCACGTATGTTAATACATATATCACGCGATTTTAAGAGTTCATCAAATATTTAGATATCTGTCGGACAAAAATTAAATGAATATAATTATCATAATTCATACAAAGACTTTACATTGTTTGTTCCGATTTAACGAATTTGAAACGACCAAATGTATTATATAATTCATAAATATTTCTAATATTATTTGCTGAAAATTTGCCTACCATGGTAATGTTTACGTCAGTCCCCTCATAAAAATTCAATGAATAAAAAATATATTCCCGATTAAACCGCCGCCATCGCAGTTTGATATTTCTACATTAACTAAAGTGCACAGAGAGAGCAGAAGATTGATGGACATTTTAATCGAGCCATTTGTAATTCCGATTCAGTATTAATCGATTTATTTTTGTAAGTTTATATCAACTGTCGAGTCGTAATGGTTTGTATTAATTTGTATTTATTACACAAGTATATAATTTTTATGAGTACACAATCGGTCAACGCAGTAACGCCTGTAATAAATTTCAGTGGATACAGAACCTAGTTTTTTTGGAGTACGAAATCGTAATCAATTATTAAAATCCTAACTAATATTATATGTGAAAGTAACTTTGTTTGTAAGTATATATTTTTAAAAACAACCTCCCTGCCGCCGATTTACCTGTAGTATCTGGTTTATTTAATTAATGGTTAATTAATTATTACTTTCATATGTACCAAAGATTCCTTTTTACATAATATGTCATAGGATAAGAAATGGCAATTAAAAGCTCTTACAAGAAAACCTCTGGCAAAAAGGACAACGTTATTTGTATGTTAGCAAATATAACATTATTTACTCGTATGTAAATATAATATCCGTCCCCATCTCATACTTTGAATGGTCAACTTATTTATTTCCCTCTCGCGTGCTTGTATTGTGTAGTCTTATTATATATTCCGGTATACTTTTACTGAAATCACCTCTGTTATACTGAGCCAGTTTTGTGCTAGTTCAAGCTAGATAAGATACGAGTAAAACTTCAGGATAAGACTCACAAGCTTTCACATTTGCGTGTGCGGAACAATAATTCGTCTCAAACTCATTATGATTTATTATAGGTTCTTTAACATATTGTGTTTTTAATTTAATTACTAAAAAGTTATTGGAAGCTTTGTCAAGTTAGTAATATCTGTCTTGCATCCACCAATCCGATCCGTCTTCGTCTCCGTTCCGCCCGCCCGGACGTGTGTAAAAGGTCCATTTTTACGTATGTAAACACAATAATTCCGTACCATTGGGAATCTTACAAACCGATGAATAAATAAACTTGTAATATACTGATGTTTGCCGTTCGGACAACGTTTTAAATAGACCCCCGTGTTTTGTCTCCCCATGTTTATTGTGTAGACAAGTTGTTTGTCTTCGTTATATTATTCAGTAAGCTTCAGAATTTACCAAGGTGCCGTTGTATTTGTAAATCGTTATCTGTGTTAGAAAGGTACGGGCACAATTCTCTTTTGATAATATTTGTTACAAAACGCGGTAAACGAGCATTTGGATCACCTAATGGGAAGTGATCACCGCTGCCTGCAGTACCGCAGGTCGTCACTGGCGCGTTCCCGGCATTCCAAGAAGTCCTAGACTCATTTCTAGAAGGATCGGTTCGGGAATACCGAAGCAGATATTGATTGATTCCGCAGACAAAATGTACAAGTAGACAAAATGGTCCTTTCTTACTTAGCAATAATGTAGCTTTTGTTCTTCGTGTAATTTTGCTAGTAGTAGTTAAGTACATCAAGATAGAGGATTGTATATTACAAAAAATTTTGCGCCGATGATGGGAGAGCACTGGTTGTTCAGGATTTACTTTCTGCTTTTAAGAAATCTTGCACCTGATTTCGAAGAGATATTTAAAACGAAGATATCGATTGCCTGTCCCACTTCTCCGAGTAGGGTTGTTTATCTCTAAAATTTGTATGTTAAAATATTATTACACTATAATATTCTTACCTACACCAGCTAGTGAGAAAAATGATTTGAGACATAGTTTAGTCACTAATTGCTCAAAAATTATGTTAACTAATGATTCCAATAGTCTCTGACCCAGAATACCTATTAGATAGTTTAACAGTGTAAGTACTTTCACATTATTAGTCATACGAGACCGCTAAGTAATTACTCTGTGCTAATGCTACCACATATTGCAATTAAACGGCAAATTAATATTGATTCTACTCGTTAGTAGGTGGTATCACATCTGGGTTCGTTTATTATTATTTCCTTAACTAATAATCACTTAAGACATAAGGATTCAAACGAATTGGGTTGATATACATCCGTACATATTGTAGCGAATATTTCGTCTTATTTGTGGGGCTAACATGAGTTTTTGCAAGATGAAGTAGTATCTACATCGACAATATGTATATGGAAAATGAAAAACACTATCGTACACATAAGGAACTATTAATTAAATTGATTTTCGGCATGGGAGATACCACGGCGTTCTCGCAAATGCTTGCTTAGATTTAGATGTGAAATAATTTTCATAGCATATAATTTTCATAACCTACCCAAGTACCCATCTGAAATAACATCTAAGCAACGCAATAACAAGCAAAATTACCAAAAGAACCTTTTTCTCCCGAAAAAGCAAAAAGTTTATTAATTGGGTCACGACATGTTCCATGATTGCATTAGTATCGAATTAACGAAATTGGGATAGTTGAGTTCTGTTCACCGAACAAGAAAGTTACTTTCTTTTGGGAATTCTCACCTTAATTACATAAATTGCTAAGTACGTACTACTCATATTTGCATAAATGCCACAAAGCTACAAAGTATAAGTTGATTCCTCGTTAGTATAAATTAGCCTTTATTTCAGAGATCATAATAACAGTGACACCGCTAAAGACACCTGTCCATTTTAATTACGAAAACGGAACTCCGCCGGGGCGCAGCAGTGACACGGCATTTTGTGACCTCAATAAACATTTTTATTTCGCGGTTTGAAAAATGGACCCTAAAATTTTCAAGATATTGCTGCAACACAAAAAATGCCTATACGTTAAAAGATGCTCATTTTTATATATGTATTTTATATGGTATACGAGCACCTCATACGGGAATCTGATGGTGAGGCTATCCTGTTTTGACAACATGAAATATATGGCAAATGGCTCTATGAATAAATAATGTGACATTTGAAATTAGGAAGGGGACTTGAACAGCTTAATTTTTATTATAAATGTTTCGAACTGTAAAGATATTTATCTCAAAGCGCTTAGCATAATGAAATTTAATAATTTGATGCCGCTATTTCTAAGTAATCATGTAATCTTGATTCAGAGTTTCAGCAATGTTTTGATTGAAACATCAAAATGGAGACAAGATTCCTTAGGTGTAATTTTATCTTTTCTTTCTCTTTTATATTAGAGATATTAATATTGCCTGGTACCAATAAAATGAAGGAGGCATTTGACTGCCTCTGAAACGAGGGTCTTCCGCACGTGTCCCTACCCGGTGACCTACTTATCTACTTACCTTCGGGATGGGCAATACACCGCACGCGAAATTGTCATTTTCATGCTTCCACACTCGTAATAATGCCTTATATGTCCGCATTAATATGTGCAATAACGCGTAACGACAACAAGTTTTACAACTCCAGCGTCATTCCAAATTGTGTTTGTTAGAAAGGTCCAGGCTATTAGAGAATACTATTTTCGGGTTCCGCTCAAACATTAGTAATGTTGTTATTGTGCCTGGGCGACTGTAATCTGTCATGTTGAGGCCCGATGTAATTGTGGCTATCTGTTTCGCGGTGAGTTCACCGCCCCGAAATAAACCTGCAAAGGGTAGTGCGTGCTAGCGTAATGAAATGTCAAACGGCGAGTGACACTACAAATCTCATAAATATCCGTCGAAGGAAGCGTAACTGTCGTTTACGGCCATCGATTTGCCTCGCAATCGATTGTTTCGCTAATCGATTTGTTCGGGCTGAGCGATTTAGCTGTCTATGGATGATTTATTTGCGCCGCGTTTACGATCACGTCGCATCGATATCGCGCCTTTGTGACGGTAACGTTTCGTGTTCGTATTGACGGCGCGGGAATCGACGGCTCGGGGAAAAATAGCCTCTTTTCAAACACCCGCGACCGCTTTTTATTTTCTCGTGAATTAATTTGCTTACTAAGTGCTCGGGAAAATTGTATAAGGATTTTCAGGCTGTTAATTGATGTTTTCAATGTTTGCTTTACGGAGTGCTCGGATAATTTGTATCGTCAGCGAGATTGCGGCGAAAGTAGGCGATGTCGTGTGTACCCGCGAAATAGGCAAATAGCGCACGCAGATTTGGTATGCGAGTCGAGCGGGAGATGTTTAATTAGAGAATTTATAGCGAAATTCCTTCACTGGTGGATTATGTTATTACTGTAATACGCTTATGGTGAACGCCGGTAAATGTATATTATTATCGTTAAAATATTTGACATATTTACGTAAACATACCAGAATTCGCTATTATAATACATGAAAAGAAAAGTAAATCCTGAAA
Organism: Plodia interpunctella; assembly: GCF_027563975.2. Taxonomy (NCBI): domain Eukaryota; kingdom Metazoa; phylum Arthropoda; class Insecta; order Lepidoptera; family Pyralidae; genus Plodia; species Plodia interpunctella. The sequence goes on from NC_071303.1 coordinate 7,831,748, forward strand.
CATATAACGTACGCAAGATTATATAGAAATTAAGCAAAAACCCTTCGTCCTTTTCATGTTAAATAAATCCCCGTACGACTCACGCACAGGGGTATCTTTTACTGAAATTACATTGTACATCTCGATATTCAGAGTATATATAGAATATATGAATAAATCATAAATGGCTATATTTTGTCGCTGCCCCCAATATAGGTACTGAAGAACATATCATGTTCAATGATGACAAATATATACACTTTGGTACAAATATACATATACATACGTTGTTAATTTATTTATGTACCACTGCTGGGCAAAAGATATGGCCTGAATATGGTCAATAGTTTAAAGCAGATAAGGAATGAAGACAAGATACCAAATACCCCTGAATTTGGAGGAGGATACGAGGAAGAAATTAGGTGATAGTTAATAACATACATTTCCTTGTTCCAGAATGGAGCGGAGGCGGCAATGGCGAGTACCGAGTAAGAAGACAGTTGTCAGTGTCGTCAGACTCCAAATTGCTGGACGAGGGGGCGAGGGAAGACGCGAGGGTGGTGATGAGGCCCAAGCGGCCGCCCAGGCCCAAGTCCGAGGCCTTCTTGGGGCCTCACGACCACAGCAACCGCAGGACTAAGCGGTTTAGTGCCTTTGGGGTGAGAATTGTCAAATTCTATATTCATCCTTACGTATAAAAAAAAGGTTTTAGCTGAAGTTCCACTGTCTTGACTTGTCAGTCTAATTATGTAACTGTATGAACGCGATAAACTAAAAAAGTGTCAGTCGGATTTCAAATTAATTAAGATATTTGCAACAATGTTTTGTATTCGTTATAAGTTGATCCGGATACAATAAATCGTGTTATCGTGTGATAATGAAAAGTATTAATAAATATTACGTCCACTCTGATAAAAAGTAATCTGGTGGTGACTATTATGTTTTCAGAAATGTGTGCCACCCTATGTTCGGAGAAATCCATATGCACATTATGTATAATTTAATAAATTATTTTCACTTGATGAACTTTATTCTGCATTATCAATTTATCAATTTTTAGCTTTGTGTAGGTTCTAGCTGCGCCCCGGGGCAGTGCCGTGTACCAAATTACATGTGACAGCAAATGTGTCATTCAAAACAGCTTGTTTTCATAGAACAAATCGACTCAAGGACTAATTCGCAATTTTTTTTTTATCTTTCATACCACTATTTTTTCATACCACTGTTTCTGTATGAGTAGGTGCTCTTAAAGATTTGTCTTAGGTGCCTTAATAATGAGTACGAATAAAATAACTGTTGATTTGTAGTCAATACTGAACTAACTACATAGTAGCTAGACTCCCCCGTTTAATACACTTCATAACGATGTTCTCCCAGTTATATTTGGTTAGAAATATATTTCCCGACGGCGGATTAACCTTCATAAATCATTTAAGGAGTTTTTCGGGGCGCGTTATTCATAAGATACAAACATTCACATTTTTATGTGTTATCCTGTAAGTTATGAGATGGAGGTAATGTTAAGAATTTTGAATAATTACGCAGTAGTACCGTTTTATGTCTTTCATAATAGAAATGTATCGCTATCGATACATATCACGTCTTTATCCTTTACGGGGTAGACAGAGCCAAGAGTTGCGAAACTTTAGGCCGTTTAGCTGTATTGTGGGCTCATTGGTGCAAATATTATGAAATAGTGACAGGTTGCTAGCCCATCACGTATTTGAAGAATCTCCAGTTTACAACCTCCCTTGATTGACTTTTACTCAATCTCCGCGGGAGGAGAAGCAGCTGGTATATTCTATGTTTGTATCGTTCCCAGACCAACATGGTGTTCAATACGTGAATTTGATATATGATATATGTGTGTGAGTAAAGTAGCTTGCTGGTCGAGCAGGCACCACTTGCTATTTTCGTTATTTTATCGCCGTCGACAGATCTTTACCACTTCTATTGCGTTTATTATTTTGATTTCTTTACTGTAATGTGTCGGTTAAACGTATCGCCTTAGTTATAGACATATAGAGTTAGATAGTGCTTAAGGTAGCAATAAAAATGTAGTACAAGATATAAATCGGAATGAGAACAAAGGTCTGAAACAAATAAATTAAGTTGAAAATAGCTCTCTTGATATTTCAAGAGAATAAACGGTAATAGTCTCAATGGAAAAGTATGAGTTTGTTAATACAACAAACGTTGTTGTTTGTGATCACAGCCCTGCGAGCGTTTTTACAAATAACCAGAAAAATCCCTACATACCTACCTATCCATCGCTACTGATTATGCAATGATTATTTGATATTTTATATGTTCTTGTTACTTAGTTTTTAGACAATCTGCCTCTCTTTCCACGGTTGTTTACTTGGAGATAGTCCCTTTGAGATAAATTATTATAAGTACATTTATTATTCACCGTATCAGGACACTTGCGTTGTCTTTCTTTTCATTGCACTTCGGCCAAATGTCTTTTCGGGCCTGTAAATGTGTCTTTTGCGCAATTGTACTAAAACCGAATTTCGTTGAATCTCGAGTCCAAATATTAGCTATATAGCATGTTTCTGCTCTGGAAATTTTAGCGAACCGAAAACTTTACAGCCGGGAATGTAACCGGGAACAAGCTCAGATGTAAGAAAGGGAAACGTATGCCTAGATTATATTTGAGCAGCTCAAGAAGTAACCGAAATGCTGTTTCTCTAGCCACGATACCACCTAATCATTATAAACAACCTCTCCGCTGCATTCACTTAGTCGAAGATGAATTTGGCACTTCTACTTACTTACATTTACTTTGTTTTTTTTGTACTAAGCGACGTGGAGCGACATTTTGCTCCTCAGTTTTTTATCGACCTATTTGCTGTCTATGGAATGCTCCGGTGACTGTCTATAAGTATTGCAATGCTTTATGTGGGCTTTTTCTTGTATCTCTGATCTCTCATCCTCGCGTGTTTCCACTTACATTAGGAGCAAAAATAAACGTAAGTCAGCGTAAAAAATAACCTATCTTGGAAGATTCGATTGCGATTTTACAACGGGCTATTTGTTTGTCGTCAACCCTTTTTGCGAATGTTATTGGTTGCCTATTAGTTGTTAAGGAATAGTTTTATTCTTGATCGGTACTTACTGTACACACACACACTTAACAGCTTCGTGTATATTTTCCTAAGTTTTTTTTCAAACTTATTACTACATGATCAAAACAACTTTTTGTTAGGACATTTTAGTACGTACCAATAGTTTTTTTTTACTCAGTTTGTTCAAAGTTGCTTTTCGATAATTCAGTATGAAATTGAGTAAATTAAGGATCCTTCCAAAAGATATGTATCGTATATGGAGGGACAGGCAATCAAGCTATTATAACAGTACTATACAGACTGAACAATCTTAATACATATACTTAAAAGGAAAACTCGTTAATTATTAACAGTTTAGAACCGTATTTAAACGGTTCTAAAATAATATCATTCCAAACCAATTTGATCATCAAGCCAAGCTTATAACATGTATGCCATACAGTTAAATAAATAGTTACATAGACATGACGTTTATTTACCTAAATTTAAGACTTATTTTAATTATTGTCCAGGAGTTAGACGTCCGCCTGTGTTTGATAGGACCCAGATATACTTAAGTTCCGATTCATTAAACTAATAAATGTTATCAAGTCAATTAACAAAGTACTACAAAAACCACATATTAAACAATATCAAAACAGTGAAAATTTACATTGTAATATCCCTAATGAAAATTATTTTCAGGCCAGACAATTTAAAAATCACATCCCGCAAAAAAAATTATATCCATCCTGATAGGTTCGGTCTGTGTACTGAACGTTATTATTTACTTACAAAATGGCGCGGTTTCATCTCTTCCCTATCTATGTATCATACAATAGGGTATGCTCCCTTTTATACCTTATGGTTTTATCCCAAATCTATCGAAACTTAAAAGGCATTAATAAAGGCCTGATTCACTGCATACAATATTTTTTGGGAAGTAATTTACCTGGAAAGCACGACTAAGTTTTTTATTAATTTGTTTGGCGTGGCGTAAGTTACTATACATTTAAGCATTTTAAAATTGATGACCTTTTGATGAGCATTATTCTGTATATATACTGTAAAAAAATATCTTCCAATATTAGGTTCTCGATCAACCTTACAACGGGTCTATATTTATTTATCTGTGATACTGTATGATAATACGGCATGGCATAAGTTATTATACATTTAAGCATTTTAAAATTGATGACCTTTTGATGAGCATTATTCTGTATATATTCTGTAAAAAAATATCTTCCAATATTAGGTTCTCGATCAACCTTATATATGTATTTATCTGTGATATTGTATGATAATACAGAATTCTGTTCTTGTCTATGCCAACGGGGACGAACCTACGGCGATATGTCGACAGCTCTATTCAGCCGTTCCATCTGAAACCCTATCAGCATTCAGCATTTGCTCGAAACGTCCACCATCGTAAATTATGAGATTACTGTAGCTGGCTGGTGATAAATGAACGTTTTTGTTTTTTTTTTTTCGCAGGGTGACTCTCCGTTCGGAAAATCCGAAGCTTACATTAAGCTAGAGCAGCTCGGTGAGGGTTCCTATGCCACAGTGTATAAAGGTTATAGCAAGTGAGTATTTTTGTATAAATAGACTGACAGTTCCTTGTCGTACATACAAATTTCAAAGTAATATGGAACGTTGGGAGAGACTGACGCGACATATACCTAATGTCTTTATACTTTACAGAGCCAACCAAATCATTATTTCGCTTACTAAGTTCAGATTGGAGCATTCAGCTTCAAGTGTTTTTATTTTTAAAAAACTAGAACATTTTGTATACAAAAAAAAAATTAAAGAATTAAGCCGCAGTTTTCAATACTACAATAAAATATTTAACTAGAATATTTTATTAGAATGAGGCTTTGTCGAAAATTCAAAAAGTTTTTCAAGATGTCGTTAGCAATTTGTCACGTCCTTTGTACTAACTTGTCTAAAAACTGTGTTAAAAGATATGAAGGTGATAGCTTATAGAATTTCTAGTTTAAAAGATTAAAAAGTTAAAGAAGTAACAATTATACAAAGTTCGGGCATCGATCAAAAGTCTTATTAATAACTATTAGGAAAGTTCGAAGCGTTTGTAAAAAAATACCATGTATCATTACTACAACCCGCCATACAAACTGCTAATCTACAATAATATAACACATCTAAGTGTTTGTTTATACACGCTTATCTCTGAAAATACCAGCGGGATTAGAAAGATGTTTACGATAGTAGATTTGACGTGGAAATGGAGAAAGAAAAAGCAAGGAAACGGACCCTGGTCTGGACAGAACCGGGAAAACGCTCGTATGAGAGAGACAAGTTGACATAGACTGAGAGAGAATGCTTGATGATTATGATTATAGTAAAGTTTACGTCGAACAGAAATTATGTATAGGGTAGCCGTCATGTCAATACAGATATTTTTTCCAAATGCCAAAATACATAAAAACATAAGGATGATGAGTTATTACGATTATAAAACAAACAATTAATTCGCAACTCCAGAAATAACTTTTGTAACATCCATATATTGCAACAATGAAGGAAATTAACGTAGCAACGCCCACGCCAGAGGAAAGTTGTCAAGAGTTCAAATATTTAGACAAAACGCGAGAACATTTCAAACATTTGGAAATCAAAGTTGGAAGTGCTCTGAAAGTTGATATCCTTACGATCTTCTATTTGACAAACAAGGCGTTTAGCGATGAATTGTATGAAATAATGTTGCTGAATTTCAATAATGACGACATTTTGAAATTTTTTATCTTTACGAGTAATAGTGGTCTTGAGATCTTTGTCTTCAAAGTAAAATACGCTTACATAAGTACCTGATTAAGGGTTGATAAATATTAAAACAGCTTGACGTTTGTCACATACAAGTCCCTAACATCTTAGCAGATGGAGGTATACAAGTAGAATATGTATTCTGTAATAGTAGGTTAAGTTTGAGAAAATAAATCAATAAATGTATCTGTGTCTCCGGCTTCCTTTCATTTTCACGTCCACCGTTAACAGAGATTTTATTTTTTCATTATTGACTCGTATTGTTGTATATTACACAGAACCAATACATATAACAAAGATTTGACTACCTCATACAATAAATAAAACCAGTAAAACACATTTTCCAATAGTTTAATCCTTAAACCCATTGTTCGAATGAAAGTATTATGTATCACCAATATTTCCGGAAACCATTCGGAAAGCAGAATATTTTCCATTTTTTGGCAGCTGAAAACAAGCGCGGATCATCAGATTTCGGCACAAGGGTTATGCACATAACTTTGATTGAAATCTTGACATCGCATAAAATTTGACATCTAATAATTAAAAAAAACTGATTTAAATAATACGTATACACTGTACAAAATCTCTGTATTTTTTGTAAGCTTACTCAATCAAAGCGAGTTCGTACTCCCGACTCCCATTGTACGATTTTGGATGGCTGTGATTACAACCCTTTTTGAGGACTGGATCCGCGCCTGGCTGAGACAAGAAAGTGTAAGAAAATACGGCGTTGTAAGAGGCAAGCGCTGTTAGGTCACGTTTCGATAAATCTCTAGCGACAATGGAGAATCCATAAGTAAGGAGCTTGCCACCCGATACCTCAGACTACCCCCTAGGGTTTTCGCATATACAGTGAACGTTTTAAACTCACGATTCGCCTTAAATATTCTATTTAAATTTTGGGTATTCGTATACGACAAACCTGTTCTGTTCTTTAGACTGCAGATAATACCTTGTTATTCATAAAAAATTTGAACATACAATTAAATTGAGTTTTTAAACTCATGGTGAGTTTTTAAACTACATACTATTACTTACAAACACTTGATTCTCCACAACGCTTAGGTTCTGAAAATGCGTGTAGTATCCAGAATATGTAGTAGTCACTTAGCTTCTATGCTCCATTCATAGCGGCTCTTTGACGTTACTCGATATGTAAAGCAGCTTTTAGCCTACTTTGTATCGCCTGAAACTGTATTTTATATCTGTTCAAATACATTTAAAATCCGCGAGCGCTCCGCTACCATCGTTGAATATTTTGAAAGCCGAAATATTCGTTTTATCCTTTAAATAAAATATGGAACAGTGTCGCACATTTAGTTTTATTTGCTGAATTTAATATGCATGGATGGAAGTCGTTTGTTTTTATAACTTTTAATAAACATAAAATTTACCGTTGTTGGAAAACTACGTTCGGAATTAAACAAGATGACCTTAATTCCGTTTCTATTAGAGCTAGTAAATTAACTAGACTGAATATGGGTGCGGGTTTTCAGGCGAGGCCGGGTCAAGAGGCTAAGTCAAACTGAAGTTGAGAGTTCATTGCTGGTGAATATTGAATGGCTGACGCTCGCTGCCTCGCGCGTAATGAGTGTGTTTCGCCAAATTGTCGTATTCATGAACTGAGTTCGCGAAAGTAATTATACGTCAGTTCCAATTACCGCAGTCGCCAAGCTTTACTTACTGACGCACGTTTATTGAGTCATCTGTTAATCAAGAGCCAAATGTATTTTTTAGCAAGATTTTTTTTACTGTAACAGCAAAGCTATTTTCTTTTTTAATTCCCTTTAAAATTGACGTGACACTTCAGCGAACTTCTGTCGAACTGCGAATCTGAGAGTTAAGTAATTTTTATGATACACGAACGAACAGAAAATGTTGCAAAGGTTCCTCTGTATAGTCTTATTCTGTAACTTTGCTAATTACTCGAAAAGTCTCCGAAAAGGAAACTGACATGTTTGTCCTTTATAAACATTAAGCTTCTGTCGTCAAAGGGATGTCGCGTTAACTTTATCATACATCGTCAAGTTAATGGGGCAATGAGCGGATTAGTTGAGGATTGTTCGGTTAGGCCATAATTACTTTCGTTTGAGGCTTAAGGAGAACATGTTTTTGTCAAATATTATGATGTCACACGGTTGAGAGGGTTTCTAGCTAAGCTTATTAGATCCTGAGCCGAGTATTCAAAGCGTTTTAGCAAAGTCAGACCCACGTCCGTACGGTCACTGTTTTATAACGCAAGCAAAGCAATAAGGCCCACATTTGTTACATAACGTCTTTGAAGAAAAGGTCACGGTGAAGTTTGTTGCACCATTTCTTCACCTTTGGAGAAGATTTGGATCTGCAATAGACTAAGAATATGTTTAATTTGAAAGCTTATTAGAACAAAAAAGGTTTTGCCATACATTTAAGATGTCTTTCTTCATTAGGCCCTGTGTTAGTATTTATTCTAAAACACGCACCCTTGTCCACAGTTTAACGCAACAAGTAGTAGCATTGAAAGAGATCAGACTGCAAGAGGACGAAGGTGCGCCCTTCACGGCAATCCGGGAAGCGTCTCTCTTGAAAGAACTGAAACACGCCAACATTGTCACGCTGCACGACATCGTGCACACGAGGGAAACGCTCACATTCGTATTCGAATTTGTGGTGAGTGTTTGAAGGTCGTACCACACGTCTACCGCACCGATCCCACCCGGCAAGACGATGTTAATTGAAAAGTGAGCTTTAAAGCGTCTTTTATAGAAATACGTTACATTGATAATACGAAGCAAACCGCTAATGTGTAGTCAATGTAAAGTATATCTACAGTGGACGCTTTAAGACTCAATTTTGAATAAACTTCATCGCGGCAGTTGGTAGCCGTGCGGTAGACGTGCTTGTGCTATGAAGGAAAGGAATTCATATGACATTAAGGAATCTGTTAGATCTAAAACTCTGAAAGTTGAAGGGATTCGCTTTGATGTTTTTACAAGGTACATTAAGTTAGTTAGGTGGGAGGTTTGGTTTATCTGTCCCCGACTGTACTGACAGTGAATATATTTGTGTCTTTGCTTCCATCATATTCACTGATATATATTCAATCATTGAAGGCATATTGATCGAATATATGAGTAAATTGAACGCGCATCGCGTCGGAAGGACCAGATTTCCTCAATTTAGACATCACTTACGTTTACTGTATCGGATTACAGAAAAAAATGACTGACGCGAGACTTGTTGATCCACTTCATCAATTGATCAGAATAACGTATATACAGTATTCGTCAGCTGAATTAGTGGGTTGCAAGGTCAATCGATCTTTACTGGCGTTAGGTTTTTGATAAACAGATTCCATTCTAGTTTTAGGTAAAACTTCCACAATTATTTAACTACTTTGATTAATTATATGGTCAATTAAATTCAATTTATTTATGGTCAATTAAAAAATGTCTATTCAAATTACATTTAAAAAATGAGATGAAATATATCAATCACTATCTTTAAACATATATATATATATATATTATTATATTATATATTTTGAAACATATCGATAAAAAAAATTACGGTCCCTGGACTCGGGCTTTTTCTGACTACACAGATAAAACATGAAACAGAGATTAACCAATTTATTTTTAAAACTATAAATAAAAAATATGCAAAAATGTAACTAAAGTAAATTGTTTCTTTTTTTCCCATAGGATACAGATTTATCGCAGTACATGGAACGACATTCTGGTGGTCTCAACCATCACAACGTTAGACTGTTTATGTTCCAGTTACTACGAGGCCTTTCCTACTGCCACAGAAGAAGAGTTTTACACAGGTGAGATCATATATTGTCATCAACGTCATCCTTTACATTGTTCCATTTTCTGTGGTCGACACAAAACGTATTTTCTCTCCATATTCTCCTGACCTCTCAACATCCTCATATCTTCCTTAATGCCAGCTACACACTATTGCAGTCAGATGCTGACGCGAATTAATGAACATTGTGTTGAAAAGCAGTGTTTGCCAAATCCGCCAAAGCTGTTTGCTGTGAGCACCATCGTGTATAGCCGGCATAACATAAGGCCACATGTGAAATGAAAATATATAATTCTTAAAAAGACTTGTGTCGCTTTTTCTGTCCTATATACTCAGAGTATTTCGGTGACAAACATACAATTGGCCATAAGTTACTTCCCAACACATATTGTCTAATTTATCACCATCCCAGGAGCTAGCCGCGTAGAAAAGAAGCAATGAGCGCCCAGACTCATTACTTATTTATGAGTCGACTGGCGGCCCGCAGAACGCTCCACATGGAGGGTTGCCAATTTACCGAAATTCCTCGGTTTTTTCGAAGATTTTCAAAGTTTTGTAATTTTTTGTGATGGCAACCCTATGCATATAACCCGTAATCCAGCCGAGAGCTTAGTCAATATTGAATTTGGGGAAAACATACTGTGAAAGGATAGCACTGTGTGGAACGAACTTCGCGATTTTGTAATTTTAAATTTTAGGGATTAAATAAAATGGGATGAACCAATATTTGACGTTCAAAATTGTTTTATGAAACCCTAAATGTAAAACGTGTCTCGTGAAATTATTGGAAAATGTTATAAAATACCTTTTTCACGATTTAATTTTAATTTTTCTATCTGACCGTCATAAAACACCATAAACGTATACTATGTTACTCGTCAGGGGTTTATTATCAATGTTGATGAAAACCTCTTGTCATCAGGACGGCCGTTAGCATGTTCGCCGGTCATCTTGTAAAAAAAACCTTTATTACACAGGGATGTGAAGCCACAGAATCTACTTATAAGTTCCCACGGCGAGTTAAAGTTGGCGGACTTCGGGCTCGCACGCGCCAAGTCAGTGCCGAGCCATACATACTCGCATGAAGTCGTCACGCTCTGGTATAGGCCGCCAGGTAAGATTTCATTCATCATTCGTTCGTTCTTCAGTTCATTCATTGGTTAATTATCAAAATTATCAATTCATCCAAATGCAAGATCTCAATGTTGAAAACTCAATTTCGTATTTTTTTTGTTTTTTCTCTATAACTTTTTTATTTTGTCAAAACAGACGTCCTACTGGGCAGTACAGAATACTCAACATCTTTGGACATGTGGGGCGTGGGCTGCATATTCGTGGAGATGCTGTGCGGAGTCCCCACCTTCCCGGGAGTCAGGGACACGCACGATCAGTTAGACAAGATATTTAAGGTCAGTTTTAAATCATATTAGCCTTAGTGGCTCCTTCTAATAATCACTACATAGCTATTCGAACCAGTGGGAAAAAGGCTCATGTTGTCCGATCGGTAGGACAAAGGAAAGTCGGACCACGTAACTAGAGCGTAAAAAACACAACACAATTTGTAAATGTACAACTTGATGCATTATTTAACAGTAAAAAATCTGTTCATACCGAGTTTTTATTCCAAATTTGTTTCGTATTTTTATTTTATTTTTTTACAAATAAACGTTACATCTATCTTTTTTATGAAAAACATTTGTGTAGGTGGTAGGCACACCAACAGAAGAGAGTTGGTCGGGCGTGAGTCGTCTCCCTGGTTTACGCACACACATCGCCCGCTGGGGCACGTGTCCCGGGCGACCGCTCGGCTCAGCGTTCCCGCGGCTGCGGGACACGGGCCGGGACGCGGAGCGGCTGGCCGCGGCGCTGCTGCAACCCGACCCCGCCAGGAGGCTGGCCGCGGACAGGGCGATACAACACGTGTACTTCTCGCAATTGCCGCCCAGACTGAGGGACCTGCCCGATGGTGAGTGTTTCATAGCATACTGCAAGGTTATGTGCCCCATCCTCGCACGTAACTGTTGGTCACAACCATGTTATTGTTATTGATGCTATTTTTTTTCAATCGTTAAATCGTCTATGGATACCAGCTAGTTAACGCTAACTGTTTGATATGTTACATATCTGGTACTTTATCAGAAACAAATAAAACCGGTCCTAAATATTTTTTGATGTAATTGCGTTCGAGAGTGCTTGTTAAAGTTTGACGTATTTGATGTAATAGAGGGTTATTGTTACAGAGGTGTCAATCTACACAGTGGAGGGTGTGTGCCTACACACAGAGACGCGACACGCGGCCATCAAGTGAGCCCCACCGACGCACGCTTTAGTTGAATCTGTTACAATCGCTCCCCATTCGATACGCGGTCGATTCGACCCTCAACACTCATGTCCGCCTTGTGCTACTCGATTCGACCAATTTGAGTCGATTCGATCTCATAATTCATACGCAAACACCGTCGAATCGACCGCTTATTTTAAGTCAGTGTGCGAGCATTATTAGTTAGTACGTTTCAATTCCTATAGTTTTAAAATGTCGAAATCTGGTTGACTAATTTTCGGTGGACCAAAATTTCGTGATAGTTTTCTCGTCTAGTTTAAAATTGTTCGAACGGGCATCGAATGCCGCACAGTATTCGTTTATTTGAACCCTTGACTTATTTCTCTGTCCATCCGTCGATCGCTTTCGAATTGAATGTTTTTAAGCGCTTGTTAAGCTTCTAACGGAATATCCATCCATATAATTCAATTATTCTATGGTGACAAGGTAAACTGATAGGTATCGAGTGTACGAATTATATATGTATAAATAAATAAACAGAGCAGTGTGCCATGTATATCTATAATTGAGAAGAGTATGATGTGTTATTTTAAAAGATTTTTATGCAGGATATATGCTCATAATTTGGTAAAAATTTTGAAGATGTTTATTTATATTTATTAAGGTATAATTGTCGATGAAGTTAATGCAGTCTTATGAAAGCTATACGGTTATATCTCGAGCGCCTTACAATGAGGATTTTTTAATAAGTGATTTTTTGGATTTGGCCAGTTTATTATTCTCATTGTATGGCGTCGCTTCTTGGCGTTCTAAGTGCGTCTGCTGCATTAAACTGAAACTTCGTCTCAGCGACAATCTTTACATATGAAAGAAAGGGAATGTGTCTCTGTCGCACGTAAGATTTGAGCCTGAGACAGGTTAAACCGCTGCCGTTTAAGGCAGCAGACGCCTAAAATCTTATGCACACATTCCTTCCACGGTGCTCAAATAGTAACATTAGGGTGGCGAGGTTTGTGTGGACACGCGGGCAGTTGCTGCCTCCTGATTGGCTGCTCGTGGCAAAGATTATTGAAGTGAGATATCCGTAGTCAAAAATACCATATTAAAATAGACGTGAAAGCCATACTTACTATTTAATATTCACACGATTTTAAACGATACATCACATTAAATGATAAGACATTTAGTTCATTATGTGAAAATTCCTAGTAAACCTACATATTTATTTGAACTATAAAGTAAATAAACTCGTTTTCAGGCAGCTTTAAAACAAAGCGCGTTGTGCACGCCTATATCACGTCATCCTAACTACAGCCAATCAGGTCGCAGTTACGACTTATTGCGTCTGCTTGCGTACTCGGTACTAAGCGATGGATTGCGACTGCAACCAGTGATACTAAGCGAATTGACCGAAAATATATAAACCAAAATTATACTGCGTATGTTTCATTCTTCGATATAATGTATCTTTAAAATTATATCTCCGAAGGAAACGTATATATTGCAATAGAACTTCACTGCGGGTAAGTTCGTTTAATCATCAATTTTATTATCGCGACAGATCTCAGATAATGAAGTGTGGGACCGTCCTATTGTATATTGAACTATATTGTATCGATCGATAACTTTAATCATATGTAGCGTAGGCGGAATTAGTACCCGTCTAGATGAAAGACTAGTGAATTAACCAGTTTAGTCAAATTTTAGTGGTCCCCACCACGTAAGGTTAGGATGCTGCGTAGTGACCTGCGCATTGGCAACTTGTAAATATACTTTTTTGTATTCTATTGTCAAAATATAATTTCTGGTGCGTGATATTTTCGATATTAATGAGGACAGACGAGTAAATTGAGAAGTTATTCGATTCGTTCGTACGAAAGAACTATAGCAGTAAGTTAACAGTCTACTGTCAAAGAAAATGTGAAGATGAGATCAAATTTTTGTTTCTAAAATAATAAAATTAAATTGTAAATAATATTACCAATATTGTCCTATTAGTGCCAAAAAAAATCAATATTGAAAATTATGAAGTCGATTATAAAATACCTGGAAATATACTGCCTAGATATATTTTCTACATTGTTGCAAACGGCGCCTTAAATCATGGAACATGATTTTATACAACACCAATTGAAATTACAGTAGACATTAAACTCGTTTGATTCAATTATTATAATAAGATAGAATCATTAGCAATAACTAAAACTAAGATAACCTAGAATCCTTCGAAATTTGGCTAAAAGACAACGTGTCCATATGATAAAACAAAACGTACATATATAGACATCAATAATAATATATATGTGAATAAAAAATCAACCGACACATAGAGTTACAAAAGCTTTTCCTTAGTTTAAAACGAGTTAGGAAACTACATTTTACTTACGTATAACGAGATTTGAACAACACTGAATGAATGCGAAGCACTGCCACCATATAGAGTTTTCATTGGCATAGTTGAAATTGTATAAGTCAAATCGAGTTGTCAGTGTGCGTGGGGAGAATAGTGAGCGTAGATCTACTTAGCCTTTAGCGTGTACCGAGCTTTAGTACGTTTACACTGACAGAGGGCGCTACTATCTTTGAATTAACTGTACAACACTAAAATAATATTAGCAATATGTCTAAACCCCCATCAAAGCTAAGGCGAAATCCCTGGATGTGACACTCAGTCCCTTTTGGGAAATCAGTTTCTTTTATGTCAGTTATTGATAAAACGAAATAGACGTTCTTTTTTCGCCTATTTATATCTTAAGAGGTTACTGGCTAGAATAGAAAATACAAGATAGAAAAAATTGATTCGAACTAATTACGATAGACCGTAGCGCCCTCTGTGACGTCGCGTAGCAAATATAATTCGGTTCCAAACACCAAATTAGTAAGTAAATTGTACAGATTCGTGGAACGCAATAATTTCTGTGTACATTATTTGTTGAATTTCCTAGTATATTTTATTTGGGCCGGAGTCGCGATCGAAGCGAGTTTATAACCTCAAAAGACATAACTAATGAAACAATTTTAGATTGTTAGAAAATGTTACGAATTTTCATTGCTCTTTTTGCTGTCATTTTAGAAACCGCTACCTTCGGGATCCGGCCTTAGGGAATGGAGTGGCTAAATAATTCACCCGTTGAGTGAGGCACGACGCGCGCCGCGCGTATTGTAACATAATATGAAAGATACGAGATTACGTGGAGCATTTATATAGTGGAAATTATATTGAATATATTATTTGCATTTTTATCGAAGAACTGATGTCGCTGGGGATATAACTACGTGTTTTTAGGCATACCTAAGACGTGAAATAAATTTTATTGAGTTATTTTTATATGTATATCGCGAATTAAAATTAATTACGAATAAATTCTTAAAATATTTAAAAATCAATTCTATATTATATCTAATTTGAGTAAATTACGTTAATATTATTTTTAAAATGAATATTAATTCTTAATATTTATTATTGTCATTTATTATATGAATAGTGATGTCTAAAAATATGTATTGATATGAAAGCGCTACAATTGATCGAATTGTGTAAATAGTAATTGTAATTTAGTTGTTACAGTATATTAGTCGAGTCCAGCAGTTGCCATTTGCCGTTTGTCTGTCTCCGGCTAGACGGAGCTATGAGATTTATTTTGTATGTTTAGTTATATTAAGTCGTATTAACTACATTATTTCACGTATCACGAAATCGTTCTGCTGATTGTAATGATTTTTTAATTATTTTCTAATGTATAAACAATGTGCTTTTACTCGTTCAAAAAAATGTAAATACGATATTTGAACTGATAATAATAAAAGTTTTTATTTCATAATGAATGTTTTGTTTTATTTGATTGAAATTTGTGGCCTCGAGTTTCTTGGTTTTAGATAAATCTCGTAAAAGAAGGGTATTATTTTGATGACGTAATAAGCCGAAGTGGCCGTTAGTACACTTTGAGATGGCCATGAACGACTGGAAACTTTCATTAAAGTCTGAGTACAATTTCTAATAATAATAGGTAATTCAGTTCCTATCTCCGAACTCACAAATGGAACGTCTTTTTGTTAAAACTTAGCTTTTAATTTCTGTATTCCTTAAGTTTTCTGTATATCTTTTATTACAAATACATTGTGTTTTATGCTTTCAAAGCATAAAGATTTCGACAATTGTTTTTTTAATTACAAGAAGCAAAATCACGTGCCGGACTATCTTTTTGTTGTAAAACGCTCCACTCCAGATACAAGTTCCTGATCATTGAAACGGTCACAGACCAAAATTCATACTTAAATTCTTTTTTATTAAGTTACTTTCAATGATTTTATTCTTAGGTTAATTTCAGTAGTATTATTTACGTATTTTGTACTACCGCTAAATTTTAAAGTGGATGAAAGGCGGCTTCGAGCCACAAAATCAAGTATATTATATTATCCTTACTTTTTCATAGAAATTCTCAAGCGCCGGATTAGGTTACATAATATAATTTTTTATATCATGCTCATCCAATTTGCGTCTGGAATCTACAATTTCTTTTGAGGCGAAACACCTCCGTGAATTAGTGCTAATTTTCTTACTTTTATGTTTCAATTTAGTAATTAGACTACACGTAGCAATATTTAAACAACTTAAAATCGACCTAATCTAATATTCTTTGAAATTGTTCAGGCACGTATTCAAAAACATCATTACAACTTTATGAATCTAGGAACTGTTGGGATTATTGAATTAATATAATTAAGTAATTATAAACTGACTTACATAACAGATACATTCCAGGAGAACCGCATGCGCTGGTACGGCCACTTCTTTGCGTAAAACAACAAATGGCTGGCCAACCTGGCCGTGCCTATGTTCTGACAATTGGATGCTGCGGTCTTCGAAAGTGCAAAGTGGTGAAAAAAAAGTAAGATTGGTCAGGATCCAGATGAGACTCTTAACGGCTGGGAATGAAACCGTGAAAACGCGATGAGAGAAAGAGGACAGGATGGTCCGACTATACTATACATTTTCTAGATCGAAGATATGTACCTACATCGATGTACCTAAGTAGCCTACATAAAGTGTCTACATAATACTGCGATATGATTCAAAATGGAAATAATTTGTATTCCGTTGTATAATTAACAAGTTAATCCAGGTTTAGTCCGTGTAGAAATTAGACGTTCAATTGTAACAAAACTTGCCCAGTCCTGGAGACGATCCAGAGTTCATTATTATTCCAGGAAGCAATGTTACATTTCGCTGTAACATTATTACATGAGGTAACACTACAGAGATAGTAGTAGGTATCTCTTAGTTTATTGCATTGCTCAGAAATATCTATAAACACAGTTACTTTTTCTGAAGTTACTTTGTATCAGACACCTTTTCTCGTCAAAGTTTAAATAATATTTCTCAAAGTTACAAATTCCTATAACTAAAAGCTACAATTCTGACCCCAGTGTTAGCAAACACACGAAAAGATGAAAATGACCAGCATTTCGAGACGACCTATAAGATAAATAAAAGCAATAATGACTCTCTGAGACAGTAACATAACAGTACAAACTTGCCACAATACAATGGAACCTGTGACCCTAAACCTACGGCCAGGGAGAGGGGGTGTGACAACAGAACAATATGTCCAATACGCAAGACCAATGCCATTTCACGCTTCACCGGACAACCAAGAGCCAATTCCCATGTGTCTGTCGGGGGCTTGGGTAAGATGGCACCTATTGCTTTTTTTGCTTCTATATAAGTAATCTGTGGGTGTATTACTATATCGAATATGGAGGCACTGGGTACGCCTGCCTGTTGCGGTACCCGGGGGGGCTAAAGGACTAGGCAATCACAATTAAAATTAAAATTTGTAAGGTAAAGTTGCTAACATAATTTTATGTACAAAGTGTTTACTAACAATATATAATATATATATACTAATGGATGCAAATCTGAAATAAAACCATTTCATTTCTTTACTGAAGCTAAAGATAGATTAAGGTATTGGTTTATCCTAAGGTACTTACGGTATTAGTAAACCATTTTATTGAACAGCTAGATCAAAAAATTATCCTGAAATTTACTATCTACAATCTTAAGCTAGAAATTTTACTACTGATCACTGTGCGGGTGAAGAAGAAGAGATGCAGCAAACTTCACCGCAGCCTTTTCTGTTGACAGTACTGACTTTGATATGAGCAGAAAAGCGTGAAATTCGTAGGAACAGCGCCTGGCGTGGCGCCAGGTCTTTATGGATCCCTCAATCCCGAACTAGGTACATAATGGTGTTGTTTCCTTAAGCGATGTAGACTACAGACTACACTGTTATGCTAATTGAAATGAAAACCTGGAGCTCTATTTATGGAATTTTGTGAGGTAAGGACGTCCGATTTAAACGACGGCTGGGCTTTTCACATGAATAATACACTTACTTATATCTGGATAAGCTACCTTAACTTACTGCACTAGGTAGGTACCTACACCTCCTCTTTATATATTTTTAAACTCGGAATGGTGACATCATTCGTACATCATTTGTGGTGGGTGGTTTTTAATTGTAACTATATCGTGCAAAATAAACTAATTACCATGGAAGTGGGTAGTATACGGTTGACGTATAATAGATCTACAATTATCCCAAATTTCCTACGTTTCAGCGTACCCACATACCTACCTACTTAAATTTGAAAATACTTACAGATTATGTAGGTATGATAGATTTAATTCGGTACCGACGTTTACTTAAACACGCCTCAATTACTAGGGAAATTTTCATGTGATACACCAAATTTTAAAAGCATAGCACCTAGGGTATTTTATAACAAAAATCCCACGAGAGTACCTACCATCTACGAGAGTACGAACCTATTATCAAATCTTGTTAAGAGAAAAGAGGAGCGCGTACAGCGCGGTTCCTATCCTCCGGTGTCACTTGGCGCGCAAGTCGGCATCAATCAAAAGTCGGCAAATGATATTCCGCCCTAATTATCACCCCTCGCGTAAAACGGGATAAATCGACCAACTTTGTTCATAAACAGTTTGCTGTACTTCTGAGAAGTCCAACAGTCTCTCTGCCTTCGATAAATTGTTGTAATATTTAGGTACAGTCGACCGCATGTAAAATTACCCTGTGTGGATCTTTATGCCGCGGTAATAGAGACAAGATTGCAATGAATTTGGGTAGGATGATGTGCTGTTGACTGTACGTGGAGGATCTATGAAATAGTTTCTGCTTAAAATATTTATATGCACTACATGCTCTCATGCTCATGTTAATATAAATAAGTAAAGTTAAGCAATCATATCCTAATTTAATCCTAAGTAAATACAGAGGTTTTTGCACAGTTGTCCGAGATGGTATAGATTTAAATCATGTAATAAGTGAAATGTTTAATTTAACTACCTACATGTTTAATGAGAAATGTCGGTAGTTAAGTTGGCCACTTAACTTATTTCATTATTTAAGTTTAGTCTGAAAAGGTAAAATCTATTTTTTTTTCTCTTTATTCTATTTTTTTTTGTTTTGACTAAACCTAGAATTTCTTTAGGAGGATTAAATAATCAAATAAGTTCCAAATGGATCCGATAGTTCTTACAAAGGACTAACTAACTCGATTTGGCTCGTTGGTCATGCAACTTCGCTGTACCGGATTTCGCCGGATCAAACCAGTTTCGTGGTTTTGCTAATTGCTTTCGTAGGAGTTTCGCCAATTCAATACAATCCTGTTATGCAGTAAATCTTTTCAATAGCGTAGGGTAAATTAATTGAAACTAGCAATTAAATAGGTTAGCTGCCTGCCAAACGACCGATTGGGCGACCTCGATGGCGCAGTGGTAAAGTACTTGCCTCTGAACCGACAGGTCCCGGGTTCGATCCCCGGTCATGATGGAAAATGATCTTTTTCTGATTGGCCCGGGTCTTGGATGTTTATATGCATTGTTGGTATATATGTATTTGTTGTAAAATATAGTACCGTTGAGTACCATAACACAAGTCTCGAACTTACCTTGGGGCTAGCTCAATCTGTGTGATTTGTCCTAATATATTTATTTATTATACACTGATATAAATCTAACGATGAATTTGTATAGTATGTGGTACTTACCACATCATTTAGAGTAAGTACTTAGCCAATTAATTTGAATTAGTAAAAGAGCTGTTGATACTGTAACTTGAAATTGCGGATAAAGATTTTTATCTTTAATTTGAATAATTCGTTTTTAGTAGCAGATTATAAAAATATGAGTAACTAAACATCGACTATAATAAATCTAAATTTACCTGATGAAATTAAATAATAGCAAATAATTTGATGATCAACTGCATCCTACATCTTACTATCATACTAATAAAAATTTACTGTACAGATTGTTATGAAATTTGGTACAAACATAGGGTAACTTTTATAGCGAAATTCCCACGGGTACGATGCCAATTACATATAATGGCAAAATACATCTCCTTACTCATGTTAATCCTAAGCTACCTGGACCTAACAACTAATTAAAACCATAATTCTTATTTTATCCCTCATACTAACATCTGTACAAAATATTGGTGTCAGAAACTAATAAAGTGGCATTATCGGTAGAAATATGAGTCTCTTCGCATAGCGTCGAGCACGCGAGGCCCGAATTAGTTCGCCGGGCAATATCTAGGTACAGTCGACACCGCATTTCAAGTTACTTGCATAGATCTTTATGCCACGGAAAAGACGGGAAGGACGACTTTCATATGAATTTAGAGAAGTTGATGTGATGTTGACTGTACTATCAAGTGCTTTTGTTACTACTAACACATGTACATGCGTTTTATGTATGATTACGAGTATTTGCAAAATTATTAGGAATCAAGAAACTTTCTTACGTTGTAAGTCGCTACGTAAGTAGTCCAATTAATGTAAGTTCGAATACTTCACACTTATGGATGCGGAATACTCAGAGAAGTGGCGAAGAAGAAGTGCTTAGGTAGGAAAACGGACTCTGTGCTCCGACGCTCTACGAGTGAGCAAGAAACCGGGATAACGTTTAGATAAAAGAGCGATTATGTTTATCAAACAGTGTAGAAAAAAAATCGGTGAATTCCATAAACACGGAATCATTAAATGGTATCTCAAATGCATTATATATGATAACATTATTGATTTTGATTAAGTGAAACTGGTAACGAACCTTCAGGCTCATGATCACTTAGAAAATTGCAAATTATTTGGGCTTCAGCACAACTGCCTAAAACGCTAATTATTGCGCAATTACTTAGTATTAATTCATGACGAACTCAATTATAAGGCAATCCACTCGAAGTTGGCCGCCCCGAACACTTGCAATAAAATTTTAATTAGCCAACGTTCCAATATTGGCGCCAACGTTGGTCGGGGAGGCGTAGTTGCTAAGTTGCAAAATAATTAAACTGCGTTTTGGCTGAAGTTTAATATAGGCGAGTTGTGGTTATGGGCAGCTCGGCCACACACACACTCGTTTATATGCTATGAGAAAATATCGATTGAAAAATATCAAATTGTAGATATACAATAAGAATAATTATGTAAACTACTTCTAATTATTAAAACTGTGGCATAATATTATATAAATAAAAATATACATTTACACTTAGCGTAGATACCATAACTACTATTATTTGCATACCAGTTGGTTATTTGTGTTAATTTTTATGTATTATTTTACACAAATCTTCAATTCTTTCGTTTAATTACAGTATTTTAAGAAAAGTGTAAAAATAATAATTGCTTTTTTGTCCAATACGTGTTTGTCTAAATATCGCTCGCCAACTGGACCTTTAAATTATTGATTGAGAACTCGCCCTCGTTATATTCTGCACGTATTTCAATAATAACACAGGCGTCTTAGTATAATGCTAATCCTAACTAATACTTATGATAAATGCGAAAGTATGTTTATTAGTTTGTTATCTCTTTATGCTCTATCTACTCAACCAACCAAATGTGAAAAAGGACATAGGTTAACTTTCATCCCGGAAAATTAATTGTACTTGTGGGAAATTTACGCAGGCGAAGCCGCGAGCAAAAGTCTAGTGGGTACATTAGTACATTTAAAATTAATTTACCTAGTGGCTAGAAGTCTATGAAGCTTGAATCAGCATCTTGAGTGAGTTCGTTGGGAAACTGGAAAGGCAAATAATATTCTTAGCGAAGTTTACTGAAGACTTTAATACGGAGAGCTGGCTGACTTCAATTGCAGAAAGCCTTCTAGTTTAAAAGTGCAGTAGTTTTGCCATCAATTAGCTGTGCTGTCCGTACCTATTTTCCATCAATTAGCCGTGCTGTCCGTACCTATTTTCCATCAATTAGCCGTGCTGTCCGTACCTATTTTCCATCAATTAGCTGTGCTGTCCGTACCTATTTTCCATCAATTAGCCATGCTGTCCGTACCTATTTTCCATCAATTAGCCGTGCTGTCCGTACCAATTTTCCATCAAATAGCCGTGCTGTCCGTACCTGTTTTCCATCAATTAGCCGTGCTGTCCGTACCTAATTTCCATCAATGAGCCGTGTTGTCCGTACCAATTTTCCATCAATTAGCCGTGCTGTCCGTACCTATTTTCCATCAATTAGCCATGCTGTCCATACCTATTTTCCATCAATTAGCCGTGCTGTCCGTACCAATTTTCCATTAATTAGCCGTGCTGTCCGTACCTATTTTCCATCTAATAGCCGTGCTGTCCGTACCTGTTTTCCATCAATTAGCCGTGCTGTCCGTACCTAATTTCCATCAATGAGCCGTGTTGTCCGTACCAATTTTCCATCAATTAGCCGTGCTGTCCGTACCTATTTTCCATCAATTAGCCGTGCCGTCCAATTTTCATACCAACTTTCACGACTCATTTTAATTGAATGAATGGATTGATTTAAAAAAGAGCCAAATGTTAAACATAGTCTATGTTTAAACTAAATGGAATACTATTAGTATTCCATAACATGAACTGAACTTACTTTTAGGCTAACTAATCTGTGTGATTTGTATATATTATATTTGTATATATGTATATACAAACATAATATAGCATAATATTGTTATGTTATGTTATTTTTCCGTAAGGAACGTATAAATATCCAACCTAGTATCAGACATAAGTATTTATCGATATTGAAACTATATAAAAAGCAATAACAACGTTTACGATACGTAAAAACCTACTTACAAACGTTTTACGGTTCAACATGATCCCAAATTTGTAGCAACCCACGCTAAAAAGTTAGATATTATTCTATAGACATACTCAAATCACTGCTTCCCTAAATTTATATTTGCATAAAATATTTGCCCGTGTTTGAGCCCATTCCGGTAGGAAATATAAAGGTCTTTGTACTCCAATAAAAAAACGGGAATTCCATTCGCAGACTCTATGAATTGACCTTTCCGGTCAAATAGAAAAGTTCGAGAAATCTTTTGAATTCAGATTGTGAAGAAATTTATTCGTTTCCTTGTCACAAATTTGTATTATTGACCGAGTTTGCGATATTTCTAAATCAAGTTTAGGCGGCCAATACATAGTTGGATTTTCTTCTTAACGTGACGCGTGTCTTTATGCTAGGCAAATATCTCCCTATACCTATATGATCTTAATACTTTACATTGACATTGTTAATAAGTGCAAACTGACGTACATATGTACGTTAGTTTGTGACGCGATTACTCTCATGTGTATGATAAGAGATAATGAAAACAAAATTCCTCGATGGGGGCATCGTGATTTCTTTATAGAACTATCGGCTCGTGAAAATCAGTTTGAAGATTTAATTTGGCGCCGGGATGACTGTGTGTGTAGGTTATAATCCAATTTGTCTGGAAAATCGATCAGACACGGGAAATATTCACTTTCCAGACGGCTCTTTTCGATTGGAATAACTTTGTCACAATTTTCAATCGACACATGAATCATTTCCTTCGTCTGAAGCAGTTTTTCTCAGCTATTCATTTCCGAACGGCATCTGTGCGCCTCTCGTTTGTATCTTTGTTTCTTTTCTTCTTCTCTTCTTTTGTGAAGTATTAGAAATACGATAGGCATTGGATACGGTACATAACTAAATTAAAATTAT
The DNA here is from genome assembly GCF_027563975.2 of Plodia interpunctella. Taxonomy (NCBI): domain Eukaryota; kingdom Metazoa; phylum Arthropoda; class Insecta; order Lepidoptera; family Pyralidae; genus Plodia; species Plodia interpunctella. Next base: position 7,855,685 of record NC_071303.1, read on the forward strand.
TTTCATTTGTACAGGCTTTTTGTAATTATTTTAAAATTTATAAATTTAAATGTTTCTTAATAAAATAACACCTTCATAAATTGAGTGTGTACATACGTGTGTAAGAATATTATTAATTTAAACTTTAGAAAATTTCATGCCTAAAATGAGTAGGTACTTAGGCAGTAGGTACATGCCTATATTCCTTTACACAATTTCTACGTGCTATTGTAAAATATGAAAAATAACACCTAGGGACCAGGCATCACAGCTTAAAGTATATGATAACACCAATTTATGTATATCAAATCACAGCTGAAGATAACGTTATAAATCAAATTAAAAACAAATTTCCTTTGTTCTCATTTCTCATATCAATCTTCCTGGTTACATTATCGGGGCTGTGATTCACCAACCGAGGTCCACGTATGAATAAGACGCCACCTCCCTGAACTCATACTTTAATAATGCTGTTGTTATCAAATAATCTTATTCTAGAATAGATTCCTTGAGATGATGATTCAGGCATGTCTGAATATAATAACAATTTATATGAAGTGGCAGCTGGAAGTCATCATACTATACAGCCACCGTATCGCCTAAAATAGTATCAACAACGTGCCCTAATGAGCAACCTTAAACTTAACATGGCCGCGTCATCTTTCATAATTATTTTGTGTTCATAAAATGTAATAACGAGAATGAACAGGATTTTTTTTTTTTTTGATGAAAGTTGAAAATACTGTGGAAATACCAGCTTTCATCATCATTACATGAAAGTAGGTAAATTGCTTAGCTAACGGTTGCCCGTGGATCCACCCGCGGTATAAAGTAGCCTATTTGACTCTTCACCCATCCAACTAGATAGGTGAAAGGTGACAGGAGAGTGACATAGGCTGCACAAAAAAAAACACTTCATAGAATTTATTCATTTATTAAACTTTATTACAAAAACATGTAAAAGCCTTAGGCTTTTTCTACCAGTCAACCAATAAGTGATGCAGAGAGAAAATAAAATTTATGTGGTGAGTGCAAATGTAAGAAACAAAACAAACGGATTATTCAATAAATTATCAATTTAATACATATCTACACCCTACCTATATCTGTTTATATGTATAACACAAATATATAATGAATTCATTTAATTTAAAGAAGGTACCTAACTATGATCATACGTAAAAAAATTACAGTGCTATATAATCCACGGGCTTAATTTAAATTCACCAATGAATGAGTAAAACGCTTATAAGATTTCTCAGTTCACCGAGAATTTTAATATGCCATTTCCCTTTGAAGCCTTTTTCAATATTCGAGCCATAAAGGACCGGTATTAACTAAGGCCCCGTAACGGCTTCGCTCGGGTAAAACCATAATAAATTATTTTAACCTTCCTAATCAAACTATCTATTGGTGAAAAAAAAGAAAATCCGTACAGTTGTTTTTGAGTTTATCTCGAACAGACAGATGCGGTAGAGTACTTTTAATAGTGGTTTTTATGATATGTAAGGACAAGGATGTAAGTAGCTTGCCAAACGGCTTAACCGATTTTGATCTAGTTCCTTTTATTTGAAAGAGAATTTTATTGAGAGTTTTCTTAGCTACGTTTGCAAAGTGTATGTTCAGGGATGACATTAACTTTGGGATTGAGGGTTTCTTAAACTTTTATTTTTATAAAAATGTGTGTGTATGTTTATACTAACAATATTCCTAAATAAGTAAATACCCTTTGAAGTACAAAATAGACTGTAAAGCCCTTCAAACAAGAAATTAATTCCGAACGTAATTAAGTTATCGGCAAAGCGCGATCGATGAGCGAATAAAAAAGCTATTTCTACTACCAGCAGGTATTTATAAAAGAAACTCCAAGTGGAACTGTGGAACATCATTCGAAGAACATTTTACAATAATTTCTCATCCCTTTCTGCAGAGAAGAGACCGCAATAATAATATAACTCGGAATCGGATGTAGCAATAGGAAAAATAGAAATAGAAATTTCTGTGTTATCAGTTATTACTACGCTTTTCTTGATGTTTTTCCACTTTGTTTATGCATTTTAAAATATTGTAAATACGTACATTATATATAAGTACTTAATTGGAAATCATGCTGTTATATTATATATTCTTATATATTACAGCTTCGGTATTCTCCTAGGATATGACTTATATTAATCACAGAATTCTAGTTCCAATAGTTTAATTTAAACTATCGTCTAGACATAGGTACATACGAAATTATGTAAATTATTATGTCTAGACGATAGTTTAAATTTCATTCATCAAAATTTTTTGACGTCTAATTTTAAATATATAACTTTTCTCAATGCTACAAACTACTGGCATTTCGTTTCATTTGATGCAGTGGAAGTGCCTGGTGGATTAGTGCCGATCGTGACCCAGTTACCGCCGGCACAGCCCGGGTTCGGGGTGAGGACGAGAGGGACTTCATCAGGAAGAAACTGTTATGTAATGTGTGGTTCAGGAGCCAATTAAGATATTTTACGTTTGCATATGTTATTCTATGGATTGAAGCGGTGGTGGTGTAGTGGTTAAGAGGTCTCTGGTTCGTATCATACTCATGCCATATGAGTTTGTATACCAATCTGACTCTTATATAATAGTTTTTATAAAAGCACCACTTGCTTCCGGTGAAGGAAAACATTGTCAAGTTGACAGTTTAGTTCCCTAGTGTGTATGCGACTATCTGCTACTAGATGGCGGTAAATAATCGTAAAAGTCATGTTAGATGCATTTAGGCGACTTGAATAAAATCTGACACTAGTGTTAGCAATAACACACTCGATATGACGATGATGACTATGGATGTTTCTATTTAACAAAACCATTTATTCAAAAGTATTTCAACCCTTTGGTGGATATTTGACGAGCACTCTGTTAGTGACAGAATTATAGGTTAACAATTCATTTCTAATAACAATTATCACGTTTTCACATTAATTAATAATTTGTTTGCTGTTTCGATTCGAAAATAATATTTTTTTACATCCCCGATTGCGATCTCAGGAAACGAGCGAAAATGCCCCATCCGACTTCAAATTACGTGATAAATAATTCAGAGGATCATAAACATTATAATGGACATATTGGAATATTTGGACGAGAAAATTGTGCTGCTATTTTTTGGTATTTCACATATATTATGACCTACTTGAGGATCTACGTAATATGTATTAGTAACTAGTAAGCACTAATAATTAGAAAATATTGTTAACTACTTTTACTCGCGACTTTGCTCGAGGGAATGTTCAAACTAAACTGTATTTGTTGCAGACTGTCTGGTGTTGCAGGCGTCCATAGGCTGCGGTGACCACTTCCTATCAGGTGGGCCACATGCCTGTTTACTTGTTTATAGTATGAAGTATTACTTTTTTCTGATATAAAAGTGGCGTATACAAAAATTTTAAAAGTGATCTCAATTTTTTATGATCATAGTAAAAATATTACATATTATTCATAGTTACGTAGATTCTGTGACGACACCTTCCATTTATCTATGGATTGACATAACCAATAGAAAACTTGACCTATGTTTCTGCCCTACAATAGGGCCAATAGGATTCACGAGGCGACTAAAAGTATTTACTTCACTTGAAAGAGAGTTGACTCAGGTAGGAGTCGGTTATTTAAACGTACAATACATACTTTTTATTGCACCAAAATAAATGTGACATGTAATCCTTTCTACGAAATAACTCTTATTCAGCAATGTTCGATTCGCCGGCAGGTGAGACCTCCCTTGCCCTCCCCTGCTCAATATCCTGTGTCTGACACTCGATGCCGGCATGAGATGCTGTAATGTCCGACCGTTTTACAGCGTTTGCCCTCGTAATAGTAACTGCAATTGTACTCCACTTAATAATTATGAGGTGCATGCTATATTGTGCTAAAACTAGTGCTGGACTGGAACTATGGTTGTTGTGATGTGCAATAAAGAAAATTTACTTTTATCCATGGCACTACCAGTAGTTTTCTGTGACAAACACACATGTTTTGAGTTTATTCATTACAAACAACAAAACAAATCTTTTCTCATTATAATTCTAGTATAGATAATAGTAAATCGATCCAAAAAATACTTATTGTTATACAGTCCATAAAGAGAAAACTAATTTTGTTTTGACTATATAGATTGGTCAGCACATAGCCCTAGGGATTCGGGCCACTCACGTAACGAAGTGGCAATGTCAAGCCGGTGATGCGGAGGTGAAGTGAGGTCGGAGATTGAAGCGAAAAGCCGAAACAATCGGGTAGTGCATGCTCTATGCCTGCCTCGTTACTTTGACGTATTTCGATGTCGTGTGTTGTTAAGTCAAGTTTAAATGGATAGAAATGTTTTTGTTCTATTTTTCCGTAATACTCTAAGTATTTTTAATTAGAAATTTTAATAAATATTAGGTTTATAGTAGGAACCTACAAATATCCTACCAATGTCTGTGGTTGGTAGGAAAACCGGGGACATTTTAAAATCCTTTAATTCAACAGCTTACCTGTTGATACATAACTACATACATGTTTAATAAGTAAAATAAACTAGGGGCTTAGTTTTTAAGGTTAATCTCCATCAATTTATTTCTAGCTTTTTCACGATCAACTCTCGCAGAAACTTTGCAAGTACGTGGGATCTATCCTTCATATGACTATATTAATATTTAGAAAAAAAAATGTTGCTACCAGTCATGTTTTCAATTCAAATATCATTTACGAGATAAGGAATTCAGCACATATTGTATTTCATCTTTCAATTTCCCTATTTTGATGGCTAAAATCGTTTAGCTCGACAATCGTCGACTCGCCGGGATATCCAGGATTTTTCAAATCCGCATCGCGTCGCTGCAGTTTTGAGGAGTCAATATTTCGCATTTTCCGGAATAAGACGGCGTGCAGGAAATTCCATTTTGCATCATTATTTTCAAGTGGGCGCGGAATTTCGTATCCTATATTTTGAAGCAGAAAGCAATTTTAGTATTTCATCGTTTATAACTCGCCTTAGGCTGTCTGAGACGCTGGTCTAGTGTAGTCAAGACTTTGTTTTTCGTAGCTTAACGGAGTTCTCACATTATTTTCTGGACTCGAACGGTAATATTTTTGTTTATCTATAGGGGAAAATATTGTTTAAAATATTAGTTCAGATCAAGCTATAAAATATATTTTATTTGTTACTAGCTTTTGCCCGCGGCTTCGCCCGCGTGAATTTCATAGCAAAATCTCAGTAATTTTATCGCGTACTCTGTACGACTGGTAAACATATAGACTGGTATTCAAATTCGCATTTTTCCTCATCGTTAGTACAATTTTCTTTTTCCCGCTGCGTGTCTCGTCCCTCAAACTCGTCCAATCCCGCTTCCTGCTATGTAATGTAAAATAGATATCCGATACCGTTTCCTACATATTGTGCCATCATGTTTTTTGCAATGTGTCCCGTCCTGTTTCCCACTATGTGTCCTTTCTCATTTCCCGCTTCTACTACCACTCCCGCTTTCTGCAACGCGTACCGTCCCATTTTCGTGATATTCATTCATTCTTGACGTTTTACGTCCCGGTTTTTTATTTACCACAAACGTAAATTAAACATTTTTTGTATTTACTGTTACTTGCTTTTTATCTTGAAAATTGTATTAAGTCCCATACAATCTTTCACCCCCCTTATGAAGGGGGTTGAGGGTTAATTTTCAGAAAAATCTGAAACACGTATTCATTACTTTGTTGTAAACAACCAAAATCCAAATTTTCAAGTCACTAACTTCAACGGTGTAGAACTTTCATATTTACAGATTTCACCCCTTTCACCTTCTTCGGAGTAGAATTTCCAAAAATCCTCTCTTAGTGGTCACCTACACTCACCTACATGCCAAATTTCAGCTTCCCGCCCAGCATGTTGTCTGTCACTCAATCAGTCAGTCAGCCAGTCAGTCACTCAGTAACGGAAGAGTTTTATATTGATATATTGATACATACTGCGCCCATTATATCTATATCAGACTTTAATCGATAAAAACAATTTGTTTTTATTATGTTTACACCTTTCTACAAAATTTTAAAGTAAATCGGCTCCGTGGATTGTTATTTTAATTCTCCTACAGGACCTTCCTCATTTTCCGGGATGAAATGTCTATAAAATGTTAACCCGGGATTCTGAGGCATTTTTGATTCATAATTAGTTTTTCAATTATCCTACGGGAACCTGACCATTTACCGGGATGAAATGTATCTCAGATGTTAACCCGGCATATACGGTACCTACATAACAAATTTCAAGCAAATCGGTCCAGTAGATTTCGAGTGATGCGCGTTCAGACAGACAGACAGTCACAAATATTTCCAAAACTATATTTTCGTAATCTATATCAGTAACTAAGTATATTCCATGAAGAGTTTAAAAAAAATATCCAGTTCTTCCAGTTTCAAACTATGACAAATCAAGGTATTTAAACGTGATTTTAATTTATATTTGTGTTTGTATTTGTTATTTAAATGTGAACAGATGAAGAACAATCTTATGAAAATCCATATCACAGTTCGTATCACATTAAGAATTCGCCAACTAAATAACCTCAAATCGCTGCACCCAAGTTTGATCCCTCGTGTATGAAAAACGGCTGCAATCAAATTCACAAGGGGGATATAAGCGACGCGCATTTGCCGGAAAAACTGCACTGAATCGTTTTTATCGCTTTATATTACGTGCGTCCGAAATAATGGCGGCGAAGTATTTGCATATGAACGGGTAATAAATAAACGCGCGCAGGATGCGTAAGCTGTATGTAAATTCGTGTTATTGTCATGTTCGCGACGCAAGAAGGACGGCCGAGTTTTCCGCGGAAAATATTCTACACAAAGCCTAATTGCCGACATAAATCATTTTGGGACGTGTGTGATAATAGAACAAAATTTAATTTGGTTTAAGTGCTATCGAACGTAATTTATTTTTATATCCCGTGAATTTATACGCGTTCCCTCCGCTTGTATTGGAATTGGAATAATTCGTGGTCTAGTAATCAAAACTATTTGATAGTATGCGCATTGTAATGAATTTAAATTGTAAATATTATTAAAATTTATTCAGCCTTTCTCTTTTCTCGCAACAGATTAAAAACTTCTGGTCAGTGTCTGAATTACATGAGCCATACGTATCGCATATCAAAATATAACAACATCTCTTTCCTGTGAGTTCGAATATATACTTTTTAACAAAGTTACACGCAATTTAAATTGCGGTTTTCCGTATGCCAAACGAAGTGGCGACCGCAACATTACAGAAATAGAATTTCGTTTCCATTGTTTACATCTATTTACGAAATTAGTTGAACAACGGAAAAAGTTTCATTAAAGTCGTACGTGAGGCAAATATTCATGTTCGGATTCCGATTCGGACGCGGACCGCAACGCGGAACTTCGAATAAATATGGCGTTTACGTTTATTGGACAAACAAAGGTAAGGTTTTACGAGATGTAGATTTTAAAATTCTGACTTTACTCGGTCTGGGTTTAGGAGTTCTGTGGGGTATTTTTGGATAAAGTAGCGTAAATTACTAGTACCTACCTTAATCAAAAATATCCAGTACCCAACATGTATACATTAACATTAATTTAAAAACTTTCAAACTCAACTCTTATTTTTCTTCCTCCGATTTACTATAATGATGCAGTTTGTATGAAAATCATGCCGCGGGCAAATGCAAATGCTTATTTTATAACTTCTTCATAATTCATTTTGTCTATAACTTCTTCATATACTTCTGAATTGGGCGTAGGTACGCCAGACTTTTTGGGAAGAATTTGGAAAAGCACTGAGCGTGAACCCAATATGGCCACAACACAAACATCCGTCCATTTAAGTGGCTATATCATAGTCGTCTCGCCGAAACGGGAATATTATGCATTCACGACGTTTCCAACGTCACACGAACGTAAAACTTTTATGGACTTTTTATGGTAATAATTGAAAACGTATATATCTAATAAGTCTTCGTTTGGTGTGTTTTAGACGGAAAAGTGAATTTACGATGATCGTACGTTGTGAATTTGGCTCAAAATGTACATATCTTACTATCATGTATATTGTATTATGTATATTACTTACTAGTAATAACAGCGAAATATATACATACATATATCTAGTAATTGACAACCTAATATTAACATTTTACTTGAATACTAATACGTATTTAAACCGAAAAAGAAAAATATCGATGCAATTTTTCTATTAATTCTATTATAATACTTTTGAATCAGAAGTCAAACAGACCACGATTAAGAAATGAAACCAATATACTCAAGTATGCGTAAGATCTGACCAAGAATATATACTTTGCCATTTGTTCAACTAAAAAACATTTCATAAAACAAGAGTAGAAAATCGTGATTTTGATACAAAAATCAAAGCCGCCGGCAATTTTTACGGTTCGACTTTCCATAGTTTCGGTCGTTTCCATAGTTTCGGCCGCTCTCCGGGCAGCATGTATATTGGCTCTTTTATCCAATATTTAAGGCGCCAATCCAATGTTGCGCCTTGCTTTGACATTGCAGTGAATTTCTCTTTGCTTTTCATGAATTTCACATTATACATAAAGTCTGACAACATTCAATACTTCGGTGGTAGTATAAAGTCAGAGACAAAGAAAAGTAAAGAATACCCATAAGATTTCCATACGACCTTTCGTCCCCTCTCATACAAAGCGGGCATTACTGGGCCTTTTAAAACCTTAAACATAAACTTTAAACCATTGTGCCGACTCCACATGAGTGGGGAAAAGGTGAAGAATAAGAAGAAACATAAAAATATTTATTTATTCAAGAGTTACATTATTGTGCATTACAACTAGGTACAGTAAGGTAACAATAGGTAACTTAAATTGAAGATAATGTTTTTAAACGTTCGCGCTTAAACTTTCTTTTAAATGGAAGATATTTCAGCAGTTGGTTATATCTGACAGGTCATCATTAAACTAGGTACCTAAGACAATATATTTGCACTCTGTCCCGTTTCTTCTCGTCTATTTCTAATATGCATTTTTGTTTCTTCAATTAGTGAAACGAAAGGTATGACGAAGTCTTTGGCTCTCCGTTTATATTCATGTCCTATTGCTAGACGAAGTCCTCCCTCAAATTCACATACGTCTGTCAGAATTTTAACAAATTTGCAAATAGATATGTCTTAAATTATGACAACACTATAAATACATGAGATCAAATTTATTGAAATTATAAATAACTAGAGGCCCATCTCTACTCTGCTCGGGTAAAACCATAATAAATTATAAACTTAAACCTTCCTCTGGAATCGGGAAAAAGTTAGTGAACTTTTAAAATCTCGCATCAAATACCGTTGTGTAGTTTTAAAGATACTTATAAGCATAGGGACAGACAGTGGAACGCGCATATTTTTCTTTTATCTATAGGGAAGCGACTTTGTTTTATATGTAGCGATAATAATAGTGATAGTCCGTAGATATTTAGCGTCCACCACGGCCATGGAACTACAGGTTATCAATGTTTAAAGTCGGATGCGGAATCCTAATCCGGTCGGCTGACCAGGTCCACATCTCCTCTCGTCTGATATCTATTCTATAGTCAATATTCTACTTGCGCTAGCAATCTCCAGATTCACATAATATTCTATTGCATTTCATTGAAATATCCATTTCTAGTGGACTAAAGCAATTCCTAGCCACAGTCTACTTTAACTTCCCTGTTATTTATAAGAAAGATAAAGCATATTTTTAGCTAAAGTATGTTTAGTCACTATCGAACTTTACAAAATTTGTAATTGACAGAACGGAACTTTGACTTTAACTTTAACGTATGTAAAAATACGCAAAGTACGCCATTTTGTCTAAACGTCAGCGGCGCGCAGGTTAAAATCAACCTTAATCATTTGACGATGCAATTCACTCTAAGGCCAGATAATATTCATAAACTGTAAAGAATCAAATTTATGACTATAATTTTCAGATTGTATACCATTGTTATAACTAATAACGAAGCAATACTGTTGAAAGTTACAACATTTTGTTATTGAGTTAGTAAGTCTTCCGCGAATCATTATATTGATGTTAAAGTTGTTTGTCGTGTTAAATTAAGACTGACGGATATTAAAGGAAACTAATTTGCTTACGGACTACGTTTTCACCGATTTTTAAATTTTATTTGTTGATTTTAGATATATATGGACCAATCACTCATACTGTAAGAACTTTCGCAATGGTGGGACACGGAATATCCAAAACGTGTATTTTCTCGAGCTTATTCTGCTAACTTTAAGCCAAAACTACTTTTCAATAGTAACCCTTAAGGTAGGTATTGACATGCACTAAGAACTGCCATGGAGACACTATAACTCTTCTTCATAGTCGTATTCCATATGGCTGAGGGTCGTGGTCATTACGTAGAATGAAACGCACACAACAACTTTATCGGCATTATCAATGGAGTGGTTTGCCATTGCCTTCTCCATTTCTCACACATGTTAATAATAATCAACCAGTGTGCAGGTTTCCTCACGAGATTTTCTTTCACCGGAAGCAAGCCGGAGATACTATAACAGTTTATCTTTATTAGAATTGACATGCAGGTGGGCTGCCTGCATATCTGTTCGCTGCACGGTAGTTTTAAGTAAGTACACAGTACAAAGTTAGCATGACATAAATAAACAAAAGTCAATACCATACAAAAACAGCGTAGGATAGCTACCTACCCTACTCCGTCATCTGGCGAGCTCTGTATAATTGCGTCAAAACTTGAGTTTCACCCGGAGATGTACGAAACTCAATCCAAAGTCTTGCTGAACTGCAGACAACAGAAACTTCTCTATAAGTCAGTAGGGTTTAACATAAGCCATTGCGTTCTAGCTTTGTCTTGGTGGCTGTAGCTAATTAAGGGTACTCATACTATACTAAACTACTTCATTTCCTAGGAAAATTATTGTAGCACATGATTTTATTAATCATAAACGCGGTAGGTGGTCGTAAAAGACATATGAAATGCCTTTAGGCGGCTTGATCAGAATCTGACACCAGTGTTAGAAAAAAAGAATATAAAAGGTCGGATTATCATATGATGTCTATATTAAGAACTAGCTATCACCCGCAGCTCCGCTCGCGGTTTTTATGTTTCGAGTCATTAACTAATATCTATTCCGAATTTTATATAAAATGCCTAACGGTTTAAGTTTAAGTGCGACAGACAGAGTTTCGCATTTATAATATAATATTAAGTTCGCAGCATTTGAGTTCGTTTGACCTCAATCTATGGAAAGAATAAATGAGATGATAATGATTATGTGAAATGAAAAGATATATAAAATCAGATTAATTTACAGGTTACGCTCTAGAAATTTAGTTGGCCATTTGTTTAACTTTTCTCACAATTTTGCTTACAGTTTACGGTAAAATTAAATCGCCGGCGAACTCTCCGCAGAGTATGTTAACACAAGTTTACATACAAACATCCAGACATACAGACAAGTCGTTATACAACCCTAGTATCCGTGGGATGGCTGTAACGAGTTCAAAAGTGCGACGCCGCTACACAAGTTCAGAAGTTTCGAGTTTATTCGCGCGACAAAAATTGAGGTTACAGAAGAGGCGTTACATTCTACGCGCAACTTACGCTATTATAGGCGATATACGAGACGGGGCATGTAGCGGGAAACGGTACAGGATACGTAGCAAGAAACAGGAAATGGGACGAGAGACGTGTGACGCGATAAAATAATGGCTTGTAATTTATTTTCTTTTTTGGAAGAAAATTCCTCACCGATAGTAGATAATATATAAGTATCATTAAATTAGATTAGGGTTATGCATCCTCTCCGGCCGCTACCAGCTGCCTGTTTTAGGCAGGCGCCATTATTTACAAAAGAAGTTTCCCAAATCTCGTTACCAGAGATTATCGCCTTTCAGTTCCCGCACGGCCCGATCGAATTGCGATCCTATTGATGTTCAATTGTTTTTATTATCTCCAGGATCGAAGGGTTCTACTAACTTTAACTGATGATCCGTCACTCCTATACTCTCTATAACTTGAACCGGCAACCGCGCTCGCTACCTCATTGAATATATTTTTTAATTTTCCACCTCAACCCCTCACCCCACCCCCCTCAAAGTTCATGAGAAACGCATTTCCGCAGCGGCGCACAATTTCCTTCCAATTTTAGAACAATCAGTCTTCTCTTAATACAAAGAAAGAACAAAAAAGATTACGAAGTTATCCCGGATACTATGTGGGAGATGTTTTCACCTTAATCAAAGAAACGATCTTTGAAGTTACTTTTACGCTCCTGATGAAAGAAAGGGTAAAGAATAAAAAGTAAAGAAGTTTGTATACTTCATTAAGTATCTTTTTTTTGCATTTAGGTTACGAAGCGTAAACCCAAATGTCAAAAAGAATGTCTCATACAGCAATAAACAAACAAATATACCGACTACACACTGTCGCCGAACTCGGATCGCAGATGCCAACGTGAACGTTCGTACATAAGACATAGTTACATACATAGTTTGTATGAGACTTAATAATGGCGGAGAAATAATATGGCGATAGAAGAAGATTCTACCGGAAAGATGTCGTCGCCGTAGCTTGCTGAGTCGCGCAGTGACCACAGACAAGCTTTGTAACAAGCTCCGAAACATCTGGAAAAAAAAAAACGTATTTGCGCGTATAATACCTACTGTTTAGTATATAATGTATGATACTTACTGCAATAAAAACCCAGCGATAACGTATAGTTGGCATCAATTTCTCTTGATAAACCATGTTCATATCTAACTTATCAAGGTAACTCTTATTATTTTGGTTTCAGAAATTTTGGCTATGTTGAACCTGGTGTTCTCTGATTTGTATTCAGTGAAGCTACGAGTAAATCCGATATTCAATGTGACATTGCTTAAGATTCAAAGTAAAAAATAGCGATTTAGTCTCGGTTCGTGAATTATGCAAATTTTATGATAAAATCCGGAGTGGACTCATCGGGGCTGCGGTTTGGGCATTGGGAAACATTTAAAAAATACATTTTATTCCAAATATTTTTATATATAACTTTTGTTAATCAAAACAATTATGGTTTATTATCATCTTCAATGTCGCATAGAAAAAAGGAAAAGTAAATTCCGATTTTGAAGCATAATATATTTCATGTGTAATACAGAGTCAATACATAGAATCTAAAACAAAGCCCTGATTAGACATTTTTACGTAGATAATAAATAATCACTTACATATTACGAAACGCGATCATTTCAACCCCTACAACTCTGGGGGTGTCACAAGCACGTGGCCTACTTCGTGGCCCAGGAATTTTTGCCACAGTACCCTGTAATCACACCGCCTCTCTCACCCTTCAAACCGGAACACAACATTGCAACCACTGCCGTTAGGCGGTAGAAATAGATGAGAGTGAGGTACCGCAGCAGACGGTGCAGACGACCTCTGTACCAAGGTCTACCACAGGTAGTTACTACATACCTACTCACATATTTTAAACTCCATCGCATCAGTATACTAAAATAGGTAGGTAAATAGGTAGGCCTTGTTTTTACACTGCAGTCCTATTTTTCATTAACTCCCCTTGACTATGTTAACAAAGTTTCAAACGACAAGCGTGTCGAGCCGTCAGCGCGCGAATTTCAATAAAAACTCTGTTTTATTCCACCCGACAGCCAGTGCATGCAGAACTGCGTGTGACAAAGTTTCGCCGGCTCTAGATTTTATATTTGAAATTCGCGTTCAAAATTCAAAATTCTTTATTCAACTTTAACCGACGCTGAAAAAAGCAATGTACGCCATTTTGTCATTATCAGCGGCGCGTATGTTAAAGTCAACGTCAAAGTTGACTGGTACAATCCGCTCTTAGGAAGGATACATCAGAAAGATACATATAGGTACTCGGAGTACCTACTAATTCCATTGATACATCACTTACGGAAATAAAAAAAATACTACTTTTTGTTTTTTTAATAATCGATGTTTCTGTACAGCACAAGTTGTCTGTAAAATTATAAAATTAGCGATAAGTAAATAAATCATAGTTCGCGAAAATATAAATGAATTAGAAAGGACCAAAACTGTTACATTATCCATTATCTTTGATAGGAACACCACCTTAAATAAACATGTAAGAATATAATTATTTTTCAAACTGCAGTATATGAAAAAATATACTTGTATATTTTCTTTCTTTGTAAAAGTATTAGTAACTGAATTCATAAATATACAAAATAACTTCTTATTTATTCGTTTTACCAACAATACTGTTATTTAGAAAAGTACTGGGAAGCCACGAGGTAGACAGATTTTCTTACAACGCTCTAACCAAAGTGTAAGTACATAACAAAGCAAAAATCTTTGACAAACAGGATGCCCAGGGCTACGCTATTTGGAGAGTGCTCACAGCGCCATATTGGAAATTGTGAAGCGCAAGTTTCAGAATTACATTTTGTCAAGAAATACGATATAAAATTTTATAGTGTTCTCGACAAGATCTCCACTATAAACATATTTTACAAGGCTAATGCATGCATATTTTACGAATCGAGATTAAATTATATATTTATGGCACTTATTTTATTTTTATTTATTTATTTTATTTGGAAAACATACAATCGCCTTACACACTTACTTATTTACTGATATTATTTATTGTACGCCCGTTTGGGCGGTATGCGGGAGTACCAACTGGCAAAATATATTTATAATTTTATTTAAAAGTAACCAATAACTCTGTGCAGTCAAGTTTGGCAGCGTCACGTGGCCGCAGTCGCGGGCATTAGCATATCAAAGTTGACATCTCCCGCCTGCAGCCAACTCTTGTGTATTTTTCCTACTACCCCCACCCTTATAGCCTTAGGCAAATTCTTTCATCTGTATATATAATGTCTTGAATATTTTCGTTGATTTCTCTAGTATTCACTGTTACAACAAAAATTGTTTTATTTTAATAACTTTATTCATTTTCATTAGATATGAATATTATTGATCATTTCATTTCAGTCAGATCAGTTCATTGAATACCGTCATTCAACGAACGAGCTAGTCATTCAGTCAAATAGCAGATTCAACCACCTGACTGCAACTTAAACACCACCATTACCTAAAATGCAAATTCCATAAAATATTTATCTGAATCTTTGTAATACCGGGCGAGGTAAATAAAATTGATATAAATCTGTGTCTGAAATGTATACAGGTAGGTACTCCAAGTCGTCTCGTCTTCCAAAGAAAGTCCATAAAATAGCGCCATGCTGACCGCTCCCACCCGGAAAACAAATTAGACATAGTTTGTTTGTATTTAGGTCAGTTCATTAAAACACTTCTTACACAAGACCGGTCTTGTACCGTCACTATCACAGACCGTATCGAAAGAGTATTTAAGTTTGCTGCTTTGAAATTTATCTATTTAATTGAAAATGTATATTATTTAAATACGTCTATTAAATAGATATATTTAGAGGTATATTTTTTAATAAGTCAAAATACTTTAAATGTGAGTAATGTACTTATAGAACTGAATCGTATAATCATTAATTCGAAGTAACTAAAATACACAAATGAAGCGGTGGTGGTGTAATGGTTAAGACGCCCGCCTGAGGATCGAAAGGTCCCAGGTTCAAATCCTACTCGTGCCACATGAGTTTGTATACAAATCTGACTAATGTGTAGTAGTTTTCTATCACCACTTGCTTCCGGTGAAGGAAAAACATCGTGAGGAAACCTGCACACTGATTGATTATTAACTTGTGTGTGAAATGGAAAAGGCAATGGCAAACCACTCCATTAATAATGCCAAGAAAGTTGTTACATGTGTTTCATTCCATGTAATGACCATGACCCTCAGTCATGAAAAATACGACTGTGAAGAAGAGAAAATACACACAAGTGAACATACAGTGGTCCAGTGATTATGATCGTTCGCCTGTAATTGAAAGGTCCCAAGTTCGAATCCTACTCGTGCCACAGTTTTTATACCAATCTGACTCATGCGTAGTACTTAGTTTCCATCGACCACCACTTGCTTCCGACGAAGGAAAACATCGTCAGGAAACCTGCACATTTTGGACATTTGTTGACAGTTTAAATTCACTATTAGTGTCTATGCGATTACTCGCCACTAAAGTCGTAAAAGTCATGTCAAATGTCTTTAGGTGACTTGAATAACATCTGACACCAGTTTCAGCAATTAACACATTCGAAAAGAAACAAAGACAATTGCGATTTTAGTTAAATAAATTGTAATTATACATTTGCAAACATTGGGAGTTCTGAATTCAAATTTAACTGCGGGCTTTGTATTCATTGTTAATTGGTTCATTGATTCAAAGCTATTTCCGTTTTATGTTCATCATTTAATAACGTAAAATTTAACGTGAAGCGAAACGTGAAATATATTTGGTTTACTCTTTATTACTACAAATATGTCGTGTATATTTTAATTGAAGTTCAAATATACTAATTTGTGGTTTTACCAGTTATTATTTAGATCGTTACAAATTATATTGATGAACGCGACAAATTGTAATACTACCGAACTGAGTTTAAAGTTTTTCACCAATTAGATAGTCGATTCCTGACGCAGGTGTATAATTTATGAATTAGCTAGCTCGAGCGAAGCCGGGTCACGACGCCAGTATTATAGGCCTGTGAAAGTATATTTAAACCCCGACACAAAAAGAGGGATGTTATAAGTTTAACGTGTCTATCTGTGTATCTGTATGTGTGGCATCGTAGCTCCCAAACAGATGAACCGATTTTCGTTTAGTTTTTTTTTTTTTGTCATAAATAACTTTATCCCGAGTGTTCTTAGCCATGCTTCATGAAAATCAGTTCAGCCATTCAAAAGTTGTAAAGAAATGAATATTGACAGTCGGGTTTTTTTAAATTTGTCTAACAAATAAACTTGTTTCAATACGTATATCATTTGTTAAATTTGCCGCAAGTTACATTAGCTACGTAGCAGCTACGAGCATTCTCGTAGGCTCGTAGCACGTCGTAGCACGACGGTGCTACGCTTCTACAAAGTTGTAACCGATGCTATAATAACTAAGCTGCTGTTATATTATACCCTCTTTATAAAAACTTGCACTGTAATTCATAAAAAAGATGAGCGAACGAACGAGATGAGAAAACATACTTTAAAGTAGGTTTTGTCACTATCGCACTTAACGAAATTTGGCGTTGTCAGAACGAGACAAAACATACTTTAGCTTAAATGCTTGCAACCAATGCATTACAAACTGCGCCAGCAAAATATAAACAGTCATATTATAAAAGTGAATCGCCTCATCGGATAAAGGCCGTTTTACACGGTGCAATTTTTTCAGCCAGAACAGAGAAAACGTAAAGAAACTCATTTAAAAAATCAAATATGTCTTCATATTTGATTTTTTACCGATCTTTGTGATTTGTTTCTTATATTTTGGACACTTAAATAATCACAAAGTCACTCATATAATAATTATAAGTGTTAGGAAACTGGTTGATACAGTTTGCCTAAAACACATAGATCAACATATGTTTCTTTTTAATATTAGTTTTTTATAAACATATTTATACAAAATTACATTTTCTTCTACTAAGGCCATGCCAGCTTGGTACTTGCCTGTTTGACTTGGATACGTGTATTTACGCCTAGAAACCCTCGCAAACTCAGTGTAAAGTTGGATGCAATCCCATCGCGCTGCATCAACAGACAAAACTGGAACGAACTCGAAAAATATACTTTTTGCACAGGAGTGGGCTGTTTGTGAATTACAGAACGTTTCCCGGCCGATATTTTGTGCTCAGATAATTTCCATAGACTGAATCATAAATGGATGTAGGATAGACAAACAAGTGCTGGCTTGTTGTCGTAAAGGATGGTGGGTGTGAATGGATAGCAATTAAGCCCGAAAGTTATTCGAAGTGGTAAAATAAAAGGAAAGCGGAACCTGGGTTCTGATGTTCTATGGCTGCAGAGAAGCAGGTAAAGGCTCATATGAGAGAGATAGCATAAATCAATAGGAGTCTAGGTAGGAGCAACGTTTCACTATATGGATAGGTACGTTTAGTGTAATTTATTCTAAATTGTAAATCTATCTAACAGCGATAAGGTCACAGTGAATATTATCATAATATTTTTTTCATCTTATAGAATTGAAACTAATGTAAATAATTTTTTTCACTGAAAATTTTCAAAAATTAAAATGTTGCAAAATAAATAAATAAAGGATACAATTAAATAGAAATAATATGTATGATCCATAATTTGCAAACTTTCATTTGTCGTAACTTTACACACAGATATACATACAAAACAAACATTTTTGAGTTTTTTTGGTCTCATAAACATTATCATTCATCTATTTCCGTACTTTATCTGCGGTTATTTCAAAACTTCGTGAGTGTGAGTACGGAACCACTACACCTACTCCTACTCTTTCGGGACTACACAAACATCAATATACGGGAACCCTTTGAGTTATAAAAATCTCCAAGGGCTTTCAGGATAACTGTGCTTTTGATTTAAGCTAACTTGTACCTGAGCATTTAAGTGATGTTAACAAAAAGCCTCTATGTGTAACGGTAGGGTAGAATTTCCTTTTACTCTTTAAAGAATTATCCTAACTGTTTTAAGTCTCAAGTTTATTAATGTTGTTAATTAATTTTTACCTAGCTCTTCGATGCGAATTTTGCGCGCTTGAAATTAAGTTTCTCCCGTTCTCGTGGCAATTTCAGAAAATCCACTTTCAGTGTTCATTCTATAGAAACCCACCATATGACCACTTCTATTTTCTACACTATGTCCCATCGATTCCCAACTGGGCCGAATGCCTGTTTGCTTGCTCAGTAGTATAAAAAATATATTGAAATGTCAATTTTTTAAGCTCCGTTCACATATATATTGATTGATCTTCTGGCAACGTCAGTATTTTTAATAACAACCTTGTATCAAGAAGCATGTATGAAAAATTTCCTTCATTTTGTACAATGAATGGAAGGGAGATTTAGTATTTGTTAATTATTTTTTTGTAGTCCTATTTCGCATGTGATTAGAAATAGTCGTTTTAACTATAAATATTACCTAACGTGAGTGATCAATAATTATAGTTCCGTTATATATACCCAACTTGACCCGTCAATTAATTCTATCCCAAAATCGAATCATTTTAACCATCGACTATAGAGGTAGCCCGGCTATAGATAGTAGACGACCATTGTTACTTAGCAGCTAATTGATGGAAACGCGATTGGCCGCGATGCCTAATCGATTTACTATCGATATCGGAATATCCGATGTCAGTGATGTGATCACAATGGACGTCGGAATCAGGATTATTGATTCGATATTGTACCTAATTCAAAAATTGTTTAAATGGTTTTGTTATAGATGTCACACATACTTTTCAACAATTTTTTGTGAAATTGAAGGGAGAATTGAACCCACACGCCCCGGGGCAGTGCCCAGATAGACAGGAGCATGAATTTAATTCCCGCTCGGTTCAGTACTCAAAACTATTTTTTTTTAATCTCAGCGGATGGAAACGCAGCTGGTAGGTATACATATTATTATGTTTCATGTTTTTCACTCCACTGCATGAAATTGAATAGAGTTGTTTCCAAACAACAATAAATAAATAAATTAATAAGTAAATGCTATCTCAGCTGTCCCAGTGTTTGCTGTGCATCTGCACGGCGTCAGTTCACCTGTATCTTCAATTTACGTGACATATTTTTTTCACTTTTTTTATCTTGTGATTTGCAATATAGAAATTTGTAAATCTCCAAAAGATTGTACAGCCATAGACAAGCAAAAAATTCGTTGCTGCGTTGTTCCGCAGTCCGCATTATGTCTCGCACGTTTGCACCGACACAGGATTTGTAACATTTCAGCTCACAAATATTTCAGTACGTTTTCGATGGCCAGCGGCTGGACTCTGTACTCGTAGGCTACTCAACTAGGAAACAGACCGAACCACTACCTATTTCCTAACATGGATTTACTAGATTAGCAATAGACATTAACTCTAGACTTAACTCTAAAGATAAAAAAATTCAGCTATAATCTGTCCTAAATGTTAAAATAAGACTCTTTTGAATTTTTCAATTTAAGCATGTTTAAGCATTATTTTAATTTTATTTATCAAACATGTTTAATTAGTCTAAACTTTACTTATGGCTACTAATAAATTTTTAACCGCATTTCAAAACAGTTATTTTGTATGGAAATAAATAAATAAATGAAATGGCGTGTAATTCCATTCATTTCCACGGTCTAGCATTGAAACTTGTAGGTCGTTGTCCAAGCCCGTCAATTCAAGTTTGGAAGCCCATTCCGCGTCTATCTTGTTTAACCAACAAAACGAAAGAGATAGCTATAAACTAGAGACTAGTTTAATACGAGTTGAGTGCAAACGTGGTGCAATGGAACGTGTCGAACTATTTTATGAATGCGTTGTATTTGGCAAATTAAAGAAATGACAATAAATATAGCGTTTGGTGTAATTCTCATTTGCGACGCCATACCCAAGGTTTACGTAAAAAATATACCTTTATGTTTAAGCTGTCAAGTTAATCGCCACGTCGAATAAACGCTATTTGACTATTGACAGATCCAGTATTTAAAGTTCATTTCCAAAAACACTGACACAAAACCAACGTATAGATAAGATTTCGCTGCAGTTATTGAGAAGTTGTAACGACAAAAAGCTACTAACTATGGCATTTAGGCGTTCCTTGTAGCTTTTTGAGAAATATTATGCCATTTAAAATTTGACAGGAAAATCTAATTTCTGTATAAATTATGCTCTGACTTTATAATCTGGGAAAATCTAGTGAGTACTCCCATCTATGAAGGGGAAATACTGAGCGGTAATCCATCTCCTCAGGCCAGTGCATTAGCCCTGTAATGTGCACTCAGCTCGATTGCACTTTGTGCCGCTAACTCGTTTATCTGTCCGCTCTCACTTATGAAACTGATTTCTATAGGCTTTTTTGTAGTATTATTTTCTTTCTCTATCCTTTTTTTACTAGTTTTTATTTTGTTTCACCTGCCCATGAGGGCAGGTGAAACAAAATAAAAAATAATGGTTATTAGGCCAAACAGAGATAGCAAGGTGGTGCCAAAAAGAACAACTACACAAAAGAAAAAAGTCCAAATACTATAATATATTTAATACAATATTTGTCTGTGATTAACTTGTCAATTGCACTACATGCAGCTATTAGTATCTCGAATTTCCCCAATGAGATGTTCCTGGACGCAGCTAGCCTCTCTCTCATCTTTGCGTGTTTCCGCATTCGAGGCTGTGACGCCGCGAAGCCGCTCAACAATCGTGAAAAATGAACCTTAAAATGATAATAGAAAACTGGGCGCAGCTTGATACCGTAATATGATATGTTATAATATGACATTTAGTTTACATGTATGTACGTATATTTTGGTGTTCTGAGAAACTTGGCGAAGGTAAGTTGAACAAAAATAGCCTCGTTCTAGTACAGGACATAAATTTTGCATGTTGGAGGCTACTGCAGAATTTATGGCGACGTTTCTTTCCGCTTGGCGATAGTGCATTCATAACAAAATAGTACTTTTAGAGTATTATTTATTAAAAAACTAGCGGCCCGACCCGGCTTCACACGGGTGCAATATTATACAAATTATAATACATGTAGACCTTACTGTTGAATCATTCAATCTAATAAAAAACCCGTATCAAAATCCGTTTCATAGTGCTCCTGAAGAGAAAGGATTTTCCGGAATTCTTTAGAGAAAAGTTTAAGCACATTATGTATTATATATGTGTGTGTGTGCTCATACTAAACATTACTTTCTACGTGTCTCTTCTTTTTTATATTGCTTTTTTAATGTATTTTCTTTGTACAATGAAGAGTTTACAAAACAAACAAATATTGATATTTTTTTTCTAATTCGGAAGTAATATAAATCAGTATTACATTCATGGTTTTCATTTCACAACTTACATACGTAAAAAAATCGCAAGTCTTGTAGTTGGTCGCCTGAAACCGCAGTCTTGACCTTTATTCTAGTTCTAGGTCAATCGTCGCGTGACAGCATATTGCTGGGTTGGTATTTGCATATTTTTGCATGCCGCCACGAACGCTCCAACCCCTGCACTGTAATTGAAAGTAAACTGTTTTCGGAATGCAAAATGAAATTATTTTTTATGGTGCAAGGAGTAAATGTGCAGTACTCACGATGCAGCATCTTGGCATCAGTGATGCAGCATCAGTGTCTTGGCATTGTACAATGATTGTATGATTTTTATGCAAATAATGTTAATTTAGGCTTTTCAAACTAGTTGGAAATTGAAAAAGATGTGTGTAATCGTGTTCCCTTCCCGGTTGCTTCACAACCGTTGAGCGTCGGATCCCATGCAGGCTCCGAAAAATATGTATATAATATCTTATTCTATTTCGATGGAATAATAAACAAAAAGGAAACCAAAAAGGCCCAAGAAGTTGATGAAGATCAGTTGTATGAAATCTTTGAAATAAACTTTACTAAGAACAACAAACAAGTAAATTAATAGTGAGTGTTTTGTTATTTTCAATTAGGTACCTTTAAACCATATTTTAATAATGTGAAATCATCGATGTATAAATGTGAAATAGCCTATGTACCAAATGATATGGCTTAATTTAAATTAACACAATGCCCTGCCATCGTCGAGGCATCAATAAAGGCTTGTAATTAGCTTCCTCTAGTGGGCCGTTGTTTTCTTAACCTTTCTCAAACACGATCTCAGGTAGAAGTCCTTCGGCCTCCTCCCAAGGGCCTTCCTTTTGACATCCTCCCTAAAGTACTCCATTTAAGTGTCTTCTTTCGGGGTTGCTTAATAGAAATTAGTTCTTAGGACGAGAACTAGTTAATGGTAATTTATGTAGCTAATTAAATATGAACTTCTGTTTGGATTGCGCGTGATCTTATGAATAGCTATTTTGATAAATATCCGTAACTCCATCAAAGAAAGAGAAAGTCTGTCGTTCTATCACACTTTTTGCTAAATCGCTGAGCCTGATGAAATTTAGAATCGAAATGTCCGTGGTCAATCATCACCTTTGACGTCAAAAACTTAACTGTATAAAATACATGCGAAGAGCAAAATTGGTACTTTAGCAAATTTTATATAAATTTTTATTGAATAAAATATGTTTGATATGTAATATAATATGTTGATACCTACAGACCAATCCGAATCACACTATCTATACATAGGAAAAACTACGAAACATTCCGGATGGTAATTGTTCCAAAAAGTGTCGCCCCACACGAAGATCACAAAACAACTTTGTTTCCATTGATGAATTAGTAATACTTGTCACCTTCACCACCCCTGTCCGAGATTCCGTTTCCTTGGTTGCCTTTCAGCATAGATTCGCTAATAAATAGACGTACCACGATCGTGGCTTAATTTTGTGCTACATAGGTATATCCTATGATATTTTATTACATTAACAAATAAAGCGCTAACAAAGAAGCAACCTGCTATTAATTCGAGGAAATGTAATTTTTTTTTTCAAATAAACGGTTGAGTTGCTCTGTAAAATATTACTTTGATTTTAAATGGCGCGTCTCTGATGTTTAAACAAAATGGTGTACTCTATGTTTTAATGCAAACGTCAAAGTTAACGTCATAGTTGACGGTGCAAACCACCCAACAAAATATTTTTATGGTCCAAATGTAGTTTCGAAAAGGCCTCAATCTCAATTACTTCTCTTTTACAAATGAGAGCGAGTTTAAAATATTTTTACTTTAAACGAGAGATATCCCATCCATTTTCCATAGTTAGCGGAAAAGATCACTGTGTGCAAAAGCGGTCACGTCCATCTAAATATTTCAATGACTGCGCCCCGAGATTCCCGGTGACAAATGCGCGATCATTGTTTCAATATGGCGGCCTATACGTCACTGTCATGGCGGGCTTGCTCACGTCACTGTCATGGCGGCCATGCTCCATTACGCCGAATTAATTCGGAGACCACGGTCGTATAATCAATATAGTGGTGGAGGCTCTTACTTGCTCCAAACGTTTTAATTATGCTACTCTGCATACATTTGGTAGTTAATTATTGTGGGGAACTAAGTAAAGTATATTTTTTATGGATAACAGGGTAAATGTATATTATATCAGTAGGTTATAAGTTATTGAATGTGCGTCGAATGGAATAGAAAAAACCACACTGCTAAAATGGGATGTAAAATTGTAAAACCAAATTAAGTGATAACTAATTACACTTGATTTCTAACTAGGGCGTGTCCCGGCTTCGCTGGGTCGGGTAAAACCATAATAAATTGTACACCTTCCTCTTTAATCACTCTATCTATTTAAAAAAGTAGTAGTAAATAGTTTTAAAGATCTAACCATACATAGGGACAGACAGAAAACAGGAAGCGACTTAGTTTTATGAACCTACTGATTTCATTTCAGTTGCTCAAAATTATTCCCGGCATGATTTTGTTAATGTTAATAGTTAATTCAGTAACTGCCTTCAAGTTTAGTGTATATCGACACGAAATCAAGGCTATTTCCTATCAATTTCCGCGACATCGCTGTAAATTCTACCAGGTACCTAAATGTCAGTTATATGCAGTTCAGTAGGTAATTTCCTAATATATTTTTGTATTAAAACATTTCTAACATTTATTTTTTTTGTTGGATCAGTTAATTAATTCAGTGTTTCACAACTATACCGATATTCATATAATCATTCTGATGATTCATATAAAAATAATAACCGTGTTTTTTATGTTAACAGTTAACCGCATTTTAAGTTACCCTGCATATAATTCTATGCAAAGGTAATAAAGGTGATTTTGCAACGATTTTGAGTAGGTTGATATGCTATAGATACAGCGAGCCACATAATCTAACATGCGAACCTCAATTTCCGATGTCAATCATTTTCATTAACCTTCCGTCGCTCCATAAACAATACTCCCCCGTGGGGAGATTTTTCTCATTACCGAGCAAATTGAGGCGAGCGGTCTGATTACTAGCAACACAGCGCTAACGAGCCTTTTTATTGAGTTCAGCTACCATATGCACGTAAACGGGAAGATTACCTGGCAATCGTTTAAATGTAAATAATTATTGCCACAAGAAGATGATGAAAGATCACAAAAGATTTCTTTTCAGATAAGTATGTACTTGAGTATTTCATACGCGACGGAAAAATAAGTGTTTTTAATATGTTTATTTTTGTATATGTATGTACGAGTATATCTATAAATCTTGTTTCGAATCAAATGTTGTTATTTCTCTTTCAAGTACCCGGGAAATTTGTTAGTAATAGTGTTATGCAAATTCTAAACATAAAAAATTCCAGGCAAAATAAAAATAAAATTATAATTTCTAATTCAGTACTAAACATGGATTTTGCTTAAATTTATTAATAAAAAATACTAGTGGGGTTGATATCAAAGTGCGCCAAACGGGTGCATTCAGCTGATAAATATGAGAGCCTCTTGTGAGTTTCGTTCCCCTTTCTGGGGGTAAATTCTATAACACAAAATCTTAATCGTGTCTTAATGGAATTTCAATAGTAGATATTTCTACGCAGTTCTACTATTTAAAAACCATTGATACACGATTGCAAAATCGGCACACGGTTAGGGATAAAATCACATGTTCTAAACGCAGGGTAAGTACTTTCGAGATGTCTCGAGAGCTCGTATGTAAAATGTCGGAAAACTAAACCCCTTACCAGTTCGTATAGGGCTCAATTAGTCTTGTATAACGTATAATTTGTAAGGTAACCACTCATTTATTTTCCTAAAATTATTTTTTGAATAATCTTATTCCTAATATGCACTTTTGCATAAATATTATAAAGATGAAGTGTTTCTAAGTTGGTATAGAATCTTCGGAATGATCAACCGGTTCAAAAAATTCATTCACCAATAGGAAGCTACATTATTCCTAAGTGACAAAAAGTACTTATTATCCTGATGCATTTTGTATATCACAATGTTTCAAAAAGCTATTGACAGTGTTAATTTTAGACCTACCAGCCGCGTGGCAGCGGGTCTGGTGCTTGTGTATGCTCAAACAAACAAGTTTTCTTACATTTTATTCTTACAAATTTCACCATGAAAATGTGACGTTCCACGACGTGGCTCTTTATGGTTCTAAGCAACGTATCGCCATGAAACCTATACCAGATTTTAAGTTAGACCATCCTCTATACAAGTATAAAACCGCATTAAATTCCATCCAGTACCTAGTTACGTGCGCGAATATACATACAGACAGACAGACAGAAATTCTAAAAAAAAGTTGTTTTGGCTTCTATTAGTTCCATAAAGACTCACCATAAATATATTAATTAAATATCTTCTATGACCAGACATAGCACACTTACATTTGTATGGATTACATGCACTGAACTGAAGTAACCGCGAAAACGATGCAAGTTTTCTAATGAAGAAACTTGTAGCCGTATAATGGCAATTTATGTCGAGGCTCACCCGTGCGCCCAATAAGTTATTGCTTGTCATACCTGAACTTCCACCTCGATGTGTTACAAGCGGAAAGTAATCTAACTTTAGTTATCAATATATATACAATATATCTTTATTGCCCAGTGTTGTGGGTGTATGGATCTTTGAACATGTAACATATAAAAGTTCTTTCATACAAATATGAGCTAGTAGACAATGCTTTGCATTAAATATAACGTATCCTCCAGTCAGTAAAGACGTGCAACCAACATATAAAAATATATAACAATTAGTTCGACTGCCACTGTTTTGCATTGATTAAATCTTCACTTCATCTTTAGTGACACGAAAAAAAAAGTCACATCCATCCTATTTTTTTGTCACCCCTCGCCCTCCAACCCTCACCCCCGCTACAATCTGCTCGAGGACAGTGACATATCGCTCCGGACGGCCACCATCTGTCACGTTAATTAACTCGACAAGTGTTACTTTACCCTCTAGTTGCATAATGATATCGAACAAAATCTTATACATATACTATCATGGATTATCACATTGTCCCTTTGTATACCACACACAGAACCGAGGAAGTCGACAGTTTTAACTATATTTTTGACGTCAATATGTGATGTATACTAAGTTAAGTAAAGAATTTTTAATTTGGCGAGTCGTTTAAGAGTGGCGAAACTCGAACGCCTCATTTAGCTCCATACTGCTGGCTTGTTTGTATATTATAGTTTTTCTTAAATAATGTCTCACACGAATTTCACACGAAAATCATAAATTTATAGGATACATTTATTTTCCAACCTAACAATAGTTTTACAGATACATTTAGGTAGGTAGGATTTATAATTTAAATTCTGGTTTCACTGTGAACTCTGCACTATAATTTTGCCGTTCCACAAAAACCACGCAGGGTTTACCCGAGCCCGCTGTAATTACGTTTATAAAAGCAGTAGTAAAAGTAGGATTTATATGATTTTAATATAAAAAAAAATATTTTTTATTTTTAAAAATAGTTGTTACTCTAGTGACTAAAGTATTTTCTTTATAAGGGACCAGGGTCTAGACCCATACAAATAAAATATGTATCATTTACATGTTCAAACTATGATAAAGGTAGTTAAATCTATATTCATAAAGTATTCTGAAAACCTTTGATGCAAACATTTGTCAAATTATTCAACTACTAGTTTTTCCGCGCGGCTTCGCCTGCGTTTATTTCTCACAAGAACAATTATTTTTCCGGGATGAACAGTACCCTATGTCCTTCTTTATACTTCAAACTACAATGCAAAATTTCAAGAATATTCGTTGAGTAGATAGAGCGTGAAGAAGTAACAAACAAACTTATAAACGATAGATAAAATTCTATGGAAAAGAATTGTAAATATTCATTCCAGCTTTTTACAGTCTCTCGCATAAGTTTGCGTCCCGCATACTTATTTATGAGTTAGACCAGCTTATATCCCAATACCCGAAAGGCATTGGGTCGTAAAGTTATTATTTTCTAGTCACCGAGCCATAGAGATGATTTACTCGACCCACAGCGCGTTGACTCGAGAAAAACGACAAGTTTATGAAACGTAAAGAATACTCCTTCCTGTTGTTAAGTTCACAAAATACAAAATATAGAAGATCACAGACAGATAAATTGTTCACAAATCTTATCCTACTATCGTTAAATTACCTTACGGCGATTTTTGCATTGGATCAAAACTTCAGATAAGCTTTCTCATGAGTTTGCTGGAAAAAAATGCGTTTAAAATACGCAGCATCTTTGTTCTGACTTTCCCATTTAGTGAGACGGAACAAGAACAGGTTCACTATTATTAACTACGAAAGTTAGTGATAGAAACGAATTACTGTAATTGTTGTGTTATTCCTACCGTAGATGCGGAGGGACAACGCGGCCAGCGAGCTGAGCCGCAGCTGAGGCTGGCCCGAAGCTGCAGTGCCGAAGTGCACGGGCATTATTAATAATCGTCATAACATGTATACTGTTTAAAAAATGAAGCTGTCAAAGGACGTAAATACATTTACGTCCTTTATATATACGCATAACGCAGAAATGAGAAACAGAGAAAAGATTGTATAAAGAGTCACTTCTGCTTCTTTATCTTGTATTCAGAACAAAAGTTTGAGCGCGATAACTGGAGATAAATCTAAATTCGTCCCGAATCAAGGAAGCGAGAAGTCCGGGACTTGTAACGAAGCTATTATTCGAAACAATTAAAATTTGCCGAGAGCCGACTGTATTGCCCGGCTAACATTTAATTAAAACGATACTCAGTTCAGAACAAATTTATTATTAAATTAGCTGTTTAAAGATTGATTGACGCCTGAGAAATAATCGACTAAATATCTTACTTAATTACTCGTACCTTCTAATTGTGAGCTGCTGTAAAAATTGCATTTTCTGTATAATTTATTCGAAAACTAGCTGCGTTTCCGGGCTTCGCACCCGTGAGAATATTAGGATAATATTTTAGAGAACTTATGCCACTCAGAAATAATGGAAACTTTTGAAAGATTTTTGGAAATCGTTTAGAGTAGTTCAGAAGATTACATCATACACCACATTTTCCTATTGGACCAACCTGTGCATAACTGGTTGTGTAATTAGTCACTTCCCCTTTATAACTAATTAGCTATTCATCGCGACTTCGCCCGCGTAAATTTCCCACGAGAAGTGATTTTTCCGGAATGAAAAGTACCCTATTTCCTATTTCTTACTTCAAACTACACGTGTACAGTTGAGTAGATAAAGCGTGAAGACGTAACAAGCAAACCTACTTTCGCGTTTATATAATACTAGCGAGCGGGCGGGTTCAGCAGGCGGGTTCGCACGGACGCAATATTGAACTTCTTCTTGTATCACTATCTATTAAAAAAACCTGCATCAAAATCCGTTGCGTAGTATTAAAGATATATACATAGGTACTAGGGACAGAGAGTGGGAAGTAACTTACTACTGTTAATATTATGTAATGATGATCATTAGTTAGGAAGATAAAATATTGCCTCCATATATGCACTATTTGTATGTACTATGCCCACAAAGACAGTTGTCTTTGTCGGCATAGTGCAGTCAAGTCCCAACCCGAGCAATCCATACTATTATTATAAAGAGGTAAGCGTTTGTGAGTTTGTATGTTTGAGGCGGGTAATCTGCGAAACTACTGAACCGATATCAAAAATTCTTTCACCATTAGAAAAATACATTATCCAAGATTTCTATAGGATACATTTTATCTTACAATTTCGAAGAAAGCGAAGTCCCGGGCAACATCTAGTACGTCAATAATTTCATCAATCAGCCAGAACATCGGCCAGTCCCGATGATTCCAATCAGTTTTCCAATCATTTTGAAGGCTCTCCACGTTTCGTTTTGGCGTATTTTCCGTTTTCCCCTCGTCCGATTCGGCGAAAATCACTTGTGACAGTTTAGAAGCACTTTATTTTGCAAACTTAAGATTTATTGGCAGATCCAAAGGGATTTAAATGAGAAATATAGGGAATAATCGAGTCCCTCAATAAAGAGAACATTTCAGACAAAATCAATCAATTAACGAGTAATTATGTACAAACATGATAATTAATTGTTAAGTTGAAGCAAACACGTATATATGTTTTATCACTAGCGGCCCGTCCCGGTTTAGCTCGGTTAAAACCATAATAAATTATACACCTAAACTTTCCCTAGGAATCATACTATCTATTGGTGATAACCGCATGAAAATCCTTGCAGTAGTTTTTGAGATTGGTATTTTACCGCTGAATCATACAAATAACATCATACTATATCGTATTATGTTAATATAGATATTATTATGGGTGTATTACGGTAACACGCTAAAGTATATCCGAGACAAAGAAATGATATCGTGACCCGCAGCACTCATGTAGATTGCTCGTGTCCCACTGCAGTACTCTGAGATAAGCTATGCGTAGTGCGAGTTCGCAATTTGATTTACGTCGTTGAAACTTTTCGCAATGAGACCCAGTCAACCAATCACATTGCGGGGATAATCGCTTCACACACTGTGATTTACTAACGGTACAAATCTAATTGCTAACTAGCACTAAGG
Source organism: Plodia interpunctella (assembly GCF_027563975.2). NCBI lineage: Eukaryota > Metazoa > Arthropoda > Insecta > Lepidoptera > Pyralidae > Plodia > Plodia interpunctella. The sequence goes on from NC_071303.1 coordinate 7,886,214, forward strand.
CCGATCTGTCGAAAATGTTTTTTTTTTCTTTTTTTATATATTGGGACAAATCACATAAATTGAGCTAGCCGTGCTGTTATTATTCAACCTTTTTTATTATTCAAATACAATTTATTACAATAAAATATATACTTTTGTAGTTATCCAGAGTTTATTTGTAGCTTGATAGCTACAGCCCGATTAGTGTGCAGGTTTCCTCACCTGAAACCTGTACATTAATCGGGCTCTTGAAATAAGTGATGTTTATTGAATTTTAAAAATATTAAATGACGGATTTGATGATTGGAGAGACTCTAGGGACATAAACAATCGTTATATCGTTAAATAAATTAAACTATAACAAATCTACTATTATACCTTCTAAAACTTAAATATCATGTCGTAGCACAAAAAGCAAGTAAATCTCTCAGATACAATGTCTCCAATATTTCATGTCTCAAACTGAGGCCAATTGCCTAATGCTCCCGATATATGAAAAATGTTTAATACGTCAAGGAGGCGTCAAAACGCAAAATATGATAGCAATGCCGACCTCCCGGCATAGAATAAGTAATAGTAGTCAGTACGGACAGAAGGTTCACTGTATTCGACTGTCGAACATGATGTGCATAAGCGAAATTTACCGCGTAGCTCGGAACTCCAGTGTTCATATTTTATTGGTATTTTTATAAATTCAAATTCAAATTCAAATCATTTATTCGGAAATTAGACCTTCACAGGCACTTTTTCTCGTCAATCTTTAAATTTATAGTTATTTCTTACAAGCTAGAAACTACTGGCATTTCGGAACGACCACTGCTGAGAAGAAATGCCGAAAGAAACTCATTTGAACAGTGTTGGTCCCTATCATGCCAGATCGGCTTTCCATTATTGTTTCTTACAAAAAAATTTTTTTTTTCTTTTCTTTCTAATACGAGTAATATATAAAAGTACATAATGTACATAGTCAAAAGGTATATCAAAACAGGTTATGATTGTGATCCGAGTGCTGATTATAATATATATATATATATATATATATATATATATATATATCGATGTGAAACACAATTAACTTACATGAAAATATATGAGAAACGAGATGACCAGTTCCCTCTGGCAGCACCCGTTGTTGATTGTAAGACACGAGTTGACGCATGGGACAGCCATCGCGTACCTCAACCATAATAGAGGGAACCTCACGACCCGGCCCACGACGCCACCACCAGATTGACCATTTGAGTGAGCATGACACACTCGATTCCCATGACTTCATAATTACAATTCTTATTCGTCGAAATAGAAGTATAATTCAGACACTTGAAGATCACAAATCACGTACATGTTTTACAAATAAAATTTAAATGCCATACGAATTATTATAACAAAATTCAAAATTGTGAATAAAATAATAAAAAACAGTAAAATAAAAATTAGGAGATCATGTGTATATAATTATTATGCTCATTATAAACCGTGCCCGTGGCAGAAGCGTTTATATTATTAATTCCAACTACAGTCAGTATAATTTGCAGACCAACAGAAGCACATTAGATCCGGTCAGTTTAAATTGCTCTGGAGAAAACGAACCTTAACTCTCTGGCGACGGAGACACCCAGTAAAACGCTGAAAGAGAAAGTCTGAATTGTCCATAATTGTAAGTAGTATCTGTACTGGCGGTGGCCAGTACAGGTACTACTTAAAACAACCAAACGAAATATAACCCCATGAGAGGTACAGACCTGCCGTTCGCACTTAACTCAGGAGTAATCCTTCTTCTATTGCGGAACACGTGCCAAATATCCACTAGCAAAGTTACCAAAACAAAAATAAACCGTAACGCTTCGTCTTAAAGTAGAATTTCCAAAACCGCACCTAAAGTTATAAAGACGAATCCATAATCCATATCTGGAATTAGGTCGGAGGCACACCGGTGTGTTGCATCTTTTGACATTTTGATAAATGGATTTATCTGAGATTTGTTGCGAGCGTTTGCCCTCCATTATTTATATTTTGAGATCGATACAGGACTCTAATAAATAAATGTACAACGCGCTCGTAAATTGAAGAACAAGATTTTTGGTTTGAAATATCGGAATCGCATTTGTATTTTGCCTTGGAGATACTCGTATATTTCTCTGAAACGTGCGACTATTTGTAAGTTGTTTGAATTGAACGTTAAATTTGATGTTATTAAAAATCGTATTATTATTATTAATTCATCCTTAATCAAATTCCCCTTTTACAAACAATATATTTGTCAAAGTAATATATAAAAAGTGTTACATTCTTTTATCACTTTTACTCTTACCATATAATTTGATAAAGAAGCTTCAAATTGTTTTTATTAACCACTGAAATGGATCTTTCTCAAATGAAATTGAATCATGGACACCTTGAGACAAGAATTTTAAATACCCGGATTAAAGAAGATTTAAATACCCTGGATAACCTTTTACAGATGAATACATAACCGGCCCGAACCAGTTTGAACTGGTAATTAATACCCGGGTCGCCCGGGCGAGGCCCGGACAAAATGCTGTTTTATCTGAAACACACCATATAAATAAATACCAATCACGGGTTGTTTCCGCCTCTTTTTTTTGTAAAGTGGAATGTTTACATAAATTTACCTGTGCTTCTAATAAAGAGATTTGTTTTTACGTTTTAAACAAACACAACTTAATAAGAAATACTTACATTTCAAGAGATTTTTTTAACAACTCGTCTAATTCTTTTATTTCTTATACGATAACAAATTAATTATAACAACTTTATATCATTTGTCAGGTATATGAAAACAGTGATCACAAGAAAAGATGTCTCTCAAATTACCATAAAAAGTCCCAGATCAAATATTCATCTCAATCAAATCATTTATTCAAAAATTAGGCCTTCACAGGCACTTTTTCACGTCATATGTAATATATAAATTAAATGATGTTTACCAAAGCTATAAACTACTAGCATTTCGGAACGACCACTGCTGAGAAGAAATGCCGAAAGAAACTCATTCAAACAGTGTTGGTCCCTATTATGCCAGAAGGGCTTACCATTTTTTAAATATAAATTTATGTATAATTTTTTATCACTAATATAACAATGTAAGTACACAATAAAATACATGGTCAAAAGGTATACTGAAACATATTATGATTGTGACCAAGTGCTGATGAAAGGAAAAAATATACCATATAAAAAAGGAATACATATAATACATTGTACCACAAGTTTATCACAAGCACTGAACATTTCAAAGCAGAATACAAAGCTGAAACAAAATACACCCCTTGCTGCTGCACCGGCAAATACTACTCATTACCGGTTAAAAGCGGTTAAATCCGGATTGCGGACTCAGCAGAACTAGGCTACGAGATAATACCATTAAAAGAGGGTGAAAACGAAAAATAGAATCCTACAATTATTACCAGTTAATCCGGAATATAGACTTCGTAGCGATTCGTAGATATGTCGTAGAGGCTCTACGCCGTAGGTTCGTAGCACAGATAAATTGTAGACGGAGAAATTGAAAGATGGATGTATTGTACATTACTATAGACCGTTCCTGGTTTGCTCTGGTAAAATCATATAAATTATACACCTGAAACTACCTCGATAATCACACTATATATTTGAGAAAACCGTATGAAAGACCGTCCAGTATTTTTTTGACATACAGACGAGATGGGGATTTATGGAAAAAAAATTAAATATAAAATATATTATTATAACATTCAAAGAGTATTCCTATCGGATTTTTGATTCTAAATCTATTTCCATAGACGTAGAAACTGTAGAAAGGACAGGAAATTACTATAAAATACTCTTTTCCGTTTTCTACGTCTTTATATACTCTTACGTCAAAATTAATCTCTTTGAAGCCAGACAGTAATTGTGTTCAACAAGCTGTTGCTATTTATATATAGGTATTTTTGATTCTAAATAAATGTTTTTGAGTTTAACTGAACTACTGAACTACTTCTCTTACGGCTTTATAGTGATATTATCATATTTGATATATCTCTTCAGAGTGGAATTCCTTATATTTAGATAATGTTATTTATTGTAAACCCATAAAATAATAAATATATATGATATTTTTTGTTGTAAAATGATGTAACATTTACATTAGTACATAAAAAAACTAAATAACTATTTACCTATAGTATGTAATTGTTATAACATCAAAAACAAACGCATAAGTACCTACCGAGATACCATTATTATTTCTCACTTGAGTACTACTTCCTTTGAGTATTGTTTGATTATAAAATAGAACTACCATACTACAGTCTAGACAATCCAGTACGATAATGAAGAAACGAATCACTGGAATTGCATTGACATTAAAATTTCCTTATGTCTAAAGTCATAAGGTTAATAATGAGATGGCAAGGCAGCAAGTTTATGTTTGTAAACAGAAGTTCCTTATTGCGCGTCCGTACGTGACTTTTGTTAACGACGCCGGCCGTCCCTTCGGCCCGATCACTTCTTGCATCTTTGAGAGCATAATACTGCAGTATTGTTTATAGTCCGGGATCCTAACTTCCTTAGTAATATTATAAATGCAAAAGTATGTTTGTTTGTTACCTCTTCACGCTCAAGCAACTCAACCAATCTTCTTAAAATTCAACATAGATGTAGTTTATAGTATGGAGAAGGACAAAGGATACTTTTCATCACGGAAAAGTAACTGGAAAATTTACGCGGGCAAAGCCGCGGGCAACAGCTCGCACTGAGTTAATAAAGTGCTGTAAACTATTTAATTTTGTAGATTTCTCAGCTGTTACATTAATGTTATTGATTAAGTACTTACACCAAAGGCCCCGTTGCGAGAGCGCAGCAGCGTTGGAGGACGACGGAGCGCAACGAAAATAATATGTCCTACGCTAGTTTAAATGACGACACATCGCTCATTTAGTTCCTTGCTCTTAATATCGCCTGTGTCTAGCACATTTGGTTTGTAGCCAGCGGTCTTTTTTTTTCTAAAATCGCCTCTAAATTCTAATCGTTGAATTTGAATTTCAATAAAAAACAATGCCACTACTAATTTCATTTCTATTTCAAAATAACTAAAGATATTACGATAATATTGGTTACGAAAAACATTAAAATTACATACATTAATCAAAAGTATAAGGATAAAACGTAGCTGCGACACGCTGATATATTTAAATTTTTGTTTCTGTTGTTTGGGAGAACTTATACTTATCTGATTTGACTTGATGGCAACTATCAAATCACATCAGATATTTTTTTTAAGTCTTACATATACATACATTTTATTTTTTTACCTAACTAACCTTCATTTTAGATCGCATTTTGTTAGCCAGTATAGTTTTATACTCATATGCTACGGCCGAAGCCGTACTCGCTTTGTAGCGTCCTTTTCGAGCCAAAGCCTTAGCCGACGTGAGCCATGAGCTCACTTTGAGCAACCGCTGTATGTTTGTTTGTGAATTCAACTTATTGTGCTCGGGATTTAGCGTGCACTCGTTATTATGCATGAATATTGTCAATTATTTATTACTAGCGCACCGTCTCGGCTTCGCTCGGGTAAAATCTTAAAATAAATTATACTTATTGTTTAAACCTTCCTCAGGAATCACACTATCTATTGGTGAAAACCGTACGAAAATTCATCTGGTAATTTTTAATATTATCGCGTTCATATAGACAGATGCGACAAAGGGATTTCTTATTATTATTAATGATTTCATTATAATGATTAGTAATTTTACATGAAAATTAAGTAATGTTGGTTGTTATATTTATGTCCAACCCTGACTATAAGAACCGTAAAAAAATAATCAGGCACTCTCTTTCAGCTGTGAGGCCCCGAACCCGAAGCCAGAAATGAGGGGGAAAATAAACCTTAAACTTTTTCAAGATGTGGTTGTGTTGAAACGACTGGTCGCCTGCCTAACGTCTACCTTCTAAATGATGATGACGATTATGTAAAAATGCTCACCAAAACATGAAGACCACTGTCCCAGATAGACAGGGGCGTGGGTTCAATTCCCACTCGATTCCAGTATTTTTCATTATTATTTTCAAAATCAAGAAAAGTTGTAAGCGTGAAAAGAGTTAGAGCAACACCGCTCTTCAAACATAAATTCCAACTTGCTTTTAAACTTGAACCGCTCCGGGCAAGAACTTTGTTCCGCAATCAAAACTCCCGCTATTATAATTATACGACAATTATACGACTACTATGAGCACAAGTCGTTATACAACTGTTATTAGAGCGCGCATACACGCGACTGATTTGTCTGAACTCTGTCGTCGGCCGCGTAGCCTCGTTAAATTTTAACTCACTGTAATTTGCCCACAGAAATGTTTTATAGGTATTGAAATTGATTGTAAATATGACTTTGACTGACACTGGTCTGCTATAGTTATAACATAAAACTTCTCTAGGAAATTCGTTGTCGAGTTCGAGACGACGAGTCAAAAGGAAATGCGACCTTTATTTACACAATTTTTTTCTTTTTGGTGATCTATGAACCAAGACAATTATATACCTAAATCAAAAATAAAAAAATATATCGTGAAGTTCCAACCCTAGAATTGAGCGACTAATATAAGCCATGACAGCTGAGCAACAAAAGCATTACAAATGGCGGTTGGTAATCAAGCGGCCGGTTGTAAATGTACAGTTGAATCTTAATTGAAAGGTTTATTTTAAAATGTTATTGTACGTATATGATTAAACCTAAAGACAATATTTTCTGAAAAATTTCGATATTTCACAACGATATCTGTTGATCCCAACTGATTCCTCTATCTTCAATGAAAGTTGTGATTTCCAATAAAAAAGGGAGTAAGAAATCTCTTTGGAGTCGCGGGAATCCCTCGGAAGTGTCTCATAAGTGCGCAGATTTTATTTTTCTTCTCCGCAAATAACACCGAGCACGAAACGGCATTGGCTTCCACTCTTGTATTGTAGAATCCTGGAATAAAGTAAACACAGAGAATATAACATATTTAAATGGACCACACTCGACGGCTCACACTAAACACGACGCTAGCAAAGACAGAAAAACAGACAAATATTTGTGATCACAGGTACAAATATTTGCCCGTGTTGGAAATCGAACCCGGGACCTCCAGCTAGCGGCTGGCCGTGGTGACCACTACGCCACGGAGGTCGTCAGTATAATTTACATTTGTTTCACTCCTGGGCAAAAAACTCCCGTTATTTTTTCCATATTTGATATATTTCCCCATTCCTTGTCAAACCATCCGACAATCTCGTCCTTGGCTTGAATGATGAAATTATACTTAAGTATGAAATTATTTTTTTTGTTCAAGTTCAAGCATTTAATGTCAGTCCTAATAAGGTCGGTGGCTCACACTCAAAAAACAAAATACAATTATTCAAGTCCGCAGATAATCCGGCCTAATTTCAAACATAAGCAGTGCAAATGGAGATTATAAACAACGAAAAGATAGTAAAGTATTCAAATAACATGCGTGTATAAAGTGTGCTTTAAACTCGCACAATAATTTCGACATCTTTGAGCCTATCTATACACCTTCTATTTTTACTAATAATATTATAAAGAGGAAAGATTTGTACTTTTGTTTGTAATGAATAAACTCAAAAACTACTGGGTCAATTTTGATTAAATTTGGCACAGAGATAGGCGAAACCATCAGGAGTGACATAGGCTACTTTTTATTATTGTTTTAATTGAGCGAAGCCGGGGTGAGGCGCTAGTACTCTATAAAATAGAAAATAATAATTTTCTATGTTAAAATAATAAAAAAAACTCTTACTAAAGTATTTATTACGAGTATATGTAAAATGCGCGGATGATTCCTCTGCACTCCACTATTCCATAGCGGAATGTAGTCGGAAATAAATAAGGTCCGACCGCTAGCTATTCTGTGATTGAGAACGTGCTTGAAAATAGAAAAAGACAGACACTAGGGTGCAATGTGAGTGCGAGCGAGATGGAATCGTGCTTCTAATTCGCTAGTTCGCCATGTATGGTATATATGGTTCTCCGTGAACCTTAAACTGGATACAGGAAACCTGTAATGGCGAGTTTCTTTCGTATTATGCTATATATAGCATAATACGAAAGAAACTCGCCATTTGTTGTGTGAGAATGATGCAGTACTGCTTCTTCAGTCTTGTCTTCTTGCATTTGAAAATTATGCTAAACTATATAAAATAGTCATATTAAATCTACAGCAAAACGTTATGCCTGACTGTAAAAAAATTGCTTAAAAATAAATATAAAAATGGAATAAAGATTTTCCAATGAGTCTCCCATAAAACTTTGTGTGCTATCTGCGCTAATGATAGAGTGAGGAATTAACAGAAGTACCTACCTAAAATGAAGTTTGTGGATAGCAACGATTTCAATTTTTTTTTTCTTCTGATTATCCACGAGACTGCGGGCAATAGCTGGTATATAATAGTGTAATATAAATTACTTAAATACCCATTAGGCATATTAACCCAAGGGTTAAGTGACAAGTCACACAATATTTCGCTAACATCGCACAACTCTTTTGTCTTTGTACAAAATAAATCACCGCTTACCCGGTCACCGTCCAAGAATAAATCAATCTAATCCAAACCTAATTACCAGGCTGTAAGGGTCATATTCCAAAATAATTTGTGTAACAAATCTGACTGTAGTACTCCTTTGAAGAGTTGATGGCAGAAGCTTAAGGAATGTTGAATTTGCTCATTATTGCAGCCACCTGGCCTTTACAGGAGACTTGACGGGAATTAAATATGATTCAACCAGCTCTTGCATGGGACTACGCTTGTCTCTGGTTTTGCTTGTTACGATTGTTACACAAATTTTAGACTTCACGTTAAATACGGCTAAATCTGTGGCTACAATTTACTTGTCATTGTCCTAGGAATCTAAACAAATTTCAGCTTTCTACGCCCAGCAGTTACGGCTGTGCGTTGTCTGTCAGTCAGTCAGTCAGTCAGTCAGTAATGCAAGAGTTTTATATATATAGATTACATATTATTCCTTATTCAATATTTATATTACTAAAATGAGTTTGCTTGTCGTTCTTTCACGTTAAAACGGAGCATTGGCTAGTGGTGATTTTTGCAGTGAATAGTAGTAGAGCTGGAGCGTGACATGTGCTATTTTTGTTTACTTGCGGTTCCGGTGACATCAAGTCACTAATAGACATAAACTAAAACAACGGTAAAATTAAAGCTGGCATTTCACTCATATGGTCATGCGGAGTTCAAGGATTTGCAACATATCGACGTATATTTCTAGCTTTTGTCAAGTGTTTACACATAAATCACATTAAAACTGCGCTATCTACGTGTACTCGTGTTTATTTCCATGTAAAAAAAACACACGCCCAAAAGCTAAGTGCCAGTGTTAAACAATTTAATTTCTGTGATTATAAAATAAATAAAGAACAAAAACTAAGACTTGGTGCCCTCGTATTCGCCAGTCGTCGTGGTGAGTTTAAAATTTTAAATTTACATTTTTATATTCAACGAATGCAAAGTGGCCAGACGTAAATTTTAATGACAAACTTCACCTCTTTGAGGTTAGGAATACAGTTTGTTTTTGTGTTTACTTTTATTTTAAAATTATGACAATTTGTATGTCTTACATTGGAATAATTGTTTTATTTCAAATTTTGCCATAGATGTATTGTATTATGTATTGTATTATTGTAGTATATATTTGAAGGTTTTTAGAGTTTCCCTTTTTTAGAATATCAATTATTAGTGGAATTGGATCTTCAAGTTTCTCGGCTCTATCTACCCTCCAGAATTTGGATTTTTTTTACCCATAAGTAAAACATCTCGCATAGTAATATCAATTACAAGAAAGTAGGTAATATGATTTTTCAAAGAATTGTGTTCCAAAAAATACCGAAAATGTTGATTCTTTCTTTGAAATTGAAACTGACACTGAAGTACTCAAAGCTTCCATTTTCAATTCGTTTAGCAATAGTAATTCAAATTGTCAAAGTAAAATGATCCTTATGAAATCCTCAGCTATTTATTTCCCCTGGCGAGACACGGAGCTCAATATTTACAGTCGGTCTCGCGTTACGGGTGTCGACTCTCCGCTCCGCTCTCGGACACTCCCATACATTGCTCTGATAATTAAACCTTGTGTATTGCTTCTCAGTAAATAGTGTCGACGTTGTGGAGGTTTTATTTTCTAGTATGAAGAAAATAAAATGGTTGATTCTGGCATGGTCTAGAGTATAAGTATGGGATCATTCAAAACTTTTTTCAGTACATTCACATTTTTTCATACATTTATTTTAATGGTAATTTATAAGCGCCATTTTTATGAACACAATATGACTGTCATTTTTTCTGTCTAGGAAAATATATAAGTAAGTACCTACATCATTTTATAAATAACCCCAACAAGAGGCGTCGCTGAAGCTCACAGACGACGATCAAAAACGCGTCGACCTATATAACACGCTCCATATATAATTCGAACCATAATTCAACGTGACACAATGCTGTGGAACACTAGGTGACTTGGGGCTTCATGCTTTCGGAAAATTTGTGTGAAGAGAATACACTACAGGTACAGGTATCTACAAGCTAATGACGCGTGGTCCTTAGAATAGGACCACTCCATATCCTAACGTGGAAGTCATATAAGGGTACTATGGGACATAACCTTGGCAGCTGATAGGCAACAATTACATTCCCAAAGAGGATTGAACACCGAGTCTTCAACATTTTAAGGTATTTTTTACAATAACCCCTGGCTTCGTAGCGTGACGCTACGAACCAGTCGTCGATATAACAGCCGATCTGAGACATCTTCCAATCTTTTTTTGGTATGAGTTAAGCTTTCGTTTCGCTTAATTTTTTTTTCAATCAGAGCAATTATCCGCGACAAGTCTCTGTCACCTCACTACTATTTTAGTTCGCGTGTATTTGCACAAGTTTTATGCTTATTTATTTATTTATTTATTGTGTTTAGTGATTACCTTGATTGTGATAACTAGTTATACAGTTTGAAAGAATCACAATATAAGGTAGGTATGTAATTTATTGCATGTTTTTTTTTACAAGTTAACATAGGTATATGAGTTATATGACGTTTTGCTTATTCACGCGCGTTAGTCGTTTTTTGGTCCGGCTTTACCTTTCTTTATTTTCACCCCACGCCACTGGCAGCGTCACAGCTCCGAGGTACCTGGATCATGCGGACATGCGGAGAGAGTGAGGTATATATCAGCCTAACGATGAAATAAGGCCGAAACCTCCGCCTTAATTATTCCGAAACCTGTATTATTCACGACTTTGTGTCTTTGTTTTACATAAAGGCATATAATAATCTACATTAACAGAATGACAGAACATTCCGTAGATTATATGAGTGTTTTTATTTACCGCAATGAAAAACCATCAATGTATGAACTTCGCGATAGTTCGGAGCCGTAATTATACAACTCCACATAAACAAATAAAATATGTTCGGCGGTCGCCCGCCTTTCAAATATTCACGATGCTGTTCCACTCCCGCACGATGTCGCTCGTGTGTTGCTCTGGAACACGTGCACGCATAAATTCAGGGACTGCCTTCGTAAATGTGTTAGCGGTGATACTGTTTTTATCGTAGATAAAGAAAACTATAGGTTTCGTTATATGTTTTGTTTCGCTCATACGAGAGATGTGATTAAACTCCCGTTTCAAGGTATGGAAATATTCTATCTCATTTGGCTCGTCGCCTTGTTTTTATACAAATAATTATCCAAATGTGGTCGACCAAATCAAAATGGACCTTATGGCTGCTGGCACTAAGGTCTTTATTGCCGGTGTTCGAATACAAACCAACGGTCCTTTTGATTTGAACGACCACAAATAGTTTATTCACTCGCTCAAATGCACCAAATCCTGCCGTGAAATTCGTACGCGACAATAACGTAGGCAACACAGGCATTTTCAAAGAGAATTGACGCCAGGCAGGCGGCCGATCGTAAAACCTGCTGAATCGGGCTTCGGGAAGTTAAAGCCGCGAATGCAACTGGCAAAATCGAAATGAAATGGAGATGCACAAATGATATGAAATATTCGAGGTAGATCATGATCTAATTGATAAGCTTTCTTATGCGAGTACATTTCTACTTTAAAAGAAAAATCAATTTTCATTTTAAAAAAGATCTTATAGAGTAAATTCCAGTTAAAAAGGGTTGAAAGGTAAATATATATTGCTGAAAGCCTCAAAGATCATCATTTGAAGCTACAACGAACGAACAAAACTGCAGATTGGTCAAAGATTCCTATCGTCCATTTTTTTCATAACAATAACATTTGGCAAACTAGTTCCCAACTCCGAACTCGCCGCGGGACTGAAGGAAGTTTCGTCAAACTTTCGGCCCTTGACGACCAGGGGGCTTACCCCGAAATTGATCGTGTATGTTGTTAGGGCAAAGTATCGCAGCTCAATATACATTTAAGTTGTTGTGGTCTACAGACAGAAAACTTTCATTTCGTATTTTATAGAAAGTTATGTGTCTTTGTTTCTTAGCTAGATCAAATTTTATTATTATTATTGTTTCTTAGCTAGAAACAAATTTGATCTTACTGTAATAATTGGTTAATTGATTTTTTTCAACACCATATGAAGTTTGTACCTAGTCCTACCTGCCTTGTCTCGTGATAGTACTCGATGGCAATGACCACAAGTCAGATTACCTACAAATTGCATTATCCTAAACTGACACAACACGAGAACCTTTTTGCATGAGTTACAATTACTGTTACACCATGTGATAACATAGGCCAAAAGGAGATATACATTTTGATAATGACGCGTCGCGTCAATCTACCTTGTGTTTGTCATTCACCTAGGACGCCGAGCGGCACGTAGTTCGAACGACAATGTTAGCAATTTCGGAGTAAACCCTGGTATCGATCGCACGCGCCGCCCAGCCGGCGCCGCCAGCCTGAACATTAACCTGACGTTCATCCTTTTACATCACTGCTATAGTGGCTAAAGAGGTTGTGATGTTAAGAGGTTATATAATTACAGGAACCACACGCCAGTATCAAGTCATATATAACCAATATGACTTGATACTGGAGAAACTTTGAAACTTAGGGGATTTATGCTCTTTTCTTTTTCTTTCCATGCCATGGAATCCGTGGTAACTTTTGTCTTAGTATTTTATGTCCTTCTCCATGTGTGTTTTATTATGCCTATGTAAATCGTGTGTGTTTATGTATTTTTATACACACTATGACACTACTATTGAAAAATCTACTGAAACATTCCACAAGACAGTATACCTACTAAAAACTTTCAGAAAATTTATATTCTGTGTACTGAAGAATTTCAGAATAATGAAGGATACTTCGGTTAAATAAACATACTTTCATAAGTTTCGCAACTATTTAGACAGGGCCAAGTGTCCCTAAACTTTAAGCGAAAAACTTTAACTCTAGGATTTCGAGCTCGTTCAAACTTGCTTTGTTTCTAGGCTAATGGAACTTTACCTTAAGAACATCTTGTTTCGCTGATGAGCAGAATGGAGTCGCATCGGATGAGTAAAGTTTGACAATTTCGTTTTATGTTTATTTGATAACTAGCTTTTGATCACAACAGCGTTTATGCTCGAAGAGTGTTGTTTTAAATATGTATGTATGTGAGTTTCTTTGCACCATGATTCGTAAACACCTTGACAGATATTATGGTCTCCTAAAGTTATTCCGGGTAACGTAGGCATGTGACAATCGAGTTTTTGACATATATATTTTTTAATATTGTTTATGTATTCTACACACAGGGATCCTCCGCATAATAAAAGGTTATTTTCGACTTAGAAGAGAGATTTTCTTTGCAATTAGATATTGCAGTCTAATAGTTATCATCAGTTTTGACAATGAGTATTTGATTTGGAGACAAAATGAAAACAGTTGTTCCTGTCAGTAAAATCCTAAATGAAAGGATTTTACATTTTATTTAAAATATTTGTATCACATTCCGTGATTCTATTTCCTATTTCTAGGTAGGTACCTTATGTCAGTTTTCATCCCGGTCCGAAATGATACCATTTAGTTCTGAATAGTCTTAAAACTTAAAACCCTGTCGCGAGCAATGATGGCAGTGTTTTCAACTCGTAAAACAATCACAATTTCCGCTGGCTGTGGCCCGTCGTGGAGCACAATGGACAGATCACAACACAATGCACTAGTTGGTGCATGGAGCTTGACTCAAATGCACGTTTAGTTCGAATAATAGTAGCCTATTCAAATGTTCAAGTCAGATTAGATGTATTTTTCTAAATGTCAAAAACAATAATTTATTTAGAACAACTGTTTGTTCGACGGACTTGCTAAAGGCACCGACGTTGGCAATGCGGTCAGGGTTGACACAAAATATGAAAGACGTGATACTGATTATATTTTTAGTCATACCGTAAGTCAATGCAGTGGGAGTGATGGAGTGACGTCACTATTTCAGAGTTAAAAAGCATTCCGAATATTCTTTTTAGGAATAGGCTTTTAAATAATAAAAAATAAATTTCAGAGTTAAAAAGCATTTCGAATATTCTAGAATTAGAACAAAAAAAAATTAATGTCACTTAAATTAACGAGTATCATGTTTTTGCTTAATTGATCAATTTTATGAACACCTAGGTTATTTATTTTTTTTGTTCTAATTCTAGAATATTCGGAATGCTTTTTAACTCTGAAATTTATTTTTTATTATTTAAAAGCCTTATGCTTTCACCCCGTCACCGTGACCCGTATAAATGCAAATCTGTCGGTGCATGAAGTGAAGGTTTATTGTTTTATACTTGTGCACGCTTGTAGCTCCGATGCAAGCATTTGTTTTATAAAATGCTGGCTGTTTAAACGGAACCCCTTTTTTAAATTTTATAAAATACACATTTTTAAAAGCTATGCGGCCACGATTCGAGTCAATAGGCTAAAAAATAAAACGTGTAAATGCATTCACATGATGAAGCACGATAATTAAATTATGGTGACGTCACTTGTGCTCACTGTAAGACAAGCACCTTATAAATGTTTGTTTTTGATATTTGGAAGAAAATATCTAAATTGACTTGATGCCAACCAATTTAAGTCTTTTCTATAGATAGTCAAGTTTGCTATCGATTGAACTTGACTTTACAGGCATTTAACGATTCACCTACTTTCCTCAATTCTGGATCACATTACAAAGCCGCCACCAAATAGGGGTGAAGTAGATAACGCCACCAAACAAGGCGTATAAAATGTAGGTGCAATAAGCCTACATTGTTCAATATTCACGCAACCAATCGCGGGGTAAAAGGGGTGACGTGGGAACTCTCCAGAGACAAAACACAAATTGCTGACTCAATGTGAAATATACTTAGGTACTCCTTCACACGATAAGAGGTTCATTTGAGAATGTTCTTAAACAAAAATATAATAATGCCTCTTTTTTAAAAATTTTCTATACAATTAACCAGTAAATTTGTACTTAGTTTATTAATTACCTATTTATAAGTTTTATATTTACATTGTTATATTGTGTACATAAACAAGTAGACAATTTCACAAGTATTGATAAACAATTCGCCGAAGTTTAGGCGGTTTCGTCGTACATTGCTGATTCTTTCTTGCGCGTTAAAAAACCTCACAATTTGCGTGTTCCCGGTTGCACTTGAAGCTGTGACGCCCAAATGCTAATGGAAAAAATAAATTGTTAAAGATTTGACTATGATTTTACAACGGGCCGCCTGCCTGACGTCAACCCTTTTTGCGATATTTTTGCCTATCAGTCTTGTGTCCCTTAGTCGCCTCGTACGACATCCACGGGAAGATATATAGATGTGCTATTCTAGGGTTGGAACACACGCCGCTCACATAGACTATGCAATGTACGATTATTCGCATCAGAGCCTGTCTAAATTCGCCGATACTAGCATAAAATATGAGCGTGCTTCAGACAGCGGTTAGATGACGAGCCATAATTCAACAAGTTCGGACATATGTCGCTCCGGATGTCTGTCTGTCTGATTGTAATTCATGGGATGGAATGAAATATGAAACAATCCCGCAGGTTGCAAACTTAACTTTTCTCCTGTTTTGCTGATTACTCAGAACACATTTTATTTTATTAGATCAACACTAATATTATAAAGGCTCGTTGTAAAGTATTACAAGTTTGTAGATAATAATCTTCAGAATAATCATAATGTCAGGCCAATTTTATTGTAAAATGAACTTGTTATTATGAACAATAAACAATATAAAATTCTTCACTCTCAACCGTTTCCTAAAATTATTTCTGAACCTATTTACCTATTACTAAGCGGCAATTGGTATTTTTCTTCCGATATTCGTGGATCTTACAGCGAAATATATGGTAAAGTTAACACATGTTTCAATATAGAAAACTATGCTAATTACAAGACTTATTATTATAATTATGTGTGTCAAAAAGAAAATGTTAAATGTCATGTAAAATTCAATCCGGATTTCATTGTGGAGGCCTAAAACTTCACATTAAATACAGAGACGTTGAAATCTCAGCCTAATTGTAAGTGACTCCGCCAAGCCTCGCCTCAGATTACGAACCATTTACCTGTTGAGGTGATTAGTACCAGCCATTAATTACTGGAACTCTAAACAAACATCGCGAGATTATTGCGTTGTATATTTTGATTCTTGCGTCCTCGCAGTTCAACGAGGAAATGCTGCCAGCATTCTGGGCATACTCGTATTGCTGTGAGGTGATTTATAAGACGCATAAATGTATTGCTATTATAATTTCTGAACTATATGAATAAATAATATGAACAAATGCAGAAGCGAATCATGCGAATCGTTTATTTTCTCCCCCATTTCGCACGGTCTTCGACGCGCTTCGATATCATTGACAGGCATTTTTATTCAATAAAATAAATATATATTTTCATTGTGACCCACTATAATGATACTCTGTACGTACCTCTACAGCACCGCAATCCGTTCTCCTTACGTACGAATGACTTTATGAATAATAACTCTCATTTCTGAGTTGTTCCGAATTCCGCCACTTGTGAATATCTTCGTGAGACTGAAGGGATGTTGAATTGTTTTGACGGGTTCGTGTAGGGTAACCACACGTCAGGAATATTACAAATTAGCGCGCTTAGTCGATATACTAGTCGATATACAATATTCTGATTTGAGTCTTTATAAATTACATTGACTGAGGACATTAGCCTCGCACAATATTAAGCTGATTTCACAATATATTTTATATATTTATATGTCTGTATTTCGGAGAAGAAAAATATCTCAGATTATTAATAAATTAAAGTATAAACTGAATAATACAATCGAGATAATATAGATATTGATTGTGTTCAAAAAATGGAACATAACATTATCCTTTCATTGGAAAATGAAAGAAAATAAGTTTGTTGGCTAAACACAAACACACGGCAGTTTCGGACGGATATAATTTTCAGAAAAATGTTTAATTACAAAAAGAAAATTTCCGAATTTTTTAAAAATTTCAGTTCCTTTTTATTTTTTATTCTTTAACTTCATAGTTGGTTTCCCACGGCAAACCTCGCCCTGCGTGTGTGTGTGTCAAACAATCCGTTACGTCAGAATGGAATCAGGTTGGAATTGCCGAAATTGTTTTATTCCATTTTCCGCCGCAACGCCCAGCGAACGCGTACAATCAGTGAGAACTTTTTTACAAATAATTGATCAGAAAAATCTGAGTTTGTGTGTAAAGCGATTTTTTCTGTCTTTCAGATTTCCTAACGTGACTTTCACCATCACAGGCACCATTACCATCATATACGTAATACATACTTCCATACAAGTACTGTACTATTAAAAGCTAATAGGTATTAATTTTATCCATTTCCAAATAATACTTATACGTTAATATTACGCGTTGGTTTCTCTTTCTTTCACGTCCAAACGAATCATTAGATCGGCCTGATGTAGATAGATGGAGAGTGAGACCGAGAATTATGGAAATCTTCTATCTCATTTAGTTTAGCCCGTCGTCTGTAATTTTCGGTGTCTTTGGGTAGTATACAAGCTATTTGCTATTCTAGAACTAGAATCATTCAGAAATTCATTTAGAACAGCAAATAGCTTAAATACTAGTAAATACACTGCTAAAAGCACACGTCAAACCACATAAAGCATTTCGGAAATTCCAATGATCAATCGCGACTCAAATCCTATAATCGGACGTCGAAATAGGAACAGTGTATGTGACGAGACCAATTAGTTTTGACACTTGAAAAAAAAACTTTTGATTTCTAAATACGCAAGACGAATCTAAACTTTAGAGGATATGGTTGCGTTATGAATGATATTTATTAATGTCCTATAGCACTGATGTAAATAATTACAACACATTAACTTTTTCCGTTGACTTTAGTAAAATAATTAATTTATCATTTGATTATTACCAGATAAAAGCAAAACCATTAATTTATCTCTTTCTATATAGATAGAAAGAGATAAATGAATGCTATAAAACTAGTCACAATGATAGCGATCATCTATGTATCTAATAATGTATACGAAGTATCTAGCAGTGTAGATCACAGTAAAAGTGAATGGGATTTTGTGTGAATGGCGCCGAGTGAATGCCCGTCCTGTACAATTACTGGACTTGGTGGCTATAGAAAATCACTTTTGCGCTTTTGTGTTTAATTTTTTTTTATTTCTTTATTTATGTTACAATATTTTATATGAAAATACAAACACTACCAACAAAAACCTATATAGGTTTTACGTGACAAGGCGAGTCACTACTCATTACAAATTTACTCAGTTAATAAAGTTCTTAAGCATTAATTTACATTTGGTTGTACTGGTTTCTAAATTAATTATTTTCTCACAAATATTGTTAAGGTATTCATTCAATATAGATGGTTAATAGTTAGACATTTATCATTTGTTTCGAGAGAAGAATAAAAAAAATGGCTGTTTGACTGAGTGAAAAATTGTGATGAAATAATCATACACAAACCTGTTTAAACTTGTTTTATTCATAACGTGATTTAGTAACGTACATTAGGAATGCGTTCGTGAAACAACAACAAAATTGTGACGTCACAGGATGTCCCTGTCACATCTCTGTCACTGTCATATCTATCTATATATGTATTTGTTATAAAATATAGTGTCGTTGAGTTAGTATCTCATAACACAAGTCTAGAACTTTGGGGCTAGCTCAATCTGTGTAATTTGTCCTAATATATTTATTTATTTATATGAGCTTCCTACTTTTTTTACATTTGTAAAAAGCTGATTGATTGTCTTGTGGGGAAATAGCGACTCCTCTCCTCGCTACTACTGCTCCTACGACATCTCTAACCAATGGTTGATGAAATGGTTAAATGGTTGAATTTCATCAGATTGATATTCATTGATCGACTGTTGCAACCGCTCGCTGCGCCGAGATCTCCGAAATGTGAATTACTAATTCGTAGCATTACTGCTACGAGAACATCGTAGCTGCGCTACGAAGCTGTCTACGAGGCGGCCCGCAGCGCGTTTCTCGTGGGAGTAGCTTTCGGATGGATTCTAGCTTATATAGGATAGCTTTGGATGGTCGTCTTAAATTATTTTCAAAATAAAATAGTTAAAGCTTTTTCATAATTGGAAAAATGGGATAGAGATAAAGCATATTATGTATGTGTGTATAAAACATATACAAGATTAAATAAAAAAATTAAGAACATATTACAATAAAAATAGAGTTTTTCGCTTTTTACAATTTTCATTTACCCGCATTTTAAACCTGACGTGAAATTCGAGTTCACTGTAGTTAAACTATGTAATAAAAATAAAAAAGCCCTTTATTACCATGTCGTTTTACATCAAATTAACTTAGTCTGTACACATATGTATGCTGAGTCAGTTGTATCTTTTCACGAGAGTCCGTTTCTTCTTTCTTATCGTCATTAGATTTTTAAATTCAAATACCACTCAAAGTTCGTCATCTGTGTTGTTATTTCCTCCTCCTCCTCCTCGCGTCGTTTTCCTCAATGCTGAGGGTCGTGACTACCCCGAAGGAGTAATTTTTCCTTCACGACGAGTCTCCATATGTTCCGGTCCTTTGCGATGTGAAGAGTTGTTATTTAAATTTATTTTGAATGTATTTTTTTATTTACGAAATTTTATGTCTAAATAAGTAGTTTAATTAAATGAACTAATTAATTTTGTTAAACTATGTATTTGGTCATAAATCGTGTTGCTATTGTGTCAGTGGCATGTGGCATGATCAAAAATTCAATTATTCTGTTTTATTCGATGCTTTCCAGTAAAATTCTCATTATAACCAAGTTAAAGCCTCGCATAAGCTATTGTAATTGTACAGGCAATCATAGGTTACAAAGTAACTCCCTAAATGTATGTAATACGTCGAGCACAAACTACAGTAGATACAGAGGTGTAAACAGACATTACAAACACTTGTCAAACCAACACCAAAGATCACAGAACAACGACGTTTGTTCCTACTACGACTTTTCACATAACTTAAACACATCACATTAATTTAAAATTAATATTTCTATTTTGGCAACTGAGATTCACAGCCAGTTGCCAAACCGACTGTGAATCTCAGTGTTATATTGTTATTGTCTTATCATTCAACTAGTTGCGATAGACCATAGATGTGTTTCAATAATCTGTGAATAAAAGTTAACATAGTGTTTAAGTTTTTTAATATTATTTTGTCATTTATACATCCTTGTTCCTATGAGTTAGCGTCGCCGTAATACTACCAGGAGCCCCATTCTCACACAATAGACGTTCACTTCAACAGTTGTCTCAATTTTTTTCTGAACTTTTTTTTTCACTTTTTTGGCAAGCGAATGTATTTATTGGTCGAACTTTTTCGATCGAATCAATATTGGAGAAAATTGATGAAGTAAAATTCCATTGCTTAAGAATCGACCCCAGGTAGTTCAACTAGTAAGAAAGGGGGATTTCTGTATTCTCAATGTTTTATAACA
This sequence comes from Plodia interpunctella, assembly GCF_027563975.2. NCBI lineage: Eukaryota > Metazoa > Arthropoda > Insecta > Lepidoptera > Pyralidae > Plodia > Plodia interpunctella. The sequence continues at coordinate 7,907,157 of NC_071303.1, forward strand.
TTGAACGTTCGCCTGAAAGCGGAGCGTAACCGCTATGATATATTAATGTGAATACAGAACAGCTCAGAGTTGCATGAGCTTCGAACCTAAGCCACCTATAACTGATTTAACTTGTTACAGCTTGTTGTATGCTAGAGGGGAATATTCATTTTGTAAGTACTCAGTCTCTGTATTTATAATTACATTTAAGTTTAATATGAACTCGCAGTATTGGAGTACATATATCTTGTATTATATTAAAATTAGAACTAAGATAAATCGTACAATCTTCAAGTTAATTTCAAAGTTCTTTGAATTATTTTGATAAAACGTTACTTTTACGACTATCAGATGAGTCAGCTTGTAATAAAGTTGTACTTTCAGACTGGATAATTTATTTATACGTATATGTATAAGCACCCAGATAACATTATATAAAAAATCATAACTAATTTATTAATTTGTGCATACAATTGGTAAAACACACGAAAACATGTAGGCTTGTATTTTCTTCTTTTTTTCTTTATTTCGTTGTTTTATTCGGAAATTACGAAAATGTCATGCCTTTTTTGATAAAGAAGTCCAATTTTCAATGTTTCTAATCAAATTCACTTTATAATCTCCGACATAATTTAATTGACCCCGCGACCATATTGCGAGTGGTGGGCTAGAAGGCGATGAAAAATTCACTTCGTAAGCCCGGCGTAGTCCAGGCAAGGAAAACAACATCTAGCACAGTTGATTCGCAAATCTCGACCAAGATGGCGGCACCCATACATGGGGTATACAAATAACGCCTGTGCACAAGTTAATGTTGTTTGTTATGTTTACTCCTATGTTTACATCACATATAAATATATCTATAATAATTAAGGACATATAAGGTTCTTGTTATAACTTTTACTTATGGTGCAGTCTGGCATGATAGTATCGTAAAATCGATCCATCTTTTTCCCACCTTGAAGGTGTATTTGTGACGTATCACGGTTACAGATACCTTATTTTCGCTATTTTGTAATGCATAATTGTGTAATCTGCTATTCAAAAAATATCCACAAAAACAAAAAATAAATAAACCTTATAAAAATTATAAATGTAATAGAAGACATAATCCTACAGATTCACTTGGACTATCGCGAGAAGTGAGCGAGATACATTTTTTAATGAAATTTGTTCTCACTACTCGGGCCGGGCCGTTTATAAAATTTTGATGCGCCCCAATTCGCGGCGACAGATAGAGCTCTGTAAAAATTATATTTTTCACTTTGGTCTCACAAAAATAAATCATAATTTATGCGGTGCATTTAGTTTGTCGTCCTTTGAAATAAAAATTACAAGGTTCCTTTTAGATTATGCTGTGTCAAAATTGTTATTTATAATAGTTACGAACACTATGCATGCATTCAGTGTTTTTACAATTTTATCAAAATATGATTTAATATTCTGTGATAGGTCATTCAGACAAAAGCATTTGTAATTCGTTGATTAGTAATTAAAAGTCCCTAATTATTCAGGCATTACAAACAGGTATATAGTTATTTCCACACTGGTCGTTCGTTGCCATATCAGGTACTTAAAAATTTAACACACGGCAGTTAAATTAAACTGCACTTATAGAACGGCCACCAACATTCGTTAATGAACAAACCCTCTCGCACTTTTGTCGCAGTCACCGGACTATTGTTATTGTATTAGCATTAATATAACTCGTATATTTGGTTGCCAATACAACATTTTATGATTAATCTCAACTGAAAGAAGAAAAGAAAATCTGAAAGAAATTAGCTGAAAGCTATAAAGCGCATATACTTTTCAAGTGCGCACGTACTAAGTTAATTTTTAAGTTTGTACTTAGCTCTATATTTTCTATTTCCTTATGAAGGATTACTTTAACAGGGCAGTTTAAAAAAGTAAGATTTAAAATGGCCAAGTAGTTTAAAAGGCATTGCTGTAAGGATGCAAGATGTGCAGTGTCACGGTAGGTACTGACATACTTGGATACTGATATTCGGGTATATATGCAGGTAACTTAGGGCATTCTCAGAATTCCGGACGGAGACAAGGCGATGCGGACGTGACGTCACAAGTAAGGCATAGACTCCATAGAGGACATTATTGGATGAGATATTTGTTTTTAGATTTTATAACAGGGAGAAGTTACAGAATTACGATATTTTGACAAGAATAATTTGGTTATTTTCCAACTAGTTAAATCAGATATATTTTTTTCTAGCTTCAAAAATAATTTAGAGCTTGTTTGACAGCCCTATTATCTTATGTAAATCTAGTTGATCGCCCTAGCGTCTCGATTTTGAAGTCTAAAAGCGTTCCTATTTTACTTTAATCAGTCAGAATAAAATAAAAAAAATAGTAAAAAAGTAATAAAAGACAGGGACGAATTGAAAACCTCCTTTTTTAAAATCGGTTAAAAATATATAATATTATAATTATTAATTAAGATAATTAAATCATTATAGAGACACTTTTGGTATACCTTTATATATTTAATTTTTTACACAGGCAACACTATTTCCCTATGTCAATGCCAACGACAAGAAACGAAACATAGCATTGTATCTACTGTCATTCCCGACCTATCTCCGTTTGGTGAAGTGTGGGCCCAATACCTACAAACTATTAGGTTTCAACTATCAGATACCGGGCCTGGCACAGGGCCTAAGCATGCACTCGGAACGCAAACTGTGCATTTTGAAGAAAAGTATTCAAATTACCTGGCTTTTGGCGCATGTTCATATAATACATTTAAAGTAGGACTTAAGTCCTTTGAAATGAGGTTTCATTTTAGCGCGATTCGGAAATAGGTAAGAAAATAATACTGGTTAAATGACTTTAACAATTGTATGCGACGTTATTAAGCTATTCGGCCGCATTATAGACGGTCTTAACATAACAAGAAGTTAGAACGAATACAATTTAGCTAACTAGATGTATCTGTTGATACCTATCTATAGAAATTTATAGCTTATTTAGGTGTATATACGGTCATGGATGTGAACTGATAGGCACCAAAGAGGGCTGATACAGATAGGCGGCCGGTCGTAAAATCATAACGTGAATCCCAGGCATCAGGGCTTCACAGCCGTCAACATAACCGAGAACGAGAACACACGAGAATGAGAGAGTACATATAGTCTGTCAAGGAAGTAATCGTGGGCGGTGTTTATCAACAAATCTTGACAATTATATGACCTGGCATGGTCTCGATAGCTCAGTGGTCAAGAGCACCCGGATAGACAGGGGCGCGGGTTCAACTCCCGCTCGATTCCACAATTCTTTCATCTCGTTATTATTTTCAAAAATAAGTTAATAAGCATGTGTGACATGTATAAAAATTCATTCTATTTGGTAGTTCGTCGTTGACAGACTATAGGTAATGTAGTAGTATTTTCCCAGGTGTCCTAGATCGATAAGTAACCGACGTATGCTAATCCGGTGCTCCGAGGCGGGCCAGGCGCCCTACTTTCCGAGACGGCTAGGTGGATATGGCCGCCCCGGCGCCGGTAGGGTTTGAAACGTATTGGAAAAATAGACAGGTAAGTTTGACATTTTATTAAAGGTATTTTTAAAACAATTACACATTTTACTGCTTCATACTTGTTTATGATGAGAGAAATTTCCTCATCTTTGCATCCCATCAGGCTAGATTGGGGTCAAACGCACTCAAATGATAAAAATATTAGGATTATATATTATGTAAATATTGAAATCCAATTATGTTTGCAGGTACTTATAGCACAATAAACTCACATACAAAGATAATTAAATTCATATAAAAAGAAGATAAGTATAATTATTTTCTACTCCAACTGACACATGTTTAACACACATTAAAATGCGCCCATACAAAATGCGCAATACAAAACTATACTCTAACTGAAAACATAAACGAAACATAATCTCCTCGCTAATGACACTCTTAATTAAATGCATAGTGATAATGGTGCCTCTATTCCACTCGCAATGCAGCCGAGATGGGTTTCCTGGCAACTGCACCTACACCTTCACAGCATCCACGTAGGGTCATCACATTTCACAGTTTATCCATTTTCAATTAACTGAATACGTTCCGTTTTATTTGTCCCTATCAGGTTTTGGACTCTTCGATTATAAAATGTCATGTAACTCGTAGTTCTTATTTCTAAATTTTATTTTATTTTTATTGTAAAATTATTGTGTTTTGTTTTTGTGGAATTATGTGGCTGATAATAAATATATATCCACAAATCACACTATAAATAGATACTTATAAGTACATTTATTGTTTATTTATAATGCATATAATTAATATTTAAATTAGATAATGAGCCGCACATAATTTTTAATCACTTTACCTCTTTCTAAAACTCATAGCCCCGTTAAAACTAACTTATTCCCGTGGACAAGCCGTGGACTTGTTTTAGTTTAACTTCTCATTTAAATTGCAATACACGACAGTGTATATATTGTACTTAGATTTGTTGATCATGGTAACTAATAAATATAGGATTCTATATTTATTAGTTACCACAATCAACAAACAACCTTAATTTTCTTTATTTTTACTAGTTAGCACGCGCTAAACTGGACATGATTTGTGACGCATAAAGTGCTCGAAATACGATTATTACTTACATAAAGGTAATATAATATTTTACTGATTTGAATTTAATTGTATGGGAGGCACTTTGTGTACAAAGGATTTTCAGCAACCTGGCAACCCTATCTCTCCTGTAATGAGGTACGAGTGCTTGTCACACAACTTAATCTGCATTAATTTTAGTAGAACCAGGCGAACGGGTATAATAGCTTGCGAGCGATAATAATACATTACATCGAATCAGACGATATTGGTTGTGTACATGGCTTAACTTTAATTAAGAATTAATACACGTATAAATTGATAAGCTATGGATAAATTGGATAACATTGCTCAATTGTTTTTAATTCCAAGCTCTAAATACTCGTTGCACATACAAGATTGCACGCAAAAGCCTAAAAGCCCCATTGGTACGTTGCGTCGTGCAGCTCCGTTATAATTTGAAAGTTTAAAATTCAAGAAGATCGGTTGAGAATAGAGCGTGATGAGATAACAAACAAACTTACTTTAGCATTTATAACATTAGTTAGGATTGTAGATATTATATTTCATTACTGTCCTCGTAACAATACTTCTTACCAATAATAAAAAGATTGTAAGAACACTCGAGGTGTAAAAAAGGTTGTATTTAATAAATAGGTGTCCACCGCGACTTACCTACTCGGAGGGGATTTACATAAGCTTTATGGATAGAGATTGAGCTTAAGAGCAACATTTCCTTCTTTAAAAACGAGAAACACAATTACACAAACTCTGAAAACAAACCTCTCTTTTTTGGTAGTGATGTAAAAAGTGTGGTATTTTGAAAATAAATCCAGCTCCATAAGGCAAACAAAGAGACTTGCAAAAACATTGACAAACGAGGTCCTTACGTGAATACGTGTCTCCGCCATATTTACTCTAACAGTAATGCTCACAATTTGTTTTCTCGGCGACCCACAAACGACTACCATTTGGAACCTTAAAGTTAAGACCAATATTCACTGACGGACGAGTGCGTGTGTTATGTCTCTCTCTCTCTCATCTTTCCGTGTTCCAGGTTTAATTAGGGACTGGGATGCCATGAAGCTCAAGGTCAGCATCCTAACTAATATTATAAATGCGAAAGTATATTTGTTTGTTACCTCTTTACGCTATATCTTCTCTACCAATCTTGAAATTTTGAATACATGTAGTTTGAAGTGTGGAAAATGACGAAGGGTACTTTTCATCTCGGAAAAATAACTGTTTCTGTGGGAAATTTACACGGGCGAAGACGCGGACAAAATCTAGTAAAAAATAAATCCGTTGTGATTTTAATGAATGGCTTCAGTATGCGTTTCTGTTCCATGTTTTTTCTTAGAAATTATAGCTTGAAAATCTAGCTATAAATATTAATTTATACTTTAAAAAACGTTGAACAATGACTGTGCGATTTAGATATTTTTATTTCAGAAGAATGTTAAATTATTTTATTTTATTGGCTAAATACAAACTCTTGTGTATTCGCGTCTTTATATTATCGCCTCTTGGACACTCAGTAAGTTTATGTAAACGCCATAAAGATAATTTATTTAATAGCACTGCATAAGCAACCCAAATCGGGGTTTATGATGTTAACGACTGGAAGGTAATGAATGAAATTATATTTATTTAGGAGCGGTGACTTCGCATTTTTAAATTATAAAATATTAATAAATATTTAAAATTACAGAATAAATTTTACATCCAAATCTTATTCAGGAATCATACTATAAACATATCTATTTGTGATAACCGTACAAAAATCTGTCGGGTAGTTTTTGAGCTTATCGCATTCATACAGACAGAAGCGACAAGGCCTTTTGTATAATATAGAATGCGCATAATACGCGACATAAGGTATCAGTTCTTGTGGAAGATCACATATTACACATTGTATGAAATCCAAATTCAACACTTACCAACTAAATTAGTTGCAGGATCGTATTATCTTGGCGTCCCAACAGTGTCAACCAGGGACGCACGTAGGCGCATAAATTGCTGAAACAATTCCTGTAACACGTTCTGGGCTAGGGGTGGTAGTTAACAATTAGTTTCTATTGTGACGGGGACATTTCGAATTGAATCTACTAGGAGAATTGTCATTTGTGACGGAAAAATGAACGATTGCTTTCGCTTTCAGCCTTGTTTAACGCTCGCGTAAATTAGCCATCAAGGTTTTCTTAGTCCCGATGTCTTTTCTAGCAAGGACATCGGATTCGGCTAAATATCTAGTTCATATGAAATCCAGTCTTTTGTTTTCAGGTTACACTTGACCATCTAGAAAATACAATACACTATCTAGAACTACAAATGTTTGTAAAGGATGAAATATGATCACGTAGTCGATTCTCTTATCGTCGTATGGCACTTTAGTTTATTCTCATGTTATAGATAAACATGCAATATGTTTATATATTTACCGCATTAGTGTTTGGCAAGTTGAGGAATGGTAAGACTATCGTTCCACTAATACGTTTTTATTTACATTATATTATTGTTAATGTTGTATTCTACTTTGTAATATAATTACGATCTCTGGCTGCTCTAGTCCCGGACAGATCAAGATGAAAAAATATCTTTTTAAGACCTAAGGGTCTTGGATGTTTATCATAGATTTAAATTATAACTAAACCAGATTCGATCTTACTTTGGGGCAGCTCAATCCGTGTGAATAGTTCATATATATTTGTTACATTTATTTGATGTTAATGTAAACCCTACCCTAAGCGTGCGTTAGGATGTGCGATGTCACGCAGGCGCTGCACTGCAGCCATTTGCATCTAGTCCTCTGAATATTCACCCCGTGTTACGCCGCATTACTTTTATCAAATAAGCACATTTTAATTTAGACCAGCTGCTCGTCCCGGCTTCACTTTAAAATCATAATAAATTACACACAGACCTACTTCAAGAATCACACCATCTATTTTTTTATTTTATCGCGAATACGTACGGCAGGAACACAAGATAAATGTAGGTAAAATATCGTATGCATATGCGTGTAGTCTGAGGACCCATTTCTTGAAATTCTACGAATATGTTTATGCCAGCGCGACTTACCAGATGTATCCTATACAGCTATGTTCTTCTCTGTACCTACTTTTAAATTAATATAAGTACTTATGCTGTTGATTTAGTGAGTAGTTTAAGTTTGAAAAGTTAACAAACAACCAAAAACTGTTTACCAACAGTAAATCGTAAAAGACAATTTACATCCGTGCGGCAAGATCCTGACTGTACAGTCGACCGCATGTTAAGTTACCCTACCTAGATCTTTATGCTGTGGTAATAGGCAATGTCCGAGGTAGGAAAATAAACAGAGGTCGTATCTTTAGCTGCATTATTTAGTACCGACCTACAAGGAAACTGGGGCCGGACGGACCTTACGACTCTCCGGGGACATTCGGCGACACACGCCTGACACGCCTAGGGTTGTCACAACACAAACAAATCCAGACATATTTACATTGTTTAGTGTTTATTTATATCAAATTCTCACTATTTTATAATAAATCACTTATTGTGTCTTATCTGTTAGTATGTATAGTGTATAACCCGATCCTATTGTCATCTTGATAACCCTAAAGTACCAATTTTTTGCAATAATGCACAAGTAGAGGCCCTATACAGTTGTCTGTGGGCGTCGTGTCGTGTCAAGAAATGAAGCAATTGTCTTTGGGGAAAAAAGAGAAATTCACTGACAGAAATCTCTCTTTTAATGTGATGTAGTTTATTTAATTGATTTACATAACATAACAGTGTAAATATAAAACTTACAAAGAGGAATCTACTTAAGCACTTATTTTCAGAAGTACCTATAGAAATTGAAAGACGCGCATAAGAAAAATGCTAATAAGAGGCATTGGCATGTCGTGTAGCGGAGAGCTGGCAACCCTGCAGATAGATACACTATTCCTGAAAAATATTTTAAGGAAACATCCTTCCATCAACACGAAATGGAATAAATTCATTTCAGGCTGCAATGAAACAGAATAAACAAGATGAAATGAAATAAAAATATTTTTCACCTATTTTCTATCAAATCCTACATATTTCGCACAAAATTTTGTATAGAAATAAATTTAAATTTTAATTTTAGTCCACATTATGAAGATTATATATGTTTCTATTATATATTGTATAATAAATAAAACACGAATACTTACATAACATATTTTAAATCTACTTCATTGAATGCAAATTTATATGCAAATTTATATTTTATCGTTAAAACGCTGGAAGATATAAACTTCAACATCAGAGATGAAACTTTTATGATTTACTTAGCTTACAAAGAACGCAAAGAACCAAGTTACAAATATACTAATACTTTATACTCTGTAATGTGCAGAAAGAATAAGTTGGAAACAAATTTCCTTGCGGTGGAATAACTAGGGCAATCATAATGGAACGGGGCCTTACAACTTTGACCGTTCAAATAGAATTCAGCTCGTTAAAAATGTTCTTAGAGCTGGACTCCACCACAACGAGTCTAGGAAATTTACAATTCGCAAAATGACCATTTATTTAAATGTGAACACTTTTCTTGTGTCATATTTATGTGTACAGACTTAAAAAAGTTCATCTTAAAGAGTCAGAATTGAATTTACAAGCATGCAGGTATCCCACGCTTTGTTTCAATACCAATGGAATTTCTGTATTTTTACGCTTCGTTAATAAGAATTGGTTAAGCAGGAGAGAGAGAGTATCAGTAAGATTATACTTTGTTTATCGTGATATTTCAAATATGGGAGCTCTGTCCTGCAAGCAGTCGATCACGAGACGTGTGGGATCAAGCGCATTTTAAATTTTCAACACTCTTCTCACACATTTTCGTTTAGTAAAAATATACAACATACCTCGAGCTAGCATACACCATCGCATCTTTGTTTCGATGGGTAAATGCTTTATTATTTTAGAAACATATTTCCCTCATATCCTCCGTTCTAGTGGAGTCCCAACCCTTAGCCATTACAGCTATTAGCCGCTATTGAAGATTGCTTTTATAAATCTTCAACCCCTTGAAAGCCAGTTGAATTATCAAAAGCTGGGTCTGTGAAATCTGCTAATGTCATAAACAGCCGTGATTAGACTCAATTTATTGTTGGTACTATAAACTAATATTAACGCTTTACAATAAATACCAATTTAACTACTTCTAGTAAAACCGTTTTTATTATACATTCTTCTTCTAAAAATCCTCAGAAATATCCACTTCCATATCACAAATCTGCGCTGAGCACTACATTGTCGGACTCGTAAATACAGGAGCTTTTAGTGTAAAGTCAATTTTTCGACAGCAACCCTCCATTACAGTTTGCTATAAACAATCTAACAGCTTTACACACACCGCGAGAATTTCAGGATAAAAAGTGTATTTGTTTTCTAGGTCTATCCTACCAATCATGAAAACCAAGTCCAGTAGTTGTGGCGCGAAGGAATACCAAACACCCGTTACCAATACAAGGAACCAAGTAGTGTTACGCTGGTCGAATATGCATACCTACATTAAAAAAAAAAAATGTTCGGCTGATTTCGAATAGGTACCTAGTCTAAAACGTATTGATTATATTATCTTTGGAATACTCGGTCGGACACTAGTAAATAGTTCGCGTTATTTCATATAAGGTAGACCTCACTCAGTGACATAGAAATCTAGGTAATTCACAAGGGCGTAGTAGCCTGTAAATCGGTTTCGACATCTGTTTAGCTTTGCCATTCCCTGCCTGCACAATTTGCAAGCATGCGAGCACACCTTAGCACTAAAGCCCGCAATAGCCGTCAGTCGCAGGGTAGATGGATCGCTCAATTTGCGAGCGCGCGCGGATCAAAGGCAGCATAATCGCATTTCAAACTGCATTTCCTGCATCATGCGATGTTCTCCCATTCACTGGTAGTGCTGAAACGTGTTTTGTAAACGGATGGCGAGTTTGATGAGAAGTATTGTGAAGTTAGGCGATAAGTTAGATCAAGTGTAGTCGGGTCGTGACCAATATTACATTCTGCTTTCTTTTATTGCTGTAATAATATATTTATATATTTCACTCCGATACATCCGACACATGTTTTGTGAACACAAAACATGTGTCGCATCGCAAGTCGCAAATGTCGCAGCTATATTGTAGAATTCGCTGTTTGCGTCTACATGGATTTCAATTGGGCTGATACCTACGCATTTCGTAACAATTAGGTTGATAGATTAGTTGCAAATTTTAATTCGAATTGGAAAGGAAGTTTAGATTCTCGGTTCCGTGAGGATAGTATGAGGAGCGCGTGTGTTGTGAGTGAGCTGTGAGCGCTTCAGAGTTTATGTAGTTTATTATGTTATAGGTATGTGGCGGAAAATTAGTAGATACCTAATCTAGGCAATATTGATATTTCTATTATACGGATAAAAACATGATAAAATAACACAACTACACCTTCCTCAATAATCACATATCTAATTATTTGTGAAAACCGCATGAAAATCCGAGCATTAGTTTTTGAGTTTATTGCGAACAGCCAGACGCGGCGGAGGACTTTGTTGTTTTATAATATGTATGGATAATAAGAATTCTGTAATCGTTATGAACCAACAGGTATATACGTATTTGGCTTTTTTTTTCTCCTAAAATTACTGTTTTCCTACAAAACAACTGATGATGATGCCATAAAGTACGCTAGCTTAATAGAAAAACAGGAAAACAAAAACTGTTAACGCAAATTAAGTTTATCTTCTTTGAGAAATTCCAGTGTAGCCGTCGTCGGAACTTTTCAAAAGAATTTCAAGAGAAATTTCCTTTCAAATTTTACTTAACAAACTTGAAGTTTTAAAGCCTAGCCTAATGTTATTACGCTCTTGTAAACAAATCTGTGAAGTGTGCAGGTCTGCATGGTAAATCTTTACTTACAGGTGCCCGTTGGACCAAGGTTCGACCTCATCTAATATTTAATGCCAATTCGAACACACATAAACCTAGTGACCTCCTTTTTGGTCTATTGGATTTGGATTTTTATTAAATCCTTATCGTTGTTCTTAAATACCGTCGCGTCTGTCTGTCTGTTCGCGATAAAATATTTTCTGCAATTAGGTCAATAATTATCTAGCTACGCCACTGCATACGGTAGATTATTTTAGTAACAATGAAATAAGAGTTTAGTTAGTTCATTAGAATATTGATTCTGGGCGTTGATCATCGGAAACAAGACTCAATACTTATCCTCTTATACCTTACTGGTGGCCCGTCCCGGTTTCACTCGGATAAAAACATAATAAATTATACACCTAAACCTTCCTCAGGAACCATACTATCTATTGGTGAAAACCGCATGAAAATCCGTGCAATAGTTTTTGAGTTTAGGGCTGCTTGTTTTTAACTGATTTCAAAAAAGGAGGAGGTTCTCATTTGGTCGCGGTGATAACCTTGAGATGGTAAGTTTTTCATCATTTCTGCCGATGTAGGCGATAGCTGAAGCGCCTCTTCAGACGAAGGTCGAAGCCGAGAGTGCTAGAGTTGCATCGCCTTTAAACTGCATCGCTAGACTTATCAAGAGCTCTCACTATGCTATTGTTTTCATTTTTTTATTGAAGTGTCAAAGACGCGCGATTTTGTCGCCATTTTTGGCATGGATGTTACGTTCGGGTTGAAATAAATCTTCATGTCCTTCTTGACTTGTTTAACAAAAGTTGAGTGACGATACACAGGGCTGAGGCAGACGGAGCGGCGAAAGAGTTCGCTATAAATAAGCCCCGCTCTTTACGTGACGTCTGTGCGCTTGGAATTTGTGTTTTTAACAGTTTTTATCAATATTCAATTCGAATTTAGGCTATTGTATTTTCTATTATATATTATAGAATTTTAATTCCGTAAATAAAACAAAAATATCTTGCACATTCGTTTGTATTAACATGAAAAATGTTGACAACTCTTTCAGTAATGCATAATATCGAGAGACATGTCCGAATATACATACAGAAGCAATACAGAAAAATCACAGAAAATATCTCAGTAACCATGATATTCGTATTTTTGTGACTAGAAAGTTATTCCTGTCTCCTTTCCTAGCACATTTTAGAGCAAGAATACTCATTTATAGTGATGAAGAAATAAAATCAAATAATCACAAAAATACTTGCAAATAAATAAAGGCTTTTGTATTGATAATTACTAAATATTTTCAAGTCAGAACATACACTAATAAGGCAAATGCAGACGAATCTAACCTGGTTTAATTCATTATGAAGATTACTATTAATTGTATTCTATATATACGTTTCCCCGGCGAAAAACACCAACTGTCTGCAGCAACCTTTGAACACTCATTTGGAGACATCAATCAAAAATGCATTAATTAATTTGCAACAAAAAATAAACCACATCGTCAAATATAGGTATATTTCAATTTACGTAAGTACACATGTCAATATTACTTTAAACAAAAAAATCCTTATTTATGAGTATTTAAATGTTATAAACATTACACAATGAACGGTGATTTATTAAAGGAAAATCAAAATGTATATAAAAATAATGTTCGCTACGTACTTCAATATCATAATCACAAAGTAATTAAATAACAATAGGCCCATTGAGAAATAAGCCTCAGTAAATCATTATACATAATATCGAATTTAGTTTTAGTCTATGTACTCGCCGTAGATATTATTATTTTTCCATCAGCGTGCGTATTTATTATTTATTGCGTGCGTATAACGACTTTTTTTTTTACATCTTACCATTGAGTCGATTCGCAGTGAGATGCAGGACACAGCTAACCAATCACAGTGTGCCATTGTGACGCAACGACAAGCACACTGTATTGTTTTGATTGGTTCGCTGCGTCTCACTTCGTATCGACTTTATAGTGAGATGTGAAATACAATGTTTGTAAGCTGAATTCCTTTCTCAACGTTTTCCTCGCCTTGTTACAATTTTTATTTAGAAATTAGTTGGATAATTTAAATTTTATCCCCGTACCAAAATATTCCAAAAACTACTCAACAACAAAGACGCATATATGACAAAAATTGACGATCATCATATCAGTGGATTTCTCAAGCTATTTTCCATTTCATACATTTTCTGTATAGGCTTAAAAAGATTTAACAGTTTCTGATTTCATTGAAAAACTTAATCGAAAAAGTTAAATCAAATGCATTGACTATTCGAATTATTCGATTATAAATTCACAATTTTATTTGAAAAAATAATACAGAAAATACATGAAATAAACTTCAATTGCGTGAGAATAATTCAATGAACTTGAGTGAGATTCACTTGAGTCAATAGAAAAGAGCGAGACACCTTAATATGTTTCGTCTTCTTGCTAAGTGGACACATGCCTTCATTCCACTAATTTTTGAGCCTTTCAAGTCCTCGATCATCCAAAATTTTAATAAATGAAATTACATAGACATAAAATATACATTTATGGAAGATAATAATAATATTGGCAATAGATGTTGTCCAGCGTATTTCATATCATTAATATAAATAGATAAAGACACGATTGTATATAATAATAATTCCGCGCTCCAAAATACCCTTTAGCGCGGGAAAAATGATTCCCCCTCTCTTTCCAACATGATTCGAGTGACAATGGCATAATAACGTTTCTTTATCCATTAGCCAACAACATTAATAAATTACGCTAGTGTAGTTTAACTACATTTTCTAGACTGAAAAATATTATTTAGCGAGGGGTTAGCACCTCCGTCGTGGGAATTAGTCCAAACTGAGAAGCGCATGATCAGATCACAATGTAATAGACGCGAATAATTATAAACACGTAATAAGGCCCAGGTCATACAGGAAGTCTGTTTCAGACATCTTTTTCAACTTATTATATACATCACTTGTCTCTCTCTGACGTCAACCCTCCTTGGGAATGCTATTGTTGTCTACCAACTGCCAAAGCCTTTAGTAGCTTCAAACGACATCCACGGCAGAATGTAGAGTAGACATATTCTAGGGCGGATCCACACGCAACACGTCATTTTTGTCATTAAATTGTGTTATATGCTGCAAACTTTGTTAAAAAGCTATTTGGACCTATCGACGGAATGTCTACAAATTTATAACCACCAATCAAAGATGCACACGTAAGATAGACGTGGTATATGAACCTATAAAACTGGACCTTATTAGAGCGATGCACCATACACAAAAACGCTCATTTCATGGACAACATTCGCGTTCAAAACATTCACCCTACTTTCGCAATTACAAAAAAAGAACTAAATGAAAAAAAAAACATGATAAATTAAAATAAATTATTTGAATCCTCAGATAACAACGTTGAGACCTAGCTATGTACATTACTTATCGTTACGACTCACTGTATCATCACATTGGTATAGAGTCACTATCGTTTCGCGCGCTTGCGCCGTCGGCCGCGGCTGTATTATGTCAACTCATTGAACTGAGCCAGAGCAGTCTTTACCCTGCAAAAGTAAATATAATTTACAGTAATCGATATAATCAATATGAGGTGTCACGGCCAACAAACCTACACTTAGTTTGTACAGTCGAATTTCGAATGCCTTCAAGTAAAGCAATTGCAATTGCAATTGTGGGTGCAGGTATTGTATTGGGCGAGAAGTAAATAAATATATTAGGACAAATCACACAGATTGTAGCCCCAAAGTAAGTTCATTTTCCATCATGACCCGTTCGGGGATCGAACCCGGGACCTGTCGGTTCAGAGACAAGCACTTTACCACTGCGCCACCGAGGTCGTCAAAAGTGCGAGTCAGCCTATTTGCGTTTCTGTGGCACATAGATATAAGTTAGTTTTATAGTCTGTTTAATGTTGTATAATGTGTATGTGTGTAACAGTATGTACATGAGGTTGTGAGACACCTGGACTGGACATACTTGTCGTGCAGATGCTGCGCGAGCGGACGCGCGCGCAGCACGGCGAGCGCGCGCAGCACGCCGAGCTCCGCCAGCCGCGCCTGGCGCGCGCGCGCGCCCGTCTCGCTCCCGCGCACGAGGTTACTGGCTACGAACAACGCCGCTTCTTGTAGCTTGCTTTCCGGGTGGGCCTACGACTCATAATACTTCGTTAACTCCTAGCCTCAAAACATTCAACGTGCTTAATGACATATACGCAAAACAAAGTAATAATTTCGCAAAATGCAAAATTTTACCAAAAAGAAAAAGTTTGACAAAAGAATATTTTGTTGTTCTCATCCATACTAATATTTTAAATGTGAAAGTGAGTTTGTCTGTCTTTCACGTCGAAACGGAACAATGGATTGAGGTGATTTTTGGTGTGGAGATTGTTGGAGAGCTGGAGAGTGTCATAGGCTACTTTTTGCTGCGAGCGGAGCCGCGAGCAACAGCTAGTAGAATTATAAATAAAACAATTTGACTCTTAACATTCGTGACGTCACTTGTGTCATACAAGCCCCATATATATGTTTTTGACACATGGAAAAAGTATCCAATTTGACTTGACAACCATACCCATAATAGTAACTAAATAACCAAAGAGTATTAACCAGATAGTCGACGAGCTTCCTGAGCACGTCCTCGTTGGCCATGATGCAGTCGCGCGCCTTCTCCCCGTCGCCGATGTTGCCCAGAATGCACAGCGCCTGCTCCTTCACCTCCGCGGGGTACGAGCCTTCCAGAACTACTATCACAGCCTGCAACAGGTAAATAGCGTAATTCTCTGGTAGCGAGAAACATTACGATATTCTCTGATAGAAACAGAGTGGCGTGGCTATAATCCTTCTAGAAACACTATTACAGAATGCAACAGAAAAATAGCCTAATTCTCTGGTAGCGAGAAACATTATGATATTCTCTGACAGAAATGTACGATGGCGTGGGTACACCCTTCAAGAACTACTATTACAGAATGCAACGGTTAAATAGCGTTAATTCTCTGGTAACGAGAAACAGATACATCCCGTTATTCTCTAATAGAAACGTAGTGGCGTGGGTACAACCTTTCTAGAATGCCATTCCATATCGCCAGATGGATTTTACATAACGCGTAGATATCCAAATGCTGCAAAACATATTTATGTCCTTACGCTTAATCCAGCATCATATTCTACGGCGAAAATCACATGCCAAAAAATATGTAACTATGAATGAATGAAATATTTCAAACTATGCACAATATACAAGTCCATATTATATTAGTAAGAGAATTAAACAACTATGTTAGCAAGAATTAAAATATAGGTTGTTTTGGACATGTAAGGATGACCAGTACTTCAGAATTGGGCTATCCACCCTTTCCGACAACACCCTCAGGAGTGTGTTGTACTGCACCTACCCGTGACCACAACGAACGTGCTCGGCAAACATTCCTGAGCCCCAACAGACCCCTGAAGCTGTTGTTATACTATACCTGCATAATTTGCGAAGAGTACTCGCTCATGATCGCGTCAATATGTTGTCTCGTCGACAATAGGTTTCTCAGCAAACCCAGGGTTTTCATGATAACTCTAGTGTCGCTGTCCCCGAGCAGTCTGAACATTTGTTCGGTACCGAGGCAGCATAAGATGCGCTGTTTAACTTTCTGTTCCGCCTGTCAAATAAACATTTCTATACAGTCGTGGAAGATTATAATCCGAAAATTTGAGAAATGGAATAGGTGATGATATTTTTCTACTCATCAAAGTTCCGGCGCGGTATTTTTTATTTGTTTTCATTATTTTTTAACAAAGTGATTAAGTTGACAGAAAAAAACTTGCAATGTTAATAGTTTTCTCGGACCACTCAAAAGTAAGCAGTGTTCGAGACAGTACTAAGCTTATCATATGTAACTAATCTTAAAAACAAAACTTCCAATCACTCAATCAAAAAAACGGATCTAAAAGATTATTGTCATTTTAAAGTTCAAGACAAATGAAACTTTACAGGAAGATATTTATTTACACTGACGTAAATAATATGTTTAGTGATTTCACAGGAAGACAATTTTCGAAAATATTTTCCAATTGTATAACATACATCAGATTACCTGAAAGGCCATATTCATCAGCGCCCAAATGCCATTCAGTCTTAACGCCGCTTCAGGCCTCTTTGTCAGGTTGCAGAGCATCTCCACGGCACCTGAAAGATATATAAGATACTGATCTCTATCTGGACTTTTTCCCAGTTTCTTCTAGGACCCTGGGCTCCAATGCTTAACGACTGGTCGTTAAGCATTGGAGCCCAGGGTCCTACTTTTCCGTCTCAACCTTTCACGGACGTCAGCATCCTTAGTTGTCAGGCCATTACCAAGCATATCATTGTTGATTCAATCAATATGTTCTGAATGAGACGACTTCAGAATCAGACAAGCCTTGTGAGAAACATGAGATTTTCTCCAAGTTCTTGGTGTACAAAGTAATTTTTTTTCCTTTGCGGATGAAATATCAGTGATTTACCTGTAATAAAGATTATATAGTGTTATAGTATCAAACCTTGATCTAACATTGGCTCTTTGGCTGGCGAGAACTCGAGAAGCAGATTGCACAAGGTCGACGACCCCACGGTCAAGAGTTCAGTTCCCGGCGAGTCGTTGAGGAGCTGCATCAGCGGCCGCCACACCGCGTGGTCCTAGGTTCACAAATGTCCTGGTTTTATTACAAACTTCTTTATTTATTTTATTTTACAGATAATTACAACCGCCTTCGTTTCTCAACTCGACGCACAATCAAATCACAATTATTTTCTAAATATCTAAAGGCGACTTCTGTGTTGGTATTTGGTAATAGTGTAGGAATATTGTAGTTTTGTGATAAAATAAACTCGTGATTTTCGGACAACTTGAAATTTTATTGGCGGCAAAACGAACGCTACAAAGTGACAGATGGCAATAGACATTCAGTCATAGATAAACAATACTACTACTGGTTGGTTGCGTTTCATTTCATCCAACACCCTCCCTTGAAACGCAACATCTTTTACGTTACATACAAATTTTCACATAAAATACAAATTAGCACAACCCCATTCTATTAACACAATACAAATGTTTCTCGGCAGTAGTGCCCTTAGTTAAACTATCTGCAATCATTTCTTCGCCTTTAACATAACAAAACTTTATAACTAAATCACTGACATGGTCTTTTAGAAAATGATAACGTATATCTATATGTTTAGATCTAGGTAAGTAATTATCATTAAAGGACAGTTTAATAGCACTTTGATTATCACTAAAGATGATGAGTGGGTTGATCTGCTGCTGTGAAAGCTCGCCATGCAGTTGCCGCAGATACAGCGCCTCCTGCGCCGCGGACGACATCGCCATGTACTCGGCCTCGGCTGTCGACAGCGCGACCGTCTGCTGTTTGTGTGAGCGCCACGATATGGCTCCGCCCTGCAACATGAAAATGTAGCCCGTGCAAGACTTGCGATCACGCACGTCGCTTGCCCAATCGGCATCACAGTATCCTGTGATCTTCTCATTTGCATCTTTGGTATACACTAGCTTCAAATGTTTGGTGCCCTGGAGATATCTTAATATTCTCTTAACTGCAGCCCAGTGTACAGCACTGAAGTTATTGTTAAATCTGCTCATTGTATTTACTGCAAAGGATATATCAGGCCGGGTGCCTTGAGCTACATAAAGCAAAGAGCCAATTGCCTGTTGGTAAGGACAATCAATTGCTTCTTCTTTGTTAGAATCAAACTTCATACCAACCTCAAATGGTGTCTTTACAGGTTTACTGTCTGACATTCTGAATCTTGCCAATATCTCCTTTATATATTTTTCCTGATCCAACATTATTTTATCTCCTTCTCTAGTTATATTCAAGCCTACACACTGGCTTATAGGTCCCATATCTTTCATTTCTAATTTTTGTTTCAATTTTTCCTTTATTAAATTTCTTGTAGATGATTGGCCAGTAAATAAAATTAGATCATCAACCCAAACTGCTATGAAAGTGTCTTTTTCTTTATTGTAATAGACACAAGAATCGGTTTTTGACTGTTGCAATCCCAAATCATATAAAACACTATTTAACTTAATGTTCCAAAGCCTACTTGCTTGCTTAAGGCCATATATAGATTTATGCAACATGCATACCTCAGATCCTTGTTTGTATTCTTCTGGTTGTTGCATGTAGATCTCTTTGTCTATTTCTCCTTGCAGGAAAGCAGAGACTGCATCCATTTGATCTATTTCCCATCCATATTTAGCCGCCAGAGCAAACAAATAGCGTATGGTTGTATATCTCACAACTGGTGAATATGTTTCTTCATAATCCGTGCCCTTCCTTTGTGTATAGCCTTTTATTACAAGTCTGGCTTTATAACATGCAATATTTCCACTATGATCAGTCTTTGTCTTAAACACCCATTTATATGGTAAAGCTTTCTTACCAGGTGGAAGATTTGCCAGACTCCAAGTTTTATTGTTCATCAAGGATTCATATTCTTTATCCATAGCTCTCCTCCAGTCTAAAGCCTGTGGAGAAGACAGGGCTTCTTCAACAGTCTGTGGATCCATAAAATTAGAAAAACATAAAAACCCTTTATTTACATTTTCTTCCTCATTTTCCTTGTTTCGAGATCTCAATGACCGTAGTGTAATATTACTATTATAATCCTGTGCCACTGAGCGAGGAGGAAGATAGGTTTCATCTAGTTCTCCAGTATCAGTATCATACTCACTTGAGTCGTTATTATCACCTTGTGTTGACTCCAGAGTGGGTAATTCTTGTTGCTGATTGATACACATGCTTTCTGACCTCTCGCTTGCTGGTAATTCCCTTTTCTGAGTGACACACGAACTCTCTGTCCTCTCACTAGCTGGCAGACTCTCCTGAACTGGAACAGTTATTTCAGTTGCATTCTGATTACAATTTTCAATAAAAACCACATCCCTACTCTTGATCACTTTATGGGTTTTTGGATCCATTAATCTATATCCCTTTGAGTGTTCGCAATAACCTACTAATATCATTGGCACCGATTTTTTATCCCATTTTTGGCGTCTCTCTTTTGGTACATGTACCATGGCAGAAGAGCCAAATATCTTAAGGTGTGATAGATTAGGTTTCTTACCTTTCCACATTTCATATGGAGTCTTACCATTCAATGATTTAGTAGGTGAACGGTTCACAATATAAGCAGCAGTTGCCAATGCTTCAGCCCAATAACTCTTTTCCAACTTAGCATAGAATAACATACATCTTGCTCTTTCTACCAGAGTTCTGTTCATCCTTTCTGCTAATCCGTTGTGCTGTGGAGTATAAGGTATAGATGTCTGATGTATTATACCATTAGCAGATAGATATTTCTCTAAATTATAATTGCAATATTCTGTACCATTATCTGTGCGGATCATTTTAATCTTAGCATTCAATTCATTCTCCACTTTTGCCTTAAAATCTTTAAAAACATTTAATATATTCATCTTATCCTTAAGAAAATATACATGGACCATTCTCGTGAAATCATCTGTGAAAGTGATGAAGTATCTCATACCTCCAAATGATTTGTTCTCCATTGGTCCGCACAAATCTGAGTGTATCAACTCAAGTGGTCCTGTTGCTCGAGAACCAACATTTTGAAAAGGAAATCTGGAGTGCTTACCTTCAAGGCAGTGAGGGCAGGTGACATTACCTTTGTCCTGAGCCAGAGTCACACCCTCGGCACACTCAGGCATTTTCTTAATATCAGAGAAGTTCAAGTGGCCCATCCGCAAATGCCATAACAAATCATAATTGCAACTCTGAGAACTTGAGGTTAGGTGTGCCACTTCTGTAACGGTATCCAAGATGTACAGATTATTGTTCAATATTGCTGTGCAGATTGATTCTTTCCTATTATTCTGAATTTCACATCCTTTATCATTGAATAAAACTTTATACCCTCCTTTTACAATTGTGCTGACTGAAAGTAGATTTGCAGCTAATCCCGGAACATACAACACATTTTTAATCTGTATTTTATTCTTTGGACTAACATGTATGTCCACACATCCTGCACCTTTTACAGCCAATGGTTCTCTGTTGGCCACTGTAATCTTCTTTATGGTAGATTCGGTGACATTATACATCCAATCGAGTCTGCCTGTCATATGTTTGGATGCACCGGAGTCAATAAACCAATCTTCACTAATATTTTCATTAATAGTTGCTGAGAAAGCTGCTACAAAACTGGAACTTTCTCCTTTGCCCGTTGTTTTCTTTGGTTGTTTGCAGTATTTGGCAATATGCCCATTTCTGTTACAGTTGTAACACCTAGGTCCCTTTGGTTTCATTGGCTGATTTTGACTTGTTGTTTTCTTTGAGTTTGTATAGAAAGCAGCTGATTTTGTTGTGTTAACCTCCTGGATAAGTTTTGATTTAACAGAGTCTGCGCTGATTTTAATACCAGAACTCTCCAGCCCCATTATCATGGGCTTGTATTCTTCGGGCAAGCCAGCCAACATTAATGTCCCGAGCCATTCGTCGTTCACATCAAAGCCAATGTTGCGCAGTTTGTGTGCAGTATTCATGATTTTGCTCACATATTCCTCAACACTACTACTCGATTCCAATGTTGTGTTTATTAGGTCTTTGAGTAGACCCACTCTTCTCGTAAGTCCGTTATCGTCAAAGGCTTTTTGTAAACACGTCCACACTTCTTTGGCAGTAGTACAATCCTGAACATGCACGTAGTTTTGTGGATCCAACAGTAGAATCAACTTCGCCTTTGCTTTGACATCCTTGCTAGCGTTGACCGTCTCATTTTCAGATGGCTCCACACAGCGCCATAAATCCTCGTGCTCTAAATATGTCTTCATGCTAAATTTCCAGGTAGCAAAGTTTTCCCTGCCTACCAGTTTTTCTATATTGAAAAGATTCGAGGAACCCATCTTGCAAACACCGCGTAACGAACAACGTCAGAGCTATTTCCAATAACTGAAGTTGTAATCACTTTTCGAATTTAAACTGTATCACCTCGGAAACTACGCTCTGCTACCATGTAGGAATATTGTAGTTTTGTGATAAAATAAACTCGTGATTTTCGGACAACTTGAAATTTTATTGGCGGCAAAACGAACGCTACAAAGTGACAGATGGCAATAGACATTCAGTCATAGATAAACAATACTACTACTGGTTGGTTGCGTTTCATTTCATCCAACAAATAGTTCTTTGGCTTGGTAGTATCAAATAAATAGGTAAATATTAGACAATAAATGTCCAACCTGTACCTAATATTAATAGGTACTTAAATCAACCACACATCAAGTTATCCTGGATAAAACTCTATGCAACAGTGACGAATTTGCAAAAATTATTAGAACTCGACACTTTAAAAATAATATGAGAAACTGCTGAGAAACACCGGAGAAAAAAGAGGTCGCAATATTTTTTCTATCAATTTTTGATCAATTAGGCTCAAATAATAATATAATATTGTATTTAATAAAACGAATTCAGTTTCAATTCTTCAATAAAAAAAATCGTAATGTATTTATTTCCCATTTCAATCATTAAATAAATTAATTGTGGATTATACGAATATTCACCTGAAAGGTGGTCCGTAATTGTTGAACTGATCTAGACAACGAGTGTAGACATCTGACTGCTGCCAATCTGATCTGTAAATATACAATTAATTTAAATTTATGAAACAACACAGGACATAACAATAGAGGTTAGAAACGATGATTTGGATGAGAAATTTAAAACAAACTCGTATATTTTAAATTTCTCGTCCACAGCTAACTATTAATATATCAAAAATTAAAGATACGTCAGTCTCTCGCACGACAACCACTCATTCGCACGGGCATAAAAAAGTCTACATTGGTGCCTCATTATCGCTTTTAAAATAAGTGACATTCGACATTAAACCTACGGCCCAACCCACAAGGCTCAAAATGTAACATTAAAGCGTCACCGTAAAAACGGATATTAATATGTATTAGGCACATATTAACGGATAATAATGAGTATTATGCATACATAATACTCATTATGTTCTATTCTAACTAATATACATATAAATTACGAACGAGTAGTTTTATTTTCATGAAGTTACACAAAAAAAACCTAAAAATCGTAATCTCGCCCTGGCCAACCCAAGAAGTGCTGGCTTGATGTCGAGAAGGATATACTGCCAATGGTCTGATAACTAGAAAAACCGATCCGTCGTTCAACGGCTGAGACAATCATAAATAACTTACAGAAGGTTCTGGATTGTTCATCCCGCTAACGATATGCATCATAAGTCCGTGCGTCTCGATGATCCTCTTTCTGATGTCCTCGTCATTGGCGCCTAAAGACGCGAAACATTTGAAGGCGCCTTGTTTGGCGGCCGCCGAGGGGCAGTTCACGATGTCGGCCAGGGAACTCATCAGGTGGTTTGATATCGCCGCCAGCCTTTGGAGCGATGTGTCTACCTGAAAGTTTTTTATTATTACCCTACTGTTGCCCGCAACCCCGCTCGCTGTAGTCTGTGTTTGACCTCGGGTCATTCATTTTATCAATTCCAAATTTTATCAAAATCGGCCCAGCTGTTTAGCCGTGAAAGCATGAAATGTATGTGTGGCTAGAATGGAGAAGCGCCATTGGCGACCATAGACTACATCAGGAAACGGAAACGACATCATTAATCTTATTTATCGTAATGGAAGTTATAAAGTTTCAACTTTCCAGTTAGAGATCTGAAATAGAAAAAACTATAGACATCATATCTTCAGATCTCAAAATATATAAAGAGAAACGCGTATTAGAAATACGTGAAGAATATGGACAGAGCACTAGTAACCTTTATCCCACAACATTTTCCACCTTGCCTGACCGGTGATAGTCTAACCCAGGACCTCCACATTAGGCTGCAGAGGTCGTCAAGTTAGGTGTCCATTCGTTACATACCTCCGCTAAATATGCTAAAGTTTCAGCAGCTTTAGCTCGAATTTCTTCCGGCATTTCCTTCGTGCACAGACGCGCTAGACACGGCAAAGCTCCGAACACCACTCTGTCAACAACAAAAAAACATTTTTTTAGTCAATTCAACAAATTCCGTTGGAGCCCAGAGTCCTGTTAATCCTACATTTTCGTTCATTATTATATCTATCATATCAAGTAGGATCCCATAATTTTTGAAAAAACATAGTATATACTGTTTATATACTCCGTTTTCTTACAAGTATTATGTAAACAATCTTACCAAGTCTATATTTATGATTTTACAGCATAATAAAACATTTTTTAGGAACTTTCTTTTAATGTTTATTTTATTTATTTATTTACACAACATAACAATGTAAATATAAAACTAACAAATAAGTACAAAGGTACTACTTGTATAGAATTTTCTTCCAGTGGACCCACGAAAGAAAAATGGAGAAAAAAATTGTTTGTAAGGCAATGTTTCAGTTAACATTTAAACTAAAACATTGCCTTACAAACATTTTTTTTCTTGTTTGTTTGTGGTGGACTCACTTGGGGTCTCTAGCGGGCAGCTGGTGCGCGCGGTGTATGAAGGTGAGGCAGCGCGCGGCGCCCAGCGACACCGCCAGCGGCTTGTCGCGCGACACCAGCCGCGTCAGCAGCGACGGGATGCAGTTGTCGCCGTGTCTACAGGTGGCGATTGTTTATTTGTTTGTCATACGGCGTTAAGTTAATAGTACTTAGCAGATTGTCTACAGGTGGTAGGATTTGAAAGGAGAAAAATATCTTAAAGCATATAGACTTATAGGTCAATCTCTCTTTCTGCTCCTCATTTTTGAGTTCACAGTTGCATCCGGGGCTGACAAGCCGCAAAACCAGGGGTCGGAAAAAAAAAACACAAAATGTTGACGATGTTCCTTGGGAATGTTGATCCATCCGAGGATATGGAGTGGTAATAGGGCGGGACAACTCTCCAGCCATAGACGGTCAATCATATTGTGCTATATAAATGAACAAATAGGATATCTGGCTCAGTGAAAGAGTGCTGCTGATGTACAAGTTTGATAAGACAATAAAACTTTTCATTGTAGTCAAGTATCCTCGCTCATTCAATATGATTGCATGTCCAAGGCCTAAAAGAACCTAATTAAAGTTGTCATCTACACTTTATTAGATTTGTGCTTTTGTATGTGTATTAAACTGACATTTTTTTAAATAAAATCAAACTTTTATGTAATATATTCCAGTGGTGGTAAATTTTACTCTCATCCTACCTCTATCTTTCGTCATTTCCCTCTATTTGCGTCTCCACTCCTCTAACTAGAACTGCCTCTTTTTCGTCATAAATAGTGATTATTACAACAAAAAATTGTAAAAATAATAAAATCCACCTACTTGGTATTTAATGCTACATGAGCCACATTACTGTTCTCAAAGCACATGTTAGCCAGGAGTTCTAAAGCAGGAGTGGCTCTAGCTACCGGAGGGCCATTCCTTCCATTGGACAACAACGCAGCGATGGCTGAACATGCCCCAGCCGCACACAGTGCTTCTTGCTCCAGTGTGCCCCCGCACCATATTGACAATATCCGAACAACACAGCAACGGGCTGTGGGTGAACCTTCTCGGGCGATTTCTGAAGAGACAACACAAATAAATGAAGTACATGTTTGATAACAAGATACAAAATATTTAATACAAAGTACAAAAATGATAATTTTGACACAAGCTTTTGTTTTATAGAGACCTTGTTGCATTAAATGCATAACAAAAAATCATATCTGTGCAGTAAACTGTTGAGGGGTTCCCTATAGCTAGTCTAGGATGCACCCTCAGGTCATGGTGACCATAATAAGCATTGTCTATCATGAACACTGGAGCAATATGGAAAGTTTAAACTCTTTAGTACAAGTGGAAGTAAACTCCATTAGGATTACAAATTTACAGCAACATAAATGAAAATAGTTTATATTATATCATAAACTAAATTTACTAAATTAATTTCATGGTTAATAAACATTTTATTTTCGAAAGTATATTTAACAAAATTTAACAATACATACTCATGTTTACATGTTAGGACTTGAATATAGGTAAAAGTTAACTAATGAAGATTTGGTTAGTGACAAGGCTTGAAAAAAGTACCCAGATTTATAATAAAATAAATCAAGAATCATAATGTTATAAATTTACTCCAATTTGAATATATATGTGCTAAATAAATTGTAGCAAACTAAAATCACTGCTGTGAGTGAAATATCTCCAATCACTGGACTATCTAAAAATTCATATGGGTTCTAAACTTACGTGTCAACTTCGTCAGGAGCCTCATATCCGCTGGTAGTGCAGCAACCGGTGCCGGCGGATGTAAGAACACACTGCGAAGTGCACACAACCCAGCTTCAGCCAGCTTTGCGGTCACCGGCACTGTCTTTAGTAATTCCACTAGTGCCGTTGCAGCTCCTTGATCTACTAGTGCCGATACATTCTCAGGAGTACCTTTGGCTAGAGACCCTAGAACACAATTGAAATTAAATTGCTGCTGTTTGATACATTTTTTATGTTCTGTCACATTCATGTCATAATATAGTTTCTAGAAAAACTACACACCCATTTTTTTAGAATTTTTAGAATGCTGTACTCAATACTTCAAAATAAATATCTGACATTTTTTTTCGAAGATAGGCTCTATAAACATATGGAATTAGTTAAAAATGATGAAATATGTATTTCATACAATTAAAATTATATATATCATATGCACCTTATGAACTACCGGAGCAGAATGGCACACCATCAATATATTTTTAAAATAAAAAAGTGATGGAACATCATATACATTATAACTTTATTTCTTATTGAATGTGTTATTGCTAAAACTGGTGTCAAATTTTCTTATTCAAGGCTATAATTGCAACTGGAATCAGGCAATAAAAGATGTTACCAATTATGATTGTAGCCTCAAGTCTTATGTTGGGATCGAGGGCCTCGTCTGACATCAACTGAAGAAGGCGAGGCACAACTCCTTGCTGTATGACGGAGCTCTTCTGCCGATTGCTGCCGATCACAGAGTTCTTCAGGGTCACCAACGCCTCTATAACCTTGGACTCATCCGAAGAGTACAACTCGTCAATATAAGAACGTGAGCTCTCGATATCCTATCGGCAAAAGGTTATAGGTTAAGTCTCACCTTGCTCCAATGCTTACTATATAAAACATCGCAAAAATTATATTTCATGCGCCTCACCATAAATACTGTTATCTGCTGCATTGTTTTCAATTTTTACGCAGAAATCTCGGTAAAAAATATCTTGGGGAAAACCATTCGAGGCCGAATACGCTGTCAAACGTTTGTCAAGATGTCAGTCAATTTATCTTTTACTTTACAACTGGCAAAAGAAGACGACCTTTTCGCTGATTCATATTCATGCAGGCCTGCCTGCCTGTGTGAATGCAATTCCTGCAACAGGAACCTTCCTACATTCCTTGGGCTTGCACTATACTATGCTACATTTAAATCCAAATGAAAACTTTTGCAGTTTTATGAATAAAAAACATATCATAAAAATATTTTAGCCATACTTTTGGATTTTTAACAAGTTTTTACATTTGTATCTAACTAACTGGAGCCGAGTTTGGCTTTGGTTTTTTAGCTGAGCACCGAAGCTCCCGCCTTCGTTTCAGGCGTTCGTCGCGCCGCTAGTTTTGCAGACACTTCGATTGTTATGGCTTAGGGCATTTGTCCACCGCCGCCGTCACAGGACCGTCACCGAGAACGAGATTATTTCGGGCCGAGTTTAATATGACGTAACGGCGATCGTTTGTCCACCGCGACCGATTATAATAATAACTTAGCTCGTGTACTGTGCGACGGCGACAGGACGGCGACGGCAGTGTGTGGACAAGTTCATACGTGTTTTGTATTGCCGGCACATCGGCCCGTCAAAATCTCGGGCCACGTTCTAGCGGTCACGCCGATCTACTCGCAATTTCGGCGGCCGGGTTGACGGCGCTCGAGTGACAGATGTGCGATGGACACGCGGCTAAGTAAATGTATGTACCGCTACTTGGACGCCGTCATCTCGTTCTCGGTGACGTGACGGTGACGGCGCCGGTGGACAAACGCACTTACTATACAGCAAATGCGGCAAAGTAGGGAGTACCTACTAATTCCATAGCCAAATGCAAACAACAAAAAAAGCCCAAAAAATATATGTCAATGTCATTATGTCAATAAGATAAATGAACCTATAGGAATAGATAGGTAGGTACCTACTTATTTTTTTTGTAGCTTAGTAGCTAGCTCCTTCCTTTGTGAGATTATCATTTTTCTCCGTCCGTATCTCTCAACTTATTATATTTATACAACGTTGTAGTGTTTAATTTGATGTTGAGACTATTTACAATAAAACGGCAGTGTCTTTGCTAACTAAATAAGTCCGCATAACAATCCCCAGCGATTCGCGAGAATGTATTTTTTGTAATCAAAGAACCTACTACAAAACTGATAATATGGCTGACTCTGGAGTGGATACAAGCAACGAAAGTAGCGATAATCCTATTTTTGATCATTCGCATTGTGTATTTGAATTCAATCCTCCAGCTATTCCTATCAACTTATCTGGACAAGCTATACCTGTTGACTATTTCGACGAAAGACACGATCATATTGGCAAAATAAAATGCACCACTAAAGCTCGACACTGTAGACTAAAGTACAGATGTGGATCCTCCAAGAACCAGCGGTTACGCGTTGCTGCGTCGACAAACAATGTAGAACTTGTTGAAACTCTTTTAATGGCTGGTGCTGATCCAAACTCGTCAGATGAGCACAAACGGAGTCCTTTGCACTTGGCGTCATGCTGGGGTTATGTGGATGTTGTCAAAGCACTGTTAAGACATGGGGCCAACCCTAACATTAAGGATTCTTTAGGCAACACTCCCTTGCATCTTGCTGCCTGTACAAATCACATTCCAGTAGTCATAGCTCTATTAGACGCTGGCACCGATGTCAGTTCAAACGACAGGAATGGGCGTAACCCTTTACAACTGGCACAAAGTAAGTTAAAGATTATAAGAATGCGCCCTAGTAGCACTGGACATTCAGAAGAAACGAAGCAGCTTATCAAAGAAATATGTTTAGTGGTGGAAATGATGTTGAAATACATGAAAATACAGAAAGCTGATGCTGGAGACCTGGAGTCTCTCCGGGAAAGGTTGGAGAGGGTCAGCACGAGGGAACAAGTTGACACAGAAGTACAAAACCTGCTTGACAGTCTTGATTCTTTAAAATTGAGATAATTATGTCCCCTGTTGTCATCGTAAATTGTAAGACTGTTTAGGAAATGTACTGCCCAGTTAATTTAAATTTTCTATTACAACTCACAAATAGATTAATATGGAATTATAAATATATAGGTAAGTGTATGTCTTTGGACAATTGTTTAGCTTTCATATGTTTCATATTACTTTGTTTTATTAATGCCTATGCAATAATCATTTGGTTTGGTGAATATTGTGTAAGATGTGAATAATAATTTAATGTTAAGATAAGTACTACACATTTCAATTTAGCATAACTACCATACACTGACATTCAAAATGAACATTGTAAATTATTATGACCACTATGTATTTGATGGTTGTTTTTGCATGAAATTTAACATATGGAATATTCTTTCCTTATATTTACTAGTAACATATGTTCCCCCACTAGAGCAGTATTGTGTGTAAAAGCAAGTGTCACTTTCAAGAGTAGCTCTTAACCAAATGATAAAAACAAATATATTTAAATGTATAATAGTTATTTAATTATAATTTTTTGATTTGACAAATGTAGTTTTTCTCCAATAAGACCCAAATTTTTCATGTAAATTATTTATTAACAACATTTCATAAACTTTCATTTATAACAATGCAAGTGATTCAATACAAACAAAATATTATAATTATGTCTCCACCAATGCTTCAAACATGGTACATTTAATCTTATACATGTGTTATTATTATACAATTTTGAAACAGAAGAACAAATCACTTATTTTAGTGTCTAACAGCACTGATGACACACATACTTTATGCAGCCTCTCTTTGAAAGTGAAACAAAAACATTGTATATTTATTTATGTTTAGTCCAATTATTATGATTCTGTTGTTGATATTGGGCTAATAATATATTATGTAATGATAGAGAGGATACAAGATATGGAGATACAGATTAAAAATTTATGGCCAAGATTTGACTGTGCTTTCCAAACAAGACCACTTCTCATAATAACTTTTAGAGTAGCTTTGCTGTTATGGCAGTGTAGTTAAAAGTTAACTCATTTTGAAATATTGGTAATTTGGCCAAGTACCAAAAATAAATGCAAATAAATAATAGGTATTGATTGATATAGTTAAAATTAGACATATATATCATCTACCTTTCTCCTTGAAAGAACATACCTGTCAAATCAGTTCTACTAATTTTAAAATACTTATTCTAGCCAATTTCCATATTTCAACAGAAGAAAATAAACCTCAACCAAAATCTTTCAGCAAGCTTTAGACATTGCATTGAAATGCCATAAGTGAGCAGAAATACATTTTGCTATTTATGGGGCTAACACAACAAAATGATTTACAAATGTTACCGAAGTAAAGGGGTTACCTTGTGATTTTCCGTCTTTGTATTGTAATACCGCTTTTATTTTTTAAATATCTACAATATAAAGGATGCTGCTTTATAAATTGGCATGTGCGAAAAAGATGCAAATCTATTCTTTCTAAAAATTTGATTAAAAGCTAACTTGTTTTCTTTGTAAAAACACTACTGACCTAAGTCTGTATGTAAGAAAATAGATTGTGCTCTATGTACTGTGCTTTTCAATAGAATTACTATAATCTAGCCCGGCTATAAGAAACAAGCACTCAATACAATACAGCATATTTGTGTAGGTACTCTGTCTGCATTGTTAGTTGGAAAAATTAATTGTCGTTAGATATCGACTTATTTAATATCGTTAGATATCGACTTAGTTATTACACAGTAAGTGTATTGTTACGAATTTGGGAAGCCCGAATTTTGAATGTTTTAGAGTAAAAATCCGCTTTACAAGCAACATTAAACTTTATTGCCAGGTGCATAAGATTCATAACCGAGAATTATAGATAAGGACGGTTGTAAGGAGCATAGCTTATACTGTCCCTGGATCGGTGTTCCTTTTCCTATTTAGTATTGTCCATTGAACATCTAAACAATGACATTGGGTACTGAACTGACTGGAGCAACTTGTAAGTTTAGGAGAGATGTTCTTTACATAATGTGAGAGCGTAGAAAGTAATTGTGGAAATATCAACCCGAGGATGGTGAAATAGAGCGAAAACACTATCGTTAGTATATGAAAAACAAGATATGTAATGAACTTATTGACGGAGGCGCGAGCAATCAATAGTCAAATTCAGACTAAAGGTCCTTTATAGATCCTTTACAATATTATCTTCATATTAAACAAATCTATCACAAAATAAATTACATAACATCATAAATTAGGCATCAACTGGGGTTATTATGTTTTACGGGACTGCTAATGATTATGGCAAAGTTATTGTTATCACAGAAAGTTTACAAATAAAATATACAAAATAACATTTTATATCTGGCAAATACTTGTACATTGATAACACTATGATATACTCGAGAAATAACTGTCTCTATGGAAATTCTTGAAATTTACAACAGCATGGCGGTCGAGCTATGTTGATAGATAATAACATATTTACAATACACACACAGATTGAGCCTAGTTTGCGTTGTGAACGGTTGTTTTCATAGAAAATTTGCAAAATTAAATATTCTTAATTTAATTGGTAAAAATTGGCTTTCGTCTTCATGTTCCAAACCGCCGCCGTAATGAAATCATAAGAAACTGAAACAAAGCCAAAAATTACATACATTTTGCCATGTATTTGCTGTATGAAAAATAATGATAGCAACTAATTTTTTTTATGACAACAGACAATAATGTTTTATGAAATATACTGGCAAGAACAAAGTACACGCCTTACTCCTTCGGCGCAGGCATTGTCAAGGGTGATATTATATCACCCTTGTGGACTCATTCTTGTTATAAATAAGCTTGGTAAATAAGTACTAAGTAGTTAGGACCCAAACCCAAACAATATACTTATGAACTAAAATTACATTAGGTAATAAAGTTATTTATACCAAACACATTTTAAGTTAACTAATATATGAAACAATAGGAATCTACATTATTTGTTAGGAATGTATCTAAATACAAACTAATTAGGAATGATAGGATTTATCAGGTCATGGACTGCATACTAGTCCATGACCATGAAATAGAAAAATAATTTCAAAAAAATATTTTTTTCTGTCTATGGTTTGGACACGAAATAATTAAAGTTTGGTTGTCATATTGATCCTCTAATCTAGTCCAATTAATAAGACTTTTATTCATAAGTAAAATATTTACAGCAATAGATTTATTATATTTGTAAAAATGGTTGCATTGTTTTTAATAATAAAAATATAATTATACAAAAATAAAAACGCTAAAATAATTAGACAGCAAATCTAACTTTTAGATATGTAAAAAGTTTAAATGGTACTTATATAAAATAGTATCGAAGAATTATTTTAAAATCTAGTCAAACGAATCTTACTATCGTACTTATGCTGCCTTTGACAGCGAAAGTAATAAGAATCATCAGATTTGGGAATCAACACGTAATTATATTTTTGCGCACATCAAACAAAAATTACATAATTTTTGTTTGCTTGATGCAATACGAAGACGAAGTTCACATGCAATATCATTAAAATCACTCTGATACTAATAGATAAAATACAGTTCTGACGTTTTTGTTTAAAAAAACGAAGATAACATCCTAAATAAATAAAATATCGAAATGCAACAGTAAAATAATTCATAAGATATGTATAGTTGCTTCTAGCTAAGCAAAATAAATTAAATAGGCCAAATACATTAAGTAGGAAATTGCTCTAATTTGAGCATATACGACGTAAATCTTATCAATTCCTTTAAAATACAACATTTTCAAATGTATATGTTTTATAGTGCGAGTATTTGGCACTTTTTGTTTGCAAAGCTTGACTAGTAGCTATCGTAGTGAATTCAAGTATCAATCACTTAAAATAATATTATCACATCAAAATAAACCAATCAAAACTTAACTTATCCCCATCACAATAAAATTGGAAATATTAAATTACAATTCTAACGGAATGATCTTACACCAATTCAACAACAAATTTTGGTATTTAGCTAATTTATTTAGATATTATTGTGGCACAACCATTACTTATAATTCCTTTAATGGCAATATTATTATTATATTCCTTTGTATTGCACTTTCGTCGGCTCGGTTTTGTTTCCATTAAATAAAATCAGTCAATACTTCACATTTGAATTAATACTGTGGACGTTATTGCGTGTCCGGCACTATGAGATTAACTATGTTGGGAAATATTTCCGCCTGTATCGGGCCGTACTCAACGAGCTCACCGTCTACGGTAAGCTTGCCCTCCGTGCCCTCAGGAACTATCCTAAACGCACTGACAGGAACCATTTTGATGTACTCCGTATTGAGTTCTGCGTGGAGGCCTTGATCGGCGTTGAGGAGGAACGACAAGAGCTGGGATCGGGAGATGCCCGCTTTGATGATCAGCATCCACATGATGCCATCTGACATCTGGGATTGCGGGGCGAATAGGAAGTCTTCGCCGATGTAGGACTCGTAGGCGACGTGTACCATGATGAACTCGCCTTCCTCTTTGACCCAATGCGAGGGCAGTTGAGACATGAGCGAGGGCAGGTGCGAGGCGGGGCCGTGCATACATACGTGGATCGGGGATCGCATCTCTGAGTTGTCGCTGGTCACGCTATGGTACTCCGAGCCGCGGGTGCTGAAGAAGGCGCTCCTCCGCGAATTGACAGAGTGCCAGGAGTCAACGCGTTGCCGCCGGGTGTGCACGGCATTCGAGTACAAGTCGGAGTTGCGGTCATCACAATCGATATAAGTTTCGGCGTCAGGAGAGTCCAGCGCTCCATCCTGGCTGACGCTGTGGCTGAGGGTTACCGGCATTTTCGGCTTAGGGAGATTGCTCAGGTCCTTGATCCTCGCGTAGCTCACGACACCTTTGTACTTCCTAAGGCCGAGTATCCTGGCGAGCGCGTACAGGGCGAACCTCTGGCCGCCAAGAGCTCGTATCCTTTCGCTTTCTATATCGATGTCCGACACCAGTCCCCAGCCGACGGTCAGGAAGGAGAACATGATCTGAAGATAGAGAAACGTACTTTTTTATTTTCGCTAAATTATATATCAAGTCTGCTTTTAGGATTCTGAAGCCACAAGTACAGTAAGAAAACTACCTATACATACATATAATCCACGTCGTTTCGTTTTATTTTTATATGAGTATTCATAATTTCATACATTTAAAGACCAGGTAATGCAAGATATGACAAAATATTCTTTCTTTAACATCATAAGATTTGTTACATAAGTACTGTCGCAATAAAAAATAAGGCAATACATAAACATGCAAGAATGATAAAAATTATGAATTCCGAGAGTTGCACTTTTCATACTAACACTAATAAGGTTATATCAATGTCATCGAGCAATGGGTTAATAGCACAGCGAATAGGATTCAGAGGGTCCCTTGTTTACTGGCGGACGTAGACAATTGGCCGGCGTAATACAAATCAGTAGTAAACATGCCTATCAGACTATCAGAAGATAAGTGCTGAATGCTATTTTAGTACGGGAAATAATTTATTACGTATCAAAATTTTAATTAATTTTTATAGCTGAAATGCTACACAGGTATGGCACTTAAGAATTGTATGATTAGTGTACTGTATGCGAGTGAAATACCGACGAATTTGTAAAATGTAGATACTGTCGGTTGCAAACGTCCATACTTACTTTTGACTTTCACACACCGTACCTACGTAAAAGAATAAAACTGCAAATTAGCCAGTTGCAACATATCCTTGTGCTTTAGACCTAGACCTTTCATTCTAGGTCAACAAGAAATACTGTACTTAGGTAAGAGTTTTAATCTTGATATAATGTTCGTAATTGTTTAAATTGCTATTACTACAAAATTTTCGAAACAATAAGTGAGAGAAAATCAGTTTATTTTAATATTTTGTTCACATGATTTGTGAATGAACAAAATCAAAAGCGACATCTTTTATCCTCCAGTAAAAGTAAAAAGTGATAAAATGAATCATTAAGATTACGTATTGTTTACGTAAACCCGCTTTCAGACCGTTGCGGTTTGTGACCACAATCAATTTGGTAAGCCAATCGCGATTTGACTGATTTCGTGACAAGTGTTAAAGAAGTCTTACACCGTAGACTGACTACAATAAAGCACAAAAATATAACTGATGTCCGTTGTATTTTATACAATAGTAGGATTTAGGTCATCCCTAAAAGGTACAACATACATTGTACCTTTTAGGGATGACCCTAAATCCCTTCTGAAGCTTCTCACTTCAGAAATATGTGTGAAGTAATTCTGTGTTACATCTAAACTAATAAAAAAATGCAAAATTTTATCTTTTAAAATACTAATGTGCGTACCTATTAGGTACAAGATTTGTTCAACTGCTTCAAATCACCAGTAGTAGTAATTATACAGGTACTGTCTATTAAGTATATACATTCAATACATTCAATAAAAAAATAAAATTCATATCCAAAACCACGTCAATGATTTTGGATATGAAAGTCTTGAGGAAGGTTCATAAATAGAATGCAAACCCGTGCGAAGCGATTAGTAAAATTATAAAGCTAATTTTGTCTGCTTTATCTTGGCGCGTCATGAAAATTCGATATCGTATATTTTTACCACTTCCAATATTTAATCTGCTCAAGTTTGTGTATATTTAAAGAACGAAAAAAAATGCTTTGGAACACTAACATTGAAAACTATAAGTCAATGACAAATGATTAAAAGTGTTGGTAAATAACATTTCTTTAAATGTAAACATCGGTTAATACGTTAAGGAAAATCCGCTACCGATTAAAATAAGGTAATGAATTTATCTTTGTAATAAAGCCAACCTGCCCATATTAATGACTCACTTAGCTCTCAATGTTCGCCCACAAGTTTTCCATAGTACAATACAAAGTACAATCATATTTTCCATAGTACATTTACAAAATACAATCAGAAACGTATCATGCTTTATTAACCGCACCATCATGGCATGGTTCAATCTAGTTTTGTGGTCAATACGTAGTGAACTTGTAGTAAATTAATAATATACTCGTATGGTCTGTGGTAACAGTAGCATATAGTAGATTAGATTCTAGCTAGTGTTCAACGTACAGTCAGCTATAAAAAGGCACTTAAATGACCTTTTTTTAACAAGAAGTGACCATGTGGTCTTAATATATTCATTAGTGGCTGATA
Organism: Plodia interpunctella; assembly: GCF_027563975.2. NCBI lineage: Eukaryota > Metazoa > Arthropoda > Insecta > Lepidoptera > Pyralidae > Plodia > Plodia interpunctella. Next base: position 7,944,024 of record NC_071303.1, read on the forward strand.
TTGGTGTAGTAATTCAAGCTTCAAATCTTATTGCTGAGCTACAAAACAATAGCGATAGCTTTCAATATTGGTTCTCTGATTGCGGATTTTATTATTATTATGTTCGATAAGCATTCAAAACCGAATCACCATAGGTTTCTTTCTTTATAACAAGCCAGCAATGATAGTTTTTTTTTTTTTGAAATTTTTATTTATTATTTATTTATTTATTTAGCTAAATACATCGGTACACAATATGTATCCTGTATTTATCCTTTTAAAATATTGACGAACGGTGAAATGGCAAGCTATGGACGGACATAGTTATATCAATGCCAAACGAAGGTTATAGAAAAAAGGTCGCTTCAATCCTGTCAATCTGGATATACATATATAGTGGATTTCAAACAGCGGGTTTTACTTAGATATTCGTGTAAGCAACACGTGCAAAAGCATTAGTAAATAGCTTAAGAGGCCAAGGAGTCTAGCCTGGGTTTCTTGACCTATTACGATATTATGTAGCAGACTGTATCTTGATTAACAGGTATATAGTAGAGTAGCAAGTGCAATGTAGGTTAACAGGTAAATAATAGACTAGGTCAGTGGTGCTTATTAAATTAGTACATACATAGCTACATTCAAGTACCTAATTATCGTCAGATAAATTATTCCACTAATATAGTTACGTACTACTTCGTATTTGTTTGTTTAAACTTTAATTATGAACTCCGTAGATTTCCAAATGGATGAAAATGAAATTTTCAATCTCTTTCATAAAATGTGGGTTTTTGCTAACACTGGTGTCTGATTTTATTCAAGTCGCCTAAACGTATCGAACATGAGTTTTGCAAAAATAATTCGCCAACTATTGGCAAAGAGATACACAGTTAAGAATGAAATACTCTAGCACAATGCATGCATTGCGGCTATTAAAATACATGACAAAATCATATCTCCAGACCCTTGGGCCAAACAAGAAAGTGGATTCCTACGAATGGCAAAAGATGGCCGGTTCGTCCACGGATGCGGTGGAGTGATGAATAAATTCAACAAAGGATGGCGCGACATACCACTGGACCGAGCGTCGTGGAAGGTGACCCAGAGGCCTTTGCCCAGTACATACTGAGACGACATAAATGACTTAAATAATAACATCTTACTTTTGTCTTTGTCTCAATCCTGACGACATCGAGCGGCGTGGTTTTGCCTCTTGCTAACGCCATGGATAGTCCGATGAGGTTTTGTTGTATGTACGGTTCACTGGAACAAAAATATGCTATTTAGATACAAATATGTATTGCTGCGTAACTATAAATTAGTAAGTGAAAAGGGCGCCCTTCTTAAATATGGGTGAAACTGAAAACTGGAAGACATTGCCATAGTTCTATAAGTCAATGGGCGAACAGTTAGGGCTAGGTAAAAAACTAACCCACCCCAAACCGCAATGTGGTAAAGTGGTAAATACCTTACTATCTAATTATTAATACTGATGGGTCAGGATTATCTGCACTCGACTGTACATGGGTATGAAAAGCAAAGGACAGATGATGGGTTAGCGTAGTGACCCATATTCAACATGAATAAAAAACATTTGAAATAATGATGATGAGTCTTAGCCCCCTTAAATTTTAATTGTAAATAGTAAAACATACATTATACAAAGACAAACGATACTGTATAAATATATAGTATAAAACTTAAAATAACATATAATAGTGAAAAGTTACTAATAATGTAAAGTAGCTTATGTAACTCCCCATTCTATCCAACTATCTCCACGCCAAAAATCTCTATCCAATGCCCAAAGGACAAACATAGTGAACAACTTCTATAGTTTAACATGAATAATTCATATAACCCAGGGTAGAACATATGTTACATTTTAATATCTTATCAAGATAAGAGTCGGATTTGCAGCAGGCAACTAATATGTATAACGGACTTCGTGATAAAATGTGATTAGGTACTACTTATAGTTCGTAATCACGACAATTGTTTTTGTTAAATGAATCTTGGTCGTCTTCGACCAAATAATTCGATTCAAAATAAACTTAAAGATTATAATAGGGTCAAAAGAGCAGTTTAAAATTAGAATTCTCATGACGTAATCTTAAAAGATTTTACTTTTTTGCAAGGATACTGGCGACCATGTAAATGGCTTGAGGAGATTCCGTGTGTAATAATAAATCTATCGTGTAAAGGGTTTGTTAAATATAAATAAAAAAAATATCTTTCTCCTCCCTGATAGAAGATTAACTTTAAGAAATACGCGGTTAAACATAATATACAATATTATTTGTTACTAAGGATAATACAAGCATCTGTAAGTAGATAAGTACTTCAAGATTTTTGCATTTTAAATAGCTGTCACTTTTTATAGGAAAACAAAAAGTGACAGTAAGACACTGATATGACGTTAAAACAAGTTTATAATGTGAATTATTTTTGTGTATCCGATGTACTTGTTTTGTCCTAAAATTTTAACTTTATTCTGGATTCAGTTACAACCTTTTTCCCTTACAGGAAGTTATAGTGATGTTTAAGAGGATTTTTAGGCATATTTAATCAACTGGTAAACAAAACCGTGAAATAGGTATGTATTGTATAATTATTAACAACTATTGTATTTCATCTAGATCTAGGGCACATATTTTATTGTTAGCATTTGGCAACACGTAAACAACGAAATGTGTCTCCTTATTCGCCATTGCCTTAAAATATTAAAATAGTACTAAGACTTATCTAGAAACTGCATTTTATTCGTTTCATTGCCACCTAATAATTGCATGGAATACGTTAGCTACGGCCTTGGCGGAAAGAAAACTGGCCACTTTTTCACGAGTAGCGGTTCCATTTAAATACAAGCGCAGATTTGGAGCGTTAATTTTTTTTTATAGTTACCTATCTCACCAACTTAACAAAATTGGCTATTCTCCAACTAATCACATCAGAAACTTTTTCTAAAATAAAATTTTATATGGAGTTTGTATGATAGTAATGCATTATGACGTCACGAATTTTGGAGTCTAAAGTTTCAGTTTTATTTAAATTTCTCATGAATTTAGAAATATATCTCGTATGGGTCGGGATGGTGGTCGGGATTTACTCTTGAAGAATTATTAAAATATATATATAATGCTAAATGTATCATTTTGTGAAAAATAATTTTATTCTTTTTAACGAAATATCTTACCTGCCCTTACAGTCGATCTAAGGGATACAATCCCTCGATTTCTCCAATATCCAATCAACAGATCTGGACGTGGTGACTATGGAACCAAGTAATAAGTATACCCTTTTAAACAAAAAAAGGATTTTTCATATCGGTCCAACCGTCTCCGAATTGAGGACCTCCTCTTTTTTTTAAGTCGGTTAAAAACTACTTTTGTGTTTAGGGTCCGCCAAAAGGCGAAATTTACTTTTAAAAATATGACGGAAAATTTAAACATAGAATAAAACATTACACTTTCCTTGTATTCATCATCTCATGAATATAAGATAGTACATAATTAATATAGAAAACATAAATTTGCATAACATTAGAGCATTGGCCTTGTGACAATAAAACAGAGGTTCTCTCAATGTCTCTTTCAATCAAATCTTTATTTTTTTTTTATACACATTACGCTGATTTACTATACAACAGCGGTCACATTCATACATCAAACTTCATCAAAGTGACAAGAATGTCACAACTGTCATGCGTATTCTCGGCTCGGATCATTGTTTGACACCAGTTCGTGCATACAATACTAATTTATACATATTCAAAAAAACCAAAACTTTATGTAACATCTTTTTGTTAAACAAATAGATAAATTAATTAATGAAAATTTATTCAAACTGTAACAGAGTATCTAATTGAGATTGCAACTATATTTTAGGATTCTGAACCGTAAAAGAAAAAACTTTTTTTATTTTCATAACTACTCAACAGTCAAACCTCATTTTGAAACAGATCTTTTAAAAATATGAGAGAGTGAAAAGTCTAAAAATGTATATTCTTAATAAGATATTTTCGGTAAAGTTGCCATTTCAACAATAACGGCTATAAAAAATATTATTTTTACTTTATATTTGCTATTCTCAATGATTTCGCTAATCATAAATTTGCTATAACGGAATCCTTCATCGACGAGTCTAAGGCGCTATCCACTTTTCCGGGTCAGGACTATCCGTGTTCCGAGTCATCAGTTTCAGTGTTCCCTTCAGGAACGTGCCATCCGTCACCCGCATGCACACATATCAGGGAAATCGGTGTCAGTGTAATCTGTTTCTTTAGCTGATACGCATACAACACGATGTATTTATTTAACGAAGAAAAATTAGCAATTATTGCAATAGTATAGATCGTAAAGTATATTATTCTGTCGAACAAGTTCTATCAACCTTTTGGAGTTCATTTTGTACCTACTTACTACTACTGTCAGATCGTCCGTGCCTCTGCCAGCTGTGTGTTCATACAGATTGTACGTAACCGATTTTTTAGCCGGACGGGGTCCCGGAAATGTGTCCCGGAAGTGTGCCCCCTTTACACGCAAGTTGGGGGTATAAATATAACAGACTGGTATAATAATAGGAATAATAATAGACGATAATTTTTATTGTAGTTAGATGATCAACATCACAATGAGGAAGCCATCTTCATCATCATCGGAGGATGCTACCATGAATATACGTACTTAAGGCCCGTGTTACATCATCCATACTAATATTATGAACGTGAAAGTCTGACGTGTATGTCTGTCTTTTAGCTTTCACGTCCAAATGGCTGGTAAGATTTTGATGAAATTTGAAATTGTTATAGTTATTGACCCGAGTCAAACAAAGGCTACCAAAGTTTCCTCAACCAAGTCTTAGTTAACATATGATGACGACTTATTGATGATTGGAATCAATATAGATTACCTGTCATCATTAACCTTTATTTAGAATCTAATCACAGTGGAAAACAAACACAATTATTCAAAAGTTCAAACTTCGATTGAGAGTGCATTATTTGTTATACAAAGACTGATTGAAGGGAAAATCGATATATATTCCTGAAATATATGATGCCGCTTTTTCGAGTCGACCAACGACTTGGGAGGGCACTGCCGTGCAATCAGATATGACAGGTCTAAATAAATTTACCCTATAATTTAAGGGGCATCGAAGTACCTGCTCAACATGAGTCTCCAATCCACGGCGACAGTTTGATTATTAAGATAATTCTTTGATAAGTCCAGATAAAGCCGAATAATTATGCCGTTACTTGCGCAATGGCAATATATCAATTAAAAGTGTTATCAAGATATCTTGTTTGTCCATAAGAGCTTATAATGGTAATCTTAGAAGGTTATACTTGTAAATGAAGTCGTCGTATATTTTCTGGATAGATGGGTATATTTTTTTATAACTTCGTTGAAGTACTAAAAAAAATAAGACTGTTCATTGTGTATAGGTTTGATTCCCAAGGTCAGACAAATTCGACTGACAAACAACTAAGTACAAGTTTTTGCAAATTAACGTTAACTTTGACGCAAACTTATAAGCGATCGAAACAAAAACGCCCGGTTGCCACCTATATTTTGTCGATCTCATAGAAATATGCGTTAAAAACAGTTTACTACAAAAATTTGTACTAGGCAGTACTATGGCTTTCTCCGACAGTGATAGTTCCCCATATCTGCATATTTGCCGTGATTCTCTGCGATTCTCGGTGTATTGTTAGCATAAACTGTTGTCCATTTATGAAAATAAATTAAAGCTTGTGCCCGCAGTTTTGCCGTACTCCTAACTTCATGTGTATGCGAAATTTCAAAACGTGGATGTGTGATACATAATAGGATTAAGATTTTATTTTGTAAAAGACTTAGCAGATCTTGAACATGTTCGTTGTTTTATTATAGATGTCTTCTTATACAAGTTTGAGATATGACCTTTGATCACTTTTATAATTAATGACTTAAATAAAAGTAACAGTGTACTGATGACTTAAATAAAAGTAACAGTGTAATAATCCCTCAAGTCTATCTTAGAAATATAATTACACTTTTACCGACTTTTGTGACATTCTAACAATTTTGGAAACTTTAGAAGTAAGTAATAATGAACTTGCCAGGCACACGAAATATCTCTTCGAAGAGACAAGGCGAGTACGAGAGCGAGGGTACTACCTAAGTGATAAGAATCTTTAACAGCTGATAGGCAAAAAAATGGTGTTTTTGCGTCATCCAGATTCTTCAAAATGTAAAATGAACCTTGACATTCTGAAGAATCTGGACTTCGCGAACTCCAGGTTTCGAGCAAAGCAGAGAATGAAACGAGAGATTTCTAATTCGATCTGTCGCTATCTCCGGCACTAAAATCATTACCTTATAAAACTGTTAAATAAATAAATAAATAAATATATTAGGACAAATTACACAGATTGAGCTAGCCCCAAAGTAAGTTCTACACTTGTGTTATGGGATACTACTAACTCAACGATACTATATTTTATAATATATACATATATAGATAAACATCCAAGACCCGGGCCAATCAGAAAAAGATCATTTTCCATCATGACCCGACCGGGGATCGAACCCGGGACCTCTCGGTTCAGAGGCAAGCACTTTACCACTGCGCCACCGAGGTCGTCATATATATACGTTATATATAATCAAGCAAATATTACGCAATTTAATCTGTTGTATTTTTCTGAAAGACAAATGAAATCTTTTTATTATACCTAAGGTTAAAAAAAAATGTAACGTTTTGATTTTCATAATAATACGATTTCGTTTCATGCTTTGCGTGACATTATCCGGTTACGGCTCCTCCGTGCTTTATATTAGAGGTATAATCTACATATTGGTACATTATACTACCTACCATTACCACGAAGGCGGGTTTGTTTTATTTTTACAAGATTTTATTAACTTGCAATGTATGTATGTCGTAAATATGTTTGTTCGAATGACATCAATTTACGAAATTCAATTTTGATATCTTAAAATGATTGAGCTTTAATTTATAGAGATGAAACGGATATCCGGTAACTATCCGGTATTCGGCCTATATGCCCTTGTTTTCACCGATATTCACCGATTATCCGACCGGATACCGGATTTAATACTACCTAATTAATTAACGGATTTAATTTAATTTACTGGATTCAATATCCTGCCGGATTCCGGATAGTAAAACTAAAAATAATATCATTACACTAAGCAAATCCTACAATATTATAAGTTATGAACCCTGTTTATTTTTATAATGGCACGTAAAAAAATATTGATTTATTATTGATGATTTAGTACTCAAAATCAACAAGTGACAAATTGTGGTGAATGAACACCAAGTTTTCCGCATTTGCTGGTAAGAGCGTCATGTAAATGACCGTATATTCAGCAGCCGGATATCCGGCGCTCCGGTCTCGTACGGCTCGTAGCTTCCCGAATATCCGGTATCCAGCCAAACCATCATCATCTTTTCATTTCTAGAAATTTAGTATACATGTTTAGTTTGGATGACGACGCATTATTATGAAATGCATGTCCTGATGGTTGAAGGTGCAAACACAGTGCAGGCTCTCGACACAGACCATTTAAAGGCTAAGGTCTGTGGCTCTCGACAACTTTTCGGTTTAGTGCACGGACATGATTTATTGCCACGTTGAATAAAACAAAATCTCTCCGACGAAATAAAATCTTATCTATACTGTTATTATAAAGAGGCAAGCGTTTGTGAGTTTGTATGTTTGAGGCGGGTAATCTCCGAAACTACCGAACCGATTTAAAAAATTCTTTCACCATTAGATAGATTGATATAGGCTATATTCCCACGGGAGCGAATCCCCGGGCAACATCTAGTTTCAAATATGTTTTTGCATTTTCCCACATGGCTGGCATAGCAACTGAAGGCTCGCAAAAAAAAGATTTTAAAAGAGTTTTTATATGTTTTTTTTATACAAAATCTTTTAATTTACAGATGTTATCTATCGCGACGCGACGTAATAATAAACCGGCCAAATACAAGATGCAATAAACACCAAGCACAATGGTTAAAGACATAATCGTGATGATGAATCATATTTTTTATTCATGTTTTATACAACCTTTTGACTGGTCAAAGTTTTCCTCATAGGTACCTTACATTGAGGCCTTGGGTTTGTAATATTAAAAATAGGCTGGTAGATATATTAGCAGAAGGCGTGTGATTCCGCCCTAGAATAGGACCACTCCATATCCTCCCGTGGATGTCGTACGAGGCGACTAAGGGACATAAAGCCTTGGCAACTGATAGGCAACAATAGCGGTCCCAAAATGTACACAATTCTCTGGAATTTAGTGGTTTGGAACTTACTAGCTTTTGCACGCAGCTTCGCCAGCGTTAATTCCCCTATGTGCCTCTCCATACTTTAAACTACACATGCAAAATTTCAAGAAAATTGGTTGAGTACATATATCGTGAAGAGGTAACAAACAAAACAAATAAATAAACGAACAAACTTACTTTTGCATTTATAATATTAGTTAGGCTTAGGACTGGAGCATGCTAGATACAATATCTGTGATTGTCATTTGTGAATGTGAATTAGCATATATAGTAAATATTGTGGATCACCTAGGTGAATTCACTGAGGTGAATTAAGTCTACAGTGTAGATTATTCAGATTGAAGGTCTTTGGACTATTGAATTAACCAGAGGTCACAAATGCATTTTTCAGTGTATGGACAGTGAGGTAACTAGTTACTAATCTAATACAGAAATGCTTTTGAAACAATGGAATAACAATGCTATTAACATATTGTTCAACAACATTATTACACACTTACATATTCAACCACTAGCAGAAAACTTAAGCTCATAAACTGTATATATTACAAAGTTTTATCAATCAGTGCCATTCCATGAAAGAGGGGAATGCCTGTAACTGGCTCCCATGGTTCATTTCTCAAACTCAAGCTCAACTCAAAGCTTCATGCCAATTGGGCTAAAGGTAAAATCTCTTTCCTCAGTTTTTTTAATTTTATGGCTCAATCGTTTAGCCAATTGATGATTTTGCTAATGTTAAAGTTGAGAAGGACACTGTGATATCACCAAGAATTATAATCAGTAATTCTACTGCAGGACTTACTTGAACTGATGACAAATTGTTTTTGCCAATCCATTGCCAGATCCACATGGTACAATAGCCAAAGGTACTTCAGACAGGGCCTGTTGCCAGTCCAGTCGTTCGAACATCCCGTTAAGGACCTCGAAGAGGACTCCATCGCCACCCACAGCGACGATTCCCCGCCAAGAATAGATATTCCTTGTTCTGACAAACTCCCGCGCGTATTGAGCGTATTTTGTCACGTGTAAATCGTAGGGGACCTCTGCCTCCTGCAATATCGGTGCCACTTTCGTTTGGAACAACTCTCTAGCTTTCCCGGTCCCGGATTTTGGATTCAAGAGAACCAACAACTTCTTCTCGTTTATAGGCGGCGTGTATGTAACTGGATGTCCCCCAATCAAACACTTCAAAGTAGCTCTCCACTTTTGCGCTTCTTTATTGTTATCTTCATACTTATCGTACGATCTGAAACGCAATGTTATTGTAGTACGCTCTCGTTTCTGGGTACGACGACTGTGTTTCAAGATGTAAGCATAAATATAGAGATATGCGCTAATATCATTTTCGTCTAGATCTCCGCTGTTCTCGTCCACAACTTTTAGCTGGTCGGGCCTTACGAGCGAACTGCAGACACAAGATCCTGCACCGGGACGACGTCTTTTGCTCCTCATGCATTTGCTTCCGACGATATCTCGTAGTAATATCGTTTGCTCTTTTGAGCTACCATCAGTTTCCTTTATCAAAGATAGCCCTTTTGATGTAAGTCTAACTCGAAACACTGAATTCTTTTTGGAGAGAATATAAAACGTTTCCTGAAGGTAAACATGTTCTCTTGAATCGGAATTATTACCGTTAACAACACCAGGCACGTCTACTCCTTGTTGTGAATCCGCCATGACTGTTTATCATCTTTTTTTTTCCTTTGTCATTGTTTCCAGCAAAAATAAAGTTCAGTCTTGCCATGTCTTGACCAAAATGTATTCCAATTTATGCAAGCATGAATGAAGCTATCAGAGGCGGAGGTTGGGCTTCCGATGAAAAGGAGAGCAACACATGTATCTACTTTGTATCAAAAAGTTCTTGGGAGTACTGGCTCCACTCCAGTACATTTTGTATGTACCATATAAAAACCAAGAAAGAAGCTACTAGCCTTTCTGTCAACGGGTACACTTCATAGCACCGCTGAAAAGAAAACTATAGACTTCGTTATAGACAAAGTAAACTAAAGGCGACTAGGCGACGCTAATAGTTTTCTTAGTCTTTTTAGGGTTCCGTCCAAAAAATGGAAGACTTATCATCATTATATCGAGTGTGATATTGCTAACACTGGTGTCAGATTTTATTCAAGTCGCCTAAAGGCATCTGACATGACTTTTACGACTACTGAACTTTACGGAAAATAAATTGGTTTTTATATGACTACGGAACCCTTATAGGACCATTCGTGTGTCTGTCTGTCCGTCCGCCTATCACAGCTAATTTTCTCCTAATCTACTGGACCAAATTAGGTGATATTTAGTACGATGGTGTAATCCTATGACCTAATCACAGACGTGTACAATAAATAAATATTTCAAAACAAGGCAGAAATCAATACATTCTTTTCTTTTTTTTCTTTCTTCAAATTTCATTCAAATCCGTCCAGTAGATCCAGATATTAGCGTGTGCAAACGACAGACTTTTTTTTATTCTTATTCTATTACTGATTCTCTATCAATCTCAATTTTTTTTATTTAAATATGTTCAATGTATAGAAACACTTTTTTTACTGTTTTATTATATTTATTGATATTGATGGATGAAGTCCATGGTACAGGTAAGATCTGCAGTCAAAATCAAGTTATATCAGTTTATGACCATAGTTGACCAAATAATGCAGAACATGACTAACTATAATCTTGTTATTATTTTCAGGATAATCCACTAATTCCTTCCTTTTTCCTTACCAGTAGCGCCATCTGCGCTGCGCTTTGCGTAATATGCCCTATTACAATAATAGTAGGTGTACCTACTCCGTACTTATTCATATTCAAGCCTTGCCAGCCAGCTGTCAGCCAGCCCAAAGTGCCAACCAACTTTTGTGATTGTAAAGTGAACCAACCAACATGTTTGTTTTGGTTAGGTACCTATATTAGTAAGGGTGGGATTAAAACAGAAAGACAAAATATTTTAGTTTAATATGTATTTTATACACATAATCTTTCTAAACGAATTCTATAGATTACTAAACATTTGTTATTCATGATGCATCGTATTTTAGAACTGTACAGCGGCATAGGGGGCATGCATTGCGCTTGGAATGGTATCATTACCTAATATAATACTTTAAATAAATATTTCAAGAAAATATCTCGCAATAAATCTATGAACATTCATATTTTTCAGATTCCAAATTGCCAGGCGAAATAATAACAGCTGTTGATATCAATACTGTGGCTAATGAAGTTTACACCTACAATTTTCCCAAAACGAATTTAATAACTAGGAATATTCAAGCCCTGACCTTATCAGAACTTAAGGGTTATAATGTAAATACTATCTTAATGTCCCCACCATGCCAGCCTTTCACAAGAAATGGCAAGTTCCTTGATCATAATGATCCAAGAACAAATTCGTTTTTGTATTTAATTGGCATCCTAAGTGAATTAGACACAGTTGAATATATTTTAATGGAAAATGTAAAGGGTTTTGAGAACTCCACTGTGAGGAATTTCTTTATTGAGAAGCTCGAAGAGATTAAATTTGATTATCAAGAATTTCTTTTATGCCCATCTTCTGTTGGTATACCAAATAAACGTTTGAGATACTATTGCATTGCTAGAAGAACTGATGCTTTATGGAATTTCAAGAGAAAAGGAGAACTTGTAAGTTGCACAAATTTGATACAATTATTTGGTCCCCCCTGGGGACAAATGGGAATTTATGTAAAAAATAATCCCAGTTGAAAAATTTCTAACATTGATTAAAATGATAATTACTTGTCTGCCTCTAGCATATAGGTTACAAAAGATTACATTGAACATAGGTTCATTTTTTCTTTTTGCAGATAACCCAACTTCCACAGGAATTTGGAAAACCATATGCATTGGATGATATTTTAGAAACTGTTGTGCCTGAAACATTCTTAGTTAAAGACAAATTCTTACGAAAGGGGAATGTATTTGATGTTTGTCACAAAGAGTCCAGCAGAACATGCTGTTTTACAAAAGCATATACTCATTATGTTGATGGTACTGGATCAGTGTTCACCGAGGCAGGTCCAGAAGCAATAGAGAATTGTTTTAAAATGGCAAATATGCATGAGTATGGTAGTGAAGAGTATGTGAAATGCTTACAAACATTAAAATTACGTTACTTCACCCCCAAGGAAGTTCTAGCATTAATGGCATTCCCGAAAAACTATGCCTTTCCAGATAATATCACTATGAAACAGTGTTACAGGTTATTAGGGAATAGTGTCAATGTTAAAGTTATTTCAGAGTTATTAAAAATACTTTTTGATTAATAAATAGTTTTAATATACCTAATTCTTCAATAGTCTCACTTGTTACATTGAATCACCCAATTGCTTTTGGCTTTTAAACACAACAACTTAGCATATGTTATAAAAAACTCATATGCCTTTCAGACCATTTATGAACATAATATTTTTTCAGATTCATATGATTTGTAATAAAAAAAATGTTAATGATTAAAGAACTATATTGATCCATTGCTCAGGATCTGCCGAGCTCTCCTCTTGGCCCTGTAGTTTAGTACTCTCATCCTTAACATAACAGCGATGGAAGAAGCTGCTCCGGTCACAAAAGACCATATAGTGAACTTCCAATAGGCTCTTTCTTCTAAGTATGCAACTCTGTCACAGCTGAAAGAAATAAAGTATTAGTCATATTACTTGTATTCAAATATATTCACAAATAATCTGTACACTGGTTAACTTACAAAAGCTCCCTATTTCACATATCCCAACTGAGCTATCCCCATTGGTACTTTCTTTTTTCACCACCATTGCCCTAAAGTTAAAACTTCAAAGAAGTCTTAGGTGACTAGCTTATTTCTTATTGCAGTTTTCAATGTAACAAAATTATATAGGGCTGTCCTTTCTTGTGACAGTCTTCAGAAATCTAGAAACTAAGTTCAAATAGTTACCTTCTGGTTACCATTTCTCCATTATCACATTGTAAGATTTCCTTGAAACTGGTATGTTTACATACACCTATGCTCTCACTTTTGATTTCAAAGTCTGAAACGAAAATACCAAATGTTCAGAATAATTAAGAAAGCCAACATACTTGAAATAAGTTAATAAGATATAGTAATAAGAAATTAACAGAATGGGAGGGCTAACAGATCTAATGCCTACACTCGTGTCTTCAACTTAAAAAAAAGATGTAGGTACATATTGTTATTTACATGTTGTTCTGTAATATATCCAGTGCAAAGGTGCCTAATACACAAGCGGCATTGCCACACTTCCCTTTGTACCAATACAAGAATAATTGAACAAGATTTCTTGTAAATTGAACAATTTCATATTGAATTTTTTAACAATTTATGTCCATATGGTCACATCACATCATTAAGTTATCTGAAAGGCTATATTTACCTGAACAAGGATGACATTCACTTATTATCTTATATGGCTTATGTTGATAACAAGTTGAATTTGTTTCTGTTGGGAATGTTTTATTTCTCCTCTGGGTACCAGAAAGCGTATCAGCCAGATGTGACTCTAAAATCAACACTACTAGTGTCAAGCTAAAAAAAAACAGAAATTTATATTACATTTCGAGTCGGGATAGCAAGAGTAATTGTTGACTAAGATTAAATTAATATTCTAATAGAACACTGAATATGGAGTAATGAAATGATAATGGAACTATGGAAATAATTATTTCATTGCAACACTTACATTCCCAAACTTACAGTTCCTAGCAACATGCATCGTTTAGAGCAGGTCTCAATCATGTTTTATTAGATTGTCAAGAATTGTTGTATTTATTTGTAATAAATCGCTATATATCACTGGGTAAAACAATTATTTATTATATTCAAGGAAGGTACCTACCTACCTACTGTTTGACTACTTATCTGCCAAAATTATGTGGCAGTGGCAATGACAACTACTTGGTCCCATTCACGGTCGCACCAAACAAAATCGCGTTGTCTCGACCATCCATGATACAGGTTAGTCACAAGCATGAGGACAAAATCTTGCTAATATTATATGCGCAAGTTACTCTGTATGTTTGTTTGTTACTCTTTCGCTCAAAATCTACGGGACCGATTGTTATGAAATTTGGTACACGGGTAGAATATAACCTGGAATAACACATAGGGTACTTTTTATTCCGACGTTGCCACGGGAGCGAAACCCCGGAGCGCGGCTAGTATTATAAATGCGAAAGTTTGTGAGGATGGATGTATGTTTGTTACTCTTTCACGCAATATCTACTGGACGGATTGTTATGAAATTTGGTACACGGGTAGAATATAACCTGGAATAACAAATAGGATACTTTTTATCCCGAAAAAAAACAATTAATCAGCCAAAAAGGCGACCAACTCAGCATGGTGCCATGGCTGTGGGGATACATAGGTTAACGAAAAGAAAATAAATACCCCCCTTATAATATTATGTCTGTTATATCACTAATATAACAGACATAATATTATAAGCACATATTTATAAGAACATTGTAATGTTATCTCTAATCTGTGATTATAAGCATAAGATATGTTTAAGAATAATATAAGAATTATGGAACGGAACATAAAAAATATGGAATAAATGTTCTTATAATATAAGAATGTTTAATGTAGTAGGTAAATAACACATATATTATATGTGTTATTTATCTACTACATTACACATTCACATTCCTGCCTACATTGGACAACAAAGCCAACTGCCTCGTGGATAGATCCGGCAAGACAGATAAAATAAGTTTAAAAAAAAAAGAAAAATCAAAGCACTGTTGACGTTTTGTGTTGACGTCGTTGTATGATTTAACCCTGATTTGACGTTTTTATATTGTGGCCAATCAAATCCAAATTGCGTGTAATATGATTGGATATTTATCATAATTTCGTTAAATATGATTGGTCATTATCGATTCATATCTTTTACTTTTGTTTAAAAACGTCCGGTCGCCATGTTTGTTTAAAACGTAGAACGTAAACGGAAAAGGTGCGGAAAAGAAAGCGGCTTTTTTATGTAAGTCTGACAAGATTACGTTTTACACGATTCTAGCTTCTGACAAGAGTGATATGAAAAGGTTACAGTCTTTTTTTAACATTCGCTATCTTCTACGAAAATAGTAATCATGGCATTGCCAGCAGAAGTTTCACGATCTTTCAATCTTTACGTGACCCATGTGCATGGAGATGGTCATTTTCTGAAGATAAGTGGGCAACTCGATAAACAAACTTCGTTGATGCTGGAGTCCCTCTTCGAGAATGCTCGAGAAAGCTTGGAGAAAGGCGTGGGTGCCGTGCCCCCGGCAGCTATTCATGAAGGTATTATCTGTGCCGCTAAATACCGAGATGGTATTTACTACCGGGCGAAGATAACTAACACGACAAACCTCGCAACAGGCCTGGTTGGAGTTCATTTTATCGACTACGGTAATAAAGATACGATTTCGTTGAGCACTATAAGATTCCTGGACAATTACGATCCTATGTTTCTTCAGCTCCGTGGCCAAGCTACAGACTATTATCTATCTAGTCTCATGCAGCCATCTGGAAAATGGGAAGAACCTTTGATATTAAAACTACAAAGTCTTATCTGCTATGCTGAATATCCAGCCACCATAGAGGTACACACTCGTACATTACCCATAATATCTATACAGTATAAGGGTACAGACTTATCTACTCATCTAGTCAATAACCGCTTGGGTGTTCCTCTGCCTGTGACTAAACAAGAATTGTTGCTGCTACAAATGTCAGGAGATACCCAACAAGCTTCCAATTGGCAACCTAGTTTTATAAATGAGTCCACATCTTTTCCTGAACATGTGCCTTTTATTATGAATCAAAACTTTCCCTCCAATCCAGCATCTGCCATGAGATTGCAACAGAATGTGTCATTGCCATTTAATGGTGCCCTTCCATCACCCTCTATGATTAGTCAACGCCTAGTTGTGAATAGAGCAGCTAGGAACTCTGTGAATCTGAAACCACTGTCTAGACAGCCACAACATGCTGTAACATCCCCTATCTCAGTGCCAGCTACACCCCCGCCATTGACACCACCAATTAATCTAAGTAAACCACAGTCGCCCAAGAAATCTGCCACTTATAAAAGCAGACTGTTGGAACAGAACTCTCAGCACAAAGTTTGTGTATCGTTTGCTGATGAAGGACCAGAGCTATTTGCTGTGCAGTTGGTGGCTGATGGCAAAAAATTTCAAGATATGATGGATGACATAAACAGAAGGCCTCACAGCAGTCTGACAGAGCCTCCTATGATTGGTACTGTATGCCTAGGCCGCATGTCTGGAGATCGCATTATATGTAGAGCAATAGTTATGAATTTGTCCGGTTCCCAGTGCAAACTGTTCTTTGTTGATTTTGGTGATACAGAAATGGTATCATACTATGATATTTTTGACATACCTGAAGAGTTTGTGAAACCCAATGTGTTTGCCATGAGATTCTGTTTGTCTGGAGTGAAGAAATTAGAGAAGGGCCCACAGTTAACAGAGACATTTAAGCAGTTGGTCCACAATAAAGTTCTCACTCTCAGAGTGGTGGCACCAGAGGGACCTCCACTCATTCAGTATGGAGAGTTGTATTTAGATAATAAGAATTTGTTGGAAATTTTGATGGCGAATATGAAGGACAAGTTGCAATTTAAATGGATGGAGATGTTGCAGTTAGGATCGAGGCAGTCTGTGCTGGTGTCTTATGTGGATAGTTGCATAAAATTCTTTGTGCAATTGTCAGACAAGATTGATGAATTGAATGCTGTGATGGATGCAGTAAAGATCCATTGTGAGAGCAGTTCTTCTCCGGGAGAACTACCAGTGGGTGCCGCATGCTGTGCCCGATTCCCGGATGATGACAACTGGTACAGGGCCCGAGTGAGGGAGACTAAGGGAAGCAAAGTGGTAGTTGCCTATGTGGACTATGGTAATGAGCAAGAAGTAAATGTATCAGACCTAAGGACAATCACACCAGACCTCATAAAGCTGCCTGCTCAAGCTATGAAGTGTGCATTGAAGGTAAGTTTTTTTTTTTAATGAATAACATACCTTAACCCTTTGCTCTAAATCAATATTGTTATTATTACTTAATTTACAGTTTTCCGAATGTAAAATGTGTAATGCTTCTCTTGCTAGGGCTTTGAAAACAAACCCATAGAGACAAAGACGTCCAACCTTCTGGAAATGCTAGCGTTAGAGAAGACCCTAATGGCGCAAGTTGTGGGTGTACTGTCCAGTGACACGATGCTGGTGTCCCTTGTCGACGACACTGTCAGTCCTCCCCTGGATGTGGCTCGCAGGATGACCCAGCTTTCTCAACCCAGGAGCAATACTGAAGTAAGTATATATTTTAGATTATGGTCGTAATCAAATATGAGATCTCTATTTTAAACTTTGTTTTATTTTAGTTTTGAGGTATTTTACTAATATTAGCCACCACTGTAATGGCGATAGCATGTGTTTTTCCAAATACATATTTAGTTAAAATTGCATCACTAGACTCAAGTCTCAACTTGGAATAAGACATGAAAAAGTTTGTGTGAATGTGTGATTTCTGAATAATGGTTTGTTAAATATTACTGTACCACTTACTGGAGTACCATATTTACTGGTATGATAAATGATTATATAATAAGTAGTCTATATAAATCAAATAAAGTAATAATCAGAACAAACTGTGCTACAGTTTGTTCTGATTATTACTTTATTTGATGCAGATATAAAATAAAAAACTGCTCATTTTGTACTTTCATCTGCTATGACAAATTGTGCTGAATTCTTTCTAATTGCCATCCCAGCATTCTTGTGCTCAATTTATAATGTATGTGAAATGGACTAATCAATAAATGGTCTCGAATGCACACTAGTATCTTCATGGGAAAATCTGTAGTTTTTTATTTTGTCTTGATTAAATAGGTCAATTTGAAACGAAAACAAAATTTACCCAAAGGGTAAGGGTAGAATGGGACCCTATTACTAAGACACCGCTGTCCGCTTGTCTGTTTGTATGTCTGTCAGTGTATGTCATTTGTGATCATGAACCATATTTTTTTTAATGAGCCAATTTTTTACGAATGATTCTATTGCTGTCGCCGACGATAAGAACAAATACTAAAAAAACCTATTAAAAAAATACATTTTGACTTCGCTCGGGTAAAACATAATAAATTATGCACCTTAACCTTCCTCTGGAATCACGCTATCTATTGGTGAAAACCGCATGAAAATCCGTGCAATATAGTTTTTAAGTTTATCGCGAACAGACAGATAGACGCGGCAGAGGACTTTATTTTATAATATGTAAGGATAGTACGGAACCCTTCGTTTGACAGCGCGACTCGGACTTGGCGGTTTTATTTTAATGATGATCAATGAGTACCTAATAATGTTTTTTACACAGCCGAAAGCAACGACGCCGATCCGGAAAGAGGCTCCAGAAAGCTTCAGTTCTCCAGAAGGCAGTGTGCCCGATGATAGTCGGAAGAAGAGTTTCAAACGTGAGAAGAGTTTCAAAGATGAGCGAAGGGCTAAGGAGGGCAATGAGGAGTTTGGACAGCGAGGCAGCAGCTTCCGTGGCAGGTCAGCTAATGACGAATTGAGAGATTGTTATGATTTGTCACAATTATTTTTGGGTATAATCATAAAAAGGCCATCCCGAGATAATAGGTGTTATTCAATGACATGAACATGACCATTTTTTAACGTAAGTATATACATTGCGGCTAGATTCTTGCTTGTTTAAATAATATTTTACTTTTATTTATTTATTTATGTACATAACATAATAATGTGTCTCATGTTCTAGTTATCCTAATAATTTATCTCAAATGTGATAAAACCTTCAAACTGTCACAAACATCTTCAAATTTCGGATAAGTGAAGGTTGATTCCTACTTCCTAGACTAGCGCGCTATTTGTAGTTTAGTTTTTGTGTAATCACAAAAAAAGTAATAAACTGACTCATGATCTTGACCTTCAAATCGGTTCTTTGAACCCCATTCGCCATTCCACTTCAGTTCTGTGCTAGTAAATCATGTATAGGAGGTAATCTAGTATTTAGATAATTTCTTAAATAGACGATAAATGTTTAGTGTTGATTAGTAAATGTTACGATATTTGTGCAGGGATAAAGATGGTTTCGACAGATCTGGTCCAGGGCGTCACAGCGAAAAGTTTGGCGGGAAACCCGACAGAGGCGAGAGGTGAGCTCCATTTAGATGCAACATTGTTAAAAAGTGGGAGAAATATGATCGCAATTATTTTACTGACTACAATTTTTCGGAAAAATTGTGTTGTTGAAATATAGGCTAG
Organism: Plodia interpunctella; assembly: GCF_027563975.2. Classification (NCBI taxonomy): domain Eukaryota; kingdom Metazoa; phylum Arthropoda; class Insecta; order Lepidoptera; family Pyralidae; genus Plodia; species Plodia interpunctella. Next base: position 7,963,611 of record NC_071303.1, read on the forward strand.
TCTATTTATAATATGTTTATTTTAACTTTATACATATTATGGCTATGTAATTAGTGTTGTGCACAAGTCAGGTCAGAAATCCAATCAAAGGTTAGATAAAGACTCTATTTGCAATTAACCATATTTGCTCAAAATGGCACACAAACTAAAACAATTTTGTCTCAGTTAATACAATATTCAATGACCTTATACAATACAATATAAGGCTCCTTTAATTTGGTAGTAGTTTAGAAACTCTTATGTGTGATGCAAGCATTTTTTGTTGACTGTATTTTGATTGGTTACGATGTGTAAATCAGGCAATAATTTTCTAAGAATTACTCTCGATCTGTCAGTAACAAGAAAGCATTAATTATAGTGTTAACAACAAGCTCATAAAAAACAAATCGCTTTCGAGCGTGAGATAAGCGTAATTTTATACGATCTGACGATATGCATTTCCACATGTCGTTTATTATTTTAATGTGTTATGACCCATTGGCTATTGTTGTTAGCGATACGATTACTATGTTCAATGTTTTGTAGCATTATGCCCCATGTCGCATTATCCCAGCAGTGGGACAATAACTAGGGCGACTGAGGATGCTTAATGATAATTGTTAAAAAAAAAAATTTTAACAAGTGGTTAGGCTCTTTTTCAGATTTCTTAAATACAAAATCGCATTGAATAAGTCACATAGTCATTTTATTACAAACGATCTCATCGATCGATCGATCATCGATAGATGAATATCATATTGACGACATCAAGCCGGTTACAAATTGACATATATGTATTTTTAACAGTAAAATATTAATTGTAGACGCGGTGGGCCGAAGCCTTGGGAGAGTTCTCCTCCAGCGCCGGCGCCGGTCGCCGCGCCCGCGGACGACGGCTGGGACGAGACCGCCGCCCCGACCCCTGCACCATCAGCCCCCTCCCGCCCCTTTAACAGAGACAATAGGGATCGGTGAGTTTATTTGCACTAGTGTTAGCTGTCCATGGCGTACTATTTATAAATACATATCAATACATATAATGAAACAACATATATCAATATAATAGTTGTTATCAACAATGTCTTAAGGCTCTATCGATAGTATTACATGTGACGACACTATCGATCCTTATTGAAGTATCTTCCCATCAATATCCTGACTAATTTTCGAAGCAAATTTACACTATTTTACATACAGGTACACCTTAAAGGGTTTTAATAAAAAGCAGTATATTTATGTATTTATACAATACACTATTTAAGTAAGAAACTGTTGGGTAAGTTAATGCAATTTGCAATTGTTGCAAAAATACCTAAGGCATAGTCGGAATTGACGATTGGGTAAAATTATTATTATATCTACAGGAAATTTTTTGAACTGTAATATTTTGACATATAAAAACGAATAGTGTAATTTACACTATTGCTTAGCGCTACGTACACCACACGCAATATCCTAAATAACGAAGGTAATAATATTTCCGCCAAGCTACACTTCAATTAGCTTTAGATTTTTGCTTAGGAAAGTCAGGACCACATTTTGAAACTGAATATAATTCAACAGAAGAAAACCTAAGCCGGACCACGAAAAGTCTGGTCAAAGGCCAGGTTGGAAGAACAAAGATTCGACGGGCGTTGGCAAAAGGCTAAGGCAAGCGGCCGAAGCCGCCTCGGCTGACGCCCAAATCGTGTCAAAGGGCTCAATTCAGGATCGGCTGAAACGGTACCGTGTTGTGTGATGGCCGTTGTGTAGTTCTCTTTACCACATGTCTGTTTGTTTGCTTCATTTTTGCCCTATACTGTGATCTTGCCATGATTCTAATGAAGTTTAAAAATTGTTTGCTTATTTTGTAATTTTGCACATGCCTTTTAACTGAATTTAAAAATTAGAATAGAATCAGGTTTCGGGTGGAATTCGAACCCACGTTCTAGCTGGTTAACTGTAGCATTTTTTGTATGGAAATTGGATGTCAAAATTACAGTATACGGCTCTTTAGATTCCATATTAATGCCGATTAAAACTGGTCCTTCCTGGTTAAACTATCTTGTGATTAATTTTAACAACAAAAACACAACAAAAGTGAAATTGAATTAGATAAAGCTAATCGATCGATTAATAAAACAACAACACAACAACATGCTTTTCCCTCCAATAAAAAGTACAAAAAAATAAATACCAACGACTGCACTGTTGCATTAAATATCCGTTGGCATAACAACTAATCAGCCAGTACGCTGTCTAGAGCATTCTTTAAAAAAAATATCTAGCACGCCAGAGCAATTAAAAAGAGCTGCGGTGCGCCGGCATTAATATTTGAATCGTTTCCCCGCCCTATTTGCTTGCGGTCACGCTTGCCTAGCTCACATTATATCGTATTGGCCGCGTTATATACTCGGCTTTCGTTTGGTCACATTCCATCGATTATAGACTGGTTTTGGATGCGATTCTCTATTCCAGCACATTTTTGTTTGCTATTTTTATTTTTCGCTCCATTGCACAGATTTTCGTTTTCATTGTTATTTTCATTGATGCTTGGTGTGGTTTTTTAAATAAATTAGTTCTAAGAGTTGCACTCGTCGTTTAAGCATTAAGTTTCACTGTAACATCTCACATTCAAGATTGTGTAATCAGCTGTATAATCATACTTCGACAACACATTTTATGATATAATTTCTATTTAATATTTGCAATTTAAACATTAAACCGGAATTAACTTGCCATATTGAAATATTCCTTACATCTCATACATCATAATTTCTTACAGTGAAAACAAATTCAATCAAGAGGAAAATAGAAACGATGACTGGGGAAACAGAGGTCGCGAGAACCGACCGGAACGGCGGGACAATCGCGGGGACAGAAGGGATAATTGGGGGGACAAAAAGGAGAACTTCCAAAAGCGAGAATTCGTCCCCCGCGAGAATAGAGGGCCGAGGGAGGACAGGGGACCTAGAGAGGACAGAGGGCCCAGAGAAGACAGACCACCGAGAAGTAACTTCACTCCGAGAGATCGTGCTGAAAGAACTGACAGGTATGATGATTTCTTTGGGTGTTTCTTAGCTTTGGTAAAATACCTTTTCTTATTAGTAATTTGTAACTTGAAAAATTTCATATTGCCTAGTGGTGTCAGTATTCAAGTCTGCTTGTGACGTTTTTTATGGTGTGGTATAAATAATTGTAAGTTAACCAGGCAAAGTGCGTGTTTATGTCTAAATATAGAGAAGGACCCAGTGTATGAATTTGTGCACAGCTACAATGAACGGTGTGTACCAGGTGTGTACGTAAAATTCACTCAGGTTCAGGAACTAAACCCAATTGTATATCGACAGATCCTTCGGTTCCGACGGCGACAGGAGATCCACCAAGAGCTGCGGCTCCCAGGCGGGCGCGGCGCGCAAGAGCCGCAACAAGGTGACGCACGCGCAGTACCGGCAGCTGCCGCGCCCCGCGCCCCTGCACTCCGCCTTCGCCGAGCCCAGCGTCGACGTCGGCGCGCAACACGAAGTGGCCGTCACGTGGATTATATCCCCAGAAAGCTTCTACACCCAAATCTTGTCGCTGCAACCGAAATTCTTAGAGATGATGCACAAAATACCGGAGCTGTATAAAGGTGTCAAGTCCTACACGGGAATGGTGCCGGTTGGAGCTTCCGTTTTAGCGAGGTACCCCGCTGACGGTGTTCTATACAGAGCCACGGTTGTGTCGGCCCAGCCGTTCTCCAAGTTCATCGTTAGATACGTTGATTTCGGTAATAAGCAGCTGGTTGACGCTAAGGATATATGGCAGCTGGATGAGGAATTGATGGATTTGCCGAAAATGGCGGTGCATTGTTCGTTGGTAGGGGTGGTACCGAAGGATGGGGAATGGAAGGCGGATCCGGAAATTGATTTGTGCTTCAACGCGCCGCGGTACCAGTGTGTCTTCCACGAGAGTGTGGAAGAACAGCAATATAAAGTTTCCCTGTGGAATAACGGCGCGAGTGTCGCGGACATGTTGGTTGAGAAACAGTTAGCTGTTTTGAGTGAGCACCAGTCGTCGGTCACTTTGAAAGGTAACTTTCCTATAATTATATTGTTGTTACACTTCTCCTGTGCGGTTTCTGTTCAAAGAACCGAGAAAAAGAAAAAAATATATGATAAAATTCAGACAACTTGAAATTTTAGTCTACACGATAATCGCCGAACTGGAATTAACTTTATTATTAGTTTCGAGCGAAGGAAAGGCATTAATAAACGATACATTTTTAGACGAAGCCATCGACCTGACCATAATAGTTGGGCAGCAGATTCTGTGCCGCGTGACGTACGTGGAATCCTTCGAGAAATTCTACATCCAACTGGATTTGGAAAAGGCGAAGATGGTGGAGGAAGCTATTGCTAATTTCGATGCTGCTAAGGTCAGTTTTCATAATTAACAATCAAACATATGCGGATGTTATGAATCAATTAGTGTTTTTTTATATGCGGCGATAATTTGACGGATAATATAAAATCGTGTTTTGCGGTCATACACATACAGGTTTGGCATTTAACTATTGTTTAAAAATGAATCTTACATTAGCCCCCATTAGCTAGGTACTCTCCTAAAACAATGACTCCTGCCTCAAATTTTATAAATGCGAAAGTAAGTTTGTTACCTTCACTTCACGCTCTATCTACTAAAAAAAAACAATCTTCTTGAAATTTTGCATACATGTAGTTTGAAGTGTGGAGAAGGACATAGTGCCCTTTTATCCCGGAAAAATTACTGTTCCCGTGGGAAATACACAGGCAAAAGCTCGTATTTGATAACATTAAAATGTTGTAGCTGACGCCGCTGAGTGCGGACACGGTGGCGGAAGGCGTGCACTGCACAGTGAGACACGACGGCAAGATATACCGCGCTATACTCGGCGATGTCGCCGACCGCGCTGCCGTCACCGCTGTGTTGCCGGACTACGGAAACACCATCACCACTTCTGTCGGCAACGTGAGTAAATAAGACGACGCACTTGGAGTTAGACTATATCATTAATTATTTTTAAAAGATTTGAAAAATAATGTTGATGCGATTAATAATTATGGACCGAAAATGTAGATATTATATATTAATAGTACTGAACTACAGGTAAAGTTATTTTCTACTCGTGTACGAAGTTCTAAAACATGGTAATCACAAATACCCTCATCACACATGCATCCAAACTTCTTGTATATAGCGGCTCGTCCCGGCTTCGCTTGCGTAAAAACATAGTGAATTATACACCTAATTCTCAAGAACCGCCGAATGAAAATCCGTGCATTCGTTTTTGAGTTGCGAACAAACAGACAGGCACGACGGAGTACTTTTAATAATCCTAGCACAGACATATTTTTATTAAAAGGAGGTTCCAACACCTTTATTGTTAACACATTTAAGTAACCTAATAAAGATTTTTTATATGTTTATATATCGACTTTCAGCTAATGATCCTACCCAGTGAACTGAGTGTGTACTATTACCAATCGCTGATATGTCAACTCAACAACTACACAGCCGAGTCCAAAATGTTGCTCTCCATCGAGGAACTGAAGGAGAAGCTCACAGGCAACAAGTTTATTATTTACGTAAACGATGTCCAAGAAATCAGGTGGGTAATAGAAATTCACATAGTAGATGTAGATCAATTTAGTCACTAAGCATACATGACAAAAACATTTTTAAGTGATTCCTTTGAACTTTATGTATTGTTGATTTCAGCTTGATAACAACACTGTACGATAGCGTCACTGGCCAAAAAGTAGCTATATTTGAGCCAGATGAAGGCGCTTACGATGAAGTTGTCCAACTTTGTACACGCGCTGTGTTCAATTACAACTTTGGAATGGCCTATATTTCCCACTCGCAGAACTTGAACGAAATATATCTGCAGAAATCATCTGATGGAGAAAGGATTGAAGTGCTATTGGAGGAATTGTATAAATTCTATGGAGAAGGTTAGTTTATGATTAGAACTATATTTATATGCTGCTTTGCAAAATCAAAATCAAATCATTTATTCAGAAATTAGGCCTTCACAGGCACTTTTTCACGTCATATTCTAAATTAAATGATGTTTACCAAAGCTACAAACTACTAGCATTTTGGAACGACCACTGCTGAGAAGAAATGCCGAAAGAAACTCATTCAAACAGTGTTGGTCCCTATTATGCCAGAAGGGCTTACCATTTTTTAAATATAAATTTATGTATAATTTTTTATCAGTAATATAACATGTAAGTACACAATAAAGTACATGGTCAAAAGGTATACTGAAACATATTATGATTGTGATCAAGTGCTGATGAAAGGAAAATATATATCTTATATATATATGTATAATTAACCAAACAAAAAAACTTTTAATAAAAGATCGAGCTGAGCAGTACCCCCGGCAGCACCCGTTCACGAGTTGACGCGTGAGTCAGCCATCGCGAAGCTCAACCACAATAGAGGGAACCTCCCGACCCAATCCACGAAATTAAAAGCTATTGCTAAGTGTTATTTATTGTAGTTACTTAGTACATTGAACTCTACCTCTATTTTTTGCAGGCACGCCCGAAGATCTCACCACGTTCGAAGTAGACGGCCTTTGCGTCGCCAAATCTTCTGACGGCAACTGGTACCGAGCCACCATCGACAGCATCGAAGATGATAAAGTCAAGGTTCACTTCCCCGACTACGGAAACATGGAGACGGTGCCTAAGAGTAGTCTCAAAAAACTTGACACGAAATTCTATGAACCTTGCGCTCTTGCGTTAGTCGCCAGTTTGGGTTTAGTAGCGTTACAAGACGATGCCTTGGCTAAACTAACAGAATGGACCACCGAAAAGGAGGTACAAGTCACCCTAACTTTCGGAACTGACGGCTGGCTCGCCAGTTTGCATTTAGATGGCGTTGATCTCGCCATGAAGTTAGTCAACGAAAAGCTGGCGACTCCACAAGTGACGTCCACTGAAGAACAGAAGGAAGAAGTGGCTGTCGAAGAACCAGTTTCTCTTCCAGTCGGCAGTACACAAGTATACATCAGCCACATCGACACACCTGGACATTTCTGGCTACAAATGCTCGACAAGATAGAGAAAATTGATGAAATCCAAGCTGAGCTTCAAGCTAATGCAGATTCATATGCAGAAATCGAAAATAGAGATATGGGCACTTTGTGTATCGCGAAATATCTGGCCGACGATCAGTGGTACCGCGCAGAGATTCTCGACTCAGATTCTGACATCACGACTGTCCGATTTATTGACTATGGTAACACCGATGTTTTGGACAATCAACCTGGTCTAATAAAGAACATGCCGGGCAATATGAAGGAGATTGAGCGATATGCGGTAAAATCCAGTGTAAATGCCGTCCCAACTGGTACTGGGCAGTGGTCCGAGCCAGCTTCAGATTGCTTCACCCAACTTGTGGGTGATCTGTCGAATCCTGTAGATGCGCTCATAGTTCTCAAAGATGTCACAACGTATGTTGATATTTTCGTCAATGGACAAAATCTCACAGATAAATTAGTGTCAGAAGGTTATGCTACCAAGTCTGAGGAGACGACCGAATGTGGCGATTTTCCATCTTGTTTTGCGAGTCACGTCAACTCGCCGTCTGAATTCTGGATACAGTTAGAAACAGCCGTCCCCGAACTACAAGCTATGGAAGCCGCCATGGTAGACGCCGAAAACTTCCCACAGCTCTCTGAAAAAGAAGAGGGAGTCATTTGCGCAGCTAAATATCCTGAAGATGGTGCTTGGTACAGAGCTCAAGTTATTGTCGATGGTTCTGAAGGTACGGAAGTACTCTTCATGGATTATGGCAACGCTTCAATAGCTAACGAATTACGAAGTCTTCCTGAAGAGTTGAAAGTTAAACCAGCTCTTTCGAGAAAGTGCGCGTTACAAAAACCGCGAGACATTAAATGGTCACGGAAATCAGAAGTTAGGTTTAATGAGCTGGCTGCAGATGGAGTAACTATTTTTAATGTGCAGTTCATTGCCTCAGGGGATATTTCGATAGTAGAACTTTACTTGGAAGGTAAATCTGTGACAGAAGAATTAGTAGAACTTTGTGAGGAGCAACCGGCAAGTGAAAGGCCGACACCAGTCGGGCAAGATTTACACGGCTCTGGAAAAATTTGTTTCGTCAATTCGCTAGACGAGTTCTATGTTCAACTTGACGAAACCGAAACCAATTTGGACAAAGTACTGGACGGTATGGTGAATGCGACGGAGTTTGCACCTGCTACTGACTTAAAAGTGGGCTCAATTTGTGCTGCATTTTGGACAGAAGATAAACAGTGGTACAGAGCAAAGATTTTAGAATTTTGCGATGCCGGCAGTCATGTACAGTTCATAGATTATGGCAACAAAGCGAAATGTGAAGACTTCAGGCTGCTCCCAGAAGATTTATCTGTAATAGAACCTCTAGCAAAGTGTTGTAAATTGGCTGGTATAGGAGATGACAGTTCAGTTAATGAGATTATCAAGTGTAAACTTGACGACCTTGCAGCTGACGAAGCAATAACATTCCAAATAGAATTCTTAGATAGCACCAAGGAGCCGAATCTAGTCAAGTTATTGCTAGATGGTAAAGATGTTAGTGTAAGTCTTGCAACTGAAGTAACAGTTGCCTCAGATAAAACAGAAAATGCCCTAGAAGATGCATCAAATACTGTCGAAAATGCATCAGATAATGTAAATGCTGAGTCAATAACAGTAACACTAGATACACCCAAAGAGGCAGCTGTAGTAGAAGAAACTTCACAAAAGATAAAAGAAGTCTCAGAAATAGGTAAAGAAATATCCCAAATTAATAAAGACAAACCTGAAATTAATGAAAATTTAGATATAACGAAGAAAGAATCCGAAAATATCCCAGAAATTTTAATGACACCAACACAAGCTGTTGTAACAGTTGATACACAGTCTACACCCAGAATTAGTGCAGAAACAGTAAAGGAAGATCGTGAAGACATTATAGATGGAGAAACTGAACTTAATACATCACAAGGAGATCTCGACGAAAGTATGGAAAGCACTCACACGGTAGTTGAGAACAAGTCATTCGCTAGCGACGATTTTGTCCTAGCACATGAAGAACCTGAAGAGATAAATAAAGAATCACCAGTAAAAGATTCTTCCTCATCAACACTTGAAAACTCAAATAACACCATAAAAACCCCAGAGAGAGATGAATCTAAGGAGTCTCTTACTACTGATACGGGATATACCAGTGATCCAGAAAAAGCAGCTTCACCTGTGACAGTACAGCTTTCACCAGATAAGGATTCACCTACGAAGGAAATTCCAACCAAGGAAAAGGTTGAAACAAAAGAGATTGGACAAGGAGATGAGAGTGTTGATAAGAAAGTAGAACCTGTGAATCATGCAGTTCAGTCAGGCTAACACATGGAACTTTATCAGTTTACTCTGTATTATATAAAATCTCATGTATACTCAGCTATTGCCAAGCAATGCTTCTTTGTGATTAATACTGTAACTAAAGTTAGTGCTTACTATATTACAGACGTTATTTTTAATTAGTGATTAACGTAAAATTTTTACAACTTTTTGAAACGGAACTAGTGTTTCATTCTTGTATTATAGCGGCGACAGATTCTCTGTTTATAAAAGTTATATTTGTTATAAGTTTTTTTTACTTGATTTATTCAAGAGTATTTATGTGTGTTTATGTTGTGTTTGGAATAGTGACACCAATGTGTGCGAAATTCTGTACGATGTTATTTTCTTGAAGTTTTTTGTTGCACAAGAAAATCTTTTCGACAATAAAACTTATTATATAACATTTCCTTTTTTCTTGGTACATAGAGGTACTGATGAAACGTAAAATCCAAGTTTTATCACATACTATTCTATATTATTAAAAATTTCTGTTTTCAAACAAATAATGTGTATTTAATAAACAATATACAAAAACTTGAAACTTTCAATAATTTTGTATTTATAGTATGGATATGTACATATGTATTTCCTCAAGAGTGTGAATCAGCCTTATTCTTGTGGAGGCCTCAATAAAATGTGGTAAAACACAAAGGAAAGGTAAAAAAAACTTCTGTTTTCTTTATTTATTATTATAAATAATTCACATTCATGATTAGTTCAATGACTGCTACCTGCGTTAATGGCACTTATGAGTTGCATGGTTATTTATTTATTTCCTTTGTGACAGCTATATTCTGAAATGTAATCATCATAGATCAACAAAAAGCCTAGTATAAATCAACAAACAAAACAACAATAGAAATCCTATTTTCTAATATGCATGTCATTTCGTTGCATTTCGTCTCCAGACATTGAATTGAAAAATGAAGTTACTTCACATTTAATATTTGAAATAGATGGCAAGTCTTCAGATGTGGAATTTGAATATGGAGTTTCTTCATGTTTAATATTTAAAATAGTTGGAGAACATAAATTGGCAGCATCTTCAGACATTGAATTGGAATATTGAGTTTCTTCACACTTAATATTTGAAACAGATGAACTTAATTTTGTAGCATTTTCAGATGTTGAATTTAAATATGGAGTTTTCTCATCTTTAACATCTAATATAGTTGGTGCATATGAATGGGTAGCATCATCAGATATTGAATTTAAATATGAAGGTTTTTCACATTTAATGTTAAAAATATGTGGTGAACTTATATGGCTAGCATCTTTAGTTATTGAATTTAAATATGGAGTTTCTCCAGACTTATTTAAAATAAGTGATGAACATAAATGGGTAGTTTTGTTAACTAAATCAACATGTTTTTTTTTAGGGGACTCTACTTGATTATTTGTAGATAAAAGTTTTTCTAAGTCTTCTTCAGAATTAACATCGAGCAAAGCCTCATTTGGTATAGAAGAACTTTTAAGTCCTATTTTTAACCTCTTCCCAAACATGGCTTCATATGGGCTACCATTAATGCCTGTATGATACTCTCTGTTTTTTATTATTTGAACAAACCGTAAACCATCCGACCATTTATTGGTATTGTTAACTTCCATCCACATACTGAGAATGTTCTCTATATCTTGATAGGCCCTCTTTAAAGTTCCTTGGCCTTGAGATTCCCTTGGTTTTCCATTTATAATTTTCAATTCGGGCCATATCCTACAAGCTTCCTCAGCAATTTTTGTTGCAAACTCTCTTCCATTATCACTTTGTAGTATATTTGGTGCACCAAATATTGTAAAAATGTCTATGAGCGCATGTGCTACTTCTTCAGCCCTTTTAGTCTTAAGTGGACGGAGCTGAACGAATTTTGTAAGATGGTCTTGGTACACTAAAATAAATTTATATGGACAGTCTTCTTGTGACTGCATGTCGATTAAGTCCACTTGACATCTTGAATTCATTTCCCTACTATCATGTATAGGTTTGACACTACACAGTAATCCTTTTTTCGAAATGTTACCTTTCTTTTCGCAGTTATCACCACATAAATTTAAATAAATGACAATCATTTCCCTCGTAATATTTTTGTAGCGCAAATTTATCTCTTTCTCCATAAGGTTCCTTCCTCCGTGTCCAAGTTTCAGATGGGTCTCATGTAGAATCTGAAATATTTCGCTTTCACTCACGTAAAATCTGAATGTGTTGTCTTCTTTCACCGGGACAATTAACTTCTCAGCCTCTCCAATAGTAATGACATCGAATCTCCGCAAACGCTGATAATCTTCAGGTTTTTTATTGGACATTTTTGATTTCGCTGATTTCACCTTTTTTATCATCTCTGCATAAGTTTCGTTACTAAAAAACTGAGTATTGTGTCCTTTAACCGATTCATTGCGATGCCTAATTTTGCAAACTTTTACTAATGGCGTTCAACAAAAACTATGTGACACGGCTGCCGGGTCAAGCGCCATACGATTACATGACACGCCTCCTGTGTCTTCAGCCATGTGGAAAAGAATACAGTATTTCAACCAGTTTTTACATGTTTTAGGCTTACATACTTTTAGTTGACATTCGAAATCTAACGCGAACATACAGAAACGTTGTTTCAAGTGATTATAAGTGGCATAACAAGTGTATTTTTGAAAATGGAAGGTAAGTGACATTTACTACTAGCTGCTCGCCCCGGCTTCGCCCGAGGTACATACATTTTCTCGCCGTAAAAACCATCCTTGAGCTACGAAGAATATTAAAAAAAAAGAATTGGCCAAATTGGTCCAGGCGTTCTTGAGTTATGCGCTTACCAACACATTTAGCGATTTATTTTTATATTAAAGATTATTTGAAGTTAGTTGGGCAAGTCCATTTTAAAACTATAGAAAAAGCAAAAAATTGTATTATCATAAGGTAACTTATTAAAATCAAAGCAACTTTTATTATGAGGCCTATACCATAAACACAATATTTTACATAGTTATCATATAAAGTTCACGCACGTGTCCTACGAAATACATATTATTTAGAAGTGACGTCACACCTAGGTAGCCTTCTCTATGGAACGTTTTGGACTCGCCAAAAAAGTGTGACTTTATGTCAAAGAGTTCTTCAGTAATCATGGTATTTCTTTTACTAGTGGGCTTATTTTTAGAGGTGTTTCCATATTTAAACAAAACAAAATTGAGTCATGTAGCCTAGGTATTATTAAATTGCAATTTTAAGCATCTGAAAAGGTTGGTTACACCTGCTTTTAATAAAATCATACAATTACCAGAAACGAAGGCTACGACCTTGATTTAGATGAAAAATAGCGACAATTTTGTTCTGGGTAGATCTCCCTAAAACCTAATTTGAAGGAGTTATCATCGATTTAAAAATGACACGGCTCCCGCGCCCTACGCCACACGTAAAAGAAAGTAATGGCACGGCAGGCGTGCCATCCGCAATGAATCGGTTAAGTGAAAACAATTCTTTTAATCTTTCGTTAAATCGACGATTCATGTCCACTAATTTAGATTCATCCATGGCGAACAACTAATTACCAACAAATACACGAAAACTAGAAAATTTAAATTTCCTCGTCGATCTATTAACTTTCAATCTGTGCTTTCAATGATTGCAAACAAAAACAACAAAGCAAATTAACATTGACAAACAAGAATAAAAACAACTAACAATACAGGCAGGGGACGTATGTTTACAGTTTTGTAACGTTACGTCAAATGGCGGTAACGTTATGCTGGGTAACGGTCACCGGTAAACTAGTAACGTTACCAAAGGTATGTAAGATCGTTAAATCTCTTTTTAGTAGCCAGTTAAAACTGTTTTAACTGTTTGGTTGATAAACCGCGCGCGGTCAGCGGCAAGGGTTTTGCCAAAATCGTTTTAGTATAGAAAGTACTCTGTGGTTTAAAAAAGTACCAATAGCACAGGTCTACAGTGAGTTTAGAGTGCCGCCAAAACTAATTCACTTCAGTATGGCCGTAAAAGGCGCTTTTCATATGTTTGATAATTCGCGCTCGTCCTAACACCCGCAAGCTTGGTAGTATAGCCAAGACCAGATTGATCAAATAATTATCAAAGAATTGGGAATATTACTGCAATGTTATCCCTTCAGCCGGCGGCAGTACTGAGAAGTAACGTATTGGTACATTATCAGTCTTTAGTACTAATGCAACAGTACAACTTTTTTGTACTTGTACCTAATGTAGGACAGATCCATCTGCATATTATTGTTAAAAAAATACCCGGATTATTCCTTATTGCCAGCACATTTTTTTTTTTCATTTTGTTGACGTGTTTGCGTTGCCATATGTGGCCAATGTACAGGACATTGGCAACATTATATTATGGTAACGCATGTAGAATCTAGGTAACTTTGAATATTATTTTTTCATGATAGAGTTATTTCTATTACTGCTTGTTACGTTATATGATATTGAATTTTAATATACTCGTATTGTAATTTGTCCAATTAATTAGTCCATTTGTCACAGATATGTGGAAATGTAGGTAAATTTTGATTTGAAAGCTAGGCTAGACGTGCCAAAACCTCTCTATAGGGGCGTCAACTGTGGTATATCCTGAGGTTAACGAAACATTCACGACACAACAGACAGTTTTCAGGTATAAATAAATAAATGTATGTATACGTAATAATCTTATTTTATTCTTATTACAATAATAATAGAGCATAAAATATCCTTACAAAACATCTGTACAATGTTTTATAAAACTTACTGTTATATTTATGGCGGAATCTAAAAATGCATTGTCTAATCTTTATTATTTACAAGAATCCATGTCCAGCATTAAATAAATTGGTCCAAGACAAAAATTACACCGGCATTCTATGCAAAAGTAATTCATACTAATTAATGTAATTTCTAGAAATTATTGTAATTTCCGATCACTTACACATTTCTTCCTCAGATAGAATATTTATATAAATCTGTGAAGATTTATTCCTCATCAACATCTTATTTGATAAGTCCCAAAATGCCAATATCGTTCAAATCGTCCCGTTTTTCCAGCACCAAACCTCTCTCATTGGCTAAATGTAGAACAGATAATAAAGCTAATGGCACACTGAGTGACTCTCGCATATTTGAAGACAGTTTGTTCGGTAATCTGGAATAGACAGTGAAAAATGAAGTTTCCGAAACTTCTTCCTTGGCCCCTTCAGGCGTTTTCTCCGTTAGCATCTTCCAAGTGCAATGCTTCAACTGCTTCATATCCACCTTTTTCGCTCGCATCGCGTAGGGTATGAAGATTTTTGCCACCTTTAAAAATAAGGAATCTCCATTTAAGTTTATCACAAATTAGTCATATTAATTTTTATAATCGCTTAATCATTTCTAAAAATTAAAATACAAATAAACCATAGATATACGGCACACAAGCAGACCTTGGTGGGGGGCTCCAGCATGTCTCCGAGGAGGCCGTCGCGCGCGTGCAGCGGCGCCGCGCCGCCGTCCTCGGGGCCCCACGAGTCGCCCTCCTGACCAAATTCACATTCTTATGAATATCAATATCAACGGTAGAACAAACTTATGGTACTATTACGTATTACTATTACTACGGTAACGGTATTACTAAAAAATATGATGGAAGAAATTTCTATGATAGTCTTTGATACAAACTTCATAAAAATTATCTGATTGAACTGGTTGGAAAATAGCTAGTTGGTCAATTTCCAACAAGTCAATACAGACACTTTTTCTAATGTCAAAAACAAATTTTTATATGACAGTAATGAAAATCACGGATTTTTGAGCCCAAATAAACCGAAAAAATTGTAAATCTCGTAATTAATAAAACTGATTAATTATAGTAACATTTAATTATTGTATTTGGTTATGTAAATACCCATATGCATTTTATTTGAAACCCAGTCAAGAAGCCAATTATATAAGGTGTTTTGATGTATAATTTGTTTTATATTCCCACCTGCATATTGTTAGAGCAGTAGTCAGCATCGTTCTCGTTGTTGTAGTCGTAATCTTTGGTTTCCTCCACGGTGAGGGGCTCGGGCGGGGGCTGCGACGCCTTGCGGCTGGCCTCCAAGTCGCGCTTGCGCAGCAACATCACGTTCCGCCGGATGAACAGTTTGCGGAAGTGGGACTCGTCGAGACCACTGAAAATAATTGTCATAATCTAAATTGAAAACAGATATTTAAGTAATAGGTATTACAGGGTAATGTTGCACAATAAGTGACTGCAGTGACTTACCATCTGAAGGGTCGCATATAAGAATTTTAAGTAGACAACATTTTGTTTTTTTAAGATCACCATTATAAACCTAACTTTATTGAATCGAACACCACAATCCAATCAAGTTCGGTTGACACTGACGCGCGTACACGTGCGCTTTTCTATAGGGAATTGTGATGCATGCGTGCATACATGCGCATTTTACAATCCCATACAAAAATAGCGCATGCATACGTTTATTATGTACTAACATAATAGTACGCCTATTACTTATATTTTTTTGCAGGGGGGGGGGCGGAACAGGTTAAAAAAATGTACTCTATGGATAACTTAATGTTTTCAATCTAAAATCTATACTCACCGATCAATGGGCGTTTTGAAGTTTGCTTCATTCCAGGTGTGACCCGTAGCTAAGGTCTTACGACTGATCATGATCTTGGCGGGTTGCGTGGGCTCGTAGTCCCCGCTGGGCTCAGCGCGGGAATCGAACGCCAGCCCCGCGCCGAGGAAGTCCAACTGACGTTTTGTTCGCGCGGGCTTCTTGCCTTCCACCGTCAGGCGGCCGGTCGACTGTGTGCGTTCTGACTGTCTTGACGCTGCGATCATAAAATTAAAATTTACAGTCTCCATAGAGTATATTAGTTGAGTATTGTGTCCTCTTGACTGGCAATACTGGGTGTATATCAACCAATATTGACCATTAGATTTGGTATTGCAAATGTCAAAAATTATAGTAAAAATGGACACAGGTTCCTTAGATACCAGATTTCCACCACTTATTTTTCGCGTCAGACCGACTTTCGCGTATTATTTTTGGCAACTGTCTCAATCCTGAGTTTTTATTTGCTACCGAGCATGCAGTATGTACTATGGTAGAATACACAATTTGCCATATGTTAATAATATTCAGTACTTGAATGTATTATTGCGACAATCGTAAGTAAACCAAACAAATAACATTCAATTCTATATTTATCAAGATCAAAGAGGACCATTTGGACGAGCGTAATTTTTACGTCCCGTGTGTTTTTACAAATTTAAAGGTATTTACGCAAAAAGTACATTCATGTACTTTTTGCGTCACGAAGTTATTTAGCTATAGCATTAATGGTATGGATTGTCGCGTTACCGGTGTTATTCCTCAGCCGCCAATGCTGCGGGCCGGCCCACGCAGTCACAATGGCCCCACAGTAGGAGTACTCCAGCCGGGTGTCCGTCGCGGTGTGAGGCCTCATGTCCGTGAGTCTCGCCACCGCCGCTTGCGGAGCTTTCACTGCGCAAGCGGCGAGCGCCGCTTCTGCTTCTTCTTCACTCTCTATGCCGCCGAGGGGCTCGTCATCTGTAGTAAACGAAAATGTAAACAAATGGACAACGAAATGATTTTATAAGGAATTACGATTTGAGATACGGATAATAAAAAATAGCATTGATGAAATATTTCATTGTGAAATATAAAATTATATATAATACTCGTATATGCTGGATTCATATTATGTACAATGTGCTGCTGCTATGATGTGTTTGTGTCAATATAAGTAAAGTAATGAGGGGGATATTTTGCATGTCCTGAACAGAACAACCGGTGTGCCTATTACCATTATAGGTTATTTAAAATAAAAGCGACTTGAGTAAAATCTGACACCAGTGTTAGGAATAATACACTTGATAAGTAGTAAAGAAGGATTTGAAATGTCGTTTTTTTATAAAACCTATACTTATCAGCCATGACAGTGGGAATTGAAGTAGGTGCTTAGACAATATGGCCCATAAATCGTCTACTGCACATGAAAACTATAGATAGTCAGGTCATAACTCTCGTGGCACTTTCTATCTATGAGGATTTGAGCGTGATTTAACAACCAGCCGTTGCCGTCTGCCTGACGACAATCTTTCTTGGGAATGCTTTGTTACTTATTGCTACCTAGACTATCGTGCCAGTCGCACGAAATCCACGGGAGGACATGAAGATGCTGTCCTGTCCTAGGACGGAATCACGAAATGAAAGAGAGAGGATGTCTCACCAAACAGATCGTTGTTAGGTTCCTCTTGCGGTATAGGCTCGACGTCGGCGTTGACATCAAACGCAAGCGCCTGTTGAGACAAGTTCAGTCGGTTGTCTTCAACCCAGTTGTTCACACGTGTGTTACTGCAATAATAAAAATATTAGTTGGTCCAATTAAAAATAAATCACACAACATATCTGCTCATAGCCAAAAAGGCTGGTCGCAGGATCTACATACCTATAATTAAAAAAAATATTTTTTTTTTCAGTTAGTTCAATAAAAATGCTTGGTAAAATAGCGTCTGCTTTCCTCATTTTTCTTATCCACTTCACATGGTCGGCATTCCTAGTTGTCAGATCATTGGCACGCTGAACATCCGTGATGACATCAAGCCGGCTCTACTTTGGTTTGCTCCTTCTGCCAGAGCCAGGTGGAAACGGCATGGCCACACATTTGTGCTCTAGGTTCAAGGTCTATACAAGTTGGTCAGTGTATATACTGATAAACAAATAGATAAACTCACGTGTCCTCAGTGTCGGGGTCCCAGTTGGTGATGGAGAACCCGGTGAAGGGTTCACAAATGTGGTCACCCTCAGCGAAGGTTGGCAGGAGCTTCGCTGACAGAGTGATGCTGGCTTTCAGGTTGATGTGCTCCGGAATGTTCTCTTTGATTGGCTCCAGAAATTTGTCATCGGTCCTTAAATTGTATGATTGATTTTTACATAAGTTTTTTTTGGCAACTGTCTCGATTCCGAGTTTTTATATCGAGCATGCTGTATGTCTATGATAGAATGTATTGTACAATAATATGGATTAACACATAGGGTACTTTTTATTATCCCGAAAGTTCGCAATTCCGGTAGGGCTTGGTCAAAAAGTTTGATAGTCTATAATGGAATTAAATGAGATAGAAAACAATTATACCTCAAAATTAAAGCTAATGTTGTGTCGTGTATGGGCAGCGTCGCGTTGAACGCTCGGTTGGAGGACGTCACGTCGCCCTGCGTCGCCGCCAGCCGCTCGAAGAACGGGTCTGCTCAAACATTACCATATTTCACATTGAAGGGAATATAAGACTAGAAGATCAGATCATGTAACACATGCTATAAAACCCACGGAATACAACAAATGACGACAATGTGAAGTGAGCGTTCATTCGGCGCATTTTGTGTTGTATCGCATAAATCAACTTCATAGCACCTTAGTCATGACAGTTAGTCACATATTATTTTAGACTGCTGCCCCACCTTGAGCCCATGCCTGGCTACGCCCATGACCCTGTCACTAAGTGCAGCGGTTGTCTCTTCTGTTTTCTTTTTATGTGTTTTCTTTGTGCAATAAAGAGTTTACAAAGAAATCAAAAATTTTAAAACAATTATTATACCAATATAGTCGTTAGCATCGAAGTCGCCATTGAAGACTTCAGGGTTGGCCGCGACGGCGCCCTTGGAGCGCTTCTTCTTGCTGCGAGCCTTCGCTGGCGCCGCGCCCTCCGTCGCCTCCTCGGCCACTGCGTCATCATCATCCTTCTTGCCTCTCTTCGTCTAAAATACAAAGGTATTCATTATACTTATCTCTCTCTCTCATCTGAGCAGTTTCGCGGTTTCTTCCTCAGCCGTTGAGATTCCTTCCTCAGCCATTGAAAAGAGGCAATAATCTTATTTATTTCTTGATCTCTCAATCTCCATGAATCGATACACAAATGCATAATAATGAATTTATTGTTTGTATACAAGAATTTTAAAAATTGATTTTAGTACACACTAACACATATGAAAACATTACCATCATCATTGATAACTAAAATTTATTTTGAAATTTTGTTCTAGTTACGTGGGTTTATGTATACTTAATTTGTGAAATAAATAATCATTGTATTGTATTGTTTATATAAGTATTTACTTTTTATTGTAATTAATATATTATGTGTATGGTAATTAATTGTTCCAGTGATTTTATCCCAATAAATATGTACAAATATAATAAAAATACAATACATTATAGTAATGTTCAGCATTGTAATTTAGCTATGGTGCATTCATTCATAATCACCATAAGAATTATATTACCTGAGCAGCTTTACTGAGTCCTCCAGCCATCTTGAGGACATCATAGTGGACAGCATCCACTCTAAACGAGTAGATCCTGGCCGAAGCATCCACCACAGTTGACGCGGTCTGGAGGTTATCCATTCGTGAGTCGTGTCGACGCAACATTGTCGTCATGAAGTCTATCAGTTGGAGGTTCCATGCATTGTCTTTGTTTATTTTCTGTAAAATGGTTTTAAGATGACCACATCTTTGTATACACCACAAGATTTAACAAAAGAAATTTATTAAATATTAAATTTTTGGTAATTTGACCAAAAATTTTTACTAACAAAAATTTGGGTGAATTGGCTTAAATTTTAGAGCTAAAGAAAACACTGAAAGTTGGTTAAAAATGTATTTATTGCACTGATTCAAATTTTATATTCTACCCGTATACCAAATTTCATAACAATCAATACAAGAAACTACATTTTCAGGTATATTATACTCACATTCTCAGCATAGAGTTTGAGGCAACCCTGGAAGTGTTCTTTTTGGGGAGAAGTAGACATGGTGTCCCTTCCCCGCCTTGGAGACGATGTAGTGGGTGTGGACGTAGCCACCACACGCTCTGAAGCCAGCAGTGAAGACCTCTCCGCATCATCATCATTACGGTCTTGCTGCTAAGATAAATAGGAAATTTCATAGGAATATAGCAATTTATGTCAATAAAATTGACACTGTCATGGAACTGAGGTTAAGACAAAAGGTCCCATGTTTGTATCCTACTTGTGCCACATGTTTTCAAAATGGTATAACTGTTCAACTAAAGTATGAAACTTTTTAATGACCTGGGCTATGATGATAAAACAGAGGATGCAACTAAGAAAATACTTACATGAGAGAGAGATGGTATATTTCATGGACCACCCCTTGTTGAGGAAAAGAAGGAAAACATTATGTAAAAATACTTATTGAAAAGTTGTCTTGGAGCACATCATATACCTACATAGGAAAATTTAAAATATTTTACAAATATCCCTGTTATTAAAAAGAAAGTTAAAACATATAAAACATACTGAAAGCTAAATATGTTTTGTCAATATCGCACTTTTAAATTATTTGTAACTGACAGTAAGAGACAAAATAATTACCTTTATTTAAACACTTTGTATGTAACACTTGGTAGCGATTAAATAATATGAATATGAATAAACATAGCGTAGTAAGAATTTAATACGAACCTCATCCCGAGATTTGATTTTTGGTATTAGACTTCGTCGTCTTATCGAGCTACTACTGCTCCCGCCAAGACTGAGCCTCGTTAACCCTGGAGTTGATGATATGGAAGTTTCTATCATCGTGACAATTGTAAACACTTAATGATTATCTTTCTTATAAACTCTGTAGGTCACAGTAAAAACATCGCGCAATAATACCAAGAACACAACACAATATTTGTATTGTAAATTCAATTCAAACAACAAAATTACAACCGTTTAAGTTTTTGACGCTTGATCGTTTGACAAATGCAATGTCAAATAGGACAACGACAGTTATGAGAAATGCAAAGGTCGCCAGATCAGAACATAAAATACCATAGACAATAAAATAACTTCTAACTAGCTTTGCCGTTCGTGCCAGTTGCCACTCGTATGCAGGACAGGATTGATTAAATATGTACTCGGAATGTATCTATCATCGGCGGCGGCACCAGCTAACATAATATACCCGAATGGTACTTACGGCGACTACACGTGGCAACATACATCTACATGAGATTTTCATAAAGTTATTGGGAGAACGTATTATTAAATGGATGG
The DNA here is from genome assembly GCF_027563975.2 of Plodia interpunctella. Taxonomy (NCBI): domain Eukaryota; kingdom Metazoa; phylum Arthropoda; class Insecta; order Lepidoptera; family Pyralidae; genus Plodia; species Plodia interpunctella. The sequence goes on from NC_071303.1 coordinate 7,985,049, forward strand.
ATGGGTGTCAGTTATCAGTTATCTAAGTAGGCATACCGTGAAACCCAGTTCGCATATTTATTAGTGTTATGTGCGAGCATTAATGCAGAGGTGTTAATTACTAATACTGGGACTTGCACTAATGAGTTCCAAATTACGCTTACACTAGGTAATCAAAATGCGAACCGAGCTTCATGTGTGTAATTCCCACCCGAGGATATATTTGTTTCCTAATTTTACTTCATTTTGTATTATTATTATTATTCTTCATTTTATACTCGTTAGAGTATAAAATTGGAAATAAATGACAATTTAATTGTTATATTTCATAAATTCAAAGTTGGTAGGTGGTAAATAGGCAAGAAAGGTTAAGCTTGTGATTTACTACAGCACCACCGCCGACGCCGCCGCCGGCACTCCATACCAAATAAGATGTAAACTTATAGGGCATATTACGCTAAGCTCAGCGCAGATAGCGCTACTGGTATAACTAAGGTACACAAACATTGCCAATGGAGGCAAAAAGCGCCAATTTTCAATATTGTTGCAGATTTAAAACCAAAAATACCTTCTACGCAATCTTGGTGCGAGTTTAAAAAAAAAGGAAGGATTTAGTCGATTATCCTGAAAATAATAATACTATTTTAGGTTATGTTCTGCATTATTTGGTCAACTGTGGTCATAAACTGATATAAACCCGATTTTGACTGAAGATTTTACCTGTATGAAGTCCATGATACAGCGTGAGGCATATTCCATAGTTTTCGAAGTTTTTTTATCTTATGGAAAACTTTTATATTTTTCCCAATATTTCGGCACCCGAATATGCTAAATTGTTGTACATTTTCACAAACGAATGCTTACATAATGAAAGGATTAATAAAGTACTCTAAAATAAACGTTTTAATCGACATAGCAAAAGGCGGCAAAGCTTTTGTGTACCTAACATACAGTGCTGTACTCTGGCGGGATAAATGTGCAGTAATACTCCCTAATAGGTAAGGATTTCCACACCACAGAGTAAATGTACTCTGTGGTATTAGTTTGTCCACGATATACCAACCAAAAATTCGCTTCCTAATATAATGATATTATTGATCAATGCCATTAATATTAAAATAATTATAAATTGACGATTTTTCATAATTCATCTTGTCTATGGTGATTCGCTATCTCAGCTGTTTGTAAACGCTACGCTTGTTGCCAACTTCCCGTCAGTCATTTTGTTCGGTGGCTGAAAATTCACGGTCGGCGATATCCGTAAAAATCTTTGTCATCGGCAGTTATTTTCTAAAGTGACATTATGAGTTCTGGGATGCCTGAATTGGGCTCCAAAATAAGCCTAGTATCGAAAGCTGATATTCGTTACGAAGGCCGACTTTTCACCGTCGATCCTCAGGAATGTACAATCGCTTTGGCTAGCGGTAAGTTGACAAATGGATTCTTCTATGTTGTATTGTATTACAGGTCTATACAGGTCTATTCTCTGCTACATGGTTTATTGTTTGTTAATCGTCATGTCTTAATTTGCAGGCCCTTTAACAAACAGTAGATGCTTCAGTGACCATATAAATTTTCCCTCCCATAATTTATTTTCGACTGATTGTTGTTTATTGTTGTGAATGGGGCTGCAATCATTCCGTTAAAATTCGCTTTCCAATTAGTCTGAACCGAATATAACTCCCCTTTGTTTTAAACACGTTGTTTTGCATCTACCCTCTTCATAATCATATTAGAATGATTCTATATGACCGTAGTTTCACATTGATGACGTTGATAACTGCTGTAACACTACAAATACAAGGGACTACATCAATATTGGTATGCCATAATAAAATTCTAAAATAATACCCCTCGTAACTTTGTAAGAAGTAACTATTTTGTTACTAGATATTTTTCCATAGTAGGGAGCCAATGACCTGTTATAATAACAAAAATGACTCATTAATTGACGGAATTTTTTATCCCTGTCTACATTTTCAATACCATATGTTATAGAGAATACCATTATTTTTTAAATCTCAGGTAGATCTAAAATTTTATAATTTTTGTCCACAGTTCGGTCCTTTGGTACAGAGGACCGAGAGACGCAGTATCCGGTGGCACCTCAGAGTCAGGTGTATGATTACATTTTGTTCCGCGGTTCTGACATCAAGGACATTCGAGTAGTGCCTAATGTGCCGTCTTTGCCAAATGACCCCGCCATCATGCAGATGTCGGTGCCGCCGACTCTCGGCGGTGCCAATCCAGGAGCGCCAGGCTCGTTCGCCGGTCAGTTCAACCACCCGGTTGTGGGCCAGACGCAATATCCGCAGTACCACCCGATGGCAGGCTTCCCGGGTAGTGTGCACACTCAGCTCAACAAGACGAGTGAGTTGTCTCCACAAACTTCGGTGGAGCTGGCACCTCAGCCCCAGCCTACGACTGCCCCTATTGGATCTGGAGTGGCTCACCACTCCAATCAAGTGAAAGACCAAGGTTTTTCTTTATCTGATTAACTTCAGCTTCAGCTTTCAGGACATGCCATGTTGCGTTTTTTAGTACCACAGACAGGTACTTAAATTTAAAATAACAAATTAACAATGTAGGAAATAAGAGATTGAATTTAAAAGGGTGGTATGGATAAGTGCCTGTCTGTGAAGGCTCCCATTTCATTTCCACAACATTGCATGCAGGTTTTATGCACTATATTTTTATCACACTATTTATCACATTTTGTTAAGTATTTTGTACCTATTTACAAATTCAAATTTTATTAACATAGTAACTTCTTCTTAGGGTGGTGTGGATCACATATTATTCTATCTAAAAATAATTCTCACATAAAATTAAATGTCTCTTAACTAAGTAGCTTTGCTTTAAAAATATATTAACACATCATATTTATGTGTGTATCACTAATTTCTAAATTTATTACATGTAACAAAATAATTAACTAATAACACAAGAAATCCGCAACTTGCATTATCATTCCTTGGTCTGTTGCTTGTTCAACCATTTGATTGCCAAAGATTTCCTTGCCTTCAAGGACCTTTTAAAAAAGTTCTTTGGTGTTCAAAGGTTTCAATTGTATGGCTTCAAAAGTTTATTGGAATCTTGAACTCACCACTTGAAATCGTTCTGCTTTTCCCATATTTCATGCATTATTATTGATCATTCTTATTTTTGTTACTAGTTGAGTTGTAACATGTAGAAGTGAAACTAGTTTCTTTGCTATTCAACAAGTTAGTGTAGATTGGTGTAATCTTAGGAAATTGTTTCACATCCCACATTTTTCTATCACTTATTTATATTCTGTAACATATGATAAAAGTGTAATTAGTAGATAAAGGATACATTTTTGAAATAAATCGATTTAAACTGCAAGTACAAGTACTTGCAGTTTAAATCGATTGTTTATAAAAACTAATATTTGAATCGATTGGATATAAAAAAAGGGTATTGCCCAAGGGCAATACCCTTTTTTTATATCCCAAGATTATACATTTGGCTTGCAATCAATAAGAGATACAATAATTAGTTATCTATCTATTCCTAAATTAATAATACATATTAAGCAGTACATTGTGATATTTGAATTTATTGTAATGTTGAACTGTGTGAACTAGGCTCGATGTTGGATCTCATTGGGGGCTCTCAGCAGTCGTCCTCTCGTTCCAACACCCCGGCCGTCGGTGGGCACAGGAAAAGTCCTACAGCTGATCAGGGCACGCAGGTAAAGTACCATATTGACTCATGTTGTTTAGCAGTCTTGTGTTTCATGTTATGTACTTGATAAATGTGCATTGAATTTACCTAGCTACCCCTTATTGCAAATTCGCCACTATTGCTTCGACATAAAGATCAATGATGGGTAACTTGACATTTTGTTGATTGTAATGGCTGTTCTCTGCGATCAGTGGATTAGCTATACAAATACACAATGACTTTTATTACTTCTGCAATCATTTTTATACTATACCTTGTTACTTGTAACAATAAATTGTAGATTTATTTTGCGAGGCAAACTTTATAAAAAATAAGACATATTCATATTCTAATTGACTATAATATTGGATCCCTAGCTTCTTAATTAATCTCTCTGTTGACTGTAGAGAAGTTAAAACAATAGGAGGGTTCTACTCAATAAGGATTCACACAACAGATCTGCAAAACTAGCAAACTCTAATACTTCCATCTATTGCTGGTGCTATCCTATTTTTCTCTATTTTGTCATTGTATTTCCTTTATGTAATAAAGTTAAATGAAAGAAACAGGAAATAGTAGCTCATTATTATACTGTTGTGATTTGTTGACTTGTATCATCACTATGAATTAACATGGTGCGTTTCCAGCAGGCGGGCGTGGCGGGGGGCTCCGGACAGCGGGACAGCCGCCGCGGCAGCACGGGCGGCGGCAACAAGCAGCGCAACCGGACCAACTCCCGCACGCGCCAGCGCTACCCCAGCGGCGGGCAGGCGCCCCACCAGAACCAAAACCAGCACCACCAGCAGAATCAGCATCAACAGAATCTACACCATCATCAGAATCAACACCATCAGAATCAGCACCAGCAGCAGAACCAGCAGATGCATCATCATCAGCAAGGTATGATTTGATGATTACATATTTAAGCGCATTTTTTAACATTTTGATGATTACAAATTTAAGTACCATTTTTAATATAATCTTTATTTAATTAGAGGGAAAAGAACATTACTCAATGAAATAGTGATAAGAGGACAGATGTTTGGCTATCCTATGTGACAATTTCTTGAAACAGGTATATGATCGAAGGAAAATCCTGTGACAATAACATAATTCTTAAATTAATTCATACTTTATTTATCCATATCTTCCACATAATCATCATCTGTGGCTATCCAACACTCATTAGTCGGTTGTTTCTTAATGGATAAACTGGTCAGTTTTCCCAGGGCAAGGCTACGGGCGCGGGGGCTGGCGGGGCCGCGGGCGGGGCGGGCGCGGGCGCGGGTTCGTGCCTCGCAACAAGAACACCCTCAAGTTTGACAATGACTACGACTTCGAACAGGCCAACACGGAGTTTGAGGAGCTGCGGAGCCAACTGGCAAAGACTAAGATCTCGGAGGGCGAGGCCAAGCCGGAGATCACTGCTGCGGTGAATATTCTTATATATCTCTTTGTTATGCAAGTGTTTTTCCATTTTTTCTCTCTGCCATTAAGGGTCTGCTGATATTCTGATATTATTGTATTGTTTATTTAAATTTTTATGACACTATACACATTCAGTAAATTTGGAGTCTAAGAATTTTAATTATATATTTTTTATTTTTTATTATATATTTTTTTTCATTTACATCATTTCTCGTAATGATAGAGCATTGGCAGACAGTGACTGATTAAAAATTCTGTCAGAAACAAAGTTTTGTTTGAAAGGACTTTTCACAAAACCAGCCCACTAATAGTTTCTTTTTATAATTTGGCAGCAACAACCAGCAGAGGTGGACAAGAAGGATGACTCCGGTAACGAGACAGGGGCGGGCGAGGCGGAGCTTGACGACGACGCCAACTTCGCCGGCTACGACCGCAAGAAGAGCTTCTTCGACAGCATCTCCTGTGAGACCGTTGAGAGGTGAGCTAGCAGACTTTGATTTGCAACAGAGTGGCTTTTGTGGTTTGTCTGCAGTAGTAGTTGAGTTGATAATTTAAAACAAAAGATGCTTGAAAATTGGGCAATATTTACACGGCCGGCAATCATAGGCCTGTCCAGATTTTTCCCAAAAAATCTGATGCAATCCAACTAATACACGATAAGAAACTGGATAGGTAGATATGTATGTTCATACGTATTTAGGTGAGTTAGAGTTCTCGAATAAAGATACGTGTACGTTATCAGGTCGAAGGGGCGCAGCCAGCGCACGGACTGGCGCACGGAGCGCAAGCTCAACGCGGAGACGTTCGGAGTCGCGTCCGCGCGGCGCGGCGCCTGGCGCGGCCGCCCCGCCTGGCGCCATCACAACAACCCCATGCAGCAGCCGTGAGTACACTGCACACTACTTACACATGTCTATCCAATTACAACTAAATCAGATGACTAACAAAACTACTTTAAACCCTTTTCTACAGTTTTTAATAAACATAACTTACTACTTCTGTTGGATTTATTACTTGACGTTTTTTGGGAAATCTGTTGCATCGAGCATAACTATTTCTCCTCATATCAGTTATATAGTTTGAAGTCAACTGTGACTCTGTGATGGCTTCGTTTTGTCTCTTTCGCGTGTTAAGATTTGTGACTGATACAGATATAATCAATCTCATACTCCTGTTTAATACAGCGTTTGTTATTATTATTTATTAATATTATTCTTCTGTTTAATCAAATCCTTCATTTTATTTGATGCACAGCCTGGTCTTTGTTTTCTGTACATAATTAATGATTATGTACGCTGCGAAAAAAATCATTACATAGTATAAAACAAAGTCACTTCCCGCTGTCTGTCCATACATAGGGAAAGGCTTAGATCTTTAAACAGATTTATATGCTGGTTTTTAATAGGTAGAGTAAAGAGGAAGGTGTGAGGCCGGGATGAACCAGTCATATAACTTGTTAAATGTGTATTTTAACTATTGAGCGGAAGCTCACTGAAAGTCAGTACGTACTTCCCTAGTTGGCGGCCAATGCGGGGTGGGCGCGGACGGCCGGGCAACGGCCAACCCGGCCAACACGGCCAACACGCCAACCACAGCCAACACCAACAGAACAACCGCGCGCCCAGACCCACCAACACTGCGCCTGCGGCCGCCGCAGCTCAGTAGGTCAGTATCGTCAGCTTTCTTAATAACCTGTGTGATGACGGACAAAAACGAGACTAACGACAGCCAATACAAGCTGAAGTCTCTCATCTGAGTGTTTTCCCGGTTTCTTCCCAGATGTTAAATGTCGGAGCCGGAGGGCCCGTTTTCCCAAAGTCACCAAGTTGCATGCAGTCAACAGCAACAGGAAAACCACATTCAACAACATAATGTTTAAATCTGAATTGTATGATTGTATAGTTAATTTATTGCTTGCCAGGTTTACAAAACTTAGCCTAAAACGGTGTTGTTTCAAACATAAATGAGATCCTCTTGAGATGAGGCAAAAACAAAATTTTCTATGACTTGCTTGTGCTATCTCATGCCATCTTTATTGATTATTTTTTTATTTTTTTTTTACAGCTAAGTATGAGTGGAAGTTGCGACAAGGAGTATACACTGAATCTTAACTTATTATCGCAAGGACTGATCACAAATGGAAAAGTAACGGAAAAGTATAGTGATTGTTTAATAAATGTAATCAAAATGTAATGTCGTTGCGGGAACGTTGGGAGTGTGTAGTTTAAAGTTGAAGGACATAGTTTTGGTGAGATAGTGTTGTATCCAATATTATGGAAGGTTGATGAAGGAATTCCCGCAAGCATGCGACAGAAATGTCCGGCCGCTCACCTAGTGTAATGTAAGTATAGAATTATTAATTTGTGAGCGTTGTTTGTTCAGGCTTTAGATGCATAATATCAAATTCGTGTTTGATGTTAAGCGAAGTGTCATTTGAAAAAATGATATTACTTAAATCGTACATATCGCAGATTGGATTTATTTATTCAGAATCAATTTACGAATCGGATATTCTGCGTGTAAACCGTTCAGGAGCGGCAATGTCGTGTTGACATCGACTAAATTGGATTGTATAATGTCACAAGTCTGTTGACGACGATATTAGGCTATAAATTATGTGATTGGTGTCAATGTTGAGGTGAGACCCCGCAATCGGAGGCTAAGTAAGGAATCCTGCCTAGTGTAATTGAAATCTTCATTTCAATGGATTATATTTTCTTAAAAGCTTCTCACCTGTAATCCGCGTTTGTGCCTATTTAAACGTAAAAGAGGTTAAATTAAATATGTACATGTTTTATTTAATGGGGTCATTGCATTTCCAATATTGTATAATTTGCAATGATGCTGTAACAGCAGTCCTACTAAGTGTTCAGAGTGACACATTAGTAAATGTATTTTGCCGCATTGATTAATTTTATAGTCAATTGTTATTCTGCTGGCCAGAGAAGCTCCATATTGTTATCACAGGGTAGTGCTGGGTGTTGCAGTTGGCCCTAACTTTTATGGATGACTTCGATTTTATTGACTCGTTTGTTAGTGATAGTATAAATTGTGATAGTAGGACTGCTGGCGATAACAGATGGCGGCGCCGCTGCTGCGTCCGCGAGGCGATAGCGAACTCAATCTCCATTTAGTTTATAGTTTATTGTAGTGTTATAAAAACGCGGGTATATGAAATTATGCAGTCGGCGCCGCCATTTTGATTACTGCCAGAATTTATCGAGCAACTGATGTAATCCACTGTTTTATCACACAAATTTTAGTATGTTGTAAATGTTCTGGAAAAGGACTTAGTTTAATTAAATTTTCTTAAGTTGGAATCATTTGTTGTAAAATATATTGTGCATTAAACAAACTATTGGCAAAAAGTCCTTTTCAAATGATAAATTTGAGAGACAATTGACAAAATACATGTTTGTAAAAATCTGTAACTTGTAAAATCTGTACCTGGTGATTGTATTAATATGGAAATATACATTTACTACAAATCTTCCAATCTGTGATTTTATTTAAAAAGCAATTATTTTTTTATAAATATTTTATTGCAAATAAATGATTCAAATATGCAGCGTTGGTGGTCCCCAACGCTGCAAACACGTCAATTGGCCATAAAGAGCATTATAATTCAGTCAATAACTACATAACAAACATACAAAATTTAAAACAAAAGTAAAAATCTTACAACAAACACATGTACCAATCATGAACAAAATGTTACACATTCGTAACTTACAAGCATTTAACACACATTTCTCATAATAAAAGTTTACAATAAAAATTTTCTTGATACATACCTAGTAGTGTATTGTAATGGCATATCCGGCCCTCGAAGAAAAACGCCATCAAAAAGTTGGGGCTTGTTTATTTGATTAAATATTTAAATGTTGGGCAACTTAAGTAAATTAAGCTTTACTAAATCCCATTACGTACATATATTAGGAAGATATACTAGTGACTTATACCTAGGTCAATATATTACATATATGGTATGTATTTTTATTATAAAATATTTTCTTAAAATATAAATGCTGACTCTTATGAGGCTATTCCTACTGGAATAAAATATTTACACAACCACTTCTGTCTGAAGATTATTGAGTTATTCATAAGTAGTTTCACAAGCATTGGGTGGGGTACACACGCATTTTAAGTCTAAAATCCTCTTCTTGAGCCTTGAGATGGAAAATACATTACATAATAGAGTCCAAATTATTTAACTTAAAAAAACATATTATCAAAACAGAATACAAGATGATTCTTTCTCCAGCATCAAATTATCATCAATTTCATCCAAATAAAAACTAAACCATAATAGGTATTATATGAGTTAATAATTTGGACTGCAATAGGTATGTACGCAATAAAAATACCTCCTGAGAAGGCATACCTACTATATCCATCTCGTTATTTATTACAAGTGAATTTCAATGCTATTGCAAACATGCAATATTGTTTTTAATTATAATACATCGGAAAAATATCCTTGATAAACATTTTATTTTCAAAGTTTTATAAGTGTTTTTAATAGATAGATGGTGTATTATGGCAGTGGTGCGAGAGTGAGTCCCAGTACGTACATATTTGAGATTAAAATAAACACACATATCCGCTTCACCTGTATCAGGCCTGTCTGTACACTTATCAAGGATTATTCAGCCGATGGTATAATTAAAGCCGTTGACGCTAGTGGGCCAGTTAACCACGCCACTCCCGGGCAGGCTGCCCATTCTCCACTATCCATACCGAGCCACTCTGGCCTTTCGTCAGGATCTCTATTAGCGCTCGGCCGACGTGCTCCGCACTGGAAATAAGTAAGTGTCAAAAAAGGCTTCGCACGAAGAATTATTGCTTCAAGAAGTACCTAGACGGTAATGTACAAAATTCTCAAAACTCATCTGCACATTGGTGCGGCCAACAAAGCTGCTATACTTCTCACTAAGTCGCCTCTTACGGCATACATGGGAGCATATGGAGTAGTCATGTCAGATGGCAAATTCAAATTAAAATCTTACACCAGTACAAGTTCTGAACGTCCTCACCTCTGCGCCTTGCTATTGCCGTTGTCCCGCTGCCAGGCCGCCTCGTACTCCGATGACATGAGCTGCTTCCGGATCTCCTTCACCAGCCCCGTGTCCGTTAGCCCCGGGCAGAGCACCAGACTCCGCACTCCGGTCAGGTTCACGTGGTATTGGTCCTGGAAAATGATATTTTTAATTTAAAAATTTGGGAATGTTTAGTCAGGTAAGAAAGAACCTATTTCACTGATCCGGGCAAGGATATTATTTTGGCGCCATTTATAAAATTCGCAAAAATAGGGTATATAAAATCGGGAATGCGTTTCATAATTTTATTTTCACTTATAAATGTAAATGAAAATTATATCTGATCAAATTGATTCTCATATTTATATTTCATATTGATTTAAACATCATAACGTTTGGTAGACATAGGAATTTGAAAGTGTGGAATCTTTGATTGAACGTGCAGAATTTCGCTTACCCCATATGCCCTGGTGAGTCCAACAACAGCATAATTAGTTGCAGTATAGATGGGTGTGGATACTTGCGGCCTAGCGAAAGCCGTGGACGCAGTATTTACGATAGTGCCACCCTGGCCCCCGCGGTCTTTCCCCATGTACCGGTAAGCCAGGAGAGTGCCACGTATCACACCGTTCTGGGAAAGTATTTTTAGGTTATATCGCTATAAATAAATATTACGAAGACTGTTTTCCACTTCGAGCGAGTAGAGATCAAAAATAATTATGTCTTTGAAACAATGATTTTAGATAGTATATAGGTAGTTATCATATTAACAGTTGGCATTGTAATTTGATGGAATTTACAAATGCTGTTTTTTTTGTCAATATTTAACATTTTACTGAATCGTTTATATGTATATATGTATGTTTTAAAATCATTATATGCTCATTAAAGTTTTATTAGTTGTCTTTTTTATTAAACAACATTCCAAAATTCATACTACATAAGTTCTGGTCTGTTTGACGATTTTTCTAATATTCGTTAAGTTAGGTGTGAGTGAGTGAACTACGCTGCAGTAATAGGCACATAATATTCTTATCTATCGTATGAACTCGGCATGGGGCTCTGTCATCCGGAAATACTACCTACTTACATCAAATAAAAAAAAGTGATTTCGAGTTTTTTGTAGCCCAATTCGAAGCCAGCATTTGCAATAAACTTACCAAATTCACATCCACCTCGAGCTCCCAGAACCGGTCGTTCATGACTCCAGCGTTGTTGATCACGACGTCCAGCCGGTTAAACACCTTCATCGTCATTTCGAACGCCTCTGCAATACCATATTATTTTTTTAGGAATTTTATTTAATGTAAATATTATGGTAGTTAGCTGTAAACGTCATGAAGTATTTAGCCGACTTGAATAAAACGTAACTAATAATAACACACTTGATATGTAATATATATATGTGATATAAAAGTAGATGATTTTTTATAAAGTAAAATATTTGAAAGGGATTTCGGATTAAAGGATTGATACAGAATGTTAACATCTTCCAATCTTGGCCATTTCTCTTGAATATATTTGGTACAAAGTTTTACAGTAAACTTACCTTCATATTGCGGATAGTCTGTGACATCACACTGGCAAAACAATACGTTCTTCCGGCCATACTTGGCGCCCAGTTCATCAGCCACCTGTTCGCCGACTTCGGAATCTATATCGCAAAGAGAAACCTGCAAAAAATCAAGTCTATTTCAAATATGGTGATTGCAATCTTCGAGTTTCCATATACTAATTTTATTTCCAGCTTGTGTTTCTCAAAATACAAGTGCTTTTCTAATTCCTATTTCAATTTAATTACCAAAATAAGTTGCTTGTCGACCTATTGGAAAACAACTGGTTAGTCGTTAACTCAACTACCTAAGTACTTAGGTACCATATTACATCATAATATTACTAGATTCCTTGAAATCTGTCAGACTAAAAAAAAATTCTGAGTACAGATAAAAATGTGTCTGAGCCATGGAATTAGTAGGTAGGTACTTCGTATTTACAGTCCAGTCTGAGCAACCAAGTAGTACATCATTCATTTTGTAACTTTCTGCTTTGTTTCATAGGATTAACCGAATTCCATCACTTTTTTTCTTCCATAAAATGATAGGTTCGTTTGTACCTAACCACATACCTATCTAAGTATAGCACACGAGGATGAATGTAACAAAGAAAGTTAAAAGGAAAACAATCACCCGCCTAGGGCGCCGGTAAAAATCAATACGAGGCGCCACCGCCACCGGTATGACAAATACCTAGATTTCCACATTAATTGGCGAAACATGTATAGTCCTGCACTGCTGCCGTGCTTCTAGGCACTTCATTCAACAGTTATTTACCTTGAACTCTAAGATACTTGATAAAATAAGATACAGTATGACTCACCTTTGCTCCTTGTTTTAGTAATTCTTCGCTGTAAGCGAGCCCGATGCCCGCGGACGCGCCTGTGATGAGGGCTACCTTTCCTTTCAGCTCCATTTTATTCTATTTTGAGACAGCACTTCCCGAATGTCGCAGGGTTACTACGCCCCCGGTTTGCTTGCGGTTCGATCGGACGGGAAGGCGCGTTGGGGAGGGGGGTCTCCCGTTTTCTCCCCAATTCCCCCTCGGGTAGTAAATATGCGCACGTTTGCACGCTACTCTCGCCGGCTGTCGTGTACGTTGATTCACCGTTTGCGCACTACATGTGTGACTACGATGGTATGAACCATTATGTATAAAAATACATTATCTTGGGTTCGAAAATTTTAGGAGAAATGAATTCCAGGTAGTTTTCAATCTAAACAATAGCAAAGCTCTCAAAATTCCCATGACCCAAACTAGATAAGTAGGTACGATAAATTAAAAGCATGTGTAGATTGGTTTTTCTTTATTTGTCAATTTCTCAATATTTCAATCAGGTACAGTAAATTTTTCGAAATAAAAATATTAAATTTTACATTTTTTTGAACTTTCTTTTACAATTTATTGAAAATATCACAGGTACAACAGCACAGCGAATGTTTCGCTCACCGCAATATCGTACAAACATCCAAAACGCGGCCATCCTGATTTACCGGACGCGAACTATACACAAAAATACCAAATAAAAATTTGTCACAAACTACACAATAAAAAAAGACTTGGAAAATTTCGAGCAAACCCGTAGCTAAAACAGCGTCTAAATAATAAACATCTCACGGCACGGGGTTCCGATTCCCCTACTTAATTATAGCGCGCGCGCAATTAAATAAAAATAAAATACAAACATGATTAAGACCTGTACATTAAAATAACTCTATTAATTAACCATGATTTACGATAATTACATAAAAATAGAATAATCAAACGATAACTGTACAATCAAAATATCACAGATATAATGCTATTACTAAGCCGCCATTTAATTTTGTTCCTACGAATTTAGTCCAAAAAACCATTTATAAAAGTCGGAAAAATTTTAATATTAAAGTGTATGATTTTTCAAGATTTTATTTATGTATGTTTGTGTGTATTTTGTTGTTGTTAATATCAGGAATGGTGGGCTTGATCGGCGCCGGCGGCCGGTACAGCTTTGGCCAGGTAGGAGAACGAGCGCGCATTCGGGAGTCCCACCAGAACGCAGGCGCTCAGAGCCGAGCGGTTGAGGTTCATCGGGGCTGCGTCGTACCACTCCAGCGTGTCGCCGTCGTAACACTCCACGTGCGGGATTGTCGTGGACCCTAGACAAATGACAATTATATATTTGTTGACGACAATCCAAATATCAAGTTTTTTGCAAAATTAAATTTTTATAACAAGCTTTTATTTTATTCTATTATTTATTTATTCTCTTGTTGAGAACTGATCCCGGGTGCACTATTAGGTCATACTTATCGTAATAGTGAATTGCTGGAAAATTTCAACGCATTATGACAAACGGAAGTAGGTTAAATTTAACTTGCAAGATTTAATCACAGAAAAAAACAATGGGACAGGTGAAGCTAAAATAAAAACTTGCAAAACTATTCAGTTACCGTTAAAACCACCGATGACGAAAATCATATCGTCCAATAAAACTGTGGCGAAATTACTTCGAGCGCTGAACATCTCCGTGACTTCTTGCCAATCACCGCCCCGTTGAGGGTTGAACTTTTCTCCTGTTGAAAAAATAAATAGAAATTGTATTAGGCATCGATGTTGGTACAGTTTGGCGTCAGATCCAGGTGATGGGAAATATATGCTAACAATATAATAGCGGTTATAGACCTAACTCTATTAAAATATGAAGAGAAAACTGCTTTATTTGTGGAACGAAACATATGATACAAAATTAAAAATCACAACCATAATGAGTAGAGGTCTAAACGCACCAGTATTCAACCGGCTGTAGCCATTGAACCCTCCCAGCGCGTACAGACAGTCTCGGTACGCGATGAGGCTGACGCCGGAGCGCGGGCTGATCATGGAGTGGATGAAACTCCACTGCTTCGTGTCGGGGTCGAACACCTCCGCTGAACTAAGCACTTCCTGGCCGTTGAAGCCGCCCACTATGTATATCTGTTCGAGGGTTAACATTTGTTTGGTAACACGAGCAAAATTAAGGGTCTGTATCACCGCCTGATAAAGTGACTATTAGCCGTAACATATTGAACAATGACGTTAACGTTATAATTCACAAACAAGCATCCAGGCTATCTAGCAGTTTCTCAAATTACAATATGTTGTTTTATTAGAAAATGGTGAAACAGGTCCTAAATATAATTAACAACAGTTTTCTTCATTCGTGACGTACGTACACGAACAACGATAAAATTAAAAAAAAAAAAAGAAACAAGTTGCAAAATGAAATATCTCAAATACTTAATACTTCTTTTATCCTTCTTCACAGAAGGCACAATTTAATTCACCGTCTTCTATATATACCGATAACTAGAACAAGGTATCAACGTACTTTGCCTCCAAGAGAAGCAGCGGACGCATCAGACCTCTGTTTGTTCATAGACGTGGTCATCTCCCACTGATTCTTGTCCGGATAGTAGCGCTCTACCGATGACATTCGCGTGCGGCCATTGTAGCCACCCAATGCGTAGATTAGACCATCTAGAACATTACCATATCTAGTTCCAATGTTCAAGAAGCGCGAGATTTGCGAGTAAATATGTAAAACATTTAAATAATAAAGCCAGTAATAAAGGACGAAAGGGCGCCGAAAGAATATCTGCCCCTCTACTGCTCAAAGGCCTAGGGCCGGCATTAACGATCAGAGAGAAACAAAATAAAGCGCACCTATATAATAGGTAATTAAGTACCTATCTTCGATTAAGTCTGAAGGAATAATTTCCTATTCCATACATAATGTTTATTTATACAATGTAATAAGTATGCGTAGAGGCACAGATTATATAATACCTAGTAGAATGGACGAAGTAGACAAAATCAATTTTTATCAAATGTGTGAAAATGATTCATTCTACTAAATGGTCTCAGCATGTTCATGTGTTAGGGCGGCGCCATGGGTACTGACACTGCCTAAAATTCCAAATAGTTCAACTCCAATGTGTGTGATATATTTCTTTACTTTACCGTGAGCGACGACGCTGACGTAGCACCTCGCTTGATACATGCAAGCCCGTTCGTGCCACGTGTTCGCAACGGGGTCGTAACACCGTACGGTGTTGAAGTGATCACTGCCGTCAAAGCCGCCGATCATGTAGATCAGGTTGTTCAGTGAGCACAGCCCGTGGTACGCGCGGGGAGTCAGGTCCATGTGGATTGAGAGGAACCAACGGTCAGCCCTAATTGGAAACTATGCTTTAACGTCAGTTAAAAAGAAATCGTGCTAAAAATGTAAGCAATATGAATAAAACGATACTAAGTACATTGCTACCACTCTATAGCTTAATAACACAAGTTTAAAAAAAGAACGTGGATAATTTCCAATGCAACTCAATAGATGTTTTTATCAATATTAAAAAGTTTTGAAACAAGTTTCCAGATGTTTAAACAATACCGCGGTCCGACGCAAGCGCCGCCCATTCGTCAAAATCTTGCCATAGACAAGATCATATTATTTTTAAGTGATCACTGCCTTCAAATGATCTTCAACCCAACGTGGTTGTTGATGAAAATGTCGATGTTATTGGTTTACCTATTTCATATGAAAGCATTAATTTATTTTTACAATATAAATAAAGCAGTGAAACTGCTTTCTTTCTTTTCTCTTCACAGTCGTATTACTCATGGCTGAGGGTCACGACACGACTTTCTTGGCACTATTAGGTAATGGAGTGGTTTTCCATTGCCTTTTCCATTTTACGCACAAATTGATAATCGAGTGAAGGTGTAGAGTGTAGGTTTTTTCACGATGTTTTCCTTCACTAGAAGCAAGTAGTGGGCGATGAAAACTACTATACATATCAGTCAGATTGGTATGTAAACTCATGTGGCACGAAGAGGATTCGAACCTGAACCTTCACAGACAATCGTTCAAGCTTAATACTCATTGCTAATATTCTCCTTTAACAATCTTGTAACCGCTCACCTAGTATCATAAGTTTCGACAAAACTCGTAGGGCTGCCAGCGCTCCAACCACCAACAGCAAATAATATTTCGTATGGAATCCGAGGCCGCGCTAAGGGGTCATTAAGATCTGCTTCTGTTCCAGGCCTTGAATCCAAAACTGTGAGGAATACCACTGCTGGGTAAAGTGCTTCTTGGCATTTCTAGCAACAATACAAAAAATCAATAAACAAAAATTTTTAAAAAGAGCTCCTTATCAATTAATCTTTATTAATTTTAGATATCATTTTAAACAGTTACCTCGTCATCTATCACTGGCTGCCATTGTAAAATTTTAGATTTAAAATATTTGTAACTAATGTGACCATATCTGACGCAGGAGAGAAGCGATGGAATGTATTTTCTTCGGTTTTCTAAATCATGCTCTACCCAAGTTTTAACTGCTTGGAACACTATCTCTTCATTTCGAACGTTCAATTCATCATCTCTCAAAATATCTTCCAGTTCATCATAAGATATAGATTTAAATTCATTACATTCCTTAAGTATTCTGCTAAAATTCTGTCTTATATACAACTTCCCCTTCTTTTCAAGCTCTCCACAAAAATAATATCTAGCAAACTTGAAAATTCCAAGACAGTTATGTGGCCTTAACTCCTGTAGTAGGAATTGACAGCAAAGTTGAATAACACCGACGATGTCGAACTGGTCAGCATAAGGTAACAAATATTCTACATTTGCAGCCGTTACTACGCATGTACCTGTATATGCATAATCTAGAATGAGGCTCATGTAACAACTTGGAACATCTACAAAAATTTCCGTTTCCTCTGGTTCTCCTTTCTTTAGGGAATTTACAAATATTGCTTTGAAATAGGGACTAACGGCTGAAAGTATTGCCCTGTGCACTCTTATTGATTTCATATCCCTACAAACAATTTTCCCATCGCACAGTTGGCCATTCTGTCGCAATTCATTCCATATCGATGGGAATTCCACTACCGAATAATTTTCAGGAAGGCACACGCATTTTCGTTTTCGAGCTACAGTCTTCTTTTTGGTTAATCGTTGTTTTGTGGCTGCGGGAGTACGAACAGAATTTTTATTTTTGGATAATTTTCTATGTTTCGTATTAAATTCCATCCCTTTCGAAAAAACGGCGGTCGAAACTTGTTATCTGTCGCGATGACAGGCTTGGCCGTGCGGCGACATTTTTAATTCTTTCTGACATTTTTCGAATTTGACTATATTTATTTGTTTGTTATATTCTGCCTGTTACTTCAGAACAATCTAGCATTTACGGGCTGGCGGCGGTTACCATGAGAGCCGCTAGCCACG
The DNA here is from genome assembly GCF_027563975.2 of Plodia interpunctella. NCBI lineage: Eukaryota > Metazoa > Arthropoda > Insecta > Lepidoptera > Pyralidae > Plodia > Plodia interpunctella. The sequence goes on from NC_071303.1 coordinate 8,002,995, forward strand.
TAAAAATAAAAAATAGCTAGCCAAAAGCCTTTACGATTAACCGCAAAATTGAACTTGTTAGTAACTAGTATACAAAGTAATATTATACATGCGAAAATCTATAAGTTCATGTATCTGTCTGTCTGTTCCGTTTTCACAACAAATGCATGTATGTAGTTAAAGACTCCCGTTCAAAAATAAGCTACTTTTTGTAAACATCAACCCGCAATGGATGTGGGTGAAAGTTTATATCAAAATCTTGTTTAAAAGACGACCAATGACATAATTGGCTATCACACATTAATATTGTCCTAGAAACTACTTAGTAATCTGGGTAATGGGTAAACACATTAATCACACAAAATTATAATGTTATGTTGTCGGAAATCTACGCTGACGAAGTCGCGGGTAAACCGGACCAGCCGCGCTTGGGGCCCTTCTAATCTAAATATCTAGAAAATAATACCGCGCTAAGCAACACTGTGCTGGGTAGCCAGAATAATAAAATCGTATAAACATTTTGTATCTGGTATCAGGGCAACACAAATTTCCTAGCTGTCAATGTATTCTATTGTCTATGGTCTCTTTTTAATCAGGTTGTCAAGATGGTGAGTTTTGTTGTAAAGAGAAATAAATAAATCTTTAAAAATCTAAGTGAAAATGGAGTGCAGTGAAAGTTTATGTGTTATTTCCATGAAATCAGTGAATTCAGTATGTGTTCCTTTCTTTATTTCAGGGTATCGACATCAACCACAAACACGATAGGAAAGTTAGGCGCACGGAAGTAAAGTCTCAAGATGTATACTTGAGGCTGCTTGTAAAAGTAAGTACAAATAAATTCCCGTCTTACGACCCCAAAAACGGTTCAACAAATGTCTAAAGTTATTGATCCAGACATAAACAAACTTGAAAATTGTTTAGCATAACCTCAAATGTTTGTTGACAGCTGTACAGGTATTTGGCCAGGCGTACGAACTCCAAGTTCAATACGATCGTACTGCGCCGCCTGTTCATGAGCCGCATCAACCGGCCACCAATCTCTTTGTCCCGCCTGGCCCGCCACATGAAGAAGCCCACTCGCGAGGGTCTGATCGCTGTTGTTGTCGGCACAGTAACCAATGATGTTAGGCTGTACACAGTCCCTAAAATGACAGTAGCTGCTCTTCACGTCACGGAAAAGGCTCGTGCCCGTATCTTGGCTGCTGGAGGTTAGTTGACGTTTTAATATTTTAATAGGTTAGAGACTTTTTACATTTATTGGATATGAAGGAAGTGTAATTTGTAGCAAATGCAATGTGCTATATGACTTTATTTTTATTTTGCATTAATTATAAATTTTTATTTTTATTATAAGTTACTCTAAATATTTTATGTTTTCACATTATTTACAAAATCAAATGTGAAATCTCTTCAATATCACAAAAATAGAAATAAAGCACATTGTTGTGATCTTGTATATATAACAATGATATCAATTATTATTGTACATCAACATTGATATATTATAAATTGTAAAGTTTGATTCTGGCTAAAATGATTCCTCCTACAATGGGTGGATTAATTTGTAATAGATTTAGTACTCTATATTTATAGCTGTTTGCAATTAAGAAACTATAAGTAAACCTATGTAATGCCATTGATTTAGTGGATGAACTAAATCAATGGCATTACATAGGAACTAAATCAATGGCATACATACTTTTGCTGCATTACAGTAAAACAATGTCTGTCTAGCAAGAGACATCTTTCAAATCAAATCATTGTTTTATTGCATCCAGTTATAATTTTCCTGAAGCTACTCTTTTTATTGAGTGTGTTATTGTTAACACTCCTGAAGATCAAGCTGCCTAAAAGCATCTCAGTGACAGGGTATTCTCATATCAGAATACCCTGTAATGGTGAAAGAATTATCAAAATCAGTTGATTTGTTTCAAAGGTCCCAACATTAGCATAGACTAGATAAACTATGGCAGTAAATAACAGCTCTTCATGCAATACAAATTATGCAATTTCATTCATTCACATCAATATCATGAGTTCAGAAATGTGCTGCTGTGTAGCAGGCACAATAGATTTTTTATATTGTTGATATAATTTCCAGGAGAGATCCTGACATTCGACCAGCTTGCGCTGCGGGCGCCCACAGGCCGCAAGACAGTGCTGGTGCAGGGCCGCCGTAACGCGCGCGAGGCGGTGCGCCACTTTGGGCCGGCGCCGGGCGCTCCGCGCTCGCACACCAAGCCCTACGTGCGCTCCAAGGGACACGAGCGCGCGAGGCCCAGCCGTCGCTCCAACGTCTAATCTTTAATTATAAGGAGTACTATCTATTTTCTTGTTTTATTTTTGTTTCTCTGAACTCTGTTCCATAGAAATAGTCAGTCATGCTTCTTATTAGTCTATATTGATCAGATATATATACAGAATCGTTGCCCTTTAGAGAATTCATTGATGGGTAATACTTACATAAACTACAAGAATATTCACACTATCACAGCTTTATTTAAATTCTCTTGAGCTCAAGGCCCTTTTCACCAGTTGCAAATGAAGTTTAATGGCAGTAAAATATAAACAATTGATTTAACAGAATGTACTAATCCAATAATTAACTAGTAGTTCATCTTGGGGTGTCAAACCAAATACTTTCTTCAAATTAGCTACTGCTGCAGACTTTTCGCCTGATGATTCCACTGCAGCCTTCACAGCTTTAGCTATCCTGCAAAAAAGTTTAATAGATATTGCGAGCTTTATACCACAAGTAGGCACTCTGCATGGAATTAGCAGGTTCTCCGGTTGTACGAAGTACTTATTAAATCCATGGTACTCTTGTTATTCATAAAAAGTTACAAAGCTAAGGTATGTTTTTGTAGTCTGTTAATTTCATATTTGAAATTAACAGAACATACCTACTTCACATTTAAATTTTCGCACTTTATATTTAAAGTGTGATAGTGAGGCCACATATGACATGACTACATCAAAAAGTTATTGGTGCAGCCTCCAGTATTATCTATAGCTTCATGCATTACATATACCCATATTGTATGGAATTGTGGTTGCATTTACATGGATTTGGTCTGCACCGGCCTTAAAACTTATTATCATGAGGGTGTAGCCTTATGGCAGTGCTCATTTAGTAACATGTATCCTACACTAATATTATAAATGCGAAAGTTTATGAGGGTGTGTGTATGTTTGTTACTCTTTCATTCAAAACCACTGGACGATTGTTATGAAATTTAGTACACGGGTAGAATATAACCTGGAATAACACATAGGGTACGATTTATCCCGAAATTCCCACGGAAGCGAAGCCCCGGGGCGCAGCTAGTGTAATAATGGAAGGTTGAGAGAGAGATAGCTACAAATTTACCCGAGCCATTCCAGCTGTAACGACTTGATGTACTGGTGAAGTACAGCGTCGTCAATGTTCGAATTTTTCATTGACGCTTCTATCCTATTCATTATAGTGGGACCTGCAAAATCGTAAAAAATTAAACATCTTGTAAAGGCATAACATAAAATATGTATATCATGAAGTAAAAACAAAGAAGTCTTAACCCCAACCCCTTCAAGTAAAAAGTATAAAAGTACATCTGTGCCTAACACCGGGTCCTTTTCTATTTATGGTCCGTGATTATATTACAAAATTACTAATTTATTTTATTATAAGTGGTCCGACCCGGCGCGGCGTTGTCGCTCAAGTAAAACCATAATAAATTAACACTTAAATTCCCCATTCATGTGCCTAAACCTTCCTTACGAATCACATTATCTATTGGTAAAAACCATAGAAAAATCTGTCTGATAGTTTATCGCATTCATACAGACGGACGAGACAAGGGGACTCTTTTCATATTAGGTAGGTACCTACGTAAGGATGTATACTAGATATTGCTGGCCTTTGATTCGCTGTAATCAATTGATAGTTAAAGCTTACATTTCGGCGGCAGCACTCCAGGCCATTTACAATAAAAGTTGTTAGTCTCTGAATCCACGACGCACAGGCGCCCTGTACACTGCACTTGTTCACTATTATTACTTAACCTAATTCTAGTACTATTTATGTTGGAAAGAGGAAACAGTCTTGTGAGTCCTTTGGCAATGCTCGAGGCATTTTGATGTTGAGATTTAATGACTATCTGAAATTAACAAACATTATACTGATTATTCTTACATTGCAGTGGAAGTGATTATGTAACTACAATAAATTACGGAAATCCATATCCATGCATTCAAATCTTTCCATACTAATATTAGAAATAGCAAAGACTTATAGTTTTGTTTATAATTAATAAATTCAAAAACTACTGAACTGATTTTGGTGAAATTTGGCACAGAGACAGACTAGACATTCGTTGGCTATCTTTTATAGTGCAATAACTCAGCGGCTCTTTTGTAGAATAGTTTTATGATCTTACATCAATTCCAGTCAATGTGCAATAGAGCAGTATCCTGAATACTTCTTGTGATAGTAAATTCTCTAGAGCCCTCAAAGGCATGTACTCCTCATCACTTGGTACACTACAAGCATTTTCTTCAAATATTGACTGCTTGATGGAATTGGGGTTTATTTTCCTCAACATTTCTTGACTTGTATGAAGAGTCTCGGAGTATGTGAGAGCACCGGCTTTTAACATCCAAGTGAAATGAGAGTGGAGTCTTTTAAAGATTTCTCCATCACCTGTAATACATACATAATTAAATTGCTGTTCTTTCAGATACTTTTTACTTGAACAGCAGTGACTGTTGGTTATTCATAATGTATTTATGTGCAAGATCTCATAACTCCTATTGCTCTTGATATAAAAGCTTCGCTCACAGCTCTTATTCTTATTGCTTAATAAGGCTGATATTTCAGTGAATTTTAATTTCGGTTCCAGTTGTCACTGTAACTTGTAACTGCATGTATAGGTATAGTACATACATATGTGTACATGTGTTTAGAACTAGTCAACTAAAGTATAGAGTTAAGTCATAGGTTAAGTTCAAAGATCTGGTTACCTGACAACTGAATCAGTGATCTTGACTGTCCAAAGTCGTAACTTCCAGTTGTGAGTCTCAGTGCTCTTTGGGAACATATCTTTTGTTCCTCATTAAATACAGAATCAGCTAGACTTTGTAGTTCTTTTGATATTTTCTGTAAAAAATAACATGGTGGACTTAAATATAGATTTAAATGTTTTTTCCTTAGTTCAGATAGTTCAGACACAACACATACCTATTACCAATGAACACAGAATAATAGATAATACAACAAATTAATTTTTTATTGGAAAATGTTTGACAGATTTCCCAACTTCATCACAACCATGGCAAGGACAGAAATTTAAAATAGTTTATTACAATATTTTTTGTATTGTACAACTAACTTCAGAATAACACATACCAACATATGTTCCGACAGCACTGGTGTGATGTTCAGCAGCAGCATCTTGTCCCGCATGAGCACCACAATAGAGAACCACCGTCGGAGCCCCCGAGCACGGGTGTCTCGGAGCTGGAACATAAGACTGAGCACATGGCCCAGTGTCTCACTGAAGTATACCACTCCACCCTCTTTACTCCAGCTTACCTATGTGTTAGGAATTATTGTTAATAGGTATTTTTATTTACAAATTTCACAGTACTTAATGTTGAAAAGAAATCAAATATCTAAAGTAAAAGATTATTATTAACTGTGAAAGTATTTCGTAACATTTTAATTTATATTGTTGTAAAATCACAAAAAGACACAGTAAGGTTGATTACATTGACTTGTAAACAAAATAAACTTTACTATTGCTTAACTAAATAGAATTTGTGGCATAAAAACAAAAACTATTGTTTGTTTTTCTGTTTTGACTACTGTAAATGTGGAATAGATCAAAAATCATGATGACCTCACAAGTAATACTCCTTATAGCTGCTTGCCGCAAGAATGCCATGACATCCGTGTTAGGAATAGACTCCCTGCTGCAAAAAATGGTTCCACCGTCATCCCTGGACACGTACACGGTCTCAGGGCCAAGAGATGTGCAGCCCGTACATTCCACGGTAGACTTGGACGATTCCGTTGCGTGTTTCTCATCATCGGTCGTGAAAGTACAGAATAAAGGCCGCGGGCCATGGGCTTCACAAAAATGACACATACCGACAATAGCATTCATTTTTATTAGTTTTAGCTAGGAAAAAACACTTCGAAGAACCAAACCCTTGTTTGTCACAAGTTGAACATCGCTCTCTATTGTTTTGTTGTATTTTACATATTTTTAATTTTTAGATGTGATTAGATTAGATTCTAATGTGTGCCATTATAACCTGTGATTATAACTTAAGCTGGCTCGTTTCATTGAAAACTACAGAAGAAAACTCTTTAATTAGAAAGAAAACAAACAAGGTGGTTTTCTGTCATCTGTCACACGCAACTTTTTAAACCTGTCTATATGGCAAATAAAAATATGTGAATGATACTAATGATTTCAATTTAATACGATTTCTAAAACTGATGAGCATTTTTAACAATATATTGTTTTTATATATCTGTGGATTTTTTGTAAGTATTTAATATAATATATAAGATGAATTCAGATATAAGTTATATGTTCTTATATCTGTGATTTAATTTCTTATTTTTAATTTCGAATTTTCATACAGTATACATATATCCTACATTTTAATTGACAGCTTGCAAATTATGGTTAGTTAACGTTGTGAAGAGGAAGAAATTCAGATTAAATATGAACTCTGAAAACATAACATTCTTTCTTCCTTTAGGTAGTCGTGTAAAAGCAAATGTTATGTTGGCTTCACATTGGCTTGGATATACCTTTTCTTATGGAAATCTTTAATGTTCTTAGTTTTTATTGTATCAATGTTATTCCCTGCAGTGTCGATTCCGTGTGAATTTTAGAACTCATACGGTATTAAATTTCTGCAGCGAAAGTTCTTTTTAATATTTTGGCTGTAATTTTATGACCGGCAGTCGTCAACTCCCTTTGGGTATGATTACTTACCAACGAAGGAGAAATTACGATTGTTTTAGAAATTTGTTTCATAAATAATACAAAGTTCAATGACAAGAGTCTTTCAGCAACATCCTGCAGAGTAGTATACTACCAGTAGTGTCTCAGTTGTCCCTGGGTTGAGTCAGGGACAAACTCTTATTTACAAACTTTGGTATTTATACAAATTTACAAAAGGGTTTCACAAATTAATATAAAAAAAGAAACACTAATGAAACTCGATTTTCAATAACTCATTTATTCAACTGTACACTGATACTGACTGTACACACAGCTATATCTTCCCGAAACATCACAAGCACAGTTTGAACTGATCACCTGTGCTAACCCTCCGTACTTTGAGGTACAATCATTAAAATTACGTACGTTAACTCACTATATAATTGCATCGTTATCGGACCTTAGAGTATGGTAACAAGCGAAGCGACCGAAGAAAACCATGATGAAATATAAAATAAATTAATTTAATTATAAACAATTAACATGTTACTGTGCCTATCGAAAAAAAAATTGTCTAAAAGATTTTAATCTACTAATGTAGTCGGCGGCTTTATTTCTTAGAGACGGGTTTGTAGGCTAGCTTCCTGGACTTCATCGTGCTCCACTTGTGCCGCTTGTAGTAGTAGACGATAGCGGCCAGCAGCGAGAACATACCAATGGCCTTGATGGTCATGAGGCGGCGGTCGTCCAGCTCCGGCTCCGAGCACCAGCGCAGGAACGTGGCCACGTCCTTCGCCATCTGCGACGCCGTCGCCGGCGTGCCGTCCGAGTACTCCGCCGCCTGCGTCCGTTACCGTTACCGTTACCGTTATTTACATCATTAGCAATGTTATATTTTTGTTAATAATCTGTTAGTTCTCTCTCGTCATTTTACTTGTGTCCTGTCACATAGTTATATTTTTAGTTTTATTAAAATAAACGAATTTAAAAAAAACATTGAAACACCAATTGCTAACGGTGAAGGAAAACATCGTGAGGAAACCTGCACATTGGTGGACGGTTTAGTTCACTAGTGTATATCCGACTACTTGCCACTAGATGGGGTAGGCAGTCGTAAAATCAGATGCCTTTAGGCGACATGAATAAAATCTAGACACCAGCAATAACACTTGACATGACGATGATTGGAATGCCTTCGCTCTAATTCCAACAAACAAAAATTATCACTAAAATAAAAACCGACCTCATTGAAGAGGACCTGCGCCATTCCGATGGCGCCGCCGGGGAAGTAGGGGTTGTAGTTCTGGCCCTCGCGCAGCACCACGCCGGCGGGCGGGTCGATGTAGCCGGTGAGCAGCGCGAAGATGTAGTCCTCGCCGCCCTTGCGGCCCGAACAGATCAGCGACAGGTCCGGCGGGTACGCGCCTGACACGCAACACGTCATACAATAACCGTTTTATAGCCCGTTACCCCGCTAATGGGCGGATCTCATTAATATCATTCATCTGTACTATGGCAATGTCAATTTTATGAATGACTAGATGTTGCCCGGGGCTTCGCTCCCGTGAGAATTTTGAGATAAAATATAGTCTATAGCAATCTTGGATAATGTACCTTTGTAATGGTGAAATATTTTTTTAAATCGGTTCGGTAGTTGCAGAGATTACCCGCCTCAAACATACTCACAAACGCTTACCTCTTTATTATAATAATAATTTTATGAATGATTGATTTAGGAAATTATTCCTTCCTCAAGAAAATGGACGCGTCGTAATGACAGCGCGGCCTCAGCGATCGAAATGCTCCGAGAACCACCCTTTATCCCGACAACCCGTTAAAAGTCCTCTGAAATACTTGAACCTCTGAAACTCAAAAACTACTGAACGGATTTTCATGCGGTTTTCACCAATAGATAGTGTGGTGTTTATTTATGTATTATGTTTTTACCCGAGCGAAGCCGGGACGGGCCGCTAGTTTTTAATAAACAGATTAATTACCATTGTTTGCCGCTCGCGCCGCATTCTCATTGGGATACGGCGACGGGAAGTAGTCGGACAGCTTGCCTGGCCGATCGAAGAAGTTTCCTTCCTCATCAGGACCATCTCTAATCATTACCTGGGGAAAAATGGATCAATATCATCCACATCATATCCATATTTTCATTTCCACAAATGCAAATATTTTTGGTTATAACAAGTGGTGGAAATTCCTTTTAAGTATAAGCTATGTTAGGATGTGAGTCCAAATATGTATGTTGTTATATTACTAAAACTGGCATTATTGTTTTTAGGGTTCCGTACCTCAAAAGTAAAAACGGAACCCTTATAGGATCACTTTGTTGCCTGTCTGTCTGGCGTAAAGGTATCAAGTGGAAATTTATATCAAATGCCCAGGTCTATGGTCTCTTTCAGGCAACCATAGCATTCCCAAAGAGGGTAGACGTTAGGCAGGCAGCCGATTATAAAATCACAGCCGAATCTTCAAAATTTTGTACAGAACCCTTAGTGCGCGAGTCTAACTCGCGCTTGACCGATATTTTTTTGTTTTGCTACCTACTTTCGCTAACTTGTGTAAAGTTTTTATTTTAATTTAGAAAGCCTTTATTGTACAAAATCAAAATTCAACAGTAGTTCGGGTCAGTTATGTTGGTGACAGCAGTAGACATTATGAAATTTCAGTTTTGATTTTTACATCACTGCTATCTTATCGCATATTGAAAATTTACATGACAGAACTGAAATAATATGTTGCTGTCAGTTGAGTTGTCTCTCAGCAGGATGAGTTTCTCAATGTTGTCAGGTTTACAAAGCCCACATACAATGTATCCACATGACAAGCTGATGTTAGTAGGTAGTAGAATTATTTACCTTTGTGTGGAAGGATTGTATATTTCCGAAATTAAATAACACAGTGACTCACCTCATCTGCCTCAGCCTTAGCCTGTTCCTCAGTGTGGGTGACGTTAACCAGGTTTCGGAAAGCAATGTACTGCAGCGAGTGGCACGCTTTGCACACTTGTTTGTATACTTCATAACCGCGTCGAATGCTGCAATCAGATTATATATCTTTAGTTATAATTTATGACCTCTGTGATTTAAAGGTTATCATTCAAGATGGAAAATTATTTTAGTCAGATGGATTTTGGTTTATAGACGTCTCTCTCAACTTCGCGTGTTCCCTGCTGCATTTGGGGTTGTGACACCATGAATGTTATGTAATGTTAACTTAAATTTTGAAGATTTGATTGTGATTTTATTAATAATCGCCGGCATTATGTAGTCCCCTCTTGGGAATGTTATTGTTGCCTATTAGTTCATTATATATAGTATTGTTTGTTGGTAACTATATAAAAATTATAAGTCATAACTACTTATCCCTGACATCCACTCCTGTGGGAATTCTAGTATATGTATTCTGACAGTATGGTACTCATTTTTTCATTTGATTAATAATTTGATTTCATATCAAAATCTTATCTGTTTAGAGGAAAGTATTTTTGTACAAAGCAAAAGAACATTTTCTACAAGTGTTCTTTGTTAATTGAAATTTTCTTTTGCTATTGTGAGTGCTGTAGTAATTCCAATCAAATACTAAATAGTCTTATCTATGGTACATTAGGGTGTGATTGGATGATGTGAATTTAGGTGTATCTATGTTATGGTAATTGATACTGACTGATATGATAACAATTGATCATTATTAATATTTTGTGTATAAATTCTTAGTTATCAAGGGTTTGATTATAGTTTCAAACTTTATGACAATTTCTAATACACAATCTACTTTTAACATGTGTCACTTTTGCTAACCAAATTTAATGAAATAGATTTGTGTTTAGCTACTAATATGTGTTGTGCGGTTTATGAGTAAATATGTCTTATCACTTACAATATTTTATCAATATCAAGTACGTCAACATTTGCTACTGCAAAGCCACAGCTTTGCAGTAGCAATTTAAAAGATAATCAATATAAAATAATTATAATCAATTGCATTGCATGTGCATGCACTAACATGTGGTGTACACCTTAGAAGGTTGCACAACTAGTCTTAACAATTAAGCAAGAATTGTACTGATGTAGTAGGTATTCTAGTGATAACCAATGGTGAACTAAATAAATCAATTACTTGTAATTGTGCTTTTGCACTATACCTGGCATGATCTAGCGATTTGAACCAGCCGTCGTGACTCCATGGTAAGTGGTAAGGGTGCGCCTCACTACCACTTGCCTGCACTGATTGTTCCAGGGCAAACAGCAGTGCCCCTACTCCTCCTCCAACTACCCCTAATGTTGACAATAACTGGCAACAAACATTTAATTTAGTGCTTGTGTGCATTGAGGAAAATGTACATATATGTATAGCCACTTGTCCACTGTATAAGTACTAGTTTATTTAACAGATGACTTCTTTGATTAATATTCTCACATGGTAGGCAAATAATTAAGATTTAGAGAATTTAAATTTTTTACAAGTATCATATCTATTTAGGGAAATTAGGGGAGGCTTTTGCTCGGCAGTGGGACTCAAACAGCTAATAAAAAAAAATATCATATCTATTTATTACACAACTCAATAGTGTTAAAGGTAGGATAGGTATTCGAACACAGATGATTTAATAATTTATCTATAGGTTTCGAGATTTCCGTTGCAATTAATTTAAAAACAAAACATTCCTTCAAATGACTTTGTATGAATTAGAACAAGTGACCAATTTATATAGAATATTATGAATGAGAAAAGCAATGGTTTACTCACCAATTTTCTGTTTCTCGTCCATCCTTGAGAACTCGTGGACAGCTGACAAACCTGCAAGGTAGGTTTTCCATTAGATTTCGTGTACTTGTTACATAATGTAGAATAGGTTACCACTTGCCCGTGAATATTTTTTCGAAACACTGATATAACATAATGATAACTGGAGTTTTTCACACCCACTTCCTGCGATATATCCTATTAAATGGCCTCAAAAACATTCTTAAATAGGTAAAAATCACTTGCGCCCTCAGAACGTCGAGGCTGGATTTTAGACACATCATTGTCGTCATTGATAGGTAGGTCACTTCGATATTAAGTCTTATTAATAAATATACTATATTTAACTGGTTTTTGTACCTGAGGAGCTATTTGGCTATAATTTTTCAAAAGCCGTGCTCCACAAATCCTACCGACCGCGGCCGCCATGATACCAAAACGTCGAAATGAAAGACGAAATGGGTGACATCTACAAAATAACTGCCATTGAAAAAAATTAAATATGTTAAACTAGAATACACAATTTTATATTAATAATTTCTGCAAAAAATCACAAAATGTCCAAATACTATCTTATTTATCGTAAATTGACAAGACACTTAAAATGACACCAAATCCGTCAAAATTCACAAATATATTTTTTATGTCTGGATAATGGAAAAAGGACCGTAATAAATAAGGTTTTGTTATTTTATTATGATATACATTATGCGTAATCCCTTTTGTTGAACTAAATTTATCAGAATCATGAAGTTTTAGATGCTAAAACTAAACCAAAACCCTAATATGAATCCGGTAGCCTCTATATTACTTTACTAAAAAAGCGATCTACAAAGACATTATTATTTAACTTTTTTTTATGACTGTCAATGTCAAAAAATATTGACATTGACAAACAAATCAAAACAAAAAAATATCAATCATAGCAATGGTTTTATTTTATTTTGAGGTTATAAAAATGAGTTTCATGGTGTTATTGGATCGAGTGTCAAAAACAAATTAATTAAAACCCTATTAATGCTACATTTACATAGTTCTTTAAAGCTTTGTAGTGTTGTAATAATTTCGTCATTCAAAAGGTAACACACTTAAATTATTTTGTTTTCTGAAATAATAAGTTGCCGGTACAACACACTGATTATTTCAGATCTTTTTCTTCAGCAAAGGCCAGAATGCAAGTTTTTACGCAAAAAAGGAACCCATTAACGGGCAGCACCGAATGGGACGTGCAGCATGAGGATTATGATTATCACCAGGAGATAGCCAGGAGTGCCTTTGCAGACATGTTACACGATACTGAGAGGAATCAGAAATATTATAGAGCCCTTAAGCTGGCTATCGAGAAGACGCATGGAGCTGGCAAGCAAGCTAATGTTTTGGACATAGGTAGGGTTGTAAAAATCTTATATTACTCTTGTGAAAAAAAAAACATAACTATATAGGTAACACTTTTTCAGAAGTTAAAATCTTAGAATTTGTTAACATAAGGAAGATAGCCAAAATATTTTGCAACTTCACAATTTGTTTGCTTTTAATTTTTTTTTAGGTACTGGGACTGGTCTTCTTTCTATCATGGCTGCTCGATGTGGAGCAGACTCAATTGTAGCCTGTGAAGCTTTCAAACCGATGGCTGAATGCTGTGCAAATATACTAAAAAATAATGGAGTAGCAGATAAAATAACCCTCATTCCTAAGAGGTCTACTGAATTGACAGTTGGTGTAGATGGGGATATGAAGCAGAAAGCAAACATATTGGTGACAGAGGTGTTTGACACGGAGTTGATTGGGGAAGGTATAGATGAAATGTAATTTGAATATTATTTTTACATTTTACATACATTGAGCAAACCATTGTCATAAGCAGCCAGATCTACATATTATGGAGACATGGCACAAAGCTAGACTTTGCATCTTGAAGACTAAGTAAAGTTGATATTCCCTGAACTTAAAGGCTGGAGCATAGTCATTCAATGCCACTGATGTCACATCAAAAATGTAATAAAAATAGTTTCCCATCAGAAAGGCCACAAAACTTTGCTTGCTCAGTAGTATAAAAAAAACTTTTGTGGTACTTTACTGCAATAATGATTTGCTGGTATAGGTACCTAGTTACATAATTAATTATACAGATTTGTATAAGAATAATTGGAGAACATAACTGTTTCTATTTCTAGGAGCCATATCAACATTTTCTCACGCACACCGGCACCTCTTAGAAGAGGATTGTATTGTGATCCCAGATTCAGCAGTAATATATGTGCAACTAGTTGAGTGTCCCACCTTGCAGAAGTGGAACAAACTCAATGATTTGGCTGATGAAGATCTGCAAGTCATACTTAGGACACCACAGAAGGTATATTTCACACACTCTATTGTTGCTGCTATGTCTATTTTTGTAATTTCCCATGGAGTTTGAGGTACTGGAAGTATGTCTAATCCTGATTTTTTTCCCAAGTATCAGGATATGTGCTAAGATAATAAAGAGAGGGAGAGCAGAATAGTTAGAAAGGTATGAAATCAAATCAATACTTATTTATTTTGTAACACACTGGCAGTAAATTTGTTTGATGCACATTGCACATACACAATAAAAAAAAATGGTTTTAATAGTGAGGTTTTTAAAACAATCTATTTGCTAGGTGCTACTATGCCAGCCTCATGGGGAAATTCCATTTGACTTAAACATAGGCACAGGCTCTGAGGCATAAGGCAAACTCAGGATATACTCCCCTCCATCAACAGCTGCTTTTGCTGCGGAATCTGCCCCTTCATTAATCAATAGGTGAAATTCTAATTTAACAATTTGTTATCAGATGAAAGATTGTGCGGGCTCTGCAGCTGTCCATGACCTCCAGCTGTCTCAGCTTCCTCGGGCATCATTTCGTGAACTCTCCGACCCCATCCCGGTGTTCTACTACGACTGGTCCGGCCGCAGCCCCATAGATTTCAAGCGGACTGTCAAACAAACATTTACCGCTACTGGCACGGGCCGAGCGCAAATGGTCTTCATGTGGTGGGAACTCAATATGGACACTGAAGGTACACTATTTTATTATGTTGTTATTTTTGAATGAGATCTGGTGGCAAATTTATGAAAACCATCATTGTTCTATCTTCCACTTTTGAATTTGGTGAAATGGTCCCAGAATGGGAGGACTGATCACACCTCTGGTGCTTGTGCTGGTGTCCCCAGCCAGAATAATAATGTCCTCATTTTATGTTTTATTCTTGGCTGTTAAGCTTCGTTTCAATGTCACCTTTAAATTTTGAGATTGGGCTTTGGTTTTATGATCGGCTAATAGCCTCGCATCACCTCTGCTCTCATCTATGAGAATATTGTTGTCCCCTATGGCCTGCCATTGCTTTTTATCCTTTAGTCGCTTTGTACGACATTCACGGTATGCTATGGAGTTGTCCTAATTGTATAGGTCCGAAATTACAAGCCACAAAAGCCTTGTTCAAGATTAGATCAGGAAATAACTATAATTTACGCTAATTTAAATTATATAAGCATGAAAAAATTTGACATTAAACTTTATATTGTTATAATTATAGTTGTGTAAACACGCACATCAAAGTTCATTAGTTATATAACAACTAATGGTATTATTATTTATTGTTTGTTATCTTTTATGTTTCCCTAAATAAAAATAAATAAATTACATATATAAATTCCAGGTAGGATATGCCTCAGTTGTGCGCCTTGGTGGAGCCACCCTGACGCCAACATTACGGCCGAACGACCTCAAGATTCGATTCCCTGGCGAGACCATTGGATGCAAGCTGTCTACTATCTTCCTCAAGAAATAACGCTAAAAAACCACCACGAAGCCACACTCATTTCCTGCCAGGACGAATATTCTCTATGGTTCTACTTAGAAGACGAAAAAATCAAGCAAAAGCATTATAAAAGACCTATATGCGAGTGCGGAGTGCATATGGCTTTATCCAGAACGCACGTTTCGTATTTGAACGATGGAAGGCGAAGTAAAAAATTCCTAAGTAAGATGAAAGAAGATTTAACGAGGGATTCTGTGGTTTTAGATTTGAACGGCAGCAGTTTCCTTGGTTTAGCTGCGGCGAAAATTGGCGCGAAAAAAGTTTACATTCTAGAGAATCTGAATTTGAATGTTGGTTTTTTAAACGACTATATCGTAGAGAATGGCATAGAGAATGTGGTTATAGTGCCAGAGATTACGAATGACATTTTGAATGAGGTGACAAATGTGGTGGCTGATCCGAATTTCAGTAATGCAATATTGCCTTGGGAGAATTTGAAGATTGCGTATTTGTTGTATAAATTCTGCAGTGCGTTGTGTGGGCATGTGTCGATGTTGCCTGAAGGCTGTGAGTTTTGGGCGATGCCAGTGCATTTTCTGGACTTGCACAAGATAAGAATACCCCTAGGTAGGTGCGAGGGTATCGACATGACGTTGTTCGATGAACTTGTTGAGGTGAGTGCTATTTTACTTTGAATACATTTTTATGTGAAATACTCAAATAAGTCGAAAATATTGTCTGTTTAAATACTTTCTTAAATTTGTTGTATAAAGTAACGGTCTTTGGATCAGATCGGATTTGATAAATTACAATTAATATGGCAAGAATTTAAAAAGTCTTTGTGTGTGTTACAGCCCATAGCCATATTTGTAGCCTTTCCAAAACCTCGAAATTTGCATGAGTGTGAAGCCTTGAGGCCATTTTTAGGGTTCCAACTTTCGTTGGAACCTAGGGATAGACATAACAAAGGGATCCCTTCGTTATGTCTATCCGATTGTGAGTCTATCAAGCCTTGGTAACTTATACACGCAAAAACAGAGTTCCCAAGTAGGATTGACGTCAGGCAGGCGCTGGTAGTAAAATCACAGCCGAATTTCCAAAATTGTTATTTAACTCCGGACTTTTCGGTGTCAGACCAGCCCCGAATACAACCGAGCGCACGTAAAGAATAAAACTTAAAACTTGTTTTCTTGTATCTACATCAAGTGATTGTAACTTGTTTTGTGTGCTATTAAATTAAATACATAAATAAAAGATGGGAGAGAGATTTTTGATGCAACTTTTGCATGTGTCACTCAGAATTCGCGAGTGATAAGCGACGCGGAGATAGAGCCGCAGCCGCTGTGGGAGTACCCGTGCAGGAGCCGCGGCGTCCCCCGCAAGCTGCTGGACCTCAGCTTCACCCAATTACAAGCTACTTATGCGCACAATGACGCGCATCCGTTGACGTAAGTTACTTTAGACAACTTTTGCTTGCGTAAATTTCCCACGGGTATAGTAAATTTCGGGAAGAAAGGTACCGTGTATCCTTCTCCGCACTTCAAACTACGTCTATACCAAATTTCATGAAGATTAGTTGAGCGGATGGAGCGTGAAGAGGTAACAAACAAACTTAACCGAATATTTCATGATAAACTAATATTTCAGAGACACAGATAGCGAAGAAGAACAAACAGTGAACGGATTCGTGATATGGGCCGTTTGGAAAGTGGGGGGGAAGGAGATCAGCTCGGGCCCCAGCGAGTGGCCCACTGTTGGGGACTGGGTGCAGTGGGACATGCACACGAGGCAGGCTGTCAAAATACTGGTGAGGTTTTATTTTTTATTTCTTTTTTCATATAGCCGCATAATTGGCCTGATGGCTGGCGAAGAAAAGAGGACGCCCCAAAACAAGATTGTATTTAGGAGTTGAGTTGAGGAGTTACGGAACGGACCGGGTCGATTGTGAAGTGGAGGGTAGACAAAGGCCTACCCTGTGGGACACCACAGGCTAATAAAGAAAGCATGTGGCTCATCTCATGGCAAGTGGTCACCGTAGCCTATGAAGGCCAAAACTAGAGATGTGACACGCGGTTGTCCGGCCCTGAATGAATCTTTTCAAGTGCTCTTTGAAGAACTATATGTTGTATGTTTTTACTTGCAACAAAAAGTTTAATTCATATTAATATTAAAAATGCGAATGCCTGTCGTCTGTCTGTTCCCCTTTCACGGCAAAACCGCTGCCCGATTTTCATGAAATTTGATATGCATATACCACCTTTCAAACATAGGCTACTTTTTTTCAAAAATCAACCCTGAAAAGGCTTTAATGGGGGGTGCAAGTTCATGTTATAAAGACGACCAAAGACTACTTAATTGGCTATCACAAAAAATATTGGTCTTAGAAATTAGTAATCTGGCATGGGTCATATTAATAAAAAAAATATATAATTATATAGTAAAGAAGTTACTATTCTACGCTGACGAAGTCGCGGGTAAAAAGCTAGTAACATATAAATGTGGGTTTTGTTACAGAAACGTGACTACACAGTGATCTCTTCAGACACGTGGAGTCACCAGGCGACTTGTGACCTCGAACGCGGTCAGTTCAATGTAGACGTCAATTTGGTGCTCCGGGACGACTTATAAAATAGTAAATTAGCTCCGACCAGCTTTTATTAGTTCCGACCAACTGAAGCGACTATTTTAACAAGATTTTAACTTGTAATGTAACTATATGTTGTCCCTATGTCTATTCGGTTGGATCTTTCAACTCAAGTTGGAAGCAGATATCTTCAACAGATTGAGCTGAAATTTTGTACACACGTTTAGATTGGATGACAATTCATTATTATGAACATGACTTGATGGTGTACCCAAGAACGGCTTAAAACGTGGCAACTCCTCAGCGGTTTACTGCGCGGAAATAATATTTTTGTCACACATTGAATGAAATAAGATCTTTCTGGCAAAAATAAAATGCTTGTGTCAAAAATTTCATTTTTGTAAAGACATTTTTTTTTTTTCGTTCTGAGCTCCTACTATTCCGTAAAATCTGTTCGGATTATATAGCGTAATTTTTAATCACTGCACATCAATAAATAAATCTATTTCATAATATAACAATATTTTATTAACTTTCAATACTAAGTGCGGCCACTTAGTATTGAAAGTTAATAAAATATTGTATTTGAAAAACAGCTCAGGTTCATTATTAAAATCTGCTCAATTTTTTTTTGCATTGTGAACGTATTACCTGGCCCTACCTAACGGTACCTAGTATTTTTTTATTGTCTGGAGTGAGGCATTGAAAACACTATCTTATTTGTGATTATGAATTAAATACACAATTATTATTACAAACAATAATGTTTAACAATATACAAATTTACATGTTTTTTGGTTTTTTTTTTTAACTTTACAGAGAATATAATATGGTTAATACCTTAGCGGACGCAGTGTTGCTATAGCTGTAAGAACAATTAAAATGACAATGAAGGTAACACTCCGACATATCATATTCATTATCACGATACAATTCATTGAGTGTGTTATTACTAACACTGGTACAGATTGCAGTACCCACTGCGCTGCATGGGTAAACAGAAATTCAACCAACTGGTGGGTGAAACTGGTTGGTAGATTGGTCGCGGCTCATTTTATTCAAGTTTTAAAAAGTAATTACGATAAAAATGCATGAAAGTTTCCGTTTAGTATTCTTTTTATATTCTCATTCCATAAACACAAGAGTACGTGCTGAAGTTCCTTTTGAAGCGCACTATATGCGACGCCCAGGGGCTACCATAAAACAAAACACGTAGCATGTCATTGCCTTCACACGTTCTCTCTATACACGATACGGGAGAAAGAGACAGCATACATACACGTTACTAACGTGCTACGTGTTTGTTTCGTGGTAGACTTGAAGGTCGTTAGTTTCTGCGAGATGAAAGAGGTGTGATGATATAGTGTTGGTGTTGGACACATTTTAGTCAAATGGTTCCTCGGAACACAGCCCTTTATATTATACATAAGGTAAAAAATACAAGAAGGAAAAAAATAGCAAAAATAAAGAAATTAATTGTGAAAACTCAAAAATTCATTGCGAAATTAATTTTCATCCACCAACTGATATAGCCATGTGACGGAAACAGAGTTTGATTAAGACTCCCGTTACTGAGGGCTTTAAACCCTGAAAAATGTAAACACCGTTATTTAAACAACCATAACTGCCAGTTAGTCAATACAAATATATAATTATAGAAGCAAACATGTACAGATGTGCATAAAAGTGCTTGGCAACGAATAGGCATCAGGGTCGTAACAGCATCCATCAGCCTTGTAAGGCGGATGATATGTCACTGTAAGTTGAAGATTCTGCGATGAACGCTCTAAAGCTGGTGATACACTATGCGTTGTTCTGTATTTACACTGTGCAGTGTAATATGAGAAACACTGGCTAACTCTGAACATAAAAATAGGATAAAATAAAATTTTTATCCTATTTTTACTTCTGTTAGTTGCTGAGTCAAGCACGTGCAAAAACATTAACTACTTACCTACAACTCTGCTATAAGATTGAAACTATAGTCGAATAGTATTGCATTAAAAATGCAAAAGAAAATATATATTTTGCTTTGTTAAGTGACAGTGAGTGTTTTGTTTCACGACGTAACAACGCAAGGCATTTAATGAACTTAATTAGGTAATTATTTTTGTTTGATATCAATCTATTCTTTACAACAATTTCGCCAGTATAACCGCTATATAGATAAGGTTAAGGTTCATAGTGTTTTAACATGTAGTGTTGACTTGAGTGTACTTGTGTGAGAGTGGATATGGTACTAGAGAAGCATGGTGTAATAGAGGCATAAATAAGCTTGCACTTAGCCACGATTACTATACTAAACGTTTGTGCCTTCCGGACGCGGGTTGTGATGGAGATTTATGCTAGGTCTGGGTACTGTCGACGACTAAAGTGTCAGTAAAAGCCGTTGGAGAAAAGGCTGCTTCAAGTTTTTTTGCGTAGCTTCTTTGGAAGTCGGCAGTAGGATTAGTAAAATTCTTCGTGGCGTTATCGCGTGGGCGATTCTTTACAAAAAAATATATATTCCATACAGTTGGTGTGCAGCGGCGATATTTTTAGTAGGTACCATCTACTAACAATATCATTAGGTATAGTACTTACTTATTTTATTTTTTCTATATAACTTAATGATATTATCTATATAATTTAGGTATACAACACTACCGTAGCTTACCGTAGCGTACCGTACCGTAACTATCCGACTCGTAACGAATTGTTTTGATTTGGGCACCTTACCTTTATTTCCCTGTTTAGTTCGGCATGTTAAGATTTGTTCCTTGCCTAATCTGAGATTTCCGTGTCAGACTTGTGTACCCAACGATACCAGAGGTAGAATCCTACCTACCGCAAGCCACTAAAAAGTATCAACGCATCTTTGTAATTCCTCAGTCGTACATCTGTTTTTGCGACTACGTTCACGCTACTCATTACCACGCCAGTGAAATCCGCTAATTAAATATTTATAGTTTATCAGAAAATCTGTGCGGAGCCTATTGGTGCCAAGCTTGTTTTTTTTTCGTTTCTTGATGTGGTAGCTGAGGTATTGGATTAGGGTTGGCATCGACATATATTTCGGACATCCATAAAATATGTCCCTGATGTGACGTCACTTATAATTGATCATTTATTCTTTAGGTTTAATTTTAGGAACGCAAAATAAATAATTACATTCCATCAATCTTCCCATCCATGATGTTAACTCGTCGTTTAGGTAAGACGCTCACGTAAATTCTAAAGCCCGCTCTACACATTGGGCAGCGTGCTTTCAATCGATGTATCTACCCGTTGAGGATGTTGCTGACTGCTATCGAATAAATACAAGTCGCATTTCAGAATAACATTCGAAAGTTTCTTATTAATTTGTAGTTCGTTCTTTCCTCAAAATTCCCGAATTGGCCCTTTATTTAAATGTCCCTCGGTGTCAAGATCTTTCTCACAATGTTCTTTCCACAAAACGTCGTTATCTAAAAGACAGACAAAACTACCCATACCATTAGTAGCTTAGTCGGTGGATTGGTGGATTGTTTCGCAATATTAGACCATTGTGTAAAGCAGGCCTAACGTCTATTACCATAGAATGCCTGCGTATGTAAATTGAAGCCAAGTACGCTTCAATCTGACTATGTTTGTACATAAATCCTCGTGGAATGGTCTATTAGGTCGGGGCTGCCCTTTGTGGGCTGATGGAAATAAATGTTGAGGTCTATCAAGTCCTATAGGCTTGTGCCACACGAGATGACAGCGTGGAAAAATACCCACCTACATAAGACATTTCTTTAGCATTTCAAATGCGCAAGAGTTTATTTCAGTTGCACAGATATCCACGTGTAGCTACTTAGGTAACATAGCTCTTCACTAAACAAAGGGAGGAAAATAGTTTTTTGATGATTGAATTATGAATGTTCTTCGGACGTGTAGGTGACATAAAAAGATTTACCTTTTCTATGCCTATTAACCATGAAGAAAAAGGAATACTAACGTGAAAACCAGCTGAATAAACGCCCGAAGTGTGTCAAGAGCCTAAGATTCTGCATAGAATAAATCTCACTCGTCACAGCCTAGGAGATGAAGTCATGTTTTTGCCGCGCAGCGACGTCTCCTGTCTTGGAAATGACATTATGGGAATCACGGTTATATTAGCTTGAATGGAATTGATTTTATGACTTGTACGTATATTTAGGTACAGACTGCGTGTCAAGGTTAGTATGTAGCTTCTATACAGATTAGTTTTGGTGGTTTTATATATTGTGTTGACAGTACCAGATGTTACGCTGCCGGCTCAACACTTCTCCAACTTCTTATAAGCTATGCTGTGCGGTGGAGTATGCGCTATATCTATCTTCGCCTGCCTGCATGCATCACCGCAACCATTTCTCCAAAGACGATACGACAATTAACAAAAACGTAGGTTTTATAAGTACATTAAAACGAAGTGGAAGAATTTACATTATTTATAGTTTCACAATTTAAATTAGGTTTTTCACAATATTTTTAAATGTTAAATTAATTGCAGTTAAGCTTTCTCACACGAGAGTGATTATCCCGTCTCACCGCTGGCCTGGCTGCTTGACGGACAGCCGTTTAGCTCCGGTGATACGCAGGAGACGGCGATAAAATAACCACAGGCTAGCGTTAATCAAACCAGCCAATTATACTTTCAAGACCCGCGGACAAATTACTGATGGTTCAGAGAAAATGCATCTTCCGTTATTTACCTTCTGTTTTTGTTTATAATGTATCTTACAATCACCCATAAAGTTTAAAAAATAATTCTTCTATGTACCTATGTTTAGTTAGGAGACACCATGGAAAGGATACGTGGATATTTATTTATTTATATTAGCAACTAGATAAAATGTTACCGATTTCTGATCAACCGAAATCATCACGGTAGTCGGCTGATCTGTCCCTTAGTCGCCTCGTAAGACAACGGGAGGATATGGAATGATCATATTCAGGCCGTACCATACTCGTACGTCACTTTCTTTCTGACTACTATAATCTAGGACAATGCATAGACTTAATTTCTCAACTCTAAATGTTTTCTGGCAAAAGTACGAGGGACTGCGACATTCCATAACACTTTAACCTTTATTAACAATTCTTAGAAGTAAATAGACTGCCATAATTATGATGGTCTTTGCCATAAAGTCCAAATGCGGTAATGTCGTGGAATACCAGCAATTTGTCATGTAATGGGTACGACAATGATAGTTTTTCCGGTAATCCTAATACGGTGGCAGCGTGGTGTGATGGCTCGTACGGTATAATGCCACTTGGTCGGCGCTGATGATCAACTAAAGGAATAGACTACCAAGATAATGTCAATGTGTTATTTTAGCGCACTGCTCGCTTTGGGCAATAAATATGTAGTCAGTAACTTTATAATAAAGCGATTGTGATTTTACAGGAAATTATCAGTTGCTTGTGTATCGCCTCGTGTTTATTAAATGTCGATACCCCTAATTCAAGTTCGTAAACCTATGCCTACGAACTTCGATATATACTAAGAAAAAAACAATTTTTTCAACAAACAAAACAGACAACAACAAAAAAAACAGTTTTTTTTCTTAGTATATATATCTTCACAAAATTTCTGGCCTATTAAGTATTGAGAATACATGTTTCGACTTTTGCTAAAATTTTGTTATGTGCTCTTATTTAGTACTTAGCACTAAACATCTATTTAGCTGCAGTCACGGGCTACATGTTTGATGAACTTTGAATTGTCTCACCATACAACGTTCATATTATCCTGCTTTATATGTCGTAGGTACATATCAGTTAACTCCACTTTTCCCTATTTGATATTAACCGCTCTGTACTTTCTTAGAAATATTCTGCCGTACTCACTCCCACACGATCTCTTCTTCAGCAATTTTGAATAGTCTATTTGAATAGAAGTCAGCGGCGCACGGCAGGCGTGAGTGCCTGGTGAATAATGTAACGCGTTTATGCTTCTCGGCATGCCGAGGCTGCGACGAGCATAGTGGAGGTACAGCCGATAAGGAAAACTCAGGTGACCGTGCACAAAAACCTTACAAACTTATGGAGTTAATATGGTGTGAAAGGTCCATGTAGTTCCATCTTACGAATTGCGTCTCGATTGGACAACAGCAAATCCTCTGCGCTCTATGGTCAATAAATTGGTGAATTTAAACCCATTGGGTAAAAATGAAAAATTAAAAAAAATGAAAGGAAAAGGGTGAAATAACTTTAGTTTTAATGTTAGCTATGCGTCAATAACGCAATGTAGGTACCCACGTGTGAACAAACTGACATTTGCCAGGTGACGGCGTCGCTGCTGTTGAATAAATCTTCAAAATGTTGGTCGTCAAGTGTTCTCCGTGGCTACTGTACCGGTGACAGGCTTAACACTTAACGACGCTATTTAGCTCCGAGCTAGTGTTGTGTAGTAATGGACGAATAGCTCATTGTCTTTGAAAGAGTATTCTCGAATGCGAATTGCCACCGCCAGGTAAAGGCAGCGTCCCACTGCTACGTATTTCTGTGATAAGCTATGCTAGTGTATATTCAATGGCTACAAACGATTAATTATTTATTTGATCTCCTCTGATCATCTTGAGTAGGTTAAGTGGGATGAGATGACCCCTGGAATCCTGGAATCCCCTAATTTTAGACAGATTAGCCGAATATTATTATTTACAATGTCGATGACTCTGCTAGTGATGTGGGTGCTCTTAAACGCACCCACTTTCCCGGAAAGATTCTGAGATATGCGGGAATTTATTCGGGAACGTGAAAGGGAATTTCGAAACGTCAAGAGATAAAGCATGTACCTACCTACTTATCAAAATAAATATACACTAAAACATGACATTATTTTCGTTCTCCCATAAGAAATAATAATAAGTAGATAGTAACATATGTACCTATTTCACAATATTTTTTCCAGTACAAAAGCCACCCCATATAGTGGTATAGCACTGTTGTGCGTAATTTATCTTCTAGGTATATTATTATGGACATAGCTCAGTTGTGGAGGTGTGGCTTCGTGTCGCTGATCGATGCGGCTCGTTGGCAAAATTTATTTGCAACTAATATTGAAGTACTGGGTGCGTTAAGGACTGGCTTCTGTACATAAATAAAGTAAGACGTTTATTTTGCTTTAAGGGAAAAAAGACAATAAAAGATCTCGACAGTCTTAAAATACTGTGGGAAAACGAAGTAGTTAAATTAATTTTCTGAATAAATTGATTTTATTTATTCTATGTCTTGTGGATTTGCTGATCTGAATATCGGGATAACTCGCTCGATATCGATTACTATCCAGTAATCAAGCGAGTTTGGTTGTCGTCCACTCTGTGTTAAATATTGTAAAGACCGGTATCTCGCTACTGCCAAGGCATTGTCCATGACAATATGTATAATTAGATGCGCCCCGGGGCTTCAAACGCGTGGGATTTTTGGCATAAAAAGTACCTTATGTGTTATTCCAGGTTATGTACTACACCAAATTTCATAACAATCTGTCCAGTAGATTTAAGCGTAACGTAACAAACATACATACACACAACCACACAAACTTTCACATTTATAATATTAGAAGGATGTACGTACAGGTCTATTTCTTTATCTCATTTGAGGATTTTCCGGTTGCATCCTCATTGGTGGAATATTACTCGTGCAGGTCTATGCGTGTGCAGTAGTAGAGCATGCAAGACACTTCCGACGTACGTAGACCGTTGCTTGCAATGTATAAAAAAAAATGATTGGAAAGCGGAACCTGGGCTCCAACCGTTCAACCTATATCACGAATGACTAATTCACGAAACTCATCATTTGTTCTTTTTGCCTCATGGAATCTGGGGTTTGCATATACGTATTCATAATATATTAATGTTTATATTCAAGTATTATATTTAACAAGTATCTAACTATTTCTTGAAAACATTTAAATTGTCTCGTGCCCAGAGTCCACGACTAAGGGATAACTGGCGTACAGTCAATAGACCTGCCCGAATTCATTGCAAATTCACTCCTATTACCTTTGTGTAGCAAACTGATTTGAAATGCAGTTGACTGTACCATCATTAAAGGCAGGTACAGAAATCGGTATAATGCAAGGTCTATAGAAGTTGAAGGTATCAGTGTAAAAATTAGGTTTATTTTCGTTCCCGGAGTAATTTCGTGAAATACTCTCTTTGTGGTCCCTATACTCCTTAAATAACCAAAACACAAAATTTCAGTTTACTACGTCCAGTAGTTTCAAAAGTATGTCAGCCATCTACGCTGTGGAAAAGTGTGATAGACCTATAACGATACTAATTAATAAATTAATGATTAATTGTCATACTTTATATGACACTTAATGCTCGAGAGTGTTTCCCTGACTATGTTCTCATTGTGACAACTTTACAAGGACGTTTCATATCGTAATCGCTGTCTCAACTCACTTCTACATTCAACAGCATTTCTAGTTGTGTATTCCGACTTCTATGGAGGTATATCGAAGGCGAGAGGCGTGCTAAATCATAATGATTGATGTGGGCTCAACGTAGACGTGCTTCGTGGCTTAGACCGCTGCAACTTATACCAAATCGATTGTTAAGTTTCGACATAAGACAAATTGTAACAATTCCAGATTGATTTCTGATGATATAGGAATGATATCACAGAAGGGGCAAATCCAAGGAGTGCTAGCTTGATGTCGTCAAGGATATAGCCCATGGTCTGACTACTAAGATGCCGACGACCGTGCAAAGTGGGGAAGACAAAACAAGGAAGCGAACCCTGGGATCAGATGAGACAGAGAGGAATGATCGTGCAAATAATCCAGTTGGTTCTTTCTCATAAATACATCTATAGATTCTATTCTGTTTATCTCACATATATGATCACCTTCTCGGGTTCATTCTCCGTCATAGATTGTTAGAACCATAGATAAAAGAATAAGTAAAAATTATGGTTAGAGCTATAGGTCCGCCACACACGGTACCACAGACGCTACTAAACTTTATTATTTTCCCTTTTTCTTCCTTGTTTCGAAATGTTGACTGAACTGAAAGGAATTGAGTTTACCTTTGAGTTTTACACGACTGGCCAAAAAATAAGTGTCGTGTTTTTCAGTGTTCATGCATCATCATCAGTAATCCTAGCTGGTTTCGGTTTTCTAATTATTTTTGACATATATCATTATAAATAAATAATATATAAATTTTATTGCATTATTGTGACATGATATCAACGTGTTCACAGTCTTTAAGAACAGGTATCATCGTCATTAGTCCTAGCTGGTTTCGGTTTTCTAATTATTTTGCGCCATGTCTATGTATTTACAGTTATCCACTGTATGTTATCCACTGTACTATGGACGTACAAAAAGCGTGTAAATTGAAATTCTTATCCCCTAGTATTGGATGGCGTTTCGACAGAATCACAGACGCTATCAAGATATTATCGATATTATCGCCATTAGAACCAAACACCGTTATTAATCGATTCTATTGACCTTTTGTTTAATACATGTTTTTGTCGTTTCGTAAACTGTATTTCATTATCTTGTACGTGACTGAATCGTGGGCTGTACTAGAATTTTGATTAAAGATTGATTCGAAGTTGTATCTAGTAACCTTTGTCTGTTAAGATAGGTACCTATATATGAATTTTAACAGAAGTACGGAGTGGATGATTGTCAGCCTGAAAATTCGGAAAAAATACTAATTTCTCCAGATATGAGATCTAGGTAGATAGATTTTTTTGCCCCCATATGAAATTATATTTAACATGTCAAGTTAAATATAGTATCGTACGGGGGTTATTATATATCTACTATTAAAATTAAGTTATTTGAATATCCCAGGGTAAATATAGAAAACTGCGAAATTTGTTTATAGGTAAATAAACATCTTTTTAACGTTTCCAGTTATCTGATAAAAGTTTAACAAAACAATAACAAATCTAGATGCCCTTTCGCGACTAGAAGCTGTAAGGCAAACATCTGCAAAGTTTATGCATAGTAAACTACTCAAATTCACCGTTATTACCTTGCACAGTGTGGTCTATGCAGGGGTCATTTCAAACATCGTTTTAATTTTGCTAAAATCATATATTTACGATCATACTATATAATTTCCCTGGCGTTGGGGCTCGGCCACATATGAATTGGTCAAAAGGCTTTTCTGTACTTTCAGTTCATTATGTCTGACACCACTGTGGGTCACAAATGCACACGTACCTACCTACTTTGACTATCGCACTTGGCGATATAGCTGTCAAATGTCATTCTAACCACCCATAAAGGCACCCATAATCTCAGATTGGGGGCTTGTAAATGCCAAAGTGATTATTTTATCGCATTTAGAAACTATCTGCCTCATAAAATCAGGCGTGACTATAGCTCGGAGCTGTTAGATATTGAATTTATTATCACAAACAAGGGAATAAGGCTGCGCCCGCGGCGGGGCGAAAGGTTAATCGGAACACCACCGTACTTATGTCACAAGTGACGTAAAGTTTAGAATAATATCGGGATTTCAAAATGTGCAAGATGAATTGCAAATGTACATAATTGTGCATGCGCTAGCTAAATTATACTAACTACAGTTAAAGGATTTATTCGTACATGGGGAAGGCAATAAACTCGGCACATTAAAACAGCTACGGAAGGTGAGTTCATGGATTGACCTATTTTTTTAGGTGTTGATCATTTCTTTTATCTATGGTGTTGATACATAAATGTTTCCCATCTTCGAAAAGGATCACAACTCTCGTGATATAGTTTGAGACGACTTGAGGATATAAACTTCACAGGTACGTAGCAACGGTATTTCTAAAATGTGTCCCGTCAGGCAGGCTGAGGCAGCTAGCAAATATCTTTTCTTGGCGTTACGTCCGCACATGCAACTGGAAACTTTTTATTTTTGACATATATCATTATAAATAAATAATATATAAATTTTATTGCATTATTGTGGCATGATATCAACGTGTTTACAATCTTTAAGAACAGGTAGAACACGCACGCATTTATATATTTACGACATTTTTATCATAAGATCCGTTCCATTTTTTACTTATCAAATTCCCGACAGGGTTCATGTTGTACCAAACTGTAAACAGTGTGCCTAGTACTAAGAGAAATTAATTGATGCATAATATGAATGGCAATAAACATTTTGAATTTTAATTTGAAAACACGATCGTCTAAGAGAGAGAGAGAGAGAGAGAGAGAGAGAGAGAAAGAGAGAGGAAGTTACATAACGTGCTAATGTACTAATTTCGCCACACTTTCGTACACGCACTAAAATAACAAACATCTTGCCCAGTTCTCACCACGGTAACACGAAACCCTATGATATATGAGGTCTGACCTTACGATAGCCACTTTATATTTGGGCATATCGGCTGACCCTTTCACCCGGAGGAACTTTCTTTAGGGCTCCAATAGACATGCCACTTAGTATCAAAAAGAGTTTTTATAAGCGACCGTATTTTCTTAAGCTTTTCCCTGGTTTAGGTTTATTAGGAGAAAATGAATGGTATAGCTTCAGCTTTTATATGTAATAAACAATTAGGTTGCATAAATTATTACAAAATAGCTATTACAAAATACCACAGGAAATTGTGTTACACTATATTTATGGTTTTATTGCATAGTATCAACGTGTTTTTCCATTATACAAAATTTTCGACGAGGATTTTGGGTGTCACCGTATTTTTTCTAGTAAAAAACCCGCATCAAAATGCGTTGCTTAGTTTTAAAGATCTATAAGCATACCTAGGGACAGAGAGCAGCGGGGATTTAATAATGATAATACGATATAAGGTGGCGCTAGTGTGCCGGTTGGTTCACTTGGCCCAGCATAAGGTGTAGGTAGCTTATTTTCATGATGTTGTGTGTGTTAAGACCTTTATGTTATTTTGACCTCACTGACCTCGGTTTCTCGGCCGTGGGTGTAACGAAATTTGGACATTCTCGCTTGAATTGAGAATTCAATAGCTCTTTGTAACGTGATATGTAAACTTGATATCGTAGTCGCTTCATCTGAACAATGTCTTGTGAAATAAATACAAGTGACTAATCTAATCTATGAAATATTGGTTTTCAAATTCTAATCAGAGAACACTTCATTTCAATTCTCACTTACTACGCTAGTAGGACTGTTATATTTATTGTTTAACTAGGTGAGTAATATATTGTATTAAATGGTAGAGAATGTTTTTAGAATAATCGATCCCGCACGTTTGATGTTAAGGACAATATTTTGCGCCATTCCTAAATTTTTATTACAAGTCTTCTTCTTGTTCCCGCAAACTTTCATCCAAAACTGTGAATATTTTAGGGAATTTTAGGGCACAAGGCGAAAAACTAGTTTCAATCATAAATCAAAGGGTATTAAAGATAAAAACAATAAATTAATTCAAACATAACATAGAACTTTGCCTGCTGCAATGCTTCAATGTTAAATGATGTAAAAACATACCTACATACGGTCGCCTAATCCATTATTATTCGAATACAAAAGCAATCCGTATCTTCCCAACTCCAGTTCCTTTGAACAGTTCGAACCTGTATAACAGTGCTTTAACAGCTGCCGGATTTAATAACTAGATATTATATAGCATTCCCCGTTATCCAATGGCACCTAGATGAGCAATCAATTCCTATTATGATCCTAATTAAAGGTACAATTTCCACAATAAAGATGGGGCAGATACGGTCGAAGGGTCTCGTTCTCATTGGATTATCAAGATTCGGACCCAAAGCAAATAGTCTTTTGTTTATAACCCTACTAGCTTTCCCGGGGCTTCATGTGTTATTCCAGGTTATATTCTACCCGTGTACCAAATTTCAATTGAGCAACACAAGACTATTTGCTCCATTTGATCTACCTTAAAATTTTATATTGAACTAGCGATCCCTTCCCGGCTTCACACGGGTAATAATATAAAGGGTAGGAATAGTACATAGTACCTAAATAAATTGCGTAATAATTTCCCATACTCCATCCATAAGGAAGGCAAACCCCAGCTGTGGGGACGTTAAAATGACTGATGATGATAAATCCTACTTCTTCTGAGGTCGAATCATGGAAGTCCAGGTGGGCACAACTACCAGTCGAATGCGATAATATTACACCACAGCGTTAATTTACTGATTTCACGTCAAAGAGAAGGCAGGTATAGTTTGTTATATGGTGTTGTGCAGGTTTGCATCTTTTAAACTTCCCAGGTTATGACACTAACTGAATACAGAGAAAATAAAACAAAATTTTAACTTTCAACAGTTTTAATTTTTCCTTTTTCGTGGTCGATTATGAGACATTCGGAATTTTTTCGGGATAACAAGTACCTACCCTGTGTGCTATTCCAGGTTATTTTCTACCCGTGTGTCAAATTTCATTACAATCCGTGCAGTAGATATTGCGTGAAAGAGTAACAAACATACATATATCCTCCATATTAGTAGGATTGTATGGAAGTATGGATGCTGAGAGTTTACACTGGTGCTGAGGCACCAATGCCCTAACTACCTATAGTGCGACGAAAAATAAGGGCGTTGATTATGGACCGAGGGCTTCCGTTAAGCATGGGTAACCCGACGCTCGCAGCCGTCTAGCCATAATTTAGCTACGCCACCGGTATTTATAACTAATCATTAATCGTCTTGAATTATTGACATTCGCTGGTTATTTTCATGCTAATAAGACGAGCTTCAAGCCTCAGTTAGGGAACAACTCTCAGCAGTATATCGCTTTGTAGACAAGTCCAGAATAACCTGTTGCTTCGAAGATATTAATCTATTTGGTACCTAGAGAGTTCTAGTACAGTCAACAACAAAATTAAATTATTTTATATTTGGTTCAAAACTGGCTGTATAACGTATTATTCTTCCTACTCAACCAGTGTACCTTTCATAAAATATTTCGTCCAATGATACTGGTTTCGCTTAACCGAAGTCGATGGAAGTTATAATGTTTGTCATCATGTTTTATATTTAGTTAATATATTCCGCTGCCCAGTTCAATAAGGCCGTTAAATATGCCATACAGGTGTCTAACTTAACACGCAACTTTGAAATCGCTAAATAATGCTTAGTACCTCGAAGCAAGCGTTAGTAGCCACAGGACGAATAAATAATTATTTACACTGCAAACCGCGTATTTATGAGCGTTCGCGGTAATATTAATTGTAAGTAATTATAAAGAGTTGAATCTCACATTTCTCTTGCACAAGGGGGGGGGGGTACAGAAATGGCAGCGTATAATAGGAATTATATTTATAAAAATACCAGCAGCCTGGCTCATATCCTTCTTCTCTTCATAGTCGTATTCCTCATGGCTCACGACCCGTAGCCATTATGTGTCATTATGTGGAATGAAACACACAACAACTTTCTTGGCATTATTAATGGAGTGGTTTGCCATTGCCTTCTCCATTTCACCCAAGTTAATAATAATCAACCAGTGTGCAGGTTTCCTCACGATGTTTTCCTTCACCGGAAGCAAGTGGTGGTCGATGAAAACTACTATATATGAGTCAGATTTGTATACAAAATCATGTGGCACGAGTAGGATTCGAACCTGAGACCTTTCGATCCACAGGCGGGCATCTTAACTATTACACCACCACCGCTTCACCACCGCTCATATCCTACTAACATTATAAATGCGAAAGTTTGTGAGGATGTATGTGTTGACTGACCTTTAGAATAAAATTAAAAAGATACCTTTTAAGTGTTCAAAAGTCGTGACGTTGCAGCAGTCAGAATATACCTACTTAGTTTTTAATTTTGTCTACTTTTAATGTATAATTATATTAATTATTAAATTTATTTATTTGTAATGTAAAATTCTTTTTTTGTTTAATTCACAATTACACAAAACTTTGTTGGCCATTTTGTGTCGTCATTTCAGTTTATAATTAAATTTAATTTTTTTTTTTAAATGGTGTCCGCGGAAGTCCGTGGTGGCGTCGTGGAACACCGTGACATATGCTGAGCGTAAACCAATTTGGTACATATTCCACTTTTTATATTATATGTAAGATTGTTGTGTTATTGTCTGGTACCAAATAAATAGTCTTTCTTTTGTGTACATATTTTTGTTATTCTTTAATGCAAAATCTGCTGTCCGAATTCTTTTGTATTTAATAAATCTATACACTTATTAATTTCGACAATTTCGTAGACAAAAATATAAATAAATAGATATCTATCGGTAAGATACTAAACGCTCGATTTGTTAGTGTAGTTATAAATAACAGAGAGCAGAGAAAATCTAAGAGGGATTATCCAAGTTAGAGAAATTGTTTTGACTGATGTTGTGCCCGTGTAGATTTATAGCATTTATTATTTTAATTGTAGATAATGACTGTGTACATACTTGCAGGTAAGTACTTACATTAGTTCCCTTAGGATTTATATATATGGGAATTTAGGAAGTTATATTGTACTTGTGATTTTACAACCTCCTTTGAAATTACATTGTTTTATGAGCTGCCTATGCTCTTTAATCGTCTCGTACGCCATCTACGAGGATATGGAGTGGTCCTGATCTAGGGCGGAACCACGCGCCACAAAATACTGGCATCATCATCATAGCCATTTTAAAATTCCCATCTATTATTATCATAGGTATAGAAGATGGATGGGGGCACGCATTTAAATTTACAAACTTACAAAATTTACTTACAAAATTTTGGTCACCCATCTGACCGCCGAATGTTGCTTAACCGTTGCAGGACAATTAATAGAAACACAGCGACATCGAGCACCTCATCGAAAATAATAATGGTGTCTAAATTTTTAATTAAGACTACCAAATAAAACCATTTCGAAGTAAAACCTAATGAGCAACTCGGCTTAAAATCTGAAGGGATCCCGCCATCTTAATATTCACTGAGAACAGTTTTATGCCGGCTACACACCGCCGAACTCAGAGAGATGACCATGCTAATGAATGAACATTGCGCGGTCTGTATAAGAGCTTATATTTACCGCAATTAAAAACTAGCAATATAATGAAAGATAAAGTTAGGCAAACTGTAGAGCGATAGTGTACAGACGGCATCACAATTTCACCGTCGGCCGGCAAATGTTTCCTAATAAAACATCTGATTATCCCGGGAGATTATCTTTCTGCAAGTGCTATCTGCGAATATAGAGCCATTTACAGTCATTCAGAACCACCGTGTTATCTCTTATTTAATGGCGAATAAACTACTGCACGCAAACGCTGAGCCTTTATAAAGTTGACTATTTATTCACCATAAACGCTGGGCGAGCAATCTCTATCCATTTCCATGATAATTACATTCTTGATGGTTACTACTTGGGCGGTAGAAACGTTGAAAAGGCACGAATTTGATTCAACTAACAGCATGCGTGACTTTTAATGGTTATGGATTATAAAAGATGTAAGTAAGTAAAATGTAGGTAAGTATAAAACAAATGTAAAACATTTCAATTACACACCCTCCACACGATGTTTTCTTTGCCTATAAGATTTAGTGAATTCTATTGGTG
The DNA here is from genome assembly GCF_027563975.2 of Plodia interpunctella. Classification (NCBI taxonomy): domain Eukaryota; kingdom Metazoa; phylum Arthropoda; class Insecta; order Lepidoptera; family Pyralidae; genus Plodia; species Plodia interpunctella. The sequence continues at coordinate 8,037,505 of NC_071303.1, forward strand.
AAAGCGGTGGTGGTGCAATGGTTAAGAACACCCTGTGAACTGAAAGATCGTCAAAGACATCTTCGAATCCTTCTCGCGCCACATGATTTTGTTCGTATACCAATCTTTCCCCCGCCACTTGTTTCCGGTGAAGGTAAACATTGTGAGGAAACCACACTCTTGTTAATTTTCAATTTAGGTGTGAAATAGAGAAGGCAAGGGCAAACCACTCTATTAATAGTGCCAAGAAAGTCGTTGTATGTGTTTATGCATTCCACGTAACGACCACAACCCTCAGCCATGAGGAATACGGTTATGAATTGATCATGAATACGATTATGAAAGAGAGATTATAGAGGCAGATGCGACAGGGGGACTTCGTTTTATATAATGTAAGGATTTTGACCTTTATTGATAGCTTGTTTGGCTGTTGACGGTATTAATAATACAGTATTTTGCTGGCATAGCCCTCAAAAACGAAGGATATTTACTAGAACCATTGTGGCGTGTGAAACACTGGCCCTAATTACACGATTTCCCGACATAACGGACGGTAGTATGCCACTTTTCACTGTAATTGATGTGAACAACACAAATCTTAGATCTTGGAGGAAACCGATGTGAATACAGGCTTTTTCTATGCGGACATTCTTGTCGTGTTGGTCTAGTCCTAGATTAAGTCCACTTCACATCTTCCGAGGCGAGTAAAGGACAATGTTCCAGGTAACAGTCACAACAGAATTATTAGTCAAATCGGTCGCAAAATCACAGTTGAATCAACAAAAGAAATATCTAAGGATTATATTTTTCCTCGTTTTTCCTTCATAATATACCGTTTCTCGTGGAACGTCACAAAAATACGAGATATGCAATTAGTTACTATTATTATATTATATATATGATATATGATACATAACAGCCATCTGAGAGTGGTGATGAGCGCAGGAAGCACAAGCCATTCAGACGCAGGCGCAGGGAGTAATTAAAAGCAATATAATTGCGTCGGATAATAGGCAATTTAAGTAGCTCGAGACGAAGTACGAACAACTTGTTTTGTTCGAAATGTAAAACTGGCGTGTGGTGCCGCCCTAGAATAGGATCATATCTTCTCTTGGGTTTCGTACAAAAAGACATGTAGCCTATAGGCAATAATATAATATTATTTATATGGATAGTATGAGATAATATTATTTTTATATGGAATTAAAATATAGTCCATTTACGAGATATATTGTATGTACAATCATTTATATTTTATCACAAGTCAAATATTTATTATCAAATCATTCATTGTTCGCAAACCATTTATCAATTTTGATATTTCATCTCAAAGTTTATGTGTAATAAATAACTCCGTAGACTTGTATTATTATTATTATTAATATTTTCATTTAACTATGTGTTCGCATTTCCTTACGACACATTTACTGTTCTCAACATCCCGTCATTAAAATGAAAACCTCGTACTTAATATAATAAGTAATATTATACATATTGTTCGGAAAGCATCTGAATATTTTCTTACATACTTCTACATACATAAAAGCCATTCATAGTGTTTAGTTTTTTTTAAGTATTTGTATTTTACTACACAATGGAACACGACTTTCTTCCAACAAAAAAGTCAGCAAACATTTAGTGTTACTACAAGAATATTTGTCCGTTTGTGAGTTTAATGAAAGAGCTTTACGCATTAACTCTTACCTACTAGTATTCGTGATGAAAACTCCATTTGAATATGAGCTCTATTTTCTCAGTGACAAGGTTGAGAAATGACAATCAGGCATCCCGGTAATAGAATATAATGTGTTTGCTAAGTTTAGAGTCAATTGACAGATCAAATAGAAAGCTTACAGCTAGTGATGTGGCACGTTTCGAAGACAGGAGTTTGTATTTTTAAGTATCTGTGTAATGATTTTCTCAACAACAGATTATGTTGATCGTGTCCTATTAGGTAGTTATTGTAAGTAACAGTCTGTGTGATTTCACATTAGAATATTTTAGATAGACCCAGAGACTAAATAAAGAAATCTGAGACATGGACGGTGGACAATTTTTTTAATTGTTTTACATATATTTTTTTACAAATCTTTGGAAACTTAGTCAAAAACCCGGTGCAAATGTGCCCATAACTTTATTTACTATGGGTTTGGAGTTTTAGGATTACATCTCAATATGATTAAGAGTAGACTAGACAGCTCTACTTTATATTTTTTACCCAAGTTAATGTACCGATGTTAAAATGTACATATGTTTTTCCTCAGCGATTATCATTAAGTTGGGATGATTACTATCCTATTATACTACTCATCCCAAGCCAAATTTCCCACAGCCGATTTAGATGACGATAACGAGCAAGTAATTCATAGCAATCTATAACAAAAATGTAAAAAAAAAACACATTCAAAAGAAATTCGCTAATCGCATACGTATTATGAAAATTTCGGCATTTTTTCTAAGCAGTGGTCGTTTCGAAATGCTAGTAGTTGTTTGTAGCTTTTAAAGCTTGAAAGCGTTCAATTAATCACTTGGTCCATGACATATATATATATATATATATATATATATATATATATATATATATATATATATATATATATATATATATATATATATATATATATATATATATATATATATATATATATATATATATATATAGGTATTTTTTACACCTTGTATATATCGTGATTGTGACCTACAACACTAGTGATGTGACCTTTAGGAGTGATTTGGAGCCCTTCAAATGTTGTGAAACCGTTGTGAATGCAGTAATCTAATACTGCAATATGATTCCGAAGTGTAGGGCTTGGGGCGATTAGTGCATCAGACATCGACACACTGTTGGAGATCTTTTTTAGATTTTATCATATACTCATGTGTTACAAACTAAAGTGCAAGCTCAAGTTTTTTTTTGAATACAGGAATGTAATATATCACTTTCAATCAATTATGAGTTTTTCACTGTTGGAGAATGAGTGGTGCTATTAAAACCTCTGTATGTTATCAAAATACTTAAACAATGTTTCTTTTAACTAAATAGATAGTAGGTACATTATATAAACACCATCAGCGCTTAGTTTTCTTGGGAATTTGTAAAAAGGCAAACAATGTTATTTTCCCGAATTTACTATATAACGTATACACACACACCTTTAATTAACTATATTCATTTTACCTTTTACGGTACGACTTTTATTTGTTTGTTTGTAGCCTTTTAGTTCCGCGCCTCGTTCTAATTGCGATCCTATTATTGTTCAATTTGTTTTTATTATCTCCAAGATCGAAGGGTTAATTAAATTTGTAAAACTGTAAATCTGCTTGTCCTATATAGTTGACATTTCTCACATCGCGTCCGTTTCCATGACAATGTATAATTATGATAAGCATGGCTTGATGCCCCTTGTGTAACAACAATGGAACTCTTCAACGACTTACTAAAGAAACATCTGTGGATGTTGTGTTGAATGCAATACGTCCCTCTGAAGGCAATAAAAGCTTGTGTCAAAAACGATTATTTTGTAAAAAAAACTTGCTAAATATCGAAACGTCCTAACCTCAAAACTGCAATTGAATGCAGCACACGGAGAGTTGACGGATATGAGTGGATACAATTGAAGTCTCAAGGATTTCTGCGGATGTGCCAGCGCAATAATGGACCGCAATTTAGGGTTATTATAGTTTCTTGAAATGTTAACTGTTACTTGTATGTTGTACTAATGTGTACCTACAGATCTTTGCAGATACGAATAGGTGATGTTCGTGTTATGAAGTTTGAAGCTCATGATTCGTCTGATACAAGCAGCCCATCCCGGTTTGCTCGGGTAAAACCATAATAAATTATACACCTAAAAATTTCTCAGGAATCACACCATCTATTGGTGAAAACCATACAAAAACCGTCCAGTAGTAGTAGTTTTAGTAGGTTTTGTCGTGTTCATACAGACAGACTTTTTTATATTTACTATGGTTATACACGAGCGAAGCCGTAAGATATGCTTTGTGATGTTAGGTACTTAATTATGCTCAAAATTAAAAAACAAGCAGGACAAGAACTTTTCAAAACACAAATAGATCGTTTGTATGGACGAGAGACGCAAAAACTTACGACTAAATGGGCAAGGTGCCTTTGTATGAAAATCATCGCAAGTTTATGTCAAATTAAGGTAAGCTACAGCCTTACATAGTTTATAAGACAGGCTTCAAATAGGCCCCTTAAATGGACAAACTAGTGGATAATTGCAAAAAAAAACTAACTGCATTATCATTTGACCGTTTTATCGTATCGTTAAATCCAATATATATTAATGTATGATTATTATACCTATTGTATTATAATATTCAACTGCTATTGAGTTATAAATAACAGTTTTTTTATAATAAATAAAATAAATAGAAAAAACATTATAAAACAGAACTTTTGTACTTGATTTCCTAATTGTAAGTATTTATTTATAGTACACAGTATATTACGTTCGTTCATAAATAAATAAACTTATCAACAAATCATTTATAGAAGACATTTATAGAATTCTAATTTTATTGTTAAACAATGTGATTATGTCTATACTTGCAGGAATATGAAAGAAACAAAGAATTTTCCCAGATCTAAATCTATCGAAACAGATTACATTTTTTTACTATTTTATTTTATTCTATTCATAAGTAGTTATGTTCTCTGGGTAGTTCTTTATAAGAGGTAATCAAATATTAACACTTGTGAGTGAAGTTAGTTGTAAAAGTTATATACCGTTAGGCTATTTGAATAAGATCGGAGACAAGACTTTATAATAACACACTCGATACTAAGAAAGAAGAAAAGATAATTAAAGTTTAACAAGCACTAGAGTGAATAGGCATTTTTCAGCCTTCGAACTAGACTGTGGTTAAACGCATTCAAATCCTAATCCTAACTAATATTATAAACGCCAAAGTAAGTGTGTTTGTTGCCTCTTCATATGCTTTATCTGCATAACCAATCTTCTTCAAATTTTGCACATATGTAGTTTAAACGGAGAAAGAAGAACCTAGGGTACCTTTCATCTCGGAAAAATAAATGTTACAGTGAGAAATTCACGCGGGCGAAGCCGCGGGCAAAAGCCAGTCACTAATGAAGAAATAAAAAACCTAACAGCAATTCCGTTATGTACCCTTTACAGTTTTGACAAGCAAATGAGTAGGTACATATGTGGCGCGAAGCACACAGTATATCACTCAGAGTACCCCCAACAATCCAACATGTGCCAGTAGCGGACCTGGCTTCTTAATTGGTCACTTGATGTAGGTTTGACGTCGTTGGTTTTTATCCAGCATTACCGGCTGATTGCAATGTTAGGTATACTTTTTTGTTCAATTAGCAATATTTGTTTGGCCATTTTAGCAATTATCCCTAGGCTGTTAAGTTAATTGACACTGGGGTGTACTCGTAAATAATGAAAATCGCGTGTTTTGATGGATTTCGGACGACTAAATTATTGTTTGTTTTCAAAATTGTCTTATTATCAAGTGTTTTTGTCTCTCGTATATGGAAACTTTAATAATCTTATTCGTATTGTTATAGTAAAGGTGTTCAAAATATAATTGTAAACAAACCGTGAAAAAAGTTGTGTTTCTTTTTTAAATTATATAATCATAAACAAGTTGAAAAAATAAAAAGAATACGAACTTCCATTCGGACAAGCTGTCTGAACTTAACAAATTTGTTATAAAAAATAACATAATTAAAGAGGCGCGCACCTTGCGAAATGGCTGCAAAATAAAATTGATCGAACACAGAATGGGTTGCGCCGGAGTCTATTTTATGAATAACCCGTGTTGTCACTGATGCATTTTAATTAACCATTAAAGAATACCGTTGCCGCATAAACAATACGGGTTTGACGTGGAAATATTTCGCGATGATTGATAACACACATTGTCCTGTGGTCATTAAACCGCCTCACACAAACGTGGCGGACTCCTTTTGCGACCCAACATGGGTAGGTATATGAGAGAACAGTATTTTTAGCATATTAGCTGTGGCTACGTACTGGCCTAGATTAATAAATTTATAATAATACTAGCGATTGCGCGCGGCTTCGCCCGCCTGAATATATCTGCGAAAGCGGAAAAGACGATTTTCATACAAACTTTTACCCCCATTATAGTCATTTGGGGCTTGATTTTTGGAAAAAAAAGGTAGCCTGTGTTATCTTTAACTACACGCATACTAAATTTCATCAAAATTGGTTTAGCCGTGAAAGCGGAACAGACCGACAGACAGACAGCACATTTTAATATTAGTATACAAATAATAATAAAATTCCTTTTTTCAGTTTAAATATATTTTTTTAGTTTTAGTATTTAAAATATAAACAAAATAATGTGTATAATTTATTCGCTATTTCCACACGAAAGAAGAATAAGCAGCGTTTCCCTGTTTCTTCCATCCAGCCGTTGAGAGTTCACTAGGGCCGGTCTTTGTGCCAAATTTCATTCAAAATTATTTTGTTGAGTAGTCAGTGTAGAAATAAATTTTCATGAAGATTCGTTGTGATTTTAACCGACCGACTATGTCGACGTCAATCCTCCTTATGCTATAGTATTGTTATCTATTAGCTACCAAAGTTATGTGTTGCTTTGTTCCTTTGTATCACATATACGGGAGGATATGGAGCGCGTTTATTCTAGGGCAACCATAGACAATTTTTTTGCGTAACTAACACCAAAAACAAGAATATGGCTTCGAAACCAGTGAACGCAGAGGGAGTCCACCTCAAATTCCTCAATGAATACATTAGGGTTGTGCCTAAATGGGTACTATCCGCTAACGGGTCGTAATGCAGTTTTATCTATCATCTGAAGGTATGGCTATGACCACATCTCGCCGTAATGAGCGGATCCTATCTCGCCCCGAGGTTAGAAGTTAAGAACCACTAGCTTATAGAAAATTATGTATTGTGATAAAGTAAATTGCGTTTGGCGGTAATCTTTGGGTATATTATGCGATTTTATAACAATTTTCTCGGTACATATCTACCGAATTTATTGGCATATTAATCTAAACAATAGAGATAAAGGGTTTCCTATAATGCAAATCAGTGCATACGGGTTCCGTCTTGGAATAAAATAATTTGTTATCTTATCGTGGATGTCGTACGGGGTGACTATGGAATATAGAAAGTTTTATAAATAATACCTGTAATAGCCCTGCCCTTTTTGAGAACGCTGTTGTTGCTGTTAGGCTATAACAGCGCTCTCAAAGAGGGCAGGGCTATTACACCGACGCTGGTTGTAAAATCACAGGCAATTCTTCGTATGTTTCTTACTCCGACATAGGGCTTCGTAGCGTCTACACATAAACCTTCCACTTGAATCACTCTATTTAAAAAACCCGCATCGAAATCCGTTGCGTAGTTTTAAAGGAAGAACTGGACAGCGGGACGCGACTTTGTTTTATTTAGTGATTCAGAATTATACCTTCAAGTACCTCGTAATTTTAATCCTGGGGTCAGGAGTCTACGAGGTTATAACTCATGAACGATAGCGTATACATTCACTAGAACTCCTATGAAGCCTTGTTATAAGGCGGAAGTCACGCATACATAACAACATCACTTGTAAGTATACGTACAGATATGTGGCAAGATAAATTTTAAATGTTTTGGCTGAAATATATTACGAGCTTTCTCTATTTATATGCAATCTAAGATTGAAGATAAAAATAAAATAAAATTTAAAGCCTTGTGTAATAACACTAAGGTTCAGTTGCATAAGGCATTAACCTGCGCACCACGCGCGGACGACGTTTAATTTCCTGCTTTGCGTTTTTCAGCGCATGTTAAAACTAACGTCAAAGTTGCACAAGTCGGTTGCACTAGTCAACTTTGATGTTAGTTTTACTCATTTCTACTTTTTCTCTTGGAGTTGAAATGGCAGACAAATTAAGTATATTATTTTAACATAGTAGTCGTCTTATCATCGGCCTCATACAGGATTGGAGCATGGAGCAGGAGGAGGGACAATTTCGGCAAGACAACAGATGAACCATGGATTAATCCGCTCCACTCACAATCACACAGAGCATTCGATAGAAGCTCCTCATTTAACTATAATTGTTTAAGCCCCATTTTTCGTACTACAGTGCAGGATGTGCATTGAAACTCAAAAGAGTGCAGTATAGATCAATGAATTCGAGATAAGGTTTTGGATAATTGGGACTTCGGTCCCATGAACCCATGAACTGAATCTAGATATTGTATTTACTTGGCCGATTGGGACTGCTAGCCGCAGTTCGGAGATCACGCGACCTCAATCGCAGATTAAAAAATATATATGCGTCATACAGTAATACAATAATGCACTTATAAACCAGCGAAACCAGCGATGACATAACGGCAACGCAAAAACAGATTACTACAAAGTTTTATTCATTTAGAATCCGATGAAGAGACACATTGGTGGAGAAAATTTGATAAAAATAAATGCCACGAAATAGTGGGCACTATTAGAGCATTGATCAATATTATTGTTTTTGAATAAAAAGTATTCCAAGTAGAATTGTAGTCGAAGCTATTCAAATCCGCACTCTCAGAGGAACAACTCAATGGAAATATACTCTCATCGTTCATAGGCGCAGTCAAGCACACAACAACTTATCTAAATTCAAAGCAAATTCCCCTCTATTACCGCAGCAAAGAGGTTATTGTGGGATAACTCAACATGCAGTCAGGTGTACCAATCTTGGCCACAACGGGTTTCTAATTGGCAAGTCAATCAAACAGTGAGTCTATTAAAGTTCTGCATTATCCCTTCAATGTCCGTCTTTGTGCTTAGCTTTCATTCTCATACATTATGCTGTATCATAAAAGTACTTAATTACTGAGTAAGATATAAAATAAGAATAATTATACTTGGCTTGACGAGCTCGATAGCGCAATGGCTTGCCAACTTTCTTAAAAGTACCTGCTATTGGACGGGTGACTAAAAATTCTTGTCAGAGTATATTTAAGCCAATATTTTGTAGCTTTTAGAGAAACCACGACAGAGTATAAAACAAAGACGCTTCCTATTGTCTGTTTGTATATATGTATGCTTAGATCTCAAAATTATGCAAAGGATTTTGATGCGAGTTTTTTTTATTAGATAGTGTGATTCCCGAGGTAGGTTTAGGTGTATAACTTACAAGCAGCCCATCCCGGCTTCGCTCGGGTAAAACCATAATAAAACTTTCTCAGAAATCACCCTATACAGACAATCAGATTTAATTACTAATTTCCATCAAGATCTAAAGCACTAGTGCTAGTAATATGGTTCAATATTAATTTAGCTGTCTACTAAACTAAAGATATGTTTAATTGACAAATTTTTAAACGGGATTGTTCGTTATTTCTTTTCACCCTCATTTAACTACCCTAAAGGTCATATTTTAAGAAATCCTGAAACGAGGGTTTCATTATTTCTGTTGTATAGCATTTATGCCAAGTTCCAAGTTCAGTAAAGATTTTCGTTATTTTTCATACAAACTTTACTTCCTATTTTTACCTCTTAAGGTACTCTAATAATTCAAATGTATTCGTTGATGTTATTGTAAACAAAATAAACAATTATGATAAAAAAAATAACGTAATTTTACCGTAAAACAAAAACATTCGTGGAAACTTTCGGTAATTTCCACCCCTAGCATATATATAGCATAGCAATCGAGATCTCAAAACCAAACAATCAAATAAATCCTTAGTTACATGTAACTGTCTCCGTACTTCTCATAATTGGCTCGTAATTCTATCTTCAGTGCGAAGAGTTAGCACCAACATGGTACGACCTCTACCACTAGTAGAGAACAGTTTCCACTCAGCATTACTCATTCACTAGTCCACTCATAAACCTTCGACCTCCGACCGCGAGGTTCCCGGTTCGATTCTCGTCACATAAAGCACTACACAAATGAACTTGCTCAACATCATTAGGAAACTAGTATAGGTATAGCGTGTCTTTTTTATTGTAGTAGAGCGCGCGCGAGTGTTGTTAATGATGGTGTCCGATTTTATTTATCGTTTAAAGGCATCTGAAATGACTTTGATGACGACCTAGGTGGCGCAGTGGTAAAGTTCTTGCCACTGAACCGAGAGGTCCCGGGTTCGATCCCCGATCGGGTCATGATGGAAAATGATCTTTTTCTGATTGGCCCGGGTCTTGGATGTTTATCTATATATGTATATGTTATAAAAAATAGTATCGTTGAGTTAGTATCCCATAACACAAGTCTTGAACTTACTTTGGGGCTAGCTCAATCTGTGTGATTTGTCCTAATATATTTATATTTATTTATTATTTATTTTACGACTGCCTATCGTCATCTACTGATAAGTATTTAGATGTTAATGTATATGGCCATAGATGGCGATAGGTGTACGGATAAACAATGGTTGATTAAATAGCTACCCAGTGTGCAGGTCTTTTCGCTCGCAAGCAAGTGATCTTTGAAAATAAAAATGTAATATTGACAATGGAATCATAAGGATAAACTAAACAAAAAAATATATTGCAATTTTGTTCTCGAGCTAAACTCGTGGTCTATGTACTTTATAGTTGCTCTAAGGAAACAAGCTGTACATTATAAATCTTTCGATGTTTATTTGTGATTATAGAAAAATATCCTGGACCATATAAATAAATAAACATATACTTATGGACAAATCACATAGATTGAGTTAGAGTTGCCCCAAAGTAAGTTCAAGGCTTTTGTTATGTGTTTAATTTTTATGACTTTCATCATAATCAGCAATATCGTGAAAGGGACTACTAGCTGTACAGTATTGTTTACGAAACTCTAGCGAGTGTAGATACGATTAAATCAAAAGTAATTCAGAATAAGACATCTTTCCACGTCTGTTTCATAAATGTAAATGATTCTCAAAACTATTAATATTTACGAATGACCACTGCTGAGAAGAAACGGCGAATGAAACACTTTCCAATGGTCCCTTTCGAACAAGCTTTTAGTACTACAACCCACATGTTAAAAGAGAAAAATTATGTTAATAACACGTTGAATTTAAAATAAATTACAAAGTTGATGGTTATAGCCTCATTTTAGGCGTAACTAGTAGCTGCAGTTGCAAGATTACCTCTAATAAGGTCCTAGGTGTCAATATTAGACGGTATTCTGCGAAGATTGAAGCATTAATTTATGGTTTAAGACCGTGGACAAATTGATAACTCTATGGTTAGAGGGACACTGCGACGTATCTTTGTTTATGGTCTCATGGGTGGGTAATTAGTAAATCTTGCGTTTTATGTATGTATATATATTTTTTAATTATTTTTATGGGTATAAAATGGTAACTAACTAGTAATATTAGTGCATTTTGGTATTTAAAAATATATTTACAAAAGCATTTTTTTTTAATTTGCCCGATTTAGTGCGTTTCGAATACGAGTACTCTATATTTCACCCATAAAAAAGATGGAAGAAAGTGTTATGTTCAATTTATTTGTTGTATATTAATACGTAGACCTGGGGCAGTTAAACACACGGTAAATTTTGTTCACTTTACACATTTAAAATGGATTCCAAGGATTCTATGTATAAAAATGTCTAAATTGTTTGTTCTCTGAGACAAATTGTATGATCGAAGTTTATATGAATGGAATGTCGAAATGTTATGTTCCTCTTTCACTGTATTTTTTTATGTCGTTGTATGTATGTACTGAGCATATTGTAAAAAATGTGCAGTCTCTATGTAGATCTTAGATGTAGATATCATTAATAATATTGATTAAAATCTGTAATTTTTACTATCCCTATTTATGGCCAATAAATTCTTCGTTTTGTCGAGATTTCGTCTTAGAATTACGTATTTGTTATTTAGGAGTAAGTAAATACACAGTTACTCAGGTATCTACCATAGCAATTATTAAATGTCTGGTAAGTACGGCAATGTATGTATGTATGTACGGCAATAAATTTCTTAGCGCTCTGTGACTTGTGACCTCACTTTTCTCTAATGATTATTTAATTTCTCACGTTTAAATTAACTGTGTACCTCATTAAATGCAAATACCTATGTAAATAATTTTATAATACTAGAAAATAAATTTTAATTTTAGCGATTTAATTTAACTGCTATTTTTTATATTACCAACAGGCAAACGGCCCTGATGGTAAGTGGTCAACACAACCTATCAAGGTCTGCAACACCAGGGGTGTCACACGCGCGTTAACTATTTACGCTACACTAACATGCTTGCGTTATAGTCACACATTCATGAAAAAATATATTTTTAGGATTCCGTAGTCGTACAGACAAGGAAGCTTTGTAGTCCATTTGTCCGCCCGGGCGCGAATGGACGGGCGTGCCCGACCATTCGCGGTCTAGCTCATTCATCATGCTGAGAAAGTGGTTAATTAAAATTTTGAAATAACTAAATTTTTAAGGTGAAGTGGGAATGATTTTTTTTCATCTTCATCCTATATTATTGGATGGAGGTCTTTCAAATATATTAGAGGTGTGGAAAGACTGTTTCTGGATCTAGTAAACTGTTTATAAATTTTTCAGCTTTAAAGTGTCAATTTTCTTTCAAGTTAAGTGTCCCCCCCCCCCCCTCTACCAACGAAATTGTTGTTGTTAAGAATTCAAAAGTTACGGCATTAGTACTCATATATAATGAATTTAAGAAGTGAAACAGTCACGCCTTGACTTTACAAGTTTACGAGTGACAGTCGACCAGCTATATTCTACTAAAACTTCGGATAAATTGCATGGTTCGAAACTTTCGGCCAGTGAATCCGACTCGCACTTGTTTGGTTGTAGTAGTAAACTACAGAAACTTACACTCTGTGTGGCCCGACTCGCACTTGGCCGGTAATTTTATGTAGAACATGGTATGTCTCAGTTAATATGCATTGTAAAATTTTCTATAGGCTGTAAGACAATAATCTGGGTATAATATAATTATTACCTTTACCTATTACCTTATCTATGCGTCTAGCATGAAAGTTTGCGAGAACGTTATCGTGTGAAAATTAATACATAGTTCTTTTTACTTACAATAAAGTCGCTGTTCATTTTCCACATACGTTTTGTCGATGACAATATGTTAAGGTACTCGCAAAAACTCGTACTAGCCCCTGCTAGTAGATTAATAATACATAATTAATACAAATAACTTTATTTACACGAATGGTAATGTCAATAAAAACATACACTAAAAATACACGTCATTAACACTAATTTGATTGACAAATAAATACATAAGTATTCAATAATTGTTAAATTGGCACTTAAATAAACCCTGTAATGTCGCCTGACTTTGTTGTCTTTATTGTATATAATTATTTATGTGTCACTATAAAACGCGCGTAATTTATTGCACCGCTTGTTCCACAGAAAGGACAATAAGTTGACACTTTGAAAAGTGTGTCATAGGTGCTTAATTATCTGCATAGGTACCAAAAATGACATATTTTCATTTCAAAGTGCTTTGAAATATTTAAATTTTATCGCAAATTAAGTGGTCATAGGTATTTATCATATCATTGCCTAATTAGTGTCTGTAATTAAAATACATATAACTTTTATTAGGTTGCTATATTTTTATTCTATGATTTAATATTTAATTGAGGACATATCCACGGATAGAAAAAAATTAATACAAAAAAATATGTTTATTTCACAGCAAAAGCCACTACATAGATTCGCCTTTAGATAGAAGATTATTATGTTTGAATACCTAGTTATTACTTGTGTTTCTTCTGTAAATCGTGTAAATAAAGATTTCCTCTATATACTCGTATCCATAGTTTCCTATAAAAACATCATCTGTGAGAGCTGACATTCTGGTCGACATGGTTATACAATATAAACAATAACAGAAAATTGTATAATTCGAGCATTATTCCGAGTGAGATTAGATCATATTATATATCTATTAGTTTGAATGCTTAATGGGCCTGAGCCCAAAAGCCTTTTCCGTTCAGCTTAGATATACATATACGTGATATACATATGTTAAGCGAAATAACAATAAAACTTATTAATGTTTTAGTAACTTTATTATAATTAAGACCTCCTTATAAACAAGCGAATTCCCCTAGGCCTTTGGGAGACGTCAGCTGATATTACAAATTGGTTTGAACAGAACTCAATATACCAACAGTTGCCGGCAGCTATGTTCGTTTATTGCAAATAAACGCCATGTTTTCTCGGGTATTGTGATATCAATATAAAAGTACAGTCAACACCACATAATTTTACCCAAATTCATTGCAAATTAATCGTTATCACAATCGCGAAAAACCGCAGAGTAACTGGACATCCATGCGACTATACAAAGTAAGTACTTATACGTGACAATGTTCATTAGTCGTAAAAGTCAAACCACGCCAGCAGCTAAACTTAGCATGTCAATTCTCTACAATTACTTAAAATAAAAGCAAGATAATGTTATGCACTATTACTGACAACCGCGCATTATGCGAGTTATAAATTAATAACATAAGCACGCAGAAAAGCGTATAACTTTCTTTGTAGTGGATTGCAAGGTGCGCTGCGCACACGCATGAGGTGATGTGTTGCGTGTAATAGGGCTGCGAGGCGTAAAAATGAGTGTTAGATTGTCTGCTGTCAACTTGTGACGAATTATATTCCATTTAATGCTAAATTGAACCAAGACTTGTAAGAATTTTAATTGTAAGTAGATATAATGCCTCAAGTTATAATTGTGAAGAATATTTTCTCAGGAATACAAGATAATATAATAATTTTATAGACGAATGTAAATTAATGAAAGATAATTATTTCAGCCTTAATAAGAATCTATATAACTTACCTCTACGTAAATCAACTTAAAGAATGGCCAAATGTTTAGTTTTTATTGCTATGTGCTATAATATGATCAAGCAATGTGACTTTATTTCATATTTTTTAAATCAATAACTATCACATAAACTTTCTACGACCATATGAAACATATGTATATAAATATCATTATATAAAAATAAAATATTTCGTCGTCGTCTTCATATTTTTGTGTCGTTATAAACAACAATTAAAAAAATGCTTATAAATATACATATTTATAAAATAGAAGTATGAATTATAGGCGTCCGCTTCGCAACAATAGACGCATTTATTTGAAATCATAGTACGCTGGTTCAATATTTTATCACAATAGTCGGCCGCAAACCATTGTTTTAGCGCGTAAATTTCATAAATACCAAAATGGCGGCAATAAAGAAAAGTACCGTCCATTGCAACTGCAAGTCACACGTCCATGCTATCAGTCAAGAAACGCAGCTGCACTCGCTTTGCCAGTGTGTGACAACCCTACCCGGCTTAACAGTGTAGCAACTCTCATTGAAATTCAACCATATTACGTTTGCTGCAAGATTCAAATTCAGTTGATTTCTTCCAGGCTTGTATGACATTTTTGATTGGAGTTTGACAATATTGTATAGTTAGATAGGCACAGCAATTGCGGTAGCCACTACCGATAGTAAAGAATACAAAACCGGAGAGTATTTTATATAATTAACCGCTAAACAGAGCCCCACTATGACAGTAGCATCCTGCGCATATTCAACGTATGGCTTTGATGCTTATCGATGCAAATCACTCTTTTGTATGGGACTTGTTTTGTATGTAATGTGTTGTTAGAACTTATGGTCTTTTTATCTTATTGGAGTGAATAAAAAGATAAAATCTGCAAATCTGCACGATTTCGACCCATTGATGATGAGTAGATCATGAATATGCTGACTTTTAGAATGAAGCCTTCAGTAGTCCAGAAGAACCTATAGAAAAGAAGTTAATCTAAGAATCTAATATCTTGACCTCTCTCTCATTTTGCCGGCTACTTCCTCGTCTGTTAAGCACTGGAGCCAAGTGACTATTTTCCTACTTTTCCTTCTCCAATTATCACAATCTTCGATTTGACCATTGCCACTCGACTTTTGAGAATATCGTATTTCGAGAATGTGCTATTTTGAGAATATAATGTCTTGGTCTTATGATGATTTGCGTATATCATATACTGTGACTAGGGGCCACGAATATTCTTCTTGACGACATCAAGTAAATGACATCTTTATATTATATACATATTTATATAAATTTGATAATTCATGACTGTTTTAAATCTTACTTGATATATGGCTAACAATAAATCTAACGTTATTATTTCTAGTACAGGAGCACGTGTTCATACGAAAAAAATATATGTAAAAGAACCTCTATCGTAAAAAGAACTACTTATCAAATTTTCATACTCGATTACTACAATTTCGATGTCGCAAATTTTCACGCTTGTCTCAGTGTACAGAGAGCTGTCAACTAAATTGGTCCTACTGTTGGTACGTAATTATTTTGAGAATGCCACAAATGCGGAACAGTCGTGAGGAAATAGGCATACCGACTAGTTTAGGAGTCGTTATTGTCGGTTGCATAAGATCCGATTATTATCCGTATTGCAAATGACCCGATGCAAATAAATAAATTGGACAGTCGGCTCTTGTTTGTCGACTCTACGGAATTTGTTGCAAATAAGATTTATTTTTATTATTATTTAATTTATCCCACTGCCGAGCAAAGGTCTTCCTCCATTCTTTCCATTTGATTCGGTCCTGTAATTGGATAATTATAAATATAAAATTTTTGACATAGATTTTCTAAATATATGTTAAAAATATACATGTTAGAGAAACGGTGGCTAGGCTAAGATGGAACTGGGCGGGTCACGTTTGTCGTATGCATTGCGAAAGATGGGCTCAAATTCATACCACCTGGACCCACTGACGGACACAGAAAACGAGGCAGGCCCATTTAGGACGAGATTGGTCGGATGAAATTAGGAATTTCGACAAAAGATAGATGGAAAAGACCAGAGACACGGATACATGGAAAGAGAGTGGGGTGGCTTTTGCCCAGCAGTGGGACATGTTGTAGCTACTTAAAAAATTATAAGTTTTTTTTGTCACAAAAATCCTATTGCATGTATTTGCATACTTAAAATGTCAAAGTTTGTCTGGCCTAATAACATTTTTCACTTTTACACCATAGAAGACATCTCGCTCCATATCAGTGTCCGCGTGCGCGCAGCCATTTCCATGCGTAATTGCAGTTGCCATGCGCCCGCGTCTTCCCCGTAACCCGTCGTCCTAGCTAAACTACACATGCGATACGCAGCTCGACGTGGCGTGATGCGACAATATCAAACTTATTTGTATACGTATTGGTGACCTCTGTGGCTTTGATCTCATCATGCCCGACTGCTACTTCGGTGGTCCTTGGTTCGATCTCCGGTCGGGTTAAGACGATATTTTTCAGATTGATGACCTAGGTTTTTTATTATATGTAAATAATTAATTTGTTTTAAAATATAGTATCGTTGAGTTAGTAGTCTTATCACAACTCTGGAGTTTTCTACATATTCATATATGCTTATGCCTGGGTCGCCAGTGTCGGCGTATGCTATCACTGTAATCGTCACACGCAAACGTCGCATCGTATCGTACAGCATTGCGCCGCTCAGTGAGGACTTATTATTATAAGTAACTTATTTAGTGTGAAATGAGAACGATTTGACTCGGCCAAGATTTACGGGCAGAGATAATGACGCTCAAACTCCAAATTGTTTAGTTTATGCTCCGAAATTGAAATTACATGTGTGGCAACCGGTCGGCTACATTGTATCCTTATTATCTTCATATTATTTGGATCGTCCGTTGAATTATTTATGTTGTTAATTAGTAAATCAATTTCGTATCGGTCGATTTAATGATTTTGTAATTTGGTATTAATTTGTTTTGATAAGTGCGCAATAAATTTTGCATATCAATTTATTTAATATTAATTGACTGGACGCTTTTTGGGGGGACATAATATCTGTTAATACTGACAACTGATGAAGTTTTCGAAAATGCTCTGAATATTACCTTGGATTTGTTGACGTCACAGTATTTTAAAGTTTTAGAATCAAAGTTATCCTTAACTTTATCGTTAGCATGATAACTATGATCCGCCATAACTACTCACCTTCAATACAATAATTAATTACTCACCTTCTTCTTCGTATGCAGCTTATTTCCTCGCCCACTGCAAGACTAAGCTTCTTCCGATGCACACCAAGCTTCACGATCATGTGCGGTTCTTCTCCATAATGGGGAGGCCCGTCTTGTCTTCTCACAATCTTGTCGATGTCGTCACTCCAACGGGCCATGTTATCTGCGTCCCATCCATGGTCTCCAGTACAGTAGTGTACAACCCCATCTTCAGTCCCCGGTTTAGCCAGTAGTTTCTTCCCTAACAATCCGGCGCAAACCCATCTAATATCTGGTCTTGTGCCACGCCTTTGCCCTTTTGTTTTTTTTTTGGAAGAAACTGTGAAAATACTGGAAGTAATAGCATCTATGCCGTAGCCATATGTGAGCTGTCATTTCCACTTCCGAATAGCGACTCTTTTGTCTATGTCAGTGTATTTGGTGCATCTTCTAATCTCGGTGTTAATCACACCAATCTGATGCCATTTATACTGACGAGAAATTATCCAAATCCGTCTTCAATACTGTCATCATCTCAGCCAATTCATATTACTCATTATTACAATCAGTTCGTCTGTTGTGTAATGTATCTATACTGATGTTTTATATGTTTGTATTTATCACAGTCTCTTGGTCATTATTTTGGTGCATTAACTAGACTTTCAGTTAATTAATTCGAGCTAAGAATGCCTATGTTCAGGCTTTTAGTTTTGCATATCTCTCCACTGACATATTTACCGTGTTACTGATTCAGAGTTGCAAATGCTCGTATACCATGCCCACAGTGCAATAATGAGTAGTGATGCGAATGAATGAATATGCGACTCGAGTTATTGTATTATTCCCTTGATAGTAATCGAGTTATCAGAAAACTTTTTCACTTTTCTTCTTTCATTGGGATTTGTCGAATTTTTTTTAAATGGCTATCGACAATATAAATGTAAGATTAATGCGATATCCGCATCATGCTGATTTGTTCTTTCTTTCTAACCATAGGTTGGCTGGTACAGATTTCTGAGCATTAAGCATGCCTTTTTGAAAATTTCACAAACAACCTACTTACAGGTATTTAATAAATAAATTTATATCCATTTTAGATGAGATGAGAGTTTTATATGTACACCTTAAACCTTTAGGTTTATCCGTAAAATTGCGGTTAAACCTAAACTATAAATATATTTTTACTATTGCTGATTATAATTAGCTAACTCTTCCATCATGGAGATAACAAAAACAATTGAACAACAATAGGATCTCAATCTAATTGGTAATATTCTTATATAAAAATCAAGAAATGTTAAGAATTTAGGAAACGATGAATATTCAACAACTCGAGTATGCACTAGTTCGAGTCAAGTTATATCGATACCTTTACGATAGCATCACTAGTACCTATGGATACATTTAGTGCTGGTTGTCTGTCGCTGTCAACATTAGTGCTTCCAATACAGTTTAGTCGATACAATATACAGTAAATTATTATAAAGGGAAATGAGGAATTATATACAGACAAAATTTATTTTATACATACTCGTATGTATGTAATAAATAGACCTATGCCCGTTTTTGTTCGTCTTGTAGTTACTTGGGGTCATTGCCATTTATGTGGAATGAAAACATACGACCTTCTAGTTTCTATTTCACATGATTTATTTTACATATATATGAGCGTATTAGTGTAAACAATAATACACTCGATAAGAAAAAAATAAATTAGAGCAACGATAAATAAAAAATGAGATTTGATGAGAGAGAAAATGAGACGAAAATTGAGATTTCCAAGGCAATTCTAACAAGATCAGCAAAGCCTTGATTGAAGGGTACACGCCCTGTGACACAAGACACACATGAGTTCGTGAGGTGAGCTCATTTTATGTAAATATGTGTTAAATGTTAGGCGTGCCTTTAGGTGGGAAGCGGGACATCCCATATATAGATAATACAAAAAAAACATTATATCAATATTCGTATTATTTTTTACATATTAATGTATATAACCTAGAAGCAAAATAATAGCGAAAAATGGAACCCAAGGGCTTATAGGACAATGGAGAGGAAGAGTGGTGAAGTTAAAACGATCGATGGCTGAAAATAGATAGAGATGGAAAGAACTCTACTGATTAATATTAATTTTTAATTCAGGAATTTTATTTGAATTTACATTTTATCTATAAAAATAAAACTAAATAATTTTAGGTGCTAAAACATAAAGTTATACTAGTATCATTAAGTATATTTTTTGTTGTTCTATGACTGGCATCTACCGGCTTTTGATATTAGTTTCAAGCTAGTACGTAGGTACATGTAGCTCTGTCTTTGTGTGTTTATCTATTAACGTAATGTCACCACCAAGAGTTTTACTCCCACGTGGAGTTTTATACCCGGAAATAGTTTTGTAGTTTCACAACGAAAAACATTGTTCGTCGAATGTTTGGTTACAAAAGAGTTTGAAATTTATGGCCACAATGTTTCGTAAAGCTTTTTTATATGGCTAATGCTGTATTTTGACGTTATATATTTATACATATATTTTATGACATTATATATATATTTATGTATATTGAATTAAAATTTGTGGATTCGTAGGTTTACTTTATAATTGTCAGCTGGACAGTTCTATCTTGCTCTGGGTTAAAGGCTTTGAATCGATTACTCAGATTATAATTCAAATTCAAAATTCTTTATTTAAGATGATAAACACTTATTGACGTCAAAAAAATAGATACTTAAAACTAAGTCTACAACCGACTTCTAAAGCGCAGGTGAACAAGAAGCGGTGCAATAAACTTCACCGCGGTCTTCTCTTCAAAGTAATTTGATTGGAAGGATTCGGACTGATAAGTTCTATCCGCAAAAACCGTATCACAGTACATCAGTGTAGCGGTACAGTATAATATAGTGTTTTCGAACTTTGATGTGATTACAGCGCAGCGTCATGTGCATTCCAATGCAATGACTGAATGGATATTCACCATATACCAATTGCCACAGAGTACCATGATCGGATCTCAAGACAGCTATAGCTATTCAATTTTCTAATAACACATCATCAAGCCACGACTGCAGACAACCCTCCATTCTATTGATTCCTGAGTTCAGCTGTAATCAGCAAAGTGAAAGCAAAAATTGAAGTGTTGAAAGCCACGGCCTTTGCTCTGGTGATAGAGAGAGACACCACTGTGGGTGCGATCCTTTTGTTACCATTTTATGAGGATCTTAAATAAATCTTAAATATAAAATACCCAATAAGAAACAACAAGACGAGACAGTATTTCAAGTATTAAATTTAGATAAAATCGTTTAAATAAACTACATAATTGCGTCACTCAAATATTTTAAAATCTATAACACAATTCATCAATCTAAAAACTAATAGCATTTTTTGAATAATCGCGGACAATTAATTTTACCGCCAAAACGTTGCCATTTCCGCGAGTTAATTCCATACGTCTATGGATCTTCTCTTATCAGCATTCCTGCGAGCCTCAAAACCTGAATTTATATTTACACCCGCGACCTCACGGGCTTTCGATTTATGCCACCTATTACTTAAGACTTATTGTGTAGAAATATACGTGGAGCCATGTAAGAGATTCAAACAGGTACACAGCGCGGGATTATCTGATTTCCCATTTATTTTAACCTATCATTGACCACGGGGTCAGCTGTAATGGTGCATTAGGGAACGACTGTTTACACAACGGCCGTCAGTACGCGGCACTGCATTCAATGTTTAAGGGTTATTGGATAATATCCGAGACAGAAAACAACAGATTTGATTTAAGTTTTACTACTTTTTGCTACTTATAGTGTTTTATTTCGATGCGATGATGGTTATTCCTTACTATTTTAGTAAGAATTTAGTAGGTGTTGGCGTAAAGGCCTGAATGTAGATTGTGACTGGACTGTATTTATAAGGCGCTGAGTTTTTAGATTAGAATTTATTCTTTGGACAATGGTCCGTACAAGATGTAAGTTAGTATAAGATGGCGAGCGAGTAAGTCCGTCGCGGCGCCTCCCTTCCTTGTGTTGTCAGGCTTTAGCCGCACCAGTAGGTTGACGTCATGGGAAATAAGGGTCATTTTATTGTGTCACTGTCGCATGGCTGTGGTTAGTTGCAGTGGTATAAGCACTTAATTTTAAAAAAAATGTCACAGATGATATAACTTTTATATATTTTTTTTCACCCACATAATATTCTCTGTATGACGCAATGGTTGACTGTTAGATAATTCTTTCAGCATTAAGTCAAAACTTACAGTTTGTAAAAGTAAGTACCATAGGTAGGATATGGTACCTAAGGTGCTGTACCATAGGTTGATGTTTGGCAATAAAGTTTAAATAAATGAGTAGATAGTACCTATATGAGAATGTAAGGATATTTATAAACTGTTAGTAGTCCGTAACTATACGCACTAGACGGGGCATCTAATGGAGCGGGCAGTTTTAAATGGAATTTGGAGAACTGATAGTCATAGCGCATGCCTACAGCCCACGGATCATCTGGCAAGACTTGAGAGCAAACTAATCAGATAGTGCCGACCGAATCACTACGGTTACCCAGGGCAGCAAATCCGCGGGCGGCAATATAGAATTTAAATAAGATTTTTTAAATTATGATATTATCATTAGAGAGATCTTGTATCATTTAACGCATGCAATCAAACCGTTGAGAAGTCCATCTATCGGAAGTCCAAAACGAATACTTATACCTACGTATATTCACTCAATTGGTTTTATTTTGGCGATATTTTGTTGCCTTGTATATCATAAATCACCAATGATTAATCAAAATGTTATAATTGCAACTGAACAACTTTCCATAATTTTTACTAAACTAATTTCAACTTGATATGGTAATAACTTGCATATATTTATCGATCGTAGTCTGTATCGGCCGTCGCCGAAGCATGCGGTCATTTGCGCTCTGAGCAACGCAATAAACAATACACCTCTATGTCTGTCCGAGGCTAATGACGGCAAAATGGAACGCGAAACGGAGCGGTGTGAGCAAAATTATTGGTTCCACCAGGTGTT
Source organism: Plodia interpunctella (assembly GCF_027563975.2). NCBI lineage: Eukaryota > Metazoa > Arthropoda > Insecta > Lepidoptera > Pyralidae > Plodia > Plodia interpunctella. Next base: position 8,060,540 of record NC_071303.1, read on the forward strand.
CGTGATCGCTCACAAAGTATACTTCCTACTACTGCAAGAATAAGTATAATGGTCTATGGTTAAATTATATTTTTCTATCGTCCCATCAATGGGGAAAAGAAGGGAAGAAAAATCTGAATCACAAGCTTGATCATCGCTCTCGACAATCAAAAAAATTTGGCCACAAATTTTTCGATGAAATTTACATTCGATAAACGTGCGATACCAAATCGAAATTACGTTACGTTTCGTGTTGATATGATTTGCTGCGAGCAACTATATTTTCACGACGATCTTACCATAAATTTTGAACATTAGCGCAGCGGGCAACGTAATAATTTAAATGTATGAGCCGACAAAATAAAATACATTATTGTACGTGTACATTTTGTTACATGATTGCAGGTGATAAACTGAATTAAGTAACAATGTAAAGACGAAACATGTTTAATGAGCCAACAATGTGTTAATATTGCTTGTCTCTCTCTGTTGCGCCTGTTCCTTTCCGGCATTTGGAGCTGGGATGTCACTAAGGCGTCGTCAGCATAAAAAATAACCTAATTTTTCTGAAGATTCAGCTGTGATTTCACAACCTGACTGAGCGTTTGACTGACGTCTATCTTCTTTGGGAATGCTAACTTATTGCCTTGGCTATTGTCTTCCTTAGTCGCCTATTACGACTTCCAAGGAAGGATATGGAGTGGTCCTATTCTACTGTAAATAATTATGAATTATTGTAATCGTACAAATTGTAGATTAACCGTTATTTCAAAATTACAGTTGGCGATTTTCATTTCCGAGCCTAAAGAACATATGCGCTGCATGATGGCGACACAATAGCTGTCATCGCGCATGACATTTAATTTTAATTTTCTTTATTTCTGTACCTTAACCTATATAATCTAGATTTCTTTAAAATCTACACCATAAGATTCATTATTACGTGGCGATATCTAAGAATGGGTGAGCTAACCACCGACAAGGGAACGCAGCACGAAAGTTCGTGTTGTAAAATACCAATTTAGTTTAACAATATAGCGATTTTGTTGTTGCCTTTTATGGCTGGGCATTTAGGCCAGCGTCTCTGGTGCCCGACCTGAGACATCAACCTAAGGTCGGGGGTTAGTTGGACTATAAGTATAGTTCAGTTTGTTCTAAATCTTAGATTTACCCTGTTATTTATAAAAAAGTTAAAGCATATTGCAAGCTACAGTATGTTATCATACTTTGATCCTACTAATTTTATAAATGCGAAAGATTATGAGGGTGTATGTGTGTACATACACACATACACCCTCAAATCTAGCACAAACATACATATGTTTGTTACTCCTTCACGCAAAATGTACTGGACCGATTGTTATGAAATTTGGTACACGGGTAGAATATAACCTGGAATAATTCATAGGGCAATTTTTATCCTGAAATTCCCATGGGAGCGAAGCCCCGGGGTGTATAGCCAGTGATATATAAATCTAACAGAGTTTGGCCCAAACATTTAGCCGGCTAATACGCACCTATTCTATCTAATTGGCCAGAATGCACACACATTCTTATAAAATAAATTATGGGTGTATTAGAATAAGTGTAATGGCCGTATTCCAAACAACAAGCAAAGCTAAATCAATTTGAACAACAATAGCCGGAGTGTATCAGTTGGCGGGCAGCCAACAAATGCAATGTTGCATCGATGATGCGTTGCGTGGATGACGCATCCTTCCGAGGTGCAATTTATGGCAACTCGAACCCAAAGGAACTTTATTGTAAACATGTAAATCTCGGAACGTTCGTTCATATGCGGATAATTGTTATCTTCTATTTATTTAACAATGCAGAGTGTAATAGGAAAGAAAATCAACTATTTACGTATACTTGATTTTCTTTCCTGGTTTGGAGTAAAACCGAATTTTATGATTTTTTGTACAAATTAAGCAAGATACTATTGCCGAAGACCGTGGTTAACAAAGTGGGTGGTGTATGCCAGTAGTTTGTAGGTTTTTGAGAAACTGATCCCAGTTTGAGATATAATTGACTTTTTAATTTATCTTCTTTATAATTGAAATTTTAAATTATATAGTCAATAAAATTAAAATTTGACGTGAAAAAGTGCCTATGAAGTTCGAATTTCTGAATGAATTCTTTTACTGTGACTTAACTGTGTTGAGGTGACCACACAGCATCAATCGAACGCCATGCCTGTTTCTTACTTAGTAACAAAACAGTTTTCATTAAAAGTACGTAAATGGTTATTAAATTATATGTGAGTATATTGAACCATCATTTAATTATAATAACTTTCGTTTACTACCCCATATTCACTTGAATAGATAGCTACTTGTCTGTAACTATTAATTTTACACATATGATAGGCGTAATATCCACTTACACTATATCGAGTCGTATTTTCCGTAATTCGCATTAAACTATCTTGTAAATGCTATCATCGATTGTTAACTACAAGCAACATATTAAAATTTGTTCATAAATAAGTTTTTTATATAAATGTTATTTGACACAAGCTTTTATTATTGTCAGAGAGATTTTATTTCATACAATGTGTGACAAAAAAATCATATCCGTGCAGAAAACCGTTGAGGAGTTCCTACGTCTGGAGCCTTACCTGAATGCACCAACAGTTCATCCTTATCATAATAATGCATTGTCATCCAAACTAAACGTGTGAACAAAATTTCAGCTCAAACGGTTGAAGATATCTGCTTCAAAATTGAGTTGCAAGAATTCCACCCGAATAGACATAGGGACATAAATACATACAAAAGCTTGTTGTAGCTTGTAAAAGCTTGTAATAAGATAAAGCATAGGCACGTTAAGCTGAAGTATGTTTTTTCTCGTTATGTCAATGCCAAACTTTGTAAAGTGTTATAGTGACAAAACATACTTTATCTTTTTTATGAATAACAGAATAAATTTTTATCATTATAATTACAATTTATACTTAAACTAGCGGCCCGTTCCGGCTTTACTGGAATATCTGTAGAATGGATCTAAACAAAATTAAATCATTTAGAAGTCAATGGAAGCGGTGAAACCACAATCAGTCTTGATGTTTTCAGTCACGCACTACAGATAGCGATAAAATTCCAAAAGTAGAAATTAGTATTAATTATTAGTAGTCAACAACAAATTATGCTATCTAAAATAATTGTAAATTTGACGATATTGTCGTGGCATACTTAGTTGTTCCATGCAGGGTAACATAACAAAAGCGGAAGTATATTTAATTCAATATAGTTAATTAAGTTATGACTATATTTTGAACAGATTTTTACACATGTTCATCAGAAGATGATAATCTTCGAAATTCATTCATTGATATAAAAATTTATGATGATATTTACCATGTAGTAAAGGCAGGTAGAAACCCTTCTGCCTATCCTCATGGGAAATATGCGTGATAATATGCATACATGTATGATGAAAAATTACATGACAATTGATATCCACACAAACACAATGTTTTTTTCAATCAGTATATATTTTTAAATGCTAATAAATCTGTGTTGCCGACTATGCCTCAAAACACGTGCGCTGTGTAAAAATGCATGTCTTTAATGTTATATTCGCCTTTTACGGATTAGTAAATTCTGTTAAGCACCTATATTTGTAATATCAACCGTTGTTTAATAACTTGCAGACGTTTCAAATGGCATAATAATTAATAGATCCCAGAAAGGTTATCTTTGATGTATGTGGACGACATGATCAGAGGGGACTTCAAAGTTTGCGTCGCTTCGACTCATTTTAGACGTTTGTCACCGGCGTTTGATCCTCTATTGTAACTGAAATTATGTTTTAACTGGATGTAACAGCGTATCCAGCTTAATAAGCATAGTACAGTTTTTAAGTAATACGGATGGACAGTACAGTCAGCTACCCCGTATATATTTTCCATTTTTATTACCCCGTTAACTGTACTTACGCAAAAATACCAACCTCACGCTATCATTTTTCAATTTTGTGTGAAGGGAGTTCACATTATGATGTGATAATACTGATATTTTATTATGATAAAATATCAGTATTTAAATCAGACAAAACACAGAATATACGAGTATGTGCCCATTGAATACTTTGGCCAATCATAGCGCGCCAAATCAGACCTTAGTGCCGTCATCTTGTTTTTGGCGTTCCTCTATGACTTCGTCCTAATTCTGGAACCCATAGTTTTATGGGAACATGTGACGGGATGAAATTGTATGCTGCAAACATGCCCCGTCCACTACCATTTGATTCGATTACCATCATTCCAATTAATTTTAATCTACCTAGATTCCAACTAAATAGTAATGATTATTCCGTCAGCAATTTCATATTTATGCGACATAAAGGTTAAAATCGTGCTTTGGCATGTGGGAAACTTCTTGAGCTTGTTTTAATATCGAATATCGTTAAACTGCAAACTTAAACCTAAAATTCCTATAATTTTCATTTCACGCCTGTTATTTGATGGATTAAGTGAATTGCGCGTAGCTATTTATTTTTGATAAGTTTTTATTTATCTTGCAATGTATATATGTATGTATGTATTGTATGTGTATATGTTTCCATATTCAAGATTCCACAATCTTGCAACTCAATTTTGAAACAAATACCTTCAACAGAATGAGCTGAAATTTAATCCATGTTTAGTTTGGATGGCAAAGCATTATTATGATATGCATGACCTAATGGTGCTCCAACCACGAAAACCTAATACAAAAATGTTTGAGCGGGACATGCTGAGTACAACACAAACGTCAACATTTTGTTTAAAATGGACGATCACTACATTCGTGCCTCTAGCGGCAAATTAGCTGGCGTAAAATTGCATACTACCGTGCCGTATACGTGTTGAATTACATTCGGTATGCACAGACCTTAAATATCTAGTGTTAGCGCAGTTATTTGACGTATAAAAATGTAAATCTTATTGATTTCTATTAAGTACAGTCACGTGCCATGTCACGTCTACATTATATAGTCTGTATGCATCACGAAGTCCATCATAATGACATTCAAAATCAGAATAAACAATACTATCGCCTTTGCATTCGGTATAACTTAACGAGTTACTATTCAGCGTGCATGCAATCGAATCGAATCTGCTATACAATCGATAATCGCCAGTACTGATACAAAGACTCGAGATATCGATCTCAATCGTCCGTCCCGATGCATTGCATTCCGATCTGACATTGACAAATTGCATCTTTAAACATTTTATGGCCGACAAATTGTAGCTACTAGTATTTATGAAGAACATCCCATAATAAATTAAAGCCTTTTCCACATTGCGCTTCTTTACCTGGCGCGCGAAATTTCATACACGCAATTCTTTACACGATACATGCTATTATTTATCGTCACATTTGCCACAGATCTAATAAATTTGATTAGGTTGACGTGGTGTTGATTATACAAATTATTAAAAGATTAATTTTCATAAACATTTCACAGACAAGATTTCATTGATATTGAACACTTTTAACATGTTTGAAAAATAAGTTTTTTACAAAAGTGACTTTTTTGGGATAACCTTTTATTGTCGTCATTTAGATCTTGTTGTATAAATGTCAGCTCAGTTGGTTGAAGATATCTGCTTAAAATATGAGTTGTATAATTCCGCCTAATAAATAACATAGTTACTTTCATACATAAATAAATTGCAAGTTAAATAAAAGCCTCTAAAATCACGAAGGTCCCTTGTTCGGTACCGATCCCTAGTGAAAAATTTAAATCGATAAGAATCCAGAAGAACTGCGTAATCGATTACCAACTTTATGGACTTAAATGATCAGTCGTTAACATGTGTGAAAAGCAGTTCTCACTAATTAGGTTAAGTCCACAGAGTTAATTGAGAATTCCGAGTAGGGTTGCCACTTATAAGATATCCTAAATCCGGAAAAAGAAAAAACATATTAACACTATTAACAGCTTGTGAAAAATATAGATATAAAACCCTTCTTCTCTATGCTATTGGTTTGCCAAAACACTAACAGCAAAAAGGAAAACAAAGGAATTTGATTACCTTAGATTTATTTCTACGGCTTCATTTCCTAGTGAATATCGAAACAAAAAGTATCTTGAAATAATGTAGCGTTTTACTAATGAAATAATTTCGGAAATCAGTTGAGACTTTTCGAAGATTATCTTTCACACACAAACTTACCAACACATTATAATATTACCTTAGTGTGGATAGTGTAAATTGATATTTTATTTCGTGAATACAAAAACAGGAAACTTCTTGATTTAAAGGAATGATGTGAACCCTAATTCCGAGACAAGTACAATGTACTCCGAGAGACAGGTTTCCATTTTGTGTATCTCTTAGATGGATCTTTGATTGTAAAAAGTTTACGGTTTTACTCAGACGAGGGAATAAATTGAGGTCGTATTGTGGCGGGCTCTCTCCATGTTGAAACAAAATAAAATAGTTATATATCAACGACTGGACTCAATGTCATTATTGGTTTGAATTACGATTATGTATTTTTGTTATGTCTCCTCGTTTTCAGAATTCAAAATCGCTTCCAAGCTGGTATGCAACAGCAACGTCAGCAAACAACCTATTCTCGTTACCCATGTATTACCTACATTCATTTTGACAAATAATGTCGTCGTGATTGCTCTGGAATTTTGGTACTTAACTGTCTTTAACTGTGCGTCTGTCTGTACATAGCTTGCTAGCCGGTAAACAGAGCTCTATCCGTCGCGTTTGGAGCGTGTGGAGTACAGAGAGCCCGCTATCTCGGATCAAAGACGCCGCCGCTTTTGGCCCGCCGCGCCGCCGTTGAAGGTCCACAGATTGTACAGGCTGATTCGATTTGACTGCCTCTGTTGTTCTAATGGTCATGATGGCGGACTGCTACACTGGAAGTTTCCGGTTCGATCGCCGGTCAAGTCATAATAAACTTTTTCTGATTAACCTGGGTCTTATATGGTCTTATATGTATACCACCACCATCTATATTATAAAATAGAATTATTATTATGGCGTATACATACATAAGTCTCGAACTTACTTTGGGGCTAACTCAGTCTGTGTGATTTGTCCAGAGGCATTAACAAAATAATATATTTTTTATTCTGAAACCCATAACTTATTGTATATTTTTCTTACTTTATTGACGACCTCTGTAGCGTAGTGGTCACTATGCGATATCGATATACCTGTGTTCTATTCCAGTGCGGGTGATTTTACAGATTTTTTACTGCAGTTGTGGGTGTTTTGTATTTGTATCTATGATTGTATTAGTCCTATTATTCTAATAAAGCTCGCGTCAATGTTCAATTGACCTAAAACTAAGTAGGTATCAAATGTCGAATTATTTATAACGAAGGGAATGAAGGGAAGGGAAGGGGATGAAGAGAGCCGAACACCTCAAATAAAATAGGATAAGGCTATCAAAATTGAGAGCTATTTACAATACTATGAATCAGATCCTTCGATTTGTTTATTTTTAGGTTTATCTCTATTTTAAGCTTCAAGTCTGCAATGTAGCTTTGTAATCATCCTGTATAGTGTAGTCGAGGTAAGAAATAAAGTGACCTGACCACAGATGTATATTTGGTTTAGATACCACACCCGCCTGTGCCCGAGCCTGTTCAGTGCTGCCATGTGCCATACTGTTACTTGCCATACTTACTTCATTCTTGTTAAAAAGAACCTAAACATGCCAAATAATGCAGTAATCGATTTGAAAATCTACATGTTCACTGTATATCGTTTATCTTTCGTTTAAAATAGTGTCTAGGTAAAACCATGTTGCTGGTTCATTTAATCACAACAGATCATCAACACAAAAGATCGAGCTGAAGAATAAACGCCGGTAAATATTTATATATTTAGTCCTACAGAGAGGAACGTGAAGTATAGATATTGTTTAAAAGGTTATAAATTGGTTCTTCGTTGAACTTTGGATAGATTTGTTATGATGTGGCATCTAGTCTAATACAAATCAATGATATCAACACTGTTTTATTGGACGTAACTTAATCGTGCTGAAATGTTGATTTGTAGATATAATAAAGTGGGTTGGTTTACTTGCCTTTCCGTAGATGTAACTATCAAGTGATAAACAAGTTATTTTCGCCGTTAGGTTGGTCGACTCAAATGAAAACTCTCAACATATCCTACTGATATTTGTATATACCATAATCCTTACATATTATAAAACCGCATCTGTCTGTCTGTTCGCGATAAACTCAAAAACTACTTACTGCACGGGTTTTCGTAAGGTTTTCACCAATAGATAGAGTGATTCCTGAGGAAGGTTTAGGGGTGTAATTTTTTATGTTTTTACCCGAGCGAAGCCGGGACGCGCCGCTAGTAAATTATACATTTAAATCTTCGTCAGGAATCAGTGGTATCTGTTGGTGGAAACCGTACAAAAATCTAGTTGTTTTTGAGTTTATCCCTCTGCTGCGTCTGTATCGCGCGTCGCGAGACAGACGCAGCAGAGGATTTTGTTTTGTAATATGTAAGGATAAATAGATGGTCTATATCATAGAGTGATTTTTTTTCTGTCTATGAACTATTAGGTAGATTCAAAGGCGGCAAATGACGATGTTTCCAGAAACTCCAACCTCTGTGTCTTTAACGGTAATAGTTCTGAGAAGATGTGGCCAATTTGCGCCTAGCCGGCTTTGGCTCATCACCCGGCGTCCTGGTTGAGCGACAAGCGAGAAAGTGCCGCGCAAAACTACTCGTTCACCAACACCAAGTGTATGTACGTACTTTTGTGATATATATTGAAGCCGGCGAATCAGTCATATAAGCAAGCGTCGCATCGTACAGCATTCTCGTTCAAATAGGACGACATATCATATTTTTTCAAATGAAGTTTTAAATGTAGAATTTCTTGAAACAAACGTATACTTATTGAATAATTTATTTTCATTACTATTAAATTTTAAAAAAGGGAACATTTTCAGGCGATATAAAAAATAACAAAAAATAATTTACGAAAAGTTAACGTATTAAATAGACCGTGCCCACTTCAAAAGAAAACGTTGGAAATGCATAAAGCTTTCAAATGGTCTGGGTATAACCTTTTATATTTAAAGCATTTTTAATTACACAGCCCATCCCAGGCTAACGTTTACACGTAAAATAAAATATATGATATATGCGGTAAGTACCTGCTTACTTGACTCGTAATATGACCCCAAGATGGGGTCAGTAGGGGTTGAGTAGTCCAATATAGATTAGAAGCTCGTAAACACTGTAATTAGAGTTTTATGGACATGACATCAGATCATAGAATAAATAAATTGTACAGAAAGTTCACTTATAACATTCATATTGGTGTTAATCATACTTAATATTTTGTATGACAGTGTACTGCTATAACAGTTCTGCGTGTGAGCACACCAAGGTGTACAAAAATCGTCGGTCGAACACCATCATAATAGATACATGAATTTGTTACTCGTTGACTGTCTTTAAAGTGCGTGGCAATGGCTTGACAACTACAGTTTCTGATGACCATGCGAAGAGTAGGAGATAGCAAAGTGGACTCTAGGCTTTATGGCTACGCCGAAGAAGCCGGAACACGTTCAGATTAGAGAAATAGATGCATAACGAAAACAGTGGAAAACACGCGTCCTATTCCTAGGACTTAAAAAATAGCTATAACATATTCCACTGCTGGGCAAAAGGATTATATAATTACCTGATCAAACGAACTATCAGTGAAGTTCGATCTGAATTATCCTGTTTTCGCCGAAGAGATTTATTTTTATTTACCTTGTAGTACCCTTAGTACGACCACCCATTCCGCACGCATCTTTTAGCGTAGTAGGTTAAAAAATAAAATAAAAGTGAGGGTACCTCCACTACCACGCTATCGGCCGGTCAGCCGACCAAGCTCATTCATTTTAGAGAAAATAATTTTCAAGATATAAACATTGACATTGGGGACAATAATTAGAGATTAGGGTTGGGAGGGAACTTAAATCTCTTCGGCGAAAACAGGATAATTCAGATCGAACTTCACTGATAGTTCGTTTGATCAGGTAATTATCCTGTTATTCGCCTTCCGAGATTTATTTTTATTTACCTTGTAGATGTTTAGAGAAAAAAAAAAAAAACAAAGTCAATGTTTTGAAAATTTATGTAATCAAAAAATAGCAAAAATACAAATTATCATTTACGAGTAATCGAGCTAAACAAATTTGTATTGTCATTAGTAATTGGTCTATTGTAATAATTGGCAAAGACCGTTGACTGTCCCGTCCAACCAGCACACCGACGGATTGTGTCAACACTGACACCAGCTCGTAGAGCAGCTGACGTCGCTGCATGACGGGTACTGTGTGCACGGAACAGAGTGGTATCGACACCACTTTCCAACAGAGTCTGTTTAATCCAACGGCCTATGGTCTGGGATGAAGCTGCTCTATGAGGTTTCTTATATGAAATAAACATCCTCGTTTCAGAAATTGCACGAATAGAAGCAGTTGCTTCAATATATGCTATGATTGTGGATGCAGGGCAAATACTCGGTCTTTCTACAAAAAAAGGTAAGTCTAGAACTGGCTGAGCTCTGCCTGCAGCAGATGTCTTGACTAGGTCACTGATCGTAATGATCACTCTATTATCATACGTATTGATATTAGGTAATTTTATTAAAGAAAGGGTCTGAGTCCTTTGTCCTGTAGCCAAGGCTAACAAAACGATACATTTACGAGTAAGTTTTTCTAAATTTTGTAAATCATTGGGATACAATGTGGAAAGATAATCTAAAACAATATTCGGGTTCCAAGTGACATTGTAACGAGGAAAAGATGGTTTTAATTTAAAAACTCCTTTAAAAAATCTCTTTAACCTTGCATCATCACTTATGTAATGTTTAGAAATCAAAGAGATTGCCGATCGATGATTATTCAGCGTACCGTAAGATGCACCAGAATGAAAATATTTGGTGAGGAAATCTAATAGTGTATTTACCTTTACGTTATAGAAATCAACATTATTTTCTGTACAGTAATCCCACCATTTACTTAAACTACAAGAATACTGAGCTTTAGTACTATTCGAAAGTGATGACATCATAATATCTATAGCGGCGGTTGGTATGTCTTGTTTAAGGAAGGCTTGCCGCATACAACGCTCGCTGCCAATGAAAGATGATGGTGCAACGGGTGTATTTTCCTGAAAACAGAAGACAATAATTTTTTATTAGGAGGAATCAACATGACTTCCTTAATACAAAGAGAGGTAAATAGGGGATACCATGGTTGTGAGGGCCAATATGGTACGACTAATATTCCCATTGCACCGTCATTAACAATCTTCTTAAGAATTTTTAAAATTAAAGAAAATGGTGGGAATGCATAAAAAAAGAAAGAAGACCAATCAATATGGATACGCATATGGATCTCTTTTCCAGGATACATATTTATCACATTTTGAATTAATTCTAGAAGCAAAGAGATCGATATCAGGATTACCAAATCGAGCGATAATTTCCTCATACGTTTTATTGCAGAGTTCCCACTCCGTATCAATGTTTAGACGCCTTGACTCATAATCAGCTTCGGTGTTATGCGACGATTTTATGTAAGAAGCGAAAATATGAATTTGTCTCTCTTCGCACCATTGCCATATTTTTCTAGCTATATCTGAAAGATGAGGAAATTGTATGCCGCCCATTTTGTTGACGTATGAAATGGCAGTCGTATTGTCAATGCGTAGAAGGATCTCGCAGTCATTTATATCCTGTGCAAATGATCTTAGCCCAAAAAACACAGCTAATAATTCCAAATAATTTATGTGATTGGTTTGTTCTATATGTGTCCAATGGCCACCAGTCCGTTCGCCATTGCAAGCGGCTCCCCATCCCGTTTTTGAGGCATCCGAAAAAATCTCGAGCAAATATTTTCCATTTCGAATAGGATTGTAGGAAGATAAAATGTTATTTTTCCACCACAGCAAATCTTCATGTAAATGATTAGGAATATTTATGGTTGAATCATAATTATTATTATTGTCAAGCAAAGCTAGATATTTTTCTCTTTCGAACATTTTTGTGTACATCCAGCCATACGATATAGCTGGACATGCAGCAACAATATTACCTAAGAAACGTGCGAATTCACGAATCGAAATTATTTTTAATGAAAACATCTTTTCGACACGTTTTAAAATATCAGCTTTATTTGCAGGTAATTCTAAAATCATTTTTTCGGAATTTAAAATGAAGCCTAAAAATTTACATGATTTGCTGGGTATCAGATTAGATTTATTATAATTTATTATGAAACCTAGATCTGTCAAACATTTTATTGTTTCGTTGATATTTTGTTGACATTCGGCGTAAGTGTGTCCAAAACACAAGATGTCATCCAGGTACCTAACTGAAAGGTACCCTTTAGCTCTGAGATTTGTAATAACCGGTTTTAGTATTTTAGTGAAAATATACGGTGCCGATGACAGGCCGAAAGGGAGACAGCAAAATTCGTACAAGTTTCCATTGAATGTAAACCGTAAAAATTTTCTATGGCTTTCATGAATTGAAAGTAAAAAATAGGCCTCTTTTAGGTCTAGATTTACCATAAAACAGTCTTGTGTTATTAATTTGGAGGCTGTTCTTATGTCTTCCATTTTAAAATGTTCACAATGAACAAATTTATTTAACTTTTTTAAATTCAGGATAAATCTAAATCCACCGTCTTTTTTGGGTATGAGAAAAATATCTGATATAAATTGACCTTTAACATGACAACATTTCGAAATAGCACCAATATCTAATAAGTGAGAAATTTCTGATGTCATAAATGCACTTTCAGTGGGAGAGAATACTCGTTTTGGGTATAAATTAGGATCTTGCACTGGTATTTCTATAAATGGAATCTTATAACCGGATATTGTATTTAAAATATATTCATCGTCGGTTATAGTAGACCAAGCATTGCGAAAATATTGTAAACGGCCTGCATGTACCTGGGATGACGGCATGGAGGCTAGTGAGTCGCTCCCGTTGTCCGTTCGGTCACCGTTGTGGCCGGCTGCTGTGCGCTGTGTTGGAGCGTGGTCGCAGCTGGCTGACGGCGGGGCGCTGTCTGCTGCCGACGCGATACCGCTGACGACGGTTGGGATGGAGCGGTTCGCCGGCGGTATGGTCGTTGGTAACCTCCGCCTCGAGTCACATACTTTTGTGACTGAAGTTGACGATAGCGAGACGAAGGTCCTTTGGAGTTTAAATTATTAGCTGCCGGTGCTTTAATGAGTTGACCCGTCTTACGAATGCCACGGGAGTTTTTAACTAACTCTCCGATCTTATCACCAAACAGAAATTCATCCCTTTTGCGATCTTTAAAAGTATCAACAAGTTCTTTATCTATCAGTGGCATAACAAGAGACTTTCTGGTATCAGTTTCAAGATAATGAGAATCTGCTAAAATTTTACTTGTGTCAGATAAAATAGATAAAATTTCGGGAATTTTGGGCTCTTTGCACAAAAGTAGAGATGTTGCTTTTGTCAATCCGCTCAGAGCTGATCCTAGCTGATTTTGTTTGTTATATAACCGTTTATCGCGATTCCGATTTGTTTCGCTAAGCATGGTATTTACCTCCGCATTTAGAGTGGGAGCTTTAGTTAAAGTAAAATTTTTAGGAAAAGGAAATTTCTTCAGAAGATTTTCCTTTTCTTCTTTTTTGAGCCCATTAAGCAAGAGTGGTTTAAGACGTATTGCGATTTGATCTACGATCGGTTCGCCCCAGTCTGTCTTTTCTTCTTCGAAAGCCCCAAGAACTTCGAGAAGTTGCGGATCCAAATTTAAGTTTGGAACGGACATACCCTCATTGGATATACTTTCCCCAGTTGCTGCTGGAGCGGATGACTCTGCGGTGACCGCGAGCTCAGCAGGTTCAGTGGAAGGCTCAGGCTCGTCCGGCACGGTAGGCGAAGCAACGGACGTATAGTCATATATTGGCATATCGTAGTAAGCAGTAAATCGTTCTTCTGGTTCTTGAGGACCTGAATAAAAAACCATAACGTTTAACGCAGGCCAGTATAAGAAGGATTTTTTGACGCATAAGCAAAAAATTCTACTTGATAACATCTCATGTTAACTCGGAATAAAAATGGCTGCTGGTTAACATCTCGTGTTAACTCGGAGCAAAAATGGCTACTGGTTAACATCTCATGTTAACTCGGAGCGAAAGTGGCTACTGGCTAACATCTCGTGTTAACTCGGAGCGAAAGTGAATTCTGGGGTAGTATAAGTAATAAACATGAATATTACTAACCTATTATTTGTTCCTCAATATTATCAAGCACAATTCTTCTCCTTTTTTTTAACTTTTCTTCATATTTTTTAAATTTCCTCTGCCAACGTTCTTCTTTGGATTCGTCATGAGTGCGTTTAGACATTTTATTATTTATATTTATAGAACGCGTGCGGTCGTGGCGCGTGCGCACAAAGGAATGAGCTTGGTCGGCTGACCGGCCGATAGCGTGGTAGTGGAGGTACCCTCACTTTTATTTTATTTTTTAACCTACTACGCTAAAAGATGCGTGCGGAATGGGTGGTCGTACTAAGGGTACTACAAGGTAAATAAAAATAAATCTCGGAAGGCGAATAACAGGATAATTTATATAATATTATTTAAACTATTATTATAAGGAGGTAAGCGTTTGTGAGTTCGTATATTTGAGCGTAATCCGTGAAACTACCGAACCGATTTCAAAAATTATTTCTCCATTAGAAAGGTACATTACCCAAGATTCCTATAGGCTATATTTTATCTCAAAACTCGATTTCTAGTTTTACTACATACATACATTTTTAATGCCTACGTTAGGGCTTGGGAAGCGCGAAGGATTTAGGTTGAGCTTTCTAGCTCAATTTGCCCTAAGTCCTTCCTTAATAAAAGGACACCCCCCACATGGGGTTGTCCCATTGTGGGGTCCTATCCCACGGCGATCGTACTTAAACATGGAGCCAATACGCCTCTGACCTAACCAGCATCAGAAGTTTATTTGTAAAATATGATTATTATTGACATTTACAGTTTTAATGGTTAGAATATTGCAATGTTGGCCTACCGTGCGGGGCTAAGTGCAGGATGAAAGATGCCGAAACGAGTGTGTTACGGTTTTACGATGTCGCGATGTAACATGGGCAGATAATAAATATTTGTTAATTCTATGGCATCTACTGATAATCATACATATTATAAGCGGATTTTGTGAGATTGAATCGATGAATGTTGCACTTAAATGTAAATACTACAGGATTTAGAAGAATTTAGAATAAAGAAGAAGAAAGAATTTAGAAAAAGAACGGATTTAGAATAAAGTAATTAAAACCTGGAATAATAAAAAGCAGTTTTATCCAAAATGTCAGTTGACCTGTACTTAAAACTTGGTGTTGGATATGTTGTACCATTTCATGTTGTTAAGCTTGTTTTATGGTTAAAGTAAGTTCATGGTATGGGATTAATATATGTTAATATTCAGTATATCTTGCATGAATATAAAACTGAACAATGTAACTAGTTTTATTTCTAGCTCACAGTAAAGTTCTAGCAGAGTATAGAAAAGAAATATTTTTAACAAACTCATAAAATGCTACATCAAAGATATCTTATTTTCTCTATATACATATATCACACTACACAAGATGCTATTTTTAAAAGAATTTTGACGATAGCATTACACAGTCTCTAACACATCAAAATCTCATTCGGACGCATTTGTAAGCGTCTTATTAGGCTAAAAGTATTCATCGGAAACATACGCGATTGCGTACCAAATGCTCTTAAAACTATGCACATAAGGTGCAATATTCCAAAAACAGAAAGTAGAATAAATAACCCTAATGGACAATTCGTTTTGGATAGCAAATGACACAATAAACAACACGAATGCGTTCCAAAAATATCCGAATATAAGTTTACGCTGGCAACTCTCCGGGGAAATAACTCGAGTGTTGCCAGTCGCCACACCTTGGGTGGCGGGCTATCTGTAATTTATTAGCAGGTTAAATTTCTAATTAAGCCCCGCCTATGTTTTTAATATCTAGCCTCGGATCCGCTAATGTTTCGGTTGATATTCTGTACTGTCGGCATAAAATAAGGACGAAGCAGAAAAAAAGAGAATACAAAAAAAAGGCAAATAGGGCAACGGAAGTTTTTAGTTTTGTTTATAAAAACATTGTTAATCGTTATGAAAATTTGTTCGTCACTAAGAATATAATAGCTTATCAATCAAAAATTCCAATCTGTATATTTTAAATGGTACATCACATAAGCTACCTAAAGTTTGACTGGCAGAGAATGCCTTGTGGCAATAACTCCATTTATTGTTAACTTTTAAGTTTAAATGAGTAAATACAATATAATTTTACCAAAGACAGACTATGATACAAAGGTCGTCTGCATGGGTAACTCCACTTTCATCTATTTCTGCCGCTAAACTTGTCATGTCCCCGTTTGAAGGGCAAGAGAGGCTGTGTAATTTACAGGGTACTGTTGCAAAAGATCCTAGACTATAGTCTAGGATCTCTATAGACTTTGTGAAGTAGCCAACGCGGGTGACACTTCTGGTGATGCAAGCGTTGATGGAATGTGGTAACCGCTTTCCATCGGGTGGGATGTATGCCTGTTTGGTAATTTTAAATATTAATAAGCTCCATTTTCCTAAACCCTCTTTATTTTGCCCAGTCGGACAGCACAGGGGTTGGTAATTGGACGTTATTATTTGGTTTGCTCGTGTTTGTTTGATGTCTCGCATTTTGATTCTTTTTGGAAATTGATTGTAATTAAATTATTATTTTTCGTCTGTTATTTCGTATCGTTTTAAAGGAGTGTTTGTTTACCTACTTAAATTATATAAATCCTCGCTAACTCATTGAGAAGTAAACACAGCAAAAAGTTATAAACCTCGCGAAGAAGTGACTGAAGTGAACCCTCATAAAAGGATTAATTTTTAGATGGAGTTGCGAGGTTCGACTCCCACTCTCGTTTTCACAGATATTCTGTGGTTCTGGGTGTGTTATTATACTCGATTATGTTTGTCTCCATCGGACCCACGATACAAACTTAGTGCTTAATATGGGCCGTTGAGTTTTGTTCACTTATTTTTTACGAACAAGATACTGAATAACAATTATTGTCCGTATATTTTCAGGCTCACATGACAATTAAATAATTTATCATCTGTTTTGTGAGCAGTACCCACACGCTCGGTGTGTTATCAGCTTAGTTATCTCGCGTGGTGTGTAATTACCTTAACGGCTGTGATTGTTAGAGCAACAGAGGAGGGAAGAGACGAATAATCTCTGGCTTTTCTTGAGGTCCCTGTGGTCCTTTCTTTGGTGCGAGTATTTATTACATAGGGTACAAACTCATGCCAGATGCATTTAGGCGACTTGAAAAAATCTGTAAATAAAATCTGACACCAGTTTTAGCAAAAAAAAAAAAAGAATTTTTTTTGCTAAATTTTTATTTATTTTTTGCTGGTGTCAAATTTTATTCAAGTCGCCTAAAGGTATCTGACATGACTTTTCACTACTTCCTACGTCGTCTAATAGCAAGTAATAGCATACACGCTAGAACTTAACCTGTCGACCAGTGTGCAGGTTTTCTCATGAAAAGAATTAATAAAGTAAGGTAAAAAGTAAGGTAAGGTGTGAAAGTTAATTTCAAATAATAATCATAATTATTAAATTGACTCAGCAATAGGGCTCTTATAGGTGGTTCTCAGAGTATTTCGAACGCTGAATAAATTAAACACCTAAATATTCCTCAGAAATCACATTAGCTATTGGAGAAAACCGCATGAAATCCGTGCGGTCGTTTTTGAAATTATCGCGAACAAGAAGACAGATATGGTAGAGGAGTTTGTTTTATAATATACTAGCTTACGGTCGCGCTGTCATTACAATTTTTCAAATATTATCTAACCTTAAAATAATTGATCTGTACTGTGGTAGTGTACATTTTGTGAATGATTGATTTTGGAAATGATTCCTTCCTCAAGAAAATTCACTAATTATAATAATAGTGAGTTAATGAAAGTTTGTGACATAACTTTAGTGAAGATCAAAGTAAGTGAGTTTTCCACATTTCCTAGTATGTCAGATGTCATAAACTATTGAAGCAATACATATAGTACTTCGTAAGTATTTATTACTACCATTTACATACAATAAATCCGATGAACATATAGAAAACGAGAATATTCAAATGATTTTGTCACCATTAATTTACGATTTGTAACTCATTGAATAAAATCGATTCTGTCGAATGCCATCCCACACAGTTGCTCAAAGTGATACTTGTCTAGTGGCGTAGCAGTGTGACTATAGACCCTTTGTGCAAAAACGAATTGGGGCCCCATCCCAACTAAGTTCTATCTATTATCGTCCTCGCTCCTTGTTACATTCGATAAATGCAATATATAATTTCAGCTCAATCGATTGAAGATAACTGCTTAGAAATTGAGGCAAGATTTGATTCAAACAAACGTAGTGGTGACATTGTATGAATGTATGATGTATGTTTGTAGGTATATACATCGCACGTTAATAAAACGGTCGTAGGCCTCGGCCCCCTATATTGCCACAATCTATATAATATAATAGATATATCATCACATTTATATTTACACGTCGATATGGTAGAATATGTATGGTTTATTTATCGCAAACATGTATGTCACATATCTGTGTCCGTAATAGTAAATACGAATACAATAAAATACTTTCTTTCTTTTTATGGGACCGGAATCTAGGGTACTTGATAGGCACCTGTCTATCACCGATAGGTACGTCACCATGTTTTGTCGATGGTCGATACTCTGCCCACCTGGCTTGCAATCACAGTATGCAAATCGCTCAAAGACAATAAAGATAAAGATTACCATAGACACAAATTTCGAGTCGTTTATATGCAATGAAGTGTTCGGAAATTTTATATTTTAATTTAAAATTAGAATGGTGGGTCGTTGGTTAGTGAAGTTACCTTCAAGAACGTATATTTTTCATGCTTGTACGTTTTGTGATTTCAGTTTGTTCTCTGTCATATCATCATACTTATTATATTCGTTTTTGATGCAAACTGAGCAAAATGTGTATTTGCGAAGTGCTCTTTTTTATCAAGTTATGAACAATCAAACAACATTAAGACGAAAGGAAAATTTAAGATCTAAGTAGCAATTTTCTAAAGTCTCCTCAATAGTTAACGATAAAATATATTGTTATTATTTAAAATGAACATCACTACTCTATATCTAGTCAAATCAGAAAAAAAATCTAACTAGCTGCGCCCCGGGGCTTCGCTCCCGTGGGAATTTCGGGATAAAAATTATCAATTAAAGTGACATTTAACTATCGTGTTTGGTTATTTAGATACCCTTGTGTATTTATTTTTTTACCCAGTCAAGCCAATTTTCACAAATACAGCTGACAGCAATTTTCGACGACCTCGATGGCGCAGTGCTTGCCTCTGAATCGACAGGTCCCGGGTTCGATCCCCGGTCGGGTCATGATGGAAAATGATCTTTTTCTGATTGGCCGTGGTCTTGGATATTTATCTATATATGTATTTGTTATAAAATATAGTATCGTTGAGTTAGTATCCCATAACACAAGTCTCGAACTTATTTTGGGGCTAGCTCAATCTGTGTGATTTGTCCTAATATATTTTATTATATTTATTTATTTATTAGCTACATAGGCTGGTAAGCGCTAAACTCAGTTTCTAATTATTTACCCATAGTGGTGGGTGGTCTTGCTGGCTCCCGTTCCAACTATTATCTTTAGTCACGGAAGAAGACCATCGCATGATATTGCCGTATTAATGGGGCATAAATAGCCGTTTTGTACGCTGTTTGATTGAGAACTTCCATTTTAGACATGTTAGGAATATATTTTAATTGCGCCGCCGTCATTGTGTTGCCATTGCAATGTCGTGTAAATTGATGAGGTTAAATGACGGATGCTTATGTTTAAAATTGGTACATTTAAAAAACATCATCTTTTGAGATATTCACTTACATTAATCAATCAATACATTGCATTTTTAGGAATATATGATATTTCCACAAAGTGAGTAGGTTATGAGTTACTTTATTTCGAAAATGTAACAATGTATAGAATAATATTCCCATGGCTGTATCGATTTAATTATGTTTTAGCTTTTAGTACATTTATCTGCAACATTACTATGTCTGTTTACAATAAAACTGATCAATTGAAAAAAAATAATTAAGTACCTTTTCTTTTGTAACTTAACAGCGAATTGAGTTTTAAAATGTCAAGTGTAAAAAATAAGATTATCATTGTTTTAATTCAAGAGTTTGATACAATTTATGACACTATTCGAAGAGATGGTGAATGTATGGACGGCAACCTGGTTGCGTTCGGGGTTGTGAAGTCGCGATGCCCGGGGTCAGCGTAAAAAAATCCTTTAAAATTAATGAAGAAGAAGAATTAAAATAATGAAGATTCGGCTGTGATTTTACTACCGGCCGTCTTTCTGACGTCAACCTCCTTGGGAATGCTATTGTTGCCTATCAGCTGCCTAGGCTGTGACTTTCCTTGAATAGAAGCCTTTACAATATGGTATACCAGGTTATGACTCCAGGCGGTGGCCCAGTGGTTAAGACCGTCCGCCTGGAATCGAAAGAGACTCAGGTTTGAATCGTACTTGGGACACATGATTTTGTATATCAATCTGAATAATGTACAGTAGTTTTCATTAATGAAGAAAAACATCGTGATGAAACCTACACATTGTTGAGCAGTTTTGTTCACTAGTGTGTATGCGATTAGATGGCGGTAGGTAGTCGTAAATTCATGTCAGATGCCTATATGTGACTGGAATTTAACACTGTTCGATTTAATAATCGAACAGTGTTAGCAATAACACACTCGATATCAATGAATTCCAGTTTATTACGTACTACCCTTGTACCAAATTTCATTGAAATACTTTCATAAAATGTTGGGTTAGAAACTTATACATAAGTATAATTGTATATATATTGTGTTATAAGTTTAACGTGTCTGTTTGTGTATCTGTCTATCTGTCTGTGGCATAGTAGCTCCCAAACGGATGAACTGATTTTAGTTTAGTTTTTTTTTGTGACATAGATAATTTTATCCCGAGTGTTCTTAGTTATGTTTCATGAAAATCTGTTCGGCCGTTCAAAAGTAGCGAAATGAATATTGAAAGTCGGGGTTTTTTAATTTATCTAACAAATAAACATGTTTATGTTACCTCACTAGTAAGACTTTCCCTAAAATTATATAAATATACAGAGAATGCGGTTTTGGCACGTCGACATCGATGATCGAGTAAACAACTTCAACAACTTGGCGTGTCTAAATTATAATTTTTCCGACTTCAATCAAAAAAAATATGAAGAATCAATTCGTCGCGATATTTTTTTTATCGCTCTTATTTCCGCCAATCACTGCTTCTGGCGAATTGACATGTGTCAAAACTGAAAGTTCTCTAGATGTAAACAATGTAAGTAGCAGTCAGTAACTCAAGTTGGTCATCAGCTCGTATTATTTAAATTACTGCCTAATTTAATGGCGCAGCTTTCATACTAAATCATGCTGTTTACAAGACGGATTGTGAGGGTTAGTTTCCACTGATGCCCGGGACGGGACAGGACTGATTTGGAAACGGATCCCAGCTTATCAACGGGAACCGATTAAAAAATATTGCGTAGCCACTGATTTCATGATTTCTTTAGTTATATAAATACATTGATTTTTTTTATTTCGATATAAGTGAAATCGGGGAGTGGTTCTATATTATGGATAGAAATAAATTTACGAAAAAATTTTATTCACATCAAATACAGACATGATTTTCCTAACGAATCAAATCTGAGGCCACAAAAATCTTTTGTTTTTTTTTTAAAACAGATACCAGTGACAGTGAGTGAATTTCGATGAAGTATCTTTCCAAATCGACCATCAGTCGATTCCAAATCGATAAAAATGCTGGGATCAGTGGAGACAGACCCTTAATCGACGGTAAATTACAGCTTGGACCGACGACATGACCAAATCGCGTCAATGTCCGGATGTCATGTAAATTAGGCACGATGTAGGTGTAGGTTTATAGGAAAATATATTTTATAGTACAGCCAACAGAACATGGCGCTTAATTAAAAAATGTAGCTGTAATAATAGTAAATTGCTGCAATGAAATAGTGAAATAGCATTTCTGTCAGTCATTTATAGATCAGTCGGGACCGTGGCAAAGAACAAGAAGTAGAAGGGAAGTTGGCAGTAAACTTTGAGACGTTAAAGTACCAGTAAGTAGAATATTCTAGTGGGAATCGATGTAATTAAATCTATTAACTAATGTAAATCTGCCATATAAAGATGATAAGATTACAAGAAAATATTTTAGTCATAAAAACTTCTGGAGCAGTCTTAATAAAATTTGGGACGAACGTGGACTACATCTTTAGGAGTGTCTTTTGCTTACCGCGGACGAAGTCGCGCGTGCGTTCGTTAGAAGTTTGTATATTTACACTAGCTGTGCTCTACTCTTAGCTCTTAGCTAAGTATACTCTTACTTTTTGTGCGAATATTTATGCGAATTTTTAGTTCATGTTGACGACATGCGTGTATTTGCATAGTGTTCTTGTCAAAATTAATTTGTGTAGAACATTTTATGGAATATGTTTTAACTCTGCATTGTCAAGACAGCTAATAATGCTAATATGCCATTAAATCTCATTTCAATAACACCCATACCCTATTTAGTCTATGAACAGAAGCAAGAATAAATATGATGGTTTTAATAGCACAAAAAGTGCGTCGGCGCAGCTTAAAGTCTTTTCGTTAGGGTTGCCAAACGTCGTGTGTTTATGAGAATTATCTGTGACCGGATTTGGCCGGCCATTCCCTATGGCACGATGCGTTCCGTTTTTGTTCTGTCGAAAGCCGCGAACTAAAAAACAACCCTCAAGTGCGAGTTAGACTAGCGCACTGAGGGTTCCGCTAAATCAGATTTTTTTTTGTTTATTATATTTACGGTTTTCAGATTAATTACAATACATACGTGATGTAAGACCTTGCTTCTTGCTAATTTAATGATTCTTGGTCAATGGGAAGTACCCAATGGTGTTTGTCCTTTATTCAAAGTTGCGACCTAAAAAAGGTGATTCGGAAAGTTCGTACATTTTTTGTGTTAAATGTCCGGTTGTCGTTACCAGAATGATGGCAACCCTACTTATCGTAATGGCGACGCATTCTAGGCGTTGCGATGCGACCGTCGAGCGCAATGTCAAAAATGTACACTTCACTGCCCTCTGATTTTATAGAGGCTAATTGCAAGATAAAACCGAATGGTTCGGTGTGGATCAAGGTGATGTAGTGACTATGTATTTAAGTTTCAAAGCGTTTTTTTTCTATTATTTTTCGTATGCGAAATGGAATGCACATATCTAGTTTGCTATAAACCAAAGTATAACTCATAATGTTTCTATTGTATGTCTCATAATGTTGTAACTTGTAAGTAACTTAAACAGAACAATTTAAGGAGTGTGTTGAACAAATATGAGGACAGGCTTAGCATGCTTCGACGACATTTTAGCAGCTTAAGGTCTCGTCCGAACATGTGTATTTTCGTGTGGTTCCGCCCTAGAATAGGACAACTAATAACCTCCCGTGGATATCGAACGTAGCGCCTAAGGGACAACTACGACAATAGCATTGCCAAAGAGTGACGTGACGTTAGACGTGAGTTAGGCGGCTGACTGTAAAAGAATAGTCGAATGTATAAAATTGTAAGATTATTTTTTATGCTAACCTCGGCCCTTGCGGCGTCACAGCCCCGAACGTAATTGGGAACATGTGGAGATAAGAGAGAGAGAGTGCATTTTGCACACTATATGCTTTTGACTATACCTACTGAATGCAATTGAATGTCAAATGTCACATCACATGGAAAGTGATGAAACGTCTTTTTTGCCGCCCGTGCGAACGAGGTGTGAACGAGGGAAACGTGCGGTCAAGCTTTTATAGACTTTCTTGTTATTTTGTGCTGGTTGTGGCGATTGTATTTACGTTTTTTAATATATTCCTTTAGGACGAGCATTAGCAATACTCAGAAACGCTACGTAATTACTATTCTGACGGAAAATATCTGGGACCAGTAAATTTCATTTCCAAGGAGGGTTGATATCAGACGCCTGTCTGATATCATAAAATCACAGCGTAATCTTCAAAAGTTTTAAGGTTCTTTCGCTGAACCCGGGTGTCACAGCGCCGAACGCAAATGTGGAGGTAAAATTAGGAGAAAGACATACAAATATTGTTTTAACTGTAATTAATATCTAAAAGCTAATCACTCGTGATCAAGCAAATATAAATCATGTTGCGTTGCATGTCGCAATGCAGCGGAGTCAATAACCCCACCATTAATATTAATTACTTGGTATTCTGAATATTCTCTAGCATTAGCCAGGTTTCACTGTTGTGACATTTTGAGAATTATGAGTGCGCAATGTTCATACTACACAACAATTAATACAAATGCGATATTACACGATGTATATGGAAGACCACCTCATTGTGCGCCGGCATTACGTTTGACACTCCAATTAATCACAAAGTAGGTACATAACAAGCTATAGTCAACAGCACATCGACCTATACAAAATGATTGTGAATTTGCCTCTATGTCTTGCATATGTTTCGAAAACTTGACATGCTGTTGACTGTACCTATAAAAAAAATATATGGACTTTATCTACTGATTGTGTTTTCATAGACCCCACTGCAAGGAATGTTTGTATGGAATTTTAAAAGTGGACTCGACCAGTACTAATATTGTCGCCGACGAGTACCTCCGCTTTCATTGTTCAGAGGGAATACTATAAATAGAGTAATAAAATAAAACACTATAATTTTAAATATTCGGGATATTGCTTTTAATATTTTTCTAATTGGCCCGGGTCTTCAATGTTTATCTATATATGTATATGTTATAAAATATAGTATCGTTGAGTTTAGTATCTCATAACACAAGTCTAGAACTTACTTTGGGCTAGCTCAATCTGTGTGATTTGTCCTAATATATTTATCCTTATTTATTTATATTTATTGCATTTTCTTTAATTACTTGGATCCTAGGTGCCTCTATAGCATGTAATGTAATGTGTGGATAATATACACACTACTCACAATACAACAATACTGCTATAGTACTCCAAAAAGGAATTGAAAAAATATGTGGTTTTGTAATGACCTATTTACAATCCATATATTTGTTTGGATTAAATTAAAATTACAGTCATTAAAATGAAGTAGTTCAGTGACATTGCAGACAAACTCGCAGTGCCTTCACTGATACGGCTCCGATTAGCTTAAACCAGCAAATTAAGTATATTACGTAGGTAACAAATGTTGGCTACGCCGCTTTCGCCTGGCCCTGGCACAAGAGACAAACCCACGAAGTGCTCGATATCGTCAAGGATATACACGTGGTCTGACAAATAGGGATACCGAAGACCGTACGTGTGAATAACAAAAAAGATAGAAGGGGACCCTGGGCTCCAACGGTCTATAGCTCTATAACAACCGGAATAATGCTCAAACGAGAGAAATTAATATAAAGATGCTAATTAAAGTAGCTAGGACTGCCGTTGTGATCACTGAACTTTGGTTTCCTGCACAGGGGTTCAGCTCACAGGACGCATCGTAAACGCAGTCATGGGTATGGGTGCATCGATGTAAAATCACACAATGTAAGAAGAGGAAGTATTTTATTAAATAATGCTCGACTACGACAGGATTTGAGTTAAAAATCATGTAACATTATTATGTGCAATTTTACACCAGTTTTATTTATGAAGACCTGTGATGAATCAATCAAGTTAATTTTGTAAATGCTTAGAATTTTAAACTATCCGTGTTTCCATATTAATTTATGTGTAGGTATAATATATTTAGTCATAGTCGTTATTTATGTAACAGAAGTAAATACATGTCTCTGATAGTACATACATACACGCTCTTGACCAATTTACTAGTTTGTAAGTCCGTATTTATCGAACTTTTAAAGCTTGGATAACCAACTTGAGCGTATAGTAGCGGAATCACCCAGTCTCATCGAAAACGCATAAATCATGCTACAACACAATGAGTCCAGGAGCGTTTTAACACACGTACGAACAGATCATGTGTATTGTTCTGTTACATTGTTTCTTGTGTTATTAATGTGCGCATTAACTGGATCTTAGGAGGTGCGGACCTCCCTGGAGCGGACACGATCCTCACTACGGGAGGACAGGGCCGGATTTCGGAACGTGAGTTGCGAAAAGGCAGCCTTTTCGCTATGTTTGGCAGTGTAAATATTATTTAGTTATTAATAATTCGAGTGCATTTTTTACCTCAATGTAGCAAAGCAAAGATGAGGTCTAGGGTCTCAAAAATTGACATAAGTAGAAATACATTAGAAACATTGAAAAACAAAATCCATGCATTAAAAAAAGCAGCATAGCATAGCAGTTTGTATATTTTTGCATTACTTGGATCCTAGGTGTCTCTTTCGCATAATGTGTAGCAAAATATTCCTTATTGATACTCCAAAAAGGAAAATAATAAAATTGTATGGTTTTGTAATAATTAAGCAGTAATATTTAGGAAACACCAATTCCGTAGAATATGATTGATCTCTTGTCTGCCCATATATTTCGATTTTAAAAGTACTCTATGTGTTTCTACTCGTGTACCAAACATCGTAATCCTTCCAGTAGATTTTGGGTGAAAGAGTAACTAACATACACACATACATCCTCACAAATTTTCTCATTTATAATATAATATTAGTAGGATTTGCACACGAAGTTAGACCTGTTTACTTATCTTGTACGAAGCGCTGTCTGAATTAATTAATCATAAAACAGGCCTTAAGATAACAATTTATTAATTTTTCATTTATAAATTAATATTTCATTAAACCCCTTGAAATAAAAAGCATGTTCATGAAGGCATAACGCGACTAAGTACTTAAACAATAATCAATTCCTAAATTGCCATCATCAATCATTCCTTGCTCACCTGTCATAAATATATGCAATATTCAAATAAAAGTGCAGCCGGCCCTGTGATCTTTATCAGTTGAGCGAAAATCAAAAAGCATAGTCTGGAAAATAATTTGCGGAGGTATTATAATAATTTATAGCTTCATCTTCAGCGTAAATATTAATTCTGATATTAAACTTAATGCGATCACGTATCGATTCCCGCCAATGAGTGTTTTCAATATACCACTAAGTATAATTGTATGCTTTATTAATTTATTCCAGGCTAAGTTACTGGAGGTCCATTAAGGTAAGTATACACCGAGGAGATCGCTCCTAAGATCCGGTGAAGATTAATTGGAGAAATATGCCGCATCTTTAAATGAAAATAAAGTATTGTTTGCTTTGCAGAACTTTAATTAAAATGTTTGTCAGTTTTTTATAAATTGTTTTTGAGAGAAGTTTTGAAATTTTAGAGTATCATGTTTGCTTTGATAATTATTGACCCATTATTAAAAAAAATTAACTTTCTCATGAAAGGAATAATTCATTAATAAATCCCCAAATAGAACTATCGATTTTAATTTTGGCACAATTTATTTATAATCGGGAACATTGTTAACGAGTGGAATAGAATCTACTTTTATTGATCCACATTCAATAAGTCCACAAAGAATCGACAGGGTGAATCTTCGAGCGTTTCGCGTATAATAGCGTCATTACCATCTTTAAAAATTTAAGAAAAACAAGAATCAATTTCTCTTGTTAGCCGGATAAAATAATAATAATTATAATTATATTACACAGATTATAATCTATGCTGTGGTATCAAGAGTGTAAATTTTTTTAATGATTGATTTTGAAACAGGACTCGTTCTAAAATCAAACATTGAAAGATGATAAAGTTGGCGGTTGAAACGCTAGAAGATTCACCTGAATCTGTTGCCATAAATCAGGTTGGCCGCTTCAGGCGCCGTAACCGATTAGTAGGTGCGCCGGCCCGGCGATCCGCGGCCGCGAGAAACAATTGCCAAAGCATTATATAATTTATGACTTCATCGGCCAATCGAGAGGTCACGACGAGCGTGAATCGAGAATCGATAGTAGGGGTGAGCGAACGGGCTGTTTGTTGTGGGCGAAATGGGATATTGCATTTTGTACGCTAATTTTATCACAATTGCAAAAAGTTGAGGCCTTCGTGATAATAGTATATTTTTTGTCCATCCAAGTTATTTCCTGCACATCATCATCACCGTAGTCCCTTAGGGCACCGGTCTGAAGGGCACTTGCAATAATGTAGTCTGTTTTTGAAAGCGGTTAAATTGTACAAAAGACAACTAACATAAAATGAAAAGATTGTTGAAAACATCTTGTAGGTATCTAAGGACAGACCTACATTAAATTGATAAAATGGATCTAAATTGATTTACTCGTATCACTCAATTTCAGAAAACTAATTGGCGCGTTCCTTACAAAAGAAGTTAATTAAAATCGAACCTAAAACCCGAGCTAAGGATTCTTATATTTCTAATTGCGTTTAGTTAATAGATGTGACAGTTAATGGGCCGTCTGCTGTGGCGTGGGACGGGAAGCGCGCCATATTTTTGTCCTCAAATGGTGATGGATTATATCCTTACGAAGCAACATTTTTATTTCGGCTATTATTGTAGCAACAAAGCAATTTAGCGCACATGTTTGTAAAGAAATATAAAATTCTTATATTATTATTTATTCTAACTTGTTCTTGCTACTTACTTATTATTAGTTTTTGTTGTTAAAGTGAAAATAAAGTTTGTGTTTGGATTTGGTTCGAGATTGTTTCTGATGTCAAATCAAATGAAGAACACATTTTCTATTTCAAAGGTTTTCATGTTTACTAATTGCGAGTCAACGTAAATTGATTTGTTTTAGAGTTTTTCAGTTTTTACATACTTCAACAGAAAAAAATATGGGTCTCTTTGTTCGTTCTGCAAGGACTATTATCAGGAACTCGTCAATTTGAAATTTATTACTAGAGTCTACGACACAGACTTATATATTAACGTCTACGATCATTTTCAATTGTGAAAAATCATATCAAAATATTTCATTTTGACTTTGTAAGGAAAATAAAACGTGAAAGGTAGTTGGTACCTCTTGTACACCATGTAATTTTGCAATAAGTGAGAACTTGCAATACAAATAAAGTTAAAAATATTGTCTATCAATATTTTTAGGTTTGGCGGGCATCACTAACAGTACAAAGTATAGAATAAAGTTGCTTTCCATGCTTACCTATCTTTTGAACTACGCTATGGATTTTGATGTTGTTTTTTTAAATACATAGTGTGATTTCTGAGGAAGGTTTAGCTGTATTAATCTTTATGGTTTTACATTCTACACACTTTCATGCTGTATCACTTCTAGCATAATTAAACAATTACAAAAACATATGTTTTACAGTTTGTTAATAAGTTCGTGACATTTCGTGACAAGAGTCATGACATAATGACATCATTATCAATAGAGAATTCTATGGAAAACGCACTGTATGTTGTTACCGTAATTAGACCTGCAATTTTGTAATCACGATAACTTAAAGACTAATAGTTACAAAATAATTAACTTGGGTCTTACAATTAACGATTACGGTAAATAATAAGTTAAATTGTGTTTTTAATATCGTCGTAAAAATTGCTTTTTGTGTAAGCCACTACAGTAATGCATTGTAATGTTCACATTAAAGATGTTATGTATATACATTTATTACATACCTATGTACATTTTTTAAATTAAGTTATCAATTTTGTTACATAAATATAAATAGGTACTTTATAATTGTTGAAAAGGACTCGCGTGTAAATTATATGAATTGTTGTTTATTTTCATTTGTTGTAAAGAATTCCTCTGTTGTACAAGATTTTGTTTAACTTGCAATGTATGTCGTTAATGTTCCTACGTCGCGGGTAGAATCTTGCAACTCCAGTTTGAAGCAGATATCTTCCACCGATTAAGGTGAAATTTTGCACAAACATTTAGTTTGGATGACAATGCATTATTATGACAAGCATGACCAGATGCCAGGTATATCCAGGAACGGCTCCAGACGTGGGAACTTCTCAACGGTTTACTGTACGGATATGATTTGTTTGTCACTTCACACAATAAAAGCTTGTGTCGAAAATGTCATTTTTGTTAAAAAGACTTGTTATTTTATTCACATTTTAACTTTTACAAATTAATTTGTATGGTATGCTCGTTACTTTTCATACTTATTTAATGGAATAATAAAAAATACTACCTACCGGAAATACCTAAAAACAGTGAGGCGTCACGTAATTACCAAAAATGTATTATTTACGTAAATGGTATAATATTATGCCCATAACCGTGAAATTTAATGAACCAATGGCGTTGAATGGGTGAAATACATACAAATATGTGTAACACGTCATGTCGTTGAATAAAAAGTATGATAATTCAATCCAAAATTACTAATTAATGAACAAATGGGGCGTGTTAGTAATAACTTGTCGTTTTATGAGCCCCAAAACTATTTTAATTCGGTTTATTTAATGCTTAATGACGGCGAGTGGGTTCTCAAACTTGAGGTTATGAAATCATATATTAGACCTTTACAAGCACTGTTCACTTCAAATTTTATATTAAGTATATGGTTATTTCTCAAAAAGCTACAAACTCCTATCATTTCGAAACGACCACTGCTGTGAAGAAATGCCGAAAAATTCTCATTTAAACAGTGTTGTCCGGTTATCCGATTTATAGGTAACTAGATGTTGCCCGGGACTTCGCTCCCGTGGGAATTTTGAGATAAAATATAGACTATAGCAATATTGGATAATGTACCTTTCTAATGGTGAAATAGTTTTTGAAATCGGTTAGGTAGTTTCGGAGATTACCCGCCTAAACATACAAACTCACAAAGTCACAAATTCACAAACGCTTACCTCTTTATAATAATAGTATAGATTTAACTAAATGTTAATGGTTGCAAGGGAAAAAGTAGACGGAGAAAGATTGCGTGAGGAGGATAGGAAGTATGTTACGAATAGACGCAAGTTAAATACAATACACATAATTTTTTTTGCACCAAGACTTAATAAAATATATAATAACACAAATAGTATATAGTAATAATAAGTACGATAGAATGCCTATCGAAAAATGAGGTAGGTATAGGTATTGCGTCTTGCGTCTACCTAAAATATATGGGAAAGTAAATGGAATAAATTGTTTTATAGCCTAAATCATAATTTTTGTTTTAATTAAATAAACAAAATATTCAAATGATATTGTTTTTTCATTTTACAACAGCATTTTAAAAGCTTCGCATTTTTGGTTCAGTGTGTTAGCATATTGTAATTATATAAGTTTGAGGATCATTGACGGAGCATAGATAATAGAGGTCCTAGATTAAATTAACGCATACTTTAGGCTTGGTTTTATTAGTGGAAATGTAAGGTGCCAACCATTGTGCGATTTCAATGAAATGGTCAAGCGTGATCGCATTCTTAGGTTTCCGAATTTTATATAGTATTTGTTTAATTATTAATTAGTGATTTTACATACTTTATAGTATAATTATATACAAGGACCGTATTATTAAAGGTTTAGCAAGGACTTATGTGTTTATATCTTGTAATTTTTATTTATATCGATAAACTTATCATAGTCTTAGTTCGATTTGAAAAGTATAATTTACAATGCTAACCTGAGCGGACATCGAACCCGGAACTCCTCATATAGAAAGTTAAAGACTTTCTTAAAAAGTTCTTCCTGTCTATGTTACCTTAAAAAGAAAGACTGAACTGTAATTTATTCCAAAGAAATCTTTAATCAGCGAATAATTCTATGGGTTCCTTATTAACGTTATGAACCCTAAAAAACCTTATTCACGTCAAACTCGAGCGTCGGCTGTCGTAATAAACTCAATAGGTCATTATTACAAATTTTGCACCTTGCGGCAGTAAAAACCCGTCGAGAAGTGTTAATGACGTATTTTTACGACCGTAAAATAACACTTTTTCGTCCCATTTCGAAGGGAATGCGATGAGACTTCAAGCACAGCGTCACAGGCACCGTCATTCGGGTAACTTGCGAAACAATTCGAATTTCACAATTTTTTTTTACCTGACGCACCTGATTAAGCATTAGTATAATTGCACACACCAATACATAAATTAATGGATTTGTTATACAAATCACATATGCTTTTTAACTTAGTTTTGATAATAATAATGAGATGAAAAAATTCTGGAATCGAGCGGGAATTATTATTTTTATGTATTTTTTTCATCTCATTATTATTTTCATAAATAACAAATAACTTTTAGAATCTAATCCTAACTAATATTATAAATGCGAAAGTAAGTTTGTTTATTACCTCTTCACGCTCTATCTACTCGATCGATCTTCTTGAAACACATCAGGACATAGGTACATTATATTCAGAAAACTACAGCTCCCGTGGGATATTTACACGGGCATAGCCGCGGGCACAGATAATCTGAAAAGTCGTAATCCGGCGGGATATTTCAGATTACTTAACATTGACATGTTGTTAATAGATTAAGAACGAAGAAAACTTAATAAATAAATATATATAAATAAATAAATATACTAGGACAAATCACACAGATCGAGCTAGCCCCAAAGTAAGTTCGAGACTTGTGTTATGGGATACTACTAACACAACGATAATAAACATCCAAGACCCGGTTCAATTCGGAAAAGATCATTTTCCGTCATGACCCAATCGGGGATCGAACCCGGGACCTCTCGGTTCAGTGGCAAGAACTTTACCACTGCGGCACCGAGGTCGTCAATAAGCATAAGCGATGGAGGAGTGTGACCAAATGAGATGGAAGATTTAAATACAACTTCCCGGCTATTTCAATACAACTAGCAGATTGAGCAGGGATAAAAGATGTCAGCAGCGTTCTGTCTAGTTTCTTCTCATATATTTGTAATGATTCGCACGTATCTTTCTTGTATGTGCAAAGAAGAAGATGTGGTCTATAACTTTCTCTGTCTATGGGTCTTCCATAGATTTCCATACACATCTGTATGTGGCGGTACCGGTTAGGGGCGGTCTGTGCCCAGCATCTTATCACAATAGATTTAATACATTTTATTACAGCAATCGTTTAAGATCAAACGATCTAAAGTATCTATTACCGATAATTATAACCTATAAACTGTACAATTTGTGATCCAACCCGGAATAGAATGTTTGACCTCGGGGCAAGTTGTTTTAACTGGAGTGCAAAGGTGCAACTTTTAACTTTTAACCTCTCTGAAGCGATTTATCAATCTTTGATTTTGTAATAACGTGAATTGGCATTTAGCCGCTTAAGAAAAGAGTAAAGGATTAACTTGAAGTCTATGTCGCTATGTTCCTCGAATGGAATCTTGCAGTTAAACGTTGAAGCATTTTTTTTTCTTAATTTCAACTCAATCTGTTGATTGAGCTGAAATTTTGTACACACGTTTAGTTTGGATATCAATGCATCATTTTAATAAGCAAGATCTAATGGTGCACTCAGAAACGGTTGCAGACGTGGGAATTCCTCAATGATTTACTGCACGGACATGAATACATTGCACTGCAGTGATACACATTCGCCACATTGAATGTAATAAGACCTCTCTGTCAACAATAAAAGCTTGTGTCCAAACTGACATTTTTTGTAAAAATCTTATTGGTTTTTGTATATATATATACATATAATAAAACTGTAAGTTGGCTATGTCTGTCTGTACATAGAAGGTATTAAATAAAAATAATCATGTTTTGGCTTCTATTAGTCCCATAAAGATACCCGCTTTACGGGACTAATAGAAGCCAAAACAATATTTTTTAGAATTTTTGTTTGTATCTGTCTATATGTTTGTGCGCGCATCACAAAAAAAATACTGCATGGAATTTGATGCGATTTTCACAGTTGCGTCGCGGATGGTCTAATTTTAAATTTCGTTATATAGGTTTGATCGCGGTATGTAGCTTAGAATCCGAAATAACCCTTATAATAATAAGATCGCGAAATAAAACTCGACAAACATGAAACCTAAAACGCGTGCGAAGCCGCTGGAAAAATCTAGAATATATCTAGTTCTTTATTGATTGATTATGCCCCGGGCTGTAAACAATTCCTGATAGAAAAACATTGTAGTTACTTTGCAAAATTAATTTCCGAAACGCCTCTCAGCTGATTCTCTATTTTCTGAATTTCACTCCGTCCGGTCGCTTTACAGGAGCATAGAGTCCGACTTAATACTTATCATAATCGACTATATGACTATATAATAGACTTACATATAAAACTATCGACTATATATAATATGAAATTCATGTACAGTGCTGCCAGCATTCAACCGAAAAAAGCAATAATTTTCATTCCAACTTTATGCACACGCAGCTTCCTTAGATATTTCCAATAAAGTATTATAGAAAAATTGCAGTCTTGTCGCGAATTGGTATCATTTGGAATCCGAGAGAGGGAAGTGTCCTCGGGGTGTGTGCGAGAGAGACAGCACTACAGTGCAATGTTCATTAGAGAGGGTCAGCGTAGGCTTCGGGGGTGTCCCCCGCACCCCGGGCGATCCTGTGGTCGTCTTTTTAATTTGCTCTCGGATTTCAGGGTTGCGCTGAATTTTAAAATTCCAGACCAATTTTTGTGTTTAGGAATTTTTATGAGTCTGATAAACTTATGCAAAAATATGTTGCTGAATTTATTGTTTCTGATAATGAAATCGATGTGTGTGGTCACATATTGGTATTACTTTCTTTAAATCCATAATTTAAAATAAATCTGAAGAAGGCTATGGGTTGAGATAATACGCATTTAAAATATTTCAAACTCGATAGACAGACTACAAACTGAAGACTTCTACAACCTAACCAAGGGGAGTTATAGCTGTGACCAAAACGTCCGGAAAATGGTAATATAAATACAGTATCGCGTCCTTATCTTATACGAGGTAGACAGAGCCTAGAATTGTAAAACTCACAGGTACAACTAACCGTTATTCACACTAGTGTGGGCTTATTAGTAAACTTGGGATTTAGAAATAGTAATAGGTTGTCAATTCCGTGGTATATCACTTCATATTAATAAAATCAAAGTCGCCCTACGCATCTCCTTGTTTCTGCTTTCTTCTTTCAAACTACGCAACAGATTATGCGGTATTCACCAGACATTTTATTCCAGAAGTTTTAAACACCAGAAAGGTCACCAGTGAGAAATTAAATGAAAATTTGTTTTTCTAATTGGCAACCCTGTTATCTCAAGACGTCGTCGCCGGGAGGCGCGGCGTCTTATCAACGAATTAATTCTAGACTAACGAAGAACGGGGCGGCCCCGCGATTAACACAACCACCCCTTGGATGTAGCCTCAATAATGTGGTAGAAATGACCGTAAAAAAAATAAAAAATATTTATATTATTTTCGGAGTTGAATTTAGTGTCATCATAAATAATTGCCTGTTTTGGGTACTGAATATAGTATGACACCATAAAATAAGGGATGTGGGAAAAATGACAGTTGTCATTTCCTAGGTCGAGGTCTATTTTACGCATTACTTACGGAACATATAATACATCCGTTACTGGTCAAAACTTGACAATTTCCTGCCTGTTGTCAGGCTGTGTTGCGGCATGTGTTTGTACGGGTTGACGATAAAATGAATGAAGTCCGTTTAATTGTATTGTAATTTATTTATTTAAAAAAAATCGGTTTTGTTTATCGGGTCAGATATTCTTTTCTATCCGTAAAAAATATCGAGGTAATTCTAATTGGCGCGGAGCAATACAAGCGATTTGTTTTTTAATATTTAAACGACATTAATGCCGCTTCTATGAGATTCTCAAGGCACTGTCGCAAGGTCCAAGCGGGTGGCATATTAAGACGAAGTTGGAAGTAAAAAAAGGCGAAAAAGAGTTTTATATTCTCTCTCGAATGGGAAGAAATAGGAGAAATCTTTCTCATTTAGCCCACCAGTTCGGACTGGGGTGCTGTCGAGGACAGACAGACAGTTCGTTTTAATTATATTACCTGAGTTAAGAGTGGAAAATAGTGATGTAAATATGTGTACATGTTGTTACAACAAGTTAAGTTACAAGTTATGAAATATATTGTTAATCCTATAAGATTTCAAGTAAGTGGAGTCTAGTGGACGGAGCGCGAAATATGAGGTGAAGGTTAAACGTTTGTGTGCACATATTTTGTTCCGAGTGTAATAAGTAGTACACATAAAATGCAAAGTTCCTCCAAAATACTTATTGTGAAAATAAGTTGCTACAAACTGTTAATATATTACTTCGTATGTGTTGTGTCGTGGCTAGATATGGTGTCAATTATAGTGTCATTGCAGAAGATAAGAAAATGATTTTAGATGAACTAACGTCGAGTTTCTTCCAGTCGTTGTTTGTAAACAATGGTTGTAGAACAATTGTTTTTGAATGCTGATAGATTGATGCAATATTTACAAGCGCGTAGAAAAAGGTGGGTTTTTACATTTTATTTCAACTACATTTTATTTTGACTTTGACCGACTTTCGGATGTCTATTATAAATATGTAAAAGATTTATGGTATTAATCTTCTATTGATCTCTCTCAATTGGTTTTTCCCGGTTGCTTCCTCAAGTGTTAAGCGTCGGAGCTCAGAGTCCGCTTTCCTACTTTTTCTTTTCAATTACCCACTATTTGTATTATTTAATTTAACTATGCTAACATTTACCTGCCTCTCCATTCATTTTAAATTTGATACCGTCCAAAGGTGCCGTCATCTTGATGTTCACTACTTTATTTTATAAGCGTAGATTAACTAATATTATAATTGGCAAAGTGAGTTGGTTTGTTTATTACTTCTTCACGCTTTATCTAGTGAACCAATCTTCTTGAAAATTCACTTGATTTAGATAGTATGGAGTAGGAGAAGGACAGGTAGGACAGGTCTTGCATAGATATGCATTTGTTATAAAATATAGTATCGTTGAGTTAGTATCCCATAACACAAGTCTCGAACTTACTTTGGGGCTAGCTCAATCTGTGTGATTCATCCTAATATATATATATATATATATATATATATATATATATATATATATATATATATATATATATATATATATATATATAAAAGATACTCTTGCGTCGTTGCGCTAGCTTGTGTGGTATTGAGATTCTGAAAATTCGAATGCTGTAGAACATACAAGTCGAAAAATAGTTTAGTTCACAAAGAAACATACCTTTAAAGACACTTTTAAAAGATTCGTACCCATTTGACCTCTAACATTCAATCCAAAAGCAAAAAATGTCCACTGGATCTCAATGATACCTTAATATGCATCACTGACTTGAAACCAATGGGCGGGCCTATAATGATATATTCTATATGCCCTATTTTTTAAAATCAGACTGATAAATAAATAAAATAAATAAATAAAAAAATGAGGACAAACCACACATATTGAGCTAGCCCCAACTTGTGTTATGGGATACTAACTCAATGATACTATATTTTATAACAAATACATATATAGATAAACATCCAAGACCCGGGCCAATCAGAAAAATATCGTTTTCCATCATGACCCGACCGGGGATCGGACCCGGGACCTCTCGGTTCAGTGGCAAGAACTTTACCACTGCGCCACCGAGGTCGTCACGTGATATATACTTATACTGACTAGACCTTCAAGATTAGACCATATGAAGGCAAGATACATTTTTGGTTTATGAAGATAAGTTGAATGGGCACTATAGACAATCAGCGTGTGGTTCCGTCCAGAAGATCACCATATCAAAATAAAAAATAAAAATCAAATAATTTATTCAGAAATTAGGCCTTCACAGGCAAGTGCTTCTAAATGAAATGATATTTACCAAAGCTACAAACTACTAGCATTTCGGAACGACGACTGCTGAGAAGAAAAACCTAAAGTAACCTTATGACGATGTGTGTACTAATGTAGTCAAAGCATGCAAAAACGAAATAAGTGCTGTTTTAGCTTATTTAATAAATTCGTCAATGGAAACAGGTGTTTTTCCAGACAAACTAAAATTATCTGTTGTAAAACCATTGCATAAAAAAGGTGAAAAAACGAAATTCAGTAATTATAGGCCTATAACACTAATCCCTATTTTTTCAAAAATATACGAGAAAGTTATGCACGATAAGATAATGGCATTTTTCAATAAATATAATGTACTAAATAGTAACCAGTACGGTTTTCAGAAAAATAAATCCACTACCCTGGCAGCTTTTGATTTAATACAAACTGTTTTACAAGGGGTAAATGAGAAAAAATACACAACGGTTCTCTTTTTTGACATGTCAACAGCGTTTGACTTAGTTTGCCATCCGTTGCTGTTAAATAAACTTGAATGTCACGGTATCAGGGGTAAAGCTTTGAACTGGATTGCATCTTATTTAAAAAATAGAGTGCAAAGTGTTGAAATAACGCAGCTAGAAAAGAGTAGATTTACAAATAAATTCAGATCAGATTACAAGGAAAATAAATTTGGTGTCCCACAGGGAAGCGTACTCGGTCCACTACTCTTCCTTGTCTATATAAATGACTTGCCCAACACAATAAAGCATAAAAGCATCCTATTTGCTGATGATATATCAGTTATTGTAACTACCGATAACAATAAAACAATCGAAGAACATGAATTTGACATTAATATTACATTAATTACTATAATTGATTGGATGGTAAACAATAATCTAAAAATTAATATAAATAAGACATTTTTTATGAATTTTAATAATTTTACTCATACATTTAATATACGGCATAATGATCAGAAAATAAATAATTTAAGTAATGGCAAGTTCTTGGGTTTAATCATTGATAATAGACTGGACTGGAAACTACAGATCGCAAAGGTTTGCAATGCAATTAATAGATTTTCATTTGCTCTTTATAAATTAGCCAAGACAACATCTAAAAATACAGCCCTAACGGCATACTATGCCTATGTTGAATCTGTATTACGCTATGGACTTATCATCTGGGGAAATAGTACTGACGTACAGCAAGCATTTGTTGCGCAAAAAAGGTGTATTAGAGCCATATGTGGAGTCAAACCTGATACGTCATGTAGGCCTTTATTTAAACTGTTAAAAATTCTTCCTCTCCCTAGTCTGTATATCTTTGAAATGGCAAAATTTGTTAAATTAAATCATAAATTGTTTAAGACGGCTAAAGACTTGTATCCTAGAAATACCAGACGTGGCGATAGACTGGTATTAGATATAGTTCCAAAAAGTGCGAAATTTAAAAAGAACTCCTACTGTATGTGTATAGCTATATACAATAAAATACCTGAACATATTAAAAAACTCACATTTAATTTATTCAAGAAAACCTTATTTAATTGGCTGAATGAGCGTGGTTTTTACACAATACAAGAGTTTCTCAATTTCAAATAAATACAATTTTACTTAACATTTTACCTAATCTTATTTTGACATTGAAGAGTTGATTAATAATTAAAACAGTTTAAGACTTTATACTTTGTTTAATAGCTAACTTTGACAATTGTACTGGTTTGAAAATTTGCATGCTATAATTCAATGGCTGTATGGGAGGAAAAATATTGTCTACCACCTTCTGTATACTTACCCTGTACAAAAGCAAATAAATAAATAAATATTCTAAAGAAACTCATTGAAACAGTGTTGGTCCCTATCATGCCAGAAGGGATTATTTTTTAAAATTTTTTTTTTACGTTTATTGCACACCTTGGCAGCTGATAGGCAACAATAGCATTACCAAGGAGGACGACGAGTAACGAAATTTTCAAAAATTTAAAGTTTACTCTTTACGCTATACCTAGTCTTCGTGGCGTCACAGTCCTTGATAAATTAGAAGGTTTGAGAAACTCCATAATATAAAGTAGTCGAGGTCGAATTATGGAGGCCCAGTGAGAACTAGACCCTTTAAAACTCAACAGCAAATGACAATAACTAGCTTTTTAACCGCAACCAGTAATAACACGTTAGCTGCTCTCCCTTGTGGCGAACCACACAACAGTACTGGCCGTAAACCGAAAACATCATATCAATTAAATAATAGTTATTAGCTCTAAAATATTGAAGTTATTTTGTCTTTAAAAACATATTTAAAAAGTTAGACAGTGGAACCTGATGTCAGAATAACTGTTATATATATTTACCTTGTATTTTATTGTTTGTTTGACACGCGATATATCAATAGAATACGACACACATATCATAAGACGCGACATATCATACAATTAGAATCCTTAAACAATGGTTACCTATAACATTGTTTAAGGATTCTGATTGTAATACTACTTAATGCCCAGTATATTATTCATATTATTCATATGTTTTTGTTAATTGCTTGATTGTCTTGATAAGTACAATTAGTATAATGAATTATTCTTTCGTGTTCTTAAAGTTAGGTCGGATTCTAATACAGAAATATTTTTATTCTAATATACCGACTTCCATCTCATCATCAACATCATCACCTGCAGCCCTCCGTGACCCACTGCTGGACATAGGCCACCTTCCGTCTACGCCAACTATCTACGAATCTGAATTTCAAGCTCGACAGTCCCTCACATCTGAGGGCATTTTGGTTACTTCCTGTCTAAAGTCTGCTATACTTTTTACTCAATTTG
This sequence comes from Plodia interpunctella, assembly GCF_027563975.2. Classification (NCBI taxonomy): domain Eukaryota; kingdom Metazoa; phylum Arthropoda; class Insecta; order Lepidoptera; family Pyralidae; genus Plodia; species Plodia interpunctella. Next base: position 8,101,193 of record NC_071303.1, read on the forward strand.
ATAAACTAATTTTAATTATGTCAGTAATATTGCGAATTTAAACCATTATGTTAACGAAATATCCCAACTCAAACTAAACTTTGTGATAACAATCCGGCAATCCTAACAAGCCGAAAGGCCGAGGTCGATAAAGGACATTATTAAAAAGTACTAGAAACAATAATCCTCCCAAACTCGAAAGGGTCACATTTTTTACCTAAAGCATAAAGGTCTTCGTTATCCGCAAAATCCACACAGCGGAAAATTTCATTTCAATACCGATAGCTACCTCTTTGCAAATAGCTTTGGACCCGGCTTAATATGCATTAAGGGCAGCCCCGAATTTTCTTCGGTAAAAATGTATGAGAGTAACCCGAGCGTGACGTATAAGTGGATTATGCCTCGCTGTCTCGCTCACACGCAGAGCGCCTTCTTTGTCGCACGGGCCGATGAAAAATGGATACGATAATGTGGAGGAGGAATTTTATTTTGCAATGTTTGCATGACAATGGCTGTTTTAGGCGTATCATAGTTGAGTGACATGAAAAGTTGAAGGTATTTTGTACTTACAAAATGTTGATAAAAGACACCATTTTCATACAACAAATAGTTAGATTCACTCGTGATGTTTGACATCTATTCTAAAAAAGACAAAAATAATTTTATAACTGATGATTCAAATGATGATTTTGTACTAACACAGAATATATGTGTATCATTTATTTAAAGTACTGGTTTTAATAAATAATTCAAATACATTTATGAATAATTGTAAATAGCAGCTATTTATTAGTACAAATTTTCTTTATAAAGGTAGTTAATTGAAAAAGTTAACGTAGTAACGTTAACTTTTTTCAATTAACTACCTTTATAATGTAGTAGTATGTTTATGTTTGATAAAATTTATAAGGCATTGGGTCGTAATAAAGTGTTTTAAAATATTTTATAACTCATTAACTTTAATTAAGGTTGTTAATGACTGCACTCAATAAAATATCAGCATTTAACGCTCTTGCATTTGCATTTGATTAACTCAGATTTTACGACGCCATTAGCGTAAAAATATTATAACCTCAAATCTTTGATTCGACCGTCACGAGTTTATATTTTGTGATTTAAATTTGCTTTATATTATTTTATAAGGGCGGCAAAACATGCTGCTGCTTCAGCCTTAATGGATACAATACTAATCGTATAATTAGTCCATAAAGTTTTATCATTATTTCCTTTCAATGGTGCTTCGCAGGTGCTATAGTAAAAAGTCTTAAATATAAAACGCAAACCATCGCGTTTAGGAAGCAACCGGATTGTCAAACCATAGTGATATAGGCATCCTCACAATTCAGTAAGCATATAAAATAGTCCCTCTATTTCCTTAAAAATTTCCATCATTAGATGTCGACAAATTTTTAATTTTTTTTTACTGCAAATTAAAATTAAAGTTTATTTTTATTAGGATTAAGAAACTCAGGACTCAATCGGGAATAGAACACACGACCCTGCCTAGCCGGGGTAATGATCTTACCATCTATTACTATCATCATTGAGCTATCAAGAACAGATATGTTTGGTGTATTGATTCGTTCTGAATAAATATTCAGAACGAATTAATACACCAAAATTATCATTAAAATCTTGTGTATCTGTGTTTTCTTATACAATAAAGTAATTTCGAATAAAAACAAACAACAAAATGTTATTTAGTTTTAAAAGAAGGTGTGACACGCATAACAGACCGTATAAAAATAACAGCTATAAACATGAACATAAATGTATTAAAAAGCAACCTCCATACTAGCTTATATCTTTTATACAGTCGCCAGCTAGACAAAGGCAGTGTGATGTAAGCATATTTTTCCGCGACAGTATTTTCCCAAATCAATACTTTCCTGTGGGCAAAATTCACACTTCAAAAATTTCAGCCAGTCTAGACGTCTTTTCTTCCCGCCAAAAAATTTAAAATAACATCACTATTGTTATTTGTTCTCGAAATTTCGCCGGGAAAAGGCTGCTTTCTATTGGTCTATTTTAGTCTTAGGTTGATTTTTTGTTTTTGTAAATGAGTAACAATATTTAAGTTTATATGAGTAACAATATATAAGTTTGCTGTAAATGAGTAACAATATTTTGTTAGTCATTTACAGCAAACTTATAGCCGTGACTAACGTACAAGGAGATTACGGTGGCGCCAAAATCCACACTAGGAAAACCTGTGTCGTGGAATTTGGCGTCTTCCCTATAAGCGTTACATATAACAATTATAATAATGAGCTTATACTTTGTTGTATCATATTTGATGTATCCGCCTAATTAATTTTAGGCATAATACATTACATACATTATTATTAATACATTTAAACGACTAAATAAAAAAGAAAGACAATTCATCCTAATTCCACATAAAGATCTTCAAATTCGCGCAGTCAATACAAATCGATTTACAAATTATTTCATTTTGGATTCCCTCACATACTCACAACATTTCAACCGCTATTCAATTCATGAGTTTGGACAGACGGACACACTTGAAATTTATTTATTTATACATATTTATACGCACCCCTGTGGAGTGAGTAATGAGCGCCTCTAGTCCTCAATAATGGCAGGAAAGTGTGTGTAATTTGTACAGTATTTCGCATAAAACTATCAACAATCTAAGATACTTATCATCTTCATTTCAGCTGCAAAAACTTATCTAGATTTCCACATCTAGTGTAAGTATCATTAATACAAAATAAGGGTACAAGTTTGTTGCGAATTATCTATTTAGTAACTATTTACTTCACTTTTTTATATGCAAGACAAGATCTAATCCCGCGAGGGCATGTAAATGAGTGAGTATTATAGTAAATTATATATTACTAGCTGCGGAAATTTCGGGATAAATAGTACCCTATGTGTTATTCCAGGTTATATTCTACCCGTGTACCAAATTTCATAAAAATCCGTGCAATGGATTTTGCGTGATCTTTCACGCAAAATTATGCTAAAATGAAAAATCAAGCTACCAAAGTTACACACATACGTCATCACAAACTTTCGCATTTTAATATTAGTAGGATTTGTAGCTCCTAACATCATAGTGTTAATCTTTGTATGATCGAGAGCAGTGCGAGAAAAACGCAGGAGGCGGGAAATCAAATATAGAAAGTACCAATATTTATATGTGAAACATTTGAATGTTGGGTACTTTCTACATCAACAGGTTATTTATAACTAGATTTACTAGGTACCAACGGAGCTAATTAAATTACAAATCTTTTTATTTCCATTGCAATTAACGACAGTGGCTTCACGTGTCAAAGCTTCAAAGTTCACTAAAGAGTCACAAGTCATAACTTATTTTTGTTAAGTTTGGTTTGTCTTGTTTTAAATTAAAAGTATTTAAACTGAAATAAAAATAAAAGCAGTCTTGAAACATTAATATGAATCTCTTTCTTTTTCTCAAATCTTTTTAATGAATATTAAGGTAATATTGAAAGAAGAAACGTGTAATTCACGCTAACTATACCCTGTACTTAATAGCATTTTCTTTAAATTCCATAAAATTTCATTCAATCGTTTTTGCTCGTCGGTTTATCGCCGGGTTCCGAAGAAACATCAAACGCGGGAAAATATTCCGGAATCGAATTATGGACGACTTAAACAAGCAAGTTATTGGATGAACTCAACTGGAAGGGGAAATAGGCGGTTCTTAGCTCCGATGTTTTTCCACCTAGAACAAAATATACTAGCTAATGAACTAGCGGCCCGTCCCGGCTTCGCTCGGGTAAAACTGTAATAAATTATACACTTAAAGCATCTTCATGAATCACTCTATCTGTTAAAAAAATTCGCATCAAAGTCGGTTGCGTTGTTTTCAAGATCTAAGCAGACATATGTTTGCGGATTTTAATTCGATTTTTTATAATAGATAGCAATAGCAATCTATGCCTTAACCCAACAATATGAATATTGATTATTGTTTATTTATTGATTATTGGTTTTATTATTGATCAATAATGTAATTGATCAATATTCAAGGGGATGTTTAAGGTGGTTGTGTGTTTGTTTGGTACATAAAGCGAGACGCTACTTTTTTTTTGTACAATGTAGTGATAGTGATATTTGCGATTTTATTAAAACTATAAGACGTAATGTAATTACGTTGTTAGTTGCCCATGGTAATCACTTTGTAGAAAAATGTGAATATGAGACCGAAAGACATGATGACGCAATATAAGCAGTACAAAGGTACAAGTTTTCTGTTTGTGGGTTTTATGTTTACACTGGTTGGATACATTTTTAAAGCATATTTAAGTGTCCCAGTGCTGGACAAAGGGTACATAAATAAATAAATAAATAAATAAATAAGCATATAGACAGACTCAATGTTCATTAAGTATTAATTTGAAATAATGTAGATGGTAGGTTATGGTATGATGGTATGGTAGTATGCCACAGTGTCAATTTATTTTAACTTCGCTATAATTTCGTTCCACAAGAAAAAAGCAAAAATAATAATAGTGGTTTATTCAACTACCAGTCAAGTATTCACAATTTACTTTTAGAAAAGTAAAAAATTAATGACAAAAGTCCCTCATTTTTCTTGTTTTTCTCAATTTTCGAATTACACCAGTCTTACGCCTGCAATAAAAATAATAGTTACAAGTTATTTATAGACTGACAATAATTATGTAGGTACTTGACCACGGCGGCGGCTTTGTGGGAGAAGTTGAAACAATTTTGTTCCTCTTATAAATTATTCGTAAAATAATAAAACAGACGCGCTCACACGTTCGCATTCATTTAGAAGAATATTGTAGCGTGCAATTCGGATTTTCTAATTTCGCTGAACGTACGATATTATCAAGTTTCCGGGCCGCGAGCGAAGCCGGGGCATTGTGCTAGCGAGCGCCGTATATTTCCCAAGAGTGGTTGTGTCGTGGAATATAAAGAAATATCTCTACGAGTGCATTTCACTCTTCCCGGACTACGCCGAATGACAGGATTTGATACTTTTTATTTTTTTAAATTGGGCTAAAAGGCATTTTATATCGAGATTTCATTTGAAGTACTTATCACATTTGTGTTAATAGTCACGCAAAATTGTCATTATTGTTTTTAACCCAAAACCAAAGAATTCTGATATTTCTATATGATTTCTTATAATAAATTAGTATTCCGACATGATTTCGACGGACCGTTGATCTTCAAATTAGTTTTTTTTTCGAAAACAAATATTTTAGATATGTAGGTGTATGAGTTAACAATTTAATTTATAAAAAAATGCATGACATCGATCACTATGACACTATAAAAGTTAATGTTAAAAGGCACACTGGAATTCAAGAATAAATTTCAATACATCGAGACAACCGTGAAGTCATTTAATTCTATAAATGTCAGTGACCACTTTTTTGGGAAAATGGAAATGGGGTAAGAGAGAGACTGGAAAAGAAATACATATTATTATACCGTTTTAGGTTAATAAGCCAGCTACCGATTCTTGGGGAACTTGTTATGGGAAAAAGTTGAATACATTTCTGAAAAAATTATAGTAAAGAGATATTTATGGATATGAATTAATTTGGTATTTCGTGATGATATAAATGGATTGTCATTACATGTACTGGTTAAAGAAAATATTTTTTTATTGGAATGGAATTTTATTAAACCAAATGAAAACATTTTTTTCAGTCTGTCAACCATACTTTCAAGATTACGTATATTATGATTTTAGATTTCATAATGAACCTTTGCCCGCGGATTCGCCCACGTTAACTTTCCGGGATGAAAGGTACCCTATGTCCTTCTCTATACTTCAAACAAACATTGGTTGAGAAGATAGAGATTAAAGAGGTAACAAACAAATAAACGTTCTTACGCATTTATAATATTAGTTAGGATATTTTAAACCTATCATAAAGTTTCATTTACCATGTCTAATAATTTTGATGATACAATGTCCAACAACGTATTGGACAAAATATGATTAGGATAAACAATAGCTTGGTTCCGTGCCAAGTGTAGAATGTTATATTGTTACATTACACCTAATGTATTCACAAATGCATACAGCATAGGAGCTCAAATATCGTCGTCGTTAGACCGATATAATAGCAATAAATAAATTCAATTATGTTCCCCTAATAATTGATTTTGATGTTATGAATATAAAATATTTATTATTTAGTAAAGTTTAACACATTTTTGTTTAAATATTAGTAGATCAAGACCGGTTTGGCAGTGTGCATTAGAAAAAATCCATTTCAGCTGAGCCACGAGACGCTATAAGTAGGATTTGGCGCTTGGAAATCCGAAGAAAGAGAGCACAAACGCGCCAGACAGAGAAAGGAGACCGAGTAAATGAAATGCATGTACATAAAACTGTGTATATAGATTGAGCATTGAATACAAGTGGGCCAGAGATAAGATTTCCTCGCGTAGAGATGAAAATGGCCGAGCCTTTGGAAAAATAACCCAGTGACTGTCAATGAATACCAATGCGATTGGAGCATTGGATTTGCCTTGTTTATTTTTATTTAGATTCCTTAAAGTGGATTGGAACTACTCGGCTTGCAATGTCTGGAGATGAGGTCGATAAACGAACATTTTGATATGCAGTTTTTCTTGGCGAGAAAGACAGATACAATCCTTTTCGTTTTTCATGTTTTTTAGAAAGTTTATATTGTTAAGAAGCGGTGGTGGTCAAGTGGTTAAGATCATCCGCCTGTGATCGATACATGCGTTTCTATACCAAACTGACTCATGTATAGTAGTTTTTATATACCACAACTTGTTTCCGGTGAAGGAAAACATGACATGAAAACATGAGGAAACATGCACACTGGTTGACAGTTTAAATTTCACTAATTTGTATGCGATAATAGTCGTTAAAATCAATCTGATATGACTTTTAACGACTATCTTCCGAGTCGCTCATCGGGAGCCATTCCTGATCAATTAAATCATGCTTATCTTAATAATGCATTGTCATCCAAACTAAACGTGTGTACAAATATTCAGCTCAATCGGTTGAAGATATCTGCTTCAAAACTGAGTTAACGAATGTACATACTTTCATACATTGCAAGTTGAATAAAAACTTATAATTCGAAAACACATAAATGAAAAAATATCAATTAATAATAAAGAATAATATAATCATCTGTTTCATATAAAGGAAGCTAACAATTTCCTCATAAACTTATTTAACTAAGCAGCTTTATAAAGTAGTTTCCGAGGTTGGCTTCAGTTTCAGGACGAAGTGGCGACGCAACAAAGAAGATTCTCGGCCATAAATAAAAAGTTCTAGAACTTTAGCAATATTGCTGTAGCCTCAACCCCCATTCATACGGAGTCACGGAACTAAGTTCTACTTTTTTTCTTTCTTTTCTTTTTTCTTTTCCTTTCTTTGCATTTTATGAGAGCCCCGTCGAACCTGTGTTCCCTTGTAGTTGTTGCCTTTTTGCAATATCGCACCCTTACGCCTATTAAACCCACTAACTGTTATTAAAAATAATTCCTTTTGATTAAAAAATTTCGCCGATTATACTATAGTTGAACGCTATAGTGTAATAACGAAAAAGTCATTGAAATGCTTTTAGAATATGTAGGTATTAGCTGTTCATTAAACTATTTTTTGTTTGTTAAATACATATTTAGGTAATGTATTTTTTAAGTACATATTACAAACACAAGCACGTATTACGAGTAGGTATCAGTTGTGTAGATATAAATCAATGCACACTGTAGCCGTTGCTAATTTTTTACTATTATTAAATACACTCTAATAAATAAGTATAAAAGAGATACGTGCATGTTTGACCTCATTAGTATGTTTTATATTATTATATTTAGTACATTATTAAAATAGCCATCCATGTCTAAATATTAGGCAAAGACCACGTTCTTACTTTTTTAGTGTTTAGGTGTGTGGGTAATGGAAGTATCTTAGTAGATTTATAGATACTTTTAAAAGCTTCTTCAGAAATAACATATCCAAAGGATGAACGGGTGCGGCACTCTACCAGTTTTAATCGAGGAGCGCGCGATATTAAAAATGTTGCATGCACTGACTTTTGAGTTTGAAGCCTTTTTGAACTTCCCACGATTATCACTTGGGTGTTTTAGAATAAAATAAACAATTTTGGGGCTACAAACTTTCCTCAAGTATTTCTATTACAAGAGCTTACGGAGTATTTAGCTAGTTACGTTAAAAATGAAAAAGAAAATTTGAATTTTAAAGTTCTTCGCTCTAAATGGGGAAGTTAATCGCAGGATTTTGTACAGAGAAAGTTATTTATTTTGACATGAAAAATTCAAAACTTTTTAATGATACATAACTTGTACAACGAATAAAAAATGAAAAAAAAAACCATTGATATTTAAGCTTTATAATATGTATAATTTTATAATGCTTTACAATAATTAAGTTTCACTTTTATTACAAACTAGCTGCTACCAAAGTTTTTGAAATATACTTAAAACATAATCTTGCTCGGTGTTCATTTAATCTTTATTAAGAACCGCAGCGAAATTGATCCTTTGACAGTGACAAGCAGAATCGAGAAACATCCCTTCACACACATATCGATACTAGTTTATCGATTCTACATTCCGTGCCTACATCTTTATCTTAATCCGAACGTACCCAATCGCATCTTACGACATCCATTTCCAGATTTCCTCCTACGCCCAACTCTTTTACCCTCCATACGTTTCCCATGTTTCCGTTTTTCCCCAACGCCAATAGTACTTTCGCGTGTGTGGGGGCGTGGCTACATATTGCAAATTCTTACACTGAAGATTCTATAAAGTATTATTATACAGGTGACTTATATTGCATTGGTAATATTTCGTCCACATGCTCAGTCCATGATTCTGAACAACTTTTAGTATGGGGGTAACAACGAAATCGCGAAAAGAAAATCAGCTGTTCTATACAAAATTAAATACCTAACTTGTGGAAAATGTATGGATCAGCTGATTTTTTTTTTTTCGCGATTTCAAGGTTGCTTCCATACGAAAAGTGTTTAGTACTATGGACTGAGCATGTAGATAAAATAATGCGAATGTATAAGAAATCACCCTGTGTGGTCTCAGAACCACGCTATGTTAGATTCTTTTCTGCATTTGTGCCTTTTTGTGATTCGATTTTAACGAAATTAAGTTTTAATTTGTTGTGTGTTGGTATGTGTCTTTCGTTTGATGTGAAGATTAGTTAAGGTGCGTTTACAATGATCTAATATGTAACTGATGACAAAGGGATGCTTTTTGGACAATGTCCTCATGAAGATAAATAAAGTCTGATTAAAATAAATAGTAATAAAAATAAGAAGTTACAACTTTTAAAGAAATAATATTGTTAAACTTTTTACCACAGGACAGCCTATTAGTAGACTTTGGAAAAAGCATTGTTCTCATGTAGGTGTTGTCTAATGTAATATAGCTTGTTTGTTTATGCCCAATTAAAAAAATATATTTATAATCACAGACACCTCTAGTTAAATAGAAAAACAAGTGTAGACTCGCCTTTATTCAGACGTGTTTTCTAATTTCTCCACGTCTTCTCTCAACCCCTACTGGAACTTATGAGAAATTCTTTCTTTGAGTCCGTCTCCGTAGGTATACTATACATATCGATTCTGGCCCCAACTTTCTTGATATTAGATCTCGTTCAATCTGACGCTAAATTAAAATAAACTTTACCATCAGTTTTGATACTAATATTGTATAATGTAAAAGATTTTGCAACTATTTTTCGAAACACAAATAAGGTATAAAACTGGTGTAATGTCAACTAGATATAGTTGACATTAATTTTTACATTTCATAATGCTTTGAGCATTCTAATGGAGAAGGTTATAAGCAACTGAATGTGTGAGAAAAAGTACGATATTTTGAACCTCTGTTATTACTATTGCGAGTTGATATCTCATAGGCCTCTAGCGTCATTAAAATTCGCAATAGTAATAACAGAGGTTCAAAATATCGTAATTTTTCTCACACCTTTAGAATGCTCAAAGCATTATGAAATTGTATGTCATACTTTCTTTATTTCAATTAAGTATATTTTGAAAATCGTTTTAGAGTACTTATAGGCTTTATCTATACTCCATACTAATATTATAAAGAGGAAAGATTTGTATTTTGGTTTGCAATGAGTAAACTCAAAAACTACTGGACTACTTTTCATAAAATTTGGCACAGAGATAGGCGAAACTTTCAGATGTGACATAGGCTACTTTTTGTTATGGTTTTACCCAAGCAAAGCCGGGGCGAGACGCTAGTAGTTTTACATAAAATACATGATTTATTATTATTTTGTTTCATTTTTTATCAATGTCAATGCCATATCAGATTGTCTGGAAGAAATCGCTTACGTTCAAAAGTTTTACTTTTAAGTATGTATATTTAAATACGTTTTTGTATGCATATCTGTTATTATGTGCAATAAATGATTTTTGTATCCACGAATTCAAATTTTATTTGGATTTTCTAAAACATGCCATTCCGATTTAAAATGGGGTTAAGTAATAACAACAATAAAGCCGCAACTAAAACTGCTTAGTGTTTCAAGTGTGCTTAACAAAAACACATCATTAATGAAATATTTATTCAACTGACTACAACTATAAGTTATTTCTTTATGTATCATTCATTATGTTAAACACGGTGTTTCTTAAATAAACAATCAATCAATCAATTAATTATTCATTACATTACAACATGGCATTGATTGAAATATGTTGTTGATTTTGAGGTTAACACCCACACAATATTTTATAATTGACTAGCGGCCCGTCGCGGCTTCGCTCGGGTAAAAACATAATGAATCCCTAGGAATAACCTTCGCTAGGAATCACTATATCTATTGGTAAAAACCGCATGTAAACCCGTGCAGTTGTTTTGGAGTTTATCGCGAACAGACAGACAGATAGACAGATGCGGTAGAGGACTTTGTTTTATAATATGTAAGAATTGTGTTTTTGAAAATGTCCGCATTTCCGTTTTTTACGTCAAAAGCGCTAGACCGCTAAAGGCCCAACGTCGAAACAGCACAGGTTACGTTTAAAAAATTACCTGGGCGTTTTTTTTACTCATGTAATTGGAGCCGCGGACAACAGCTTATATAAATAAATTAGGTACAGTCAACTGCATGTCAAGTTAATAATGTTGAAAAAAAAATGCTACAGTATAAGAATAGAATTAATACTATTATTATATACTATCGCAAAGTACAGTCAACAGCACATCAACCTACACAAATTCATTGGAAACTCGGCGCTATTACCGCGCTATAGAGGTTACTGTACAATATTTTGTAATAAACTTTAGCATTTTGACGTGACTAGTAGGTACTGTACAAACTTACAAATTATTCACAGGATGTCTACAAAAAATGAAAATTAGGTATTCGTTTTTGTCAAAGGCTGAACTCAATAACTGCCTGTTAAATTGGCACAAGAGGCATTTCTGGCACAGAATTTCAGCTTTGTACGCCATATTAGTGCCATGCTGTTAAGTAATTCTGAATTAGAAGTCACGTACCAGTAGTTCAGAAGTATATTGTCCATTCCCTGCTTCTAGATGGCGCTCATTAGCCTTACAAGGCTTTTGAGGACTTGCCACGGATCTATGGTCTTTTGGAACCGGGGTAAAAATGGTGACGGCGCCTCCTCGCCTTTAAAATATAACAATGTTTTATGCTTACAGTCAGTGTTTATGACAATAGCCTTTATTTATTTATCTTCTTTTGAATTATAAGTTTCTAGACTTAAAATTCTTCTGCCAGTCTTTCTGATGAATTATGCTTACATATTTTTTTATTACGACAAGCCGTTCCATATTTGGGAATGATAATACAAAAAAGAAAATTTCAATAGTACTGAATGGTACAAAATAGAATGCGTTGTAGAGTCTATGCAATATAAACATACAATACATACTTATGTATTTATATATTAACGGGACTTAGCTCAAACCCTTTTTATGTAGCTAACGTTTCTACGATTTTGCAGCCAGGCATTGTACTGTGATTGTTGAGAAACTGCGGCCATTAAAACCTAATTGACACCGCAAAATACTTAATTATTACAAAAATAAGGCTAATTTTCAAGCGAAACATCACCGGGGCTTAATTTAGATAGTATTACTTGGCTTGTCAAATTTTGACGCCCCTTAAAGTTCCCGCCCAGTGCACAAGTGCTGTATTGCCCAGCACCAACATTGTATAATTAACTGCGATTTGTAATGGCGCTCCTCTTATAGCCCATAATTGTGGAGTCGATGGAATTTATTGTGTCTCATTTGACTTCCGACCTAGGTTACTTATTGCGAATTAATGGGCAACTAATATTGAATTATTTTATTGCACGTATTATTGTAAATAATAAAATTTTGTTGATTTTATACTTGGTTATCATTCTAAGTTGGCTTGACAATATTAAACAGATAGCGTAGCTATACTGTGGCATTTTGTGAAATTAAGGTAGTTGACGATGAATTAAAAAAAAAAAACATTTTCAAATTTCAATGTCTTAAAAAAGGTAAAGGTACAAGCTAGCTGCGCCCTTGGGTTTCACTGGCGTGAGAATATCACATTAAAAGTCCCTTTTGTTCAACTTCATGTTATATTCTACCCATGTACCAAATTTCATCCAAATCAGTCTTCGAACTTGCGTGATACGAACGTCTTTACATTCACATTAATGGCTCGTCAATGTTCGCATTCAAATTTTCGCTTTTTAGGACGTGGAGTAAGTAGTCATATTTTGGGGCCACACATTATTGAGACAAATTGTTGGCAGTGTAATTACTTAGAGAAACATATGCTTTAGAAATTCTATAAACCAACACAGTTAGGGTGTCTGTATGTCTATTCCATTATGACGGTTGTGTCAGTACTCTTATTTGATTTCCAGATAATATTTGTTGTTCATATTATGTGTATGTACTGTACTGGCTATATAGACTTAGCTCGGACGTATTTATTTATATACTAGTTGTGTCCCTAGGCTTCGCTCCCGACGGTATATTGGGATAAAGAGTATTAATGTAAAAAGTAGTTTAAAAGAGATCTTTATTAATACTATTTTAGACTTGTACCTTTTGCACATCGTCTTATTATAAAATGATATCAATAACCGTGTCACTACTCGCCGGTATCCGATTGACTGACTGACTGACCAAACAGTAGTCAACACGTTCTGACTCATTACCGGCTTGGGTTGATTCCGTACATGTAATCATTTGCATATTATGTCTGTTCGTTTAGAGAAATTTGAGGTAATACCGAAAGTACAGTGTGCAAAATAGTAATAAAATTAATACATAGGAGTAAAATAATGACAACGGTCGGCGCGTAATATCTTACTTCTGTCATAATATCCTGAGAGAATCCTCTTGTTAATAATCAATACTATTATTATAAAGATGTAAGTGTTTGAAGCGGGTAATCTCCGCAACTACCGAACCGATTTCAAAAATTCTTTCACCATTAGAAAGGTACATTATCCAAGATAGGCTATATTTTATCTTAAAATTCCCACGGGAGCGAAGAACATCTAGTAACAATATAATATGGATCAATGAAATAAAATAAAAAGGCAGAATCATACCAGAAAAAATTAAAAAGGCAAGAATATCGAAATAAAGGAGTGATATTATTCATCGTTATTCGTCTAATAAATCAGTTATTTATTATATTATTCGTCTAATTATCTTAGTTTATGTGGGATCGGTACAGCATATCAGCCTCGTCCATTTTTTCCTGTCTGATCTGTTAGTTTTTTCTTTGCCATGTCCTATTGAAAGCACACTATTCATCTTTTCTTTGGCCTTCTTCCACTTATTGTTCCAATCTATTACAAAATATGTTTCAGTGATATCATTGTACGTTTATTTTATAAGAACCATTACACGGGTTACGAATCAAGACAATCTATAGATTGTCTTATTATATGTCTATTTGTAGCTGTATACAGCTATTCATAATTTTATTTCTAGTTTTCAATTTTATTATCCACTTATTTCAGATAACTCCCTTATTAATAAAAACTTTATTCTCTGGTTAGCATCGGAATAGTTATTTTTTGTATTGTCTCGTTCTTTCAATGTCAAATACTGAAAAAAGAGAGAGGGACAAAACAAAGAAAAACTACTCCAAGCCCAATCAGAGAACTAAATGTATAATAATAAAGCGGTAAGTGTTTAGCCATTTTCAGCTATAAAGCGCCGGAGCCATGAGTATTACTCATCATCATCATTTCAGCCTCTTTGTGCCCACTGCTGTGCACAGGCTTCTCTTCTCGTACGCCACCCTCCTCTGTCCTGTGCCTCTCTGATCCATATACAACCTGCGACTTACATTATATCGTCCGCCCATCTCATCGCAGGTCGCCCGACACCTCCCTCGCCGGCCCTAGGCCACCTTTTAGTCAGCAATTTACTCCACTTACTGCCATCACGTCGACGTGCCAGGTGTCCTGCCCAGTACCACTACAGATTCATAATCGCGTCTCCAACGTCTCGTACTTTGTATACGCTGTCGGATCACTGGAATTCATTTGCTGACCGTACATTCGAACACGGAGCTTCGCGCGGGTGTATGACCGGCGTATTTGCGCTCCCGGCTACCGCATTCCGCGTCAAGCAAACAGCGTGAGTGCGCTTACGCTTTTTTTGCTGACGCTCCACGCTTGGCGGACGAGTGGATAAAGGATATGAGCACATCGGCCAACAGAGTTCTTTTAAATGTGCAGTATCGTGCTTACTTTACTGGATTTCAATGGGAAAGTGAATATTTAGGACACATTTCATAGCCTATGTTTGACCTCGGGTCATAACAATATCATCATAACCACAGATTTGATCAATGTGATCTGTGATCATAACTGTACCAATGCCAAATATGTCGTAAAAGCGTGAATGCGAAAGTTTGTGACGGTGTGTGTGTGTGTCTCTCACGCAAAATCTACTCGACGGATTGTTATGAAACTTGGTACGCGGGTAGAATATAACCTGGAATCACACATAGGGTATTTTTATCCAGAAAAACCCACGGGTGCGAAGCCCCAGGGCGAAGCTAGTATTACTATATAAGTATAGATTTAAAATAAATTTTCATTCTACAAACAGTTTTTTCAATAATATGTACCTATATACGACTAAATATATAAGTTACTAGATGTTACCCGGGGCTTCGCTCCCGTGGGAATTTTGAGATAAAATATAGCCTATAGCAATGTTGAATAACGTATCTTTCTAATGGTGAAATATTTTTTGAAATCGGTTCGGTAGTTTCGGAGATTACCCGCCTCGAACATACAAACGCTTACCTCTTTATAACAATAGTATGGATAAATTAATCAACAGAAATTGCAATAACGTAAAAAAAAAGCTCTCACACATAACACAGTACTTTACTGTTAATAAAGTAAATGGGGTGTTATCGAATGTAGGTGACATCATCGGCGAGGTCACTCATTGCTTACCGCTCAATTTGATTACGAAAAGTGTGCCACCGTGGGACATGAGGGCTAAAGTGTAACCAGTATAATTTATTAAGTAAGTTATTGTTGTCAAAGTGTTAAGGAAATGTAGAAAAAAAATAATATAGAATTTAACGGGTTAAGATAACGGCTTGTGAACCAAAATCAAATCATTTATTCAGAAATTAGGCCCTAATATTTCACGTCATATTCTAAATTAGATGATATTTACCAAAGCTACAAACTAATAGCATTTCGGAACGACCACTGCTGAGAAGAAATGCCGAAAGAAACTCATGCAGTGTTGGTCTCTATCATGCTTACCATTGGGCTTATCATTTTTTAAATATAAATTTTTGTATAATTTTTTATGAGTAATATAACAATGTAAGTAACCGAAATCGAATCCAACTCCTTGTGTGTTTTCCATTCCATGCAATAATTACAAACCTCAGCCGTGAGGAATACAAATATGAAGTAGATATAGTATCATGTAAACTTATTAATCAGTGGAGTTGAAAATACTTGGTCTCTCACCAGAATATTTCTCGGTTTCTTCCACAGCCATAGAGTGTAGGAGCCCAGGTCGCATCATTGCAGCTATGGCTTCACTCTTAGATTAATCTTCATCTTCATAAATTCTTGTCTTGTATGTTCGAGGCGGATAATCTCCAAAACTACTGAACCGATTTCAAAAATTCTTTCACCATTAATATGGTACATTATCCCAGATTGCTATAGGCCATATTTCATCCCAAAATTCCCACGGGAGCGAAGCTCCAGGCAACATCTAGTATTTTTTATAAATAAATAAGCGTTTGTGACTTCCTCAAAAATAATTGAATAATATTTAAAAAGAAAAATAAGTTTTTTATTTATTATTTTACGGATTGTATTTTTACCGTTATTGTACACGTCTCGTGAATATCACCGAAACAGTAATTTATCGTTTTGGATAAATATGTAAAGTATATGTAAATTTCAGTGTTTTTGACAAACTTCCCTAAATTACAAAATCTAGAACTTATTTCTCGTTGCTCACGTACTTCGAAAAGCATAATTCAAATCACAGTATCACGCCTAAGCAAACGGAACATCCCACAAAGATAGCAACTGTCAAACACTCCTTAATTACATTTGCAAATCGATTTGAAAAGAACCCCGACCTACCTCAAAATCGATCCCCAAACGTAATTACAGCGGGCGTAAATTTAAAATATCGATTATACCGACCTTGGGTAGGAAAAAATTAAGTCAAACACTGACCCAATTCCGTCCCCATTGCCAAGTTTACTTAAAGAAAGCGAACATTAACAGAATGGCGTCGCTTAGTTGAGAAAAAGGTCTTTAATGAGTCGGGGAAGCTGGGGCGTTTAAGATTTGTAGCACGTTCGATAATTTTGATACTTGGTCTCATAATAATTTTTGCAATTTCTCGTTCAAACATTGGCTTGTTATCTGTGTAAGCTTATGTGGTGATTTTTGTAATTAATTCATGTGATCTATGGAAGCGATCCTGTAAAAGGGCGGCGGCGGCGCTTAACACTTTGGCGGACGCTCAACTTCTATAGCAGATTCAGAAATAAAATTATCGTCGAGTGCGATACGTGATTACTGAATACCTCACTCATTTTGTTTTAACTTTTTTGTGATATAGATATATATCAGGGGAGTAATATTTATAGTGTAAATCACTGAATAATAAAAAAAATATGTGTGAAATCAAAATTTCATTGTTTTTGATGTTTTCTAGCACATCAGTTATACATACTTTTCAGTAACTAATTGTCTACAGCGCTCAAATCATATCTAATACATTCACATCAACTAGTTCCAGATTGTTTAGTCGCGGTATAATTAATAAAAAGAATTAAAAAGGAGTTCGAATCAACGGTCGCGTGCCCCGGAGGCCAATGTCCTTTAGACAAGATCGCCCCCTTGTGGCTCCCTCTCACTCTTTTCAAGTATTTAATCCATATCACCGTCCCTTTCTAATTGAGGGATGCTAATATCGTGTTACTTAATATCCCACTGGGACATTGTTCGTAATAATTTGGGGAATATTATTAACGCGCCTTTTTCGTTTTTCCACATTTCTACAGACTTTTACATCTAAATCATGTTTACATTTGTAGACTTGTAATTACACGACATATATACAGCTCTATGACATAGAACGAATAAAATGGCATTCCTAGCGAAATACAATTTAAACGCTTGCCAAATGCCGGAATAGCGTTCCATTTTTGATATACGACAAACGGGTATCCGATATCACAGCCATGAGTTAGCAATAAAAGTAAAGCATGTCGAAAAATATCGTTAAGTAGCACACGCCCCCCCTTAATATCTTCCACGCGGGCGCACCCGGCGCCGTATCGGAGAGTTTTCATCTGAATATTTTCCTTTCTCATTGTCGTTATCTAAAAAATATGTTTTTCGTACAGTCCATACTTGCGCGGGTCACGTATACGAACGTACCAACAGCCATAGACTCAACTCTTCCAAATTCAAATGTGTCCCTTTGAATTCAAAGCTCGAATTCTTTCTAGAGCGGGAATGTCACGTTTCTGTCGGAGGTGAAAGAAAAATAATGAAACTGTTTGCGTTTGAATACACACCTTAGTAGTTTTTGTTACGGTTGGATTTCGTTAGTGACATTTGGGCGGTCGCGACGGGGGGTAGGTGGAATATGGAAACCGGATGCGGGGGTGAGGGTGGAGGGGCAAATGGACGGAAGAGAAGCGAAGGCAAATAAGTTTGCCCTTCTGTACATGTATAGGACCTCGCTAAGGGCGCACAAAAATGCTCGAAGCGCCGTTCCCAAGTTTCACAATGAAACGTTGAGTATTTTTGTCATTTGTCGTCATAAAATCTCTCGTCTAAAGAAAAATTCTCCATAAAATGTTTTCGTTCTTCAGTTACGAGGGATATGTCGGAGATTTTGCTTGAAATGAGTCGAGTTGTACTGCTGTTTGACTGTCTAGTTGTTTGTGATGAAAATACAACAAAATTATTAAATGTACATTTTGTAACTTTGAGGTAGAATAGGTACTTTCCACATCCAATTTAGCCTTTACTTACCGCAACTTAACGTAACATAACTGCCTGGACTTGATATATTTGGTTAGTTTGGATTGAATTTGACGATTTAGTAGTTACTAGCTTCGACCCTCGCTCTCATTTTAGATTTTTATTTCTATTCCATATTCCTGAATTTATTTTACCTGTTTTCATTAATCCATCGGTTGAGGCGAAGTAGAGTAACAAACTGGATTCATCGTATTTATAAATATTTGAAGTGGTGGTAGTCCAGTGGTTATGGCGGCCTGTGAACCGAAAGGTCTCAGACTCGAATCCTGCTCATGCTACCTGAGTTTGTATACAAATCTGACTCATTTCCAATGATTATCTTAGTCTTCTAGGAGATTATCTCCAACACTTGCCTTTGGCTCTTTTATATCAATTTCTATATTCTTCCCTTTTTCTTTGTAAAAAAACGTGTTATAATACTAATCTAAATATAATGCTAATTATAGTAATTAAAACCAGCGAGTAGTCACATTAGTTGCCTTGTCATTTGCTCCATTATGGTATTCCATTGGGCAGCAGGAGGGACAGTTAAGACAACAGATGAGCCGTACATTAGAGTGGTTCAACGCTCCACAGTCACACAAAGCCTTAGTAAGTATTATAATACCTATTACTAATTCACGAAAAATAGTCAACATTAACGATTGAAAAGTTACAAATGAGTACAAAAGGTACAAATGAGAACGCATGTAGTCGTAATTTGTAAACAGCGGTCGAATCGAACCAATTTACCTTATAAAGAGCCAGCGCTGCTTTATCGGCCGTAAAATCTCCATTTTACATTGTGGTCGAAACATTACGGAATCAGAAAAACTGGCCAAGAGAGAGTCGGGATCACACGAAAAAGTTTTCGTGCCATCGTATAATGTTACCAGTTACTAGTGGAAATATGCTTATTCATCAAAACAATAACGCAAAAAGAATTATAGATATTTGTTTGTCTGTTTGTCTGTTTTAGGTCACAAGAATTAGGCTGAGCCTTTTCAGATTTACTTGCTAGATCCATGCAGACAGACAGCGAAGGCATATGTTAGGGTCCCAGGGTCCTTTTACGGTACCCTAAAATATTGGCGAATCGAATCCTTTGTAGCCGCGGAAAATTCTTTACGCCCGCGAAAATCAAAGCTTAACAGAGAAAGTTTGAGCCCTTTGAGCGGCCCTGTTATTATTTTCTCGAGATCCTCTTCTATATAAAAGAACGCTTGAGATGGCGAGGGTGGTAAAGGGAAAAATGTGAGTGGTGTGTCTCGTTCTTTTTTTGTGGGGGGAAGCGGGAAGGGTGATGTCGAGTGGCTTTCGTCCTAAGAGTCTCCATACACGGTTACTCGTTACGTCGTCGCCCGCGGCCCGTGTGGGTGGTATTTCGACAAGTATTCTATAAAAAATGTAGCTTTGTGACATTGCTTGAAGGGTTTTAAGGCGATCTGTACACCGTTGGACGCCGTGAATTATTAAAACATCGTAGGTCGTTGTAAACTTTAGGTTTCTGTGTATATTTATGAGTCGACAGAATTCGTTGAAATTTAATATAGATAAACTAAACATGTTGTGAACCTATTTACAACTTAAGCTTTTATTGTCGTTAGAGATCTTGTAGGTCTTGGTAAAAATAACCTTTTTCTAAGAATCTTGTTACTATGCCAGTTAATGCTTTTGAATCTTAGGCACTATGACTAAAACTGTGACGGTTCAAGACAAATTAAAAAAGGAAGTCAGCACACTGCTTACATCCACTTAAGCAATAGGTATGCCTTAACAATAATGAGAGGAAAGTTGCCACTGGTCTTCTCACGAAACTGTGGCAAGCAAGTTAGCAAGTTAAGCAAGTTTTTAAACGTCGTGGTACAGTCAACGTTGAAAAACTTGCTCAAATCCTGCTAATATTATAAACGCGAAAGTTTGTGAGGATGCATGTGTGTATGTATGTTTATTTCTCTTTCACGCAAAATCTACTGGACGGATTGTTACTAAATTTGGTACCAGTGGTTTATGGAAGTAAGAACATGACTAAGAGTGAGGTACCCTTGCAGACGACCGTTGTATCAAGGTCTACCTCCAAATTTATTTTCCTTTCAGACAGATATATTTATTTCAAAATAATTCCATTTGAGATTGTTTGAAATACATATTTTCGTGAATTCATCACAGTTATATAAAGCTAACGTCATGCACTAATGCATGACGTGATGAGTATGAGTTCATTCAACCGTATTCAGATCAAAATGTTCCACATTGTCAAAGAGGCACAGAGATGATAAATCATTTGTCATATTCCAAGTTTCGAGCAGTACATGCCCAACGTACATAATATAAGTAAAGCAAAGAAATCTGTTTGACGTATGGAAGCAATAACAGCAATAATAAACTCCGGAAGGACGATGTTTTCCTCCACGGATACAAAACTCTCGCTAGATTTGTCTATTTTTTTACGATTGCAGTAAAAATTGTGCCTGTTCAATAAAATTGATCATGAACAACAAATCGTTTCCCCGGTCTTCCTCAGCCGTTGATCGTCGGAGTCTAGGGTCTACTGTCTCTTCACACGGTCGTCGGCATCCGTAGTTATTAGACCATTTCCACATATCATCCCTGACGACCTACATTCTAACAAAGTTCGCATTTATGATATAAGTAGGATTTCTTTTTTCTCCTATGTTTATGGTAGTGACGAACTTGCACCACTGTGCGTGCAAGTTCGTCATTCGACCGGAAAACAAAAGAAAAACAAAATTATATGAAGCCACTTAATAAATACTTTCATTGTGAGTTTAAACAATAAAATTCCATTGTAAAGCTGAAGCATTCGAATTCAGTCCATTTACTTCCATTATAACATCCTCATCTAGATTTTTTTGTCTTCGTTTCTTCTCTTAATATTACTCGCGCGTCTCTCATTACGAGCAAATCATTACTGGGTGAAATCGTACGGAATCAGAGGGATTGTTACGATCTACAGAGCATTTTGAATCGTAAAAACATCAACTAAGATACAAATTAAAATGACAACAAACTTAGATATGATTCGTTATGATATGACATCCGTGGTATGAAAATATGGAGTATTGAAAATAAAATGACTAAGAGGTTTTTAATATCGTTGCGAAGGGATGTAAAAAGATTATTCGCATACGATTATTCTGCGCAAATGTGAAATTCTTTTAGAGAAAAACACCATTTTGCACAGATAAAATCAATTCTCAATTCTTTTTTTGATTTCTTGAATTCTAAAATAGCCAGAATCTAATAAATATTATTAATTAATAACTTGTTATCTAATTTCCAGCTACTAATATATGGAAAAGGAGTTAAAATTTTGTTTTGATCCCAAAATTAGAATATTTACTTATTGAAATTGTACGAAATATTCAGTAGTTTTTTTCTTATAAGGCTTCAGAAATATCTCACTTTGTTGCGAATTATATCTATGGTTTACCTATGTTGTTAGCAACGTAGGTACAGAAAAGATTTTCCTCAAAGGCGATTGACGAAATTCACCAATCGTGATTTTTCTTCTTCCCGCCTCCTTAAGCCCTTCTCCACATATGTTCCCCTATCACACATGCGTCACTACTTCACAAACAAGACTGAATTCTATTATCTTATGTATACGGTTTAATATCATTTCTAAAGCGCGGTCTATTCGGGGTGTAATAGATATGGCGCTGAATTTCGTGAGATTGGTAGGTACAGTCAACAGCACATCAAGTTTGCACCCTGCACGAACCTTTATGGCGCGGATATAGCGGCGAGTTTACAATAAATTTGGGTAAGATGATTGGTTGGTACGTGCCTAAATATTTTTACGATGGGTATAAATGTCGCATGCTCGGAAAAGGTCAAATTAACACCGGATCGTTGCGTGGCATAGTCTGTTGTTGTTTGGCTTAAAGCTAGAATATACAGTTTCTGATATACTTAGCTATACATTACATCCAAGTAGGATATTTTCTATACTGTTTCAAACGAATAAATCACTTATGATAAAAATTTCAGTGTTAAAATAAAGACGTTGACAACCTCAGTATTCTGTTTGAACATGATATATTAATGATTTGCAAATAAATGTATTATTATTGAGTTTTTGTGCTTAGAGCTTTAATTATCGGAAATTAATATGTAGTTAATATGTAATTAATTACGTAGCACCTACATAATATATATTTTTTTGTGCGGGTCAGATTTTAGAACATTACCACCGTGCTCTATACGTAGTTTTTGATTAGTAAACATACAAACGTACGTAAACGTACCTAATCTTTATTCTGGACGTCGCTCTTTGACTTTCAATATTTCTAGGAAAAACATACTGAATGTCCATAAAATCAGTAAATAAAATGTACATTTTATGAAAGCCTTTCATCGGATTTCTTTTAATTTTATGATTGCTTGACGCGACTTGGAAGGCATATTATATCATTAGGTGGTCGTAAACTATTGTAAAGCTATTGAAATACCATTGAGATACGATTATGACTTAACTTTAGCAGAATCGACACTCATACGTTGGTGGTCTGAAGTTGCTATGAACTTGGTGTAAGAACGCGACTTTTTTATGGAAGGTCTAAAATCTAAAAGGCACCTGAGAGGAAATAGTACCTGATATATTGCACGAACGGAAAAAAAACTTCTAAAATATAATTAACCAGCGGCCGTCCTTGCTTGGCTCGGATAAAAACATAATAAATTATACTAAACCTTCCTCACGAATCACACTATATATTGGTGAAAACCGCATGAAAATCCATATAGTAGTTTTTGAGTTTATCGCGAGACAGACGCGGCAAAAGACTTTGTTTTAAGGAATTTAATATTTAAGGAAGGAAATATTTTTTACATTAGAAAATTTTGATAGGTCTGTGTCGTTTGTGGAATGTCTTAGGTGCTATTTAAATCCGAGCCCAAAGTCTAAAAAGCATTGAATATTTAAGACTTCATATTGCATTCGTGACAACAGTGTTCGAAGCAACAGTCATTATTTCAAAGATATTTTAAATGGCCAATCAATAGTTGCAACAAAAACATTTGATATTATATCCGTTTATGGTAACACTGACAAATGGCGAAATTACAGCGACATGCAATTATGGCGGCATTCGAAAAGACCATTGCATTTTATATAAATTGATCATAAAAGCTTGGAATAGTAAATAACATTGCTAAGTAATAGGCTTAATTACGGTCCTAGAAAGTAGACACAAGAAGAGTTGAGTGCCGGTTAAGTAATTGTCGCAATGGATGGTCACATGATGGGTGGCCAAAAATGTAAGTGTTTTTTCGAGGTAAGCGAGGGTTTTGGGAGGCATAGGCGGAAGTTAACGTTAAAAAGTTAACAACAACCCGCCCTAAAATGAGTAGGTATGAAACAAAATTTTATAGTGTCAGCTGCTAGGTTGTACACATAAAAGAAGATTTTGCAAGTTCCAAGTCTACAAAATGGAACTGCGCTGTATCAGTAATTAGCATTTATTTTTCTCAGTAACTTTTCCGAGATGAATGGTTCCTTTGTTCTTCTTCGTACTCTAACAAACTACTTGTATGAAAAATTTCAAGAAGATTGTTTGAGTAGATGGAGATTGAAGGGATAATAAACGAAGTTAGGACTTTGGTAACAGTCTGTCTCTTACTATCGATGAGTGATGCACCTGGTTTAAAGTATTTAAATTTCTAGCGTCGACTCATTTACTTTTAATGTAAAATAAATGTGCTAGCTACTGCCCCAGGCGTCACTCGCGTGCAACCCGTTTGTCAGTGAAAAATGGTGAAGTTGTAGAGAAATTTAAAACAAGCGATGAAATATTGCATTTAGCTTCAGGCCTGATTAAAATTTATGACGCAGTTATTAAAACGTAAACATCTTTAGTTCTTAAGGGGCTACCGCCCGTAGGATAGCTCCGTCATAAATTAAGATGAAATAAATTATATCTACTAATAATTGTAATAAATTGTATCAAAAACTAGATAAATCCAAGAAAGTTATAAGACCCTCATTTGTCAATTGACGTAGAAAAGGCTGCGGTGAAGTTTGTTGCGCCGCTTTTTCTTCACCTGCGCTTTGGAAGTCAGCAGTAAACTTATATTATTGCATTACAGCCCTTCAGATAAGGAAATGCATGAATTACGTAATCTGCCGTTTTGTGGAGGTTCATTACCTGCCTGAATATTAAGTGTAGACGGAGTAATTGTGGCGTTAGTTTTAAGTGAATTTTTGATCTCAATACGTGATCTAGATCATCGTACACTGAATAAAGGATTTTGAAAAAAAAAAGATTACATTTTTTCTAAATTCTCTAACTTTCGGTGTCCTAGGTAAATGACACACTCGTCAACGCGAGCAACGGGACGCGATTCGTCAATCATATCAAATGATTGTTTGAATACTTCTTTTTTATTTTTTCATTATTCTCGCTGTGAACAAATGACATATCTAGTTGTCTTATTTGCAATTTCTGTGATCTGTTGTCATTATTCAAGTAACAAATAAAGGTCATTGTGTTAATAGGTCGCATAAATCAGAAATAACATTTGAACCGACACCATATTGGAATAGAAATCTTAGGCCGTATGTTCATAAACAGTTGATTGTGAATTGAAATTATAGTGTCGTATCATTTATACTATTTTATTGCACGTGTAATATATCCCGGAGTTCGAGCCATTCCGGGATAAGTTATGGGCATCTAAAATCACACCTATGTATAGTATTCAATGCGTTTCGAATCCGGTGTCCTCACTAAGCGACGAATAGCATTTGATATGGAAGAAATTAACTTTATTAATTAAGTAATTTTACTAAGATATATTAACGTGTATTTTTTAGCCCGAACTTATTTAATTTGAAAGATTACGGCGACGACAAAACAGGCCACACGCGCCATATCATATCGCGCTGCATTGTCAAATTTGTAGCTAAGCTAGAACGTCAGCACACGTTGAATAAGGCTGCGTTTACACTTGCTTCGAGGTTGACGAGTGACGAATGTCGAAAATTAATAAATTTTATTGCTTCACCTATATATTACAAGATTTTAACGGATTGTAATCGACCCAGTGAGCAAATATGGGCAAATGTGAAGAAAATGTTTTATGGAATTCGATTGTGACCCTTTGGCCCTCAGCCCAGTTGGACCCTTAGAATTAGGTGCTTAGTTTATTATAGGAGAAAGTGCAATTTTACGACTGGCCTAATAGTCTTGAATATTTTAATCACCGACCCGAGTAGAATTTATGTTATTCGTAAAATTTATACTTACTATAAAATATGTTAATTTTATCTAAGCGCAGGTTCATTAAAATTTATATATAATAAAAAGCTGCGCATGTCAGTTAGTGCGTGTAGGAATTTGACTTTAATTAAATATTGCGTGGTGTGCACTGTGTGCAGTTTATAGATAAATCGACTCCAAACTGACTACAGACTATATTCTATTTTCGGATTCCCGATTACTTCCTTAGGCAGAGAACGTCTGACGTTCTGGTATCAAGGTCCGTTTTTCTTATACCCTATATACCCTTGAAGCGGTGGTGGTGTAATGGTTAAGACCTGTGAACCGAAAGGTCCCAGGTTCGAATCTATTCGTGCCACATGAGTTTGTTTACCAATCTGACTCGTGTGTTTTCATCAACCACCACTTGCTTCCGGGAAGGAAAACATCGTGGAGAAGGCAACGGTGGATCACTGCATTAAAAGTGCCAAGAAAGTAATTTTGTGTGTTTCATTCCACGTAATGACGACCCTCAGCCATGTCCATGAGGAAGTACATACCCTTCGGCATCCTTCGTTCTAAGACTATTGGACAGCAAACTAGCGCTTTTTGATTTTACATTTTCATCCAGGATCAGAAAGGGCAAAATCAAGAAAGTTTATTAATTGTTGTCTACTGTTTTAGCGCTGGGGCATTGACCTTCCGTATGGGTGGAAAAACATGATGGACCATCACACCACGGTCTTATAATGTCGTTAAAATTTTAAGTATGGTAAGTACGCTCGGTCGAGTCATGTGGTCTCATGCTAGAATAATGCCATTCCGATGGTTGTCGTATGAGACGACTAAGGGGCACATAGACTCGGTAGCTGGTATAGGCGGTGTCACAGCTCCGAATGAAACCGGGGTGATATGAGGATGACAGCAAAGGACAAGGAAATACTCTTAGAATCACCCTCCCATTGGGAAAAATAGCTATTCTCCTCTTCCTTCAAGAATTACCAATAGCCATGAGAGTATGGGGGAAATCGTGAAAAATTCGCTATTGGCAGAAAGGGTGGGCATATGTGAATGCGATATGTGGGCGGGGTGAGACCTACCCCTTGCGATGTCTCAAGACATGCGCGAAATTGAATGTTTGCCACTACGAAGAAAAAAATATAGTTACTAAGAAGGTAATTCTTAATAGGTATTTATAATTTAGTTAATTTTGCATTATTTAACTTAGTTGTTATATAATTGTATTTTTTTTTCATGGTAAATAAACAACTAGAAATAAATATTTAAAAGCAGGTATAATAAAACGCATATAACTAAGAACTCGTTGTGTATATTATTTTTGTTCAAGTGTAGAATGCGAATGTGAATATTTGTTGGATGTTGTCGTAATTACGCTTTAGAAATTGTTTTTTATTTTATATTTTTATTGACCTTGTAGACAGGGTGACTTATAAAGCGCTATGTATCACTCGAAAGAAAGTACGATTATCAATTCGCGTGTTGAAATCCCTTGACTGTGTCTCGGGCCATAGAGCTTCGTTGAAATCTGTTACTTTCGTCTCTCGGTGGACAATGTACTAGTAAGACGGCTATAAAATTACAAATATCTTTATTCTGAATTTTCTTCCAAAGCCCATAGTAAAAGGTACGTTTTTATCATACCTTTATAGGTAGATGGAGTAAAAATACTCGACAGAGATGACGATCTTTACCGACTATAATCGTAAAAATAAAATATTAATAAAACACGGCCGTTTGAATGCTTTACCGTTGGTTTTCCATTAATCCGACAATACCAGCTACTTACAACACTATTATCGATCAATTTTAACAATGGCCACAAAATTCAGTATTGTGCAACGCTTTATCATCTGCGTTTACGACTTGACACTATTCAACCCACGCTCACTTTGTACTGGGAGGCCTGTTTGAACGGACAAGTCACTTGTACTACTATTTACTATACGTGAATTAAGATAGAAAAATAATTATGGCAAATGGCAAAAATTTAATAACGTGACATGTGGGAAGCGAGGAGTATATAGAGTACCTGCTGTTTCTCACTGTTTGGTTGTTCACTGTTTGGTAAATAAATATTTATATATTGACAAACTCTAAAATCATGAACTTACATATTTTGATGACATCAGTTTTAGCTATACCTCGAGCTCCACCCCCATGGGGATACCGGGATCAAAACTACCTTATATCCTATTTCTACCCGTGTACCCAATTTTATTTATAATCCATCTAGTAAATGTAGCTAGTTATTAAGTAACAAACATCCTCACTCACACTCAAACTTTTCCATTTATATTAGTGGCATAAGTTAATTTGTAAGTTGTCAGTAGACTTAGCTACAACTAAGTTCTTGACGAGAATAGATTACATCTGTTGTTGAAAATTAAGAATTAGATTTAGACTTAGTTACAAGTACGTTCAAACGGGGCACAACGAGTGCAAAGAGAGTCAGCTTTCCTACCGATTATCGCAAATGTGGGCGAGACCTCATCCGATATGCTTATCGACATTTTAAACATTCACACCTAGGTTGACTGCGCTTGCGCAACGTCTTTAGAAGGGAAGTTTGTGATGGTGTGGAACTGCACGCGGGGTCAAGGTCTGCAAATGACGTGTATTGTTGTGCTGTGGGCATATTAGCACAATCATTTAGAATCTACATTTAGATATCATATTTAGTTAAGTACCTATTGTTTCTTTTGTGGAAAAAGGAGATGCTTTTGCCCAGCGGTGGGCTGATGGCACGACAAAAAGCTAATTTAAAAAACGTCTGTACTTACGATGAAACAAAATTGATCATTTGTTTGCTTTTGCTCACTTATTTTGCACAATCCTACTCGAATCACGTACTTTCGGGATATAAAGATAATCCAATGTATCAGCTACCTCAATACAAAATTTCACAAAAATTGGCCCAGACGTTTGAGCGTGAAGAAGTAACAAATATAAAAACAACAACATTTTATAGCACAAATTAGTTACATATACATACAAAATATTTGCGCAGAGATCTGAATATTCTAGAAGGAACCAGCATGCTCTTATAAAATAATTGCAAAAGATATTCTTCGACGTGATTTCGAAAGCCCAAAGTCACTAAACTAAACATGTAGAAGCTATAATTTACAAGTAATTGTTTCTATTGTCTGTCATAAGTTAGCAGAGCCATGAACTACCTCCCACACTCTATCACAGCTCTCATTGAATTAAATTAATGTCACATTGTCACAAGACTGACTGCTGGTTTTAAGGAATCACATATGATTTTTCGTTCAATAATAATCCTATCCTACTAATACTATAAATGCTAAAGTTTGTGAGGATGTGTGCATACATGTATGTATATATGTTTTTTTACTCTTTCACGCACAATCTATTGGATCGATTGTTATGAAATTTGGTGCACGAGTAGAATATAACCTGGAATAACACATTGGGTATTTTTTATGCCGAAATTCCCACGGGATCGAAGCCTCGGGTCGCGGCTAGTAAATAATAAAAAAACCTTTATTCATCAATTCACTAAGTAGATAATGATTCGACCCTCCAAATTTCATTTACAAGATTTACATTTTCGTATTGATTAATATACGAAAATGTAAATCTTAATTTTTATTTTTACATTGATATAATGTAATTTATTTTATTATATATTTTGTCGCATAATCATAGTAAATACAATTCGAAATTAACTAACTTTTGTGATTTACTGATCCGTTTTGAGTTGCACCAGTCAACTTTGACGTTAGCTTGACCTGCGCGCAGCAGTCGTTTTGATAAAATTTTGTGTTTGTTATTTTCTGCACAGGTAGTTAACGTCGAAATTGACTGACAACCGAACATAATTGTTGCTTTCCACATACATGTCCTATTTCGTTATTCTAAACTATATTTCACCATGAAAAACGTGAATGTCGTAAACAAATAGTTACACAGAATCGTAAGTTAGCCTTACATGAGATCGGGTTGAACTTAATCAGAAATAAGGACAAACCTTCACTGGAGTATGCTTAAAGGAAAATGTTTTGAACATTCCAAATTCAAAACAGGAAATATTATTGCGATATTATCACTCGTACACAAGATTCACACTCGTAGACAGAGAAAACTATAGATTTCGTCATATATTTCGTTTCGCTCATATAAGAGGGTGCGTATTAGAAATACAAGAGAAGAAACGGGACAGAGTGCTAACATATTTTCTCACATAACACGTTCCACACTGAGTCAATGTTGAGTTTGGGGAACAATATTCTCGGATTTCAAACCAATAAGAAGCATTACATTTCTACAATACTGCGGGAACCTCTCAAATTACTTTCTCATTATATCTTAGTTGTTAATTGTTTCAGTGACCGCGCACCTTTACGCCATAGAGTAGTAACGAGTGGTGTCTCCACCCACATGGTACCGCTGTTCTCGATAAATCACCGGTCGTGGGAACTGGTAGGCCTGTAGGACCAATCGGGAACATTCATTAGCATGTAACTTTAAGAGCCCGGCTCCATTGCCCCGTTGCGTCGACGCAGCGCGCTGCCACTCCGTTGTTTTTCATAGGTTTTGACTGTGACGTGCGTCGTGGTACATACCTCCACGCACGTCACTGTCGAATCTCCATACTATTTCTACGTCATCCGTCGACGTATGTCAAAACAACAGAACGTCGTTTTTTTGAGGCTTTGATTTAGCTATAATGTTCGATATTGACAACAGGTCAATTTAAGATTTGAAATAAATATTGTAATTAATAAAGATTAGAAACATATTTTAATAACCTATCTCTATATATATTTATTCTTCGATACGCAACTGAAAAATATTAAATAGGTGCGCTTATTCAAATTGGTGTGATTTATTATTGGTACGTCTCGAAACAACCAGTTAGGAAAAGGTGACAAAATAATCTTCTTTCATCGATGGTCAAACAGGATAATTTAACTTACAATTGGAAATTACAGCTCAATGTGCAAAAACGTAAAAATATTAAGTATTTTTTTTATATGGACCATGGGCTTTGGGCATCACAGCCAAGAAGACCAGAGTACAGATACGTGAGTAATGATTCTTCAAAATTAGGATCAAAAGAAAATCTACGTATTCGCAATTTATTATTCACTATTCGTCAATATCGACAGATTTCTATATTCCCAAAAGTGTTGTTTTCGATCACAGATAAATAAATCAATCGACCTCAGTCTCGATTTTATTCGAACGACCTAGGTAGACCCAGTGTGTAGGTTTGTGCCACGAATTTTCAATTAAGTATTATATATATTTTACGAATATTAATAATTTCGTCTTTTGATTTTCACGGTATATCGTAATATTTTTTGCCTCATGCACTTTATCGCAAATGCCTTTATATATAGGGTTGTCAACTCACCGAGCCAATTTTAAATTTCGTGAAAAAACGGCATCTTTCACCACGACATTTTAAGAGGACTTTGGAAATTAGGAACATGCACTATCTTCGGATCGCAAGACCAAGTGGACTCGCTGTCACCTCAAGTGCCGGTGAGAGCCGAGTGAGTACCGAATGAGTACCGCGTGAGTATTAGCGGGGGCTCGGTCGAGCAGGTAAGAGCACTCGAGTTTTGCGATAGCCTGGTAGTGATTTTTGAACATCTTGAGGTGAAGTATGAAGGGTTTAGTGGTATACATCGCGTGGCATATTTCGAAGGTGAAATTTTGTTAGATCAGTTGTTTTTTCGGTTAAATATTGCATCGTGATTATAAAGTAGTGGTTTTGAAAAAAAAAAAACCTGTTTGCACTCCGGGAGTGCCGGCAGAATTGAAAACTTGAATATTAACGTTGTGCATTTTTGACATCTTACGAATTTTCGATCAGGGTCACGTGTCCTGACGTGAGTGTAACATTTTTTACCCATCACAAAAAGTGCACAACGCCGCTAAAGAAGTATTCACTTCAAAAATTGTATTAATCAATTAAAATTGTAAATATTGTGTAAGCTTAATCGAAAACATAGTACAATAGAAGCTATATGCCTAGTCGTTTTCGGCGTTGTCAAAATGAATATCGAATAAACTGATTTCGAATCCACGTAGACAGCAATTATGGGATTAGATCATTTCTATTGGTTGCTCAATCGCCTTTTGTGTAAGAACAAGACAGCTACATGTCAGATAACGGATAGGTTATTATATTGCACTGTCGATACACGACAATACATCATAACATTTTATGAGTCTATCCACTACCTGTGCTGTCTAAGGTAAGTTCCGGGATTCGCCTCCCGTGTGAATTTCTGTGTGACTCGATGCATACCAACATAAGACGTAAAGACATGAATTAATTCGATCGAACTGGCATGGTCTCCGTAGCTCACTGGTTACGAGCACTGTCCCGGATAAACATGGGCGTGGGTTCAATTCCCGCTCGATTCTAGATATTTTTTATCTAATTTTTATCATTTCAAAAACATGGTTCATACCGTCCACAGATACCGTCACATCGAAATAATACTACTTACTAGTTCTACTTTCAATATACATAAATACTATCTTGATGTAGTCGTTTAATCAATATTGCCTGATACTAAAAATGTCAAAAAACCTTTATGTGAAACAGTTAAGAGAACATTATATCTGGACCATTTTAATTTGTACGTCGACTGCATGTCAAGTTATCATAATGTTATTGCATGGACCTTAATGGACGGTAATAGAGACGAGTTTTCAATAAATGTACGCAGGGTAATGTATAGTTGACTGTAGAAAGGAAAATTGTAGGATTCCCGATGCGAGGTCACGCGCGGGCCTGACTATGCACTCATCAGCCCACCCTTGCCCACCCCTTAGTATCATAGTACATAATGTGGTATAAAGAAATAAATAAACTATTTTTTATACACTTGCACGTAACAATGGTCTTGAACAGTGGCCCATAAAAGTAACAAACATACTCACATACACACACACAGACATCCGCACAAACTTTCGCATTTATATATAGGTAATTATTAAGTAGGATTTGGGATAATCCGATTTAATTATATTTCTAAATTCATTAATTATTTTTATAAATATTTTGATTTTTCATCTTAGACCTATTCTCTCTTTATTTCCGTTAAACATTATCCACCATACGAGTGAATATTACGAACTTATTTAAAAATATTTAAATAAATTTTCAAGAACGAAACAAGTTATCATATTATTATTCATCAACATATAATTATTATTAATTGCAACTAATATAGACAACATCCTCGTCTAGTATGAAATTAAATATGATCTCGAGATTATAGTAAATTTATTACAATTTCCGGTAACGGAGTTTTACTTTCGACTATAGATGGGCTTGCGCCCGGGCAAAAACTGGGCGTATATGATATTGCCCGGAGTTAACCTATCTGTAGATTAGTTAACGCCTAGGCGTAAACGACGTGAACTCATCTCTGCTTTCGACTGGTTAATTGCCAGTGTAATTTAACAGATTAGTCACAATAACTGTTAATGACTTTAATTTTCGACGTTAGGTCTTCCTGTCATTTTTTGTGGTTGCCGACTTTCTACTGAACTGACAGGCGATGACGTCTTGTGTTAAGTGATTTAATAAGTAGCTGTACACGAATATGTAACATTACACATTTTTCACATCTATTTCTGTTCTTTATGAGCTTTCTGAATATTCCATTGAATTGGTGAAAGTACTTTTGGTTGTTATAATCTAAGAGCCATGCCCCATTGCTCAGTCGTACTCCGTTGTGATGACGCAGCACGTTGTAGCTCCGTATAGTTTTATATAGGTTTTGACATTGACGTGCGTAGACGCAAGTCGGGACGGCATACAATTTCTATTACTTATAATACTTGTCCCTATATGTCTGATAACTAGGACTAATATAATAAATAATGCCGACGAGAGGGAGAGATATCAATTAATTTCATTCAATAAACCACGTTTCTGAATAACGCGTAAAAATTACATAAAATGTTGTACTCAAAATTTCCCTTCTTAAAATTCACCTGTTTCAATTATAAGAATACAATAACAGCGATGAGAATTCCATCCCTGGCCATTATTCTTTCATCTCAACCCCACCTCAAGGGGTAGCGCCGCTCCCGGGTTTTTGACGACGACGCAGTAATCCTTGTCATGCTGAGAATATTTGTCGGATTTTTACGATGATCAAGAAATGTTATACTTTTGACGGGATTTTAGGATTATTCAAAAATTTTGTAGCTGATGTAAATTTTTCTATTTTTGAATATATTGTTATTATAAATGGATTTTTTTTTCTTTTTTTTATTATGTAATAAAAAAGTAAAAAAAAAATAATTCTATTTTTTAACTTAAATTTCAATGTTTCTTGTTTTTTTATTACGTAAGTTTTCTATTTTTCAACATAAATTTCCATATTTCTGTTTTTTTAATTACGTAAATTTTATATTTTTAAACATAAATATCAATGTTTCTGATTTTTTATTACGTAAATTTTCTATTTTTGATCATTAAATTCCATGTTTCTGTACTATCAGCTATTTTCTAGCAGATGAGATGACGACAATAACTTCGGAGTGTGCGTGTTTTAAATTTACTTTTTATATATAGTGTAATTTTTTGAACACCGGTTACCTATAAAATAATTTTTATTTATAATATTATCCGTCCTTGCTCAGTCCATATTGTAGTAAAGTAAAAGTTGATCAAATATAAACAATATATTTACAATACAATATATTTACACAATAACAATCCCTCTCTTTTTTTGTTAGAAAAACACAAATGTAACACGGAATCTCATTATATTTTGTCTCGTAAAAATTCTTTAAGAAAACTGTGAGGACAAAAGCAATTTGCTTCATACCATTTCATACGTTGTCATGTTCACATTTACGAATATAGCTAGACGACCGACACCCCATGCGAAATAAAAGGTTGTAGACACTCGTTGTACAATAAAATGATATGAAACGTTCAGCAGAAAAAAAATTAAGACTGATGCGACGCAAATATATGCAAACAAAACACACTTTTAGGAAAAGCTGTTCCAGAACCACTCCATTAATAGTGCCAAGAAAGATGTTGTGTGTGTTTCATTCCAAGTAATGACCACGACCTTCAGCCATGTCTATATGGTTATGTATAATAGATTGTATAATTTAAAGACCATCAATCAGCAACTAAGTAAGCTACCTAAGACAAATCAAAGGACAATTCATTACATACCCTAGGGCACGATACACGTCCATTGTCCAGGGTTTGATTCCGCTAACGAACACCATTGTGGTCTTCACAATGCGCAATATTTATGTCATACACCTGTGTTATTTTATTACTAGCTGTTGTGTGCAGCTCTGCCTGCGGTAGTTTGTTTGACCGATCATAAACTATATATATTCCAAATTTAATCAAAATCAGCCCAGCCGTGAAAGGTCAAAGATAGAGACAAACTTGTGCATTTATATTAATTAGTATGAACTTTATAATACTCTAATATGTATATCTAGTAAGTATCGTGTGTATTCCGCCCTATTATATATCCTCTTAGTATATATTGTAAGAAGTCATGGTAAAAAATAGGCAATAGTGACGGCGCTACCAAAGAGGGTTGACTTCAGGCTGGCCAGATCTTCATAAGACCTACCCAGGCATCACAGTCGAAAATGCAACCAGGAAAACACAGAGACCAGAGAATGACTCTATCACCCTGGTTTCGTCGGGTCAGTTACTTTTTATAAATAGAAGTCAATTCATTATTTAGCCTAAAACAAGTAGTGGTTTATGAAAACTGCTATGTAGATAAATGAGTCAGATTGGTAAACAAACTTCTATGGCACGTGTTGGATTGGAACCTGGGACCTTTCAACCACTAGACCATCATGAATGTTTATTTCACAAACCCTAGACACTTTTCAATTTCATGGCGTTTTTCACCTAGGTACTTACGTGTAGACGAAAAAAATCTAAAAAGCGAGACGAAACTTCAGACACACTTGAGAGGGAAAAGGACAAAAAATCCTACGCGACTATGTGACGAAATAAAAGCTGTGCAGGCTTGTTTTAATTTTTTTCTTACTCGGGTGAATTTTAAAGGGTTCCCAGACGGTTTTTCATGTGAAAAGGATATGGCAAGGGTACTGTATTTGTTAGCCAAAAATACGAAAAAGACATTAATGAAACCATGCATTTTCTATAAACTTCCAGGTGGGAAATGAAAGAAAAAAACAACAACAACCACTGAAAGTAGTCGTTAGAACTTTTAAATTCTTTTGAGCAGTTTCATTATGTTTTTATTAGAACGAAGTTTTAGGAAATTTGTAACGTAACGTCGGGTAAATTTTATCGAGGCAAGATATGTCATCCTAACTAATATTATAAATGCGAAAGAAAGTTTGTTTATTACCTCTTCATGCTCTATCTACTCGACCAATCTTCTTGAAATTTTGCATACATGTAGTATGAAATATGGAAAAGGACATAGGGTACCTTTCATGCCGAAAAAATAACTGGTCCCGTCGGAAATTAATGCGAGCGAAGCTGCCCGCAAAAGCTAGTTGACAAATAAACTTTTTAGACGAAAATATGTCAGAAGGACTTCAGATACTATCACAAACAGCGACGAGCGACAGGTGACGAAGAAAATCAGTGGGAAAGTATTTCTTAATTGATTCTATGCGGATAAATCATTCTTTTTGCTTCACTAAGTTGTCAATAGAATGCGACATATTCGCAGGGTCAGCAAAAACGTAAAGCAATATAATAACAAACGGTAATTATTGGCGGCACGAAAAACTAGATGGCCGGACCGCTGTGGATTAGTGACGAGGGCACAGAAGTATGCCGCCGTGCCAACGGCGGCGTTCAAAACGCTCATCATTAGTGTTTATTAAATTGTACCGTACACAGTAATCAATTTAATTATCCTATTTTATAAATAAGTAAAGTACTGGTACAATGTTAGAATTAGAAATGTTTAATTAAAAAAAAAAAGAAATTCTTTATTCCAAAAAATACACGCCGCGTTCAAACAGTCGTGAAATTCACCCAACTTTATGAGCCATGCCCATTGCTTTATCGCGGTCCGTCATTTCGACGTCCGTCGACAGACAACGTAGAAATTGGATGAATTTCGATCGATGTACGTCGACATAAATGCGTAATCGGTTCGCAGGTGTAAATCGGTCTAGTATAATATTTTATAAGGAGGTAAAATACAAATATCTGAACATAATGTATTGTTGTGTACGATAATGTTGACACATCCTATCC